>NC_067483.1:21456556-23856556 GCF_947179515.1 Apodemus sylvaticus | reverse complement strand
GAGAACTTTGGTCAACAGGCTGAGGTCATGAAAGAAAAAAACACAAAAATCTCTTAAAGAATTACAGGAAAGCACAAACAAGCAAGTGAAGGAGCTAAGCAAAACCATCCAGGATCTAAAATCAGAAGTAGAAACAACTAAGAAAACTCAAAAGGAGACAACTTTGGAGATAGAAAGCCTTGGGAAGAAATCAGGGGACAGAGATGCAAATATCAACAACAGAATACAAGATCTAGAAGAAAGAATCTCAGATGCTGAAGATTCCATAGAAACCATGGACTCAACAGTTAAAGAAAATGCAAAATGCAAAAAGCTTGTAACCCAAAATATCCAGGAAATCCAGGACACAATGAGAAGACCAAACCTAAGGATTATAGGCATAGATGAGAGTGAAGATTTACAACTTAAAGGGCCAGCAAATATCTTCAATAAAATTATGGAAGAAAACTTCCCTAACCTAAAGAGAGAGATGCCCATGAATATACAAGAAGCCTACAGAACTCCAAACAGACTGGACCAGAACAGAAATACTTCCCGTCACATAATAATCAAAACACCAAATGTTCTAAACAAAGAAAGAATATTAAAGGCAGTAAGAGAAAAAGGCCAAGTAACATATAAAGGAAGACCTATCAGAATCACAGCAGACTTTTCACCTGAGACTATGAAGGCTAGAAGGTCCTGGGCAGATCTCATGCAGACTCTAAGAGAGCACAAATGCCAAACAAAACTACTATATCCAGCAAAACTCTCAATCACCATAGATGGAGAAACTAAGATATTTCACGACAAAACCAAGTTCACCCAATATCTATCCACAAACCCAGCCCTAAAAAGGATAATAGGAGGACAACACCAATACAAGGAGGGGAACTTCACCCTGAAAAAAGCAAGATAGTAACCTTTCATCAAACCCAAAAGAAGTTAAGCAATCAAATTTAAAAAATAACGTCAAAAATGATAGGAAGTAACAATCACTATTCCTTAATATCTCTTAACATCAATGGACTCAATGCCCCAATAAAAAGACACAGACTAACTGAATGGATACGTAAACAGGACCCTACATTTTGGTGCTTACAGAAAACACACCTCAGGGTCAAAGACAAACACTACCTTAGAGTAAAAGGCTGGAAGACAATTTTACAAGCAAATGGTCTCAGGAAACAAGCTGGAGTAGCCATTTTAATATCAGATAAAATTGACTTTCAACCCAAAGTCATCAAAAGAGACTCTGAGGGACACTTCTTGCTGGTCAAAGGAAAAATACAACAAGAAGAACTCTCAATCCTGAACATCTATGCTCCAAATGCAAGGGCACCCTCTTTCATAAAAGAAACTTTATTAAAACTCAAAGCACACATTGCACCTAACACAATAATTGTGGGTGACTTCAACACTGCACTTTCCTCAATGGACCGATCAGGAAAACAGAAACTAAACAAGGACACAATGAAACTAATTGAAGCTTTGGACCAATTAGATTTAACTGATATATATAGAACATTCTATCCTAAAACAAAAGAATATACCTTTTTTTCAGCACCTCATGGTACCTTCTCCAAAATCGACCATATAATTGGTCACAAGACAGACCTCAACAAATATAAGAAGATAGAACTAATCCCATGCCTCCTATCTGATCACTATGGAATAAAAGTGGTCTTCAATAGCAACAGAAACAACAGAAAACCCACATACACGTGGAAATTGAACAATACTCTACTCAATGATACCTTGGTCAAGGAAGAAATAAAGAAAGAAATTAAAGACTTTTTAGAACACAATGAAAATGAAAACACAACATACCCAAATCTATGGGACACAATGAAAGCAGTGCTAAGAGGAAAACTCATAGCTCTGAGTGCCTCCAAAAAGAAAATGGAGAGAACATACATTACCAACTTAATGACACACCTGAAAGCCCTAGAACAAAAAGAAGCTATTTCACCCAGGAGGAGTAGAAGGCAGGAAATCATCAAACTCAGGGCCGAAATCAATCAAGTAGAAACAAAGAGAACCATACAAAAAATCAACAAAACCAGGAGCTGGTTCTTTGAGAAAATCAACAAGATAGATAAACCCTTAGCCAGACTGACCAAAGGGCACAGAGAAAGTATCCAAATTAACAAACTTAGAAATGAAAAGGGAGACATAACAACGGAAACTGAGGAAATCCAAAAAATCATCAGATCCTACTACAAGAGCCTGTACTCAACACAACTGGAGAATCTGGAGGAAATGGACAATTTCCTTGACAGATACCAAATACCAAAATTAAATCAGGACCAACTAGACCATCTGAACAGTCCCATAAAGTCTAAAGAAATAGAAGGAGTCATAGAAAGTCTTCCAACCAAAAAAAGCTCAGGACCAGATGGTTTCAGTGCAGAATTCTACCAGACCTTCAAAGAAGAGTTAACACCAATACTCTTCAAACTATTCCACAAAATAGAAACAGAAGGAACACTACCCAATTCCTTCTACGAAGCCACAATTACGCTGATACCAACGCCACACAAAGATCCAACAAAGAAAGACAACTTCAGACCAATTTCCCTTATGAACATCGATGCAAAAATACTCAATAAAATTCTTGCCAACCGAATCCAAGAACACATCAAAACGATCATCCACCATGATCAAGTAGGCTTTATCCCGGGAATGCAGGGTTGGTTCAATATACGGAAATCCATCAATACAATCCACTACATAAACAAACTCAAAGAACAAAACCACATGGTCATTTCATTGGATGCTGAAAAAGCATTTGACAAAATTCAGCATCCTTTCATGCTTAAAGTCTTGGAGAGAACAGGAATTCAAGGCCCATACCTAAACATAGTAAAAGCAATATATAGCAAAACGGTAGCCAGCATCAAACTAAATGGAGAGAAACTTGAAGCAATCCCACTGAAATCAGGGACCAGACAAGGCTGCCCCCTTTCTCCTTATCTTTTCAATATTGTACTTGAGGTACTAGCTCGGGCAATTCGACAACATAAGGAGGTCAAAGGGATACAAATTGGAAAGGAGGAAGTCAAACTATCATTATTTGCAGACGACATGATAGTCTACCTAAGTGACCCAAAAAACTCCACTAGAGAGCTCCTACAGCTGATAAACAACTTCAGCAAAGTGGCAGGTTATAAAATCAACTCAAGCAAATCAGTGGCCTTCCTATACTCAAAGGATAAGCAGGCTGAGAAGAAATTAGGGAAATGACCCCCTTCACAATAGCCACAAACAGTATAAAGTATCTTGGGGTGACTCTTACCAAACATGCGAAAGATCTGTATGACAAGAACTTCAAGACTCTGAAGAAGGAAATGGAAGAAGACCTCAAAAAATGGGAAAACCTCCCATGCTCATGGATCGGTAGAATCAATATAGTTAAAATGGCCATTTTGCCTAAAGCACTATACAGATTCAATGCAATACCCATCAAAATCCCAACTCAATTCTTCACAGAGTTAGAAAGAGCAATTATTAAATTCATCTGGAACAACAAAAAACCCAGGATAGCTAAAACTATTCTCAGCAACAAAAGAAAATCTGGGGGAATCAGTATCCCTGACCTCAAGCAATACTACAGAGCAATAGTGTTAAAAACTGCATGGTATTGGTACAGTGACAGGCAGGAGGATCAATGGAACAGGATTGAAGATCCAGAAATGAACCCACACACCTATGGCCACTTGATCCTCGACAAAGAGGCTGAAAACATCCAATGGAAAAAAGATAGCCTTTTCAACAAATGGTGCTGGTTCAACTGGAGGTCAGCATGCAGAAGAATGCGAATTGATCCATCCTTGTCTCCTTGTACTAAGCTCAAATCCAAATGGATCAAGGACCTCCACATAAAGCCAGACACTCTGAAGCTAATAGAAAAGAAACTGGGGAAGACCCTTGAGGACATCGGTACAGGGAGAAAGTTTCTGAACAGAACACCAATAGCGTATGCTCTAAGAGCAAGAATTGACAAATGGGACCTCATAAGGTTACAGAGTTTCTGTAAGGCAAAGGACACCATCAAGAGGACAGATCGGTAACCAACAAATTGGGAAAAGATCTTCACCAATCCTACATCAGATAGAGGGCTAATATCCAATATATATAAAGAACTCAAGAAGTTAGACTCCAGAAAACTGAACAACCCTATTAAAAAATTGGATACAGAGTTAAACAAAGAATTCTCACCTGAAGAACTTCGGATGGCGGAGAAGCATCTTAAAAAATGCTCAACTTCATTAGTCATTAGGGAAATGCAAATCAAAACAACCCTAAGATTTCATCTTACACCAGTCAGAATGGCTAAGATTAAAAATTCAGGAGACAGCAGGTGTTGGAGAGGGTGCGGAGAAAGAGGAACACTCCTCCACTGCTGGTGGGGTTGCAAATTGGTACAACCACTCTGGAAAGCAGTCTGGCGGTTCCTCCGAAAACTGGGCACCTCACTTCCAGAAGATCCTGCTATACCACTCCTGGGCATATACCCAGAGGATTCCCCACCATGTAATAAGGATACATGCTCTACTATGTTCATAGCAGCCCTATTTATAATTGCCAGATGCTGGAAAGAACCCAGGTGTCCCTCAACAGAAGAGTGGATGCAAAAAATGTGGTATATCTACACAATGGAGTACTATTCAGCCATTAGAAACAATGAATTCATGAAATTCTTAGGCAAATGGATGGAGCTAGAGAACATCATACTAAGTGAGGTAACCCAGACTCAAAAGGTGAATCATGGTATGCACTCACTAATAAGTGGTTATTAACCTAGAAAACTGGAATACCCAAAACATAATCCACACATCAAATGAGATACAAGAAGAAAGCAGGAGTGGTCCCTGGTTCTGGAAAGACTCAGTGAAACAGTATTTGGCAAAACCAGAATGGGGAACTGGGAAGGGGTGGGAGGGAGGACAGGGGAAGAGAAGGGGGCTTACGGGACTTTCGGGGAGGGGGGGGCTAGAAAAGGGGAAATCATTTGAAATGTAAATAAATTATATCGAATAAAAAAAAAACATCTATCAGAACTACCTTCACTTCTCTAGATTTTAGTACAACTCTAAACATACACAAAACACATTTTATTATTACCTTGCCCTTCTAAAAGCTTTATTCACCACTAGCCCAAATCTTCCTTACTTTCCTTTGAGTCCACTTCCAATTCCTGCAGTGTCCTTCACTGTATCCAGCTTACTAGAGCTCCAATGTTGAGGCCCCATCTGACCAAGCCAGCTCAGTCTGTCAACAGGTTCTCCAGGGAAGGAATGAGAAAAGAAAATAGACAATTGGATGACACTGTAGCATGACCCAGCCAATTCTGAGACTGAGGCTAGCTTATTTTTTCCAATCTGCTTTTATACTATTTTAATTACATGTAAGTAATAAGTTCAAGCAGTACAATAAACATAAATAGTCAAAGAAAGGCAATAAAGTTCCATGATTACTACTGTGATCATTGTTTCTAAGGGCTTATCAGGGTGACCAAGATATCTGAGCCTATTTTTCTTTCCTAGCCCAAGTTACATTCATGCCTGAATCCAACTTCTTTGTTCTAACCTAAAATTAGATTCCTGCCTGAACTTACTTCCTTGTCATGGCCCAATGTCAGATTCCTTTGAAGTGTCCCAAAAAGCTTTCCATAAGGTATGGACATGTAGATTTTCATGCAATTTTAGGGACCCAAAGATTAGACCAAATCCACAACAGTAAACAAAACCTTTATTTTGCTTCTTAAGAGGTAGATTTCAAATGTCATAATCAAAATTCATTAAGCTGCCTGGTGTTCAGCACTACCTTCCACTATTAATTTGAAAATAAGCAAGCTCTCATCTTGCTTATCTCGCCTTAGCTAGTGATGAGCACCTAGTACAAATTTCAAGGTGCAAGACAGACTCCTTAACAGAAGCTTAAAACTTGCCTTGAAACTATAGGATAAACTGATGATGGCCTTGAATACACTTAGCTTCACTGTCCTGCCCAGAAGCTAACAGAGTTGAGATGAAAACAGGAATAGAGCAGGGCATATCATTCCTTTCTATCTCAGACACATAACATGATATGTCCCAGGCAACCTGAATCTGATTATGGAATGGCACATACATTATGAAGGTGGAGATATTCCCACTTAGCTGACAAAAAGATCAAGCATGGAATTTAGACCCAATGCTGTTACTCTCAGAAAAGGACAATTGTTCCTTTAGTAGAAACTACTAGGAAAAGTGGTCTTGTACAAACCATTATTTCCTTCTTATGGTGAGCCCACCCTATATTTCCAAATAAAAAAATCTTTTTACCTGTATTATATTCTTACCAGTCTCTCTCTACCCCAACCTGAAGCTCTTACTTTCTCATTTATCTGAGCTGTCTGTCTCTGTCACTGTCTGTGTGTCTGTGTGTCTGCCTGCCTGTCTGTCTGTCTCTCACAAACACACACATGCATGCACACAAACACCCATGCACGTGCACGCAAGTATACACACACACACACACACACACACACACACACACACACACACACACATTCCCAGAGCTCTCTTCTTCTGAGAACTTTTAAACAGTCTTTTATAAATGAGATCAAGACTCAGCATGAGGCCTCTGTGCCCCTGACTCTACAAATAAAGAACAGGGAAACCAAGAAACCAAAGTGCTTACATGATTTGAAGTATGAAAATGAATGCCAGAATGATATTCAATGAAGGTAAAGGTCACATCTGGAATTACATCACAAAGCTAGAGACACAAATGTTTTGTGAGTTTCCAAGCATCACATTTTAGACATAACTATCCAAGGTATGATTGAAACAATTTTTAAGAACATTATTCAATCCAGGGTTCAGCTTATTAGGAAACACATAGAAAACTATATGTTAGTGCATGCAATATATACTTATTATTTCTAAAACATGGATACAAAATAGGTAATTTAACATATTAAAATGGCTCTAAGTTGCTTACTTACCCCTTTCCTTGCTGCTATATCTTGTCAAACATTTTTACATGCATTTAGAGATAGATGATCTTCTTGGAAGGTAAGTAAGCTAGCATGTATGTTTTTCAAAAATAACAACAAAAACTAGAGAATTGTTATGGAGAAATGTGTCAACATTACTTTCTAATGTTTTTCCCAACCCCAGATGGATTTTGGAACCCCTGGGGCTACACAACAGGTAGCCTCAATAGCAGAGATACTAATCTTATCAGGAGTACTCCCTCCTACAGTGCAGACCTCTGGAATGACAGGGATTCATATGAGATGCTGAATATCTCCTCTCCATCAGAATAGTTAATCAGTGGAGCAAAAAGTACTGTAGTTGGTTTGAATTACAGACTACACTTAGCTTTTCACTATAAGTCATAGAGAACTAAGTTCTAAATCAAGATGGGACCAAACCTGGACACTATTGTGTATGCAACAGGAGCCTGATTGGGCAAATATAGGAGCCTGAGAGGCTCTGCCAGTACCTGACAAATACAAAGGTAGGTGCTCTCAGCCAACCATTGGACTGAACACAAAGTCCCCAATGGATGAGCTAGAGAAAGGACCCAAGGAACTGAAGGAGCTTTCAGCCCCCTGGGAGAAACAGCAATATGGACCAACCAGTACTACTGGAGCTCCCAGCCAAAGAGTACACATAGAGGGACCCATGGCTCCAGCTGCATAAGTAGCAGAGGATGGCCTTGTTAGACTTCAAAGGGAGGAGAGGCCCTTGGTTCTGAGAAGCCTCAATGCCCCAGTATAGGGGAATACAATGACAGGGAAGATGGAGTGGATGGGTTGGTGAGCAGGGGGAGAGGGGATGGGATAGGGTGTTTTCAGAGGGGAAACCAGGTAAGGGGATAACATTTGAAATGTGAATAAAAAAATCAGATAAAAAAGGAGGTAGTGAAGGCAGAGAAAGACAGAGAGAGAGGAAGAGAGAGAGAGAGAGAGAGAGAGAGAGAGAGAGAGAGAGAGAGAGAGAAGAGAAATAGAGACTGATCATGAGCTTGTCAGGAGAGGTGGGATGGAAGGGAATGGGAGGGGAAGAGCAAGAACAAGAGAGAAGCAAGAGAACAAGAGAGGGGGGAGGGGCAAGCAGTCTCTTTTATAGTGGATCAGGTCTATCTGGCTATTGCCAAGGAATTGTGGGGTGGAGCATACCTGGTTGTTGCCAGGTAATTGTGGAATGGAGTTTAGACAGAATGCTAACATCCACGTTATAAATAATATGAATGAGATCTTCAAGTTTGAACTCCCAGTATAGGAGGAGAAATTGCCAGTGTTCCTTCTATATCTTTTGATATTTGTAAAATGGATTCTTTGAAATTCATAGTTGTCCAAAGAATCATAACTAATTAACTACAGTAATATCTATAGTGCATGTAAAATACTTCCTTGCCAAGAAATCCCACACACATTAGAATTTTCTACCTGAAGGTTAAAGTGCCTGTGTGAAACTGATCTAGTTACCTTGAAGCCAATGAGGCCACTCTGGATTGTCACATTACCACTTATGTGTCATTTCTATCCCTGACATCTCCTATATAAAATATTAGGTGGTTCAAGAGGTATGATTTGCTATCTGCATATTGCAAAAACTTTTTTATTATATGGAAAAGGAAACAAAAAGGAGAATTAAAATTATTATACTTCACATGGTAGTATTATTTTAATGATCTAAAGTAACACACATTACAAACACACAAAACCATATATTAATCAGTTCTTTGATGCAGAATCATCAAGGGTGAGGGCACAGGTAAAACCAGGTTCCAGAGAATAGCAGTGACTTTTAAGAGGGCTTCTTGTTTTGCCTGGTAAAACTGTTGCCTATCATCAAAACAAAGCAAAACAGAGTTCCACTGTCTATCTGTGTAGAATTAGTTAATAAAACAAGGTGCTAAGATATTTCCAGCCAATACAGCCAGTAAAGATCTCTATCATTTCTGTTGAATTGCATTTAGGCTAAATTTGGGTTTCATATATTATAAAATTATAAAATATAGTCATATATGTTTAACAGTAGCAAAAATTTGTGTCATTTGCTTTTTAATTTGAACTACTTAAGCTTTATTAAAAATATGAGGATTTGTAATGATAATTTATTTTTTCTGACCATCAAATGAGATAGAATACGGAACACTTTAACACGATGCATGTCTTGTACCATGTATTAGCAACAATGGTAAGAGTATATATGTATATTAGTATTATTACTGTTGTGACCATGAATTGTCACTGAGGACCCTGAGCTAGCCTTTCCCTCCCACCTTGAATGGCTAGATATCTAAAATAATAATGCTAATATTGCTTCTTTGCTTTGTAGTGCTAATACCTAGGTTTATTATATAAATACATACATTTCTAGCTATTTAGTGACATGTAACTGTTTATTAAATTAATCTCTTCCTGTGTGATCTAAGAGTTTGCTTTTGTGCTGGTAATTAGCAATCCCTCTACTTGTACTGCAACCTCCAGCTTATTAACACCTCTCTAAAAATGGCAAAGGATCAAGAAAATAAAATCTACATCTCTGAATTGTTAGCACTGCTCCTGAAGCACTGAAATAAAGCAACTCTGAGAAATGGAGTTGCTGAAACTTCCACATTTTCGAATTCCATCTGATTATTTGCCTTAGAGTCTTTAAGACCAGAGGCCTATCACTTCCACATCACACACAAGGAAACTTGAGGTAGAGGAGGAAGCCATAAACATTGAGAGGGGCTTAGTTATTTTTCATCCTGTACACCTGAAATTGTATATTGTATATACACTTGAATTATATATTCTTGAATCAAATATCAAAGCCAATTAGACATGCATATCTATCTGCTAAGTTCAGTGGAGGTATTAAGAACTCAAATATATGTTCTACTAGCTGGGATGGCTTGTCTAGCCTCAGTGGGAGAAGAAGTGCCTAACCTCATAGAGACTTGAAGTGACAGTGTTGGTGTGAGTGACAACCAGGGGGAATCCCACCTGTTCAGAGAGGACGGGGAAGGGAGGATGGGGGAAGATGTGTGATGGAGAGACCAGGAGGCAGACATTGAGCATGATGTAAGTAAAAAAAAAAAAATAATTCAATTCAAATTTTTGAATATAAAAAGTTACGTTTCAGCATTTTCACTGTTTAAACTTTATTTCTCTGTTTGTGAAGCTTTAGCAGTATGTAAAGGTTTATGAGGATAAATTCAATTTTTATCTCAAGCATTAAATTTAATGTTTACTGAAATTAGAGGGAAAAACCTTGATGTTCAAGGTCTGTTAGTAAATACTGCTACTGAGACCTACATGGAAGGTGCTGATTAGTTCTATGAGCATTTATAGGGAAGACTGATATCTCCAAACCCCTGTGATCCTCCATCTTCACACCCAGTGCTTAAGTTTTATGGAAAAAGACAGCCTGTCAGAGATTAGAACTGAAGAATAAGTAACCCATTTTAGTTTCTCTATTTTTCCCCTTCGCAAATATAAAAAATAGATCAAAGAAGTATTTTTTCACTGCTTTGACGTTTGATCCTTTCTAGTCAAAGACTAATTTTAAACCACACTTCATTTTGTTTTGCCAACAAGACTTAAAAAATAGTCACATAATATATAGGAATGGGGGAGGTACAATGTTGAGAAATAATGCATTTCCCAACAGAGTGAGCAGAGTTCAAAAGAAACAGCTGATCTCCCCATTAGCCAGATGAGTTCTCAGACAATATTACAGTAATGAAATTCAGCTGAATCTTGGAGGCACTGTGGATAGCAGAATAATATTTCCATCTGTGCTGGGAGTTTTTGATGTTAGCCCTCCAGAGCCAAGGATGACTTCACAAGACATTTCACACTATCCCTTTTACTGGAGAACTTAAATGTTCTTATTTAGTCTTCAAGAAAATCTGTGATGACTAAATTCCAGTTATGTATTAGTAGGGGATGACCTGCATGGAAAAGTAGGATGTTCAGTAAACCAAAGTTTTTTCTTAAAAAATAATATTAAATTATCCTGCTGGAAATTGCATGCATAGCAGTCTCCTGGCTTCTGTGAAGTCTTCTGTAGGTTGTTGTAAGATGAAATGATCCTACTTTCTTTAGTTGTAGTTAAGGAATGACTCAGGCTTTCAGGGACTTGAATAAAATGTATTCACTCATTTGGACTAGCTAGAACAAGCCTTAGATGAAATTTGAAAATGAATTCTGTATAAAGGGACAATGATAACTGGCAAAAGCTTGTGAAGTGTTAAAACAATTTTTAGGAGTTGCTAGAAATTAACAAAATGAGAAAATTTTTAAACCATAATTGGTATCTGCTCATTTCGACATCAGAGTAATTGATTTGAGGTACAAATACATAACACTTGAGTCCATTGTATCAATGAATTATATATTCTGATGCCATAGTACCCATTTGGAATTTAATTTTTTTGTTGTATACAAGTTTAATTGTGAGTAGCTACAATTAAACACAGTAAATTACACCTGTATTATACAGGGATAATACAGACTGTATTGCTAAAAAAGTGTTTAAAATATATGCCGGGGAATGTTTACTCAGAGAAAATATTTATCTCTGTTATTTTTCTGTATTTTGGATTCTTATTTTATTCATAGGCCTATGATAATATTAAATAAAATTTTCTGAAGAAACAGAGTTAATTAAATAAAAAGTATACTTAACCCTATTAAAGATGTCATTAGTTCCTTTTTCCCCTTGTAGTATATATGTTCCTTTTATGGCTAAGAATTCTAAAGTCTTGGACAGATGAACCTTGGTCAGCTGTGGGTTACTGTGAAGGTCCTCTCCTACTACTACATAACTGGAATTTAGTCACCACAGATTTTTTCGATATAAAAGTTTATCACATGATACATGAGAGATGCATGGATCTATGGGAATAAGTCGTTAAATGTCATTTAATATTATGGCCTTTTAGGAGCAAAACAGTAATCAATTCTCTGCTAGAGCCTATGTCTGTCTGCCTGTAGATTATTACCCTAATACTGGTATCAGGTATAGATATTTTGTGAAATAGGACTTAAATCTAACTACATAGTGGTTGGTTAGTCCCATGATGTGTTAGTCACTATTGGACCAGTGGGGAATATTGCTTGAAGAGTTGATAGCTGCATGTGGCTGCCTATTACTTTTCTCCTTCAATATCTTACAAAACACCTCTTAGTACTCTGAAACCTAACCAGTTAAGGGTGAAGCTACTTTCCTTATGTTGTATATGGCCATTTCTTGTTGTCTTAAATAACACATCTTTACACTTTCCTATTACATCTTTATAACAATGCACCCAGATATGTTAATATTTAAAAATAAATAAACTTTTATCACATATTTATTGTTTTCTACCTAGATACTAAGTGTTGAGCAAAACAAAAGTGAACAAATTCCCCAGGGATTTTATTGTTTAGTTTCGGTTTTGATGACCTGTCCATTGGAAGAGAATTATCAATTATTGAGCCTTCAAAACAACATTAGGAGTCTAACTCTTATAAATATAATTAGGAGCCCTACTTAAATATAATTTATAATTAGCACTATCAAATCCCATAAATACATTTCTAAATTAATATAATTTTCCTCATGTATGAAGGACAATCCAAAATCACACCAAATTACTTCAACAAATGTATTGAATAATGCATAATTAACCTATAAAGAAATTTGGAAAACTTGATTTTCTTTCATTGCTATTGAAGGCTTCTCTATACATTAAATAAACTGAATTCATTTTTACTTTATAATTGTTGTGCCATTTTTTAAAAACTTTGGTTACAATGAAAGCCTTTACATAATTTGCAGTCCAGTCCTATAGTCTTAAGTTTTGTGTAAACTCCATGTTTTTCCCCAAGGTCCCTTGTTTGTTTTTTTTTAATATTTTTATTTTCTATATTCTTTGTTTACATTCCAAATGATTTCCCCTTTCCCGGATCCCCCCTCCCCATATGTCCCATAAACCTTCTTCTCTCCATCCCTTCTCCAATCACCTCCCTCATTTTTCTCTGTCCTTATATTCCCCTCCAATGCTAGATCAATCCTTTCCAGGATCAGGACCCTCTCCATACTTCTTCATGGGAATCATTTGTTATGCGATTTGTGCCTTGGGTATTCAGGGCTTCTGGGCTAATTAATATCCACTTATCAGAGATTGCATTCCATGTGTATTCTTTTGTGATTGGGTTACCTCACTTAGGATGATATTTTCCAGATCAAACCATTTGCCTAAAAATTTTGTGAATTCATTGTTTCTAATTGCTGAGTAGTATTCTTTTGTGTAAATATACCACATTTTATGTAGCCATTCCTCCAATGAGAAACATCTGGGTTGCTCGGGTGAGTCCGTCTGACCCAGCAAAGCAGAGGATCCATCCGGAGGCCTCTGGCGGAAGCCTTCCGGGTCACCACCTCTGGATCGGGAGCAGCCGGGGCCATGCGCCCAGTCCCCAAGCAGTGCAGAGGGTCAGTGGTGCATCTGGAGGCCAGCTGCAGGGAGGCATCTTGCAAGGGTGAGTCCTGCATTGACAACAAGACCAACTAACACCAGTGAGATCTAGATGGCAAAAGGCAAATGTAGGAACGTTACTAACAGAAATCAAGGCAATATGTCAGCATCTGAACCGAATTCTCTGTTAATAGCAAGTCCTGGTTATCCCAACACACCAGAAAAGGAAGATTTGGATGTAAAATCACTGGTCATGATGCTGTTACAAGAACACATGAAGGACATAAATAAATCTCTTTAAAAAATTCAGGAAAAAAAGGATCAAAAGCTAGAAGCCCTTACAAGGGAAACACAAAAATCACTTGAATAAATTCAGGAGAATATGGGTCAGAAGTTAGTAGCCAATAAGGAGGAAATGCAAAAATCACTTAAAGAAATACAGGAGAACTTTGATCAACAGGCAGAAGTCATGAAAGAAGAAACACAAAAATCTCTCAAAGAATTACAGGAAAACACAAACAACCAAGTGAAGGAACTGAGCAAAAACATCCAGGATCTAAAAACAAAGTAGAAACAGCTAAGAAATAACAAAGGGAGACAATTTTGGAGATAGAAAACCTTGGGAAGAAATCAGAAGCCATATATGCAAATATTAACAAGAGAATACAAGAGATAGAAGAAAGAATCTCAGATGTTGAAGATACCATAGTAACCATGGACTCAACAGTCAAAGAAAATGCAAAATGAAAAAAGCTTGTAACCCAAAACATCCAGGAAATCCAGGAAACATTGAGAAGGCCAAACCTAAGGATTATAGGCATAGATGAGAGCGAAGATTTACAACTTAAAGGGCCAGCAAATATCTTCAATAAAATTATGGAAGAAAACTTCCCTAATCTAAATAGAGAAATGCCCACGAATATACAAAAAGCCTACAGAACTCCAAACAGACTGGACCTGAGCAGAAATACATCCCATCACATAATAATCAAAACCCCAAATGTACTAAAAAAAGAAAGAATATTAAAGGCCGTAAGAGAAAGAGGCCAAGTAACATATAAAGGAAGACCTATCAGAATCACACCAGAATTCTCACCAGAGACTATGAAAGCTAGAAGATTCTGGGCAGATCTCATGCAGACTATAAGAGAACACAAATGCCAGCCAAAACTACTATACCCAGCAAAACTATCAACCATAGATCGAGAAACCAAGATATTCCATGACAAAACCAAGTTCACCCAATATCTTACCACAAAACCAGCCCTACAAAGGATAATAGAAAGAAAACACCAATACAAGGAGGGAAACTTTACCCTGGAAAATGCAAGATAGTAACCTTCTTTCATCAAACCCAAAAGAAGTTAACCAATCAAATTTAAAAGATAACATCAAAAAATGACAGGAAGTAATAATCACTATTCCTTAATATCTCTTGACCTCAATGGACTCAATGCACCAATAAAAAGACATAGACTAACCGACTGGATACGTAAACAACATCCTACATTTTGCTGCATACAGGAAACACACCTCAGTGTCAAAGACAAAAACTACCTTAGAGTAAAAGGTTGGAAGACAATTTTACAAGCAAATGGTCTCAGGAAACAAGCTGGAGTAGCCATTCTAATATAAGATAAAATTGACTTTCAACTGAAAGTCATCAAAAGAGACACTGAGAGAAACTTTTTGCTGGTCAAAGGAAAAACACACCAAGAACTCTCAATCCTGAACATCTATGCTCCAAATGCAAAGGCACCCTCATTCATAAAAGAAACTTTACTAAAGCTCAAAGCACACATTTCACGTAACACAATAATTGTGGGTGACTTCAACACTGCACTTTCCTCAATGGACCGATCAAGAAAACAGAAACTAAACAGAGACACAGTGAAACTAATTGAAGCTTTGGACCAATTAGAGTTAACAGATATATATAGAACATTTCACCCTAAGGCAAAAGAATATACCTTTTTCTCAGCACCTCATGGTACCTTCTCCAAAATCGACCATATCAGTCGGTCACAAGACAGACCTCAACAAATATAAGATCAAAAAATCCCATGCCTCCTACCAGATCACTATGGAGTAAAAGTGGTCTTCAATAGCAACAAAAACAACTGAAAGGCCACATACAGGTGGAAACTCAAAAATACTCTACTCAATGATACCTTGGTCAAGGAAGAAATAAAGAAATCAAAGACTTTTTAGAATGTAATTAAAATGAAGACACAACATATCCAAATCTATGGGACACAATGAAAGCAGTGCTAAGAAGAAAACTCACCCCTGAATGCCTCCAAAAAGAAAATGGAGAGAGCATACACTAGGAGCTTAACGGCACATCTGAAAGTCCTAGAAGAAAAAGAAGCTAATTCACCCAGGAGGAGTAGAAGGCAGGAAATCATCAAACTCAGGGCTGAAATCAATCAAGTAGAAACTAAGAGAACCATACAAAGAATCAACAAATCCAGGAGCTGATTCTTTGAGAAAATCAACAAGATAGATAAACCCTTAGCCAGACTAACCAAAGGGCACAGAGACAGTATCCAGATTTACAAAATTAGAAATGAAAAGGGAGCTATAACAACAGAAACTGAGGAAATTCAAAAAATCATCAGGTCTTACTATCAAAGATACTCAACACAACTGGAGAATCTGGAGGAAATGGACAATTTCCTAGACAGATACCAAACACTAAAATTAAATCAGGATCAAATAGATCATCTAAATAGTCCCATAAGCCCTAAAGAAATAAAAGGGGTCATAGAAAGTCTCCCAACCAAAAAAAGCATGGGACCAAATGGCTTCAGTGCAGAATTCTATCAGACCTTCAAAGAAGACCTAACACCAATACTCTTCAAACTGTTCCACAAAATAGAAACAGAAGGAACACTACCCAACTCATTCTATGAAGCCACAATTACACTGATACCAAAACCACACAAAGATTCAACAAAGAAAGATAACTTCAGGCCAATTTCCTGTATGAATATTGATGCAAAAATACTCAATAAAATTCTTGCCAACCAAATCCAAGAACACATTAAAACGATCATCCACCATGATCAAGTGGGCTTCATCCCTGGGATGCAGGGTTGGTTTAATATAAGGAAATCCATCAATGCAATCCACTACATAAACAAACTCAAAGAAAAAGCCATATGATCATTTCATTAGATGCTGAAAAAGCATTTGACAAAATTCAGCATCATTTCATGCTAAAAGTCTTGGAAAGAACAGGACTTCAAAGCCATACCTAAACATAATTACAGCAATATACAGCAAACCGGTAGCAAACATCAAACTAAATGGGGAGAAACTTGAAGCCATCCCACTAAAATCAGGGACTAGACAAGGCTGCCCTCTCTCTCCATATCTTTTCCATACAGTACTTGAAGTTCTAGCTAGAGCAATTAAACAACATAAGGAGGTCAAAGAGATACAAATTGGAAAGGAAGAAGTAAAATGATCACTATTTGCAGATGCCATGATATTATACTTAAGTGGCCCAAAAAACTCCACCAGAGAACTCCTACAGCTGATAAACAACTTCAGCAAAGTGGCAGGTTATAAAATCAACTCAAGCAAATCAGTTGCCTTCCTATACTCAAAGGATAAGCAGTCTGAGAAGGAAGTTAGGAAAATGACACCCTTCACAATAGCCACAAACAATATAAAGTATCTTGGTGTGACTCTAACCAAACAAGTGAAAGAACTTTATGACAAGAACTTCAGGTGTCTGAAGAAGGAAATCAAAGAAGACCTCAGGAAATAGAAAAACCTGCCATGCTCGTGGATTGGCAGGATTAATATAGTTAAAATGAAGATCTTGCCAAAAGCGATCTACAGATTCAATGCAATCCCCATCAAAATCCCAACTCAGTTCTTCACAGAGGTAGAAAAAGCAATTCTCAAATTCATCTGGAATAACAAAAAACCCAGGATAGCTAAAACTATTCTCAACAACAAAAGAAATTCTGGGGAATCAGTATCCCTGACTTCAAGCAATACTACAGAGCAATGAATTCATGAATTTTTTAGGCAAATGGATGGAACTGGAAAATATCATCCTAAGCGAGGTAAAGCAATCACAAAAGAATACACATGGAATGCCATCATTGATAAGTGGATATTAATTAGCTCTGAAGCTCTGAACACTCAAGATACAATTAGCATATCAAATGATTCCCATGAAGAAGGAAGAAGAGGGCCCTAATCCTGGAAAGGCTTGATCCAGTATTGTAGGGGAGTACCAAGACAGAGAAAAGGGAGGGTAAAAGATAGGAGAATGGGTGGAGAGAAAAGGACTTATGTGACATATGGGGGTGGGGGACTGGGAAAGGGGAAGGCTTTTAGAATGTAAACAAAGAATATAGAATATAAATAAAAAAATTAAAAAAAAGAGAGAGACATCTGAGTTTTTTCCAGCTTCTGTCTATTATAAATAAGACAGCTATGAACATAGTGGAGCATGTGTCCTTATTGCATGCCAGGGAATCCTCTGGGTATATGCCCAGGAGTGGTATAGCAGGGTCCTCTGGAAGTGTCATGTTCAATTTTCTGAGGAACCGCCAGACTGATTTCCAAAGTGGTTGTACCATCTTGCAATACTACCAGCAGTGGAGGAGTGTTCCTCTTTCTCCACATCCTTGCCAGCACCTGCTGTCTCCTGAGTTTTTAACCTTAGTCATTCTGACTGGTGTGAGGTGAAATCTCACCTCACCTTTGATTTGCATTTCCCTAATGACTAATGATGTTGAACATTTCTTAAGGTGCTTCTCGTCCATCCAAATTTCTTCAGGTGAAATTTCTTTGTTTAGATCTGTACCCCATTTTTAATAGGGTTATTTGTTTCACTGGGTTCTAACTTCTTGAGTTCTTCGTATATATTGGATATTATCCCTGTATCTGATGTAGGGTTGGTGAAGATCTTTCTCCAATTTGTTGGTTGCCATTTTGTCCTTTTGATGGTGTCCTTTGCCTTATAGAAACTTTGTAATTTTATGAGGTCCCATTTGTCAATTCTTGATCTTAGAGGATAAGCTATTGGTGTTCCGTTCATGAACTTTCCCCCTGTGCTCAGGTCCTCAAGGGATTTCCCCAGTTTCCTTTGAATTAGTTTCAGTGTGTCTGGTTTTATGTGGAGGTCCTTCATCCACTTGGAGTTGAGCTTAGTACAAGGAGATAAGAATGGATCAATTCCCAATCTTCTGCATGCTGACCTCCAGTTGAACCAGCACCATTTCTTGAGAAGGCTATCTTTTTTCCACTGGATATTTTCCACTTCTTTGTTGAAGATCAAGTGACCATAGGTGTGTTGATTCATTTCTGGGCCATCTATTCTATTCCACTTGCCTGTCCCTGTGTCAATACCATGCAGTGTTTAACACTACTGCTCTGTAGTATTGCTTGAGGCCTGGGATACTGATGCCCTTTAGTTTCATTTTTAAAACACATTTTGCAAATAGGGGAAAGTTTTATAAAATTTTCCTGAGCATGTTCTTCCTGAACACCACTCAAGTTCATCCTGAGTATTTTGGGTAAATTTTAGTATACAACTACCAATAAGACTCAGAGAAAAAGGATTTGAAAGAGTGTAACAATTAAAAATGATAGGAGTCATGTAATAATTCTGAGTGCTTGCAAGAAAACAAGACTAGAGTCTTCTGACACTGGTTCCTTCAAACCTGCAGATTTCTTCTTGGCAAAGGTTTTCACACTCTTCCCAAATGTGTAGCAGAAAGAAGATAGCTTGCCTCAATTGTTCTTCATAGTCTACTATAGAAAGACATGTGCTTGCCATGTGTGGCTTTTACTTGTGCTTGAGCACTTTACTAATGCCTTTCTTGTAAAGTTCAGAGTATAAACTGCCTTATGTTCTGAATAAAGTTGACTGTTGCATGAGACTTTTGGTGCCTCCATTTTAGGCCCCATTCTCCAGGGTTCATGTTGCCAACTATAGCAGTAAAAAAGACTTTCAGAGCAACAGTGTTTCAACTCACACGAGGGTATTAGCATATCAACTCAGAACAATTTTGTCAAAATGCACAAGACATGTGGAAACTCAGGTCAAAACAAATTCCAGCATCAAAGTGGGACATGAGTATAAAATCTTAGAATCATTGGCGTTGATATTGGCAGTTGATAGCTGCTGAGAGTTGTTAGGTTTTGAGAGTCAGTGTTCTTTAAGGATGTGATCCCTGGTATATTGACCATGGTCCATGGCAGAGCCCAATTCCAAAAAGTAATTGAACAACACAAATTCTATTTTATTGATTGAAGAAGGAGTTGGAGAGACTAGAGAGACTGGATCCATATGGGGTAGGGATAGAAATTACATTCTATGAAACTTTCAAAGGATTAATGAATGTAATTTTTAAAAGGCATGAGTTATAAAAGAACATATATGGCTATTTATTTTTCTTTTTTGCTATTTATTTTTCTAATTCTTACTCTGATTTTTCATTTTTTGTGTCGTATTATAATTGTACAAGTTATAATAATCATAATAGTTGCATGCAATATACTTATATACACCACAGTGAAAGTGTAACTAAAGAGTAAGCCTGATAGCTTGAAAATGGCTATTGTAACTATGTAGAAGTTCATTGAGATATACAGTTTGGGTATGTTTCTTTGTGTGAATTTTTTTTTAAATGGAAATATTTTTATATAATAAGAATTTATAAAATAGTAATTTTAAAAAGTTCTAAATTTTAGCACATCAGCCATTTTCATCAGCTCATGGTTCCCTCAGTAGTTTCTAAATTATGAAACCATGTTAACATCTGTGCCTCACTAAAATCTGCTTCCTACACTGAGCATAACTTTAATGTTGGCTGCAAAACCACTCTGGGTTTCCCCCTTCCAATACCAAGTCTATCCAACTGAAAATGGAGCTTAAGTTAGACACCTGGCACTGGAAATACAGTGCAAATGTTTTCAGCCATCTGGCATAGTGAATGGAATGTTGTTCCAGTTCCACTCTGGCATGGCATGCATAAGAGTTGCTTTCTGAGCACCTTGAATTATACAGTACTATAAGAGCCACGTTGAAAAAAATAACGTAAGCTTTGCTTCTCCCTTTCCATTTTTAAAATTGTGGGAGGTGAATTGCAGCTGCAAAATGAACCTTGATTCTATCTGCTGGCTTTGGGTAAATTTGGAAATAAATACATAAAATGTGTATGTTTTATAGTTTTTTATTTGTTTTCTTTTTTATGCCTTTCAAAATAACTTAAATTTTACCACAAAATATAATATTATATTACAATAAATAATTATGCATTATACAGCAGAAATTTATTATAGGGTTTTACAATTCATTTGTATAAAAACACTAAAATGTCCTCTATTATGCCATCAGGACCTAGAAGTGGTGGTGAATTTCACTTGTTCAGAACAAGGCAGAACAACAGTGACGTGAACAAGTAATGGCTATTTTTGATTTAGTGACACAGCTGAGAAGGAAATGAAGCCTTGAAGTAAGGAGGAATTACAGTATAACAGGAGGGTAGGAAACATATCCTGCCCCTCAGTTTCTGTACCAGTAACCTCTCTGATATCTGAACCAGATGCGGCAGGTATGAACTATTATGTGAGCTATTAAAGCTACAATGAACTTTGAGGAGAGAAGAATATTTTAGCACTCTCTCTAACAATCATTAATAATGAATTAAACTATAGTATAATTAGGTAACTTAGGGCAGATTAAAAGAGAAGTTTTGAAAACTTACTCAAAACTCCATGACATTTAGCTCATTTCAGTCTCCATGCAGGGTATGTAACATTTTTTTTTTTTCATTTCAATACAGTTTTCATTGAAATCTCTATAATGAAAACAAATACAAATATTTGTAGGTTTTCTGAATGGGAATGTTACAGGAGAATGATCTTAGAACCTCTTCTAAAATTTGGGAAGGACCAAAAATATATTTCTCTTATTTTCTTGAAAGAAAAGAAAAAAAGGGGAATGGTAAAACTTTAAAAATGTAACTCAATAACAGAATGTCATTTGAATGTTGGTAGATATAAGATTTAGAAAATTTCATCAAATAACTCTATGGGGATATATAAACCATACATCTCTGAATTGTCGAAAACTATGTGAGTCTCTATTAAACCCTCATTCTAACCTATTTATACTCTTATGACCTTCTTTCTAAGAAGACATGGTAAGTAATAATTCTCAGGAGATGAATATATCTCTCAATAATTCCTTCAAATACCAGCAATTTCAAAGCTCTTTGGAAAGATTTGAAAGACAAAAGGGAAGAGAATTAAGGAAAACTTAACTTCTTTTTATACACACAAGGTTTGTATTTCTTTGATCATTTTAACAATCAGTAAAAGTTGCACAGCAACTATGTACAATACTTTATGTGAAAGATTGAACCTATCTAGTCTCTTGTGATATTTCAGGATTCACTCACCTTGAAATACTGGCAGCACAGGGTCTCCCTGCTCTGTGCAGGCTGCCATACTGGAATTTATATGGGGTTGAAATAAATTGCTGGCATGGTGGTTTCTTGTGACATTACCTCAAAATTTGAAACCACCTTGTCTACCATCCAAGGAATAGTTGTTAAAATAAATAAAATACTCAGACCTCTGTCTATAGGATTTTTCAGAACATTTAAGAAACGGTAGGTGTGTAGGACAACAAACAACTAAACCAACAGAGCATTCCTCAGTATCCTGGAGAGAAAACATTGTTAACACCCTGGGAATGTTTAAAAATGAAGGAAGAACAGATTTCACGTTAACCTAAAACTATAAATGATGAAATTTACATTTACAGAGGTCTCAGTATTTTGTGTATTCTTGATATTTAGTCATTGGAATGATGATTTTTTTTCAAGCAGACTTATATGTTTTATATCATGTGAACAAATATCAGTTTTCTTCTGACCATTCAGAGTTCAAAAATATTTCTAATTGTAATATTTGTAGCAGAAGTTATTGAATGCCAGATATACACAATATTAATGTCAACAATTAGCAATGATAGCCTAATTTTTAATAAAAAAATCTATATAGATTTCTGTGAGTTTAAGATATATAATATATATACATGTATGAAGATATAAATGCATCATAATCAGCACATAAGTTACAGAGGGAGGGAGGGAGTAGAGAAAGGATGCAAAATTCTAGACATTCTAAGTATGTAAGTATGTATATATTTAACTCTACAATTCTGTTTATTTCTAATATTTAAATCTTACAGAAAGAAATAAAACAACTTTAGATGAATTTAGATGCAATCCCCATAAACAGTTTTATGGTTTTTTTTCCATTGTGTATTTTTGGCTTCTTGGTGAAAGATGAAGTGTCTGTAAGTGTATGGTTTTATTTCTGGGTCTTCAATTCTGTTGCATTCATCAACATGTCTGTCTCTATACCAATTCCATGCAGTTTTTTTTTTTTTTATCACTATTGCTCTGCAGTAGTGCTTGAGGTTAAATATAGTGATTCCTACTTTTATTGTTAGGAATTGTTTTCTCTATTCTGGGATTTTTACCTTTCCAGATGAATTTGAGAATTGCTCTTTCCATGTCTTTGAAGAATTGTTAGAATTTTGATGGGGATTGCATTGAATCTGTAGATTGCCTTTGGTAGAAGGGCCATTGTTACTATGTTAATTCTGGCAATCCATGAGCATGGGATATCTATCCATTTTCTTGATCTGCTATGGTTTCTTTCATCAGAGACTTGAAGTTATTGTCATACAGGTATTTCCCTTGTTTGGTTAGAGCTACTCCAAGATATTTCGTATTATTTGTGGCTATTGTGAAGGAAGTTATTTCCCTAATTTCTATCTCAGCCTATTTATCATTTGTATAAAGGAAGACTACTGATTTATTTGAGTTAATTTTATATCTGGGTACCTTGCTGAAGTTGTTTTTCAGTTCTAGAAGTTCTTGGGTAGAATCTTTGAGGTCACTTATGTATACTATCATATCATCTGAAAATAGTGATAACTTTATTTCCTCTTTGCTGATTTGTATTCCCTTAATCTCTTTTTGCTGTCCTATTGTTCTAGCTAGTACTTTGAGTACTATTTTGAATAGATATGGGAAGAGTGGGCATCTTTGTCTTGTCCTCAAGTTCAGTGGGACAGCTTCAAGTATGTCTCCATTTAATTTGATATTGGCTGTTGGTTTGCAATAAATTACTTTTATTATGTTTGGGTATGGGCCTTGAATTCCTGATCTCTCTAATACTTTTAGCATGAAGGAGTGTTGTATTTTGGCAAATGCTTTTTTCTGCATCTAAGCAGATGATCATGTGATTTTTCTTTGAGTTTGTTTATATAGTGGATTATGTTAATGGATTTTCATATATTAAATCAACCTTGTATCCCTGGAATAAAGCCTATCTACATGAAGATGGGGAAAAATACATCTCTACTGCTCACCAGAAGGCGTCCCAGACTGCAAAGAGCTATGTGCTTACTAGAGACACTACACTATAAGTGGTAGAAGCTCTGAAAATGAATGAAGATGGACTGCATAACATTGTGGTGCCTTTACCAGGGCAATGCCAAAGTAATACTATTGACAGTTGAAAATTATTAATTCTTATTTGTGTATCACCCTCTTATACATACTCATCACAATTCAGGCACTGTATACATGTATGCCATATAAGTGCAAACACACATAAATACATATACCATATATATATATATATGTGTATATATATACATATATATATGTGTGTGTGTGTATGTATGTGTGTGTATTTATATATATATCATATATATTACACATACATATATGCATAGCATACATATATACATACACATACACATACATTACTACACATATCTTACACTCAGCACATATAAACCATGCATACCTATATGTATACACATAAACACATACATACACTCTGCCTATATAAATATACCACATATACACATAAATCACACCAACTGTAACTGCCCACAGCTACAGCGAATGGGGTCCCTGGAAGACAAGCTGGGGATAGATGGGAGACAGACAAAGGAATGGAGGCCAGGGCAACCCAATTGCTGATCAAGGCCCCAAGTTTAATGGGAGTCTCAAAATATATATAGGCGGGGCAAGACCCTTCCCCAAACTCTAGGAGTTGTTCTGAAAGACCTGGTCTGGCTGTTCCTTGGTCATTGGCTCCACTGCTCAGGCAGCTGGGTGGGTCACCTGCTTAATTTAGGAATTCGTAGACCTGGAGGAACAATGAGCTTCACCTTCACTCTGAGCGCTCCACCCTAGGTGGAACAGGATCCTGACTAGCACAGAAATCCCTGCTCAACAAAGGCTGGCCGAGAACTTCACCTTGGTCAATGTCAAGTTCCTACTGGGTGGCATGACACCCCAATATGGCTCTGTACAATCAACATACGCACATACATTTTTTTTAATTTCTAAACCAACACAGTCACATATTTTGATAAATTTCTATATGTCCAATTGACACTTTATTTATAAGTGATTCATTTTGATCTTTTTGTGTTTTATGAAAGCAATCTTAAAATTTAGTGAACATTCAAATATTTAATTGATTGGACCTGAGCATTGACTATCAGTGTTGTCAATTAACTTTGTTCATCAAAACTGGTAAATGAAAGAAAGAAAATAAAAAGGAAAGAAGGAAGGAAAAAATTGAATGTATTTTCTCTTTTGTTAGGTGTACCTTAATAAAATTGAATTAAAATATGTTATACCAATCTTGTTATATAGAGTTCTATAGGGTATTTTAAAACACCAGCCAAAAGATTAATTTTACAAACCTGTTGAATGAGAAATCAAGCCATTAATGAATATGCAATTTTGGTCATGCTGAAAATTGTGTAGAGATCTTTTTAGTATTGCAGTTAATTTCTGAATATAAACAGATTCCTATTTTCTTTAGTTCTGCACTTGGACCACTTAAATATTTTCAAATAAAATCAATATAAATATTTCTACTGAAGATAATGAAAAATTTTCTATCTTTATTGCCATTTGTTTTGCTTTATTATTATGTATTCATTCATTCTTCCATTTATTGAAATCATAGAATAAATAACAAATCAAGAGTTTAATGAGAAAAATATTCTGAACATGGTGAAATAGATATTGTACCAGAAGGTGAAAGATTAGCAGGTGGCAAAATTATACCCATAATCTGTAAATCTTAAATTGGCGATAGTTATGTGAAATAATTAATTTATGTAAAAGATGGTATTTGGTACCAGAAGTTTCAGCCCATAATTGGTTAGTCACTACTCTGAACTTCTCATGAGGACAGCAGACCATACCAGAAGTCTGTGGTGGAATAAACTGATAAATTCATGAACTACAATGCAATATAGAGTCTGATTACAGGATTTCCACAATTCCCTTCCAGGACACCTCTACCATCACCAAGTGATATGAAAACATACCATTAGGCTTCACCAATCAAAAGCTCTGCCCTCTCCTCGTATTTTCACTTTGATCATCAGTGTTGCGACACCTGGCCATAGGGTGCATTCATGGAGTCTATGGTACAGATCTCCATAACTTTCTAAAATGATTGTCACTTGTCCTCTAAACACTTGTACTCATTAGCTCCAACTTCCATATCCCTTGCATTTTTTAATATTTATTGTGTGGATTCCTTTGAAAGAATAGAAAATACAGCCTAACTCCAGCCTTCTAAGGAGCCCCAAACACTTCATATTCCAGAGCCCGCTTTGTGCTCTTTGTTAGAAACTAGATAAAAGGTCACATTCCAGAGCCCGCCCTTTGTTCAGAGCTAGGCAAAAAGTCCTTGAATAGGTGATCCTGGCCCCACAAGGTCACTGGAAATGAGCTAAGCTCATCTTGCTTTTATAAACTGCTTATGCCATTACCCCTATCCAGGAGTTCACGCAGCCATAGACTCCAAGAAAATAGGAAACTAATTGCTCCACTGAGCACGGGCTCCAATAATTTAAACTGATTGGCCTAAAAACTATGGAGTGGTATAAATCGATTGGCTTGCATTTTGTTGGCTCTCCAAGCTAAGGAATGCTTGGTTTGTGATTCGTGGGCTTTGTTGCAAACTTATAAAAGCTATCGCAGTTCGGTACTTGGGGTCCACAGGCCTCTACCCCTGTGTGGTGTACAGCTGTGGAACCCAGAATTCTGGAATAAAGAAATCCTCATGGTATTGCATCAAGACCGTTTCTCACAAGTGATGTGGGTGTCGCCTTTCGAGGCGTGGGGTTCTGGGGTACCCTCTGTTTTGGGAGGGTCTTACATTGTCTCGGGTTTTGGGGGTCTTATACCTTCACTATATGGTCTGTTCTCCAAAATCAAGCTTCATGTTAAAAGTTTACTTAAGTTTTCCTAATCTTCTAATATTGTCAGCACAAACTTCCTCTGAGTTTCATAAGAAATCTGTTTACAAGTTGATAACTGAGAAAAACAGTGTAATTTAATTGGGGACATTTATAATTATGAAAATGTAGGGAAAGTATTGCTCTTTTTAGTGAAAATATGATTTGCTTAGTGGGATAACAGGCCCATATATGTCATGAGGTAATGATATTAGGTGAGATGACAACTTTTGGGAGTTGATTCTCTCAAACCATTGTATCTAGGGTTTGGATTCTGGTCCTGAGATTGGAAGTGTTGGTTCTTTTACCCATTGAGCCTTCTCACTTACCTATAGCATTACCTTTAGCAATGAAATCATCACTTTCGATTAGGATTAATTATAATTCTAAATATATAGTAGATTTATTACCATTATTCCTTTAATTGGAATTAGAAAGTGATTATTAAGAGACTTCTGGGAATATTTTTGAATGGGTTTTTTCTTTTCAATTTTTTTTTACCTTTGGTCTCCCTGTACAAAAAATTTACTATTCTTATATATTATGTGTAAGTTTTTATATAATTTACTATTTTACTTTGTTTTTATTTGTTATTTTATTTATTTGCAGTTGAAATATTATACCCTTTCCCAGTTTCCCCTCCACAAATCCCCTTATACATCCCCCCTCCCCATTCTATGAGGGTGCTCCCCTATCCACCTCACAGGCTGTATTTCTGTCCTCTCTATAAAAACTAGTAATTCTAGTGTTTGTTTCTGTATTATTAGCTTCTTCATTATTTAGAATGTGAAAAATAAAACTATTATGTAGAAAATGTGAGGATTATTTTTCTTTTTTGCTAAATGCCCATCGAATGAAATAAATCTAATGCAATGCTGAAAATCTAGGAATGGTGCCATCAGATGAAAAAAGGAGAGAATTCCTGGCAAAACACCCAGAACTGCAGATTGTCTGGTTCTCTGTGTCACAGAAATGTCTATAAAAAGTATGAGCTATACCCAGAGCTCCTCAGTAGCCAGGTAGCCAGTCCAGTGCTATGTTAGCTATGCCATGCCATTCAAAAAAGGCTACAGCGGACTTTTTATAACCTAATATTTAAGGTCAACAAATTAGACTAACATCATCAGAATGTAATATAGATTCCTAGAACCAAACAAAATAAAGGTAAATGGGACTGAAATAAAATAAACTGCTCTTTTCTTCTTAAGAGTCTAAGATAGTTATCTACTAGCAAATTTGTCTTGGATTGAAAATACATTACTTTAAAACTATGTAATGATTAAAAAAAACAGAAAACTATGTATTAGGTTATGATGTAGCTCAAACTTAAAACACTTGCCTACAATGCTCAAAGTGTGGTTTCTATTCCATATATATATATATATATATATATATATATATATATATATACACACACATGTATGTGTATGTGCATGAAATTATTGAAAAGTATACTTTTGCTTAGTCATTCCAGTGTGATCCACCCTCACCCAAGTAAAAAACAAACAAACAAACAAACAAAAAAACAAGCAACTTGTACACCTTGAAAAAGAGTGATGATGTATCAGATCTTGAGAACTTTAAAAGGCCAAGAAACAAGATACTAAGCACTCTCTATTAGAGAGGGCTCTGAAGACATAATTGGTAAATTACAACTATTGGCAGCATAGATGCCATCCCTACACATCCTATGTCTATCAGAAACATGAGAAAATAAAATGCATAGAGGTGTCTCCTCAAAGTGTATAGTCCTGATCAGTGACCTCTGCATAATTATTGCAGCTTAGTGAAGGTTTCTTGTGTTTAAGATGCTTCACAAAGGATTCATATGGTAAGTTCCATGCAATCTTCTATGTACCAATTTTTCACACAGTTTAACAATGAAGTTACTAGTCTTTCTGAAGTACTAAGAGCCAAATCATAAAATTAGTAGCTGAGAATACCAGATGGGAGTCTAAGTAATGAAATCTCAGGTAATTATCGAGAATTAAAATCACCAAAGAAATATAAACCAAAAGTATTTAAGAAAATATAATATTATCCTGGTTTTGTTAAATATATGACAATATATATGCATATGTACTGAGATATTTTTATGAATATGCATTTGTATGTATTAGAAACAAACTACTAATTAGCACTAATACATTTACCTAAAATTATCAATGCTTCAAGAAATACTTGTCAAAAGCCTGAGAAGTTAATAGTCAATAGTTTTACATATTTTAAATGGGTTACTTTATAACATTAACTGCCTGATAGGGAGAATCTCTATTCTTAAATGAAAACAAAGTAGTTTATATAGCTAGTATGTGTATATAGCTTTATGAATCAGTATGTTCATCTAGAATTCTTGAATTTTGGACTAGTGAGATGGCTCAGAGGTCAATGGAGCTTGCACTGAGACTGATGACGCGGATTTAATCCCTGTGACCAATATATTGAAAGAGAGAATGAATTACCCCAACCTTTCCTGACTTCTACATGTATGGTGTAGCAGATATGTTTGCCTATAAACATATACATACATAAATAAAAACAAAATCAACAAAGCACAATGTTTTATTATAAATATTGAATTTTGTCTATGCCAATGGAGAGCCACATCTTCTAATGATTAATAGCTTACATTTGAATTATACAAGCTCTGTAATTTTCTGTTTTTACATAGTGATCTTTAAGCAGGAATTAGCAACTGAGATTTTTGAAACCAAAGGGTACTTAAGTAAGTGAAGTATTCTCATCTGGGTCCAATATTCTCTGTTCTCCAAGTTTCTAAGGCACTGGTCAGCAATACTTAGGGCTTAAGGTGTCCCATAGGCTTAGTGCAGTATGAATGCAGTGCAATAAAGCAACAACAGTGTGTTTGGTCAGGGAAAACTGCATCATGGCTAATTGTTCCTATGGAGCCTTATGCAGCTGTCAAGGAAGTAAATGATCCAGACAGTAGATTGTAGATTACCAACAGAGTTTCAAGGCTAAAATGAGTTCCAAAACTGCAGACCAGATCCTCCATTGTACTTAAGTTGTATCTCTGGGTCGACATTTAAAAAAAAAAATCTTTCAACAGAATGGTTACCTGAGACCTCATAAGTGTTTTTTAATAATAAAGCAATAAAATGATGAGACTCTAAAAATTGAACAGGAGAGGAACAATATGTGTATTGTAATTGCGGCCATTTAAAGGACTTAACACTAGAAATTGCTTTTGCTCCACTGAGTAGAATTTTGTTTTTCAGCTCTGGTGGTTCAGAAACTTTATGGGGCACAGATTAATTTGATTTTCTCCAATGCACTGTTAACTCTTTAGCACAAAAAAGAAGTGTACACAGAGTGTGTGGATGGAAGAAGGTGCAGTTGACTTCCCATTCCTGTGAAATTTGAAATCCATCACATTGTGGACATAAGTAATACAAATAAGGTGGTGGATGAATATAAAGTATTGTAAGTTCAAGGCCTGCTTATGAGTGTCAGGCTGTATTTTCATGATTAATTATACTCACCAAGCTAATGTACATAGAAATCTAAGGAGGGTAGAGAAGTAATTGTTTATATAATTAAATTAAGGGGGAATATCTTGATTTAAGACAGAGAAACAATATGATAAGGCTAGAATTTGGACTTATACTTCATCCTGAAAAGTCTTTACTTTTCATCAGTCTTATATGAGAGATTAGCTGGGGAATAATTGGTTGAAGTTGGGACTGCCTGGTGGAAATCAATTTTTATGTCTTTACTTCTGCCAACCGATGTCTGAAATGGCAGACCTTGCTCTCTGTCTACTAAAATTCCATCCCATCTAATAGATGATCTTTTCAGATACTGTGCTTTTGTGAAAATACTCTATTTCCAACTTGAGTAGTGGGAATTAAATCTTTATTTTAAAATTTCTTGATGCTCTGAGATTTCTAACTGAAATTCAAAAGTAAAAGTAGAGGTAGAAGTGTTATTTTAAGAAAATTAAAATGTTTTGATTTGCATTTGTCTGATCACTGAGGACCTTGAACAACTTTTGAGATGCTTCACAGCCATTCAAGTTTCCTCAGTTGTGAAATCTCAGTTTAGTTCTATTTCCCATTTTTGGATTGGGTTGTTTGGTTTGGGGGGTTAGCTTCTTGAGTTCTTTATAAATTTTGGATATTAGCCCTTTATCAGAATTCATCAAAAGTGAGGTTAGTGAAGATTTTTTTCCCATACTGTAGGTTGCCAATTTGTCTTACTATGTTCTTTGCCTTACATAAGCTGTCCCATTTCATGAGATCCCATTTATCAATTCTTGATTGTAGAGCATGAGCCATTGGAGTTCTGTTTAGGAAGTTTCCCCCTGTGTCAATGAGTTCAAGGCTCTTTCCCACTTTCTCTTCTATTAGATTCATTGTATCTGGTTTTATGTTGGACAGGATGTGGAAAAAGAGGAAGAATCCTCCATTGCTGGTGGGATTGCAAGCTAGTACAACCACTCTGGAAATCAATCTGGAGGTTTCTCAGAAAATTTGAAATAGGTATACTGGAAGACCCAGCTATACCACTTGGGAATACATGCAAAAGGGGCCCTACCATGCCACAGGGGCACATGTTCCACTATGTTCATAGCAACCTTATTTGTGATAGCCAGAAGCTAGAAACAACCTAAATGTCCCACAACAGAAGAATGGATACAGAAAAGGTGGTTCATTTACACAATGGAATACTTCTCAGCTATTAAAAATGAGGACATCCTGAATTTTGCAGGCAAATGGATGGAACTAGAAAATATCATCCTGAGTGAAGTAACTTGGACCCAAAAGGACATGCATGGTATGTACTAACTAATAAGTGAATATTAGCCAAAAAAAGTACAGTCCTCAGAACTCAAATAGGTCAACAACGTGAAGTTCCCAAGTGAGGACACCTCATTCCCACTAGGGAGGGAGAAGAAAGCTATATCATAACTTGAGAGAGAGGGAGGGAACTGGGAGGGAAAGTAGACATGGCAGGGGAGAGGGGAACTTGATCTGAGATTAGAGGAAGGGAAAGGACTGAAGCCCTGAGGGCCAGCAGAAAGAATGAAAATAGGCAATCTTGGGAGGTAAGAGGTTGGGGGAACCCTCCAGAATGCACCAGAAACCTGGGAGGTGAGAGACTTTCAGAACTCATAGGTAGGGACCTTAGATGAAATGCCCGGCAGTAGGGAGAGGGAACTTAAAGAGCCCACCTCCGGCAGGAAGACAGGGCATCAAATAAGGGAGATTTGCCATTCCAGCAAAAGCTCTCACGAATAATTGTTCCTGTCTGAAAGAACCACAGGGACAGAAATGCAGAGGAGCCTGAGGAAAAGAAAGCCCAGGGACAGAACCAAAGTGGGTTAGCTCAATGGGAGGTCCTAAGGCCTGACACGATTACTGAGGCTATAGAGCACCCACAAAAATGGATCTAGCATGACAGCATCCTGGAAGACCCAACAAGCAGGTGAAAGAGTCAGATGCAGATATCTGCACTCAGCCAGTGGTCAGAAGCTGCTGACCCCTGTGGTTTAATTAGAGAAAGGCTGAAAGAAGCTGAGGAGGAGGGTGACCCTGTAGGAGAACCAGCAGTCTCAATTAATCTGGATCTCAGAGATCTCTCAAACACTGGACCACCAAACAGGCAGCATACAAGAGCTAATAAGAGGTTCTCAAAACATACACAGCAGAGGACTGCTGGGTCTATGTTCATTCAGAGATGATGTGCCTAATCCTCAAGAGACTGGAGGCCCCCAGAAATTTAGTTGTCTGGTAGGGTGGAGACATCCATGTGGAGATAGGGAGAGGGGAGGAGATATGGGATGTGGAACAGTCAAGGGTGAACAGAAGTTGGCAGGGTGGGGAATAAAATATGGAGTTTATGAAAATAATTAATAAAAAAATTAAAAAAAGAAAGAAAATGAAAACAAATACCATATATAAAGAGACAGATGTAGGAACAGTAACCTGAGACACAATAATGGGTCAGAAATACTCTAAGCTCATCTTTGTGTGCTTCTCTTTGTATTCATGGCACATGTAAGGGTATAAAATGACCTTGAGTGGGCTTCCTCACCTTCTACCTGGTTTGGTATAGAGTCTTTTGTTTTGTCATTTCAGGTATCAGACAAATTACCTTGTGGATGTCCAGGTTTTCTCCTGCTTCCTCCTCTCCTCTATCTGTGAGAGAAATGAAGCTGCAGAAGCACTGTAACATGTTTAGATTTATGTCAGTGGTCTGAACTCAAACTTAGATCATACAGCTCGAGGGGCAAGCGCTTTATTCACTTAGACAAGTACCCAGCCAGGGAAAGGAGTTTTAGTTAAGTTTCTGTTTGAACTAGGAAGTCATGCCTTATGAAAACAAGGTTTCAATAGTCCCAGTCAAGTGATGACTTTAACTTAACATGTGACAGGACATCATGGTAGCACTGTCACTATGAAAGAGTTCATAAGTTTCAGCTAATCAAACTTAATCTTTGGCAACTTAGAGACTATTATATATGGTTGCAATTGTCGCTAACAAAAACTGAAGAATGATTCCAAAATCTTTAGAGTGTATCATGATTTAATTTGACTGCTAGAACTGTATATATGAGTTTCGTCATTAGTCTTTTAATTTATTCCTGTTTATTTTGTTGGGCAATTTTTTACTTAAACTGAAAAGGTCTCCAAAGTTTACAAAGTATACACTTTTTTTTGTTCCATTTATGACTACAGCTGGAGCTTCTCAGTCTGTCCGGATATGGAGGATGGGTACAGATGCAAGCAAATACTGAACATAGTAGACAAACAAACAGACAAACAGAGAAAAACATACCAACAAAAATTTCACAAAAAATTTCAGTGAAAGTCTCCTATGGCAACTGATCTAAAACTCATTGTTTGATGTCCAGACCTAGGATGTTTTCACATTTTGAAGACCCATCCAAAATTATACTATAGTTCTAGCTTTCTTTGACCTTTTATTTGACTATTTTTATATGTATATAAATTTATTCACATGGATTCTAGATCTTGCCTTTCTTTCTATTTTCAGCACCTAATGAGGAACACAGGGTCTTATTAGCTGTTAACACAGCACCCAGTCACAGCCACTTACTTTTTGATGTTTTTCAGTTCCACGTGCTCTGAAAGCCTCCATTATTCTTCTTTGCCTGCCTAGCTAGCATCTTTATCCTTGGTTTGAGCTCTTCAAGATAATTAAGTACCAAACCACAAATATGGCAAAATAATAAAGGTTAGGGAATAAAAACATAGAAATGTTCAATAGGAACAGTAGTATCTTGAAGCATTGCCCTAACACAGACATCTGCTTCTGTTTGTTTCATATGCCCTATTTCCACATCACAGAAATATATCAGTATAAAGAACATTAAAAACTGTTAAAAAATACAACACCTGAGGGGGAAAAGCAGCTTTAGAAGAATACAAAACAAACACAAGATCCCATTTCACTGACCCCCTCTAGATGTACCTATACAACCTATTATCTGAGGTGTGTCTTGAGCATAACAAAACGGGCTTCATTTTACATAGACACTTTTTAAAAATGGGTACAAAATAACTTATAAAAAGAGATATAAACCAACAGGGAACCTTAACAGAGTATCTTAAAAATAATTGATGTTAGAATAACTAGAGAAAGTAGAACTTCAAAAGTAGGTTTTATTGATACAGATAAAATTTGATCAAAACCAAACCATGAAGCAAATAGCCAAAGGGAATAAAAGGTGTTGATTTAAACAAAAAGTAAGTGATAAACATTTTAACTTGGGGAATGGTGTAGGACTACGTTAATTTTCAGAAAAAGTACTTTACTCATCTTTGTAAGTAAACAGAGAAGTCTCAAAGGAAAAAAAAGAAAGAACAAAAGAAGGGGGAGAAATGTCTTTATATAAATGGTTAGATACTCTTAGTAGGAAATAGGTGTCCTATTTAATTAAGTATGACCTTTGTGTATGCTTTTCTTTCTTGAATATTTATTGCTGGATCACTGGATCACCTTCCATGCAGATTAAGCTGAATTGATATATATGTAAAACATATTTTTGTGAATATAGTACATATCCTCTTATGATTTCTGTGTGAAAATATCCCTAACATTAAGGAAATTGGCCAACTTCTTTCATCCTATAACAGGCTACATTTGCAATTCACATTTGTGGCAACTAATTCTGAGAAAATCTCTAGTGTACTCAACTAATATCTAACAGGAATGCTATTGGTACCTTAATTGGAAAGCATTCCACTTCAAGTGGCAGTAAGAAAGTGGTTCTGCAATGTTCAGGAAATGAAATTTTAATCATTGGCTTTGGGCCTGACTTTTGAATAACATTGTTTTTTTTTTTTCCGAAAAAAAGGTTAAATTGGTATAAACTTTTTATAGGAATTTAGTTAGGAAGCATCATTGAGCTGGAAACCAGCTACAATCATGGGCGCAACATTACTGAAATAGTTAGCCTTTGAGAAACATGCTGCTATTGACTCTTTGAGCATCTAAGCTGTGAAGCGAATACCCTAAGGATGGAAAATGATCTTTGCTTTCCATTCCTGCAGAGATCTCAATACCCTGTTTAACTTCTATAGATACCAGTTTTAGAATATTTATTTTTGTTACTTTTCACTTAGATGTAGATGTGTGTGGGCCTGGGAAGAAGGGAAGTTCAGATCAGTCCCGTTTCCTATGGAGGCCAGGGGAATGAGAACCTCTGGAGCTGGAGTGACAGGTGGTTGTCAGTCACATAGTGCTGGTGCTGGGATATTTACTGGGTCCTCCTGAGAGAGTCATATGTAGTCTTTATCAAGAAGCTATCTTTCTAAGTCCTGGATAACTTTCTTACTAGTCATTTTCTTGACCACTATTTTTCTTCTGTATTTTAACCCAATTAAACTGCCTTTCTCTCATTCTCAGAGTGCCCCAAGAGAAGAATGTTCACTCTTGTAGAACCATTTGCAAACTATTCTTTATAAAAACAATTCAGTTAGTAACTATTTATTTCCAGTGTATCAAGATGCACAAATATTTTCTTAATTTTATTAACTAATCTCAATTCACCATTAAAAAGTATTATATTGATTATTTGTGAAATTCACACCATGCACCCCTTTCTTGCTCATCTTCCTATCCCTTCATGTCTATCATTCACCCTAACAACCAATGCCCCAAAATAACACACACATATACACACACCACCACAACCAACACCAACACCAGCAGCAACAACAACAAAAGCATAGAAAATATCTCATTGTGAAAGCTGTAGTATGTCACAGTATCTCCCTCTGTCTACACAACTTCACTTGTGAATGTTCTTTGCAATAAGTCATTGGTCTGGTTTGAGGTCTTTTGCTTGTTTGACACCATCAATATTGGATCTACATGAGGACTCCTCCCAGTTATCTTCTTGTTGCACTGAGTCATGGAGATTCTTTAGGTTTGGACCATTAGGGCTGAGACTTTATGTGTCTCAATAATTTACAGATGATATAGATTTTTGAGTGACCAAATCTAGAGCCCTGGAGCTGGGCCTGGGTGGTAGCTAAGCTGGACAGGCTACTGGCTTTCCCTTATCAATACAATCAAGGTAAGCTATCCAACGCTATTCCAGCTAGGCCACTCAAGGTTACTACAGGCAAGAGGCAGGGCCCTCCCTCCTGCGCTCATGCCCTGAGGTCAGTATACCCTCACCGTCACCTCCACAGTGAGGTCCACTGTGCTGCCAAGTCAAGATGCAGGGGCCATTCTCCCAACTGCTACTACCTGTAAAGTACTAGGCCAGCTCTCCAGTTCTCACAACCTTGGGTTTTGCTCTCCCAACTGCCTCAGGTAGTAAGGAGCAAGGGAGTAAGGGTGTCCCTCCCCATCCCAATCATACCTTGCCTAGGCCACCTCATAGCCAAGGAGTGGCATGCCCAGGTCTCCTCTTTTATGCTCAGGGTTAGCTCACCTGTGTCTGTGCCACCAGAGTCAGCTCTAAAGTGTTGTTCAGGCAAGGTGTATGGCCTGCTCTCCAGAATGATGCAGTTGCTGAGAGACAGGACTAGGTCTCCCAACCTAGGCTTATGACCCTGTGGAATTCACATATGGCTCTCATGAGTAATTTGGGCTAGGGTCTTACCATGGCCCCAGGTGGCAGGGATGACCACTCACGATAGAGTACTCCTCTCTACCCTCAAGTCTCATGTTCCATTTCTTTCCATAATGCTCAAGGGCTCTACTCTTTCTCTTCTGCCTGACCATCACATACTCTCACTTTGTGGTGGATCCTGCTGCAGGCTGTCTATATGGATGGCATAGGATGATGTTCTCCATCAGTGCTGCATGGATTGGAAGCAAGCAACTTAGTTTTCCATGCCATTAGCTGGAGTTCAAGACTATAGGTATCCTGGAAGTCTACAAGTCTATGTCTTCCTTCTCTTGCACTGCCCTGCCTGAATTTCATTTCTTTTGATTTGATTTTATTTGATTTTATTTTTATGAGTCCTAGGCAACAGACACATTTGCTGAAAAAAGGACTGCCATCTGCCTTGTCCCTGACTGATATAAGAATACCACCAACGTGGTGGATCTTTGCCCATTGACAGAGAGACTAATTCACCATTCTTAATTTTGAGTACTCTCCCCACAAGCTGGATTCTGCTACCACCTATGTCCTGAACACAAATGCCATTATTAAAATTCTTGATAAGGTATGGTAATTACCTTGATGTGGTAATATTCTATCCTAACTTTCTATCATGGTTGGTCTTCCTGTTTGTCTATCAAAATATTTTTTTTCAATAGTATGTAGTTGAAACTCTCATAAATGTCATCTGCCCATCACAATGATATTCTACTGAGCTCTAAATGTCATTGCTTATGATTTTAAGTTTTAATAATGCTTTACATTGTAGTGTATTCCTTTGTTGTTATTTAGATACTTATTGAACGAAAACACATGGAATGCAGTCACTGATAAGTGGATATTAGCCCAGAAGCACTGAATACCCAAGATATAATTCTTTTTTTTAAATATAGGCAAGCATATCCACATGGTTTATTTCTCACAGTTCTCCTGACAAATGAACATTATTCAAAAACATACTGTATACACAGATAAGAAACATACAAAATGTTTTAAATGATGTACAACAAAATCCGGCAGTATAAAAGAATTGTGAACTCTTACTGTGCAGAATCCATTTAATCACTCGTTAAATAGTAATAAAAATACAATCTTTTATGGATCTTGTGCAGACTACAAAAGAGGGAAGAATTATCACCATATATATGACTTTTATATTAGGCAGTTTTCTTTGATGAGCTGTCCGGACAACTCCACACAGAGGCAGGAGGCTGTGCACTTTAAAGGGATTAATGGTGTGAGTCGTACTTTACTGTTACTACCACTGGCACTCCTCCACATAGTCTGTACTCATCACATGATCATCTCATATAACATATTGAAAATTATCTGCTAGGACTAGTGTTGACACTCCCCCATGTCATCTGTTGGCTGGGAAGTAGTTGGGGTCCAGATAACTATAACTGATGCCCTGGGACACACAGTAGTCTCTGTCTAAGAACGTCCCTGACTTATAAACAGGTTCTAACTGGTGGTCTTCCTTGTGAATATCTGTTTCATGTGGGCAGTCTGAACAAGTCACAGAAATCCAAAAACATTTCTAGAGGGCAGTCCTGGCAGTGCCACCAGACACCTGGGATAGGTTCTACACCGCAGTTATCATACTTAAAGCCAACATGTTGCACAAACCCACTCACTGCTTGCATTTGTTGAAGTTAATGCTTTTTTAACTTTTTAGACTGTAATAGCTCTTTATATTCAGGTAAACTCCTATATTTGATAGGAATGCTTTCTTCATCTGAGGCCTCAAAAGCAGTGCTCATTCATCTATGTACACTGGTGGCTCATGTAAAGTCATGAAAGTAGAAGGTTAAAAGTGGTGCTTATTAAGGGGGAGAACTTTCTGGAATATATATATATATTTCATATATATATATATATATATGTTAGGTGTTCTCAAATCATTCCCAAGAAGAAGGAAGAAAAGGGCCCTGGTCCTGGAAAGTCTTGATGCAGCATTGTAGGGGATTATCAGGACAGAGAAATGGGAAGGGGTTGACTGGAGAACAGGCAGAGGGAAGAGGACTTATGGGACTTATGGGGGGGGGGGGTCCAGGAAAGTGAAAATCATTTGGAATGTAAACAAAAAATATAGAAAATAAAAAAATGAAAACTGAGTTTTAAAAAGCTTTGAGAATTAAATCATCATATAGCCTAATATTAATGATCTTCCTAGAATATGCAAACACAAGATAACCTGCTTAGAAAAGAGTAACAGATCACCTGACCTCCCTAAAAATAACAGTATAGCCAAGCTTCCTAAAAGGAACAGAGACAAGACAAGCTCCCTGGAACAAACAGGTCTATAATGACAGGCTTGGATATTTTTCTATTTTTTTAACACAAAAAATACTATAAAAATGTGTTTTTATTTTTAATCTAAGCATGAGAATATAGTAGATATATGGAACCTGATAAAAATCTTCCATTTAGGCCTTAGCATTCTAAAGCCTATTATTCAAAGGCTGGCTCAGAGTGTGCCCCTCTGTATTTCTCATTCACTAGCAATCTACCAGATGACAGCTATATCTGGCTCCAGTCAGCCAGCACTTGTGGGCATCTACAATAGTGTCTGGATTTTGTAATTGTGTATGGGATAGATCACTAGTTGGGGTAGTCTTTGGATGATCTTTCCCTCAGATTCTGCTTCACACTTTCTCTCTGTAACTCCTTCTGTGGCTATTTTGTTCCCTCTTCTAAGAAGGACCAGAGTATCCATACTTTGTTTTTCCTTATTCTTGGGCATCATTTGATATTTGAATTGGGTCTTGGGTATTCCGAGTTTCTGGGCTAATGTCCACTTATCTGTGAGTGCACACCGTATGTTTTCTTTTGTGATTTGGGTCACCTCACTCAGGATGACATTCTTCAATTCCACCCACTTGCCTAAGAATTTTATGAATTCATTGTTTTTAATAGCTGAGTAGTATTCCATTGTGTAAATATTCCACATTTTCTGTATCCATTCCTCTTTTGAGGAACCTCTGGGTTTTTTCCAGCTTCTGGCCATTTTAAATAGGGCTGGTATGAACATAGTGGAGCATGTGTCCTTATTACATGCTGGAGAATACTCTGGGTATATGCCCAGGAGTAATATAACAGAGTCATCCACTCTGTTCAAGTATCAAGCCCACTTTTCTGATGAATGGCCAGAGAGATTTCCAGAGTGGTTGTACCAGCTTGCAATCCCACCAGTAGTGGAGGATTGTTCCTCTTTCTCCACATCCTCACTAGCACCTACTGTCTTCTGAGTTTTTGATGTTAGCCATTCTGGCTGGTGTGAGGTGAAATCTCAGGGTTGTTTTAATTGGCATTTCCCTGATAACTAAGAATGTTAAACATTTCGTTAGGTGTTTCTCAGCCATTCAATATTCCTCAGGTGAAAATTCTTTGTTTAGCTCCATATCCCATTTTTTAATAGGGTTTTTTGGCTCTCTGGAGTCTAACTTCTTTAGTTCTTTGTATATCTTGGATATTAGACCTCTGTCGGATGTAGAGTTGGTAAAGATCTTTTCCCAATCTATTGGTTGACATATTGTTCTATTGACAGTGTCCTTTGCCTTACAGAAATGTTGTAATTTTATGAGGTCTCATTTGTCAATTCTTGATCTTAGAGCATAAGCTGTTCTGTTCAGGAAATTTTCCCCTGTACCATGTGCTCAAGGCTCTTCCCCAGTTTTTTTTTCTATTAGTTTCAGTGTGTCTGGTTTTATGTGGAGGTCCTTGATCCACACAGACTTGAGCTTAGTATAAGGATATAAGAATGGATCGATTTGCATTCTTCTGCATGCTAGCTGCCACTTGAACCAGCACCATTTGTTGAAAAGGATATCTTTTTTCCCATTTGATGGTTTTTGCTCCCTTGTCAAAGATCAAGGGACCTAGGTGTGTGGGTTCATTTCTGGGTCTTCAATGGATCTACCTGCCTGTCACTGTACCTAGACCATGCATTTTTTTAACACTACTGCTCTGTAGTATTGTTTGAAGTCTGGGGTACTGATTCACCTAGAAGTTCTTTTACTGTTGAGAACAGCCTTAGCTATCCTGAGTTTTTGTTATTCCAGATGACTTTGAGAATTGCTCTTTCTAAGTCTTTGACATGTTGGGTTGATGGGGATTACATTGAATCTGTATATTGATTTTAGCAAGATGGTCATTTTTACTATATTAATCCTGCCATTTCATGAGTATAGAAGATTTTTCCTTCTTCTTAGGTCTTCTTTGATTTCTTTCTTCAGAGACTTGAAGTTCTTGTCATACGCATCTTTCTCTTTTATGGTTAGAGTTACACCAAGATACTTTAGATTATTTGTGGCTATTGTGAAGCATGTCATTTCCCTAATGTCTTTCTTATCCTGTTTATCCTTTGAGTATAGGAAGGCTACTCATTTGCTTGAGTGAATGTTATATCCAGCCACTTTGCTGAAGTTGTTTATCAGTTGTAGGAGTTCTCTGATGGAGTTTTTGGGGTCACTTAAGTATACTATCATATCATCTGCAAATAGTGATAATTTGACTTCTTCCTTTCTAATTTGTATCCCTTTGACCTCCTCTTGTTGTCTAATTGCTCTAAGTAGAAGTTTAAGTACTATATTGAATAAATATGGAGAGAGAGGGCAGCCTTGTCTAGTCCATGATTTTAGTGATTGCTTCAAGATTCTCTCCATTTAGTTTGATACTAGCTACTGGTTTGCTGTATATTGCTTTTACTATGTTTAGATATAGACCTTGAATTCATCTTCTTTCCAAGACTTTTAACAAGAAAGGATGCTGAATTTTTTCAAATGGGTTTTCAGCATCTAATGAAATGACCAAGTGATTTTTTTTCTTTGAGTTTGTTTAAATAGAGGATTACTTTGTTGGATTTCCATATATTGAACCATCCCTGCATCCCTGGGATGAAGCCTACTTGATTGCAGTGAATGATTGTTTTGGTGGGTTCTTGGATACGGTTGCAAAGAATTCAATTGAGTAGTTTTGCACCAATATTCATAAGGGGAACTGATCTGAAATACTCTTTCTTTGTTGGATCTTTATGTGGTTTTGGTATCAGCAAAGTTGTGGCTTCATAGAACAAGTTGGGGAATCTTCCTTCTTTCTCTATTTTGGGGAACACTTTGAAGAGTATTGGTGTTAGGCCTTCTTTGAAGGTCTGATAGAATTCTGCACTAAAACCATCTGGTCTTGTGCTGTTTTTGGTTGGAAGACTTCCAATGACCGCTTCTATTACTTTAGGGGTTATTGGACTGTTTATTTGGTCTATCTGATCCTGATTTAACTTTAGTATTTGGTATCTGTCCAGAAAATTGCCCATTTCATCCAGATTTTCCAGTTGTGTTGAGTATAGGCTTTTGTAGTACGACATGATGATTTTTTGAACTTCCTCAGTTTCTGTTGTTAATCTCCCTTTTTATTTCTGCTTTTGTTAATTTGGATACTGTCTCTGTCCCATCTGGTTAGTCTGGCTAAGAGTTTATCTATCTTGTTGATTTTCTCAAAGAACCAGCTTCTGGTTTTCTTCATTCTTTGTGTAGTTCTTTCTGTTTCTTCTGGTTGATTTGAGTCCTGAGTTTGATGATTTCCTGCCGTCTACTCCTCTTGGGTATATTAGCTTCTTTTTGTTGTAAAGCTTTCAGGTGTGCTGTTAACCTGCTTGTGTATTGTCTCCCCAGCTTCTTTTTGGAGGCACTCAGAATTATGAATTTTCCTCTTAGCACTGCTTTCATTATATCCTATAAATTAGGGCATGTTATGCCTTCATTTTCATTAAGTTCTGAAAAGTCTCTGATTTCTTTCCTTATTTCTTCCTTGACAAAGGAATCATTTAGTAGAGCATTGTTCCATGTGTATATGGGCTTTCTGTTGTTTTTGTTGCCATTGAAGACCATCCTTACTCCTTAGTGATCTGATAGGAGGCATGGGATTAGTTTAATCTTCTTATATCTGAAGGGGTCTGTTTTGTAACTAATTATATGATCAGTTTTGGAGAAGGTACCATGAGGTGCTGAGAAGAAGGTATATCCTTTTGATTTAGGATAAAATGTTCTATAGATATCTATTAAATCCATTTGGTAAAAAACTTCTGTTAGTTTCACTGTGTCTCTGTTTAGTTTGTGTTTCCCTGATCTAAACATTAAGGAGAGTGGGGTGTTGAAGTTCCCCACAATTATTGTGTGAGGTGCAGTGTGTGCTTTAACCTTTAGTAAAGTTTCTTTTACGAATGAGGGTTCCCTTATATTTGGAGCATAGATGTTTATAATTGAGAGTTCTTCTTGGTGGATTTTTCCTTTGATGAGTATGTACTGTTCTTCTGTGTCTTTTTTGATGACTTGTGGTTGAAAGTCAATTTTATCCGATATTAGGATGGCTACTCCAGCTTGTTTCCTGGAACCATTGGCTTTGAAAAATGTTTTCCAGGCTTTTACTCTGAGGTAGTGTTTCTCTTTGACTGAGATGTGTTTCCTGAATGCAGCAAAATGTTGGGTCCTGTTTACATATCCAGTCCATTAGTCTATGTCTTTTTATTGGGGAACTGAGTCCATTGATGTTAAGAGATATTAAGGAATATCTTGTTGCCTCCTGTTATTTTTGATGCAATTTTTATGTTTGTGTTGTTATCTTCTTTTTGGGTTTGTTGAAAGAAGATTAATTTCTTGCTTTTTCAAGTGTGTAGTTTCCTTCCTTTTGTTTGTGTTTTCCATCCATTATCCCTCAAAGGACTAGATTTTTGGAAAGATATTGTGTAAATTTGTCTTGTGTAATAGCTTGGTTTCTCCATCTATGATAATTGAGAGATTTGCTGGGTATAGCAGCCTGGGTTGACATTTGTGTTCCCTTAGGGTCTGTATGACATCTGCCCAGGCTCTTCTGGCTTTCATAGTCTCTGGTGAGAAGTCTGGTGTAATTCTGATAGATCTACCTTTATATGTTATTTGACCTTTTCCCCTTACTGCTTTTAATATTCTTTCTTTGTTTAGTGCATTTGGCATTTTAATTATTATGTGACAGGAGGAATTTCTTTTCTGGTCAAATCTATTTGGAGTTCTGTAGGCTTCTTGTATGTTAATGGGCATCTCTTTCTTTAGGTTAGGGAAATTTTCTTCCATAATTTTGTTGAAGACATTTCATGGCCCTTTAAGTTGGAAATCTTCACTTTCTTCTATCCCTATAATCCTTAGGTTTGGTCTCCTCATTTTGTCCTGGATTTCCTGGATGTTTTAGGTCAGGAGCTTTTTGCATTTTACATTTTCTTTGACACTTGTGTCAATGTTTTCTATGGTATCTTCTGCATCTAAGATTCTCTCTTCTATCTCTTGTATTCTGTTGTTGATGCTATCACTCCTGACTTCTTTCCTAGGTTGTCTATGTCCAAAGTTGTTTCCTTTTGTGATTTATTTATTGTTTCTACCTCTGTTTTTACATCCTGGATGGTTTTGTTCAATTTCTTCACCTGTTTGTTTGTTTGTTTGTTGTACTTTCTTTAAAGACTTCCACCTGTTTACCTGTGTTCTCTTATATTTCTTTAAGGGAGTTATTTATGTCCTTCTTGAAGTCCTCTATCAGCATCATGAGCTGTGATTTTAAATCCAAATCTTTCTTTTCTGGTGTGTTGGCATATCCAGGACTTTTTGTTGTGGGAGAATTGGGTTCAGATGGTGCCATGTTGCCTTGATTTCTGTAGTTAACGGTCCTATGTTTGCCTTTTTCCATCTGGTTATGTCTGGTGTTAGTTGGTCCTGCTATCTCTGGCTGGTGCTTGTCCTTCCTCTGTGCCTGCAAGCCTGTCTCAGCACCCCGGGGTGACTGGATCTCCCCTGGCACAGAGCGCTGTGGCACTGCCCAGCTCCTGGGTACAGATGGGTCCTTGGCAGACCAAGTCTCAAGTGATCTTACACTTGGATGTTCCCTGCATTCCTGGTTGTACCCCTATGTATGTACTTTTAATCTTTGGTCTGTTACCTTGGGATATGTCTCAGCAGCAGAGTTTTGCGCGGCACAAAACCCTGATTTTGATGGCCACCACTGAAAACAAACCAATATATAAAGGAAAAGCCTCACATGATCTCCTTTACACATTTTGTTTGGTATGTGATTTTTTCCATTGTAGCCTCCTTCTGAGGAGTTTCACATCTATAAATACTTGTTTTAACATCCTCTTTTCTGTCCATATAACTCATGCACTGTTGTGATAATTAAATAAACTAATGGATGGGAATGTCTTATAACAATTGTAGTCAATATTTAAATTTCCGATGCTTAGAAAGTAAGTAAATGTTAAATATACAATGGCACACTGTTAAAAATTTAATGATGACATCAGAGAGTGTCAGGAAAACTGCTTTGCAGATATTTTAGATATTTTGTAGATATTTTAGATTCTTCTGTACTAAAACAATGACAATGTTTTGTAGCAAACGTTTGTAAGATGAGCCAATGATTCTAGGAAGAGAAAGATTTGTTTTTCTATGTTTTTTTGGTTTTTTTGTTTGTTTGTTTTACTGGCAGAAAACATTGGCAAATATTGAAGAGACAGAGAGACCTAAAATAATATAAGCACAGATATAAATATCTAATCAACAATAAAAGTTATTGTTGATGGAAGAGGTCACACAAACTAAACCTGACTGTGTTCAAATATGTACTGCAAATCACAGTCAGGTATAGATGAAATTTGATTAATTCAAAGGCATGTCATTCATTTCTTAGAGCTGACAAGAATGAGGAATAATATGGACTGCCAGATATGGACTAGGGAAGAAAAGTAACTAATTAAGACACAGTGGCACTCAAATGAAATATGTATAAACAAAAATGTGGGTTTCAGTTAAATGATAGTGTGTTTTGAAAAGATTTATCATTAACTAGAGTATGTGCATAATTTGAAGTCACCTTTTAAAGACTAGTATTATTCTGACCATATATATAACCTTGAAGCTAAGAATTACAGGTTTGTAGTGTAGGTTTACAAGAAATCCTCCAACCTATTCTTTAATAACTACCATGGCATTTGGAAAGTACTAGAAAGCACTAGTCTCACAGTCATGAGGACTCAGATTGGGTATTTGGTTTCAATAAAGCTTTTTCATTACTAACATGACAAAATTCACTCAGACCTCATCTATAATTTACTTGTTGTGGGTTGAGTTGTGAGCCAAGACTGAGTACTTATGCTATTCAATAAAATGAAAGAGAAATATTTGCGACAACAGAGCTATCATTAACTTTTGAAAGCCCTACAAAGTTTCAGGCAATGAGTAAAATTAATAGTACAGGGAGTTAATTTCTCACATGGAGGATCTGCATAGACAGCAGGTACTGGCAAGGATGTGAAGGAAAAGGAACACTCCTCCATTGCTGGTAGGATTGCAAACTGGTACAACTACTCAGGAAATCAGTCTGGTGATTCCTCAGAAAATTGGAAATAGTTCTACCTGAGGACCCAGCTATACCATTCCTGGGCATATAGCCAAAAGATGCTCCAACATGTAAAAAGGACACATGCTCTACAATGTTCATAGCAGCCTTATTTATAATAGCCAGAAGCTGGAATGAACCCAGATGTCCTTCAGCAGAGGAATGGATACAGAAAGTGTGGTATATTTGTACAACGGAGTACTATTCAGCTAGTAAAAATGATAAATTCATAAAATTCTTAGGCAAATTGATGCAGCTAGAAAATATCCTGAGTGAGATAGCCTAATCACAAAAGAACACACATGGTATGCACTCACTGATAAGTGGATATTAGCCCCAAAACTCTGAATACCCAAGATACAATTCACAGACCACATGAAGCTCAAGAATAAGGAAGACCAAAGTGTGGGTTCTTTGATTCATCTGAGAAGGGGAACAAAATACTCACAGGAGCAAAAATAATAAACCAACAAGACCCCCCCCCCCAGAGCTCCTAGGGACTAAATCATCAACCAAGGAGTACACATGGCTCCAGCTGCATTTGTAGCAGAGGATTGCCTTGTCAGGCATCAACGTGGGGAGAGGTCCTTGGTCCTATGAAGGCTCAATAGATGCCCCAGCTTAGAAGAATTGAGGGAGGGAAGGTGGGAGTGGGTGGGTGGAGGAACAAACACCCTCATAGAAGCAGGGGGAGGGAGGATGGGATAGGGGTTTTCTAGGAGGGGGTAAACCAGAAAAGGGGATAACAGTTGAAATGTAAATAAAGAATATATCCAAGTTTTTAGAAAAGTTGAATGTATAAGTGCTTATCTATCAGCAGTGTGATCTGCATATGGAGAAGTGACTAGCTATTTTTCTCCATCTCATAGTTAGAAATCCAAAGTGGAGAGAAGTGGTACATTCTATTACATGTTTCTTTGTTGAGATATATTTGCTAACTATGCTCCTCAGAGAGTTTCAGTAAAACTTATTTTGAATAAGTAATTTATATAGTTTTTCTGACATTTCTGTTAATGGTTGCAGATTATTATTATGTGCTAATAGCATCTTCTTTGCTTTTAATTCTTAAAATATTTGGTCCTCTAATATAGCCCTTGGTTGTCTTTAAGAGAGCAAAGGAAGGCCTCTGTTTCTGAAGATACCAAACACTTAGAACACATAGCTACAATCATCCAACTCAAGTGTAACCTGAAAGCTTACTCCAGTGGTCTAGTTTGCATGTTTCCAGAATTCAACTAATATTTTTATTTGGCTAAAACTCTATGAGTCACAAGAATTAACAAAAGCTAGCTAGCATAGCAAGACATTCATAAAGGTACAATAAGGGAAACAATAAGTGGAACTCACATATGGTTGGTAACCAGAGGAAAATCATGCCTGATAAGAGAAACCTAGCCAACTTCCAATGTCAAGTGAGCTCAGGCACTTTAGAAAAGAATTTACTATTATCAGTTCACTAGACCAGCAGAATTTTTCAATAAATTCTAAATATTCCTCTTATATGAACAGATACATGTGGCTTTATCTGAGAATCTTCTCTTTATAGCACATGGACATTGTCACAGGAAACCACAACTAGATACAATGTGGTGACTATTATCTTGATGATCTCAGCCACAGTGGACACATTGGCATCATTGTTCCTACAAGGAAGAGGGATTGAAAGATTGTAAGAACCAGAGTACCAGGAAGTCTGTTATGAAACAGGCTTTCCTAGAAATGGCTGCTTAAACAAGAACTGAAAAGTGCTAATATCAATAGACACACTAAGATGAAAGGAAAATTTCATATAGACCAACCTCTAGACAAACAATTAAAGGGAACAAACTGCTGGGAAAAAGAGAATTAGTCTGTCCAAAGATTAGCCTCATTATTGGTGAACCATTATAAAGTGTTCAGTCCCGAAAGCATATTCAGAAAAACAATACAAAAAAAAAAAAAAGAAAAACAATACAAATAGACTTAGCATGCTATATTTGTATATACACATTCATATACATATGTGTGTATGTATGTATGTATGTATAAATACATTTATGAAACAACAATAATAAAAAGAGATTGTCAATTTGAGGAGGATGGGAGTAATTAGAGAGAGGGTGCCTGAGAGGGATTGGAGGGATAAAAAGTAAGGGGAAATGATATAATTCTATCTTCATTAAATATATATGTATGTATATATTTATGTATATATATAAACATTGTCTTTAAAAAGAAAGAAGAAAACATATAAAACACCATATTATTAATTTTTAATTTTATGTGATTTAATTAATAGCTCTGAAAAGGGTATGGAAAATTGTTTTCATGATACTGAGAGTACTAGAAAATGAAAATTAAGAATATATCCATTTAGCAAAATGAGTGTTGTTGTCAGTAGCAACTGAAGATTAATAAAAGTTGTACCATAATTTTGATTAAATATATTGCTTTCTAAGATTAGCACAGTACAAATCCAATTTAGCAGTATTTATGTAAAGAAAAAGACACTTTCCAAACCGTAATATAATCCATGGGAAAATATATACATGTGTAGATAGATAGATAGATAGAGAGATAGATAGATAGATAGATAGATGAAGATATAGCTATAGATATATAGATATATAATAACCAATTCTTTTCTTTACTATCAGATCTTTTTCTCACTGTAAATTTGTTTTTTTAAATACAGTATACATATTTTTTCCAATACAGTTGATGCTTCTTCTGTGGTTCCCCCATTCATCCCATTTCCACTTTTAGTGATGGATAAAGAAAAAGGAAGGTGAGGAGGAAGTACTGAAAAGAGAGGAGGTATGAAGAAAAGAAATAGGAGCATAGAAGAGAAAGGATAACCGAAGGGAGAGAGGAAGAGGACTCAAAAGTGGAAAAGTATTAAAAACAATGAATCTGTAAGTGCAAATTCATGAGAAAACTTGTTTGACACAGAAGTGAGGACCTAACTCCTACACTGGAGAATTATCTTAGTACAGTTAACAGGCCTAGCGGACTGAGGGGAAAAAATCCATCACAGCCCCGTGCTAACTCATATTGGATTAATTCTTTTCTTGAATAGTGTAATTCAGGGAATGGGAAATATATCATATAAATAATGTGTTATGTATATTTCCAAAATAGAAATATAGATACAGTATGTCATTTGCAGATTTACAGTCATGCCTCTGCTTATACAATAAAAAATGAAAAAAAAAAGTTTATTCCAACAGAATTTCTAGACAAATAACCTAGTTATAAAGTATGTTATATAAGTCAATTTTTTAGAACTATATTTTTATTGTATATTTTCTTTATTTACATTTCAAATGCTTTCCACTTTCCAGGTCTCCCTTTCAGAAACCCCCTATCCCATCCCCCTTCCCCCTGCCTCTATGAGGGTGCTCCCCCACCCACCCTCGCACTCCCATCTTCCTTTCCTGGCATTCTCCTACACTGGCGCATATAACACCCTCAGGCCCAAGGGCCTCTCCTCTCACTGATGTCCAACAAGGCTATCCTCTGCCACACATAAGGCCAGAGCCATGGGTCCTGCCATGCGTATTCCTTGGTAGGTGGTCCATTCCTTGGAGTTCTAGGGGTTCTGGCCAGTTGTCACTGTTGCTCCCTCCATGGGCTGCAAACCCACTCTGCTCCTTTAGTCCCTTTCCCAATTCCCCCGTTGGGGACCATGGGCTCAGTCTTTATGGTTCTCTGTATCTGCCTCTGTATTTGCCAGACTCTGGCAGAGCCTCTCAGGAGACAGCCATATCAGGGTTTAGTCTGCAAGCACTTCCCGGCATCCACAATAGCATCCCAGTTTGGTGGCTGTATAAGGAGTGCATCCCCAGGTGGGACAGACCTTTTAGTCAATGTAGTATAAAGTAGGACTTATTGTATACTTGTTTAACACAAAGGAGGATACTCAATCATTTCTCTTCCTTATTTTGAGGGTAGACATTTGAAAATATTTTATTAATAGGAGTGAAAATATAATTTCAATATTTTTCTATGTCCTATTTGATTATTAAATCCAGTGAAAGTCCCAATTAAGCTCAAAGACACTGATAAACAATATAAATGTATAATTTGAAGTATATCTTGCCTGACACATAGAAATACAACCAATCTGAAATGTGTTCTACCCTTTATATACAATAAGCAAGATAATTTTGGAGGTTTTAAGTTGCAGATATGATTCAGTTTTTTCTTTTTTATTCAATATATTTTTTATTTACATTTCAAATGATTTCCCCTTTTCTAGCCCCCCACGCCCCAAAAGATCCATAAGCCCCTTTCCCTCCCCCTGTTCTCTCACCCTCTCCTTCCCACTTCCCTGTTCTGGTTTTGCCCTATACTGCTTCACTGAGTCTTTCCAGAACAAGGGGCCACTCCTCCGTTCTTCTTGTACCTCATTTGATGTGTGGATTATGTTTTGGGTATTCCAGTTTTCTAGGTTAATATCCACTGATTAGTGAGTGCATACCATGATTGATCTTTTGAGTCTGGGTTACCTCACTTAGTATGATGTCCTCCAGCTCCATCCATTTGCCTAAGAATTTCATGAATTAATTGTTTCTAATGGCTGAATAATACTCCATTGTGTATATATATGACATTTTTTTGCATCCACTCTTCTGTTGAGGGATACCTGGGTTTTTTCCAGCATCTGGCAATTATAAATAGGGCTGCTATGAACATAGTAGAGCATGTATCCTTATTACATGGTGGGGAATCCTCTGAGTAAATGCCCAGGAGTGGGATAGCAGGATCTTCTGGAAGTGAGGTGCCCAGTTTTCGGAGGAACCGCCAGACTGATTTCCAGAGTGGTTGTACCAATTTGCAACTCCACCAGCAGTGGAGGAGTGTTCCTCTTTCTCCACATCCTAGCCAACACCTGCTGCTTCCTGAATTTTTAATCTTAGCCATTCTGACTGGTGTAAGGTGAAATCTCAGGGTTGTTTTGATTTGCATTTCCCTAATGACTAATGAAGTTGAGCATTTTTTAAGATGCTTCTCCACCATCCGAAGTTCTTCAGGTGAAAATTCTTTGTTTAACTTTGTACCCCATTTTTAATAGGGTTGTTTGGTTTTCTGGAGTCTAACTTCTTGAGTTCTTTATATATGTTGGATATTAGCCCTCTATCTGATGTAGGGTTGGTAAAGATCTTTTCCCAATTTGTTGGTTGCTGATTTACCCTTTAGATGGTGTCCTTTGCCTTACAGAAACTTTGTAATTTTATGAGGTTCCATTTGTCAATTCTTAATCTTAGAGCATAAGCTATTGGTAATCTGTTCACAAACATTCCCCCTGTACTGATGTCCTCAAGGGTCTTCCCCAGTTTCTTTTCTATTAGCTTCAGAGTGTCTGGCTTTATGTGGAGGTCCTTGATCCATTTGGAGTTGAGCTTAGTACAAGGAGACAAGGATGGATCAATTAGCATTCTTCTTCATGCTGAACTCCAGTTGAACCAGCACCATTTGTTGAAAAGGCTATCTTTTTTCCATTGGATGTTTTTAGCCCTTTTGTTGAGGATCAAGTGGCCATAGGTGTGTGGGTTCATTTCTGGATCTTCAATCCTGTTCCATTGATCTGCCTGCCTGTCACTGTACCAATACCATGCAGTTTTTAACACTATTGCTCTGTAGTATTGCTTGAGGTCAGGGATACTGATTCCCCCAGAATTTCTTTTGTTGTTGAGAATAGTTTTAGCTATCCTGGATTTTTTGTTATTCCAGATGAATTTGAGAATTGCTCTTTCTAACTCTGTGAATAATTGAGTTGGGATTTTGATGGGTATTGCGTTGAATCTGTAAATTGCTTTTGGCAAAATGGGCATTTTAACTATATTAATCCTGCCGATCCATGAGCCTGGGAGTTTTTTCCATTTTTTGAGGTCTTCTTCCATTTCCTTCTTCATAGTCTTGAAGTTCTTGTCATACAGATCCTTCACATGTTTGGTAAGAGTCACCCCAAGGTACTTTATACTGTTTGTGGCTATTGAATTCACAGTTTTATATGCGAATTATATCTGCAACATAATACACCTTGGTGGACAGGGAGGTGAGAGTCAGGGAAGTCTTCTTCCCTGGGAAGTGTATTACCTCTCTGGAGAGAACAGAAGTTAGCCAATATTCAGGAAAGAAATTGGAACTTCTCTGAAATAAGTTTAAAGAAGCCTAATAGAATGAGTTGATGTCATTGGAATCTCAAATAAAGTTAGGAAGGCTAGGCAATCTCAGCAGCACCTAAGCCTGTGTATTAGACTAGTTGTCACCGTGACACGGTGCCTGGCAGAGTAGAATAAATGAAGACACACTTATTTTTGCTCATGCATCCAGAGGGTTGAAGCACAGAGTGAGCCATTAGTGAATGCTCTGCACAAGGAGATAAACTGGGATACAGAGAGCAAGGCCCTCATCACATGCAAGCTTATCAAAAGAAGCATGTTCCTAGTTATTGACATGCACAAGTTATATCTTACTTCCTAAAACTTATGTAGTCCTACACAAAATAAGGCAGAGAACAAACATTTAGAGCATTAACCTGTAGGAGACGCTTTAAATTCTAGCCATGCATCTTGTGTAACACCGGTCAACAATGGTTTTGATGGCATATCTTAGGAATTGCTGGTGGTGAACCAATTTACTTATATGATACCTCATCTTTCCTGAGTCATTGAGACATATGTTAACTCCATGATTAATAAGTTTAATAAAAACCATCACTGATTTACTTTACAGTAGTATTGACTAAGAATCACCAAAACCTGGGTGAGGACAGATCCCAAAATGGTGATTGGTAAATTACAACAATTCGTGTTAAGAAAGAGACAACAGTAGAACATGATAAGGAAGTTAAAACATTAAAACAAACCTGTTACCAGCAAGAAGTTAGGAAGTAAATATATATATATATATATATATATATATATATATGTGTGTGTGTGTGTGTGTGTGTGTGTGTGTGTGTGTGTGTATTAACAAACAAACAAACTGAAAGGAAAGTAAAATGATTTGAAAAATATATCTTGTAATTCAGTTAAAAATTGGTGAATCATTCCTTTCATGTAAAGTACATTGCAAGGACCTGCAATACCATCACTGATGATAATTTCATGTCATTATGTGACAGGCACAATACTAAACACACTATCTGATATCAATGAGAAAATCAAACACAAGAACAAGATACTGAATAAGTGCATTACAAAATAGTTAAGATACAAATTACAGTGTCACAATATAATGCTCAGAATAAGACCTGTCTATTCTATAAAAGAATATGAACATACTTATTTTCTGAGAATCTAATTCTTGCATTTTCTACAAGGACTTTATTGACTTACAGTTGAAGTTAATTAAAATGTCTGACTAGTGTGTTCCTAAAACAGAACCAGCATGATTTATTTCAAAAATTTCTGGCAATTTCTTAATTGCTTTGGGACTCACTGATTGATTCCAAAGCCAATGAAGTTATACTGGTGCTAAATTTGACTCTGGATGGATGATGTGAAGAAAACTCTAAGTAAAGGTGCTGAGATTTTGTTCTATAATTATGTTGGTTGTATTTGATCCTCAACAGTTGAGTTATATGAAGCCATTTAATGGACTGTGATAAATTTACTTCCCATATGGAATTTTTAAAAAAATTAATCTAGTTTTGAGATATTTATTAATATTAACATTATATTTACAATCCATCCAGTTTCCCCTTGCAGCTCCCCCTCCCACAGTTCCTCATCCCATTACTCCTGCCTCCTGTCTCTGAGAAGATGCTCCCCTCCAGTCCACCCCCTCCACTAGGGCCTCAAGACTCTGCAGGATTAGCACCATCTTGTCCAAATGAGGCCAGACCAAGCAGTTCTCTGCTATATATGTGTCAACACCCTCAGACCAGCTCCTGTATACTGCCTGCTTGGTGGCTCGGTGTATGGGAGCTCTAGAGTCTGAGTTAGTTGAAAGTACTGATCTTCATATGGTGTTGCCCTCCTCTTTAGCTTCTTCAACCCTACCCCTAACTCAACCATAGGGGTCCCTGACCTTAGTCCAAAGGCTTGGTATAAGTATCTGCATCTCTCACAGACAGCTGCTGGTTGGGTCTCTCAGAGGATATCCATGTGCTTACATGTCTGTAAGCTCACCATAGCATCAGAAATAGTTTCAGGCCTTAGTGCCTCCCCATGAGGTGAATCCCAAGTTTGGCTCAGTCAGTGGACCACCTTTCCCCAATCTCTTTTCTATTTTTATCCCTGCAATTCTTTTAGACAGGAACAATTCTGAGTCAGAAATTTTGACAATGGGTTGATAACGCCATCCCTCCATTTGAGGCTCTGTGTTTCTACTAGAGTAGTACATGTTTAATTTCCTCTTCACACTGTTGTGAAGGTCACTCTCACTGAGTTCTGAGCATCTTTTACTTCCTGGGTCTCTGGTATTTTCTAGAGGGTCCCATCCTACCTCCCATCCCCGAAGTTGTATATTTCTCTCCCGCAATATATGATCCTTACCCCCTTTTTCCCTTCTCTTTCCCCTCTTCCACCCAATTCCCTCCCTCCCACTGCCTCCCTTGATTATTTTCTTCCCTCTACTAAGTGGGATTGAAGCATCCTCCCTTAGGACTTTCTGCTTGTTAAACTTAATTTCTGTGGGATATATCCTAGGTATTCTGCACTTTGGGGCGAATATCCACTTATCAGTGACTACATACCATGCAGGTCCTTTTGGGTCTGGGATATCTCACTCAGGATGTTATTTTCTAGTTCCATTCATTTGTCTGTAAAACTCATGATGTCCTCATTCTTATTAGCCAAATAGTATTACATAGTGTAAATGAAGCACCTTTATCCATTCTTCATTTGAGGGACATCTGGGTTGTTTCTAACTTCTGGATATTAGGCTGCTATAAACATAATAGAGCACATGTCCCTGTGGTATGGTGGGACATCTTCTGGGTATAAGCCTAAGAGTGGTATAGGTGTGCCTTCAGATAGGTCTATTTCCAACTTTCTGAGGAACTGCCAGATTGATTTCCAGAGAGGTTGTAGCAGTTTGCAATCACATCAGCAAAGGATGAGTGTTCCTATTTCTCCACATCCTCACCACCATGTGCTGTCACTTGAATTTTTGATCTTACCCATTCTGATTCATGTAAGATTGAATCTCAGGGTCTTTTTGATTTGAATTTCCCTGATGACTAAGGAAGCTGAACATTTCTTTAAGTGTTTCTCTGACATTCAATATTTCTCTGTTGTGAATTCTCTGTTCAGTTCCATACCCCATTTTTTGATTGAGTAGTTTGGTTTTTTGAAGGTTAGTTTCTTGAATTATTTATATATTTTGGATATTATCCTTCTATCAGATGTGGGGTGAGTAAGGACTTTTTCCCAATCTCTAGGTTGCCAATTTGTCATATTGACTATGTCTTTTTCCTTCTAGAAGCTTTTCAGTTTCATGAGGTCCCATTTATCAATTCTTGATATTAGAGTCTGAGACATTGGAGTTCTGTTCAGAAAATTTCCCTGTATCAATGAGTTTGACACTCTTTCCCACATTCTCTTCTACTAGATTCAATGTACCTGGCTTATGTTGAGGGCTTATGTTGAGGTGCTAGATACACTGGAGCATTAGCTTTGTGCAAGGTGATGAATATGGATCTGTTTTCATTTTTCTGCATAAGGATTGCCAGATAAACCAGCACCACTTATTGAAGATGCTTTCCTTTTTCAATTGTATGTTTTTGACTTCTTTGTCAAAGATCAATTGTTCATAAATATGTGGGTTTATTTCTTGGGCTTCAATTCTATTCTATTGATCTATGTGTTTGTCTCTTTACCAATACCATGTGTTATTTTTGTTGTTGTTTGGTTTGGTTTCGTTTGGTTTGTCCCTATTGTTCTGGAGTACAGCTTGAGGTCAGGGATGGTGATTATCCCAGAAGTTCGTTTATTGTTGAGAATTGTTTTCTCCCTCCTGGGCTTTTTGTTTTCCATGTAGTTTAGGTATCTGACTAACTGTGGCTTCATAGAATGAATTAGATAGTACTCCTTCTGTTTCTATCGTATGGAATATTTTGAGTTGTGTTGGTATTATCTCTTTTTGTAGGTCTGGTAGAATTCTACACTAAAGCCCTATGTTTTTTGTTTGTTTTGTTTGTTTGTTTGTTTGTGAGGTTTTAATGTCTATTTCTATTTCCTTTGAGGGTATTAGACTGTTTAGGTAGCTTACCTGCTTTTGATTTAACTTTATGGTGTATCTTCATAGAAAGTCATCAATTTCATTGAGATTTTCCAGTTTTATTGAGTATAGGTTTTTGTAGTAAGATATAATTTTTTTGAATTTCCTCAGTTTTTGTTTTTATGTCTCCCTTTTCATTTCTGATTTTGTTAATTTGCATACTGTTTTGTCTCTGCATTTTTCAGTTTGGGTAGGGTTTATCTATGTTATTGATTTTCTCAAAGTATCAGCTTTGGATTTTCTTAATTCTTTGTATTGTTTTCTTTGTTTATAATTTGTTGATTTCTGCCTTGTGTTTGATTATTTCCTGTTATTTACTCCTCTTATGGTTGCCTCTTTTGGTTCTACAGCTTTCAGGTGTGCTCATACATTGCTACTATAGGATCTCTCCAATTTCTTATGAGGCCTCATAGTGGTACTTACTTTCCTCTTACAACTGCTTGTATTGTGTTCCATAAGTGTGTGTGTTCTACATTCGTTTTCATTGAATTCTAGAAAGTGGTTAATTTCTTTATTTCCTCCCAGACCAAATTAACATTGAGAGTTGTTCCATTTTGATGGGTATATGGCTTTTTTATTGTTCTTTTTATTTTTATCTAGCCTTAGTGATCTGATAGGATGCATGGAAAGTTTTCAGCCTTGTAATTGTTGAGGCTTGTTTTGTGAACGATTATATGGTCAGTTTTGGAGAAAGTACCAAAAATGTTGAGAAGAAGCTATATTCTTTTGTTTAGTGGTGAAATGTTTTGTATATATCTGCTAAATCCATTTGGTTCACAACTTCTATTAATTTCACTGTGTCTCTTTATATTCTGTTTCAATTGCCTATCCATAGGAGTAAGTCAGGTGTTGAAGTCTCCCACTATTATTGTGCAAGGTTCAAGGTGTGTTTTGAGATTTAGTAAAGTTTCTTTTATGAATATGGGTGCCCTTGCAGTTGGGGCATAGATGTGCAGAAATGAGACTTTCTCTTGGTGAATTTTTCCTTTGATACATATGAAGTGTCCTCATCTTATTTGATAATTTTTGGTTGAAAGTCTATTTATTGGATATTAGAATGGCAACTCTAGCTTGTTCTATTGGACCATTTACTTGGAAAACTTTTTTTCCAGCCTTTTACTCTAAAGTTGTGTTTGTCTTTGTTACTGAGCTATGGTTCTGTATGCAGCAAAATGCTGGATCCTGCTTGGTATCCAGTCTGTTTGTTTATGTCTTTTTATTGGGGAATTGAGTCCCTTGATTTTGAGAGATATTAAAGATGGATTATTAGTTCCTGTTATGTTTGTTGTTGGAGGTAGTATTATGCATATTATTCTCTTCTTTTGGGTTTGTTGTGACCTGTTTAGTTTCTTGTATTTTCTTGGGTGTAGTTACACTGCTTGTGTGCAAGATTTCATTCATGTGTCCTCTATAGGGCTGTATTAGTAGAAAGATACTGATTAAATTTGGTTTTGTCATAGAATGTCTTGGTTTCTCCATGTATGATGCTTGAGTGTTTTCCAGGGTTTAGTACCCTGGGCTGTCATTTGTTTTCTCTTAGGGTCTTGATGACATCTGTTCAGGAACTTTTGGCTTTTAGGGTCTCTGTTTAGAACTCCGGAGTAATTCTGATAGGTTTGCATTTCTATGTCACTTGGCATTTTTCCCTTTCCACTTTTAATACTCTTTTGCTGTTCTATGCATTTAATATTTCCATTATTATGTGATGGGAGAATTTTCTTTTCTAGTCTGATCAATTTTGTGTTCTGTGGGCTTCTTGTATTTTTATGGTCAACCCTTTCTTTAGGTTCAGGAACTTTTCTCCTATGATTATGTTGGAGATATTTTCTGGTCCTTTGAGCTGGGAATTTGTGCTCTCATCTATTCCTATTATTCTTAGATTTGGTCTTTTCATTGTGTCCTGAATTTCCTGAATGTTTTGGGTTAGTAGCTTTTTAAGCTGTATATGTTCTTTGACGTTTGTGTCAATATATTTTATGGTATTTTCTATGCTTAAGATTCTCTCTTCTGGGCAAAGGACACCATCAAGAGGACAAATCGGCAACCAACAAATTGGGAAAAGATCTTCACCAATCCTACATCAGATAGAGGGCTAATATCCAATATATATAAAGAACTCAAGAAGTTAGATTCCAGAAAACCAAACAACCCTATTAAAAAATGGGGTACAGAGTTAAACAAAGAATTCTCACCTGAAGAACTTCGGATGGCAGAGAAGCATCTTAAAAAATGCTCAACATCATTAGTCATTAAGGAAATGCAAATCAAAACAACCCTGAGATTTCACCTTACACCAGTCAGAATGGCTAAGATTAAAAATTCAGGAGATAGCAGGTGTTGGAGAGGGTGTGGAGAAAGAGGAACACTCCTCCACTGCTGGTGGGGTTGCAAATTGGTACAACCACTCTGGAAATCAGTCTGGCGGTTCCTCCGAAAACTGGGTACCTCACTTCCAGAAGATCCTGCTATACCACTCCTGGGCATATACCCAGAGGATTCCCCACCATGTAATAAGGATACATGCTCTACTATGTTCATAGCAGCCCTATTTATAATTGCCAGGTGTTGGAAAGAACCCAGGTATCCCTCAACAGAAGAGTGGATGCAAAAAATGTGGTATATCTACACAATGGAGTACTATTCAGCCATTAGAAACAACGAGTTCATGAAATTCTTAGGTAAATGGATGGAGCTAGAGAACATCATACTAAGTGAGGTAACCCAGACTCAAAAGATGAATCATGGTATGCACTCACTAATAAGTGGATATTAACCTAGAAACCTGGATTACCCAAAACATAATCCACACATCAAATGAGGTACAAGAAGAAAGGAAGAGTGGCCCCTTGTTCTGGAAAGACTCAATGAAGCAGTATTCAGCAAAACCAGAACGGGGAAGTGGGAAGGGATGGGTGGGAGGACAGGGGGAGAGAAGGGGGCTTACGGGACTTTTTGGGAGTGGGGGGGCTAGGAAAGGGGAAATCATTTGAAATGTAAATAAAAAATATATCGAATAAAAAAAAAAGATTCTCTCTTCTGTCTCTTGTATCCTTGTTTGTGATGCTTGCATCTGTGGCTTTTGATCTCTGTCCTAGGTTTCCATTTCCAGGGTTGCCTCCATTTGTGATTTATTTATTGTTTCTACTTCCATATTTAGGCCTTAGACTGCTTTGTTCAATTCCTTCACCTGTTTGTGTTTTCCTGAATTTCTTTAAAGGATTTATTTGTTTCCTTGTTAAGTTCTCTCTTCTAACTCTTTACCTCTGCTTTTCTGCATTTCTTTAAATGAGCTATATCTTCCCTAAAGGTCTCTATTATCTTTGTGAGATGGGTTTTGATGCTAGCATCAGGCTTTTCAGGTGTATTAAGATACCTGGTGCCTGATATGGTGGAAGAATTGGCTTATGGTTCTAATAAATATTTGCTTCTGTTGCCTCTTGCCATCTGGTTATCTCTGGTGCTAAGTGGCCAGTATATCTCTGTCTGGAACCTGCCTTCTCTGTCCCTATGTTACAAACACCTCTCCTGAGAGACCTGTGTCTCTGGCTGCAGCAGATCTCCTGAGAGACCTGCAAATTATGGGACGTTGAGAGGGGCAGACATGCTGATCTGCCCTGGTGGAGGTGCAGACCTGAAGGACAGGAAAATATATTTTTACCCTCCTAAAATTTAATGAAACAGGGAATGATTCCCAACTTGATTAGTGTGCCAAATTCTGATGTCAATACATTGTATCTATCCTATAAACCATACAATAAACCAATAGTTTCTTCTGGACAGGGAGGCATTTATTTTTATCTTCCTTATTGTATGGATTTTTGAAATTTACCACACCCCCATAAGCCTTGTTTTCTTCCTGTGTTATATTGAAGGAAAATATAAATTTGTTGACAATGTTAGAAACCAGTATGTGATATTGAAAAGGCAGGGTATACAAGGAGCTTACAAGAAAGAATAACTGGAGTCCAGTAACTCATGTTTATGTAATGTGTCTCAGAGAAATCAGAGCATCACATCAAGAAATGTTTCCTGGGCCTCAGCAACTCTTCATCACTGGGACTTTCTAATCTACAGCCCCATGCCAACTTAGGGAAGCTTTTTATCTTTAGCCTGTAAGGATCACAGAATCATTCTAGTGGTTCCTAAGGCCAGTCTGTAGGCTATACTTTAGAATCATTTGAAAGAAGCATGTTTAACACATAAATTCTTTTTCTCCACATCAGGATTAAAATCTCTAAGGATTGCCTCAGTTTGAACTGTTAACAAAGTCTCAAAGTAATTCTACTCAATGATTTAAAAATTCCTCATGCCAAATGAGTATCCCTGGCATGTTCACAAGTGAAAAGCAAAAAATAAAAGTCCAGGGACTAAAATGTACAAGGTTACTCAGCATTAACACTGTAATTACATAGTTATAAAATCTGGGGTTTTTTTTATACATTTAGTCGATGCTTGTGTCAATACACTGCTTTTATTATGCTGTACATCTGGACTGAAAACTAAGAGCAGCAAACCACCTTCTTGGTCTTATTGATAAGGTGACTTCATGCAGACCTAGTTATTGCAAAACAAAGGGGTCTTCAAAATCTATAAAAGTTTAAGTTGTGGAAAAAATAGAACTTCTTAAAGAATTTCTTTTGGCAAATTAACTGATTCTAATGATTCAGAAGCTTTGATTGTATTTTATTTATGAGAAGACATATGAAGAAAATATTACAATTCCTTACTCTATTGAGCAATAATTATCAGTAATACCTATATTGGCAAGATAAAGGGTTAAGATTAAAAGACTGCTGCAGATCTCCTTTCGTCGATCAAAAAAAAAATGATTTGCTACATTAAAATCACCATATTATACCTAGTAGCCAGCTTTGCAGGGAAGATGACAGGCTGCAATATTCAGTCCTGCAGTTCAAGAGACAGGCTAACAGCTATGTGTAGCAAATCAACTGCAGACTGCAATTGAGAAGAGTGCTTGATTGTTTCATCTCTGGTAATTGCCATTCATCTCACAGACCAGTGTGCTTTGGAAACAAACACTAGTAATGAACAAAGATCAGAATACTTGAGATATTGCAGTCTTTGATGGGAAAGACTAGATTATATTAACAGAATATATTTTTACTTTGTATTTTCTACAGAAAGAATGATAATAGATGCAAAATTTAAAAAAGAATGCTTCAGGTATTTGGACTCACTTGATTTTTCTCACCAATGATGATAAGGGACACATTTATCAAAACAGTTGACAAATCCTAACAGAATTTTTATTTGAAAAGACATGCAAAACCCAAATTTTCTAAATGGCTCTAAGAAGAAATGATCATTTTAAACAAACTATATTAATTTTCTTCTTCAAGCCAATGTTAAACACAATTTATTTTAAGAAAGATTTTACAAGGGCCTAGAACCACAAAAATCTGTTACTACACTTGTTCAGTTTGCTCATAGAATGGTTGCAGCTTTGGTCTAGATAGTCATTTTTACCGCAAATATAATTAGGTAAGAATGGATTGTAAGCTATTCTTTATAATCATTGTCAGAGTTACTTTAGACATCGGATGCAGAAGTGGTTTTTTTTTTTTTCTTTTATGGCTGAATTTCTCCAATTAGAATACATTTTGGTGTGTTGTGTTTAGGCTTGCTTCATAAACCAATGAATAACATACAGTTACAAGTTACACATATGTGGGTATGTGTGAGTTTGTGTATGTATGTGGGTGGTAGCTAATGTGAGTGCATATGTGTATGAGAGAGAGTGAGAAGACAGGAGATAACTAGAATTATCAATATTATTATTATGAGATGTAGAAATAAAAATAATTTGAAGAGTATTGTTGTTAGGTCTTCTTTGAAGGTCTGATAGAATTCTGCACTAAACCATCTGGTCCTGTGCTTTTTTTTTGGTTGGAAGACTTTATTTCTTTAGGGGTTATGGGACTGTTTAGATGATCTATTTGATCCTGATTTAATTTTGGTATTTCGTATCTGTCTAGGAAATTTTCCATTTCCTCCAGATTCTCCAGTTGTGTTGAATATAGACTTTTGTAGTAGGATCTGATGATTTTTTGAATTTCCTCAGTTTCTGTTGTTATATCTCCATTTTCATTTCTAATTTTGTTAATTTGGATACTGTCTCTGTACCCTTTGGTTAGTCTGGGTAAGGGTTTTTCTATCTTGTTGATTTTCTCAAAGAACCAGCTCCTGGCTTCATTGATTCTTTGTATGGTTCTCTTTGTTTCCACTTGATTGATTTCAGCCCCGAGTTTGATGATTTCCTGTTTTCTACTCCTCCTGGGTGAATTCACTTCTTTTTGTTCCAGAGCTTTCAGGTGTGCCGTTAAGCTGCTAGGGTATGCTCTCTCCAATTTCTTTTTGGAGGCACTCAGGGCTATGAGCTTTCCTCTTAGCACTGCTTTCATTGTGTCCCATAGATTTGGGTATGTTGTGCCTTCATTTTCATTACATTTTAAAAAGTCTTTGATTTCTTTCTTTATTTCTTCTTTGGTCAAGATATCATTGAGTATTGTTTAGCCTCCATGTGTATGTGGGCTTTCGGTTGTTTTTGTTGCTATTGAAGACCATCAGTCTGGCAATTCCTCAGAAAACTAAGCATGACACTTCCAGAGGACCCTGCTATACCACTCCTGGGCATATACCCAGAGAATTTCCCAGCATGTAGTAAGGATACATGCTCCATTATGTTCATAGCAGCCCTATTTATAATAGCCAGAAGATGGAAAGAACCCAGATGTCCCTCAACGGAGGAATGGATACAAAAAAAAATGGTATATAGGTGGGCGGCGGCGGCGGCGGCGGCGGCAGCAGTGGCTGCTCCAGCTGAAGGGCCATCAGCAGTGGAACCAAGGCGACACAGGGTCCAGTTAGGCCCTGCGCCCACGACCACTGACCTTCGCTGACCAGCCGGGCGGCAAGCAACTGCGGTTCTGCGGAGCCTTTCGCTGCACGGAAGCCACTTCAGAACTCGGCTGCCCGCCAGTCAGGAGAGACTCACCGCCATCTTGATCCCGGGCTCCAGAGATCAGTCAGACTGAGGTACACAAACATAATCCTAGGCCCAACACCGCAGGGGTCTGAGCCAGACGGGCGTTGGCCTGCACCCAGGCCCTGGGCTGTTCGAGTGGCCATCGGGGCGCCAACCCAGCCAGGAGTTTTTTTTTTTTTTGCCCCGGCCGGTGCACGCGCCGCCATTTTGCCTACAGGAGCCAGAGTGCTCGGGAGGGCAGAGACTGCTAACAAGCGTAGCCTGAGGCTAACAAAACGGGGGTCTAGGCCCCAAAAGGCACAGGACTGACCCCAAGAACTGGGCGGCTTGGTGGGCCATCTGTGTGTCAACCAGCCCAGGAGGTTATTAGCACAACAGACTCTCCCGGTGCTTTCGCGGAGCGCGGACGCGCACGCCCGCCATCCGGGTCACCTGGCGGACCCAAATAACAGACATAGCCCTAGGGGAACTTTGCTCGGACCTTGGCCTCCCAGGCGTTTGCCTGGACTCAGGGCCCAGGCGACAAGGCTAACCTAGTGTGCGCCAGCCCGGTTGGGGAAATCGGCTGCCCAGCGGAGTGAGCGGAGCACAGGGGAGGTCACAGCAACATTCACCTTCGGAGCTCCCTGGGGGTGCACACGGGTTCCACCTGGTCCACAGACACAATCTGGGGCAAGGCCTCAGGCAGAAGCCCCCAGCTCAAATCTCTCCGCTTCAGATCAGCCTGGGTGGCCGCCACATCTCCAGGTCCCTCAAGAGGCTAGTGGGGGCTTCCGGGCGGCCAGCTGGGAAAAGTCGGTGTGCTCCGATAAATCCTGCGGGCCCCAGCGGGAGCCTTCAGGTGCCTGCTTTGGGATCTGAACAGCCTGGAAAGCAGCACCCTGTCTATAGGCAGTGCAGAGTGTAAGCTGTGCACCAGAGGCCAACGGGGAAGGGGCAGCTTGCACTGGTGAGTCCAGCACTGACAAGACCAAGTAACACCAGTGAGAGCTAGATGGCAAAAGGCAAACGCAGAAACGTCACTAACAGAAATCAAGGCAATACGGCAACATCTGAACCAAATTCTCCTCTACCAGCAAGTCCTGGATACCCCATCACACCAGTAAAACAAGATTTGGATTTAAAATCACTGGTCATGATGCTGGTACAGGAACACATGAAGGTCATTGAGGAGAAAATGGATCAAAAGTTAGAAGCCCTTGCAAGGGAAACACAAAAATCATTGAAAGAAATCCAGGAGAATACAAAAGCCAACAAGGAGGAAATGCAAAAAACACTTAAAGAAATACAGGAGAACTTTGCTCAACAGGCTGAGGTCATGAAAGACGAAACACAAAAATCTCTTAAAGAAATACAGGAGAACTTTGGTCAACAGGCTGAGCTCATGAAAGAGGAAACACAAAAATCTCTTAAAGAATTACAGGAAAACACAAACACGCAAGGGAAGGAGCTAAGAAAAACCATCCAGGATCTAAAATCAGAAGTAGAAACAACTAAGAAAACTCAAAGGGAGACAACTTTGGAGATAGAAAGCCTTGGGAAGAAATCAGGGGACAGAGATGCAAATATCAACAACAGAATACAAGAGATAGAAGAAAGAATCTCAGATGCTGAAGATTCCATAGAAACCATGGACTCAACAGTTAAAGAAAATGCAAAGTGCAAAAAGCTTGTAACCCAAAATATCCAGGAAATCCAGGACACAATGAGAAGACCAAACCTAAGGATTATAGGCATAGATGAGAGTGAAGATTTACAACTTAAAGGGCCAGCAAATATCTTCAATAAAATTATGGAAGAAAACTTCCCTAACCTAAAGAGAGAGATGCCCATGAATATACAAGAAGCCTACAGAACTCCAAACAGACTGGACCAGAACAGAAATACTTCCCGTCACATAATAATCAAAACACCAAATGTTCTAAACAAAGAAAGAATACTAAAGGCAGTAAGAGAAAAAGGCCAAGTAACATATAAAGGAAGACCTATCAGAATCACAGCAGACTTTTCACCTGAGACTATGAAGGCTAGAAGGTCCTGGGCAGATCTCATGCAGACTCTAAGAGAACACAAATGCCAACCAAAACTACTATATCCAGCAAAACTCTCAATCACCATAGATGGAGAAACTAAGATATTTCACGACAAAACCAAGTTCACCCAATATCTATCCACAAACCCAGCCCTAAAAAGGATAATAGGAGGACAACACCAATACAAGGAGGGAAACTCCACCCTGAAAAAAGCAAGATAGTAACCTTTCATCAAACCCAAATAAGTTAAGCAATCAAATTTAAAAAATAACGTCAAAAATGATAGGAAGTAACAATCACTATTCCTTAATATCTCTTAACATCAATGGACTCAATGCCCCAATAAAAAGACACAGACTAACTGACTGGATACGTAAACAGGACCCTACATTTTGCTGCTTACAGGAAACACATCTAAGGGTCAAAGACAAACACTACCTTAGAGTAAAAGGCTGGAAGACAATTTTACAAGCAAATGGTCTCAGGAAACAAGCTGGAGTAGCCATTTTAATATCAGATAAAATTGACTTTCAACCCAAAGTCATCAAAAGAGACTCTGAGGGACACTTCTTGCTGGTCAAAGGAAAAATACAACAAGAAGAAGTCTCAATCCTGAACATCTATGCTCCAAATGCAAGGGCACCCTCTTTCATAAAAGAAACTTTATTAAAACTCAAAGCACACATTGCACCTAACACAATAATTGTTGGTGACTTCAACACTGCACTTTCCTCAATGGACCGATCAGGAAAACAGAAACTAAACAAGGACACAATGAAACTAATTGAAGCTTTGGACCAATTAGATTTAACTGATATATATAGAACATTCTATCCTAAAACAAAAGAATATACCTTTTTTTCAGCACCTCATGGTACCTTCTCCAAAATCGACCATATAATTGGTCACAAGACAGACCTCAACAAATATAAAAAGATAGAACTAATCCCATGCCTCCTATCTGATCACTATGGAATAAAAGTGGTCTTCAATAGCAACAGAAACAACAGAAAACCCACAAACACGTGGAGATTGAACAATACTCTACTCAATGACACCTTGGTCAAGGAAGAAATAAAGAAAGAAATTAAAGACTTTTTAGAACACAATGAAAATGAAAACACAACATACCCAAATCTATGGGACACAATGAAAGCAGTGCTAAGAGGAAAACTCATAGCCCTGAGTGCCTCCAAAAAGAAAATGGAGAGAGCATACATTACCAACTTAATGACACACCTGAAAGCCCTAGAACAAAAAGAAGCTATTTCACCCAGGAGGAGTAGAAGGCAGGAAATCATCAAACTCAGGGCCGAAATCAATCAAGTAGAAACAAAGAGAACCATACAAAAAATCAACAAAACTAGGAGCTGGTTCTTTGAGAAAATCAACAAGATAGATAAACCCTTAGCCAGACTGACCAAAGGGCACAGAGAAAGTATCCAAATTAACAAACTTAGAAATGAAAAGGGAGACATAACAACGGAAACTGAGGAAATCCAAAAAATCATCAGATCCTACTACAAGAGCCTGTACTCAACACAACTGGAGAATCTGGAGGAAATGGACAATTTCCTTGACAGATACCAAATACCAAAATTAAATCAGGACCAACTAGACCATCTAAACAGTCCCATAAAGCCTAAAGAAATAGAAGGAGTCATAGAAAGTCTTCCAACCAAAAAAAGCACAGGACCAGATGGTTTCAGTGCAGAATTCTACCAGACCTTCAAAGAAGAGTTAACACCAATACTCTTCAAACTATTCCACAAAATAGAAACAGAAGGAACACTACCCAATTCCTTCTACGAAGCCACAATTACGCTGATACCAAAGCCACACAAAGATCCAACAAAGAAAGAGAACTTCAGACCAATTTCCCTTATGAACATCGATGCAAAAATACTCAACAAAATTCTTGCCAACCGAATCCAAGAACACATCAAAACGATCATCCACCATGATCAAGTAGGCTTTATCCCGGGAATGCAGGGTTGGTTCAATATACGGAAATCCATCAATACAATCCACTACATAAACAAACTCAAAGAACAAAATCATATGGTCATTTCATTGGATGCTGAAAAAGCATTTGACAAAATTCAGCATCCTTTCATGCTTAAAGTCTTGGAGAGAACAGGAATTCAAGGCCCATACCTAAACATAGTAAAAGCAATATACAGCAAACCGGTAGCCAGCATCAAACTAAACGGAGAGAAACTTGAAGCAATCCCACTGAAATCAGGGACCAGACAAGGCTGCCCCCTTTCTCCTTATCTTTTCAATATTGTACTTGAGGTACTAGCTTGGGCAATTCGACAACATAAGGAGGTCAAAGGGATACAAATTGGAAAGGAGGAAGTCAAACTATCATTATTTGCAGACGACATGATCGTCTACCTAAGTGACCCAAAGAACTCCACTAGAGAGCTCCTACAGCTGATAAACAACTTCAGCAAAGTGGCAGGTTACAAAATCAACTCAAGCAAATCAGTGGCCTTCCTATACTCAAAGGATAAGCAGGCTGAGAAAGAAATTAGGGAAATGACCCCCTTCACAATAGCCACAAACAGTATAAAGTATCTTGGGGTGACTCTTACCAAACATGCGAAAGATCTGTATGGCAAGAACTTCAAGACTCTGAAGAAGGAAATGGAAGAAGACCTCAAAAAATGGGAAAACCTCCCATGCTCATGGATCGGTAGAATCAATATAGTTAAAATGGCCATTTTGCCTAAAGCACTATACAGATTCAATGCAATACCCATCAAAATCCCAACTCAATTCTTCACAGAGTTAGAAAGAGCAATTATCAAATTCATCTGGAACAACAAAAAACCCAGGATAGCTAAAACTATTCTCAGCAACAAAAGAAAATCTGGGGGAATCAGTATCCCTGACCTCAAGCAATACTACAGAGCAATAGTGTTAAAAACTGCATGGTATTGGTACAGTGACAGGCAGGAGGATCAATGGAACAGGATTGAAGATCCAGAAATGAACCCACACACCTATGGCCACTTGATCCTCGACAAAGAGGCTGAAAACATCCAATGGAAAAAAGATAGCCTTTTCAACAAATGGTGCTGGTTCAACTGGAGGTCAGCATGCAGAAGAATGCGAATTGATCCATCCTTGTCTCCTTGTACTAAGCTCAAATCCAAATGGATCAAGGACCTCCACATAAAGCCAGACACTCTGAAGCTAATAGAAAAGAAACTGGGGAAGACCCTTGAGGACATCGGTACAGGGAGAAAGTTTCTGAACAGAACACCAATAGCGTATGCTCTAAGAGCAAGAATTGACAAATGGGACCTCATAAGGTTACAGAGTTTCTGTAAGGCAAAGGACACCGTCAAGAGGACAGATCGGCAACCAACAAATTGGGAAAAGATCTTCACCAATCCTACATCAGATAGAGGGCTAATATCCAATATATATAAAGAACTCAAGAAGTTAGACTCCAGAAAACCGAACAACCCTATTAAAAAATGGGGTACAGAGTTAAACAAAGAATTCTCACCTGAAGAACTTCGGATGGCGGAGAAGCATCTTAAAAAATGCTCCACTTCATTAGTCATTAGGGAAATGCAAATCAAAACAACCCTAAGATTTCATCTTACACCAGTCAGAATGGCTAAGATTAAAAATTCAGGAGACAGCAGGTGTTGGAGAGGGTGCGGAGAAAGAGGAACACTCCTCCACTGCTGGTGGGGTTGCAAATTGGTACAACCACTCTGGAAAGCAGTCTGGCGGTTCCTCCGAAAACTGGGCACCTCACTTCCAGAAGATCCTGCTATACCACTCCTGGGCATATACCCAGAGGATTCCCCACCATGTAATAAGGATACATGCTCTACTATGTTCATAGCAGCCCTATTTATAATTGCCAGATGCTGGAAAGAACCCAGGTATCCCTCAACAGAAGAGTGGATACAAAAAATGTGGTATATCTACACAATGGAGTACTATTCAGCCATTAGAAACAATGAATTCATGAAATTCTTAGGCAAATGGATGGAGCTAGAGAACATCATACTAAGTGAGGTAACCCAGACTCAAAAGGTGAATCATGGTATGCACTCACTAATAAGTGGTTATTAACCTAGAAAACTGGAATACCCAAAACATAATCCACACATCAAATGAGATACAAGAAGAAAGCAGGAGTGGTCCCTGGTTCTGGAAAGACTCAGTGAAACAGTATTTGGCAAAACCAGAACGGGGAACTGGGAAGGGGTGGGAGGGAGGACAGGGGAAGAGAAGGGGGCTTACGGGACTTTCGGGGAGTGGGGGGGGGCTAGAAAAGGGGAAATCATTTGAAATGTAAATAAATTATATCAAATAAAAAAAAAATGGTATATATACCCAATGGAGTACTATTCAGCCATTAGAAACAATGAATTCATGAAATTATTAGACAAATGGATGGAGCTCGAGAACATCATCCTAAGTGAGGTAACCCTGACTCAAAAGAACATTCATGGTATGTACTCACTGATAAGTGGATATTAGCCTAGAAGCTTGGAATATCCAAGACACAATCCACATATCAAATGATGTCCAAGAAGAAGGAAGGAGTGGCCCCTGGTTCTGGAAAGGCTCAATGCAGCAGTGTAGGGGAATACCAGAACACGGAAGTGGGAAGGGGTGGATGGGGGAACAGGGGGAGGGAAGAGGGCTCATGAGACTTTCAGGGAGGGGGTATCAAGGAGTGGGAAAATCATTTGAAATGTAAGTAAAGAATATATCGAATAAAAAAAGGAAAAAAGAAATAAAAATAAAACAAAAAGTAAAACTTCAAAATTAAGCCCTTTAAATATTCAAAGGACTACTATTTAAAACAAAGACATCTCTCCTGGTCTTTGATACTAATAATTCAAGGTCTTTGTTATCAAATATATCCTAAGGTGAACAAAATAAATAAACCATTCCTTACCTATAAATACATAGGACCTTGGCTCATACCTTGCCTGCTTTTTGCTGCCCTTAAGGCAATAAAAGTTATGAATACACAATTAGTAGATAATTCTCTCCATTTTCATTCATTGTTTTTAGAATTTAAATTCAAAAGTGCAAAAGGAAAAGCAGAACATTTTAATATTTTAACGTATTTTAAACAGGATTTATCGATTCATGTTTTACTTAAACAATGATAATTATGAAAAAATCTCTTAGAAAAAACAGTATTTAGGGGGCTACTGAGTATTTTTTGAACATTGCAGCCATTAATAAATCATGGTATATTAATAAAAATGAACATTATTATGATAAATCAGAAAAGTCTGGATAATCCTGACCACCACATGCATCCTGCCAAGACATTTAATGTTTACCTTGATATGACCTTTAAATGTTTACAAATCTTAATTATTGAAGTAATCTCATGTAACTCACCCTAAACAGTATAACAATAATGGTACTTGGAAGTGACTGAAGACAATTTCTTAGAGTCAGTGAGTTCACAGACTGTTTACTTTAGAAATGTCATGATTTAAAAAGCACAGGTCACTTAACAGTCTAGTGTGTTAATGGATTTCTTAAGTAGACATGTCAAAAGATTCCTAAGGCAATTCATTAAAAAGTATTTAAGTTCTGTTTGTGTCTATGTGTGGGTATGTGCACATGGGTAAAGATATCAACAGATACCAGAAGAGTTTCCTGTAGCTTGAGATTTAAGGTAACTGATATGGGTGATGGGAAATGATTGCATGTATTCTGTAAGAGTAGTATTGCTACTACTGTTGAGCCATGTCTTCTGCTCATACAACTTCATTTTATCAATCCATTATATGAACTTATCTGTAAAGTGTCAGTACATATATGGAGTTGGCATATTATCATTAAAGTGGTCAATATGAAGGGAACATATAATTATTTTGAAACCAAATTTGGAGGTCATTTTAACAGTGAAGGTACAAGCCTTATGTTTTATTTGGCTGCACTATACTTGACAAAATCAGAAACTGCTTTTCAAGAGACAAGAATGTCACGATGTTTTTAAATATAAAATCTCAAAATTACTTTGGAACGTCAATAATTTTAAGAATATAGTCTATAAAAAGTACAAAACAGTAAATGCATATTTTACTGAATATCAATAATTTCATCATTCATCATTCATTATCTGATCCATCCATCATTCTGTATAATTTACATTTATACCTAAATAGAAATTAAAAATATGTCTTATATTTTCCTATAAGAGATTTGCATTTGTGCTGTCTAGCTTTATGCAGACTTAAGGCAAGTTATAGTCATTTGGATAGAGAGCACCTCAACAGAAAAAAATGGCTCCACCAGATTGACTTACATTCAGGCCAATCGTGCATCTTTTTTCTTTTCTTTTCATTTCCTTTCTTTTCTTTCCTTTTTGTTTCTTAATTTTATTTTCTAAGACATAGTTTCTCTGTGTAGTCTTGGTTGTGCTGGAACTCTCTGTAGACTGAGCTGACCTGGAATTCTCAGAGATCCACCTGCTTCTGCCTCCCAAGTGCTGGGATTTTTAATAGCGTGGACCACTACTGACTGGCATGACAAATTTTATTAATTAGTAATTTAAGTGGAAAAACCCAGCACATGGTAGATAGTGTTACCTCTTGGTACATGGAAGATGGTTCTTAAATGCATAAAAAAATCTAGCTAAGTAAGCCTTGAAGAGCTAGCCAACAAGGAAAGTTCATCCACGGTCTCTGTATCAGTTCCTGCTTCTAAGTTTCTGTTTTGAGTTCTTGTCATGACTTCCTTTGATAATGAACATAAATGTCCAGTGTTAGTGAAATAAACTCTTTCCACCCCAAGTTGCTTCTAACCAAGGTCTTTAATCAGGGAATAGAAACTCTAACAGGGCAGCATGTAAGTATTTATCAAACTCATGTGATCTACTCTCCTTCCCATTATGAACCATGAAAATATGATTCTTGTGAGTTGTATCTTGGGTATTCCAAGCTTTGGGGCTGATATCCACTTATCAGCAAGTGCATACCATGTGTATTCTTTTGTGATTGGGTTACCTCACTCAGGATGATATTTTCTAGTTCTGTCCATTTGCCTAAGAATTTCATGAAGTCATTTTTAATACTGAGTAGTACTCCATTGTGTAAATGTATCACATTTTCTATATCAATTCCTCTATTGAGGAATATCTGGGTTCTTTCCAGCTTCTGGCTATTATAAATAAGGTTGCTATAAACATAGTGGAGCATGTGTCCTCAGTACATGTTGGAGTATCTTCTGGGTATATGCCCAGGGTATAGTTGGGTCCTCTAGTAGTACTATGTCCAATTTTCTGAGGAACCCACATGAAACGCAAGAAGGAATACCAAAGTGTGGATACTTTGATCCTTCTTAAAAGGTGAATCAAAATACCCTTGTCTCACAGCCAATAGACTGAGCACAGGGTCCCCAATAGATGAGATGGAGAAAGGACCTAAGGAGCTGAAGGGGTTTGCAGCCCCATAGGAGGAACAATAATATGTACCAACCAGTGCCCCCAGAGCTTCAAGGGACTAAAGCATCAACCAAAGAATACACATGGAGGGACCCATGGCTCCAGCTACATATGTAGCAGAGGATGGCCTTTTCAGACATAAATGAAAGCAAAGGCCATTGGTCTTGTGAAGGCTCAATGCCCCAGTGTAGGGGAATGCCAAGTCAGAAAAGTGTGAGGGGGGTTGGTAAGCAGGGGGAGGGGATGGAATATGGGGGTTAAGGAGGGGTAACTAAGAAAAGGGGATACTATTTGAAATGTAAATAAAGCAAATATCTAAAAAATAAAAAGAAGAAAATATAATTCTTGTCCCTAGTATATAAACTTGAATGCACTCTTAAATTAGTACACACTAAATCAATTCTTTCTATAGATCAAACCATGATCTATAGAGAAAACCATGAAAGACTGAAATGTTTATAAACTAATAATGGCTGGATATGTAGGGCAGAGTCTACATTGAAGGTAACAGTCTTGGGATTTTTGGTAGTTTAGGGTTCTAATACACAGCACATATTGACTATACTCCCTTTTCATTCTTCTTGGTTTTTTTGTAGTTATTATAAAAGAGAATTATTTCATTAGTATAAAACTTCTTACTGAATCTGGAGTGTATATCAGAAGGCATATGTGTGTGTGTGTGTATGTGTGTGTGTGTGTGTGTGTTTTGGGAGGGTGTCTCTGCTAATACCATAGCCAGCAGGATGATTAGGACATCTGGTTCCACATGTCTTCCACAGCACCCTATAACACCAGACTCCACTTTTCAAGTCTGAGCCTGGACATTTCACTTTAAGCATATTTAAGCACAGCATATTCACTGGAAAAAAGTTTCCTATTGATAATTACCTCAACTTCATGCATACAACAAAGACCTTAAACTGTATTATGTTATATGTCATATATTATATTACACTAAAACTCATAAGGATGGATTCTGACAGAAAAACAATGGTCAACCTAAATGTCTTAAGAAGGATGACTGAGACAAACATAATATCTGGGTACCTGGTCAAACATAGCACAGAAATTATCAAGTAATTAACTACCTCTTCTCCCATTTGGTAAAGAACTTATGACAATTCCAATAAAGACAATTTCTCTTGACTGAGAAACAATGTTCAAAATAAGGGCCTAGGGAGAACGTGGCTGGAGAAACCAGAGATGCACTAGTCTGGCAGATATCACAGAGGTCAGAAGGCTATTAACCACATCAGTTCTGAGCTTTTTGGCTAGCAAAAATGTTATACATCTTGCCCATTGAAGAGATAAGACTTCATAATTAACATTCCTGTTTTCCTTACTGCTTAATTGTGAGCACACGAGCCCTGAGCTCTCTATAAGCAATAATGTGAAGATGAGATGAAATATATACAAATAAAATTAAGGAGAGTGAAAGTTACAGTGAAAATCTGAAGCACTGGCAGCAGAATAGGTTTGTCAAGGAAAAAGAAAATTTTCACAAAATTTCCATTAAAGCTGAGACTTCAAAGGATATATGAAGACAGTCTACAGATTGACAGCTCCAGATCTGAAAGAATAATCATTTCTCATTTTTAAGTTAGTATAACCATTCTTATTGCCGCTTTTGCATTCCTGTTTATCCAGTCATTTCAAGGAAAAACTGCATCACAAAAAACTTCCTTTTATTCTGAGTCTTACAATTTGTTTGCTCCCATTTCTGCAATGTTTCCTGGGCATTAAATGCAGGAGCTGTTATAAAGATGTATTTGCTGGGTCTGGGCTTCCCAAGATCTGGTGATCTCTGCACTACGTCTAGTTGTAGTTTTCATTTATGGTCTTCATTTACTCTAGAGACAGGCCTCCTATATCTATATACAAAAACTACAGGAAGGAAATTACTGATAGGAGAAGAATTTTCTTTCAGGGATGAGCCCCCCCTTATTGGTTGTCTAGTGTGTAGTTGTCACATTTCAAAATATATACACACAAATAATAAAAACATACTCAGCAAATTGAATTTATATGTATGTTTGTACATATATATATATATCATTAATAAAGAAAAAGAGACTATCAACTTGATGGTGGTATTGAAGTTGCTAAGAGGAATAAAGAGTCAAGGTAAGTGGTACAATTCTATTTCAATTAAAATACACTTAAATTAAAAATGCATGTGGGATATTTGTTAGGATTCTGTCTAAACTACACCCCACAATTACCTGGCAATAGCCAGGTATGCCCCTCCCCACTGTTACCTGGCAACAGCCAGGTAGGCCTGGCCTACTATAAGGGGGGCTGCTCACCCCCTTCTCTCTCTCTTAGGTCTTCCCTTTTATCTCTCTCTTACCTCTCTCACTCTCAGCTTCTCTCTTGCCCCCTCTTGGGCTCTCCTCCCCTCCCCACCTCTCTCCATGTGCTCATGGTCGGCCTCTGCTTCTCTACTCTCTCCCTCTCTCTGCCTTTCTCTGCCTCTACTACCCCCCTTTACTCCATCCTATGCCCTGAATAAACTCTACACTATGCTGATGTGTGACTGTTCCTCAGGGGAAGGGATGCCTCGACATTGGGCACACTGAGAAATCCCCTTCCCCCACACTGCTGTATATCATAGTCTCTAACCTCTTTCTCTTTTTATGATTACAACATTGGTGCTGTGATTCAGAATTGGATACCCCCTTTTGTAACGCCTTTTCTAGTCATCTTCCTAGTGTTATTGTTTGCTCCCTGCCTCATTAATCTTATTTCTATATTTCTCCAGTGATAAATATAAAAAAAATTCTAACCAAACTATTAATCATTTCCTGTTACAGGACTACCAGCCACTGCCCACAGAGGAGCTGCTGTCCACAGAGGTACCTGATACAAATGTCTGCCAAGTGGACCCTGATGGTGAAAGTCAGCTGCACCCCAAAATTGATGACAACCCTAGATAGCAGGAAGCAGTTTAAGAGACATGGTGCTCTCATTCCCTTTCACCATTGGCTTCCTGCTCTTTATAATAAGAAGGGAGGAATGTTGGGATCAGGACCTCCAAGACCTGTGACATCACATGGGCGACAGCACGACCTATACACCTGTTGCCAGGGCAACGGCCACCATGTTCCCAGAATCCATTGGACGTACCTTTACCTGTGACCACATGACCATCCATATATATAAGAGTAGCACTTCCCCTACTCTCTTCCCCTCTTCTCGTTCCACTGCCACCTTTCCTCTTTCCCCCAATAAACCCCAGGTAGAACCGTTTGGCCTGGTGTGGTCTCTCTGCTGCTATCACAGCCATTCACCAACCCTGCTGCCAGTCCTAACAATAATTATAAGGAGTACAATAAAACTCAAAAATTTAGTTTAGCTGGTTCACAGACTTTTAAAAATGATGTACATATATTAGTATGGAGAGAAATGCATTTCTTTTATACTTTCTGCTAGGATTAGATATAAGATATAGCTTATAAGTAAAACTAACTACAGATTAATTGTAAATGTGGCTATTACATATATGTAATACATGAATGTAATACATTCTACTATCATGTATTCAGAACTTATTTTCTAACATACATTTCAGTAAAATTTAGGAACTACAACCCAAAGTCATTTCAATTATGTACAAAATTACAAGCCAATATATCTTTTTAATATTCTTTGTGTATAATTAATAAATTAATGTTGAAAATGTATTTTCACAATGACTTACCTTTCTTGCAAACAGAAAAAATATTGAATGAATTAAAAGCTACATAAGGTAGGAGAAAGAGTAACCCTCACCCGTTGCTGGTGGGATTGCAAATTTGTACAACTCCTCTGGAAATCAATCTGTCAGTTTCTCAACAAATTGGAAATATTTTTACCTGAAGACACAGCTAGCCTCCTGCCAGAGCAATCTGCTGGGGCAAAGCACCAACTTATCTGCTCCTCTGAACACACCACAGTCTCGAGGCAACTGGTAAGACCTTTCCTAACAGTCATTCCCACTAGCAATCCAGAAGAGCTCAGTGGTTTCAGGACCCATCACTCACCAAACCTTCACTTTCAAAATTCCACTTCCCTTCTTGCATACAGCTTCTGGCAAGGCAAAATACCTGCTTGACTGCCCTTCTGAAGACACAACAGTCTCAAGGGCTCCAGAAGGTCAACTACACACAGGGTAGCAGACCCCATAATCTGAAGGCCTCCCAGGAGAATAGCTACATGAAGGGTAACATCTTGAGAGCTCCTTTAAGGTCCCAACGGTCTGAGGCCCTCCGAGGAACTCTGTTGCAGCCAGGGCATTAAATAAATAGGCAGCTTGTCTGCCCCTCTAAAGACACCACAACCTGAAGGCATCCCAAGAGTTTCTCTTCATACAAGGCAACTCAGCAAATGGCACTACAGTCTGAAGACTTCTCAGGGGCTCAGCAACATAACCCATCAGGTCAAAAGCCTCCCTGGACATCTGCTAAACACATGGAAAAAGAAACCACAGTCCATAGACTTCCTTCAAGAACATCTATAGACAGGGCAACAGCTAAAGTGCTCCTCTGAAGACCAAACAGACTAAATGCCCCACAGGGTCTGATAGTCAGGGCCACAGGCCTACCAGGAGACCTGAAACAATCCAGGGACAAAAGAGGCAGGCTCCAGACCATCAAACACCAGAGATAACCAGATGGTGAGAGGCAAACCCAAGACCATAAGCAATGGAAGCCAATATGCATAGGCATCCTCAGAACTCAGTCCTACCAACACAGCAAGCCCTGAACACACCAACACACCTGAAAATCAGGAAGATGTCCTAAAATACTATTTTGTGAAGACAATAGAGTCTTTTAAGGAACAGATAAATAACTCACAGAAAGAAATACAGGAAAACACAGGTAAACAGCAGAAGCCCTTAAAGAGGAAACAAATAAATCCCTTAAGAAAATACAGGAAAACACACTCAAACAGGTGAAGGAATTTCATAAAGCAGTCCAAGACCTAAGAGTGGAAGTAGAAACAATAAAGAAAATACAACTGGAGGCAAACTTGAAAATGGAAAACCTAGGGAAGTAGTCAGGAATTATAGATGTAAGTATCACCAACAGAAAACAAGAGATATAAAAGAGAATCTCAGGTGTAGAAGATACCATAGAGGAGATTGAGACTACTGTCAAATCAAATTCAAAACATAAAAGTCTCCTAACCCAAAACATCCAGGAAATCCAGGACACAATGAAATGACCAAATCTAAGAATAATCGGAATAGAAAAGAGCAAAGATTCGCAGACCAAAGGATGTGAAAATGTCTTCAACAAAATCATAGAAGAAAGCTCTCACAACCTAAAGAAAAAGATGGCCATAAATGTACAAGGAGCCAACAGAACACCAAATAAATGGGACCAGAAAAGAAAATCATCTAGTTAATTAATAATCAAAACACTGAATGCACAGAACAAAGAAATAATATTAAAAGCTGCAAAGGAAAAGAGCCAAGTAACATATAAAGGCAGAACTACCAGAATTACACCAGACTTCTCAATAGAGATATTAAAAGCTAGAAGACCCTGTTCAGAGGTCATGCAGACTCTAAGAGAACACAAATACCAACACAGACTATTATACCCAGCAAAACTCTCAATCAATATAGATGGAGAAATCAAAATATTCCAGAACAAAACCAATTCTAACAGTATCTATCTACCAATTCAGCCCTACACAGGATTCTAGAGGAAAACTCTAATACCAGGAGGGGACCAATAGCAAATTAAACAACAACAACAACAACAACAACAACAACAACAACAACAACAACAACAAAAACAAGATAGTAATCATCTCACAACAAAACCAAAAGGAAAAAATCACATGCACAGTATGCCAACTACAAAAACAAATTTAACATCAACTAACAATCATTTGTCTTTAATATCTCTCAATATTAATGGACACAACTCACCTTTAAAAAGTCATGAGTTCACAGACTGGATATGCAAACAGCATCCAGTATTTTATTGAAAACAAGAAACACAGCTCAATAACAAAGACAGACACTACCTGTCATAGCCAGGGTTTCTATTCCTGCACAAACACCATGACCAAGAAGCAAGTTGGGGAAGAAAGGATTTATTCAATTTACATTTCCATATTGCTGTTCATCACCAAAGGAAGTCAGGACTGGACATCAAGCAGGTCAGGAAGCAGAAGCTGATGCAGAAGCAAGGAATGAATGTTACTTACTGGCTTGCTTCTCCTGCCTTGCTCAGCTTTCTTTCTTATAGAACCCAAGATTAACAGCCCAGGGATGGCACCACCCACAGTGGGCCCTCCTATCCTTGATTGCTAATTGAGAAAATGCCTTACAGCTAGATCTCATGGAGGCATTTCCTCAAGGGAGGCTCCTTTCTCTGTGATAACTCCAGCTTCTGTCATGTTGACACACACAACCAGCCAGTAGACTACCTCAGAGTAAATGTCGTGGAAAAAAAATCTTCCAAACAAATGGTCCCAAGAAACAGCTGTAGTTGCCATCCTAATATTCAATAAAATAGACTTTCAACCAAAAGTCATCAAGCAAGATGAGGAAGGACACTTCATATATATCAAAGGGAAAATCCACCTAGAGAAAGTCTCAATTCTGAACATCTATGCCCCAAATAGAAGGGCACCCATATTCATAAAAGAAACTTTACTGAAGTCAAAAGAAACGCATTGAACCCCACACAATAATGGATAGATCATTGAAACAGAAACTAAACAGAGACAACATGAAATTTATAGAGGTTAGGAACCAAATGGATTTAATAGATATTTACAGAACATTTCACCTTAACACAAAAGAACACACCTTCTTCTCAGAACCTCATGAAACATTCTCCAATCTTGACCATGTAGTTGGTCACAAAACAAGCCTCATCTGATACAAGAAGACTGAAATAATTCCATGGATCCAAGGAAATCACCAAGGACTAAGGATAATCTTCAACAACAACAACAACAACAACAAAACAGAAAATCCACTACTGTACTGAGAACCTCATTGAGCTGGTTGATCTTTGTGACAGTGTTGAGGGCCTCTCCAGAGTGCTTCACTAACAGTTCAATGAGGCAGACAAAGGCAGCCAGGTTGTGGTAGCACTTGTCCTGGATCATGTAAGGGTTAGTAGCGGGACTGTGCTGCTGCTCCACCTGAGTTGAGCACTGTAACTGATTTCAACACACATTTCAGTGCAGATGAAAAAAACCTTGTTATGAGGTCATCAGTTTTAAATATTTTTTGCTGATGCATCTTTCTTTCCACAAACTCTATCTGACCAACAAATGCAGAGAATGCTTTGGTGTTGTCATGGTTAGCTGCTACTGAATGCTATAGATTCACCAATTCTCTCAGAAGATACTCTGCCTTCTACCTCAGGCCTGGAAGGTCATCATATTCTGAGGCTTGAGAGATCCCAGAATGCATCAAAAACTTAGGTCCTCCATGAGCACAATCAATCATTGCTTCATAGGTGAATCTCACTACTTCCATCAGCTGGGGCAATCCTTCTGGAGCATTGCCTTTGGAATGAGCATTAATTCTCATAAAAGTTTCAGTGGTATGGAACAGATCTGCCTCAGTAATATAGGCAACAATTCTTTCATCCTTCAACAGAATTTTTACCATTTGCTTAGCAAATGCCATGGCCATATAGCTCAAGCCATTCTTCACCAACTGAGCAAGATGATGATCATACTGCTGAAAGCTAACCAAGTGATTTTGAGTTAACAACTCCACAGCCTCCACACTATATTTATGTTCATCTCTACATTCCACTAGGCACCTTGTGAATTATTTATTGTGCCATTGAGATCCATATGTCCTGCCATCCTGCAGAGCTTTCCGTACCAACAGGTGGCATTCCCTGTATCACAACAGTAAGTCATCATCAGCACCCCTTGTGGCATCTAATAAGCCTTCTACAGTCTTCTATAGTAATCTAAGAGCAACTATCACATCCTGAGAATTCCAAGACAATACTACAACCTGTAAAAGATTTTGAGGAGCATGGGCTTGAGGATTCATGGCCAAAATTGTTGGAATGGCATGTAGGTGCTGCTCCAGTTCTATATACTCATCATAAATCTGAGCTACATCATTTGTTGCCCAAGCTTGCTTCATGGGCAGAGCTAAAATCTCTGTAGGCTGATGTAAGTCATTTGTAGGTAAGAAGCCAGGCACATTTCGTGCAAACTCTTCATAGATGGCTATCTGCTTTGGATCTGCTTTTAGCCAGATCTGATCTGCTCTGGCATCCATTCTGCTTGATATGTTAATGCAACTGGATCACAGTATCTACATCCTTCTTGACGAGTGTGTTTCCTCAGCTGAAATTCAGTTGACAATCTCTTGTCCATCTCAGGGCTTGCCTTCTCCACTGCAGCTTTCTGAATAAAACAAGTTAATTCACAATTGTCCTGAGCTAACTGAGCAGCAGCCTGGTCCATCATTTCCTTTTGTTGTGAGCATGCAGGCAGACTGTTTTTTAGGTTGGTAGATATGCACATCAGTGAAGGTTCCCTGAAAGTAATCATAGCCATTTGAGCTGTCAATTTCCACATCATGTGATGAGCTACCATTCTCATTCCAGACTCCTCAGGATCCAGGGCAAAGTCCTTTCTGACTGTCTTGTTTACACATAGTCATAGCAATCTTAATTGACTGATCCAACACAGGTTGGACTAACTCCTGGACAGCTCGTTCAATTGCTTGTGCACATATTGCTTCAACTCTGGATGAGCTTGAAGTAAAGGAATTGTAGGGTTTAGAGTAATATGAGGTGCCAGATCTGCTGGAGAATAGACATTGATGTCCTGATAGCTGTACTGTGGCTTTGGTGAAACTGTGGCTGTACACATAGTACTGGTAGCTGGTGTTGTAAAGTTGTAATGGCAGGAGGCTTTTCTAGCTTCTAGACATCTTTCTTTGGAGCAGAGAATTGTTCATCTAAGTTCTTTGGGTGATCTTTATCTTTCAGCAGGTTTCCAGATTTGAGCTCATTGATATCCAATGCAAGGTTCTTACAGAGCACCTCAATCTCAAATTTGAAGTTCAATTTTAAGTCATGCTCCTGGTGCAGCTCAGCCAATACATTCATAATTGCCATTGTCCAGGGGTTTGGTGATCTAAAATCAGGACTACAAATCTTGGACACTAGAACTTTGGCAACAAAGTACACTATATAAAGCAACTCTTGTTCTTTAATGTAAACCTCTAACAGCAAAGACTTCACATCCAAATCAGTGTGTAAGATGGGTTCATTTCTAGCTAATGTAATCATTTCTGACCATTGTCTCAAGTTTTTCAGCAAAGCACAATCTCAAAAATTGGCTGCAGTTTTATCAGAAATCAACAGCACTTTAATGTTTCTGTAGGTTTTATTCAGAACCATCTTGTTAAATTCAGTATTCTTCAATGTATAAAGAAAGTTTGAATATAGGCTATGAAAGTTTGGCTCAATACTGACTCTTTTCATAAATAGATACTGGGAAACCCAAGGCATAAATTCTCCCTTCACAGTTTCTTTCAGCTCTTCAACCTTCTATGTCACACTTACTGTGAGAGATTGTTGAAAATAAAAGCATTTTTCTCTTGAATATTTTCTGGGGACTCCATAATCCTCTTAGTTTGATCTGTGACCACAAGCAATGTATCAATATTTGTTTTATTTATAGAAGGTGGCACATCTTTCTTAAAGCTGTCTTCTGTTGGCTTGGTGACTGTAACCATTTTAGCAACAGTAGTGGTTGTTGAGGTTAACAACAACCCAAGAGAGAGGAGCTCTTGTTGGAACCTGGGCCTGAGCCAGTACAATACTTCCAGGGGTAGCATTTTCACAGGAGGATCTTGAAACTGTTGTCTGTACTCAATGCACTCCTACAAATGATGTGGAAACTGCAGAAAGTGACTGATGGAAGCCGGGTGCTGACAATACTGAGGATAGTCCTTCAATCCATTTTTAAATCTATCTAGTGCAGAAATGCCAAAATTATATATTTTGCATCCAAAAGGCTTCCTAGGGCTTCAAGAACATGTTGCAGGATCAGACCCAATACCATGTAAGTGACCAGTCCTTTTACAGATATGCTACCAAACAATCAGGCTGTTATATGTAATTTTTTATCAGGTTACTGGATGGGGGAAACCAATATTCTTCAAATAAATTCCTCAGTTAAATACTTCTTGCTCCCTTTTTATAGTAGAGTCTTTAAATCTCTGTAACATTTCTAATACTTCATCAACAGACATGGTTGTATGTGTGAGTGATTACATATTCTTTGGAAATAGCTGTTTGTTTTATCATCTATTTCTTTACTAAAGTGTTGATTTGCCCCTGGCCACACCTGAGACAAGTCAGGTTTCATCTTACTCTGCTGGAATGTAGGCTGGTTGAGTTCAGAAGTGTCCAGGTTCCTCTGTATAAAAGGATCATTGTTCACTGCAGGATGTGCAAGAAGCCCAGTTCCTATGTCAGTCAAGATCCCTGTTCTAAGACCACCTTCTGGAGGCTATGATGAAAGTCCTCCAGCAGCACTGAAGTCCATTGTTTAACTTGGTGGAAATGTGTTCACTGGTGACTGAGGGGTATGAATTCAGAAGCCAAATTTGGAGGAAAACCCTGCATACTCTAGTTTTGAGGGCCAGTTGAACCACCTATACTAAGAGATGCCATTCCAGCAAGAGGGTCACTCTGAAGAGGAGAAATGGCATCCAAGCTGCTATCACTAGGAGGGCGACCTTCTGTCACAACTCCAGGTGGTAGCTGTCTGGCCTTATTCATTACATTACTGCAATTGGCTATCTTGGTGAGGATAGTCTCTAATAACTCTTGAGAAACAATCCCTGCACAAGCCTGTAGACAAGCCAACATTGTTGCTAGAGTTTCAGTCAGAAGTTGAGCACATTTGTGCTGATCTTTCTCTGGGGCAAGTTCACTCAAAATAGAAGATTACCTTCTCTTTAAAATAAGTCATACATGCTTGTAGAAAAGGCTCCCCAGGCTCTTTTATGTGTTAGCCATGTGTCAAGTTTGAGGTATGAAGCAAATGCAACGAGGTCAATAACAAAGGCAAGTGGAGTGCTATTCAGCAGCATTGACAAGGCCTTCAAGTCCTGGGCCACTTCAAGTTTTCTAGACAATTTGGTCTGATCATACTGCTCCCCTCTCACGTACCATTCTGCCATTGCATGGATTATAAGTTGGCAAATTTCTGGAGACTATCCCTATCCATACCATGCATAGTGCAAAATAATGGCAGAGTTAGGAAAATTGGCATCAATGTGTTCATGGCATAGGGTGTGCCAGTACCTGTTGATTTGAAGTAAGGTCAATACCAACATGTCTAGACAGTGTTTGCTAGAGAAGCTGAAGAGTTATTTCACTTGCTCATACTGCCCAACCTCTGTAAGCCTCAGCAGAGATTCAATCAAATCCAAGAGTTTTCCATGTGGCAATTCCTTAATGGTCATCCTCTGGTGGTGCTTTCAAAATATCAGTGGCAATAGTGTGACAAGGGTAGTCGGCAAAACAGAAGACCTCTGGGTTTATCAGGGAATGCTGGATGAAGGAAATCTGGCCTTCTACATGTTTCCAAGGCCTGTATATAAAATCTACTGGAAACACTTCCATGCCCAGACCCCTCTCAATGTTATAAACCACACTGTGAATTCATTTGCTGTCACAAATTTGAAATCCAGGATGATCCAGTTCGTAAGTTACTTCCTTGAAATTCAAACTCAGGTTCAGTTCTTTAAGAACATCAATCAAAACCTCTACATTCCATGTGTGTGCCTGTGCCCCTGCCATTTTATCTTTTCCATCACTACAGATTCCACTTCCAGGAGCAGAGATGCTCTATAATGGAATACCATCTGTTAATCCTGAATGAATCTGAGCCATCATTCCCCAAACTCTGGCAACCTGGGCAGCTGTGACCGCCTAAACACCAAACTGCATGGTTATATTTCGACATTCCTCAATACTCTCACAAAAGCCATAGTCCATTTCCTGCATGAAGTCAGCCAGTGAGCTCTCCATCATGGTTTTAGCTACTCCTCCAGAATCAGGCAAATTCCTGTCCATTAAAGTGTCCCGTTTTTTCAGGGTATAAAAGTGGTACAAGCACCACAGGGCAACACTCTTGGGGAAAATCTCTGCATAGTGACTTAAAGAAAAGCATCCTGTCCAACTCCAAAGGCTCCTGTCTGCCCAAAGAGGGGATGGGAGAGTAGGACCTCTATTGCTTTATCTTGGAAGCCACCTTCTTGATGTCCATTGACATCTGCATCAGTGTAAGAATGCAGAAGATCTGGAAGCTTCTATTTGATAAACTGGGCAGCAAACCCCCTGAGAACTGGACTAGAAGAAATCAAAGGGGCAAGACCAAAAGTTACCTCTTGTACTTTACTTGAGAATTTTACTCAGCTGGGAAAATAAGTGGCGCAGGCTTTAAACTCTTCTGGTAGTACAATGGAGTATCAATGGCATATGACATTGTTGAGATAAAATGTGGCTTTGTAATCAGTGAGGCACACTCCTGAATCAGAAACTGTATCTGATGGAAATCTTTGCCACTGCTTTTACCATCACCACTGAAATCCACATGAGAAAATGGGCAGCGTAATAAATGCCTGTGTGCCCCAGGACCGCGCTGATTCACAATATGCTGTATTTCCTGCTGGATGACTCAGTAGTTTTTCACGGTTAAATTGTCCACCTGGTAGCTGATTTGAGACAAGGCCAGTAAGAGTAAGTCAAGATTCATCACTGGTTGGGGTGTAAGCAGGCGACCGAGTCCAAATCAAAATTACCACTATTCCTCTTTAGTCAACTCAGAGGAGGGTTAATGCTTTCTTTGTAATTAGACTCTCTCTGTTATCAGTAAATGTCAATTCTTCTTTATCAAGTGTCATACTCTGTTCTGAAACATGGCACCTCAGGCAGCTCTCGCAGCGCTGGACACAGGAAACTCCTGGATCCTCAAGCCCCATATTTTGGTTGACTCCTGTTGTTTCTCGACAAAATGGCACCCGAGCTCTATTGCTCAAGTACCAGCCTTTCCGCCTCCTGCTAGCAGCTTCCAATCCAGAATCCTATTTTGTGGGCTCTGGCCAATTGCTGTTCATCATCCCTAAGGGACTGGATCCAAGCCCGGGTGCCTGAGCACCAGGTGCAAAGTGATGGGTAGACATTGGGAACTTTGATTTGGGACGTAAAAACATCTGCCTTCATGGTGTTCAATCTATGGGGAGTGGCTGGTCATTGCCTCCAGGAAACAAAAAATTCAGAAGGGAGCCCATAATGCTTTGCTGCCCTGCACACAAACTACTCTTACACAGCCTTTGTCTACATTCCTACAATGTCACAGTCTGAGAGGCTGTACTGTTTCCCAGCAGAAGCATTGTCCAACCCTCTTTAGCAAGGAACACCAGCCATCAGAAAGCATCAGATACCCCGGGCCTTGAAAACAGTTTTTTAACAATAAAAGAACTTCTAGAGGAATCACCCTGACATCAAGCTGTACTACAGAGCAATAGTGATAAAAACTGCATGGTACTGGTAAAAAAGACAGACTTGTTGTCAATATAATGGAATTGAATACCCGGAAAACACACACACACACACACACACACACACACGGATACTTGATCTCTAGTAAAGAATACAAAAGTATACAATGAAAAAAGAAAAATAAATGGTGCCGGTCTATCTGGCCATTTGTATGTAGAAAAATGATAATAGATCCATATTTGTCACCTTGCACAAAGCTAATGCCCTAGTGGATCTAGCACCTCAACACAAACAAGATACACTGAATCTAATAGAAGAGAAAATGGAAAAGAGCCTTGAACTCAGTGGCACAGGGAGAAATTTCCTAAACAGAACTCTAATGGCTCATGCTCTAAGATCAAGAATTAATAAATAGAACTTCATGAACCTACAAAACTTGTCTAAGGCAAAGTGCATAGTCAATAGAACAAACCAGCAATCTAAAGATTGGGGAAAACTTTTCTCTAACCCAAAATCAAGTAGAGGGCTAATACCCAATATATAGTAAGAACTGAAGAAGCTAACCACCAAAAAAACAAATAACCCAATCAAAACATGGGGTATAGAATGGAAGAGAGAATTCACAACAAAGGAATCTCAAATGGCTGAGAAACATTTAAAGAAATGTTTGAAGTCCTTTGTGATCAGGAAAATGCAAATTAAAATGACCCTGAGACAGTATAGCAACCAAATGGCTAAGATCAAAAACTCAGGTGACAGCACATGCTAGTGAGGATGTGGACAAAAACAAACAAACAAATAAAAACACTCCTCCATTTCTGGTGGGATTCTCTGGAAATCAATCTGGAGGTTCCTCAGAAAATTGGAAGTAGATCTACCTGAAGACCCAGCAATACCACTCTTGGGCATATACCCAAAAGATGCCCCACCATGCTACAGGGCAGTTGTTCCACTGTGTTCATAGTGGCCTTTTTGTGATAGCCAGAAGCTGGAAAAAAGCCAGATGTACCACAACAGAAGGATGGATATGAAAAATGTGGTTCATTTACACAATGGAGCTATTAAGATTGAGGACATCCTGAGATTTGCAGGCAAATGGATGGAACTAGAAAATATCCTGAATGAGGTAACTGAGACCCAAAAGGACAAGCATGGGGTGTACTTACTAATAAGTGTATATTTAGCCAAAAACTTACACGACCTATAGGAATCCAAAAAGGTTAACAAGCTGACAGTCCCAAGTGAGATGCCTCAGTCCTGCTTGGGATGGAGAGGAAAACAGTCGTGGTGGGGCAGAGGGAAAGAAGGGTCTGCGTGAGAGAAGAGACAGAGAGGGGAAGTGGGAACATGATCAGGTATTGGGGGGAGAGGACTAAAGTCCTGAGGGTAAGCAGAAAGAATGGAAGCAGGCAACCTTGGGAGGTAGTAGGTGGAGGATTCTCTAGAATATACTGGAGACCTGGGAGACTCAAAGGGAAGGACTGTGAATCAAGTGCTCTACAGTGGGGAGGGGAATCTTGCAGAGTCCACTTCCAGTGGAAGGGCAGGACATGAAGTGGAGGGATGGAGTTGCCATCCCACAGTCAAAATCTCTGACCCAGAATTGTTCCTGACTGGAGGAACGGCAGGGACAAAAATGGAGAAGAGCAAGAAAAAAAAAAAGGAGGTCCAGTGACAGGCCCAAATTTGTATCCAGCTCAAGGGGGAAGCCCAGGACCCCAAGACTGTAATTAATGCTGTGGTGTACTTGCAGACATGGCTGCCCTCTGAGAGGACCTCTGAGAGGACCAACAAGCAGTTGAAAGAGTCAGATGCAGATACTAGCACCCAACTAATGGACAAAAGCTGAGGACCCCTGTGGTTAAATTCAGGGAAAGCTGGAAGAAGCTGAGGAGGAGGGCAACCCCATGAGAAAACTGCAGTCTTAACTGACCTGTACCCTCAAGATCTCTCAGACACTGAGCCATCAACCAGGCAGCATGTGCCAGCTGATATGGAGCCCCCGACACATATATAACAGAGAACTGCCTGATCTGTCCTCAGAGAGAGAATATGTAGCTAACCCCTGATAGACTTGAGGTCACAGGGAGTAGGCAGGTCTGGTGGGTTGGGAGTGATGAAGTGGGAGTGGTGGGTTTTGGACAGGTGAGGAGGAGGTATGGGATGGGGATTGATTGAGGAGGAGACCTGGAGGGGGATGAAGTCTGGACTGTAAAAAAGATTTAAGAATAAAATAAATCAAAAAATTTAAAAAGATCCAGCTATACCACTCTTGGCCATATACCCAAATGATGCTCCACTGTACCCCAGGGACACATCTTCACTATGTTTATTGCAGACTTATTTGTAATAGCCAGAAGCTGGAAACAACCCAGATTACCGTCAACCAAAGAATGGATACAGAAAGTCTGGTTCATTTACTGGATGGCATACTGTTCAGCTATTAAGAACAAGGGCATTATGAGATTTGCAGGCAAGTGGACTAAACTAGAAAATATCACCCTGAGTAAGATTACCCAGACTCAAAAGTACATGCATGGTATGTACTCACTGATTAGTGTATATTGGCCAAAAAATACAGAATGTCTAGGATATAACCCACAGAATTTAAGATGCTTAACAAGCAAAAAGGCCTAAGTGAGGATGCTTCAATCCCACTTAGAAGCTGGAAGGAAACAACCCCAGGAGCAAGAGGAAGGCAGGGACCTTGCGGGGAGAGGGTATGAGGTGGGGAATAGAGGAACAGGATCCAGTATGGAGGAGGAGGGCAAGAGAGAAGCCCAGAAGGCCAGCAGAATGAATGGAAATATCCAGCCTCAGAGAGTGGGAGTTAGGGAGACGCCCTAGAAAGCAACATAGACATGGGAGGAAAGAGACACTCTGAGGACTCAGTGGGGCAGGACTTTAGCCAAACGTCCAACAATAGGAAAAGGAAACCTGAAGAGTCCCTCTCTGGTAGATAGAAAGGACCCCAAGTGGAGGGACTGGGTTACTCACCCACTGTCAAAATTTCTGACCCTGAACTCTTCCTGTCTAAAAGAACTGCTAGGACAAAATGGAGAAGAGACTGAAGGCTAAGCCTAGGATGCCTGCACTCTGAGAGGCTCTACCAGCAGCTGACAGAGATAGGTAAAGATACTGACACCTAACCACTTGACTCAAGTCAGGGACCCCTCTGGTTGAATTAGGGGAAGAATTGAAGAAGGTGAAGGGGACAGTGACTGCATAGGAAGACCTGGAATTGTAACTAACCAGGACTCCCGGAAGCCCACAGAGACTGAGCCACCAAGGAAGCCTATGTGGGCTGGTCTGAGGCCCTTGGCATATATATATATATGTGTGTGTGTGTGTGTGTGTGTGTGTGTGTGTGTGTGGCATATATAGCATATGTAAATATATATATATATATATATATCAGAGGATTCCTAAGCCAGTCTCAGTGGGAGAAGATGGACCTTACTCCTTGAGATAATTGAGGCCCTAGGGGAGGGGGAGGCCTGCTGGGGGCACCCTATTAGAGGCAAGGAAGGAGAAGAGTAGAATAAGGAAGGAGGACTGGAGAGTAGGGCAACAACTAGAATGTAATTTTTTTAAAAAGTATTTTTTCTCCCAAAACCAAACCTAAGCACTGTACAAATTGAGCCAATGAATATGTTGAAAATTATTTACATAAATTTGACCATTCAAACCATCTTTGCCTTACTTCTTAGTTTTACTTTGTTTTGTTTCACTTAGAAATAGCATTAAGGTTATAAGAAACTTACTCTAAAAAAAAAATCAGGAATAGCCTAAAAGTAGTAATTTGCATGAGAATATAAGTAGACAAGAATGAGGAATGAAACATATTAAAGAAAAATAACTGTGGGTGTGGATTGAAATCTAAAATAATTGATCATTATAGAAAGGCGGCCTCTCTGTGTCTATTTTATCAGTCTGTAGCTCTGTCTCTGTCTCTGAGCTAATTCATCATTTTTCTCTCTCAGTCTTCTCTATTTCCTTTCTCCCTGTTTCTGTTCCTGTCTACCTCTCTCTCTCTCTCTCTCTCTCTCTCTCTCTCTCTCTCTCTGTGTGTGTGTGTGTGTGTGTTTTATATACAAACTTGTTTATGTATGTGTGTATCGTCCACCATCTATCTATTTTTAAAGACAAGACCTCTCTCTGACCTGTTTCTCATTGAATATGCTAAGCTACGGGCTATTGAGCCCCAGGGGTCTGTCTGCCTCTATCTTCCTAGTGCTGAGATTAAAAGCATTTACCACCACAAATTTTCATGTTGGTTCAAATCAGGTCCTTAATTTACAGAGCAAGCATTTTACCAGATAGAAAATTCTTGAGCCCACAAAGACATTTCTAAATCTTAAAATGTATCTATGTCCTAAAAAATAAGTTACAATGATTCTTAAACTTTTTTCTTTTACATTTTATTTTTAACACTACCATCTTAGTTTGGGTTGTTCTTGCTATGATGAAACATAACCAACCCAGAAGATGGGTAGGAAAGTTTTTACTTGGTTTATACTTAAAATCTTTGAAGGAAGTCAGGACAGGAACTCTAGCAGGGCAGGAAGCTGGAGGCAGAGCTGATACAATGGCTACAGAGGGGAGCTGCGAACTGGCTTGCTCTCCATGTCTTGCTCATTCTGCTTTCTTATAGAACCTAGGTCCACCATCCCAGGGATGACACCACCTACAATAGGATTGGTGATTTGCTGATCCACATAAATCACTAATTTAAAAAATTTACTGTAGGCTTGCCTATAGCTCCATTTTATGGGAGCAATTTCTTAAATAAGATTCCCTCATCTCAAATGGCTTGTGTCAAGTTGAAATTAACTGACAGAACTATATACTTTTTAAAGTATGTATTTCCTCCTTTTTTTTTTTACCTGAGTATTCTTTTTTTTTTTTTTTTGGATTTTTTTTTTTTATTTTTTATTTTTTGGATTTTTTTTTCTGAGACAGGGTTTCTCTGTATTGCCCTGGCTGTCCTGGAACTCACTCTGTAGACCAGGCTGGCCTTAAACTCAAAAATCCTCCTGCCTCTGCCTCCCAGAGTGCTGGGATTACAGGCCTGTGCCACCACCGCCCGGCTTACCTGAGTATTCTAAGAAATGCATTCCATGCTCTTCAGCACACTTTCTCAATATGGGAATATGGAGTTAGTATATTTACTTGCAAAAACTGTCACTGAAGCCCAATTGTCCCCAAAGCATGTTCCTTATGTTTCCCTTCAAAAAAGGAGCTTTGGCAACACCTGAGAGTTTCTAAAATGCTGGTACACTTCACCCAAAACATGCATTCACAGGAAAAAGACTGATGATTCTGCCTCAGTTAGGAGAAGCAATTCTTAGGGAAACAGAGTTGTTCAACCAACCAACCAACAAACTAACCAACTAAATCAAAACTGTTTTATTTTCTACCTTCCCTTTGAAAATAAAAGGGAAGTGTGAGTCTTTGGCCAGTGCTATAGTCTGAAGTTTGCACATATTCAGGTATTTATTTATCTTTAAGAATAGTTAGAACTACTTTATAATTCAAGTGATAGATCAATATTCCTCTTAGAAACTTATCTGATGAATAACTGTAATACTTCATATCAAAACAAATACAAGGAATACTATTTGTTCTTTTTCAAAATCTTTCAGTTTTCATAACATTTGTCTTGTTTACTCTTTAAAATTAAGTAATAAGTTCTAATGTATTATAAACATAAGAAAATGAACAAAATTGGTTAACTAGACAAATGAAAATAAAATGAATATACTCATATGTACCTATGCATACTTTAAAGCATAGATTTAAAACATGAGTCATCAATTCATGTGTTAATCATATTTTATTTTAGAACTTTCTTTGGGGTATACAGATCCATCATTTTTACTTTGGGAATATGAATCTTCAAAATTAATATGTACAATTAGCATGACAGAAGTATATTAGTTTTCCTAGAGTAGTTTAATTCTTAATACGTTTTGTCATTCTTGTAGAATTTTTTACTTATGGTGTTCTATATGTCATAATTTCCAAATAACCAAATACACAATGGACAACTTCTCTCTCTCTGTCTTAGCCAAGGTTTCTATTCCTGCACAAACATCATGACCAAGAAACAAGTTGGGGAGGAAAGGGTTTATTGAGCTTATGCTTTCCACATTGCTGTTCATCACCAAAGGAAGTCAGGACTGGAACTCAAGCAAGTCAGAAAGCAGGAGCTGAGCAGAGGCCATGAAGGGATGTTACTGGCTTACTTCCCCTGGCTTGTTCAATGTTCTTTCTTATAAAACCCAAGACTACCAGCCCAGAGATGGGACCGCCCACAAGGGGCCCTCCTCCCCTTGATCACTAATTGAGAAAATGCCACACAACTGGTTCTCCCCATTAGAGGCACTTCCCCAACTGAAGTTCCTTTCTCTTTGTGTGTGTGTGTGTGTGTGTGTGTGTTTCAACTTATTCTACCACATGAAAAGCCTGAGAAAATCTCATACTGTATGTCACCTAGCTTTACTCTTTCTGCCATTTTTATAAAGATTATATTGAAGTAAACCAGGTTTCAAAGACCTTTGAAGACAAACAAAACCTGTTAAAAAAATTCCTTGAGGGGTTCTTAAGTAAAGGCCAGCTGTAACATTTCGTTTGTGTTTTATAAGTCAGGAGATTGCTGGTCCTCATGCACAGAAAATTCATGCTTAACAGAAAGCAGGAGTCAGACACAACTATCCCTTTGTTTAACAAATAGAAACACTCAAATTCCCACAAAAGTTGGGAAATAATACAGACCTTATTTATCACACTGTTATCTTAAATACCTCTGCCTTGTGCTAAAAACATGTGTTTGATAAGATAATGTATGTTTTCATACTTTCAGTGTTTTTGCTTAATTTGCTTTATTTTAAGACAAAGGCTTACACAAAAAGAATTGATGTAAACAACCAGAATTAATTTTGAATTTATGAAATCATTGAAGATATCTCTGAAGAGCAATTCAATATTCTCATTTGTACTCAAAGATGGATAATTTTTGCGTGATCTATTTTTTGAGATTTCACACACTTGTGCTCCAGGGAGTACATGTATCATAAAGGACAGCATGAGTAATAATCCCTGGATTAGTATAACACTGCATCCCTGGGGTCTGCAATGAAGTCAATAAAAAATCTGTTCTTCCATGCCTATGATATCAACTAACTGTAAATAAGAATAACTAAATTCCATGCATGTGGAATATGAATTATTATTCACAGCTTGTGAAATGTGACTTAGAGAATGTATCTTGAGGCAGAGTTGGTATTCAGAATATTGGAAAATTATATCCAAAAGGTTTATGTCACTCAAACTGGAACCATCTAAGGAACATTAATTATAATTCACATGAAGCACATTTGTTGACTATCAGCCTTCATGGATTCATCAGTATGACCTTGCTTTCTGACTCAGTAGAAAGTGAGGTGAAGACAAACTGCATGAAAAAAGCATACCAGAGATACCAAATACAACAGGGCAGTTACATCGGCACACTTAGTAGCAATCATTTGGTTTTGCAGACAGAATTACTCTAAAGGGTGAAAATTACCTGCACTAGCAAAGTATCACATTGGTTGATCGGTGAAACAGTACACTAGACATAAAGCTAAGAAATTTACAGTGAGATTAGTCATAAACATAAGTAAAATCTTGTAAGAGAAAATTATACTGAAATACCTACAAATACAAAAAGATTTGGCTAAATTTTTTTTTGTCCAGAAAGTAAATACAAAGACATAACATTAAAATACTAACAAAAATTATTTTCATAGAAACATATCTGGAAAAATAATAAAGTTTGTGTGCCTTTCTGAATTCTGGGCAATAAGCTGAATTTAATGACCATTCCACAGGAGAAAAATATTCTTGGTGCTGTAAATCTAGCCAAAAACCTTTGTTTTGGAGATAGAGGAAAAAGAGCTGAACCTACTACTTTTATTTTACTAAGTGGAGGTAGAATCAAACTGCACTTAATGACAAGTTTGGAGATGAATAATTGTCCAAGAGATCCTGAGGTGGCTAGCATGGCATACACAGCATAAAAGAGGAAACCATTATAGAGATTTTTCCTCAACAAGGTAAATTGAGATAGACTACTCTAGAAAGTTGTTGTCTCACATGATACTAGAACACTTTACTAATGAACACCGCCACCCCCAAACAAACAAACTGCCAGGATAGAAGCAAAAAAGACCCACTTTTATAAGGTGTTTACCTTTCTGATAGAGCCATTGCTGCTACTCAGAAACTGTTGAGATTTAGCCCATAAAAGGCAGCAACTGAACAGTGTCCTAGTAAGGCAGCCTCTTAGCAATGACTTCTTAAACTCTCACTATACTCAGCTCTCAGCTATGACTACTTATTACTCACCTTTCAGAAGAAGCTCTCTGAAATTTGCCAGGCTACATACTGCTCTTGTTTATGAATCATTCCTTCTCAAGTAACCTGTATTGATTTAATTCATTCAACATGCAAAACACTAAATTAACAAACACTGAACCACCATTATTAGCAAACACAGGTTTTGGGAAACCTTAGTATGAAATATCTGAAATGTCTAAAAAATGAGCAATGAATAACTGTGCTTTATGTATGTGATTGTTTAAATCTACTTCATGAAACATATATTGCTGATTCATTTACATTGAATTCAGGACAAAGTACATTGCATCTTGCATGCAAAAGAACTATATATAGATTTTTCTCTCCAAGGTATATCACATTCTTGTACTTAGTAATATTAGATTTCATTTAGCACCAATTTGGAGGCCTACTTTTTTTAATTTATTTCATTTATTTGGAGACAGTTCCTACTGGTTCATTTTGTCAAGCTGACACAAACTAGAGTTCTGGAAAGAGGGAAGCTCAAATAAGCAACTGTGTCTAGTAGATTGGCCTGTGAGCATGTCTGTAGGAAATTTTCTCAATTAATGATTGATGGGAGGTACCCAATCATAGGTATACAGTGCCTTCCCTGGAATGATGGTCCTGGATTGCATAAAAAAGCAAGTTGAGAAAGCTGTGGAGAGAAAGCCAGTAACAGTGTTCCTACACACACAGGAGCTTTGCCTGCTCCTGACTCTAGGCCTTTATCATGTAGCCACAATCCCACATAGAGAGAATTATGGCCATCAATCATGTAGGGGCAATGTCCACAAGTCCCTCCTCATGTAGATGAGACATCTCAGGCCAAACCAATAGGAAGTACCTGCTGTCATACCCAACCCACCTCAAAACCATATATAATAAGAGAATATATTATATTCTTATAAAGGAATTTTATAAAGGAATTTATAAAGGAATTCTCAGAAGGAATAAATGTGTGTGAAAATTACTGTCATCAGAAAGCATATGTCACAAGAGCTGTCATACTGCCTGGGAAGAGAATGCTCCTCTAAGCTTTTATCACCAGAAGCTCCCCTGCACTTCGTTAACCAGCCACCTTGGCTCAGTGCAGCCAGTGCAGCATCTCAGAACAGCAGTGGCGCCAGAGCAGCAGCAGCAGCAGCAGCAGCAGCAGAGGCACTTCCGCTTCCTTGCTTGTGCCTCCTCTTGAACACTCCCACCAGCCTGCCCAGAGATCTTCACTGATAACCTCTGGTACACAGACTAGCAAAATCATATGCTGTGTAGGTCGACCTCAAACTCATTTTATAGGTGAGGACATTCTTGAACATCTTTTCCTCCTGACTATACCTCTGCTGTTTTTACTTGCACTATCAATTCTGGTTTATGTGGTGGTCAGGATAAAACCAGGATTTTATGCATACTAGGAAAGCATTCTAGCAACTAAGATACACCACTACCCACAATATCTATTTTCATCTGAGAAATATGAAGAAGCACAGAAATGCAGAAAAGCCTATTGTCCAGTAGACTCTCCCAAAGATATTTGTTTACAGATAGCTAAAATTAGAATGCTATGTTCAGTATCAGTTGGACATGACACAGATGACTTAAATCTCTGCTGTACAAAGGTCAGTAAATAACTACTAAGACACCTTAAGTGGTTTGAAAACTGTAAAGAAAAGATTTCAAGCTAAAAGGTATGAAATATGGAACAGTCTAAGGGTGGACCAGAAGGGTAATAAAATCTGGAGTGTGAAAAAAGAAAAAAGAAAATAAATAAATAAATAAATAAATAAGAAAACAGAAAAAAGAAAATACAAAGTCTGTAACTGTCAGGAACACTTTGATTTATGTAAGTCAAAACAAGGTGGAGTTGGAAGGTATCCTTGCATTGGGCTGTCAGTCATTGTTTATCTGTGCCAAGTGATTGATTTTTGCTGTCTCTCCAGGAATAGTGTCACACAACAATACCTGTCAGAATGTCAGAAACTATTTTCAAACTTTGGAGTTAAGACATTATACACTTCTTTCCCACAATTCTCTGAGCTAGCTGGGTTGTTCTATTTCTTAGGTTGGACCTGCATCAGTATGACTTTCTTTTACAAGTGCCTGTTCAACTCTAAATTTGACAGGAGAAAGCTGTCAAGAACAATCCAATACAGAATAATGGAATCTAATCTGAGGTTAGTGGGTGGAGTTCCTGATAGCTCCAGGATCCCACAAGGAGACAAGAGTGTTTAAATGGCTTGGCAAGACTCTGCTTACCCACAATGCTATCAGTGGTACATAGGAGAAATTTGAAACTAGAAGATTTTCACAAGCTATAAGATAGTATTCAATTGTAATCCAAAGCATATAATAAGCATACATAGTATTTTATGACTGCTGCAAAGGAAGAAGATTTGGGTCAATACTGCAGCAGTAACAGGTATTGTATTTCCATTTGGTATAACGATTGATTAGAGAGAAAATAGAGCTACAGTAAGAACTCCTTTTCATGTACGTCCTCCTTTCTTCCTGTTGCTGTTTGTCTTTCAAGATTGTTCTTTAAGTACCTATGGTATCTTAAGTATCTACTGGGCCACCTAATTATCAGATAGGACAAAATGTCTTGTTGATTCATTATTGGACAAAAAAGATAAAGCATAGTTACTGTAGCAGACAAAATGAAAAAAAATCACTAAATTTCGATTGAAACACCAATTTTCAGAGGCTGAATTTTGAAAAACTAAGAGTATTTTAGTTTTTATGACTGTTTTCTTTATGAAGCAAAAGTTCCTATCACTGACTAAAGAGTGAGGTAATTTAGGGGACAAGAGAATTAATAGGGTATAAATTCAGAATTATTACTCTAGAAAAAATAAATACATGCTTGAAGTCACATAATATATTTAACACAATTGAGCCTACCCTGAACTATAGTTAGTTATTCTATAAAGTATCATGTTCCTTGTGATTTCAGTATTCGTAATTATGTTTGTAAGTGCTTCCAAAATAATTTCTAAGTTCTGTACTTAAAATATGAATCCCGGCATATTTCTTCCCTTGAAAGAGACCTCAACTGTAAAATGATCCATCACTTTTTTCCCTTCATCTATGCAATCAATATTTACTGAATGTTGAACTTGCAACAAGTAGCATGACAGACTAATCTCAGACTTCGTGGAACCTGTGTTTTGGCAAACTGAAAGGAATTGTCAATGAATAATTACAATATAGTTTTAGTGATAACTTTCATTTAGGTGAAGCAGGAATAATTGATAGACATGCCAAATTCTTATTTTTATACTGTAAATATAATTAAAAATTGCATTTTACTAAAATGCTGACTTTAAGGGAAGGCCCAAGAAAAATGAAGGAGCAGGGCCCATTGTACTTCCTAGGGCAAATTATCAGTCACAAAAGAGAAAAGATCTTGATACAAGTGGAACATGACTATGTGACTATATGACTCATAGTTCAAAAAGATGTACAGATGTACAGAGTGCTATGATTTTTCAAAGACTGGACTTCAAGATTTAATGAGATGAAAACCAGCAGGAGAGCTTTGAGCTTAGGAAAGACACTGTCAGACCCTTTGAATCTGATCACTCTAGTTTCGGATCACTCTAGCCTTCTGGAGAAGGCTCTGTAGAAAATTAAAGAAAATAACTGTCTTAGTCAGTGTTCTTGTTGCTATGATGAAACACCATGACCAAAACAACCTGAAGAAAAAAGGGTTTATTAGGTTTATGTTTCCACATCACTGTTCATCTTTAAGAAGTCAGGATAGGAACTCAAACAGGGCAGGAACATAGAGACCAGAGCTAATGAAGAGGCCATGGTTTGATCCATCTGCTTCCTTATAGAACTCAGAACCACCAGCCGAGGTACGGCACCACAAACAATAGGCAGTGTCCCCCTCATCAATTAATTAGGAAATATCTTAAAGTTGGGTCTTTTGAGGTTATTTTCTCAATTGAGTTATTTTCCTTCCCTGCATGAAGCTGACATAAAACTAGCCAGCACATAATCAGACATATAATCTACTAAAACAAACTGAAAAAAAAGAATTTAGGTTGATTAAAGGATGTAGTTAAAGAGACCCCTAAAAGTTATATATTTGTTATCTGTGATGGCACAATCAAAATGATGTGATTATTGGTAGCTATATATTTACAAAGTGTCATGAACGATATATTCCATTTTTAAAATTACATTTATTTAGTGTGTGTGTGTGTGTAGATATATACCACAGAGTATAAGGTAAAAGACAGCCTATAGAATCTAATTCTCTTCTGTCAGCATGAGGCTCCTGGGAACCAAATTCTGATAGTCAGGCTTGTCTATGAATATTTTTGTCTATTTAACAATCTTACAAGTAGCAATTAAGTTTCTGAAAGACAGTTAAATAACTAAAATGCCACTGAAGTAGTGACACAGAGTTACAATATTGCATATTTTATTCTGAAGTTCACTATAATTTTTAAGACACCAAAACATAAATTGTTTGGAGCATAAAATTTATCCTCCAAGAGACTGGAATTGCTAAGCAAGAGACTAAGAAGGGAAAGGAATGAGCAGACTTGGAGTATTTGAACGTCAATTTCAGGAGGAATAAGCAAATAAACTTAAAAGATTTAATGGATATATAGTAGAAAAGGTGGATCTCTGTAATATTTGGAAGTAAATAAGTAAAAGGAGGTTCTGAGATAATTGGGAGATTATTGGTTTCAAATATTCTATAGTCATTCAATATTTGGATATGAAAATATTCAAAAAGTCTATAAAATGAAAAATATTCCAGGGGAAAATTAGTCAGATGGTGGACCTTTTGAAGGGAGATGACAGAGGTTTTTATTTTTGTTTAATACTCTCAGGGATGTTACAACATGTTTATTATTGAAGACAGGATTCAGATGGCTGAGAACAAATTTAAAGCTACGTCAATTTCTAAAATATTTAGACAATTTCTAAAATTGTATCATTTTATCCTTGGAAAAGTGAGGTCTTATGTATAATCTTATTCTACATACAGAAGGGATTAGGGATGTTATACAATAATTTCTGGAAAAGGCCTTTGTATATTGTGTACATATACATGTTTACCCATAACCTCAATTAGACACGTATTTATATATTCAATAGATTTATTTAATACTAAATATATTTCTTTTGACTAATCTGGATTATCAATTTGACTAAGAGAATATCCACATTAACAAAATTAAACAAGAAAAGGGGGCAAAACAACAGACAACAAGGAAATTCAGAGTATCTTACTTTAAAAATCCACTGTACTGGCTGGTTTTGTGTTTTAACTTGACAAAAGCTAGAGTCATTAGAGAGAAAGGAACCTCAGTTGAGAAAACTCCTTCAGGAGATCCAGCTGTAAGGCATTTTTCTCAATTAGTGCTCAGTTGGGGAGGGCCCTGCCCAGCCAAGTTTCGGTGGTGCCATCCCTGGGCTGGTAGTCCTGAGTTCTATAAGAAAGCATGATCAGAAATCCAGATAAAAGAAACCATTAAGCACCAACCATCCAAGACTACGGCATTAGCTCCTGCCTGTCTCTAGATTCTTGCCCTATTTGAGTTCCTATCCTGACATTGTTTGATGATCAACAGTACTGTGGAAGTATAAGGTGAACAAATCCTTTTCTCCTCAACTTGCCTTTTGGTCATGGTATTTCATCATAGCAATAGAAATCCTAATTAGGACATCCACTAAATTTGAAAAGCAAAGAAAAAGGGGGGATTATTTTCTTGATAATACTGCCTATCAAAATTAAATCAAGATCAGATAAATAATTTTAAAACGAATATAACCCATAGTAAAATAGAAGCAATGGAGTCTCCTACCCCCTCACACCTTCTCTCTCACTCAAAAGAAAGGAAGGAAGGAAAGAAGGAAGGAAGGAAGAAAGGAAGGAAGGAAGGAAGGAAGGAAGAAAGAAAGGGAGGGAGGGAGAGAGAGAGAGAGAGAGAGAGAGAGAGAGAGAGAGAGAGAGAGAGAAAGAAAGAAAGAAAGAAAGAAAGAAAGAAAGAAAGAAAGAAAGAAAGAAAGAAAGAAAGAAAGAAAGTATAGGTCCCAGGGGTTTTATTGAGAATTCTACTAGACTTTCAAATCATTTTATAAAATCAAACCAAATGCAAGATTTGCCTGATTTATTTTAGGAGGCCATATCTGTCTTAATCTCCAAAACAGATAAGCACCCCAAAAGAAGGAAAATTACAGACTAATTTCCATAATGAACAAAGATGCAAAAATATTTAATAATATACTTGCAAACCAAATCCAAAACCACATTAAAAATATCATCCATTGTGATAAAGTAGTCCTCATCCCAGAGATGCAGGGATGGTCCAACAACCTGACAAATGTAGTGTACCAAATAAACAAACTAAAAAAACAAAAACATGATATATACCCATAGAGGTGTTGCATGTTTGGCTACTACGTCACATGTGCCATTAGTAGGTGGTAGAGAAGAGAGAGGCTATCTCTACACTGAGTGTTCTGACCGGGAACATCTGAATGATTACTAGCCTAACACTACCTGAAAAAGAAGAGCCTGATATGACCATTGATCCAGTGCCAGAGGGTCCAGACAGGGAGCTAGAATGAGGTGGCCACAAGTCTGATGCTGTGTCCACCTGGAAGGACAGACCATCCCCAAGATGATCCCAGCTCAGTGCCATAACGCACAGGTAGGGCATAGTACTCCTCAGAATACTCCTGAGATAACTCCAGACACTCAGAGACCTTAGGAACCAATAATAAGATCCAGGAAATGATGCAGAAATGGAAGAGAAAGAAACTGAGACATGTAGGTTCAATGGAGAGTTGAGAATAATGAGGAACAGTCTGGTGTGAGGTGCCAGTGATACTCTGGTAGCATTCTGGTCTGTGCTATCACAGGGTTCATGGAACTGCAGCAACAGGAGTCTGTTACCACCAAATGCCAAGTGGCCATCCCTGGTCTTGAGCTGCTGCCAAGAAAAAAAAATGTTAAAATCTGAGGGCTATGAAGAACTGGGAATTGTGGAAGAATTAGCCATAATTCTTGAGGGCGGGCAATCTGAAGCACCCCTGTCTAGTTCTAGTACTCAGGAGAGCAGTCTTGTACCTCCCTTGGGCAGCACAGTAGAACTGACCTTAGTGGAAGGCACACAGGCAAGGTGAACCCAAGGGTATGGATGTGTGTGTAGGAGATCTGACCCTGCCAATTTTCTTTCATGCAGTGACATAGGTGAGAGAGAGAGACCCCACTCCCTTGTCCTTTATACCAATGGCAGGGAAGAAAGCTGTGTCTATACTATGAGATTTGGAGAATTGGTCCTGTCCCTCACCAGGGGAAACAATTGGGAGAGTGAGTACTGCACCTTACCTGAGTAGCAGGATAGACGTGGCCCTGGTCATGAAGGAGGAAAGGTTTTGGGTTAGCTGGCTTGTGGCTAGGGGGAGAAATGCAGGAGAGCTGGTATTATCCCTTGATGGGTGTGGCATTGGATGGGGAAGATCAGGAGAACTCAAACCTTAGGTAGGGTGCAGGAGAGGTAGGAAACTGACCAATTCAATACCTTTCAGACCCAGAAGCAGGGCTTTGAATTCCAACTCAATATCTACTCTCTTGATGAACTACTGGAGTGCATGAAGGATCCCAGTCCTATAGTTTCAAACCTACAGGATTTTCATGAAGCAGGGTAATGACAGGATAATCTGAGAGAGGTACAGTGATGTTACAGTTTTGATAGAGTAGCAGAAGCAGGAAGCTTGTACCAGACCAACGACTCATTACAATAAACATTTGCAAGCACAGAAGTATGGATAAAAGAGTATACTGTGGGATACACTGTGGTACACTATAGCTTCCACTACAAGCATTTCTATTTGTTGGAGGGAATGATTTCAAGGGTGAAGGGTGGATAGACAGGGACAGAAGTTGAGTGGGATTGGGGTGCATGATATGAAATTCACAAAGAATCACTATAAGTTAAAAAAAACTATATGATCATCTTATTAGATACAGAAAAGACTCTTCATTAAATCCAACACAACTCCATGATTAAAAAGCCTAGAATGATAGGGATACAAGGGATATAACTCAACACAATAAAGGCAGTTTACAGCAAGCCCATAGCCATTATCAACATAAATGGAGACAAATTCAAGGCAATTCTTCTAAATTCAGGAACAAAACAAGGTTTTCCACTCTCACCATACCTATTTAATATAGTACTGGAAATCTTTGTTTGTTTCTTATTTTATTTTTTATTCGATATATTTTTATTTACGTTTCAAATGATTTCCCCTTTTCTGGCCGCCACTCCCCAAAAGTCACATAAGCCCCCTTCCCTTCCCCTGTTCTCCCATCCACCCCTTCCCACTTCCCTGTTCTGCTTTTGCCCTATACTGCTACACTGAGTCTTTCCAGAACCAGGAGCCACTCCTCCGTTCTTCTTGTACCTAATTTGATGTGTGAATTATGTTTTGGGTATTCCAAATTTCTAGGCTAATATCCACTTATTAGTGAGTACATACCATAATTGATCTTTTGAGACTGGATTACCTTACTTAGTATGATGTTCTCTAGCTCCATCCATTTGTCTAAGAATTTCATGAATTCATTGTTTCTAATGGCTAAATAGTACTCCATTGTTTATATATACCACATATTTGCATCCATTCTTCTATTGAGTGATACCTGGGTTCTTTCCAGCTTCTAGCTATTATAAATAGGGCTGCTATAAACACAGTGGAGCATGTATCCTTATTACATGCTGGGGAATCCTCTGGGTATATGCCCAGGAGTGGTATAGCAGGACCTTTCTGAAGTGACATGCCCAGTTTTCTGAGGAATCACCAGACTGATTTCCAGTGTGGTTGCACCAATTTGCAACCCCACCAGCAGTGGAGGAGTGTTCCTCTTTCTCCACATCCTCTCCAACACCTGCTGTCTCCTGAATTTTTAATCTTAGCCATTCTGACTCGTTTAAGGTGAAATCTCAGGGTTGTTTTGATTTGCATTTCCCTAATGACTAAGGAAGTTGAGCATTTTTTAAGATGCTTCTCAGCCATCCAAAGTTCTTCAGGTGAAAATTCTTTGTTTAGCTCTGTACCCCATTTTTGATAGGGTTATTTGGTTTTCTGGGGTCTAACTTATTGAGGTCTTTGTATATATTGGATATTAGCCCTCTATCTGATGTAGGGTTGGTGAAGATCTTTTCCCAATTTGTTGTTGCCAATTTGTCCTTTTGATGGCGTCCTTTGCCTTACAGAAACTTTGTAATTTTATGAGGTTCCATTTGTCAATTCTTGATCTTAGAGCATAAGCTATTGGTATTCTGTTCAGGAACTTTCCCAATGTACCGATGTCCTCAAGGGTCTTCCCCAGTTTCTTTTCTTTGTTCTTTTTTTTTTTTTTAGATTAGATATCAACTCCTCTTACTCAGAAACCAGTTAAAACAATCAGTGTACAACGATGTGCTGACAGTCTCTAAAATACATCTTTTTTTTTTTTTTTTTTTTTGGCGAGTGCTTTTTTTTATATTTTTTTATTCGATATATTTTTTATTTGCATTTCAAATGATTTCCCCTTTCCTAGCCCTCCCACTGCCAGAAAGTCCCGTAAGCCCCCTTCTCTCCCCCTGTCCTCCCACCCACCCCTTCCCACTTCCCCCTTCTGGTTTTGCTGAATACTGCTTCATTGAGTCTTTCCAGAACAAGGGGCCACTCTTCCTTTCTTTTTGTACCTCATTTGATGTGTAGATTATGTTTTGGGTAATCCAGGTTTCTAGGTTAATATCCACTTATTAGTGAGTGCATACCATGATTCATCTTTTGGGTCTGGGTTACCTCACTTAGTATGATGTTCTCTGGGTCCATCCATTTGCCTAAGAATTTCATGAATTCATTGTTTCTAATGGCTGAATAGTACTCCATTGTGTAGATATACCACATTTTTTGCATCCACTCTTCTGTTGAGGGATACCTGGGTTCTTTCCAGCATCTGGCAATTATAAATAGGGCTGCTATGAACATAGTAGAGCATGTATCCTTATTACATGGTGGGGAATCCTCTGGGTATATGCCCAGGAGTGGTATACCAGGATCTTCTGTAAGTGAGGTGCAGTTTTCGGAGGAACCGCCAGACTGATTTCCAGAGTGGTTGTACCAATTTGCAACCCCACCAGCAGTGGAGGAGTGTTCCTCTTTCTCCACACCCTCTCCAACACCTGCTGTCTCCTGAATTTTTTATCTTAGCCATTCTGACTGGTGTAAGGTGAAATCTCAGGGTTGTTTTGATTTGCATTTCCCTAATGACTAATGAAGTTGAGCATTTTTTAAGATGCTTCTCTGCTATCCGATGTTCTTCAGGTGAGAATTCTTTGTTTAACTCTGTACCCCATTTTTTAATAGGGTTGTTCGGTTTTCTGGAGTCTAACTTCTTGAGTTCTTTATATATATTGGATATTAGCCCTCTGTCTGATGTAGCATTGGTGAAGATCTTTTCCCAATTTGTTGGTTGCCGATTTGTTCTCTTGATGGTGTCCTTTGCCTTACAGAAACTTTGTAATTTTATGAGGTCCCATTTGTCAATTCTTGATCTTAGAGCATACGCTATTGGTGTTCTGTTCAGAAACTTTCTCCCTGTACCGATGTCCTCAAGGGACTTCCCCAGTTTCTTTTCTATTAACTTCAGAGTGTCTGGCTTTATGTGGAGGTCCTTGATCCATTTGGATTTGAGCTTAGTACAAGGAGACAAGGATGGATCAATTCGCATTCTTCTGCATGCTGACCTCCAGTTGAACCAGCACCATTTGTTGAAAAGGCTATCCTTTTTCCATTGGATATTTTCAGCCTCTTTGTCGAGGATCAAGTGGCCATAGGTGCGTGGGTTCATTTCTGGATCTTCAATCCTGTTCCACTGATCCTCCTGCCTGTCACTGTACCAATACCATGCAGTTTTTAACACTATTGCTCTGTAGTATTGCTTGAGGTCAGGGATACTGATTCCCCCAGAATTTCTTTTGTTGCTGAGAATAGTTTTAGCTATCCTGGGTTTTTTGTTATTCCAGATAAATTTGAGAATTGCTCTTTCTAACTCTGTGAAGAATTGAGTTGGGATTTTGATTGGTATTGCATTGAATCTGTAGATTACTTTTGGCAAATGGCCATTTTAACTATATTCATTCTGCCGATCCATGAGCATGGGAGGTTTTCCCATTTTTTGAGGTCTTCTTCCATTTCCTTCTTCAGAGTCTTGAAGTTCTTGTCATACAGATCTTTCACATGTTTGGTAAGAGTCACCCCAAGATACTTTATACTATTTGTGTCTATTGTGAAGGGGGTCATTTCCCTAATTTCTTTCTCAGCCTGCTTATCCTTTGAGTATAGAAAGGCCACTGATTTGCTTGAGTTGATTTTATAACCTGCCACTTTGCTGAAGTTGTTTATCAGCTGTAGGAGTTTTCTAGTGGAGTTTTTTGGGCCACTTAGGTAGACTATCATGTCATCTGCAAATAATGATAGTTTGACTTCTTCCTTTCCAATTTGTATCCCTTTGACCTCCTTATGTTGGTTTTCCCCAGTTTCTTTTCTATTAGCTTCAGAGTGTCTGGTTTTATGTGGAGGTCCTTGATCCATTTGGAGTTGAGCTTAGTACAAGGAGATAAGGATGGATCAATTTGCATTCTTCTTCAGGCTGACCTCCAGTTGAACCATCACCATTATAGTTAAAATGGCCATTTTGCCAAAAGCAATATACAAGATTCAATGCAATACCCATCAAAATCCCAACTCAGTTCTTCATAGAGCTTGAAAGAGCAATTCTCAAATTCATCTGGAATAACAAATAACCCAGGATAGCTAAAACTATTCTCAACAACAAAAGAAATTCTGGGGGAATCAGTATCCCTGACCTCAAGCAATACTACAGAGCAATAGTGTTAAAATCTCCTTCCTTGTTTGGTCTTTGTTTGGTTTAGGTATATACGTGTTTGTGGCTTCATAGCATGAGTTGGGTAGTGTTCCTTGAGTTTCCATTTTGTGGAAAAGTTTGAAGAGTATCAGTATTGACTCTTTGAAGATCTGATAGAATTCCCCGCTAAACCCATCTGGTCCTGGGCTTTTTTTTTTTTTTTCTTTTGAAGGGAGACTATTAATGACTGCTTCTATTTCATCAGAGTTTAGATGGTTTATCTGATCCTGTTTTAACATTGGCACCTGGTATGTATCTAGAAAGTTATCCATTTCATCCAGGTTTTCCAACTTTGTTCAGTATAAACTCTTGTAGAAGGATCTGATAATTCTTTGAATTTCCACAGTTTCTGTTGTTATGTCTCCCTTTTCATTTCTGATTTTATTAATTTGGATACTGTCTTCATGCCCCTGGTTAGTCTGGATAAGGGTTTATCTATCTTGTTGATTTTTTTCAAAGAACCAGCTCCTTATTTTGTTGATTCTTTGTATAGCTTTTTGTTTCTGCTTGATTGATTTCCGCTCTAAGTTTAATTATTTCCTGCTGTCTACTCCTCTTGGGGGTATTTGCTTCCTTTTGTTCTAGAGTCTTCAAGTGCACTATCAAGCTGTTAGTGTAAGCTCTCTCCATTTTCTTTTTGAAGGCACACAGAGCTATTAGTTTTCCTCTTAGCACTACTTTCATTGTGTCCCATAAATTTTGGTATGATGTGTCTTCATTTTCATTGAATTCTAAAAAGTCTTTAATTTCTTTCTTTATTTTTTCCTTGACCAAGATATCATTGAGAAGAGCATTGTTCAAAGTCCATGTGAATGTGTGTTTTCCATTGCTTTTATTTGAGCTGAAGACCATCCTTAGACCATGGTGATCTGATAAGATACATGGAATGATTTCAATATTTCTATATATGTTGAGGCCTGTTTTGTAACCAATTATATGGTCAATTTTGGAGAAGGTACCATGAGGTGCTGAGAAGAAGGTATATTCTTTTGCTTTAGGATGGAATGTTCTATAAATATCTGTTAGGTCCAGTTGGTCCATAACTTCAGTTAGTTTCACTGTATCTCTGTTTAGTTTCTGGTTCCATGACTTGTCCATTTTTGACAGTGGGGTGTTGAAGTCTCCCACTATTATTGTGTGGAGTGCAATGTGTGATTTGAGCTTTAGTAAAGTTTCTTTTATTAATGTGGGTGCCCTTGGGTTAGGAGCATAGATGTTCAGAATTGAGAGTTCATCTTGGTAGACTTTTCCTTTGACCAGTATGAAGTGTCCCTCCTTATCTTTTTTGACAACTTTTGGTTGAAAGTCAATTTTATCTGATATAAGAATGGCCATTCCAGAAAACTTCCCATGCTCATGGATCGGTAGAATCAATATAGTTAAAATGGCCATTTTGCCAAAAGCAATATACAGATTCAATGCAATACCCATCAAAATCCCAACTCAATTCTTCACAGAGTTAGAAAGAGCAGTTTTCAAATTCATCTGGAACAACAAAAAACCCAGGATAGCTAAAACTATTCTCAGCAACAAAAGAAATTCTGGGGGAATCAGTATCCCTGACCTCAAGCAATACTACAGAGCAATAGTGTTAAAAACTGCATGATATTGGTACAGTGACAGGCAGGAGGATCAATGGAACAGGATTGAAGATCCAGAAATGAACCCACACACCTATGGCCACTTGATCCTCGACAGGCTGAAAACATACAATGGAAAAAAGAGCCTTTTCAACAAATGGTGCTGGTTCAACTGGAGGTCAGCATGCAGAAGAATGCGAATTGATCCATCCTTGTCTCCTTGTACTAAGCTCAAATCCAAATGGATCAAGGACCTCCACATAAAGCCAGACACTCTGAAGTTAATAGAAAAGAAACTGGGGAAGACCCTTGAGGACATCGGTACAGGGAGAAAGTTTCTGAACAGAACACCAATAGCGTATGCTCTAAGAGCAAGAATTGACAAATGGGACCTCATAAAATTACATAGTTTCTGTAAGGCAAAGGACACCATCAAGAGGACAAATCGGCAACCAACAAATTGGGAAAAGATCTTCACAAATCCTACATCAGATAGAGGGCTAATATCCAATATATATAAAGAACTCAAGAAGTTAGACTCCAGAAAACCAAACAACCCTATTAAAAAATGGGGTACAGAGTTAAACAAAGAATTCTCACCTGAAGAACTTCGGATGGCGGAGAAGCATCTTAAAAAATGCTCAACTTCATTAGTCATTAGAGAAATGCAAATCAAAAGAACCCTAAGATTTCATCTTACACCAGTCAGAATGGCTAAGATAAAAAATTCAGGAGACAGCAGGTGTTGGAGAGGGTGTGGAGAAAGAGGAACACTCCTCCACTGCTGGTGGGGTTGCAAATTGGTACAACCACTCTGGAAATCAGTCTGGCGGTTCCTCCGAAAACTGGGCACCTCACTTACAGAAGATCCTGCTATACCACTCCTGGGCATATACCCAGAAGACTCCCCACCATGTAATAAGGATACATGCTCTACTATGTTCATAGCAGCCCTATTTATAATTGCCAGATGCTGGAAAGAACCCAGGTATCCCTCAACAGAAGAGTGGATGCAAAAAATGTGGTATATCTACACAATGGAGTACTATTCAGCCATTAGAAACAATGAATTCATGAAATTCTTAGGCAAATGGATGGAGCTAGAGAACATCATACTAAGTGAGGTAACCCAGACTCAAAAGGTGAATCATGGTATGCACTCACTAATAAGTGGATATTAACCTAGAAAACTGGAATACCCAAAACATAATCCACACATCAAATGAGGTACAAGAAGAAAGGAGGAGTGTCCCCTGGTTCTGGAAAGACTCAGTGAAACAGTATTCGGCAAAACCAGAACGGGGAAGTGGGAAGGGGTGGGTGGGAGGACAGCGGGAGAGAAGCGGGCTTACGGGACTTTTGGGGAGTGGGGGGGCTAGAAAAGGGGAAATCATTTGAAATGTAAATAAATTATATCGAATAAAAAAAAGAAAACAAACAAACAAACAAACAAAAAGAATGGCCATTCCAGCTTGTTTCTTGGAACCATTTACTTGGAAAATTGTTTTCCATCCTTTGACTCTTAAATAGTGCCTCTCTTTGTCACTGAGGTGGGTTTTTTGCATGCAGCAAACGTTAGGTCCTGTTTACGTATCCAGTCCATTAGTCTATATCTTTTTATGGGGGAATTGAGACCATTGATATTAAGAGATATTAAGTAAAAGTGATTGTTGTTTACTGTTATCTTCTTAGTTAAAGTTGACATTCTGGTTGTGTAGCTATCTTCTATTGTGTTTGATGAAAGATTACCTTATTGATTTTTCTACAGTGTGGTTCGCTGTCTTGTGTTGGTATTTTCCACCCATTATCCTTTGCAGAGCTGGATTTGTGGAAAGATACTATGTAAATTTGCTTTTGTCATGGAATGTCTTGTTTTCACCATCTATGGTAATTGAAAGTTTTGCTGGGTATAGTAGTCTGGGCTGACATTTATGTTCTCTTAGGGTCTGTATGATATCTGCCCAAGCTCTTCTGGCTTTCACAGTCTCTGGTGAGAAGTCTGATGTAATTCTGATAGGTCTGCCTTTATATGTTACTTGACCTTTTTTCTCTCATTGCTTTTAAGGTTCTTTCTTTGTTTAGTGCATTTGGTGTTTTGATTATTATGTGATGGGAGGAATTTCTGCTCTGGTCCAATCTGTTTGAAGTTCTGTAGGCTTCTTGTATGTTCATGGGCATCTCTTTCTTTATATTAGGGAAGTTTTCTTCTATAATTTTGTTGAAGATATTTATTGGGCCTTTTAGATGTAAATCCTCACTTTATTCTATTCCTATAATCCTCAGGTTTGGTCTTCTCATTGTGTCCTAAATTTCCTGGATGTTTTGGGTTATAAGCTTTTTGCATTTTGCATTTTCTTTGACTGTTGAGTCAATGATTTCTATGGAATCTTAAGCATCTAAGATTCTTCTATTTCTTGTATTCTGCTGTTGATGCTTGCATCTATGACTTCTGAATTCTTTCCAAGATTTTCTATTTTCAGAGATGTCTCACTTTGTGATTTCTTTGTTGATTCTATTTTGGATAGTTTTGTTCAGTTCCTTCACTTGTTTGTTTGTTTTTTCCTGAAATTATTTAAGAAATTTTTGTGTTTCCTCTTTAAGGACTTCTACCTGTTGATCCATGTTCTTCTGTGTTTCTTTTAGGGATTTTTATGATTTCTCTTTAAGGGTTTCTGCATGTTGACCCATGTTCTCCCATAACTCCGTATAGGATTTTTGTATTGCCTCTTTAAGGGCTTCAACATGTTGACCCATATTCTCCCGTATTTCTTTAAGAGATTTTTGTGTTTCCTCTTTAAGGGCTTCTACCTTTTGATCCATATTCTCCTGTCTTTCTTTAAGGGATTTTTGTGCTTCTATCTGTTGACCCATGTTCTCTTGTATTTCTTTAAGGGAGTTATTTATGTCCTGCTTGAAGTACTCCATCAGTGATATGAGATGTGGTTTTAAATCTGGTTCTTGCATTTCTTTTTTTTTTAATTATATATTTTTATTTTCTATATTCTTTGTTTACATTCCAAATGATTTCCCCTTTCCCAGTTCCCCCCTTATCATATGTCCCATAAACCTTCTTCTCTCCACTCATTTTCCAATCACCTCTCTCCTTTTTCTCTATCCTGATACTCCCCCTCCTTTTCTAATGTGATGGAGTATGCAGGATTTGCTGTTGTGGGAGAGCTGGGTTCTGATGGTGCCACGTTGCCTTGGTTTTTGTTGGTAATGATCTTGTGTTTGCCTTTGGCCATCTCATTATCTCTGGTGTTAGCTGGTCTTGCTGACACCATCTTCTCTATCCTGCAGGCCTGTGTTTCTGTACTCCTGGGATTGTCTTTCTGTCCAATGCCCTGCAAACAGCTGATTCTCCAAGAACTATCAGGAGATGAGGTCTCCCCTGTGGCAGACTTGACAAGGGTCAAATGCCCTGCTTCTGCTAATTCTCGGATACCCTGCTCCTGTAGGTTCTCTAATACCCTGCTCCTATTGGTTCTCTAGAGAGTATCAGGAAGTGGTGTCCTCTCTGTGCCAGATGTGGTGTAGGTTTCCCACATCTGACAGCAAGGGGCAGTTACAGGGGAGGAGGGATGGGTAGAAGGGGCAGAAAGGGATAGGTGAACTAATACCCTGTTCCTGTTGGTTCTCTAGAGAGTATCAGGAAGTGGTATCTTCTCCATGCCAGATATGGCGCACGTCTCCCCTGAACTTTTCTTTAGGTGCTTCTCAGCCATTCGATATTCCACAGGTGAAAATTCTTTGTTTAGCTCTGTACTCCATTTTTTAATAGGGTTGTTTGGCTCTCTGGAATCTAACCTCTTGAGTTCTTTGTATATATTGGATATTAGCCCTCTGTTGGATGTAGAGTTGGTAAAGGTCTTTTCCCAATTTGTTGGGTGCCATTTTGTCCTGTTGACAGTGTCTTTTGCCTTACAAAAACTCTAATTTCATGAGGTCCCATTTGTCAATTCTTGATCTTAGAGCACAAGCTATTAGTGTTCTGGAGTTTCAATAACTCAAATTAAAAAATATATATTTACAAATCTTGTGATGATAAAACAAATTACTTTACTGGCAGCTTAATTAGCATTGCATATATGAGCAAACATTTAAAATATGAGATCAGAATCTAGTCATGAAAATATATTATATTAGGCTGATAGTGAGGCATTTGTCTTTACAACTTTGTTGAAAAATTGATGCCTGGTTCCCAGTGGGTCTTTGTAACAGATAGCAGTTTGGTTCACCTGTACGCAATTTTTCATATATTGTGAACAAGCAGGCTAGTTGTCCACATTCTGTGGAGTTGAGCAGCTTGCAAAACCATGTCTCATAAATATAATGATGAGTCAGCCAAAGGCATTATTTAAAGCACAAATTTAGCATAAAATTCATGTGTAATCTATGTCTTCATTTATGATCATGTCCTATTACATTCAGACTACTAGCCTTCTGTTTAAAAACAGAAAATCTGTTTAACACAGATTTGTTTTTACTTGAGAATTTAAGTTTCTTCAAATATTTATCTTTTAGTAGTAGAACAACAAAATACAAAGAGTACCCACAAATTAGTAATTCCTCCTTAAGTATTTTATTGAACAGAATATGAGTAAGTAACCAACCTAGAAGAGAAGAAATAAATTTATAGAATATTCACTGTTTTATCTATAGCAACAATTTTAACATTGTAATCTTTGATGACTTTGAACTCTTCCTAAACCTTACGGATTTTTAAAAGAAGCAGTAGGTTATTGGTCATCAGTTCTTATTTTTCTGCTTAGCAATGCTAATGGGATTATAAATAATGTGAGGGAATAAAACAATGAATAAAACATGAGCCATCAGACAATAGCTTTTGTGGCCATTTGACAGTTATTTGGCAATCATGATCTCTTTTACTTTGTAATGTTATTAGGAAACAGTTTAAAATATTGCTAAATGTCAGCTATTAACCTAATGTAAGTAAGGAAATATGTTATTCAGTAATTGCTTCCAAATACATTTTAGAATAAATATTATTCTCGGTGTGTATGCAGTGTGTGTGCATGTGTGTATGCAGATGTGAATAACAATATACACAGGTACAGAGGTATTCTGTGGCAATTTTATGCTAGATAAAATCTTCTGTCTTGGAAAGAAACTGAAAAGAGACAGGGTGCTCTAAAGGGGTGAAACATTTTGTCCTTAAAGGAAGTCCACTCTCCACATTAGGGAATTCTGACTGGGCATATATGCATTTATAAACAATTGGTGGGATTTGTACACATATCCTTATATTTATGAAGCAATGTTATTACCTACAGAGCCATCCCTTGGTCCCTCAAACAAAAATTCTTGAACTTTCAGATTTTCTAGGACAAGGGAAACTCCCAGAACATATGAGAGTGAGCCTAGCTAAGACTCCTAGCAATATGGGATATGGAACTTAAAACACCTACCTCTTCTAATCAAGCAAGACATCCAATGGAAGAACAGGGATGCCAATCCAACTAAAAAAAAAATCCTTCATTCCATAATTTGGCATACCAACAAGAGATGTACAAGAATAATGATGTAACAGAATGTGAAGAAATGGTCAGCCAATAACTGGTCCAAATTGAGACCCAGGCCATAAGAGAGAGCCCATCCCTGACACTATAAATATGGAAAGGATATACGTGTAGACATATACTCACAGACGGGAACCTAGGAGAACAGTACTCTGAGAAGTTTCCAGTAGCTGACGGTAGCATGTGCAGGACGGACTGCCAAACATTGGGCAGAACTCAAGGAATCTTATGGGAGAGGGATAGGAAGGATTGGAGGAGCAAAAGGGATCAAGGACACCAGAAGAAAACCTACAGAATCAATTAACCTGAGCTCATATGGGCTTACAGAGACTGAAATGTGAACGAAACAGCATTAGGCTCCCTACACATATCTAACGTTTGCAGCTTATTCTTCATGCAGGCCCTCTAACAGGGATTCCTAACTACTGGAGTGTGGGTTGCCTCTGTCTCTGATAACTGCCTTTGGACCGTTTACCCCTAATTGGCTACTTTGTCTCCATAGGAGGAGAAATGGCTAGTCCTACTGCAACATTATAGGCCAAGGAAGGTTGATAACCATGGAAGACCTCCCCATCTCTGAGAAGAAAGAGATAGGATTGGGAGGAGAGGTGAGAGGGAGAGATTAGAGGGGAAGACAGAGAGGAAACTGCCATCCAGATGTAAAATTAATTAATTGATTAATTAATTAAACAAACAAAATGATTTTCTTTTTTCCCCCTGATACTTTCATGCACTAATAAGCAGAAACCATGTGCATTGGTGATAGTACATCCAGGCTGCACAGGAAGGCCAACTCAAACCCAATATTTCTAAAATTCAGCTATGAATTTAGATATACTAAAAATTGTTTTGTTCAAATAAATTTTTATTATAATTTTATGTACTAAAAATTTTAATTTCATATATATATGAATGTATATATATATTTATAAACCCATGTATACATGTAAGTGTTGCACTTCTATGTACACAAATGTACTCTTAAATTTCAAAACCTGTTAAAAAACAATAGGTAAATTTATTCAGAGCATCAAATAATTTATAAGATCAAGTAAGAAAAGTTTCCTTGGTTTCAAGTTGTATAAAGTCACAAAGGCAAGGTCATATGAGTTTAGTATGGATACAGTCATGAGAGCAACTTGTTCTTGGAAACTGTATTCAGAGAAATAATGGGTAAGATGATGGGCAATCTGAGTCATATTTTTTCAACCTGGAAGGGTCATAAAAGTACATCCCAGGGACAACCCATGGTATGGAGGAACAGAGGTTATGAGATACTTGTACTGTTTGCATACAAGCTGACAGAAATCTCATACTAATTCATTCATGAACTGTATTCTGACACCTCCCCCTTTTAATTTTTCAGATGAAGTATGTCCATAGTAGGCTTTATTAAGATATTGATGAATCTAGTAGACTTTTGATCCAAGAATATCTTTCAAGTAAGCAAATTATAAACACAATGAATATTAGACTGATGAAAGCATTATTTGTTATTCCCTGCCACCAGAAATGGAAGTCCTTTCTTTCTAATGCTTTACATATTCTATCACCCATACCTTCATAGGAGTTGGCTGAAATGTGATGTGAAAATGTATCAATTTTTGTTTTTTGTAGTAACTATTTAACATCAAAACTTAAATTTCCTTGCAAACCTCATAAATGGGATTTAAAGTTTCCATGTGTAATGAACATGCCATAGAAGCAACTGATTATAATTACACCATTGACTATATTATCAGAGAAGTGATTAGAAATAAATCAATCCCCAAATCAATTAGCATACAATCATCACATTGAATAATTTTTCATCTTTTTTACTTTTTTTGTCTGGGCGAAAGGACAGGAATATATTCATACTTTTTATAAGACATAGCAGCATAAACAGGATCTAAACTATATGCCATTCTATTGGTTACACTTTTCTACCACGAAAAGTCAGATGAATAGTTTAGAAAGGGATCCATGTAGTTAGTAGTTAGTTAAAACATAAGCCCATACTTGCTTCCTAATAGGAATACAGATTTTATACTATCCTATGAAAATAGGAAGTGATTCAAATCCCAGAGAAAAATTAAGCACTGTGCCTTCTTTAGATGGATGGATTAGACTATTACAGTCTCAATGCCTAGTCACAAACACAGAGTCATTAATAAACATAAAAGGATCCAGATATTCATGTTTGAGGCACTCACCTCAGGTGTACAAGTCAAAGTAGCTCTCATCACCAGAAAAATATTCTGAGGTGACATATAGATTCTGTATGTTTTGTAGAATCTTTTCACCTTTGATGCATAGGGCCTTAACTCTGCCCTAAGTGGACAGACTTAATTTCTGGTCAATACTTCCTCTTGCCTTTCTGCTGTAGAATTATTGCCTCTCTAGTGACTTCCACTGTCTTATGCCCTCCCCCTATTGTCTTGTCATGAGAGCGATTTGGGCTTAGAAACATTACCTGGAATAAGAAAGGGTAAAATGATTGTTAATCTGAAGCAAAACACAATCCTAACTTCTACATCTGATAGGGCATGAAAACATATTCCAAAAACAAATCTCTGTTATTGAAAAACAAAATTTATAAGACTTGTCTTGTTCACTTGGGGGTTTCTCATAAGCTCTCAAAAACCTAACACAGATTCATTCACAGACCATATTCCAAAATTCTATGTTTAATTTCTCAATATCAGTAGTACTGACATATAAACAAACTGTTATATATGAGACAAATATTTATCTCCTCTTTTAGTATTTATCACTTGAGAACACTGGATGTCAATGGAAATAGAAATCTGTATTTATTTTGAGCATATTAGAGACAAGCCAATTAAGCCTGAATTTCATCCTGTCCATGAGCAAAGAAATTTCATGAAATTTTCTTTGTTATGTCAATTCTCAACACTCGAAACACAAATTCCGCTTCTTGGTACACATCTCAATTTTATTTTTAAATTTGATATTTTATTTATAAACACTATTTGGAGTTTCCTCATAAATACACTGTGGTGATTTGAATAGATTTCCCCCCAATAGATTCATGTGTTTGAAGTCTTGACCATAAGGAGTTGCCCTATTGGGAGATATGTCTTTATTGGAGGATTTCTGGCCCTGTTGGAAGTTCCCGGCTATGCAAGTGAGCTTTGAGGTCCTGTATGCTCATGCTCCATTCAGTGTAGAATCTAGTCTCCTCCTGGCTGCCATTGGATCAAGATTTAGATATTTCAGCTACTTCTCCCAGCACCTGCCTGGAAGATGCCATTTTCCACCATGATGAAAATGGACTAAACCTTTGAAATGCTAAGCCAGCCTTAATTAAATGTTGCATATATATGAGTTTCCCTAGTCATGGTGTGTCTTCACAGAAAGGAAAACTCTAAAAGACATATACTGTCCATTTTAACACAATATTCTTAAGATATTTGCAAATTGTTTCATGAAAGATTTTAAGTATCATGAAAAATTGTAAGCACCTTTTTAAGAAAATATAAATTTTCTGATAGTTTCTATATATATTATAATGAAATTATAAAGGCATATATTGATTTTTATTTAGTTTGTTGAATAAAACTGGGAAATGAAAGATGGAAAGGACAGTTAGTAGTTGATAGTACATGTAGATCTATCAGAAGATATGGGATAAGTTCCTAGAACCCTAGAGATATCTCAGAAACATCTCTAACTCCATGTTTAAGGGAATAATCATCCTCTTTTGGCCTCTATACTCACTAGGCACACACATGGCCTATTCATTCATGTATGTGCTGCATACATACAGAGAAAAGAAACATTCAAACCATTTAATAAGATCATGATTCGGATCTTTAAACTATTAAAATGAGAGCTAAAATATATTGCATATATTTGTTTGCAGTTCATCCAGCCAGTGTTCTCATTTTTAAAATTTCTGGCTCCTCCCAGGGGAGCATTCCTCTCTTGATTGCGAGAGTAAAAACTTGTATAGCCCCTCTGGAAATTAATATGGAGCTTTCTTAGAAAATCGAGAATTGGTCGACCTCAAAACTTAGCTATACCACTCCCAGGAGTCCCAAAGAATGTTCTATCACACCATAAGGACACTTGCTCAAAAATGGTTATAGCAGCATTATTTGTAATAGCCAGAGACAGGGAACAAAATGTCCTTCAACAGAAAAATGTAATAAGACATTGTGGTGAACCTACACAATAGAGTATTACTCAGCAGGTTAAAAAAATAACATCATAGCATTTTCAGGCAACTGGATACAACTAGAAAAAAACTCATCCAAGTGAAATAACCTAAACCCAGAAAGAAAAATGTGATACGTATTCATTTATAAGTGGACATTAACTGCCATTCCACATTTGTACAAAAAAAAGTGAAATTTATAAAGGGCTACATACTTCAAGAAAACTGTCCTCCTCTTTTGGAAGCTAGTAATTCCCATAAAGGTGGCATAATGCTCAAATACCCTCTTACATGTATGTATATGTTCAGGTGCACTAATGTGTCCAGAAGACAGATAACAATTATTTACAGCTACCCCACTCTTTTTTGAATATCATTTCTCCTTCTCCTTCTCTAATCATCCTTGATTTTGAAGTGGTGGTGGTGGTGGTGGTGTGTGTGTGTGCATCTGTGTGTGCATCTGTGTGTATGTTTGTGTGGGTAAATGTTCCCTTAAGGCTGAGACTTTCACAACTTTGGCAAGTTGTAGGTTACTGTGTTAACTATCATTTTCTGTAAATAGAAAATTCTTAAATGAAGGTTGAAGGATGCATTGATCATTGTTAATAACAATAAATAATTTGGAATCTATTGAATACTATGTTGCTTTAGCAACATAATAGTATTATGTTCTCCCTTAGAGAACATGACCTATCCAGCCATAGGTCCTTGAAATGACTATGACAATAGGTAAAAGTTTTAATTCTTGGAATGAGATTTAAGTACAATCAGAAATTAGGTGGTTCCTCCCATGATTTTCATACTATTACACCAATGAGCATATCTTACCAGAGCATTCATTGTTGTAGGTCTCAGGGTTCATAGCTAGGATGATTGTTGATTACTTTTACTTCTGGAAGCTGTCATAGTATCTCCCAGCACTAGAAAAACTAGTCAGTAGGGAAATATATGTTCGTGTCAATAAAAGCTTTTTAGCCATTTTCTGTCTCAAGAATGTCATAATCAATGGTATTGACTCATTCTACTAATACAAACAGTTAACATTTTTAATTTATCCTTAATTCAAAAATACATAACTTTTCTGGAACCTTAATATCAAATTCTCTTTGATAGATAGTCTACAAGTGCATTTGCTTTTTAGAATTCCTTTTGGTTGTCAATTTTTAATTTTTAATCAAATAAAATAATTAATATTTAAAATCTAAAGCAACAGTGATCAAAACTGATTTTATGTATGACAGTCATATAAATTAAGAGATACAAATCTTAATATTAGGTTCTCAAAGTTCTTATATTTGCTTCATTCTCTTATCATCTTGTGATATTCTAATTACATATGTTTCCTGTCATCTAATCATCTAGTGTCCTTATCATAGGTTTTTATTTTAATTTCTGTAATTTGATAAGTACAAATTCATAAACCACACTCTGTAAAAATTAAAGATATTTAATAAAATGTTATGTCTATATGGTCCTTCCCAGAATTCAGATTTGAATTAGAAGTTACTCTACCTTTTATTAGTTGATGGCATCTTACCATTTAAAACATATTTTTGTTCATTCTCCTGCATCTTCTGCTATTATTATGGTAATTTCACATATCAGCTCTTAGAACATGCAACCTTCACATACTGTATCTGCTCCATATAGAAACAATTTCTGCTTACTTTTATCAATATATGAGTGGTTTATGGTCTCTAATGTCTTCATAGGAATTTTTTGTCTTGAAAATTTGGCAGGCTGAATTGTATTTTCTGATTCATTTTTCTTAATACATAGTTTTATATTGTATTATATGTTATGTAACCTTTACAATTTAAATTGAGTTTGTTTGTATACACAGTACTTGTCACAAAATCCTCTTACATATTATATGTATACATATATAAATATATATGTATAATGTAACATATATATGCTATTTTCTGGAATACTGCAGTGCTTTTGGAAATCTGTAGCAATCTAATTTTTCACCCTCTTAAATGAACTGTTTATTTACTCTAGATACCAGCAGAAGTTTCAAGTGCTTCAAAAATCAAATAGGCATATAAGTAAATTATCAATCATTTTGATTAATATTCCAAGCTACTAGCATTACTGTGTAATAATAACGTATAAGTTGAAGCTTTTTAAACTCCAAATACCTTCTATTATATTTTCTAGATTTTTTTTTGTTATACTAAGATATATTTTCTCTTGCATGCACTCATTTTGCCATTTTTATTCTTATATCTTAATTTTCTATATTTTCTTTGCTTATAAATTCAAATATGTCTATTGATATCTTTATCTATTTTTATTGAGGCAGGATTTAATGTATCTTAGGCTAGTCCTAAACTCATGCAGTAGCTAAAGTTGCTATTTAATTTTCTACTAGTTTGTCAACCTTCTCCTACTGAAATTATAGGTATATGTTACTATGCCAAGATATTTTTCAAAACACACACAACTCACACACAAAGAAATCAAATGAAAAATTTTGGTGTGTGTATATGTTTACATACTGTGTTATATGTGTTGTATGTTTGTATGTGTAGGGGTGTTTGTATTCATCCTGAGAGTCACTTTTTTTATTGCCTTTTAAACTCAATGATTGCTGCATAAGTCAAGATGAATGGTCAGTGAACTCCTAGGAACTGGATGTTTGAATCAAAAGCATTTTCACTCATGGCCAGTCTATTGAACAGTGATAGAGATTCAAACTTGAGTCTTACTTTTGTTCACTGAGTCATATCCAAAGTGAAGAAAATTTTGCACAAAAAATACTTTACAATTAGATACATACTGCAGTTTGTCTTCAGCTATTGCCAGAAAGATCTCATATATCCTTCAGTGGCCCAATCAAATAGTTCCATATCCATAGTGTTGTAATTTTATACAACAGAAATATATGGACTACTGATACACACACACACACACACACACACACACACACACTCACACACACACACACACACACACACACACACACACACACTCACACATACACGATACATGATATCTATCTATCTATCTATCTACCATTGGACCACTGGGTTTACCTATGAGGAAGGAAGAAGAAAGAAAATCTCCAAGATTGTTTCCTATCTGATACCATTTACCAAAAATCTGAAATGACAAAATCTGAGAATTAGATCAGCACTGCCTGAATTTTAAGGTTTAAGAGGTTGGAGCAAGTCAGATGTAGAACTCACTATAAAAATGCTTTGAAGTATTCATAATTTTCAGCATATCAACGTCAGTGTCTTGTTTGTAATACCGAAGTATTATTGTAAATTACCATCACATTGAAAACCTAATCAAAATGGTAAAGATACAGTCTTATATTACTTATCACTGCCTCATGTAAACTTACAATTATTTTACATTTGAATTGTTAGTTAAATGCCAATATTTATACATTAAAAGGTTTAGATATTGGTAGCTCAATATAATGCCAATGTGTCAAGGAAAATCTGGAATTATAATGGTTAAAGAGAGTTGAGGACTGGAAGATGTCAGTTAAATTATGAGGAATAATATTACTTCCCTAATTCCTACTTACCTATAATTAGGCATAGTAATTTTAATTCTAAGTCTATGAAGGAATATTTTACATATAGGTTGTCAATTCTTCCCTTAAGAAACATAGGCCATCTAAGAAAACCCAATAGAAGGCATGAGAACAATAGAAGGGGAGTACAGAGATTCCCAAAACTTTATAAGTGATTGCCATTACCTTTGCTTCCCTCCCAGGATATTAGTTAAGTATTGATTACTGAAGAGACTATGTATTTGGAACCAAGATCCAAAGAATTTAAGATTAATCTAACCTGAAAGTTTCCTCCTTGAGGAGTAGCTTTCAGGGTAACAGAAGTTACCATTCAAGCTACTAAGAAAAATAACTCATAGTCATAACCAGATATGATGCCTATAAACTAGCAATGGCCAGCATTGTCCTAAGGATGTAAGTATTTAGCATCCAATCTATTTCTAATTGGACTAAAGGTCTGCTCAAGAAGAGAATGAATGATAACGAAAACCTACCTAACTTTTCACAGCTCATGAGATTACAGATTTTAGAGGCTAACCTACCAGATATCACATTACAAAACGTTTATAATTTGTAACTGCATTCTAAATATTTATCATTATGTTCATAGGTAAGTTTATCTCTACTCTTCTTCAAATTTTTTTTCTCTTTGCAGCAACTATTATTACAGAAAGCTACAACTCGTCAAAATGCAGAGAACAATTGACTGTGTAAGTGTGTAAACTCTAGTCCCATGCTATACATCTACCACACAAATTCAGCACACAAGACTCAGAGAACATGAAAGAATAAGAAGTAGAAAGATGCTGCTCCCCTGAAGACACCACAGCCTGAAGGCATCCCAGTAGCTCCATTGCACACTGGGCAATGGTTACTAACCTGCAAGAAGAGCCACAGCTACTGCTGGAAATCCAGTGGACTCAGGATCCATCACCCCCAAAACTCCCACCCCCTGAATTCCACTCCCCTTCCAGCCTGCACCTTCTGCCACAGCAGATCACTAGCTAGTCTGCCCCTTTGAAGACACCACAGCCTGAAGGCATCCCACGAGTTTCTCTGCATGCAGGGGAACTGACAACCCAGCCTGAAGACATCTCAGTTCTGTTGTATGCAGGGAAACTGATCAACAGCTAGTCTGCTTCCCTAAGGACACCATAGCCTGAAGGCATCCCAGGAGTTCCTCCAAAAAAATTGGAAAGCAAAGTCAAGATAACACTATTTGCAGATATTGTAGTATACATAATAGACCTCAAAAATTCTACCAGAGTGCTGCTACAGCTGACAAAAAACATCAGCAAAGTGTCTGGATACAAAATTAATGCAAACAAATCAGTACTTTCCTCTACTCAAAGGATAAATGGACTAAAAAAGAAATTGGGGAAAGGACACCTTTTATAATAGTCACAAAAAATGCAAAATATCTTAGTGTGATGCTAACCAAGCAAGTGAACGATCTGTATGGGAAGAACTATAAGTCTCTGTAGAAAGAAACTGAAGACCTAAGAAGGTGGAAAGATCTCCCATGCTCATGGATTAGTAGAACTAACATATTAAAAAATGGCCATCTTAACAAAAGCACTCTACAGATTCAATGCAATACTCACTAAAATTTCAACTCAATTCTTCACAAACAAAGAAAGAACAATTCTCAAATTCATTTGGAATAACAAAAAACTCAGGAAAGCAAAACCTATTCTCAACAATGAGAGATCGTGTAGGGAAATGATCATCCCTGAACTCAAGCTCTCCTACAGAGCAACCAATAGTGATAAAAACCACATGGTATTGGTACAGATACAGGCAGATAGAAAAAATAAAATTGAAGACCCAGAATTAAACCCGCATACCTACGATCACCTGAACTTTGACAAAAAAGCCAAAGCAACCCAGTGGAAAACACAGAATATTTAACAAATGGTGCTGGCTCATGTGGCCAGCACGTAGAAGAATGTGAATTGATCCATTCTTATCTCCTTGATTAAAGTTCAAGAACAATTGGATCAAGGACCTCCACATAAAACCAGATACACTAAATCTAATAGAAGAGATAGTGGGAAAAAGCCTCAAACGTATCTGCACAGGGGAAATTTTCCTGAACAGAAGAACATCAATGGCTCATGCTCTAAGAGCAACAATTGACAAAAGGGACCTAACAAAACTGAAAAGCTTTTTTAAGGCAAAGAACACTGTTATCAGCACAAAATGGCAACATACAGCTTGGAAAAGATCTTTACCTATCCTATACCTGATAGAGGGCTATTATCCAAAGAACTCAAGAAGTTAGACTCCAGAAAACCAAATAACCCTATTAAAATTGTGGAACAGAGCTAAACAAAGAATTCTCAACTGAGGAATCTCAAATGACTGAAAAGCACATAAAGAAAATATTCAACATCCTTAGTCATCAGAGAAATGCAAATCAAAATGACCCTGAGTTTCCACCTTACACCAGTCAGCATGGCTAAGATCAAAAACTCAGGTGATAGCAGATGGTGAAGCAAATATGGAAAAAGAAAAACACTCCTCCATTGCTGATGGGATTGCAAGCTGGTACAATGACTCTGAAAATCAATCTGGTGGTTCCTCAGAAAATTGGAAATAGTTCTACCTGAGGACCCAGCAACATCACTTCTGGGCATACACTTAAAAAAAGCTGTTCCAACATATAACAAGGACACATGTTCCTATATGTCCATAGAAGCCTTATTTATAACACTCTGAAGCTATAAACAACCCTGATGTCCCTCAAGAGAGGGATGGATTAAAAAAATGTGGTATATTTACACAATGGAGTACTACTCAGATACTAAAAACAATGACTTCATAAAATTCTTAGCAAATGGATGGAACTAGAAAATATCATCCTATGTAAGGTAACCCAGTCACAAAAAAGCACACATTGTATGTACTCACTGATAAGTGGGTATTAGGGAAAAAAGGCTCAGAATACCCACAATACAACTCACAGACTATATAAAGTTCAAGAAGAAGGAAGACCAAAGTGGATATGCTTCAGTCCTACTTAGAAGGGGAAATAATCATGAGAGTTAGAGAGTATAAGAGACTTAAGAGGAAGTGAGGAGGTGGGGAAGGCTACAGGATCAGATGTTGGAGAAAGAGAAGATGTACAGATCACGAGGAAATTGAATAGAGGTGTGTAGCAATGGCTTGGAGAACTGGTGTTAGCCACCAAAAGTCCCAGATGCCAGGAAAGCAAGAGGCCCCCAGGACCCAATGGGGATGGGAAATACCCATTTAAGGGGAGAGAGAACCTGTTGAGACCATATCCAGAAGTTAGACATGGTCCCTAGTTGAGGGAGGGGGTCACCCACCTACCTCAAAAATATTAGCCCAGGCTGGGCTAATTTACCTTGGGTGCAAACTCTGCAGCCAGCACCCAGAGGAGGCTACACTTACATATGCTCTAACATACCCAGGATCATAGGATCAGAGGTGAGGAGGACGTAACATCTGTCCCAGCACCACCTGGCTTAACTGAGACCAGCAGGATCCAGGGAAATAGGAACCTCACCTGACCAATGCACAGGTACCTTCCAGTTGGGGCTGGTTTACCTTGGGCATGAACTCTGCAGCCAGTCCCATATAATCCAGAGGAACTTCCACTCCTAGGCACTTTAACATGCACAGGATTCCAGGATCCCAGGGCCCCTTGGTCACACCAGGATCTCAGGGCCCCAGAGGCAGCCTGAGTCCAGAAGCTTTGAAATACCCAGGATCCCAGGATCACAGGACCCTGGAATCACAGGACCACAGAGACAGCTGGACTCAGGAGTTCTGACACAACCAGGACCACAGAAAGGACAGGTTCCAGTCATATATAGTGAGGACAGGTAGCATTAGAGATAATTAGATGGTGGGAAGCAAGAACAAAAACATAAGCAACAGAAACCAAGGTAACTTGGCATCATCAGAACCCAATTCTCTTGACCATAGCAAGTCCTGGATACACCATCACACCGGAAAAGCAAGATTCAAGTCTAAAATCACTTCCCCTAATGATGATAGAAGACATTAAGAAGGACATAATATATTCCCTTTAAAAATACAGGAAAACACAAGTAAAGAGGTAGAAGCCCTTAAAGAGGAAACACAAAAATCCCTTAATGAATTGCAGGAAAACAAAATCAAACAGGCAAAGGAAATGAACAAAACAATCAAATATCTAAAACTGGATAGAAACAATAAAGAAATCACAAAGGGAGTCAAACCTGGATTTAGAAAACCTAGGAAAGAGATCAGGAGTCATAGATGCAAGCATCACCAACAGAATATAGGAGATATAAGAGAGAATCTCAGGTGCAGAAGATACCATAGAAAACATTGAAGCAACAAAGACAATGCAAAAGGCAAAAAGTTCCTAACTCAAAACATCCATAAAACCCAGGACACAAGAGAAGACAAAATCGAAGGATAATAGGTATAGAAGAGAGCAAAGATTTCCAACTTAAAGGGCCAGTAAATATCTTCAACAAAATTATAGAAGGAACTTCCCATATGTGCAGATGATATGATAGTATACTTATGTGACCCCAAAAATTCCACCAGAGAACTCCTAAATCTGATAAACAACTTCAGCAAAGTGGCTGAATATAAAATTAATTCAAACAAATCAGTAGCCTTCCTATACTCAAAGAATAAAAAGGCTGAGAAAGAAATTAGGGAAGTGACACCCTTCACAATAGCCACAATTTATATAAAATGCTTTGGTATGACTATAACCAGGTAAGTGAACAATCTGTATGACAATAACTTGAAGTCTCTGAAGAAAGAAATTGAAGATCTCAGAAGATGGAAAGATCTCCTATGCTCATGAATTGGCAGGATTAATATAGTAAAAATAGCCATCTTGCCTAAATCAAACTACAGATTCAATGCAATCCCCATCAGAATTCCAAATCAATTCTTCATAGAGTTAGAAAGAGCAATTTGCAAATTCATTTGGAATAACAAAAAAGCCAGGATAGCAAAAACTATTCTCAACAATAAAAGTGTTTCTGGCTGAATCACCATCCCTAGTATGCTTCATATTAGGGTAGCTGTAATACAGAACAATAATGATAAAAAAAAAACTGCATGGCATTAGTACAGTGAGAGGCAGGAAGATCAATGGAATAGAATTGAAGACCCAGAAATGAACGCACACACATATGGCCACTTGATCTTTGACAAAGGAGCTAAAAACCATCAAGTGGGGAAAAAAAAGACAGCATTTTCAACACATGGTGCTGGTTCAACTGGCTGTCAGCATGTAGAAAAATGCAAATCTTATCTCCCTGTACAAAGCTCAAGTCCAAGTGGATCAAGGTCCTCCACATAAAACCAGATACACTGTAACTTATAGTGGAGAAAGTGCAGAAGAAACTGGAACATATGGGCACAGGGAAAACTTTGCTGAACAGAACACCAATGGCCTATGCTCTAAGATCAAAAATGGACAAATGGGACCTCATAAAATTACAAACCTTCTGTAAGGCAAAGGACACAGTCAATAGGACAAAACAGCAGCCAACAGATTAGGAAAAGTTCTTAACCAACCCTACAACCAATAGAGGGTTAATATACAATATATACAAAGAATTCAAGAAGTTAGACTCCAGAAAACCAAATAATCCTATTAAAAAATGAGCAAGACCAAGATCATGAAGTACCTAAAGAAATGTTCAACATCCTTATTTGCATCCTTCCAATTTGCAGGGAAATGCAAATCAAAACAACCCTGAGATTCCAACTCACAACAGTCAAAATGGCTAAAATAAAAACCTCAGGTGATAGCAGATGCTGGTGAAGATGTGGAGAAAGAAATCCTCCACCATTGCTGGTGGGATTGCAAGCTGGTACAATCACTCTGGAAATCAATTTGGCAGCTCCTCAGAGAATGGGACCTGAGGACTGAGCTATACCACTCCTGAGCATATGCTCAGAAGACGTTACCCAGCATGTAATAAGGACACATGCTCCACTATGTTCATAACAGTCTTATTTATAATAACCAGAAGCTCGAATGAACCCAGATGTCCTTCAACAGAGGCATGGATACAGAAAATGTGGTATATCTACACAGTGGGGTACTACTCAGCTATTAAAAATGATGAATTCTGCTTAAAGTCTTGGAGAGAACAGGAATTCAAGGCCCATACCTAAACATAGTAAAAGCAATATACAGCAAACCGGTAGCCAGCATCAAACTAAATGGAGAGAAACTTGAAGCAATCCCACTGAAATCAGGGACCAGACAAGGCTGCCCCCTTTCTCCTTATCTTTTCAATATTGTACTTGAGGTACTAGCTCGGGCAATTTGACAACATAAGGAGGTCAAAGGGATACAAATTGGAAAGGAAGAAGTCAAACTATCATTATTTGCAGACGACATGATCGTCTACCTAAGTGACCCAAAGAACTCCACTAGAGAGCTCCTACAGCTGATAAACAACTTCAGCAAAGTGGCAGGTTATAAAATCAACTCAAGCAAATCAGTGGCCTTCCTATACTCAAAGGATAAGCAGGCTGAGAAAGAAATTAGGGAAATGACCCCCTTCACAATAGCCACAAACAGTATAAAGTATCTTGGGGTGACTCTTACCAAACATGTGAAAGATCTGTATGACAAGAACTTCAAGACTCTGAAGAAGGAAATGGAAGAAGACCTCAAAAAATGGGAAAACCTCCCATGCTCATGGATCGGTAGAATCAATATAGTTAAAATGGCCATTTTGCCTAAAGCACTATACAGATTCAATGCAATACCCATCAAAATCCCAACTCAATTCTTCACAGAGTTAGAAAGAGCAATTATCAAATTCATCTGGAACAACAAAAAACCCAGGATAGCTAAAACTATTCTCAGCAACAAAAGGAAATCTGGGGGAATCAGTATCCCTGACCTCAAGCAATACTACAGAGCAATAGTGTTAAAAACTGCATGGTATTGGTACAGTGACAGGCAGGAGGATCAATGGAACAGGATTGAAGATCCAGAAATGAACCCAAACACCTATGGCCACTTGATCCTCGACAAAGAGGCTGAAAACATCCAATGGAAAAAAGTTAGCCTTTTCAACAAATGGTGCTGGTTCAACTGGAGGTCAGCATGCAGAAGAATGCGAATTGATCCATCCTTGTCTCCTTATACTAAGCTCAAATCCAAATGGATCAAGGACCTCCACATAAAGCCAGACACTCTGAAGCTAATAGAAAAGAAACTGGGGAAGACCCTTGAGGACATCGGTACAGGGAGAAAGTTTCTGAACAGAACACCAATAGCGTATGCTCTAAGAGCAAGAATTGACAAATGGGACCTCATAAAATTACAAAGTTTCTGTAAGGCAAAGGACACCATCAAGAGGACAAATCGGCAACCAACAAATTGGGAAAATATCTTCACCAATCCTACATCAGATAGAGGGCTAATATCCAATATATATAAAGAACTCAAGAAGCTAGACTCCAGAAAACCAAAAAACCCTATTAAAAAATGGGGTACAGAGTTAAACAAAGAATTCTCACCTGAAGAACTTCGGATGGCGGAGAAGCATCTTAAAAAATGCTCAACTTCATTAGTCATTAGGGAAATGCAAATCAAAACAACCCTGAGATTTCATCTTACACCAGTCAGAATGGCTAAGATTAAAAATTCAGGAGACAGCAGGTGTTGGAGAGGGTGTGGAGAAAGAGGAACACTCCTCCACTGCTGGTGGGGTTGCAAATTGGTACAACCACTCTGGAAATCAGTCTGGCGGTTCCTCCGAAAACTGGGCACCTTACTTCCAGAAGATCCTGCTATAGCACTCCTGGGCATATACCCAGAAGACTCCCCACCATGTAATAAGGATACATGTTCTACTATGTTCATAGCAGCCCTATTTGTAATTGCCAGATGCTGGAAAGAACCCAGGTATCCCTCAACAGAAGAGTGGATGCAAAAAATGTGGTATATCTACACAATGGAGTACTATTCAGCCATTAGAAACAATGAATTCATGAAATTCTTAGGCAAATGGATGGAGCTAGAGAATATCATACTAAGTGAGGTAACCCAGACTCAAAAGGTGAATCATGGTATGCACTCACTAATAAGTGGATATTAACCTAGAAAACTGGAATACCCAAAACATAATCCACACATCAAATGAGGTACAAGAAGAAAGGAGGAGTGGCCCCTGGTTCTGGAAAGACTCAGTGAAACAGTATTCAGCAAAACCAGAACGGGGAAGTGGGAAGGGGTGGGTGGGAGGACAGGGGAAGAGAAGGGGGTTTGCGGGACTTTCGGGGAGTGGGGGAGCTAGAAAAGGGGAAATCATTTGAAATGTAAATAAATTATATCGAATAATAAAAAAGAAAAAAAATGATGAATTCATGAAATTCTTAGGCAAATGTATGGAACTAGAAAATACCATCCTAAGTGAGGTAACCCAATCACAAAAGAACACAGCATGGTACGCACTCACTGATAGGTGGATATTAGCCCAAAAGCTCAGAATACCCAAGAAACAATTCTCAGATCACTTGAAGCTCAAAAAGAAAGACCAAAGTGTGGGTGCTTTGATTATTCTGAGAAGGGGAACAAAATAATTACAGGAGTAAATATAGAGATAAAGTATAGAGCAGAGACTGAAGGAAAGGTCATCCAGAGACTGTCCCACTTGGGAATTTATCCCATATAACAAAAACATGTGATCCTATATATTCATAGCAGCCTTATGTATAATAGCAAGAAGCTGGAAACAACCGATATGTCCCTCAGTGGAAGAATGGATAGAGAAAATGTGGTATATTCACCATTAAAAATGATGACTTCACAAATTTTGCAAGCCAAGAGATAGAACTAGAAAATATCTTCCTGAGTAAGATAATGCAAGCCAAAAGGACACATACATAGCATGCTCTCACTGATAAGTAGATTTTAGCCCAAATGCTAAGAATATCCACAATACAACTCACAGACCGTATGAAGCTTACACAAGACAGAAAGTCAAAGTGTGGGTACTTCAATCCCATGGAAGAGGAAGTTAGGAAGAGGAACAAAATAATCTAAGGAGGTAGAAGGAGGGAGGAACCTGAGTGGGAGAGGGTAGTGGGAAGGAAAAGGACATGGGCAAAATCAGATAGCAAAAGAGACAGGCGAGAAGTCCAGAGGGCCAGGAGAACAAGTAGAAATATGTAGAGAGGGTATGTGGGATAGGGAGGGAAAACACTAGAAAGTCCCAGACACCAGGGATTGAAAGACTCCCAGTTTTCAATGGGGATGATATCAACTAAAATGTCCAACATTGGGGAGATAGAACCTGAAGACATGGCTCTCTAGTTGAGGAAGGTGACCTCTCACTCATCTCCAAATTTTAACCCAGAATTGTTCCTGTATAAACAAGACGGAAGGAAAGGCCATCCAGACACTGCTCTACCTTGGATCCATTTGACCTGCAGACACCATGCCCTGACACTATTGCTGATTCCAAGAAGATCTTGCATACAGGAGTTTGTCCTCTGAGAGTCAGTCAGATTCAGGTACTCACAGCCAAACATTGGACTGAGTTCTGCGATCCCAGTGGATGATTTAGGGGAAGCACTGAAGGAGCTGAAGGGGATTGCAATCCCATAGGAAGAACAACAGTATAAACTATAGATCACTCAACTCCCAGAGAGTCAATCATTAACCAAATAGTATATATGTGTGGGTCCATGGCTCCTGCTACATGTGCGACAGAGGATTGCCTTATCTGGCATCAAAAAGAGTGGAAGTCACAGAATAGAAACAGAAGGAACACTACCTAATTCCTTCTATGAAGCCACAATTACGCTGATACCAAAACCACACAAAGATCCAACAAAGAAAGAGAACTTCAGACCAATTTCCCTTATGAACATCAATGCAAAAATACTCAATAAAATTCTTGCCAACCGAATCCAAGAACACATCAAAACGATCATCCACCATGATCAAGTAGGCTTTATCACCGGAATGCAGGGTTGGTTCAATACACGGAAATCCATCAATGCAATCCACTACATAAACAAACTCAAAGAAAAAAACCACATGGTCATTTCATTGGATGCTGAAAAAGCATTTGACAAAATTCAGCATCCTTTCATGCTTAAAGTCTTGGAAAGAACAGGAATTCAAGGCCCATACCTAAACATAGTAAAAGCAATATACAGCAAACCTGTAGCCAGCATCAAACTAAATGGAGAGAAACTTGAAGCAATCCCACTAAAATCAGGGACTAGACACGGCTGCCCCCTTTCTCCTTATCTTTTCAATATTGTATTTGAGGTACTAGCTCAGGCAATTCGACAACATAAGGAGGTCAAAGGAATACAAATTGGAAAGGAAGAAGTCAAACTATCATTATTTGCAGATGACATGATAGTCTACCTAAGTGACCCAAAAAACTCCACTAGAGAACTCCTACAGCTGATAAACAACTTCAGCAAAGTGGCAGGTTATAAAATCAACTCAAGCAAATCAGTGGCCTTCCTATACTCAAAGGATAAGCAGAATGAGAAAGAAATTAGGGAAATGACCCCCTTCACAATAGCCACAAACAGTATAAAGTATCTTGGGGTGACTCTTACCAAACATGTGAAAGATCTGTATGACAAGAACTTCATGACTCTGAAGAAGGAAATGGAAGAAGACCTCAAAAAATGGGAAAACCTCCCATGCTCATGGATCGGTAGAATCAATATAGTTAAAATGGCCATTTTGCCAAAAGTAATCTACAGATTCAATGCAATACCCATCAAAATCCCAACTCAATTCTTCACAGAGTTAGAAAGAGCAATTATCAAATTCATCTGGAATAACAAAAAATCCAGGATAGCTAAAACTATCCTCAGCAACAAAAGAAAGTCTGGGGGAATCTGTATCCCTGACTTCAAGCAATACTACAGAGCAATAGTGTTAAAAACTGCATGGTATTGGTACAGTGACAGGCAGGAGGATCAATGGAACAGGATTGAAGATCCAGAAATGAACCCACACACCTATGGCCACTTGATCCTCGACAAAGAGGCTGAAAACATCCAATGGATAAAAGATAGCCTTTTCAACAAATGGTGCTGGTTCAACTGGAGGTCAGCATGCAGAAGAATGCGAATTGATCCATCCTTGTCTTCTTGTACTAAGCTCAAATCCAAGTGGATCAAGGACTTCCACATAAAGCCAGACACTCTGAAGCTAATCGAAAAGAAACTGGGGAAGACCCTTGAGGACATCGGTACAGGAAAAAAGTTTCTGAACAGAACACCAATAGCATATGCTCTAAGAGCAAGAATTGACAAATGGGACCTCATAAAATTACAAAGTTTCTGTAAGGCAAAGGACACCATCAAGAGAACAAATCGGCAACCAACAAATTGGGAAAAGATCTTCACCAATCCTACATCAGACAGAGGGCTAATATCCAATATATATAAAGAACTCAAGAAGTTAGACTCCAGAAAACCAAACAACCCTATTAAAAAATGGGGTACAGAGTTAAACAAAGAATTCTCACCTGAAGAACTTCGGATGGTGGAGAAGCATCTTAAAAAATGCTCAACTTCATTAGTCATTAGGGAAATGCAAATCAAAACAACCCTGAGATTTCACCTTACACCAGTCAGAATGGCTAAGATTAAAAATTCAGGAGATAGCAGGTGTTGGAGAGGGTGTGGAGAAAGTGGAACACTCCTCCACTGCTGGTGGGGTTGCAAATTGGTACAACCACTCTGGAAATCAGTCTGGCGGTTCCTCTGAAAACTGGGCATCTCACTTCCAGAAGATCCTGCTATACCACTCCTGGGCATATACTCAGAGGATTCCCCACCATGCAATAAGGATACATGCTCTACTATGTTCATAGCAGCCCTATTTATAATTGCCAGATGCTGGAAAGAACCCAGGTATCCCTCAACAGAAGAGTGGATGCAAAAAATGTGGTATATCTACACAATGGAGTACTATTCAGCCATTAGAAATAATGAATTCATGAAATTCTTAGGCAAATGGATGGAGCTGGAGAACATCATACTAAGTGAGGTAACCCAGACTCAAAAGGTGAATCATGGTATGCACTCACTAATAAGTGGATATTAACCTAGAAACCTGGAATACCCAAAACATAATCCACACATCAAATGAGGTACAAGAAGAAAGGAAGAGTGGCCCCTTGTTCTGGAAAGACTCAGTGAAGCAGTATTCAGCAAAACCAGAATGGGGAAGTGGGAAGGGGTGGGTGGGAGGACAGGGGGAGAGAAGGGGGCTTACGGGACTTTCGGGGAGTGGGGGGGCTAGGAAAGGGGAAATCATTTGAAATGTAAATAAAAAATATATCGAATAAAAAAAAAGTAAAACAAAAAAAAAGAAAAAAGTAAAAAAGAGTGGAAGTGCTTGGTCTTGTGGAGGCTTGTTGCCCCAGAGAGGAGGATGCTAGGGGGATGAAGTGGGAATGAGAGGGTTGGGGGGTGGTATAGCACTTTGTTAGAGGAAAAGGGTTTGGGAGGAGAGACTGGGAAGGGGGATACCATTTGAAATGTAAATAAATAAAATAATAATAAATAAATAAATACCAAGAACTCATGAATTTTGCAGGCAAAAGGGTAGAACTTGAGAATATGTTCATGAGCATAGACAGGAAGGTGCTCCTGGTGTTTGTGGGAAAAGCATTACCTAGGAGGTGGGCGGCTGCTAGTCCCAGAGCCTAGCTGGAACTAGTGTGGATTTCTAAAATTACAAGCAGCAGTGAATAAGAAAAATATAATTAAATAAAAAATTATTGATATGCTATTGCACACGTGTGGGGCTCAGACATCTTATGGGCACTGATACTCTTCTTTCGGTATGTGAATTCCAAAGAGTGAACTAAGGACATGCTTGGCAGTAAATAACTTTTCTCTCTGAATCATCTTAGCCATTCGTCTTTTACTGTTTTGGAAGAAATTATTACAAAAACAAGTCACTGCTACAGTCATTTTTGTCCGATTAATTTGTGACACTTCCCTCTGATGATTATCTGCTTTGTTGTTTGATTGATTGATTGATTGATTGATTACTGATCAAAATGTGAAGTCAACCTTTACTTTCATCTGATTCTAAAACTGAGATAGGTTTCAGCCAGAATTTGCTGAAATTTCTGCAGGATTTGAAGAATTTGTTTGAAAATGTCTTGCTGTTTTCTGAACTATTCTATTTTTAACAGATTCTTCATTTGCTGGGTTGACAACAGTAAACAAGTCATATCTACGTAAGAGGGGGTTCAAAATTGTTGATTTATTACATTGATTGTTTTCTGCTATTTGTAGAACCAAATGTTAAAGTGGGAAATGAAGCAGCAGTTAGATGTCGCAGTCTGTGTGAAGAAATATTTACATTTTCACATTTGTCTTCATGAAATACAGATAATGACCTACCTAATCTTAGCTGGGAAAAGTGACTCAACCCTTGACTAAAGGAACATTTATTATTAGATATTTGCTTTATTTACATTTCAAATGGTATGCCCTTTCCGAATTACCCCTCTGGAAACCCCATCCTATCCCCTACTCACCCCCTCCCCTGATTTACTGACTTGCATTCCCCTGTTCTGGGAAATCAAGCCTTCTCAGGACCAAGGGCCTCTCCTCTCATTGATGTCTGAAAAGGGCATCCTCTGCTACATATGTAGCTGGAGCCCTGGGACCCTCCATGTGTACTCTTTGGTTAGTGGTTTAGTCCCTGGGAGCTCTGGGGGTACTGGTTGGTACATATTATTGTTCTTCCTACAGGGTACAAACCTCTTCAGCTCCTTGGGTCCTTTCTCTAGCTGCTCCATTAGATCCTGGAAAGAACCTAGATGTCCCTCAACAGAGGAATAGATACAGAAAATATGGTACATTTATACAATGGAGTACTACTCAGCTATTAAAAACAATGAATTCATGAAATTCTTAGGCAAATGGATGGAGCTAGAAAATATCATCCTGAGTGAGGTAACCCAATCACAAAAGGATCATTTGTAAGAAAAGAAATCCAGGAATAATTTTAGCACAAAAAATATAAAGGCATGTTTATTTTTCATTGCATCCTTCTCTCACCCTGTTCCTTCCCTCCTTCCTCTTTCCTTCCTCTCTTTCTTCCCCTTTTCCATAAAACAAAATAATTTAAGCAAAAAGAATATACATCCTCAATAAATCTGAATAAAAATGTAACCAAATACTTAGTGTCAACAGAATTATATGGAGAAGTTTTCTAAGCTGCCTCTTTTTTTCATTTAGTAAGTTAACATATTTCACTCTCCTTCCTTCTCACAAGATTCCAAATAAAATTCCTCAATGGCTGTGGATGTATTTGAGAAGTTTCCTGTTCTTAATTGCATAAATTCAATGTAAGACTACTACCAAATTAAAGTACATTGACTTTCTAAATGTTTCTTGTCTGTATCATTATTTTCCTACATTATGGTAGCATGTGAGTAGAGTGGAATCTATGTGTGCCTAATGTTTAATAAACAGATTCTCCAGGTAATGTTTAAAGACATCTAATTATAACAGTGTCTACCAGTGAATGTATTCAAAGCACTGGTACCTCTACCAAAGAAAAGAAATCCAGGAATTTTTTGCCCCTGCAATGTCTAATGCATTCTTTCATTTTGTAATTGTATATTTTATGTATTTACATCCCCTTTCCCAGTTTACCCTCAAGAAACCCCCTCTCCCATCTCCCGTCTCCCTGCTTCATGAGGATGCTCCCCCTCCCATCCACTCACTCCCACCTCACCGTCAAGTATTCACAGGATCAAGGGCTTCTCCTCCTATTTATGACAGACAATGCAACCTCCAGACAAATGAGGCTGGCGCCATGGGTACCTCCATGTGTACTCTTTGGTTGGGAGGTTTAATCCCTGGGAGCTCTGGGGGGGGGGGTCTGGTTGGTTGATATTATTGTTCTTCCTATGGGCTTGCATGCTTCTTCAGTCCTTTCTCTAACTCTTTTTTAGGGGACCCTGTGCTAAGTCCAGTGGTTGGCTTCAACCATCTGCCTCTGTATTTGTCAGTCTCTAGAAGAGTCTCTCATTCTTGAAGGGAACACAGTGAATCACTGTCCCCTTCTATAACCTAAAGAAAAAAGTTAGACTTCATTATTTTCATCCAAGGCATGAATTCTTTTAACGTTTCCTGCTATGACATTAACATAATATTCCTTTGGAGAAATCTCTAAATTCCATAAACTTATATAAGACACAAAGTATATATCCATAATCTTGAGAATTTATGAAACTAAGTGTGCTACTTTAAAAATTTGTTCAAAGAACATTGCCATTTCTCAGGATACTTGAACAAACATATTCTGAAATTGCTCCACATGGTCCCTTAGCAATGGAATACATTAAATCTCTATTTCATTCTTTTAAGGGAATAAGAAAAACTTTTCTTTGGGAATTGCTTATAATTTGCTAAATACATTCTCCCAAGAATCATGCATAATATGTTGCTAATTGGAAACTTGTAGCTTACATATTAGTTAGTTTTTCCACATGATGAAATGAATAAAAGGAGAGTTTTAAGTAATATGTTGTAATATATTAAGTAGCTTGGGAATGTAAGATAAAGGTCGTTTTAAAGTTCATGTTCTTTCTATTGTACCACACACATTGATACATGGAAACAGAGGAATCATAAGGCAAGAAAGTGAAAATTATACTTGTCATTCAGTTTCTCAATATTGCCCAATGCAACATCCTTTCAGTCCTCATAGAATGATTTTGGAAGAATGTTCAAAGTTAACATATGTATGGCAGTTTGAGAAGTTTTGTAATAAGGATATACTAATGATTCAAAAGTTATTTTTAAATCTGGTCACATGAAAAAGTGATGGCAGCTGTTACATAATTTCTTGTTGTATAAGAAGTCACATATTTTAAAAATACATTAATGATTACATTAATAAATTGTCTTATGTTTCTTGAAATACAATTCTTTCTACTCATACAGTAAATAATGCTTATGTTTTTTGACTCAGTAGAGAGAAAATTTATGAAAGTTTAAAAATTCCCAGGCATTAATAATCTTTCCTTTATGATAGTTTATCTTTTTGGTTTTATTTTTTCTCTGCTATATATATTAAAGGTAGAGAAGTCAAATGCTTCTGTTGAGTTTAATAAAATCCCTCTGTGTATATGTTATAATTTCTTTTTCCATTCATTAACTGTTGAATATGGACCAGTGAGTGATGACTTATAGAATAAATATCTTTCCCTCTCAATAATCCTTTCAAACAGCATTATTGAAATTACATTCTAATTCAACGTATGTTGTTTCAGATTCTCTACACTGATTATAAGTATAGTCTATATATAAATTTTCATCTGAGCTCCTTGATCTCTGTATGTTGTAGCCAGTCACGCAGTCAATGCCCCCCTCTGTGTGTGTGTGTGTGTGAGTGTGTGTGTGTGTGAGTGTGTGTGTGTGTGTGAGTGTGTGTGTGTGTGTGTGTGTGTGTGTGTGTTTGTGTGTGTGTTATGTCACACAGGTCGAAGTCAGAGTACAGCATGTGAGAGCTAATTCTCTTCTCCCACTATGGGAGTTTTAGGAATCAAACTGAAGTTGTAGTCTGCACTAAATGCTGGAAAAGTAGGAGAAAGAGGGACTTGAGAAAGTATATGATGATCACATGTATAAATCTTCTCCATTTTGAGTGCATAGATTTATTGATGTCTATGTCCAATTCAGAGAAATCTGGCTATTTCAATGAGGCATGCACTCAGGAAAATAGTTTTTGTAGATAGTTTTTGGAGATAAAAACAATTTTTTTTGAGTTTTCAATAGCGTATTGAATCATTTCTTGACCAAGTGAAAGACAAAAATCAATTTAAAAACATTTCTGAGAATGTCAAATCACAATCAACTCCTTCTATCTTCACTATATAGCATAGACCATAATCTCTTTCTAGAATTCCTAAATTAATATACTGAAGTTTAGATACCTATATTTTTTGCTTATTATATCCAAAGACTATGCTACTTATGATACAGTATGCCTGTGAAAAGAGTTTTAATCCTGCAACACATTTAATAGAAAAGATGAAGCATATATTAATAAACCTATACTTCACTAAATTATTAACTGCTTATTTTATCTCTCAGAATTAAAACCTGAGCTTTAAGAATTTTTTATATTTCTTTAATAGGGTTATGAACTAAAGTTGTGTCTAATGATAATCTTAGTTTCCTGTAATTATAGGATGTGTCTAAATAATGAAAACATTAATTTTAAATTAAATGTTTTTCAAGGATTAAATCACAATGCAGCAAACCAATTTAGTTATTAAAGAAGAAAGATTTAAAAGCATCACCTAAGTTCATTATAATATTATGCTAAATAATTTTGATGCTTGGGTCCTATAATCATGTTTACACAAGAAATTCCTGATTCATTTGCATCTGTTGCACCCTGCTCCACTGCTGTTGTGCAAATTTGAAAGCCCTGTGTCCACCAATGTCTGACCTTGCTGCCCTGGCCTTGCATATTTACAGTTTCAGCATTCTTTGTAATGTGATTTAGAAAAGAAAAGCTTCAACTCTTGCTATTGTAAGTCTATATAGACATTATGGCAAAGATTCTTTAATGTTGTTTTATAACATCTTTTGGTACTAATATTTTTCTTATTTAATTCAATAAATTATAATGATACAAAATATACTGATATAACAAGATAAAATTGTTAACTTAAGAAAGTAATATGATAGTCATTGATTAGGTGATCTTCTTGGTTTTACATGATTTTTAGATAAAAATTTCATGCATGGTGATATAAAATAGAAATATAATAGTGATATAAAATAGAAATATATTGGAACATTATGAAGCTTACTAACCGAATATTCATAATTTGAATTCCCAGATTCAAAAACTATTTAATTAGGTTTTAATGAAATACATTTTACATTTGTTGTCATAAAATGGAGCTAATATATTTTTAACATTTAATTATATTATTGCTTTAACTAGGAACTCCGTGATATTGCAATGTAATATAGCCATTCTATTTATATTATGCTAAAATTTTATACTCCACAATAAAATTATGGTGGACATATGTCATGATATCTCTGTTTAGATTATATAATGTAATCTTCCAAGAATGAGTTTAATGTAAACTATAAATTTTAAGTAACAATGATAAATGTATGTTGGGTTATCAAGTATGATAGTTTAACACTCTTGTAGGATTGTCTGGGGTTAATATTGACATGATACATAAAAATATATTTAGTGGATGCTACACTGACAAAAGCTATTTTACTGGTAATCTATTTAAAATTCAGGAATAAGGTACAAAAAAGACAGATGGCTTACTAGTTTCAAGTATCTGGATTTGATTATCACTATCCACAGAACAGCTCACAGTCATTGATAATTCTAATTTCAGGGAATTTGACTCCATCTTCTGTTCCTTGCCCGATCCAGGTATACAACTTAGGCACTCATATACATGCATGAACTCACTCACATAAAGTAAACTAAATAATTAAAAATATTTCAGGAATGAGTTTTTGAGAAATGTCTCTCAAGTTTTTTTATTAACCATTTTGTTTACATTTCAAATGGTATCCCCTTTCCTGGTTACACCTCCACAACATCTCCATTACATCTCTCCTCTCCCCCCTCCCCTTTACCTCTATGAAAGTACTCCTTCACCCAATCAACCACTCCCCTGCCTCACCACTACCAGGGCTCACCAGTGTAGCATCCCCCTACACTGGGGCAGGAAACACAGATTTTGTTAGTCAACTTGGCACAAGCTGGAGTTATCACAGAGAAAGGAGCTTCCCTTGGGGAAACACCTCCATGAGATCCAGCTTCTAAGTCATTTTCTTAATTAGTGATCAAAGGTGGTAAGGTCTGTTGTAGGTGGTGCCATCCCTGGACTGCTAGTCATGGGTTCTATAAGAAAGCAAGCTGAGCAAGGTAGGGGAAGCAAGCCAGTAAGAAGCATCCCTCCATGGCCTCTGCATCAGCTCCTGCTTCCTGACCTGCTTGAGTCCTGACTTCCATTGGTGATGAACAACAATGTGGAAGTGAAAGTTGAATAAATCCTTTCCTCCCCGACTTGCTTCTTGGTCATGATGTTTGTGCAGGAATAGAAACCCTAAAACAAATACACACATACCCTTCCATACCACATATACATACTTTACAATACGATAGAATACTTTTACAGAATACTACATAATTATACATATTAGAATGTTTTAAGTGGCAATTTAAACTCATTAGACATAGAGACTTGTAGAGGCACATTCTGTAGCTTTAACTTTACTACATATAAGGTAGAGCTTCTGTGCTGATGGGGAAAAAAAATCTGACCTCTGGGTAATTGGCTTAATATCTCTGTAGCCAGAACATCATCTGCAAACTCTTAATTTCAACTCCTGGTCTGTCTAATGGATCCTATAGACCAGGGCTTCAGGTTTGATTTTGTGGTAAATATATTGTTTGTGATGTTACTGGGAGTATGCAAACTAGAGAAAGCAAAATGTGGGAGTTCCTCAGTATTATGAGTCTTCACTTAGGCAAGCCATCAGTGAGTTCTGGCTACAGAAGGTTTGTTGGATACCAACGTTTTCTGATTTTTATTAAGATTGGTAAATGTTTATGGATCCTTGCCAGCTAAATCCATGACAATGTCCATTTAAATAGTGTAATCAAGAATACTCTGAAATAAATGCAGCTCAAAGATGAAATGTGCCAGGATGCCCCTTTTCTATACAGGAGATATCTTATATTTGGAAAATGTCTGCCTCTCTAAATAAATATGCAATTAATATACAGTTTAAGAAACTGAATATACTTTCCTGTATGACCCTCCAAAAACCAAGTGTTTTGTATATAATTGACATTAGAAAGATTTTGAAGATGGGGTTTATTTGTGTAACAAGACCAGATTCTTTTTATATGTACTGTATTTGTAATTTTCAAATAAAATTTCCTATATGATTAGTAAATAAAGTGTTGTTTTGCCTTGTGGTTTATTAAAAACATTTAAAAAAGAAATAGAGACTTAAAACTCTTGTCTATGAACATTGTTATTGTTGCAATGACATTTTCCTGTAATTTTAATATGAATTCCCAGATTAAGTTTGTTTATATTTTAATAAAATTCTTTTTCAAATTTGTTGTCATAAAAAGTAGCTAACATATTTTAACATTTAATTATGTTATTACTTTAATAGGAAATGCCATGACCTCTGGTTAAATCTCAATGTGTAGCCAGAATTAATGATTTATAATTTGGTGAGCTGTCTCTTGACAATTGGGTAAGTAATCTTCATAACTTTCCATGATATATCTATTTTAAAGCACATTTATTTTAAATGAAGAATAACAAAATGAAACATATAATATGGATATATGAAATAAACTAGCTTAATGTGTACATTTATGGAACAGTTTTATGAAAATTAGAAATTATAAACATAGTATATTAATATATAACTTTCAAAGAAGAAGCACGAAATTAGTCAATATTTCTATATTTTATCTCAGAATATTATTTTGAACAATATAAATTCTATAAATATGAGTTGTAAAAACACAGAACATAAGTTATTTAAAATATTAAATGACAAAATGTGCTCTTAATAAATAAATGATTACAACTGTATTCCATAAAGGCTTGATGAGGTTTGAGTAATTTTAACCATAGTTCTAGCATCAGAAACTATAAAAGTATGATATGTGATATTGACAGTTATTGAATAATTTTGTTAAAATTAACTTTGTATTTGTTTTAATAAATTGAGAAAATAAATGTTCCTGTGATACCCACCAAAAAGACAAAAAATCTATGACAGAATTAATAGATTTATATCCTCTTTCATAACTTGTCTCCATTAGGTGAGTTCAGTCTTTCCTCATTTAATAATATTTAGCCTTTCTTATTTTTCTTTTTTCTTTTTTAATCTATTTTTACTGCAAGTATGCTACAGTTTTTTGAGATACAGCTAAATTTGGCTCTGTGATTCAAAAGCATATCAACACACTTCAATTACAAGCACCTTCAAATACTGAGTTATCTTTCTAGCTAAAAACTTGGAATATTTTTAAGGTAAATTCATTGTTATATGTAGTTTTTATTCTTGGCACCTAAATAATTTATTTACTTATTTACTGTAATACTGATAGTTTAACCTCTGATCTAATCCATGCTAGGCAAAACCTCTTTCATTGAGGTATGTTCCCTAACCCAAGAAAATAATTTTCTACCTCACATATTAATATCCACATCCTGAAAATACAGCTCGTGACTTGCTAATACTTTTCCATATTATTTGATATTCATTTCTCAAATCTTAACTCTGACTTTTCTTTGTAAATAAATAGATATTAAATCACATCAAAAGGCTTTACTCAAAGCAGTTCAATCAACACATATTTTACAGAAAACAATTAAAATGATGTGCTAAGTCAATTGAATTATGTAAGAATAATTGCATACTGCTCCTACCATTTGTTGCGCTAAATGTTCTGCTTTCATGAAGTTCTTCTACTCTGTGTACTTACAGTAGCAGTTATTACCAATTGCCATTTATCATCAACCTTATTACATTTGAAAATGAAGTTGTAATAGAAACAGGTGAACAAGTTAACTTTGACAATAAACCCACTGCCCAATAGAATTTGCTTAATGAACTTGATGCATTAAAAGTTTAATCATTGTCAACTACTTATAGTATATATTACTTCAAAGTTTAAAATTTTGTGAGTAACACATAACAATTCAAGAGAATAACTTCAAATGAGAAAGAAAGGGATGAGTGAAATAGAACATTGCATTATTCCTAATATTTTCAAGATTGATTTTGATTATTTTCCTCCATTCTTCAATTCTCTTTGGTTCTGTCTGCAAAAGTGAATTTTTCTTATGCTTATAAGGTATAATGTGGGAAAAAAGTTTGCTAATCAAAATTACCTAACAGTCACAATATCTGGATTCATGCTAATTATAATTTATCTAATATATACTACCATGTTCTGGATTTTTGTTTATTAGCAATAGTTCTCAGTTTCCCAATTTACAACATAGCACTAAATGCTTTTCATGTCATTGCAAAGTAAACAAAATAAATGTTGTTATTACATTTTTTAAATACTTAATTCAAGTATCTCATTTAATTCCTCATAATGCACACTGGAAAAAGTAATTTTAGGATGATTGGTACAAGATTGGTTAGCTAATTGATTTAAGATTCCTCTACATAACTAGTTACCAAAAAGGGATAAGACATAAAAGCACAAATTAAAAACAGACTGTGAAACACTGGAATTTTTCATTATAGCTCATAAAACATTTCTCTTTGATGCATGGATGGAGCATGAAATTGATAACATCAAGCTAGCCGGAAGTAACTCTGAAGCCAGGTAAGAGGAATGGAAGATACTAAAATGTAAGTATTCATCAACATGATTTAACCGTGCCTTTTACTCTTTTCCAGGAACACAGGATCCAAATTACCTTAGTTAAGATGCAGTTTAAGATTTATGGAATGTTCTTGGTAAATCTACGTACTGGGAAAGAAGAGTATTTGAAGATAGAAGTGTGTGTGTGTGTGTGTGTGTTGTTGTTGTTGTTGTTGTTGTTGTTGTTGTTATTTCTATATAGAACATTCATTGCAAGGGACAAGTAACTTATAAAGGCAGACCTATCAAAATCACACCAGACTCCTCACCAGAGATGATGAAATCTAGAAGATCCTGGGCAGACCTCATACAGACCCTAAGAGAACACAAATGCCAGCCCAGGCTACTATACCCAGCAAAACTCTCAATCATCATAGATAGATAAACCAAGATATTCCATAACAAAACCAAAAAAAAAATTTACACAATATTTGTCCACAAATCCAACCCTACAAAGGATAATAGATGGAAAATGCCAACACAAGGAGGGAAACAATACCCTACAAAAAGCAAGAAATTAATCTTCTTCCAACAAATTCAAAAGAAGATACTCACACAAACATATAAATGACATTAATAATAACAGGAAGCAATAATCACTATTTCTTAATATATCTTAACAATAATGGACTCAACTCCCCAATAAGAAGATATAGACTAACAGAAATATTTCTCATGTAAATCTTCGGTTATATCAGAAAATGTTTGTAATTCCCCTTTTAATTAATTTAGTAATGTTTTTATGTCTATCATTTTATCTGCATTATTTTTCATGATCATCTTCAATTTTAATATGTCTTTTTATGTATTCCTGTATTTTATCAGAAATGCTTTCAATATAAATCTTTTTATCACAAATGTTTCTAATTCCACCTTTAATTAATTTAGAAAGAGTTTTTATATCTACCATTTTATATGTAAAATTTTCCATGAAATAGTCAAGTTTATCATGTTTGTTTCTATATTCCTTGAATTTTACCAAAAATATTTTCCATGTAAATCTTCAATTTTATCTGAAATGTTTATAATTCCACTTTCAATCAACTTAGAATTATCTTTCTGCCTATCACTTTATCTGTACAATTTCATATGATCTTTAATTTCACATGTTTTCCTATATATTTCTTCAATTTTATCAGAAATATATTCCATGTAAATCTTCAATTTGTTCGAAAAATGTTTATAATTCCACTTTTTAAATTTTATTTTCTACATTCTTTGGTTACATTCTGAATACTTTCCCCTTTCCTGGTTCCCCCCTCCCCATCGGTCTCATAAGCCCTCTTCCCTTCTTCCATTTCCAATCACCCCCCTCCCATGTCCCTGTCCTGGTACTCACCTACAATGCTGGATCAACTCTTTTTCAGAACCAAGGCACTCTCTTTCTCTCTTCTTGGGTATCATTCGGTATGCTAATTGTGTCTTCAGAATTCAGAGCTTCTGGGCTAATTAATATCCACTTATCAGTGATTGTATTGCATGTGTATTCTTTTGTGATTGGGTTACCTCACTTAGGATGATATTTTCTAGTTCTAACCATTTGCCTAAGAATTTCATGAATTCATTGTTTTTAACTGCTGAGTAGTATTCCATTGTGTAAATATACCACATTTTCTGTATCCATTCCTCCATTGAGGGACATCTGGGTTCTTTCCAGCTTCTGACTATTATAAATAAGGCTGCTATGAACAGAGTGGAACATTTGTTCTTATTACATGCCGGAGAATCCTCTGGGTATATGTCCAGGAGAGGTATAGCAGGGTCCTCTGAAAGTATCATGTCCAGTTTTCTGAGAAACTGCCAGACTGATTTCCAAAGTGGTTGTACCATCTTGCAATCCCACCAGCAGTGGAGGAGTGTTCCTCTTTCTCCACATCCTCGCCAGCACCTGCTGTCTCCTGAGGTTTTAACCTTAGCCATTCTGACTGGGGTGAGGTGAAATCTCAGGGTTGTTTTGATTTGCAATTCCCTAATGGATAATGATGTGGAACATTTCTTAAGGTGTTTCTTGGCTATCTGAAGTTCTTCAGTTGAAAATTCTTTGTTTAGCTCTGTACTCAATTTTTTAATAGGGTTAGTTGGTTCTCTGGGGTCTAACTTCTTGAGTTCTTTGGATATATTGGATATTAGCCCTCTGTCAGATTTCGGGTAGGTAAAGATCCTTTCCCATTCTGTCGGTTGCCGTTTTGTCCTTTTGACAGTGTCCTTTGCCTTACAGAAACTTTGTAATTTTATGAGGTCCCATTTGTCAATTCTTGATCTTAAAGTGTAAACTACTGGTGTTCTGTTCAGGAACTTTTCCCCTGTGCCCATGTCCTCAAGGGTCTTCCCCAGTTTCTTTTCTATTAGTTTCAGTGTGTCAGGTTTTATGTGGAGGTCCTTGATCCACTTGGAGTGAAGTTTAGTACATGGAGATAAGAATGGATCAATTTGAATTCTTCTGCATGCTGACCTCCAATTGAACCAGCACCATTTGTTGAAAAGGCTATCTTTTTCCACTGGATGCTTTCAGCTCCTTTGTTGAAGATGAAGTGACCATAGGTGTATGGGTTCATTTCTAGGTCTTCAATCCTATTCCATTGATCCACTTGCCTGTCATTGTATCAATACCATGCAGTTTTTATCACTATTGCTCTGTAGTAATGTTTGAGGTCTCAGATACTGATTCTACCAGAAGTTCTTTTACTGTTGAGAATAGTTTTAGCTATCCTGGTTTTTTTTTAGTATTTCAGATGAATTTGAGAATTGCTCTTTCTAACTCTATGAAGAACTGAGTTGGAATTTTGATGGGGATTACATTGAATCTGTAGATTGCTTTTGGCAAGATGGCCATTATAACAATATTAATCCTGCCAATCCACAAGCATGGAAGATTTTTCCATTTTCTGAGGTCTTCTTCGATTTCCTTCTTCAGAGATATGAAGTTCTTCTCATATAGATCTTTCACTTGTTTGATTAGAGTCACCCCAGGATACTTTATGTTGTTTTTGGCTATTGTGAAGGGTGCCATTGCCCTAATTTCTTTCTCAGTTTGTTTATCCATTGAGTATAGAAAGGCTACTGATTTGCTTGAGTTGATTTTGTAACCAGCCACTTTGCTGAAGTTGTTTATCACCTGTCGGAGTTCTCTGGTAGAGTTTTTTTTGGAAACTTAAGTATACTGTCATATCATCTGCAAATAGTGATAGTTTGACTTCTTTCTTTCCAATTTGTATTCCTTTAACCTCCTTATGTTGTCTAATTGCCTGAGCTAGTACCTCAAGTACTTATTGAAAAGATATGGAGAGAGAGGGCAGCCTTGTCTAGTCCCTGATTTTAGAGGGATTGCTTCAAGTTTCTCTCCATTTAGTTTGATGTTGGCTACCTGTTTGCTGTATATTGCTTTTACTATGTTTAGGTATGGACCTTGAATTCCTGTTCTTTCCAAGACTTTAAGCATGAAAGGATGCTGAATTTTGTCAAATGCTTTTCAGCATCTAATGAAATGACCAATTGTTTTTTTTTTTTCTTTGAGTTTGTTTATGTAGTGGATAGCATTGATGGATTTCCCTATATTGAAACATCCCTGCATCACTGAAATGAAGCCTACTTGATCATGGTGGATGATCGTTTTGATATGTTCTTGGATTCAGTGGGCAAGAATTTTATTGAGTATTTTTGCATCGATATTCATAAGAGGAATTGGCCTGAAGTTCTCTTTATTTGTTGGATCTTTGTGTGGTTTTGGTATCAGCCTACTTGTGGCTTCATAGTACGAGTTGGCTAGTGTTCCTTCTGTTTCAATTTTGTGGAATAATTTGAAAAGTATTGGTGTTAAGTCTTCTTTGAAGGTCTGATAGAATTCTGCACTAAAGCAATCTGGTCCTGTGCTTTTTTTGGTTGGAAGACTTTCTATGACTCCTTCTATTTCTTTAGGGGTTATGGAACTGGTTAGATGATCTATTTGATCCTGATTTAATTTTGATATTTGGTATCTGTCTAACAAATTGTCCATTTTCTCCAGATTTTCAGGTTGTGTTGAGTATAGGCTTTTGTAGTAGGATCTGATGATTTTTTGAATGTCCTCAGTTTCTGTTGTTTTATCTCCCTTCTCATTTCTAATTTTGTTAATTTGGATACTGTCTCTTTGCCCTTTGGTTATTCTGGCTAAGGGTTTATCTATCTTGTTGATTTTTTCAAAAAACCAGCTCCTGGTTTCATTGATTCTTTGTATGGTTCTCTTTATTCCTACTTGACTGATTTCAGCCCTGAGTTTGATGATTTCCTGTTTTCTTCTCCTCCTGGGTGAATTAGCTTCTTTCAGTTATGCCATTAAGCTTCTAGTGTATGCTCTTTCCAGTTTCTTTTTGGAGGTACTCAGGGGTATGATTTTTCCTCTTAGCAATGCTTTCATTGTGTACCATAGATTTGGGTATGTTGTGCCTTCATTTTCATTAAATTCTAAAAGTCTTTGATTTCTTTCTTTATTTCTTCTTTGACCAAGGTATCATTGAGTAGAGTATTGTTCAGTTTCCATGTATATGTGAGCATTCTGTTGTTTTTGTTGCTATTGAAGACCACTTTTACTCCATACTGATCTGATAAGAGGCATAGGATTATTTCGATCTTCTTATATTTCCTGAGGTCTGTCTTGTGACCAATTATATGATCGGTTTTGGAGAAGGTACTATGAGGTGCTGAGAAAAAGTTATATTCTTTTGCTTTGGGATGAAATGTTGTTTGGGATATATATATATCTGTTAAATCCAATTGGTCTAAAGCTTCAATTAGTTTCACTGTGCCCCTGTTTAGTTTCTGTTTTCGTGATCGGTACATTGATGAAAGTGCACTGTTGAAGTCACCCACAATTATTGTGTTAGGTACAATGTGAGCTTTGAGCTTTAATAAAGTTTCTTTTATGAATAAGGGTGCCCTAGCATTTGGAGCATAGATGTTCAGGATTGAGAGTTCTTGGTGGATTATTCCTTTGACCAGCAAGAAGTGTCCGTCCGTGTCTCTTTTGATGACTTTAGGTTGAAAGTCAATTTTATCTGAAATTAGAATGGCAACTCCGACTTGTTTCCTGGGACCATTTGCTTGTAGAATTGTCTTCCAGCCTTTTACTCTAAGGTAGTTTTTGTCATTGACACTGCGGTTTGTTTCCTGTATGCAGCAAAACGTAGGGTCCTGTTTACGTATCCAGTCAATTAGTCTATGTCTTTTTATTGGGGAATTGAGTCCATTGATGTTAAGAGATATTAAGGAATAGTGATTATTACTTCCTGTCATTTTTGATGTTAATTTTATATTTGAGTGGTTATCTTCATTTGGGTTTGACGAAAGAAGGTTACTATCTTGCTTTTTAAAGGGTATAGTTTCCCTCCTTGTATTGATGTTTTCCCCCTATTAACCTTTATAGGGATGGGTTTGTGGAAAGATATTGTGTAAATTTGGTTTTGTCTTGGAATATATTGGTTTCTCCATCTATAGTGATTGAGAGTTTTGCTGGGTATAGTAGTCTCGGCTGGCATTTGTGTTCTCTTAGAGTCTGCATGAGATCTGCCCAGGATTTTCTAGCTTTCATGGTCTCTCGTGAGAAGTCTGGTGTGATTCTGATAGGTCTTCTTTTATATGTTACTTGGCCTTTTTCTCTTACTGCCTTTAGTATTCTTTCTTTGTTTAATACATTTGGGGTTTGGATTATTATGTGACAGAAGGTATTTTTGTTCTGGTCCAATCTGTTTGGAGTTCTGTAGGCTTCTTGCATCTTCATGGGCATCTCTTTCTTTAGGTTAGGGAAGTTTTCTTCCATAATTTTGTTGAAGATATTTGCTGGCCCTTTAGGTTGTAAATCTTCACTCTCATCTATGCCTATAATCCTTAGGTTTGGTCTTCTCATTGTGTCCTGGATTTCCTGGATGTTTTGGGTTACAAGCTTTTTGCATTTTGCATTTTCTTTGACTGTTGAGTCAATGGTTTCTATGGTATCTTCAGCATCTGAGATTCTTTCTTCTATCTCTTGTATTCTGTTGTTGATATTTGCATCTATGGCCCCTGAATTTTTCCCAAGGTTTTCTATCTCCAAAGTCATCTCCCTTTGTGATTTCTTAGTTGATTCTACTTCTGTTTTTTGATCCTGCATGGTTTTGCTCAGCTCCTTCACTTGCTTGTTTGTGTTTTCCTCTAATTCTTTAAGAGATTTTTGTGTTTCTTCTTTCATGACTTCTGCCTGTTGATCAAAGTTCTCCTGTATTTTTTTAAGTGATTTTTGCATTTCCTCCTTATTGACTTCTATCTTTTTACATGTATTCTCCTGAAATTCTTTAAATGATTTTTCTGTTTCCTTTGTAAGGGCTTCTAACTTTTGGTCATTTTCCTCCTGAATTTCTTTAAGAGATTTATTTATGTTCTTCATGTGGTCCTCTAACAACATCATGACCAGTGATTGTAAATCCAAACCTTGTTTTTCTGGTGTGTTGGGGTATCCAGGAGTTGCTGTTGTTGGAGAATTGGGTTCAGATGCTGCCATATTGCCTTGATTTCTGTTAGTAACCTTCCTACATTTGCCTTTAGCCATCTAGTTCTCATTGGTGTTAGTTGGTCTTGTTGTCACTGGCTGGTGCTTCAACCTTCTGTGAGCCTATAAGGCTATTTCCCCAACACTGGATGACTGGATTTCCCCTGGCACAGATTGCTGATGTGCTGCCCTCCTCTTGTGTGCTGTTGGATCCCAGCTGTGTCCTGGCCTAAGCAATGTTATACATGGGTTGTCTCGGTGAACCTGGTACTCCCTGTCTGCTCTGTCATGGAGTGAAGATGGTAGCAGGGAGTCTCTCCAAATGCTGATCACCACGTAGGGCACAGGACCCATGACCAGCTGGCACACAGATGAACCGCTGATCTGCCCAAGTCCTGGGCGCAGGCAGACCCCTGGCAGTTTGTTTCCCCTGAGACCTTAAACTCGGGATATCTCAGTGCTGCTTTACTGCTCAGGCAGGCAGTGAAGATGGCTGTGTGGAGTCACTCCCTGTGCCGATCCCCATGTAGGGCACAGACCCCCAAGCCAGGTTGGCACACAGATGAACCACCTATCTGCCCAGGTCCTGGGCACAGACAGACCCCTGGCAGTTTGTGCCCCCTGAAATCTTAAACTCGGGATATCTCAGTACCTGTTGCTGCCTTTCTGCTCTGGCAGGCAGCGAAGATGGTGTCGGGGAGTCACTCCCTGTGCTGATCCCCATGTAGGGCACAGGCCCCACAACAGGCACACAGATGAACTGCCTATCTGCCCAGGTCCTGGAAGCAGGCAGACCCCTGGTGGTTTGTACCCTCAGATATCTTAAACTCAGGATACCTCAGTATCTGGTGCTGCCTTTCTGCTAAGGCAGACAGCGAAGATGGCAGTGGGGAGTCACTCCCTGTGCTCTAATTCCACTTTTAATCAACTTAAGAATTCTTTTATGCCTACCATTATTACTTCTATATAAAATTTTCCATGATAATCTTCAATTCTAACATGTTTAAAATTTTTAACACCTAAAAGTTTTCTACAATTTTATCAGAAATATTTTCCATGTAAATCTTCAGTTCTATCATAAAATGTTTCTATTTCATAATTCAATTAATTTAACAATGTTTTACATGTCTACCCCTTTACTCTTTAATTTTCCATGAAAATTGTCCATTTTAACATGTTTTTCTATGTATCTCCTCTATTTTATCTGAAATGTTTTCCATGTAAATCTTTAATTTTATCATAAAGTATTTTTACTTCCCTTTTCAATACAAAACAGTGTTTTGTTACTGCAAAAAAATCATGACCAGTTCTGTGTTCATTAAAAGAGTACTATGTGTAGGATACCTTTCTATCAAGTTTCATTTAGAGAGCTCCAAAATTACAAGGCAGTGTCATGTCAGTGTTTCAGTTAAAACTCCAAATCTGCAACACAAGTGCCATAGCTTTGACTCCCTGCTTCATGACATTTATGGAAAGAACATATTTCTGAAGACACTGCTCATCTTAATAACAGGACATAGATAAAACACACTGGAACTAAACTGGAATCACCTTTCTTTTTTTTCCCTAGTATCTGTGGGATCAGAAAGTGTTATGCAGGGCTGTAGGGGAAATTTTGCATCAATTACATACTGGCATTTTGAATCTGGATGCTACAATACCACTGTCAGACAAAGATATGATGAATAATATGATATTGGCATGACCATTTTAGGGGTAATATGGTTGCATTATATGCATTCTACACTGCAAGAAATATGTGCTTGGTAATGTAAACATTCTCAAAAGTCAGTGGCAGGGGAGTTATATACACTGGCATGTAAAGTACTCCTGTTGTTTTGCTAAGTGGACATGTCAAACTTTATACTATATATTTATATCTATAGAGTAGTACTGGTTTCACCTAGGATGGAGAAGCTTTTTTTTTTTTTTTAAATCTGTGATACTGAATTCAGAGACACCATCTGGCCAAAGTGAAAGAAAAAGTGGTTGTTCTGTGATAGTGCCTAGGAAGCATATCAGCATCGTATTCTCTGTAGAAAGAAACATCATGGATGAAGGGTTAGAAGGAATGTATGGACTGCAGAATGAGAAAGAGTTCTGTGAAATGTTCCAATCTAAATATGGCACGATTGTTGCAGTTATGGACACAGAGCAACTCTGGATATCTGCACAAGACCAGAACAAAACCGGACCATCAACAATGCTATCACTGATGGAGGGGAATGCTCACGAGGCTCTACACTTTTCTAAATAGAAATCTACAGACAACACTTCCTGGAAAAACTGGTACTATTAACAATGTAGCCATTCATCCCAGCAAATAACCCTGTACCCAAGTTCATTCATGCAACTCTGGTTAATCTCAGTGTGGTATAGCAGAGAGAGACATATCTATTAAAAGGGAAATTTAGTTGGTAAAAGTAGAGATGAAGAAAATATGATGAAAAGAAATGGCAATGGGGCTGAAAATGACAAAAATATATAAGATAGAAACATAAAATTTAAAAACAAATAAAAAAAGTAACAAAAGTAAATGGCCATTTTTCTTTCACTATGGTTTTGAAGAAATTGTGTGGAAATTTATTCTGTCTTTTTATGAATGGAGATGCTCTCTGTTTTGTTGTTTTTATAGTTTTCTATGTGGACTTTCAAAGGCTTTAAACATTGTTCTTAGACACACATCAGGCCATGATGTTTTCACAGTTTATATTTGGGCCAGCCTTGAGCTGCTCCTTTCCATTCGTAATCAGGAAAATTTCTTTTCCCGTTATTTGGTAATTTACACCTGTTGATTCTGTTTTCATCCCAGTCTACTATATGTGCAGTTGTATATTGTCATGCTTCATCCCCAGGTTTGGGGAGGTCTTCAGTTATGGAAAAGGTAAATTTTAAGTAATTCTGACATTGTATCTCTAATGGGATATGTACAATACCAGTCAGGTGTCCCCACTCAAGAATAAACAAACTTTTTCCTTACTCTCTAAATTACTCCTTTCTCTCTAAATTTAAGAAGTTCCATTCTTTCCACTATAAAATAGAATCAATTGTTCTACAGAAAGACGAATACAAGTAAGACAACACAGTGGTGTTCCTGTTTTTGTGAGCAGTTTATGACCATTCACTGATTTCTTCTTCTACTTGTGTTTTTGCTGATCTCTATGCTCCTGGCCATCCACACTCAGTTTTTTCAAACATTTAATGTAACTGCAAGTAGAGAACACTCGCTTAATTCACAAGGTCCACTATTTCCCTGATTATCTCCTATAAACCCTTGCTATCCACATTCCTCCCTAAAGGTAGTAGTTTCTAACATTTGACTGGTTCCCTTCACACTTCAGCTTTCTAAGTACACTAACAAATTAATTAAAGGATGGTTATCTGGAAATAATTAAGATAAATACAAAATTTCACTGTTTTTAGAGGGAACAAAGTATACCACATTCTCTAGTAACTCTTACAGTATAAAAATAAAGATCAGAATTCAATATTATAATGAGTGCTTTAATTTTTCTTAGTTGATATTTGTAATTATGGTACAAAAGAACATATATGTGTGATAAATACTAAGGGTCTCTACTTCTAGTACTTCTAGGACAAAAAGAAGGTCAATTTGGAACTTGACTAAATACTTAAAAAGAAATACCATGTTAAAAGATCTGGCAAAGTTAAGAGTCAAAAGGATATGTAAGCAATATACAATACAATAAAAGCAAGTCGACGGAAATTGTCAGAGGCTTATAATAGAATACCTTATTTTCTATTGAAATCCAAACAATTCCTGAAAGCATTGAGTAGGGACACCTGACTCATAGAATATATGAGATATCAGGCATCAGATGGGTAATGTAATGATGTTTAAATGAGATGACAAGAGTCACAAGATCACGAGTGTGCTATATAATGGAGACTTCTGGATCAATATAAACCTCATTTATTTCCCAATTTTATATATGTAATGCCTGAGATAATAAATAGTTTTGCTCATACAATATTGTCTAAATAAAATTTCAAGTAAAAATATATTTGGTTGGCACAAAGTTAGAATCAAATACAAGTTTTTCCTAAGGGTAGGTTATTCAATGTACCCAATACATTAAGAAGACCATAGGTTCCATCCCCAGCACCACCACAAAAAGAAATGAAGGAAAAAAGGAATAAAAAATTACCAAAACAATAAATTAACCAGGAAGTACATATTGTGGTAGAAAAGAATTTCAAGATATGAGAAAATGAGTGTATATAGAAGAATGAAGACATTTTGCATTTATTCTAATCAAATCAAACAAAATTTATAACTATAGAATTAAACAAATAAACAAAAGTCCTATTTTAAAACTCAAAGACCATGTTAAGGTTATCAAGAAGGCAGGCTCAAGTGGATACTCCAATCCCACTTAGAAGGGGGAATAAAATAATCATGGGAGGCAGAGGGAAGGAGAGAACTTCTAGAATGTCCCAGACACTAGAGGTGTGAGAGGCTCCCAGGACCCAATAGGGATAACATTGGCTGAAAGGCCCAACAGAGGGGAGATGGAACCTAAAAAGACCACCTCCAGTAGATAGACATGGAACACATTTGAGGCATAGAACCACACACACATATTCAAATTTTTTTAACCCAGAATTGTCCCTGTCTAAATGAAATAACAGGACAAAAAAATGGAGCAGAGACTGAAGTAAAGGCTATCCAGAGACTGCCCCAATTTGGGATCTATCCTATCCACAGAAATGAAATCCTGACACTATTACTGATGCTATGTTGTGCTTGCAGATGGGAGCCTAGCATGGCTGTCCTACAAAAGTCTCTACCAGCAGCTGACTGAGAAACAGCCAACCATTGGACTGTGGTCAGAAACCCCTAAGGAAGAGTTAGGGGAAGAACTGAAGGAGAAGAGGATTGTAACCCCATAGGAAGAACAACAATCTCAACTAACCTAGTCACCTCAGAGCTCCCCTAGACTAAGATACAAACCAAATATCATATATGGACTGGTCTGTGACCCCGACTACATATGTAGCAAAGGACTGACTTCTCAGGCCTCAGTGGAAAAGGATGTGCTTAATCCTGTAGATACTTGATGTCCCATGGAAAGGGGCTGCTGGAAGGGTGAGGTGAAAGTGGATAGGTGGGTGGGAGAGCACACTCTCAGAAGCAAAGCAGAGGAAAGATGGAGTGACGAACTCATGGAGGGGGGACCAGTAAGGATCACAACATGTTAAGTGTAAATAAAATAAAATAATAATACAAAAAGTGGAATTTTCTAGCAATTTTCTAATAGAGTTTGGGCAGACAGTTGTCTCTATTTAAGTATGAAAAGGTGATATTTCTTGTGTTTGCAAGTATACTTTTCATAGAAAATAAAAATATTAAAATATTAAAATGCTTTGGCCAATTAGTAGAAGATTTGTGCCTAATTCTAGTCTATAGTGAATGGTTATATGCACATATACATACATATATATGAAGATATTACATATTGAAATGCACAAATGTATACATATCAAGGGAATTGAAAATAGATTATATGTCATAAGGCTAGCAGTCAACATAGACTGATTGAAAGAACACTGGAATTTCCTTTGGTATTTTCTTATAACTCAATATAAAGGTAAACTTGGATCATTGAAGCATTCATTAGAATAAGGAGATTGTTGTCAGTTCAAACTTTTTTATTATTAGTTTTGATAAATCAGATTAAAAATACTTTATATATATGAGTATCAAACATAAACATTTATTGACAGGTAAATATTTATGAAATTACTATTTAATCTAACATCTGCCTCAGAATCTTTGAAGCACAGTCTATGCTTTTATGAATAATGAAATACTTTGAAAACTAATTTGTCTCTTCAACTGGATACTAAAATTTGACATCTTTTCCCCTTGTATCCTTGTGTCCTGACATGCTCTACACTTCTGAGCATGATCTACTAGAAACTACTATCTCACTAGGTTCTTGATAAAGAGTGTAGTTGTTCCTGTATTCTTGTAATCCCCAAGGAAAGAAGTTAACTGTGATGCAGAGATCACTACAAAGGAGATGGGCAGAGTTTATTGTGGAACACAGCAGAATACAGGCTCAATGTTGAGCATGGTTATCCATAACCAAATAGTAATTAATAATAATAATAATGATGATAATAATAATAATAATAATAACACATCTAGATTATCCTAAAGCCTCTAGAATGAATAGTTGTTCTGTGCAGAAATTATCTTTGTCAGGTAACAAAGTTTTACAGACACATACAGAAAATACAAATTAAATGTCTTCATTCTGTCAAAAAGATGCTTGTTAGACAGTCATCTTTTAAAAAATATTAAGGCTCCTCAGATGCAGAGTTCCACAGGCAAACATTAGATGGAGCTTGGAGAGTCCATTTTGACAGAAAGATTTATACCCATGTGTATCAAGTTAGATCAACCAGTAATATAAAAAAGTCTCAGATCTGTGGAAGATATCTTCTGCCTGAAGAGTATGTTCAATACATTTTCTCTTTTTAAGACATCAATATAATTTATTTATTTGAAGGGATGAATAGAAAGAGTGCAATTGAGATCAGAGGACAGCATGCAGCAGTCAGTTTTCTCCTTTCACCACTTTGATCTCAGGTATCAACTCGGTTCTTCAGGGTTGGTGTCAAGGACTTTTTACCTGTTGAGATGCTTGGAAAGTCAAGAAAATGTCAAAACCACACTAAATGCAACATAACTTTCTGCAGTGTGACAGGAGCTAATAGGTTTTCCAATAATATTTCTGTTGTACACTGGTGGGAATGTCTTCCCAAAACATAATGAGTAGTGATGAAATTCAGTCTTCAAGTAGAAATCATTTCCATCTCAAAATTTTAAAAGTTGTTTGTGGGTTATTTTTCTAAAGTAATTGAATTCAATTGAACTCAGTTCTTTTTTTACTATTCCTTAAAATAACTAATCTAGACAGCCTATTCTATTATCATTCTACTACATTATTTTGAGATTTGGAGGGAAGGGGGAGTTGCTGGAGAGGTATCTCGCATTTAAGAGAATTTGGTGACATTGCAGGACTCAGGTTCAGCACCCACCACTTACAAAGTGGCTAAAAATTATCACCAGTAACTCCAGGTCTAGGGCATCTGACATCCCTTTCTTCTCTTTGTAGGCATTGCAGACATTTGGTACACATACAGACATGCAAGCAAACATTTAAAAACATAGATTTAAAAAATAAAGAATTATTTTAGTTTTAATTGTTTGCACGTGTTGGGTGTGCGAGTGAGTATAGGTGCACCTAGAGGTCAGAAACACTGTAAATCAGTAAGGCTGTAATTACCAAAGGTAGTGAGTGAGTCATTTGATACCTGAGATGGGAATCAAATTCAGATCATTTGCAAGGGCAGTGAATGCTCATAACACCTGAGACATTTCTCAAGTCTCTACACTAGATATTCTAAAGAATACTTTAACTTCTCAATTCTTTAGGCTCTCAATAGCCATAGTTGATTAGGGTATATTTTCTCCTTAAAATAATGTTATTGTTGGTTAGCAGTCTAGAACAAGCCAACAATGTCCAAGCTTACTGTTTACTGTGGTTAATTGTTTGTTTGCTTGCCTATCAGAATTGGTACTTTCACTCTATGGGGAAGTTATTTCACCATCTAAGAAGTGGAAAACTTGAAACTATTGAAAGACCCATTCAAGGTTAGGAGATGAGATGAATTTCATCAGTAGCTGGCAAAATGCTTTCTTGATGGAATTTCATATTAACCTTGGTAACTTCTATGTTCCATTAACTTCATTCACTTTCATTCATTGAATGAAATCTTGTGGGCTTTAGTGTTTCTGGCCAACAACTCTTGCCTTTAGATTGCTTTTTCTTACACAATTATATAGGGCAATGTATCCATGGCACTTAATTTTAGCTTATAAGAAAAAATGACATAAAACAGATGCTTAAAACAAAAACATTTTAATAGAGCCCTGCAATGTTCATTTCATTTTCTGTAGTTCTGTCTATGGACAAATGAATGCAAACTCTCAACAAAGAAAGTTTGGACCCAGAAAGCAATGTAAAATTTTATACAAATAATTGTATGCTTGTAAATTCAGTCTCTGGAAGAAGTAATATCCAAAAAACTCTAACTTATAGCATTTGATGGTGTTTACCATTCAAGCAGCTCATTTTGGGTGATATTATCAGGGTATATCAAAGAAAGAAGAATTGTGAAGGGGTGTTTAATAAATCTATAGTAGAGCTGTGCTTATCTCTTTGAAAAAAATCTTCACTATCTTTTGAATTCATCCTCAGGACTTCATCTCTTGAAACTAAAAGAGAATATTTTTTATGATAATTTATTCTGTGGAGTGTAACTGGGTCTGCTTTCTGCTGAGGAGGTCAGCCATCTGGGTGCCAAGTTCAACTCAAAGAAATTTAGTCATTTCTTTAGGTCTACTTCCAATGTGGTTTTAATTATCTTACTGCAAAACAAAACTAAACTAATGCTTTTCTTGAGAGTATTTTCATAGTTTTAAGTGCAAAATGTTCATGTCCATTGTGGAGATATTCCATTTTTCCTTTATCAAAACACACCCATACAAATGGGCACACACACACACACACACACACACGCACATGCACACACATACACACATGCACACGCACACAAACATGCATACACACATGCACACACACATGCACACACATACACACACACACACACATGCGCGCGCGTGCACGCCAGCACGTGCACAATCACTCATATACCCACACATTTAGTTGTTTTGTTTTGTTTTACCACACAGACTCCAAGAATCAAAATCTTTCAGTCAGGATTGACTCCCTTTTGACTGTCAAGTCATTTTTAGCTTGTAACAACGTCTTATTATCTGTAATAGCTAAGATTTGTTTTGCCTGTTGTTACATGCTCTAATCCCACTACTCAGGAGATGACACACTAGAGGCAGACCTCTGTACAGTCAATGAACACCAGATCTACATGTAAAGTTTTATGCCAATCAACTCTAAGTAGGAAAACAATGTATCAATAAAAAGGAATGCCAATGTGTTTACCAAATTTCATGCCAACTAATAAATAAGGAAATTCAAATAGACAATAAACACAACAAATACATGAGTTTTATTCCCTATACTTACAATTTGTCCAGCACCAACTGTTAACCATATCCTGACTATACAATTTTGATAATACCCAAAGTTGGCCACAGGCTTCCTAGTTCCAGAGCTCAAGTCAAAGATTTTTTCTTTTCAGAGGCCAGGTTACTTATATATATGTCATATTTGAATGGTACTTTGGTTTACCTATAGGTGGCTGTCCTCTGAGAGGCTCTGCCAGCATCTGACTAAGACAGATGCAAATACTCACAGCTAATCATTGGACTGAACTCAGGGATCCCAAAGGAAGAGGTAGGGTAAATGCTGAAGGAGCTGAAAGGGATGGCAATCCCATAGGAAAAAGAAAAGTATCAACTAACCAGACCTTCAGAGCTCCTAGGGAGTAAACCACAAACCAAAGAGTACACATGGGTCAGTATACTGCTCCAGCTACGTATGTCTGGTCCCAGAGAAGAGAGGTCCTAGAGGGGATAGGCAGAAGTGGATGGGTGGGTGAACACCTTCTTAGAGGCAAAGGGGAGGAGAAGAGGTTGGGGGTTCATGGATCAAGGAGGGGGATAACATTTGAAATGTAAACAAAATGAATAATTAAAACATGAAACAAAACAGAGTCAGAGATTTCTAATATTTTCATCTGAAACTGAAATTTTTTAGAATGGTTCACAGAACTGAGAAAAACATTTTTTTTCTATCTCAAGCTTTTCATAAAAACCCTGGTGAACAGTCAGAATAGGCTCACAAAGTGAGAGCGAGAAAGATCCCAAATACGTTTGTGTTTCTTAACGAGAATACCTTCACCAACTTGGAAAAATTTTATCTGATTCTTATTGTTTAATAGTTTGGTGGAGGCTCCATTCTATCATATATCATTTAAAAAAATTGGCTATTAGAATTGGCTGTTAGTGATTATTTCAGTCTTTCACTCTGATACCCTTAGGGAGATCAGGTGGCCAGGGTTGAAATTCTTATTTGTTGAAGTCTGATTGTTTTCCCTTGCAAGGATTCTACCATTAGATGTGTCCTACAAGAATCATCTCATTAGCATGAAATCTCCTTTGGAAAGAAGCATACCATGAAGGACAAGGACCATTCTTCTACTCCTTCACAGAGAAACTTTCAAGGGTCTTAGGAATTTCACATTAGAAATTAAATGAATTTATAACATCATACCATGATACTTTTTAATTTTTTATTAATTAATTTACATCCCAACAGTGCTGGGCTTCTAGTTCCTCCCTCACAGTGTCCCTCACCCTTTTCTCCTCTGAGAAGGTGCCCTCCCTCCAGTCCCCGATTTCCTTACTCTGGCACATTCAATTTCAGCCTGAATGGCTGCATCCTCTCCCACTGAGGCCAGAGAAGGCCACCATAAAGACTGAGCTGCCTGAATGCTACTTTTGTGCCTAAGGTGAGGCCTCATTCCAGCCCATGCAAGTCCTTTGGGTGGTGGTTCAGACTTCGAGAGCTGCCAGAGGTCAAGGCTTATGGGTACATTGCACTGACCTCACCTTAGTCAAGTAAAGATGTTAACTATACTCAGCCTTTAATGTGTTGCATGCCAATCTTTCCACAGGGCATTGAAAATTTTATAGAATAAGCACAATTATTAAAATTATTTTTGATATGTTTTGAACAATGGAAACTGTTTGCTTTAAAGACTACAGTCTATTACCCACATGGCTTGTAGTTTGGTTGATGAATAGGTTGAGTACTGCCAGATCGAGAGTTTTTGTAGATTATTCATTTCAGATGGATGACCCCACAGAGTAGGAAGAAATAATTGTTTTTATGTAAGTGAGGTTTTGTATGATATGTTTTTATAAGGAGAAAACAGGCCAGTAAATTATATAAGAAGAAAAAAAGAACGTGAGATATGGCCTAGACATTAACAGTGAAATGGGGATGGCTAGAGGAAATACTTGTAAGGACAAAATCCATAAGCTTTTAATTATTAGCATATATCTACATCACCTGAAGGGCTTATCAAAATGAGCACTCCTGGACCAAGCCCCACAGATTTTGTTGTTGTTGTTGTTGTTGTTGCTTTCTAAAATTATGCATGGGCTAGTTAGGGAATCTCACTTCAAAATTTTGCTGTGGCAGTATGACATAAATTCTACCAATTGGCCAATGTCACAAGGAGAATTAAGAATATATACATTTGAAGGAAGGATAAACATAAATGAAGAAAAAATATTTAGGCTTCTATTTAGAACATATTTCTTCAACTCATATGTTCATAAAATCATTCCAAACATTATATTGTAAAACTAAAATCAAACATCTTAGTTTTATTTATGTTTGATACAGTTTTATTTTTTTCAGAGTATTTTCACATATACTAATTCATTTGATTTTCCTACAAATACTTTCACGTTCACAGACAGGTTATTTTGGTGATACAAATGAATTATAAAGATAAATAACAAATTACATGTCCGTGTGACTAAGAAGTTTCCATCAGAGTTATTGCCCATTTTCTCATAAATACTATCTTGTTATTTTTGCAGCACCACTCTGTCTTTAAATAATCTGGACATCAGAACTCATGGCTACATATGCAGATTTGATGAGTGATAGTATAAATATAATGACTGCCAATGTTAGTGATTAATTTTCATAAATCAATAGAACCATGGATTAAATGCATTCATGTGCTGATTTGTTGTAACTCTCAACTTGACAAAACCCAGAACGATCTAGGAAGAAAATATTTTCTGTTGTTTTGATTTTTTATTAAATTTATTTATATATTTACTTTACAAACCAATATCAGCCCTTCCTCTCCTCCTAGTACCCCCTCATGCATGTCCTCCCCATATTTTCCTTACAGAGTGAAGCCTTCATCTGTGTGTCAACACACCTCCCTCCCTTGACACACTCCACATACCCCCATCTACCCAACACCCCACTCTACACATCAAGTTGCTGAAGAACTAGGCACATCCTCTCCCATTGAGGCAAGACAAGGCTGTCCATTTTGGGGTGCAGGATCCACAGGCAGGTAAGTAGGCAACAAGCTCAGGGATAGTCACTGCTTCAGTTGTTTGGGGGACCTGCATGAAAATGAAGCTGCTCATTTGCTACATATGTGCAGGGCCTAGGACCAGCCCAGGCTTGCTCTTTGGTTGGTGATTTAATCTCTTGGAGACCCCAAGGGCCTAGGTTAGTTGACTCTGTTGGTCTTCTTATGTCACCCCTCTCCTCCTCAGGTTCCTCAGTCTTTCTCCTGACACTTTCCAAGCTCTATCTACTGTTTGGGCCTGAGTGTCTATATCTATTTCCATTGGCTGTTGGATGGAGCCTCTCAGAGGACAGTTCTGCTAAGTCACTGTCTGTAAGCATAACAAAGTATCAATACTGCGAGGGATTGCTTCTTGCCAATGCGATGGTTCTCAACTTGGGGCAGTCATTGATTGTCCATACGCTCAGACTCTGCTCTATCTTTGTCCCTGTACATCTTATAGGCAGGACACATTTTGGGTCGAGGGTGTTGTGGATGGGTTACTGTACCTTATCTAATCCTGCCTGGCTACAGGAAGTGGCCACTTCAGGATCCATATCCCCTACTTCTAGGAATCTCTGCTAGAGTCACCTCCTTAGGCCCTCTGGGGCCTCTCCGCATCCCAGGTCTCTGACACATACTAGAGGTTGACCCTGCCTTCCAGCAAATCTCCCTTCTCTCTCCCATGCTAACCCTACATATAATCTTCCCACTCCACTCCTCATCCCCTCTTACACTATTTCCCTCCTTCCATTTACTCCAATATCTATTTTATTTCCCCTTTTGAGAAAGATTCAACCATTCTCCATGTGCCTCCTTTTTATTTGGCTTCTTTTGGGTCTGTTGATTATTCCATGATTATCCTATAATTTATGACTAATATCCACTTATAAGTGAGTACATACCATGAATCTTCTTTTTTTTTGTCTGGGTTACTTCACTCAAGTTGATATTTTCTACTTCCATCCATTTGCCTGCAAAATTTATGATGTCCTTGTTTTCAATGACTGAGTCGTATTCCATTGTATAGATATACCAAACTTTTTGAATCCATTCTTCAGTTGAGACATCTAGGTTATTTCCAGTTTCTGCTGATTATGAATAAGGCTGCTACGAACATAGTTGAACAAGTATCCTTGTAGGATGGTGGATCATCTTTTGGATGTATGTGCAGAGATGATATACTTTGGGTCTTATGGTAGAAATATTCCCAATCTTCTGAGATACCGACAAATTGATTAACAGAGTGATTGTACAAGTTTGCACTCCTACTAACAGTGGAGGATTATTCCCTTTGCTCCACAGCCTCACCAGCATATGTACTCCTTTGAATTTTTAATCTTGGCCATTTTGATGGGTGTAAGGTGGAATCTCAGAATCATTTTAATTTACACTTCTCTAATGACTAAAGACAATAAACATCTCTTTAGGTGTTTCTTGAAAATTCAATATTCTTCTATAGAGAAGTCTCTATTTAGCTCTGTACCCCATTATTTAACGGGGTTATTTGGACTGTTGGTGTGACTGTATTATTGATATACTACCTCTGTTTGATTGTGTTTTCCTGTATGTCTTCTGCATTTTTTCACTTTGTCTTTTAATGTCTCTAGCTATTTGAATGTATTTCCCTGTGTTTCCTTTAAGGGTTTATTCATGTCCTCTTTAAAGGCCTCCATTGTCTTCAGAAGATTGGATTTAAGATCATCTTGTGCTTCAGTTTCATTAGGTTACCCAGGGTTTGTTGTAGCAGGATAGATGGGCTCTGGTGGTGTCATATTGCCCTGGGTCTTGTTGATTGCATTCTTACACATTTATATGTTCATATGTCATTTAGGCATCTGTTTTTTCCTGGTGTTTGCTGGAGGATCTTGAAGTCAGTAAGATTACTCAGGAAGGTAGGTAGAGCTGTGGGCCAGACAGTGGAGATCAGTGTCCCCTATTCTGTTGGCTGTGCCTCAGGTAGACCCAAATCTGTAGGCTGTATGGCAGGTGGACCATATTCTGCAAGCTGTGTCCCAGTTAGACCCAGCTGAGCTGGCAGGCAGTCTGACTAGGAAGGGTGGTCATGGAGGGTTGCAAGCTGGTTAGTTTGGGGGAAGAATGGTACAGGCACAGGCTCAGTTTACAGCCTCTGACCTCAAGTCCATATTTATATATAACCAACACAAAAGTGCCAAGAATGATAATGTAACATATCACTGGTATTTGGGAGGCTTTCAGAAATCCAGTATCAGAAAGTTTGTACTAAACTATAGCCCATCTTCATAGGACTACATCAGACATGGTTTAACTGATTCATACTGTATTTCTGTATTAGTTTTGTGTAATCTTAATGTGAGCTGGTCCTTGTGTCCTTCTATTCCCAACATCTTATGCCTTTTTAGTACCTGGGATTTTTATCAGAGAAGGGCCTATCGAGTCTACTTAGACCCATAATCCATAATTACAGTGTATAAACTAGCTCCATCTGCTCTAGAAATTCTTACTTTGAAAGTTTCCAGACTTTCCAGTCTGGCAGGCCCTCAGGCTCTCTACTATCCTTCAATGTCATGGATGTCCCTTTGTGTCTCAGGCCCTATGTTTTCCCTATGGTTCTCTCAATTGTGTACACTCATGGAATGAAGACATCTCACTTAATGATCATTAGTCACTGAATATTTGATGTAGCCATAATCTGTTCTATACACACTGTTCTTCTTTGTTATCAGATAGTTGCATCATTGTTTTCTTATTTGTGGCCCCTAATGAAACTCTCAGTATTTGTGGATATCTTTTGGGGAAGCATATCTTGGATAATTATATATGTTTGGTTATCTTATAACCTTCTGTAACTCCCTTATTAGTCAATTAGTACTTAGTGCCACCTCTTTGGAATAGAACAGGCCTTTGTAATCGGGAAGCCTTAAGTACCCATTTTTTGTTAGCAGCTACTGGAACCACTATCAGACTCACAATAGGCTCTAAATCTGCAAGAGAATCTTAGATTTGTATTTGCATAATGATACAAAGTGACCTTGGCTATTGCCTCTAAGTAATTCCTAAGTCACCAAACCATAACAAATTGTGAGGCAATACAAATTTCTCTTGTGTAAAATGATTTAATAAATGCCCAAGATAAACCTTTCTCAGTGAATATAAACACATCTTGGATCATTCTATAGTAGCACTGACTCCAAATCAGAGTTGCCTTGTTCTTTAAGTTAGTAAAAGATAATAGAACAGCATGGATAAGCAAAAGTACCAAATTTAATACTTCATAGTTCACAGTCATTCTCCAGATCTTATTTGGTTTCCACAGCGGCCACATAGTTACATTGCAGTATTAATGTGTTGCTCATTTTAAATGAGAAAGTTTCCTGGGAAACACAAAGATCACTGTTCTTAGGTTTGGCAAACTTTGCAGGGACAGTGATAAAAGATGACTCCTCGCTACTGGTTTCACAGTTTACACTTGCAGTTTGAATTCCCTGATAGTTGTTTGCAAGGTTGTCAAAACTCACAGAATATCCACAATCAGGACATTTTCCACTAAAATAGAAGTATACAGTGAGTCTTGCTAGAAAAGGGGGCAAACAGAGCTGATATCCAAAGAGACAGTTACAGATTTTGCCTTGATTGTGAGACTTCTGTAGCCATCTATGTATGCTGCCAGAAAAGCTATTAAGGTCCTCACAGACCAAATTTTAGTCAACTCTACTGTTTAAGGCAACAGATGCTTAACATCTTTTGTGCATTAGTCGGGAACCAATTAATTATGGGTATGACATCTAATGTTTTCTGTAGTCTTCATATTTGGTGCACCTTCATTGTATCTTGGGATGTGCTCAGTCATAATGGGAGTTTCACTTGATAAGGCCCAAAGTACTTATCTACATTTAGAGAGCATTGCACATTTGGCTCCCTCTCATGTCCCATGTCAGAGCTAGCTCCAGCAGTGTGCCTAACTTGAGGGTTTGGGGAATGCTCTGCAGGCATTATTAACTGAAGTTAATTGTTTCTTGTAGTCTTTAAACTTTTAAATTTAATTTTATATATTTTTACTTATTCACTTTATATCCTGCTCATCGCCCCTCTCCAAGGCAACCTCTTCCAACAATTTTTCCCCTTCCCCTTTTCCCTTCTCTTTTAAGATGGTAGGGGCCCCAATGGGTCCACTCTCTTCCTCTCTGTTTAATATAGTGCTTGAAGTTCTAGCCAGAGCAAGAAGACAACTAAAGGACATCAAGGGGATACAAATTGGAAGGGAAGAAGTCAAAAGTGTCACTAATATGATAGTATACAAAAAATACCCCCAAAATTCTACCAGAGAACTCCTACTGCTGATGAACACCTTAAGAAAAGTGGTTGGATACAAAACTAACTCAAAGAAATCAATAGCTCTCCTTTATACAAATGATAAATGGGACAAGAAAAAAATTATGGAAATAACACCCTTCATAATAGCCATAATATAAAATATGTTGGTACAGCTGTAATCAAGCAAATGAGAGATCTGTTTGAGAAGAACTTCAAGTAACTAATGAAAGAAATTGAAGAAGATATAAGAAAATGCAAGGATTTCCCATACTCATGGATAGGATATATCACTATATTAATATAGTGATGATGGCCATCTTATCAAAAGCAATATACATATTCAATGCAACTCCCATCAAAACTCTAACACAACTTTTTATAGACCCTGAAAGAACAATTCTCAACTTCATATGGAAAAACAGAAAACTCAGGATAGCAAAAACAATCTTGAACTTCTGAAGGAATCACCATCCCTGACCTCCATCTATACTACAGAAAATAGTGCTAAAACCTCCATGGTATTGTTACAGAAACAAACATGTTGATCAGTGGAATTGAATAAAAGATCCAGAAATAAAACCACATACCTCATACCTATAGACACTTGATTTTTGCTAAAGAGACAAAAATCATACAATGGAAAAGTAAAAGCATTTTCAACAAATGGTGCTGTACTAACTGGATGTTGACATGTAGAAGAATGAAACTACATCTCTACTTTAGTTACCCTGCACAAAACTCAAGACAGAGTGGAACAAGGACTTCACCATAAAAGTAGATACACTAAATCTCATTGAGCATAAAGTGGGAAATACCCTTGACCACATTGGTATAGGAGACAATTTCCTGAACAGAACATTAGTGGTTCAGGCTCTAAGATTAGCAACTGATAATTGGGATCTCATGAAAATGCAAAAGAAGGCAAACGACATTGTCAGCAGTCTGAGCCCATTGATAATGGATCAGGACTAAATTTTTTAAAACCTATTTTTAGTAAGACTTCTCAAAAACACTTTGACGCCCTTCCAGCCCACTGCCCATAAGTAGGGGAGAAAAGATGGTATACAGGACAAAGAATGTGGACTACTTGTTTAGAAGTAGTTCTATGGGATGATCCCAATCATTATTTGTCAGAATACCTGCAGCCAGTTCATTTGAGTCAGGATAACAGATACCAATGAGCAGCCATGGCATGATCCAGAACAAACAGCCAATCCTCTACTGAATCGGAACAGGTCAACCAGAGGGAAGACAACCCGTCTGGATACGAGGAAAACTTCTCTGTTCTGCTCTGCCATTCTCAATGAAGTGAAGATCAACATTGTGAAGAACCAAAGATGCACTGCAAGGCTAGCTATGCAAGAGCCCCATCACTGTCTGTTGAGTCCTATTTATACTCTCTCCAAACATCATGTGTCCTCCTTCCACAGGTCTTGCCTCAGCAAAACACCAAGTGAATTTGTCTCAGCACGACACCACATGAGTCTGCATCTGCATTGCATGACACAACCAGAGACTTCCATTTCAGCTTTTAGCACAGAACTTGTTCTGCTTTCAAAGGCCACTGTTGATAGTAATATTACATTTAGGGAGCATGATAATTATTACTTCTGAAATATCTGTATTAAGTCCATTTAGGAGCTTCCTTTATTTACAGTCTCTGTAAACTCACCACACACATACTATATGTTCCTGTGATCATAGAGGTCATTAGTTGTCTCCTTCAGACACTTCCTTAATAGAGGGGTTGATTTCATGGATGCCAATTTTCCCATATGCTTACTCTGAAGGCATCATGCCTTCTCAGAGATATAGGATTAGGATGCTCCAAGCTCTAAATATACTCCATTTGTTTTAAATATAAAATTTTAAAAGGTTCATATTCATATCATGCTCTAAATCACATATTTAAGCATTTGATTTTTTGTTTCAACTCAAAAGTCTCACACATTGATTTCTAACTTCAAAATGTCCTCAAGGTCAGCTTTCTATATAGTCAAAACAGCCAGTTTATTTTCTTAGCATCCACTGTGCTCTTCTTCCAGCAGAATGACTAAGAAGATGTGAAGAAATGGTCCCAGTGAGGTATGGCATTTGTATCCTGTTGACTATGCCAAGTTACATTGCCAAGAAAGGATGGAAGTCATTAGAGCCTGCATATTGAAGATTGTGAGGAGTTGACCAGAAATAAGGCATAGGTTATATTGCCTTGGTGAAAGCTACTGGGCATGCAGATGCCAGCTGACAACCAAGTATACATACAAAACAACACAATGGCAGCAGGGAAGTAGAAACTTAGACCTACAGGTAGATAAACACAGATATGTTGGGAAGGACAGAAGCTGAGACTCCAGCTGCTCTAGCAATCTACCTTGAGGCTATACTCATACATAACCCACATAAAGCAACCTTCTTGGACAAATAGTTATGTAACAGATTATATCCTGTTTTCTTTGTGGGTTCCAAGGCATACAGTATTTGCTATTTTGTGCTAACTCTGAGTCCTGGGGTTCTCTGGCTGTCAGGTGTCAGCCATGTTTTAACTTATTCATCCTAGGTATTCATATGGGTTCCTTGCTGTCTAAACATAAACTTCCCCTCATGGCCTTCTATTCCCATCTGCCGGGAACCATTCTCACTTAGATCTCAAAACCTCCTCCTTTCAGCCATTTTTAGCCTGCTTTTAGAAGGAAAAATACTAGATTTCAAGATTAGCCAAGTAGCCAGATGGTCAGTACATATAGGGCTCACCTGAGTAGGCTAGAACAAACAGAGCTCACCTGTGGTTAGGTTACCATAGAAACTCCTTTCCATCTCACCTCCTCATGATCAATTTACTGTGCCAATTTCCTGCAGCAATAATCAGTTTTCCCCTGAGATTCTGAGAGATAATTCTGAGAAACTGTTCCTGAGAAACAATGCTTGCCTCCTGAGATTGTTCCCCCAAAACAATGTCTTGCCCCCTTTACCCCTCCCTATACCTTGCTTGCTTTCCTTTATATTGACTTGTGTAAAACAATAAAATTTGACTGCTTGATCAGAATACTGTCTTGCTGTCCATCTCTTGTGTCTCTTGTCCCAACATTTTCTCCTAGGTTGTCCAGGGACCCTGTTGACTGTCCTGTGGGTTAGGACACCAATCAGTGGCTCAGTTGGTAATGCTGAGTTCTAATAAACCTTATGACTTGAGTCCTATGGGGTAGAACGAAAGGACTTATTACAGTAATTTGTCCACAGTTCTCTATGAATGTATGTACACAACATATACACAGGCATTCACACATGTGCACCATACACTCTAAGTAAATAAATGAATGATATAAATATTGTCTTTTTTCCAAGTGTTTGTTAATTTTTATGGTACACTGTCACTGCCTTCAGACATACCAGAAGAGGGCATCTGATCTCATTAAAGATGGTTGTGAGCCACTATTTGGTTACTGAGAATTGAACTCAGGATCTCTGGAAGAACAGCCAGTGCTCTTAACTGCTGAGCCATCTCTCCAGCCCTGATATAAATATCATTAAATCAAGTCTTTTCATTCCTGTAGTTTATCCCAGACATTCTCTCTTCTATAAACTTAGAACACTTTTTCTTCCTGTGGTTGTTTCTGCATTCTGTGGTTTCATTGTTAATGCTCTATGGGGTTCATGTATAGATGTTTTTGTATTTTGAAATAAATGATTTTGACACAAAAGTCTGATGTTTTTAAATTCTTCCAGCACAGCCCCCTCTACATTTAAGCACTTCAATTTTGTATATAATCAAGATAATTACAGCTGTCATTGTTGGTTCCACTGTAATGAGAAAAATAATTTTCTGCAGTGATTTTTCAATAAAGCAGATGATGCTCAACTTGTAAACCTGGAGTTCTAATTTATAGACCTGAGATAAATGTCAGCCATTTGCATTTTAACAAGTATCCTATGTCTATGATAAAAGTGCTGGCTCATAGGTCTAGCTTTATGAAAAGCTGATTCTGAATCAAAGATTCCACATGAAAAGTATTATGAATGAAACTCTCTGCATTGATTCCTGGGGTGAAGGAAAAGGTTGGAAGAGAGAAAAGATACACTGTGGTGCTTTAATATTCTATGATATGCTAAAGAGCTATAATACTGATTAAAAATGTTGAAATTGGAGTAAGATCTGGGAATGTTCAAGTAAGTTACAAAGAGAAACTCAGATTTTTCCATTAGAAATAGCTATGACATCTATTGTGTTTGGCTGTACTATGGTGCTTTCAGCCAGTGTACAGGTGTGGCTAGTGACAAGATGGCTATAGTTAGAGTAAAAGTTCATTTTATTTCCAATTTAAGAGAGGCTTGTGTGCCAAACTTGTAACATTCAATGCTAGACATATGTAATTGTTCAAGTCTTTTTAATCACATTTACAGCCTAAGGGAAATAGCTATATATCATGAACATCTATCTATACCAGGGCACTAACTCAGGTGCAGAATGAACTACGGAGGAATATAGTGACCTGGCTTTGTAGTTAGCAAGAAGATAATAGTGAATCTTGTGAAAATATGAAACTATTGTATTTAAATAATTTAAATAAGTAAAAAATAAAATTGCAAGGAATCCAAACTCTTTTATTTGGGACCATATGTGTTGCAGTTGGTTTTCCTGCTAGAAAAATATATGGATAATGGCTTTAGTCAAATAGGAGACTAGCTACAGATAGGTGAAGTCATGGAAAATCTCTGGATGTATCTAGTCTTGAATATATCCTAGAAGCACATAAGATTTTATATCTTACAATATAGATCTTATTCCATGTAGTGGCTATTCCTGGTTGTCAACTTGACTATATCTGGAATGAACTACAGTCTAGAATTGGAAGGCTCACCTCTGATCCTAATTTGGAGGCTCAGAGATATAAGTTTCTGACCTGGATCTTGGCATGGAGACCTTGAAGCATAGTGGCTAAGACAAGGAAATCTTCGAGTTCAAGATCATTTGGGATTAAAGGCATGGATGCACACACCTTTAATCTGGGCCACACCCTCTGCTGGAGACCCATACACCAATAATCTGGGCCACAACCTCTGTTGGAGACATACAGCCTTTAATCTGGGCTACACCATCTGCTGGAGATATATAAGGACACTGGAAGAAGAAAGTCTCTCTCTCACTCTTCCTTGCCTGCTTGCCTCGTGGGACTGAGAAACTGCTAGATCCTTGGACTTCCATCCACAGCTGCTGCTGACCATTGTTGGGGAGTTGGACTATAGACTGTACATCATCAACAAATTCCCTAACTATATAGAGACTGCCCATATGTTCTGTGACTCTAGAGAACCCAAACTAATACAGAAGTTGGTACCAGGAGTGGTTCTAGAGGAGCAGAAGTATAAGGGTGAATGTTTCAAAATTTTGGAGTTGGTTGGTTGATCCAATAGCACCTTCAACTACTGAAACTTCTCCAGATTCTCTCCCTCCTGGGAACTCGGAGAATATTCAAGACCCATGGATGAAACTATATCTCAAGCTTAAAGAAGCTAATGCCTTTGATTATCTTGATGAATTAGGTGATTCAGTGGTATACAATACTTTCTCCAAGTTGGGGAAAAAATCGGAAAATAATTTTGCTGGCAGGTTGCTCTTAGGATCGTGGGAAAAAACAATGAAGGAAAGGAAGGAGTTGTGTGATAAAATTGAAGAACTCCAGACTCAAGTAAATAATCTAAAAGTTGCTAAGTGTGCCCTTGAAGAGAATCTACTCTCTAGCAGCCACAGAGCTCAAGTAGCAGAAAATCAAACTGAAGCCCTCATTATAACGTTGACTGAATTACAGCGAAAATTTAAGTCTCAATCTCAGAAGGTGTCAGCAGTTAAAGTAAGGACATTAGTTGGCAAAGAATGGGATCCTATAACTTGGGATGGGGATGTGTTGAAATTGAGAATTTGGAATCTTCAGATTTTCAAGGATTTGCTCCACCTGAAGAAGTAGTACCTTCAGCCCCACCCCTTGAAATAATGCCTTCTCCACTTGAAGAAATTAATCCCTCAGAGCCTGATAAACCAGCGGTGACTTTTGTTGAAAATACTGATGTTTCTCAAGGCCCACCAATAGTTTCTTCTAGACCTATAACCAGACTCAAGGCAAAGCAGACCCCTAGAGGGGAGGTAGAAAATGTAGACCATGAGGAAATACACTATACTAATAAGGAGCTTAATGAGTTTGCTAATTCATTCAAGCAGAAGTCTGGAGAATATGTGTGGGAATGGATTTTAAGGGTGTGGGATAATGGTGGAAGGAACATAAAACTAGAGCAGGCTGAGTTTATTGGCATGGGCCCTCTGAGTGGAGAATCTAGGTTTAATATGGAAGCTCACACAGTTACAAAAGGTGTCAAAGTTTGTTTGATTGGTTGACTGAAGTATTTATCAAAAGATGGCCTACTGAAAAGGAGTTGGAGATGCCTGATATCCCTTGGCTTAGTGTTGATGAAGGGATTTTAAGGCTTAGGGAAATTGCAATGCTAGAGTGGATACGTTGTGTAAAACCTAATCCTCCACAGTGGGAAGGTCCAGAAGATATGCCCTTCACCAGTCTTATAAGACGCAAACTGGTGAGAGGGGCACCAGCACATTTAAAGAGCTTTGTTCTTTCCCTTTTCCTTGTGCCAGACCTTAGGGTTGCAGATGCTGCTTCTCAATTAGATGAATTAAATGCAATGTGTTTAATTGGACCCCGAGTTAACAAGGGCCAGGTGGCAGCATTGAATTGCCAGAGACAAGGCGATCGTAGTTATTATAATGGACAGCATAGACAAAACAATGTTTATAATGACATACCCTGTAATGGGCAGAGAGGTGGAATTTATAATGGTATGACTCATTTCAACCTTTGGTGCTGGCTAATCGATCATGGTGTTTCCAGGGATGAAATACATAAGAAACCTACTGCGTATCTGTTTGATCTGTATAAGCAGAACAATCCTCAAACAAATGATAGGAAGGCTACATTGGATCATGGCAAAAGGCAATCTCAGCCAGTGAATCAATTTCCAGACTTGAGCCAGTTTACAGATCCAGAACCCCTTGAATGAAGGGGTGGCCGGGTTCCCCTGAGGAAGGATCTTGATAAGACACCTAAAAGTTTTGCTGTTAGTCTTTCTCCAATTCTTCCCCAGAGGGACCTACGGCCTTTTACAAGGGTAACTGTACACTGGGGAAAAGGAAATAATCAGACTTTCCGGGAGCTATTGGGTACTGGTTCTGAATTGACACTGATTCCAGGAGATCCCAAGAAACATTGTGGCCCTCAAGTTAGAATAGGGTTTATGGAAGACAGCTAATTAAAGGAGTTTTGACTGATGTGCGACTCACAGTAGGTCCAGTGGGTCCCCGAACACATCCTGTGGTCATTTCCCCAGTTCCAGAATGTATAATTGGGATAAATATACTCAGAAATTGACAGAATTCTCATATAGGTTCTCTGACCTGTGGAGTGAGGGCTATTATGGTTGGAAATGCAAAATAGAAGCCTTTAGAGTTGCCTCTGCCAAAGAAAATAGTGAATCAAAAACAATATCGTATTTCTGGAGGAATTGCAGAAATTACTGCCACAATCAAGGACTTGAAAGATGCAGGGGTGGTGGTTCCCACCACATCTCCCTTTAACTCTCCCATCTGTCCAGTGCAGAAGACAGATGGATCATGGAGGATGACAGTTGACTATTGAAAATTAAATCAGGTAGTAACTCCAATTGCAGTTGCTGTACCAGATATAGTTTCGTTAGTTGAGCAAATTAACACATCTCCTGGAACCTGGTATGCAGCTATTGACCTGGCAAATGTCTTCTTCTCAGTACCTGTACATAAGGACCACCAGAAGCAATTTGCTTTCAGTTGGAAAGGCCAGCAGTATACCTTTACAGTTTTGCCTCAAGGATATATTAACTCGCCTGCCCTCTGTCATAACTTATTTAGAAGGGACCTTGATCGTTTGTCTCTTCCACAAAATATTACATTGGTGCACTATATTGATGATATTATGCTGATTGGACCATGTGAGCAGGACGTAGCAACCACTTTAGATTCATTGGTAACACATATGTGTATCAGAGGATGGGAAATAAATCCGACCAAGATTCAAGGCCCATCTACTTTAGTGAAATTCTTAGGAGTACAGTGGTGTGGGGCATGCAGAGATATTCCTTCTAAGGTGAAAGATAAGTTATTGCACCTGGCCCCTCCCACCACCAAGAAAGAAGCACAACATTTAGTGGGTCTATTTGGATTCTGGAGACAGCACATTCCTCACCTAGGTGTGTTACTATTTACCGAGTGACTCAGAAAACTGCTAGCTTTGTGTGGGTCCCAGAACAGGAGAAGGCTCTTCAACAGGTCCAGGCTGCTGTGCAGGCTGCACTACCACTTGGACCATATGATCCAGCAGACCCAATGGTACTTGAGGTGTCAGTGGCAGATAGAGATGCTGTTTGGAGTCTCTGGCAGGCCCCTGTAGGTGAATCACAGAAGAGACCTTTGGGATTTTGGATCAAAGCTCTACTGTCATCTGCAGACATCTACTCTCCTTTTGAAAAATAGCTCTTGGCCTGCTATTGGGCCTTAGTGGAAACTAAATATTTGACAATAGGACACCAAGTTACTATGCGACCTGAACTGCCCATCATGAGCTGGGTGTTATCAGACCCTCCAAGTCATAAAGTAGGGCGTGCACAACAGCAGTCTATTATCAAATGGAAGTGGTATATATGTGATCGGGCCAGAACAGGTCCTCAAGGCACAAGCAAGTTACATGAAGAAGTTGCTCAGATGCCTATGGTTTTTACTCCTGTTACAACGCCATCTGCTGCCAAGAATGCACCTATAGCCTCATGGGGTGTTCCCTATGACCAGTTGACTGAAGAGGAGAAGACTAGGACCTGGTTTACTGATGGCTCTGCATGTTATGCAGGCACCACCCAGTAGTGGACAGTTGCAGCATTATAACCCCTTTCTGGGACAAGCCTGAAAGATACAGGTGAAGGAAAATCTTCACAATGGGCAGAACTTCGGGCAGTACACATGGTATTACAGTTTGTTTGGAAGAAGAAATGGCCAGATTTATGATTGTTCACTGACTCATGGGCTGTAGCCAATGGATTGGCTGGATGGTCAGGGACATGGAAAGATCACAATTGGAAAATTGGTGAGAAAGACATCTGGGGAAGAAGTATGTGGATAGATCTCTCAAAATGGGCAAAGGATGTGAAGATATTTGTGTCCCATGTAAATGCTCACCAAAAGGTGACTTCAGCTGAGGAGGAGTTCAATAATCAAGTGGATAAGATGGCCTGTGGACAGTCAGCCTCTTTCCCCAGCCATCCCTGTTATTGTGCAGTGGGCACATGAACAAAGTGGCCATGGTGGCCAAGATGGAGGTGATGCTTAGGCTCAGCAACACAGACTTCCACTCACCAAGGCTGACTTGGCTACAGCTGCTGCTGAATGCCAGATCCGCCAACAGCAGAAACCAACACTGAGCCCCAGATATGGCACCATTCCTCGAGGTGTCCAGCCAGCAACCAGGTGGCTGGTTGACTATATTGGATCACTTCCTCCGTGGAAAGGACAGTATTTTGTTCTTACTGGAGTAGATACTTATTCTGGATATGGATTTGTCTTTCCTGCACGTAATGCTTCTGCCAAAACCACCATCCGTGGACTCACAGAATGCCTTATCTATCATCATGGTATTCCACACAGTATTGCTTCTGACCAAGGAACTCATTTCACAGCCAGAGAAGTGTGACAGTGGGCCCGCGTTTATGGAATTCAGTGGTCTTACCATGTTCCCCATCATCCTGAAGCAGCTGGTCTGATAGAAAGATGGAATGGCGTTTTGAAGACACAGTTATTGCACAAATTAGGTAGCAACAGCATGGAGGGCTGGGGCAGAGTTCTTCAGAAGGCAGTATATGCTTTGAATCAGCGTTCAATATATGGTACAGTTTCTCCCATAGCCAGTATCCGTGGGTCCAGGAATCAAGGGGTGGAAAAGGGAATAATTCCACTCACTATCATTCCTAGTGACCCTCTAGGAAAATTTTTGCTTCCTGTCCCCATAAAGCAGAACCACAAAGGTTCTGCTGGCCTAGAAGTTTTGGTTCCAGAGGGAGGAGTGCTCCTACCAGGAGCCACAAGAAACATTCCATTGAACTGGATGCTCAGACTTCCCCCTGGCCATTTTGGGCTTCTAATGCCCTTAAACCAACAGGCTAAGAAAGGAATAACAGTGTTAGGAGGGGTGATAGATCCAGATTACCATGGGGAAACTGGATTGCCTCTCCACAATGGAGGTAAGCAGGATTATGTCTGGAGTGTAGGAGATTCCCTAGGGTGTCTCTTAGTACTACCATGTCTTGTGATTAAAGTCAATGGGAAACTACAACAGCCTAATCCAAGCAGGATGACAAAGGACATAGACCCATCAGGAATGAAGGTATGGATCAATCCTCCAGGAAAAGAGCCAAGACCTGCTGAGGTGCTTGCTGAAGGTGAAGGAAATACAGAATGGGTAGCAGAGGAAGGTAGTTATAAATACCAGCTAAGGCCGTGTAACCAGTTGCAGAAATGAGGATTATAAGTAATATGAATGCTTCTATCTTATTTTGTTGAAGATATATTTGTCTTTCTTCCAATGCCTTTAACATTAATTGGTATTGAAACACTAAAAGAATGTTCCCAAGGGACATTTTCCCATTGTAAATTTACAAATGCATTTGCAATTGTACGAGGAATAGTTATATCATGTTAGGCATATTCACAATCTTGTTATTGTTTCATGTGGACATGAGATATTATTTGTGTCAAATTGACAAGGGGTGGATTGTAGTGGCTATTCCTGGTTGTCAACTTGACTATATCTGGAATGAACTACAGTCGAGAATTGGAAGGCTCACCTATGATCCTAATTTGGAGGTTCAGAGATATGTTTCTGACCTGGATCTTGGCATGGAGACCTTGAAGCATAGTGGCTAAAACAAGGAGAACTTGAGTTCAAGATCATTTGGGATTAAAGGCATGGATGCACACACCTTTAATCCGGGCCACACCCTCTGCTGGAGACCCACACGCCAATAATCTGGGCTACACCCTCTGTTGGAGACCTACATCCTTTAGTCTGGGCTACACTCTCTGCTGGAGATATATAAGGACATTGGAAGAAGGAAGACTCTCTCTCACTCTTCCTTGCCTGCTTGCCTCGTGGGACTGAGAAACTGCTAGATCCTTGGACTTCCATCCACAGCTGCTGCTGACCATTGTTGGGGAGTTGGACTATAGACTATAGTTAGACAAATTCCCTAACTATATAGACTGCCCATACTTTCTGTGACTCTAGAGAACCCAAACTAATACATTCCACCTCACACCAGTCAGAATGGCTAAGATTAAAAACTCAGGAGACAGCAATTGTTGGCGAGAATGTGGAGAAAGAGGAATACTTTTCCACTGCTGGTGGGAATGCAAGTTGGTACAACCACTCTGGAAATCAGTCTGGCAGTTCCTCAAAAAACTGGGTATGACACCTCTGGAGGGCCCTGCTATACCACTCCTGGGCGTATACCGAGAGGATTCCCTGGCATGCAATAAGGACACATGCTCCACTATGTTCATAGCAGCCCTATTTATAATAGCCAGAAGCTGGAAAGAACCCAGATGTCCCTCAATGGAGGAATGAATACAGAAAATGTGGTATATTTACACAATGGAATACTACTCAGCAATTAAAAACAATGAAATTCTTAGGCAAATGTTTGGAACTGGAAAATATCATCCTAAGTGAGGTAACACAATCACAAAGGAACACACATGGAATGCAGTCACTGATAAGTGGATATTAGCTCAGAAGCTCTGAATACCCAAGACAAAATTCACATATCAAATCATTCCCAAGAAGAAGAAAGGAGAGGGCTATGGTCCTGGAAAGGCTTGATGCAGCATTGTAGGGGATTACCAAGACAGATAAGTAGGAGGGGGGTTGATTGGAGAATGGGCAGAGGGAAGAGGGCTTATGGTACTTATGGGGAGGGGGGAACTGGGAAAGGAAAAATCATTTGGAATGTAAACAAATAATACAGAAAATAAAAAATAATATAGACATTAAATAGAGTTGGGCATTGTACTCGATAAGAAAATACTGTATTTGTCCATCTGACATATTTACAAAAAAAAGCAATTGGTATCATGGCTATTGAAGTGTATGAAATCCTGGGTATAAACATTGGAAGAAATTGTCCATTTCCTCCAGATTCTCCAGTTGTGTTGAGTATAGGCTTTTGTAGTAGGATCTGATGATTTTTTTTGATTTCCTCAGTTTCTGTTGTTATATCCTCCTTTTCATTTCTAATTTTGTTAATTTGGATACTTTCTCTGTGCCCTTTGGTCAGTCTGGCTAAGGGTTTATCTATCTTGTTGATTTTCTCAAAGAACCAGCTCCTGGTTTTGTTGATGCTTTGTCCATACATTTGTCTCTTTGTTTCCACTTGATTAATTTCAACCCTGAGTTTGATGATTTCCTGTCCTCTACTCCTCCTGGGGGAATTGGCTTCTTTTTGTTCCAGGGCTTTCAGGTGTGTCATTAAGCTGCTAGTGTATGCTCTCTCCATTTTCTTTTTGAATGCACTCAGGGCTATGAGTTTTCCTCTTAGCACTGCTTTCATTGTGTCCCAAAGATTTGGTATGTTGTGCCTTCATTTTCATTAAATTCTAAAAAGTCTCTGATTTCTTTCTTTATTTCTTTTTTTGGCCAAGGTATCATTGAGTAGAGTATTATTCAGCCTCCATGTGTATGTGGGCTTTCTGTTGTTTTTGTTGCTATTGAAAACCACTCTTACACCATAGTGATCTGATAGGAGGCATGGGATTAGTTCCATCTTCTTGTATTTGTTGAGGTCTGTCTTGTGACCAATTATATGGTTGATTTTGGAGAAGGTACCACGAGGTGCTGAGAAAAAGGTATATTCTTTTGCTTTAGGGTGAAATGTTCTATAAATATCAGTCAAATCCAGTTGGTCCAAAGCTTCAATTAGTTTTACTGTGTCCCTGTTTAGTTTCTGCTTTCCTGATCAGTCCATTGAGGAGAGTGGAATGTTGAAGTCCCCCACAATTATTGTGTTAGGTGCAATGTGTGCTTTGAGCTTTAGTAAAGTTTCTTTTACGAATGAGGGTGCCCTTGCATTTGGCACATAGTGTTCAGAATTGAAAGTTCTTCTTGGTGGATTTTTCCTTTGACCAGCAAGAAGTGTCCCTCAATGTCTCTTTTGATGACTTTAGGTTGAAAGTCAATTTTATCTGATATTAGAATAGCTACTCCGGCTCGTTTCCCGAGACCATTGACTAGTAAAATTGTCTTCCAGCCTTTTACTCTAAGGTAGTTTTTGTCTTTGACATTTAGGTGTGTTTTCTGTGTGCAGCAAAATGTAGGGTCCTGTTTCCTTATCCAGTCTGTTAGTCTATGTCTTTTTATTGGGGAATTTAGTCCATTGATATTAAGAGATATTAAGGAATAGTGATTATTACTTCCTGTCATTTTTGATGTTCTTTGTATATTTGAGTGGTTATCTTCTTTTGGGTTTGATGAAGGAAGGTTACTATCTTACTTTTATCAGGGTGTAGTTTCCCTCCTTGTATTGGAGTTTTCCTCCTATTTTTCTTTGCAGAGCTGGGTTTGTGGAAAGATATTGTGTATATTTGGTTTTGTCATGGAATGTCTTGGTTTCTCCATCTATTGTGATTGAGAGTTTTGCTGGGTATAGTAGTCTTGGCTGACATTTGTGTTCTCTCAGAGTCTGCATGAGGTCTGCCCAGGATCTTCTAGCTTTCATGGTCTCTGGTGAGAAGTCTGGTGTGATTCTGATAGGTCTTCCTTTATATGTTACTTGGCCTTTTTCTCTTACTGCCTTTAATATTCTTTCTTTGTTTAGTGCATTTGGGTTTTTTTTTTTGGTATAGAATAGAGTTTATTCAGAATAGGGGATGGGAGTTAGTGGTAGAGAGAGAGAGAGAGGAGAGAGGAGAGAGAGAGAGAGAGAGAGAGAGAGAGAGAGAGAGAGAGAGAGAGAGAGAGAGAGAGAGAGAGGAGGCCGGCCATGACCATGTGGAGGGGGGAAGAGCCCCAGGGGCAGAGAGGTGAGAGAGTATGGGAGAACGGAGAGCAAAGAGCGCATTTGGGGTTTTAATTATTATGTGGCAAGAGGTATTTCTGCTCAGGTTCAGTCTGTTTGGAGTTCTGTAGGCTATGAACATGAAGTAATAAAGAGAAAGGACAATCTCTGTTAAAATAACTCAATTATATGTGTATCATATATACATAATTACCTTGTAAATAAGCAAAAGCCCTAAGGGATCAAGGGGTTTTTTTCTTAGACAACATCTTCATGTGGGACTCCAAGGACCTAATTGTAATTTATTTTTAACATGTAATTACCTAGTAACTCATTTGTCCTTATAGGATATAACTTTTAAGCTCAACAAGTTTCATTTATTTTTCATTTTGTATCAATAGCTAGTACTAGGAATGCAGGATCAGAAAAATATTTTAATTGAGGTAGAACAAAGTGTGCAATGAGAAAAGAAGGGACAGCAGCACTATTAATATCACGCCTATCATTTTATCTTCAGAAGATAAAATTTTTTACTAATTCATTTACTAGTGTAAACTAAATTCTATCAGTCTGTAACATAGACAAAGAGAAGTAAATAGACAGTTGATACAGAAAATTGATCTATGGGTATCTAGCCAAGGCAATTATATGGCTCAGTATGTAGGATGACACGGATGTGATACAGTGCATAGGACTCTGAAGCAGTAGACTTCACTAATGACAGCAGTAACATCAGGTGGCAGTCATGGTTACAGTTCTCTCTAGAGGGCTTTCTGTCATCTCTGGGAAATGAAACCATGCTTCAAATAAATAGACAATCTAAAAAAAACCTCTGCCCATTTTCCAAGGCTCATAATAAAATGCAGTGGCTTAGAGTTCACAAATGCCTTTTGTATGAATTATATAATGGCACATAAAGAAAAAATATGTAAATAGGTAATTATATCCACCACATGAAAGATTACTAGTATATATAGAAGTATCACTGTATATGAAACAAAGAATCATTCAATATTTTTGGTTTCCTCCAAATTAAAAACTGACGTGGTAAACAATAATTTGCAGAATTCTGCTCAGGACACATGCCCAAGCCTCACTATGACAAGATAAAATACAGAATGGTAAACCTACAGCAGGTTATCTGAGCTTCCTCAAGTTATTGGGAAATGAATCAGGAGAGGAAAGAAACAGGGAGATTAAATGATAGATGAATGTTTGGAATGAATGCTGATTGTTGTTGACACACAAGGGAACTGAGTTGGGATGAAAATCAAGAAAATGGGTAACAAATGGTTTTTTGTTTTCCTAATGGCATTATTAATAGCAAAATATTCTTTCTGTCAAAAGGAGTATATTATTCCTGAAAGAAAAGTGGGAAATATTTTGTCTGAGCAGCTTGATATGAGATTATATTAGTTTTCTTAAAGCAAAGTTTTTATTTAAATAAGAATTAAGAGATGTATTTGCAGTTTCTCTAAGTAGAAAAATTAAGCTATGTACATATTTTCTTGAGTGTGAATGCAGTGGACGTAACATTAGAAGTCAGATTTAACTTGTTTAATAGAGATCCTAAATTTCACTCATTGAAATTGCAAGTTTGATTTTTGTGTAATGGTTAAAACTAAAAATAAAAGTTATAAATATAACAAATTGATTTTAACTCAAAACACATGAATCTTGGGAAAATGCTTCTTTGGTTTATTATTTATTTTTTTCTCAGTGTCTTTTCTCCTGCAAGTTTGTTTCCATTTGCCCACCAATGGCATGTACCTACCTTCTCTCCTTTGAAGTCCAATTCTCTTTGTGCAAAGACTAATCTAGATAGTACATTCCTCTGGATGCATCTGACTCTACATTGGAATCCACCAATATGTATGTGTTGCTTTTTCCATATATTTAGGGCTGGATTTCTGTATCATGAAAGCTAATGATAAAGTTGTAGGTTAATCAACTTTAACCATGTGCTGTTTATGAAAAATAAACGACTGTGATTAGAATAGTTTAGAGGAAGAATATTTAGCATTCATGAGGCACTACGTTTGAGACCCAGAACTGAAAACAAAGGAGAATTTTAGTGGTTATTGCCAGCCCCAAGGAAAGTTAGAGAGATGGGGAGGGAGGGAGAGAGGGAGAGGGAGAGAGACAGAGATAGAGACAGAGACAAAGACAGATTTAGACAAAGGTAGAGTAGCATAGAAAATGCACAGGAAAGAGGCAAATGGAATTCATATGGTATAGCTGTGGAGTGGGGATTAAATTTACAGGTGCTATTCACAGCTAAAGGATATGACTTTGCTTCTAATTTGCTTTCACACACAGCCCTACATATCCCAGGATTTCTTTCTGTATTAGACAGGGAAGATAATAGAATACCTTTACACTGTTCTTAGGGAACAAATAAATAATAAAATATGTTTTTATCTTTAAAACATCAGCACATCTTAAATAGTCAATGGTCCTCCTCTCTTCTATGAGTCATGGGTCATAATGTGCTGATTTCATGTTATTTTTCCCTCTCCCTCCTCCTTTTTCTCTTCTCAATTCCTGTTGAAAAAATAGGACAGTATACATTTGGTGATTTTTACATGTATTTTTCATTTATTTAAGAACTCAGAAAATATTTCAAACAAAAATCAGTATCTATATTTTCTTGATTTTTTTCATTAATTGGATATTTTCTTTATTTGCATTTCAAAAGATACCCCCTTCCAGGTCTCCCCTCTTGAAACCCCCTGTTCCATTCCTCCTCCCCCTGCTTCTATGTGGGTGCTCTCCCACCTACCTATCCACTCCCATCCTCTGCCCTGGCATTCCTCTGTACAAGGGCCTCTCCTAATACTGATGTCCAACAAGGCCATCCTCTGTCACATATTTGGCCAGAGCCATGGGTCCCTCCATAGGTACTCTTTGGTTGGTGGTCCAGCACCCAGGAGCTCCAGGGGTCTGGCCTGTTGACACTGTTGGTGCCCCCATGGGGCTGAAAACCCCCTTGCTCCTTCAATCCCTTCTACAATTCCCCCATCTGGCACCCAGCACTAGTGTCAAATGGTTCCCTGTACGCATTTCCCTCTTTATTTGTCAGGCTCTGGCACAGCCTTTCAGGAGCCAGCCACATCAGGCTCCCATCAGCAAGCATTTCTTGGCATCTGCAATAGCATCCAGGTTTGGCTACTGTATATGGCATGAATCCCAATGTGGGGTAGACTTTGGATGGCCTTTCCTTTAGTCTCTGCTCAAAACTTTGTCTCTATATTTCTTCCTGTGAGTATTTTGTTCCCCCATTCAAAGAAGTAGTGAAACATCCACACTTTTGTCTTCCTTCTTCTTGAGCATCATACAGTCTGTGAATTGAATCTTGGGTATTCCAAACTTTTGAGCTAATATCATACCATGTGTGTTCTTTTGTGACTGGGTTACCTCACTCAGGATGATATTTCCTAGTTCCATCAGTTTGCCTGTGAGTTTCATGAAGTCATTGTTTTTAACAGCTGAGTAGTATTCCTTTACGGAAATGTGCACATTGTCTGTATCCATTCCTTTATTGAGGGATACCTGGGTTGTTTCCAGCTTCTGGCTATTATAAATATGGTTGCTATGAACGTAGTGAAGCATGTGTCCTTATTACATATTGGAGCATTTTCTGGGCATATGCCCAGGAGTGTTATAGCTGGGTCCTCAGGTAGTACTATGTCTAATCTGAGGAAACACCAGAATGATTTTAAGAGTGGTTGTATACAATCACATGAGCAATGGAAGAATGTTCCTCTTTCTCCACATCCTCACCAGCATCTGCTGTCACCTGATATTTTGATCTTAGCCATTCTGACTAGTGTGAGGTAGAATCTCAAGGTCTTTTGATTTGCATTTCCGTGATGACTAAGGATGTTGAACATTTCTCTAGGTGCATCTTCCTCAGTTGAGAATTATCTCTTTATCTCTGTTCCACGAGAAAACTCCTAAACCTGCTATACAACTTCGGCAAATGGCTGGATATAAAATTAACTCAAACAAATCAGTAGCCTTCCTCTACTCAGAGGATAAATGTACTGAGAAAGAAATTAGGAAAACAACACCCTTTACAATAGTCAAAAACAACATAAAATATTTTGATGTGACTCTAGCCAAACAAGTCAAAGATATGTATGACAAGAACTTTGAGTCTCTGAAGAAAGAAATTGAAGCAGACCTCAGAAGATGGAATGATCTCCCATGCTCATGGATAGCAGGATAGTAAAAATGATGATCTTGCTGAAAATAATTAGCAGATTCAATGCAATCCCCCTCTTACTCAATTCTTCATAGAGTTAGAAAGAGCAATTCTCATGTCCAGTTTTCTGAGGAACCGCCAGACTGATTTCCAAAGTGGTTGTACCATCTTACAGCCCCACCAGCAGTGGAGGAGTGGTCCTCTTTCTCCACATCCTTGCCAACACCTGCTGTCTCCTGAGTTTTTGACCTTAGCCATTCTTACTGGTATAAGGTGAAATCTCAGGGTTGTTTTGATTTGCATTTCCCTAATGACTAATGATGTTGAACACTTCTTAAGGTGCCTCTCAGCCATCCGAATTTCTTCAGGTGAAAATTCTTTGTTTAGATCTGTACCACATTTTTTAATAGGGTTATTTGGTTCTCTGGGGTCTAACTTCTTGAGTTCTTTGTATATATTGGATATTAGCCCTCTATCAGATGTAGGGTTGGTGAATATCCTTTCCCAGTTTGATGGTTGCAGTTTTGTCCTTTTAACAATATCCTTTGCCTTACAGAAATTTTGTAATTTTATGAGATCCCATTTGTCAATTCTTGATCTTAGAGCATAAGCTATTGGTGTTCTGTTCAGGAACTTTTCCCCTGTGCCCATGTCCTCAAGGGTCTTCCCCAGTTTCTTTTCTATTAGTTTCAATGTGTCTGGTTTTACATGGAGGTCCTTGATCAACTTGGAGTGAAGTTTAGTGCATGGAGTAAGAATGATCCGGAGGACCCTGCTATACCTCTCCTGGGCATATACCCAAAGGATTCCCCGGCATGGAATAAAGACTTATGCTCCATTATGTTCATAGCAGCCTTATTTATAATAGCCAGAAGCTGGAAAGAACCCAGATGTCCCTCAAAGGAGGAATGGATACAGAAAATGTGGTATATTTACACAATGGAATACTACTCAGCAATTAGAAACAATGAATTCACAAAATTTTTAGGCAAATGGTTTGATCTGAAAAATATCCTAAGTGAGGTAACCCAATCACAAAAGAATACACATGGAATGCATTCTCTGATAAGTGGATAGTAATTAGGCCAGAAGCTCTGAATACCCAAGGCACAAATCACGTAACAAATGACTCCCATGAAGAAGTATGGAGAAGGTCCTGATCCTGGAAAGGATTGATCTAGCATTGGAGAGGAATATAAGGACAGAGAAAAATGAGGGAGGTGATTGGAGAAGGGATGGAGAGAAGAAGGTTTATGGGACATATGGGGAGGGGGAATCTGGGAAAGGGGAAATCATCTGGAATGTAAACAAGGAATATAGAAAATAAAAATGTTTAATAAAAAAGAAAGAGCAATTCTCAAATTCATTTGGAATAACAAAAACCCAGAATAGCAAAGACTATTCTCATCAATATAAGAACCTCTGGGGGAATCACCATTCCTGACCTCAAGCTATACTACAGAGCAATAATGATAAAAACCACATAGTATTGGTACAGTGACAGGCAGGTAGATCAATGGAATAGAATTGAAGATCCAGAAATGATCCCATACATCTATGGTCACTTGAACTTTTACAAAGGAGCTAAAGCCATCCAGTGGATCAAAGACAACATTTTCAACAAGTGGTGCTGGTTCAACTAGAGTTCATGTAGAAGAACACAAATTGATCCATTCTTATCTCCATATACAAAGCTAAAGTCCAAGTAGATCAAGGACCTCTACATAAAACCAGGTACCCTGAATCTAATAGAAGAGAAAGTGTGGAAAAACTTTCAACACATGGGCACAGGGGAAAATTTCCTGAACAGAATACCAATGGCTTATGCCCTAAGATCAAATGGAGACAAAGATTCTTTAAGGCAAAAGACACTATCAATAGGACAACAGATTGGGAAAAGATCTTACCAATCCTACCTCTGATGGAGGGCTAATATGTACTATATACAAAGCACTCAAGAAGTTAGACTCCAGAGACTCAAATAACGCTATTAAAAATGGGGAACAGAGCTATTTTTTTGCTTTTTCTGTTTTCTCAATCACAAGGATATTAACTATACACTCCAGTTTAGTGTTTTTATTCATTCATTTATGGTTCTAGTGAATTTTGATCAACTAGAAATACATTTTTAAATTTTGTGCAGTCAAGCTGACCAAAAATCTTTTTACATTTTTTCTTTTAACTTGTATGCTCTGGGTATTTTTCCTCATATTAACCTAAGGCTGTTACATATCTTCCTTGCTTTATCTATTTATAACCTAGTTCAAGAACAACTGTGAGCATGTGAATTTTCTGTATGTAATTTTTTCTTATTATAGACTTCCAAGCTCAGGTAGAATTAACCATGTAGCATCAACATTTTAGTTCACTTACTTTTAGCTGCTTTGGACATAGGAAGATTTTGGAAGTACATTTAGGACTTAATAGAGTTAATTGAATGTGTCAACAGTTTTCATAAGGCATCAAGAATTCTCCCCAAATTATAGCTTACAAAATATATCCATGGGAAATAGGTCACCTAACACATGAAAATTTCCTATTTGGATGTTGCAGTAATGTCCTTTCCATTTTCATACATAAATATTCCAGTTTGTGCAGTCATGCATTTCCAAGTCCATAGATTCAATGCATTACCTGAGGAATTCTAAAATATTACCTGACGAATCCTGTTGTTGTTTGGGGCCCACAGCACTCCATTTCACTGTTCTTTCTGGAGGATAAATAAGAATTCGTCTTTGAGGTATCATTAAATCATTAACAGAATAGACAGGGGGAAAAAGAACAACTGTGAGGAGGATGTAATGTGCAGATGTTTGTTCTGGCTTTCCTTCTAGGGTGAATAATTTCCCATGTGCCATTGTTTGAATCATATTTTCTTTCATTATACTTACATTTAGTTTTCATATGTGGGTTCATTGCTTAGCTTTTTGTTTTCTACATTGGGTCTATCCTTAGTGTCTCATCACTAAAATTTGCAAAACTGTGCAAATGGAAATTCATGTTTTCCAGTTAAACAAATGTCTTTCATGTGAAAACAGTCATAGATTGTTGGCTCTTAACATTAGTCTTATATTTTTTATTTCCATTGTTTTTCCTACATGTTTCATTTCTGCCAGAGTGTTAAAATGGAGTTACCTATAACAAGAGGACAATACTCACTGGGCACCACATGTTAGTAAATAAAAATCCCACTGCCAGGAATGAATTACCTGCTTTGAAATTGTTGGGCAGTGGATTTTTCACAGACTATCATATATATATGTATATATATATATATATATATATATATATATATATATATATGTATATACATATATATATATATATACATATATATATGATATAAATGTATGAAAATTAATATGAACATATTATATTTCTTAGTTCTGTGAGAAGATAGTTTGCACGGGAGATGGAAAAATGATTTAGCCCTTAAAGAACAATTACTAGCTCTTCCGGTCCCAGGTGCTGTGGAAGCCACAGGATACAGTGCAGACATGGCTAAGTCCACGAACAACACTACACACAACCAGCCCTTCAAATGTCCCAGAAATGGCATCAAGAAACCCTGGCTACAAAGATATGAATCTCTTAGGGGGACTGACCCCCATGTTCCTGGGCAACATGGACTTTGCCAAGAAGTGTAACAAGAAAGGCCTGAAGAAGATGCAGGCCAACAATGCAAAGGCAGCGAGTGCATGCACAGAGACCATCAAGACCCTTGTGATGCCTCAGGCCATCAAACCCAAGATGACAAAGGGCCCTAGCCATAAACTCAGGCGTTTGGCTTTCATTGCTCACCCCATGCTTGGGAAGCAGATTTGAAGCTACATGGCCAAGGGTTGTAGGTTCTGCCAACCAAAGCCCAAAGCTTGTGCAAAGGAGTCAGGTTTGGTTCCCAGCACTTACTCATAAATGTCTTTCACTTCAATTCAAAGTGCTCTGACATTCCCTCCTGGACTTTGTGGGTCCTTACATGTGTATGATGCACATATAATCATTCAGGCACACAGAGAAACACTCATTTAAACAATAAATAAATGAATCTTTAAAAACTGTGAAATAGCCACAATAGGAAAAGTTCTTCCTGCTAAGAAATATTTGAATGGTTAAAGAGCAAAATGTACACAGTGGTGGTGATTAAATATTAATATCACCATTCTCATTAACATTGTTATTACTTCTTCCAAGTAAGAACAGTTTGGAAAAAATAAATGTTGAATATTTTCTGGGGGAAATTTCAGTTATTTGTGTTTTTACCAAGCATTTATTACTTGTCCTCTGTGTACAGTGGTGATAAGGGACATGGCTTTAAGAGGAGCTGAGGGAAAATAAGCATTTAATAAAAAAGAAGTGGATAAAGGGAGCAAAACAATGCTGAGAATGTCTGCTATACAGTTTTCGAGAGAAAATCTTTGTAAATCCATTGGTTCTGGCCATAAAAAGTGGGTAAAAGTCAGTCTAAATAGAGGTAGTTTATATTCTTTGAACTTGAATTCCAAAGTAAGGTGTGTAAGAAATACCAAGATTTAAAAATAAATTATTGAGATCTTTCCCCAAGGAATATATAAAAACAAACAAAGGAGCACTTCCCAAAGAAAGAAGTGCTATGACCTGTTTTCTCAGAATCCAGAGTATGGATGGTGACACTAGAATTAAGCTATTGTGAAATTCATGGTACAAGTAGTGACCCAGGTTTTTGTCTGAAGGCTTCGGGTTGTAGAAACTATTATACTTTTATGTCAGAATTTTTACATATGACTGATACTTACTAAATGTATGTAAAAACTGTTAAATTAGAAAGATCAGTTCTAACATTCTAACAACTGTGAGAGGTAAACATTTCAAAGTAAGAGCTGTCTTTTCAAGGTAAGAGAGAAGGTCAAATAAAACTAAATATAATAAAAGGAACCTTCTGGAGATTTCTTAGACACATGGGAAATGGAACCTGAAGGTGTTGCAATAAAGCTGGGAAGTTATAGGGTCTCTCCTCATGAGCTTCAGTCAGAAATCCCAACACGTTTTTGATCCAAAAATTCTAGAAATTTGTTTAGTCCTGTTTTCACTACAGCCTTATAGAATGCTACAGTGCTGAAATTAGAAAGAAACAACAGAAAAGAATGTTACAATTTTAATGAAAGGTAATCAAAATGAATGTGAATAAAAAACTCAAAATATAATAATGGAAAATAACTATATGCAGGTTCAGGTGTTATCTTAACACTTCTTTTAGAAGTTTGACATCATGGAAGACTTGATTGAATTATAAAGTTAATGATTTTTCAAGCTATTTTTCAAGCTAAGCTAAATATCTACAAGCATATTTGAAGCTGATAGCTCCTGATCTCTTCTGAGAATATGCAGAAGAGGAATAACTGAGTACTTTTCTAACCAATCACAAATTAAAAATGCTGTGTAGTCATAGGACCATTAAAACATTAGTGAATGGAGACCATGGTATAGACTGATATAAGCCAGATACAGAAAGGCAAATGTTCTCACTCACTGGTGGAAAGTAAAATGTTGATCTCATAAAATAATAGAATGGAATAATGGTTACTAGATATAGGAAAGAAGAAGGCAGAGAGGATACAGAAATGACTTAGATAAAGAAAATTTAAATACTATCGGTGAAGAATTAGTTCTAGATTTCTGTAACACAAACAAGCATTGCTACAATAGCCTATACTATACTTCAAAATATGAACATCCAAAAATATGAGAAAATGAACACCCCAAATACATAGAAATTATTAGTACTTGAGAAGGTGAACAAAAATAATGCAGTGAGTTCTCCAAGTGTATCGTTATTGCTGCATACAATTTCCAATCAGAAACACAGTACCAAGGCATGGTGCCCAGATTCACTTGCTCATGTTTCTAAATGCTTATACTAAAGGAATAAAATAAAATACATATAATATTTCAGAGTTCTCCCTTTTTGAAGAACTAATTTAAGCAGAGTTCTAATGGAAATTTTAAAAGAAATGTTGTTGTTGTTAATCTAAATTATATTTTCCTAATGTTTGCTGAGGCAGAAATTTGGGCCATAGCATAATATTAAATGTTATGTCAATTGTCAATGACTAATTTGGAGACTGCAAACTTATCTACTAAGAAGTTCCCCTCAATGGAAAAAAGGCAAAGAAAAAAATTACTAAAAAAATCAAATTTTCAGGTGATATATTGCAAAATGGTTAAAGTGTCAAAAGAAAGAAGAAATATCTTACATAATTTCTGATTCAAAAATACATACCCCCAATGGGAAAAATCTGTATGTTTATAATTTAATGTTTAATATAAAATTACAAATTTAATGACAATAATTAACTCACTATTACCTTCTATTATTTGAGTCAAAAATAACTACATGAAAGTACTGAATAATTATAGTATTCTTTCTCTAGTTATAAGGTAATAAAGAAAATGGAGTAAAATTGAAACAAATAGCCTCTCCAGGGTATATTCCAATGAGTCTCTCTGATCCTACCCAGCAAGGCCTTCTCATAAACCTGGCAGGAATAGCCCAGGATCCACAACCGGTGGCTGAGCATATTGTAGCCAATTCTGCCTGTGGTATAACCAATAATTATGGTAAGATCTTCTCTACCTGCTACCACTCAAAAATCCCATCTGTGCTGCATCCAACCTCTCCAACTAGGTGGACCTCCTACTTCTTTCTCCAGGGTCTAATTCAATGAGTCTCCCTTAGTTTCCATAACCATGCCTTTCCCTAACCAGCCATAGCTAGCCTCGGTTCCAAATCACATGCTCTGTCATAGTTTGGCTATACTCTGTCAATTCCATAACTTGTTTCTAGGTGTCTGCCAGCACCTATCCCACAAAACCCAGGTTCCTCCTATATAATACCCAACATCTCCACCAAGCTAGATTTCCCACATTCTTTTTAAAAGTCTATCCCTGTGAGTTTTCATGAGTCTCCCCATACACAGATCTACCCCAATGAATAATATATCTAATAATATTTAGTTAAGATCTCATATTTATTGCCTCAGTCTAGCCTAGCTTTTCCTGCCTGTGCCAAGACAAACCTCTAGACCTTGGGGAGGTATCTTCCTACCATCTCCCATACAGCAAATCTACTAGTCAACATTTCCATTTGAAATCCCACACTCCAGGACCAGTAGACATATCCTGAACTTTAAATACAGTGCTCTCTGTCCACCTGACTTTATTGCACCCAAGCCATTTTCATCCTCTTGCCTTAACCCACATGCATAGATTTTCTTCTGTGCTGACCTACTCTGTCCACATTACACTCAGATCTAACAAAATTCTTGCAAACAGCATACATAAATACTTTAAAAAGATTTATCTGTTATAGCCAAATTGGCTTTACCCATGAAATACAAGGAGAATTCAACATGCACAAATCAGTAAATGAAATAACCCACATAAGTAGACTTAAAGAACAAAATATTAATAATAATAATAATAATATTTATGATTATCTCAACAGATGCATAAAATGCCATTGGTAAAATCCGCGACTTAATAATAAAACATCTATAGAATGTAGAAATGGCAAGAAAATACATCAAAATAATAAAAGGCATATATGAGAAATCTACAACCAATAATTCTAACTGGAAATAGTTTGCTTCAATCCCACTGAAATCAGATTCGGACAGACATATCCACAGTACTCATTTTTTCCTATATAGTTCTCAAAATACTAGCTAAAGCAAAGGCAAGAAAAAGAAATTAAGGGAATATAAATAGAAAAAGGACTCAAACTATCAATATAAAGATGACAATTCTATACATTAGAAATCAAAAAAAAAAAAAAAAAAAACTCTACCAGAAAAAGTTTAGAAATTATCAACAACTTCAGCAATGTGACAGGGTACAAAGTCCTCTTACACAATTCAGAATCCTTACTATATATAAAGAACAAGCATACAGATAGAGATAATGAACACACTTTTATTCCCAATAGCCTTAATAAAGCAAGCAAACAAGAAACAAATTCATAAAAAAAACCTAACCAAGGAAGTAAAGTCCTGTACAATTAAAATTCAAGCTTCTGAAAAAAGATAGCAATGAAATTATATCCTATGATCATAGATTGATAGGGTTAATATTGTGGGGAAAGACTACTTTACCAAAAATTACTACAAATTCAATTTAAACTCAATCAAAATCCTCATGCTAGTATTCACAGAAAAGGAAAAAAAAATCCAAAATACAGATGGAACCATAGGATAGCCAAAACCATCTTATACAAAAGGAGAAATGCTGGAATGATTATCATCTACATCTTAAGGTACATTACCAAGCTGTAGTTACAAACATAATATTTTCCTGCAAAGAAATAGGCACATAGATCAATAGAACAAAAACTGAGATTCAAACTTTAGTACATATAGTAACAACCATCTAATGTTTGACAATGATGTCAAAAACATAATCTGTAGAAAAGAAATCATCTTTAATAAATGATATTGACAAGACTAGTTGTATACAACAGAAGAATAGACCTAGACTGTATCTTTTACCTTTCACAAAAACTAATTACAAACAGATCAAAGCCTACACATGAAACCTGAAACACCGAAACTTTTAGACAAAAGCATAGACAGTACCTGGCATTGTGCAGGTATAGGAAAGAACTTTCTGAATATGACTTCATTTCCCTAAAATTTCAATCTAACTATTAACAAGTTGTATTTCATATGGTCAAAAATGGTTTTGTACAGCAAAAGTAACAATTAAGTGACTGAATATAAAGTATGTAGAAATAGAGGAAATCTTTGCCATCTCTGTATCTGAGGGAGGATTAAAATCCAGGAAATATAAAGAACTGTCTTAAAAGAACAAAACAATTAGGTGAGGAATATGTTAAAATGTTTATCACCTTTAGCAATTAAGGTAATGCAAATCAAAACAAATCTGCTATTTTATCTAACCTCAATCAGAATGTGAAAGATCAACCAAAGAACTCACAATTTCTCTCCAGGATCTAACTCAATGAGTCTCCTTTATCTTTCATATCTATACCTTTCCCTAACCAGGCAGGTCTAGCCCAGGTTCCAAATCAAAAGCTCCAACCTAGTTTGGCCACACTCTTTCTGTGCCCCAACTTGCCTCTAGGTGTCTGCCAACACCCATCCCATAAAACACAAAAACAAAGAGAGAAAGGGACCCTTGTTCAACTCACTGTTAGTAGTTTGAAAACCAGTATAACCACTGTGAAAACCTGTGTAGAGAATTCTTGACTTGTTAAAAAATATCAACTTACTCAATGGCCCAGCTATAGGAGTCTTTTACGAATTGCAGAAGTTCTTGACTTCCTACTCTATAAATGCCTCCTTAGCCATATTCAGTGTTGCTCTATTTATAATAAATAGGGAATGGAAATGGACTAGTTTGCCCTCAGTGGATGCTAGGATATTGAATAAGTGGTACATATGGAATATTATTCTGCTGTAATGAATAATGAACATTCCCAATGAAAGATAGAACTAGAAAAATAATTTAAACGAAATAACACAGATTCAAAGGCACAAATATCTCATGTTCTCACTCATTAGAGGCTCCCAGTACCAAATCTTCAAATGTGAATCCATATGTTGGAGTCACTGCAGAAACCAGGAAAGTAAAAGGAATCTTTCTTGGAGTAATGTGAAAAGAAGTAGAGAAGGAAATAGTAGACTAAAAGTGATAATAGAAGAGAAATGGGAAAAATTGTGAGAAATTCTAAATTATGGAGCAGAGAGGAAGATAAATTCAGGAGGGTAGAGGGTAAAAACAACAGTTACTGTGTAAAAATAATTATATGCAATCATACTATTAACTACCTAAAAAATTTCTACCCTATATGTAAGTCTATGTATAAATATGCATACATTTTCAAATAAAAGTTTCTTATCTTTGCCTATATTATTCCCTCTAAGAGTCAAAAACTGCTTAGTAAAAACACTAACAGCCATTGCGGTTCTGTTCAAGAACTTTTCCCCTGTGCTCATGTGTTTGAGACTTTCCCCCACATTCTCTTCTAGATTCAGTGTACCTGGTTTTATGTGGGTCCTTGATCTACTTGGTCTTGAGCTTTGTATAGGGAGACTGGGGATCCATCCCATATACAGGCACCGAACCCAGACATTATTGTTGATGCCAGGAAGTGCTTGCTGATGGAACCTGATATGGATGACTCCTGAGAGGCTCAGTCAGAACCTGACAAAGACAGAGGTGGAAGCTTGCAGCCAACCATTGGTCTGAGGTCAGGGGTCCCTGATGGAGGAGTTGGAGAAGGGACTGAAGGAGCTGAGGGGGTTTGCAGCCCCATGGAGGGAGCAACAGTGTCAACAGGCCAGCCCCTCTACCTTGGAGCTACTGGGGACTGGACCCCCAACCAAAAATTCACATGGCATTGGCCACATATGTGGCAGAGAATGGCCTTTTTGGACATCAGTGCGAGGAGAAGCCCTTGGGCCTGAGGGTGTTTGATGCTGCAGTGTAGGGGAATGCCAGTGCGGGAGGGCTGGAATGGGTGTTTGGGGAGTCAGGGATCACCTTAATAGAGGCAGGGGTAGGGATAATGGGATAGGGGGTTTCCAAAGGAGAGACCTGGAAAGGGGAAACTATTTGAGTTATAAATAAGATATCCAATCAACCAATCAATAAACAAACAACAACTACAAAAAAAAAAAACAACCTTATTCAGAACACCAATAACGTATACTCTAAGATCAAGAATTGACAAATGGGACCTCATAAAATTACAAAGTTTCTGTAAAGCAAAGGACACCATCAAAAGGACAAATCGGCAACCAACAAATTGGGAAAAGATCTTCACCAACCCTACATCAGATAGAGGGCTAATATCTAATATATACAAAGAACACAAGAAATTAGACCCCAGAAAACCAAACAACCCTATTAAAAATGGGGTACATAGTTAAACAAAGAATTCTCACCTGAAGAACTTCGGATGGCGGAGAAACATCTTAAAAAATGCTCAACTTCATTAGTCATCAGTTAAATGCAAATCAAAACAACCCTGAGATTTCACCTTACAGCAGTCAGAATGGCTAAGATTAAAAACTCAGGAGACAGCAGGTGTTGGCAAGGATGTGGAAAAAGAGGAACACTCCTCCACTGCTGGTGGGGTTGCAAATTGGTACAACCACTCTGGAAATCAGTCTGGTGGTTCCTCAGAAAACTGGGCACGTCACTTCTAAAAGATCCTGCTATACCACTCCTGGGCATATACCCAGAGGATTCTCCACCATGTAATAAGGATACATGCTCTACTATGTTCATAGCAGCCCTATTTATAATTGCCAGATGCTGGAAAGAACCCAGGTATCCCTCAACAGAAGAGTGGATGCAAAAAATGTGGTATATCTACACAATGGAGTACTATTCAGCCATTAGAAATAATGAATTCATGAAATTCCCTGGTTCTGGAAAGACTCAGTGTAGCAGTATAAGGGAAAACTAGAACAGGGAAGTGGGAAGGGGTGGGTGGGAGTACAGGGGGAGGGAAGGGGGCTTATGTGACTTTCGGGGAGTGGGGAGCCAGAAAGGGGGAAATCATTTGAAATGTAAATAAAAAATATATCAAATTAAAAAAAAAACCTACCAATGGCAGACATGAGAAGCCAACCTTAGGGCTGGAGAGATGGCTCAGCCATTAAAGGCTAGGCTCACAACAAAAATATAAAATAATCCAACTTTAATTATTGTTCTGGGTTCTCCAAGAGGTTCCCCAAATATGCAGGGTATTACCACTGCCTTGGTTGCATCGAGAGATAGAAGGTAAGTCCCTATTGCTGAAGATGCCTTGCACTTCTGACACAGAACCCAGAGTTATCTTTCCTGGGGTTGACATGAATCCTCCTCCCTGAACACCAGCTATTTTGATACCAAACGGATCCATGCAAGCTTCCAAAGGAGGATAGTGACCAACAGTCCTATCCAGCTATGATACTTATGAAGTTCCTAACCAGGAAAAGGAATAACATCTGAAATGTAATTAAAGAAAATATCCAATAAAACATCCATAGAAAAGCAAACCAATGCTATATCAACATACTAACAAAAGCCCAAACTGCCAATCCGTTGAGAAAAGTGCAAAATTTTATACATAAACCTAAACCTAAACCTAAACCTAAACCTAAACCTAAACCTAAACCTAAACCTAAACCTATATCTTTACCTGTACCTGTACCTGTTCCTGTACCTGTACCTATACCTATATTCCTATACCTATACATATACATATACATATATACATATACATATACACCAAGTGAAAGAAGCTAGTTTAAAAATTAAAACAGTGCTGCTGGGTAATGCCTCAGCTGTTAAAAGCCCTGGATGCACTTCCCAAGGATCTGGATCCAATCTTCAGCACCAGGGTGGATACATAATCATCACTAATACTAAGGACAGGTTATCTAGTGCCTTGCTTCTGTTCTCACAGGGCACTGTATAAGTAAGGTGCCAAGGTATACATGAAGGCAAAAGGAACATACACATAAGATGATAAAGTAATAGAATTGCAATAGTATGTGATACAACATATGAACTATATCTTTTCCCCAAAAAAGGCAAATAAATATACTACAGTATATGACTATTTAAATATGGATTGAGAAATTGCATGATGCAGGAGCCTAAAACGAGTTACTGGTGTTCACATGGAATTGAAAAATATGGTGATGATATCTGTGTAACACAGAGAAAGCAAATAATTAAAAATGACTTACTGAATTGCATACTGTAAGTCCCTTATGAATTATATATTGTAAATGGTGAATTTATGGTATAGGAATTATATATCATTAGAAATGTTTGAGACTGTGTGTCATTCCCACATACAAAAAAATGTGTTAGTCACTAGATTCATAAATTCATGCATCAGTAATCTAATTACAGAATCAAACTTTGATTCTATTTTGAGATCTGTGATAAAAAATTGAAATGAACTATATGATTTTCACAAGCACCTACTGCCTGTATAAGGTAAATACAGTAATGATGGGTGTGTGTAAATCCCCATCCATAAGGTTGCTAGGAAACTCAGTCAAATTTGTTCAAGGAGTGAAAGGAGTGTTTGCTTGTGTTGGACTCAACAAATTACTATTATGACTTAACCACTCTATTGGATGATTACCTCAATTTATTTTTATAAATTCTCTCCTCATTTCCTTCAAAGTTAAACTGAATGATTTGTGTTGTTCTGCTTCAGGAAGAACCATCTGTTGTGTAATTATAGAAAGAGGAGAGCCATTATCTCAAGGTACCGAAAGCTTGAATTATAGTTATTATGAATGTATAATTTTTATGCTCATGTTTTTATCATATCATTAATTTAAAACATGTATGTGCGTATACACACACATACACACACACACACACACACACATATATACATATATATATATATATATATATATAATTATAGCTATATTTAATCAAGAACTCTATGGTTTAGAAAATTTATTTTTTCTCAAAGTTAAACAAAAAGTTTGTAATTCTGAAAACCTAACAAGCATCTAGGAAAATTTTCTTTAATTTTTAAAAATTAAAATTTACTCTTGATGAATTACTACCAGAACAATAAATATTACAGTAATCAAATATTGCATTCATTGATATGTAAACACAAGTGAACCTGAGGTTTTATTACTGTTCAGTAAAATAGAAAGGCTAATTATTATGTGTAAGGACCCTAGTAAGAACACATGCAGTGCTTCTCGCCAGGATGCTGTTTTTATTTTTATGAACAGCCATTATTTTTAGAATGAGAATTATAAAAAATAAAGATGATGACTTCTGAATATATTCTCCAGAACAACATGCCTTCCTTTTAGTATCTAGGCACAGTTTCTGTACCTATTATAGAAACTGAGTAACAATATAATGAATTTTTTTTTAGGGAATAATGCACAGAAGATACATGAGCTATCCTTACAGAATACAAAAATAACAGTGTTTATTCTTCTGGATATCTTTAAATACTTTTCTTCCTATTAAGTTGATTAAAATTTATTTTTAAAGTTAACACTTGTATGTTGTCTACAGTGTTTTTTCATAGAAGCTAATGATATTTACAATAAATCAGAAAAGCATGTTGAAGTGGCAGGTAATATTTTACCACCTATAAATCCTGTATAAATGCCATTCCTCAAGGCATACTACTGTAGCATAATTAGCCCATTGGTATCTAAATCTCTGAACAAAATCCTCCAGAAGTTATAAATTTCCTCTACTAATGGTAGAAGTTCATGAAACCCTCCCCAGCCATTTCAGAAGTACATAAGCTGCAGAGGAAAGGTGGAGTGGGGATATGGAAGAAGCTGGAGGGAAGGATATAGAGAATAAATTTGATCATCATAATACACTATATTAACACATGAAACTCTCAGAGTGCACACACACACACACACACACACACACACACACACCATTACATCATATATTTTCTGCTGACAATTGTGAGCTCAGGCTGTTTCCCATTTGGAATCATGCAGTTTAGACATCACCTTCATCAGTACTTGAAGGAATCCTCTAAATGTAGAATTAACATATCTAACAAAAGATTTACATAGTCAATTTAAGTATATTTATTCTAACACATAATCCTAACACATAGGTTTTTGATAATTTATTATGAACTTTTGTAACTTTATAAACTTATAATACCATGATTGAATTTTAGAAAGTATTAGCAGCTGGCACTGAAGGTATTCTCGCTATGTGTTTTGATATATATATAAATATATACATATATATATATACATATATATATATATTATTCATATTACAGGGACATTCAGAGAGAAAGCAGAAGTCACTGTTTTTCAGATCACCTTATAATTTTTATAATCATACACAGGTAACCTGATCATCATCTTCTAATGGAAAAAGTCATTTTTACTGCAATTATCTCCTCAACCTCAGCTTGTTTTAATATGCATCTGTCTATCAACTTCTTTAGACATGTTTTGCACAAGATGGTTATTTCTCTGAGTCAGCAATTAGATTCCCTTCAGTTATCTTAGACTCATTGGGTTTTGCTGAACAACCTAATGTTAAATGTTTACACACATAAAACATGTACAAGGGAACTGACACCCTTCACAATAGCCACAAACAGTATAAAGTACCTTGGGGTGACTCTTACCAAACATGTGAAAGATATGTATGACAAGAACTTCAAGACTCTGAAGAAGGAAATGGAAGAAGACCTCCAAAAATGGAAAAAACTCCCATGCTCATGGATCGGCAGGATTAATATAGTTAAAATGGTCATTTTGCCAAAAGCAATAAACAGATTCAATGCAATACCCATCAAAATCCCAACTCAATTCTTCATAGAGTTAGAAAGAGCAATTCTCAAATTCATCTGGAATAAAAAAAAAAACCCAGGATAGCTAAAACTATTCTCAACAACAAAAGAAATTCTAGGAAAATCAGTATCCCTGACCTCAAGCAATACTACAGAGCAATAGTGTTAAAAACTGCATGGTATTGGTACAGTGACAGGCAGGCAGATCAATGGAACAGGATTGAAGATCCAGAAATGAACCCACACACCTATGGCCACTTGATCCTCGACAAAGGGGCTGAAAGCATCCAATGGAAAAAAGATAACCTTTTCAACAAATGGTGCTGGTTCAACTGGAGGTCAGCATGCAGAAGATTGTGAATTGATCCATCCTCGTCTCCTTGTACTAAACTCAAATCCAAATGGATCAAGGACCTCCACATAAAGCCAGACACTCTGAAGCTAACAGAAAAGAAACTGGGGAAGGCCCTTGAGGACATCAGTACAGGGGGAAAGTTCCTGAACAGAACATCAATAGCTTATGCTCTAAGATCAAGAATTGACAAATGGGACCTCATAAAATTGCAAAGTTTCTGTTAAGCAAAGGACATCATCAAAAGGACAAATCGGCCACCAACAAATTGGGAAAAGATCTTCACCAACCCTACATCAGATAGAGGGCTGATATCCAATATATACAAAGAACTCAAGAAGTTAGACCCCAGAAAACCAAATAACTCTATTAAAAATGGGGGTACATAGTTGAACAAAGAATTCTCACGTGAAGAACTTCGGATGGTGGAGAAACATCTTAAAAAATGCTCAACTTCATTAGTCATCAGTGAAATGCAAATCAAAACAACCCTGAGATTTCACCTTACACCAGTCAGAATGGCTAAGATTAAAAACTCAGGAGACAGCAGGTGTTGGTGAGGGTGTGGAGAAAGAGGAACACTCTTCCACTGCTGGTGGGGTTGCAAATTGGTACAACCACTCTGGTAATCAGTCTGGCGGTTCCTCAGAAAACTGGGCATGTCACTTCCAAAAGATCCTGCTATACCACTCCTGGGCATATACCCAGAGGATTCCCCACCATGTAATAAGAACACATGCTCCACTATGTTCATAGCAGCCCTATTTATAATAGCCAGAAGCTGGAAAGAACCCAGGTATCCCTCAACAGAAGAATGGATGCAAAAATGTGGTATATATACACAATGGAGTACTATTCAGCCATTAGAAACAATGAATTCATGAAATTCTTAGGCAAATGGATGGAGCTAGAGAACATCATACTAAGTAGGTAACCCAGTCTCAAAAGATCAATCATGGTATGCACTCACTAATAAGTGGATATTAGCCTGGAAAACTGGAATACCCAAAACATAATCCACACATCAAATGAGGTACAAGAAGAATGGAGGAGTGGCCCCTGGTTCTGGAAAGACTCAGTGTAGCAGTATAAGGCAAAACCAGAACAAGAAAGTAGGAAGTGGTGGGTGAGAGTACAGGGGGAGGGAAGGGGGCTTATTTGACTTTCGGGGAGTGGGGGACCAGAAAAGGGGAAATCATTTGAAGTGTAAATAAAAATATATCAAATAAAAAAAAAAAAGAGAAAAGCCTGAAATGAAAAATACCTGAATTTGGGATTTTTTTGAAAAGCCATAGAATTTCTGTGAACTTTGAAGTACTTCAGAACTTTTGTCAAAAATATTCCATTCATTTTTCTCATATCTAGATATTAAATATTAGGCTTTAGATGTGTTTCAATTCTAGTAACCATAGAGGTCAGGTAGCTAGTCAGAAATCAATGCGAAGAGGGGCTCTTCCAAAGTAGGAGAAATAGAATATAATATTAGAAAAAGAGAAAGAGTGGAACTGCAAAAAGAATATTAATTGTGAAGGCGAAAAGAGGGTATGATAAATGACAGAATATCAGAAGGAACAAGGCCTTTAGAAAATTTATATGAAAATCCAAGTACTGTAGGCAATGTCCAACTAGACATCTTATGATACCAAGAAAAACCTCCAATACCAAAAATGCAATGCATCTTGTTGAGTCAATGACTTTCCATTCATAGCTACTTCAAAAGTAGTGAAGAGCAGTTATACTGCTGGTGAGAATAATGCAATGCTCTCTGTGCTTTAGTTAATACTTTTATTCCCTTTTATTCCAAAGTAGCATGGAGGCTAATCCTCACTGAGGATCTTTTGTGAATTCTATCACTTTCATATTAAAAACTTGCTTTTTGACCTTATTACAGTAGATTCTGTTATTTTCAACGGAGAATACTAAATGAAATGATGCGTATTTATTATCATTTACAAAACTAGACCTCCTCATCTCTTCTATCATAATGAGCAAATGAATGTTATAGGTAAGAACATCTGTATTTTAAGATCTAGATGCTCCTCTTCTTAAAAATTGACACAAGTGGAACAACTACATTGCCAGTTCTTAACTGATGATGAATGACTTCTCTGTTCTCCAGTGTGCTCACAATTTCTGCTCTGCCCCTTCTTCAGCAGTCTGTCACCCCTCTGAATATCACTTAGCAATGTTTACCACCTTTGGTTCAGTTCCTTCAGAATTGTCCTTGAGTGATCCTTTGCTGGTAGCTGATTTTATGTTTTTTGGCTTCTTGTCAAGAACTGGTTTCAAAATTAATCTGACCTTGATGCTACACTGAGCAGAATATCCTACACTCCCAAGTGCTTCTTATATATCTGTACTGGCTGGTTTTGTGTGTCAACTTGACACAGGCTGGAGTTATCACAGAGAAAGGAGCTTTAGTTGGGGAAGTGCCTCCATGAGATCCAGCTGTGGGGCATTTTCTCAATTAGTGATCAAGGGGGGAGTGTCCCTTGTGGGTGGTGCCATCCCTGGGCTGGTGCTCTTGGGTTCTATAAGAGAACAAGCTGAGCAAGCCATGGGAAGCAAGCCAGTAACATCTCCATGGCCTCTGCATCAGCTCCTGCTTCCTGGCCTGCTTGAGTTCCCTGACTTCCTTTGGTGATTAACAGCAACATGGAAGTATAAGCTGAATAAATCCTTTCCTCCCCAACTTGCTTCTTGGTCATGCTCTTTTGTCTATGAATGAAACCCTGACTAAGACATTATCCAAGTTGCTCTTTTTCAATCCACCCTGTGGATAGTCACCAGTACTTCTATAACTGAATCATTCTACATATACTTTGTAGTAGTGTGCAATTATGGAAGTGATTGACTCCTTTGAAAAAACTGTAATGATTGGTAGTTTAGTCCCTGGGAGCTCTGAGGGGTCCAGTTAGCTGATATTATTGCTTTTCCTATGGAGTTGCAATCCCCTTTAGCTCCTCCAGTCCTCCCCCTAACTCTTTCATTAGGGTCCTCCTGCTCAGTCTGATGGTTGACTTCGAGCATCCACATCTATATTGATGAGGCTCTGGTAGAACCTATCAGGAGACAGCTATATCAGGCTCCTTCCAGCAAGTGTTTATTGACATCAGCAATAGTGTCTGAGGTTGGTGTCTGTAGATGGGATGGATCTGCAGATAGGTAGAACAGTTTCTAGACAGCCTTTCCTTCAGTCTCTGCTCCATTCTTTGTCCCTGCATTTCATTTAGACAGGAACAATTCTAGGTTCAATTTTTGAGATGGATGGTGGCTCCATCCTTTAAGCAGGAGCCTTGCCTATCCTCTGCATATAGTCTCTATAGGTTCTATTTCCCCTTTGTTGGGTATTTCATTCTAATGTTATCCCTGTTGGGTCCTGGAAACCTCTTGCTTCCCTGGCATCTGGCAATTTCTAGTGGCTACCCCCAGTTCTCCATCCCCCACTGTTACATACCTCCATTCAATTTCCTGATCCTCTGTACTTCTCCCTATCTCCTTCCACACCTCATCCTGTACCCTCTTTTTCCTCCCCCTCCTCTTTCCCTTCCATGTCCCTTTCTCCCTCTTCCTCCCAGGATTATTTTGCCCCCCCCTTCTAAGTAGGACTGAAACATCCATGCTTTGGTCTTCCTTCTTGAAGAATACATATGGAGGGACCCATGGCTCCAGGTGCATATGTAACATCATATCTGGCATCAATGGGAGGGGAGGCCCTTGCTCCTGTGGAGGCTTCATGCCATCAAGTAGGGGAATGCTTGAATGTGATGTGGGAGTGGGTGAGTGGGGGATTACCCTCATAGAGGCAGGGGAAGGAGGGATGGGAAACCACTATGGGGGTTGCAGAGGAGAAACAGGGAAAGGTGACTACATTTGAAATGTAAATAAAATAAGCAATAAAAAAGATATTTATCTACAAATACTCAAAATACAAAAAAGAAAAAAATTGCAATGAAATTGTATCTTAATGGTGTGTGTTCTGAAATATATTTGGACTTCAAAATGTAGTATTTAAAATTTTCCCTATCTCTAATTTTCAGAAGGTGAAAGAAAAGTGAGATAATATGAAGTTAAGACACCTGAGCTTACAATGTACCCCACAAGAAACATTGCCTAACATAAATCCAAACATCAGGCACCAGGAACCTCTTTTAGAATGGTTGTTAAGGTAGTCGAAGTGACTATTAAAATGAAACAGTTTATTGATGCAGCCCTTGATTGGCTCTCAGGCCTTGAGTGAGGACCTCCCCTTTGCTAAAGACACTGCACATGTAGCATGCATGACTGGAATGATTCAAGATGTATCAGACAAGCCTCTTTCCTGTGGTTTAGATTCAATGGTTCCAGAAAATACTACTAAGCTGTCAAGGGAGGGGATCAATTAAACAGTCCGATCTAGTATCCAGGTTATTTATATACGTATATATTATCTGACAATTGCCAGCATGATAAGATTTTCACAAAGGCGCTATGAATGGCCCTTGCATTTCAGTGGCAACTAACAGCAGTCTAATGATACTTAAAATCTACACAAAAAGAAAGACTTTATGTCTTGTATCAGAAACCCAGCAAGTATCTCTAGACTAGTGAAAGTGCAGACCTTAGGAATAAATCTGGCTTGTAGGGGGCACTGTGTCAGGAAAAGGGGAAGTGGGGGAACCATATCCTGCCAGCACTCACTGGCTCTAGCAGGGCAGATGTGGGAAACTGCCTAGTGAAACTACAGGCTCCTGTGGGACAGACATTAGGCTATGTGAAGTTGCCAGACCCTGCCTAGGGTGGGGGGAGGGAAGCTCGAAATCTTGGAGTCCGCCAGTCCTCACGGAGGTCAGGGACAACGGGTTCTAGCTCTTGGACATCACAGAACACCAGCTGGATACCTCAGAAGAGTTGAGAGTGGGGCCAGGGAGTGTGGGGGATGGGGGTAGGAGGCTGGGGGGGTTTGGGGAGGTGGGGGAGCAGCTCAGTCAGCCCCTGACCAAAGAGAAAGGGGGCAGGGGGAAGGTGTGCTGGGACAGTTCTGTGCAGGTAAGTCCTTGGTCCAGTCTGGTAGCTGGAAATTGGTTTTAGTGCTTTATTTTGGAAGAGTAGAGTAATAGAGTGAGGGTCAAGATATAGAAGCTGGCCATGGCCACGTGGAGAGAGGGGGAAGGGAATGGGGAGAGAAGGGAAGCAAACAGACAAGACACAAGAAAGACAGACAGGAGAGTAAAAGGATGAGAGAATAAGAGAGAGGAGGGGTCAAGCAGCCCCTCTTATAGTGGGCTGGGCTACCTGGCTGTAGCCAGGTAACTGTCAGGATGGAGTCCAGTCAGAATACCAGGGGCTTGGGGCATTGCCATACGTGACTGATGGCCACAGAATTATGGAGTTGAGGGACTCATGGTGTCAGGAGCCTAGTGTCTTGGAGTGAAGCTAATGGGGTCTGTCCCTTGTAGATTAATCTACTGGGTCTCCAGAAGTTAAGCCTTGGTCAACCAGAACACAGACTACCTTTCACGGTCCAACAAAAATCTACCATTACCACTTTGCTAGCCCATCATAATTTCTATCTACAATTTAAATATTATGCATATGTCTACAGATAAGTGTAACTACTACCCCTCATTAAGGATGTTTTTCAGACAGCAGTGCTGGAAGATGAAGACAGAAACCTCTCTGTGGCCATGCCTTGGGGCAGAAGCAACTGGCCCAATATCCCAAATCCTATACTCCGTGGGCTATAGATACAGAGTCATACCTACCATACTGCCAAGCAAATGCAAAACAGAATAGGAAAGATGTCTACAGACCTACTGTCTAGCACTGCCACATGGGAGAGCTTTAAACACAATGTGCATTAGCCATTACAGAGCAAATCTCCAAGAGAGGCACACCAGCTGCATCGCCAGTCAGCAGCAGGAGCCACTAGAATGTGTGAGCATGTGGTCGACAGTTGGGATAAAAGAGAAGTGGAGCAGCTTGAGCATTATGAAAAGAAATGAAACTGGAGACATAGACAGTGCGAGGAATAGCTTATTGTGAGAAGCACCCCCACCTCCCCAGGCCATGGTGGAGTTCCAGTCTGTGCTAACGCGGAAGACCATTTTGGGACTGGCTATGCAGCTTCAGTGATCAGTGTCAAAGTCCTTGGCTCATTTACCACAGAGATAATGGTGATGTTCCTGGGCAGGCTATCCTCCAGGGGCCATGTGGATTTCCAGGGCCTTTGCAGAGTTGGCTCTGTCTCTTCCTGTCTGTTCCCCTCAGGAGGGCTGTCCCCAACTCTCACAGGCACTTGGGAGAATGGGCCCTGTACTTCATGCTGCCTGCAGCACAATTAAGGTTGCCCTGGTTGTAGGGGTGCTGCTGAGCCAGCCTTGAGGGCCAAAGAGAGAGAGCAAGGCAGAGTTGATCCCACTCTTCTGCTGTGGTGTGTCAAGGGACTTGAGATAACATCCTCCCCAGCCCACCCATCCCTGGAACATGGGTCCGAGAGTCATAAGAGCTGGAGAACAGGTCCTGCACTTTGTCTTGACAGCACAGCAGAGCTTTGTGGTGGGGGGAAGGGGAGCTTGCCATAAAGATGCTTGATCAGGAATGCTGGCTGGCCTGACCACTCCTTGCCTTTGCCTTTGCTGCCTTGAGTTAGGATGTGTGTGGAACGATGTCCCCCTCCCCCTTGCCATGTGCCACATCCTGCAGTTGGGATAGCATGAGAGCCACTCAGGCCCAGAGCCCTTACTTTGAGTTGGCCCACTTCAAAAATCTGAATGTCTGTGAACTGTTCGCACATATCAAGAGGTCTGTCCAGCTGGTCCAGGAATCCAGGCTCTCCATGACACGGGTTAACAGTGACTCAGAGGAGTCTATGTAAGTATCAAAACCTGATATTGTCACAGAGACCAGAGATCTTGAACCAGACCTATGACTCGGCAGGAAAGTTTTGCAAGTGAAGATGTGTGATCAGAGGTATATGCTGTGGACACAAAGTTACACACTACAGCTTCCACAACAAGATGTTTTCTATGTTTTGTTTGGTCTTGTTTATTAGGTTTTTCATTTGATTTATTCATTGTTGTTGTTGTTGTTGTTGTTGTGTGTGTGCATGTGATGTTTTGTGGGGGAGGTTAAATGATGCAAAACTCACAAAGAATCAGCAAAGGGTTTAAAAAGTCTAATTAAAAACATAAAAGATAAAGAAGTTTTCTTCACAGCAAATGTAGGCCACCATAAAAACCTCAACTGGACATAATGCATTCATTGCTCATTACATCACAATGAGGCCACTCCCAACTGCATGACAGAGCAGAAGGAAAAGAAAGATTGTAAAAGACAGAATACAAGTAAGTCTTCTGCGAAATAGTCTCTCTCAGAAGTGGCTGTACAAACAGGACCAGAAGACTGATAATACCATCGGAAATGTTAGAGTGGAAGGAGAAATAATTCATTGTTACCAGCCTTATAATAAAGACCTACAGGCAGTTAATGACTGCTTAGAAAGGGAGAATTAGATAAGTCCACTTATATTAGTTGTCCAATTCAGAGTGGCCAGTCTTGAAACTGACCACTCAAGGAATACAGGAATATAGTATACACACAAGGAATAAAGTTCTATTTACATATATGTGTTTATGTGCATACCCATGTCTACACACACATATATGCATATAAATGCATACATCAATAACAGCATATGGCATATGGAAAAGAGTGGCTGTGAGAGGTTGCAGGTTAAAATGAGAATGTGATGAAATTTAATTTTAGTTAAGACTGTACCTTTTAAAGTATAATTGGGTTACAAATAGAGCGTTACCTAAAAGATTTATTCTTGTATCAAACTATTAAGAAGGGGAATTTTACTAAAATATTTGTACAAAGTGACTTTCTCATCAATGCCACTAAAAAACTGGCAAGCCTGGCAGAAAGGTTTACATTTGTTTATGATTTATTGGAATATATTCCATTATAATTGAAAAGTGTTGCAGAATTTGCTCATACCTGAGTATATCAAAGGAGTGCTAAGATTAAGACCAAATGTACAAACACATGAGAGCTTCAGGAACATTCTATAACTGAACAATACTATTGTTGTTTGACGATTATTTTATATTTCAAATATTCAAGTCCTTGATTGTGGAAGTATATGCAGGACAGAGAGAATAAAATCTGAACAATGTTTTCATTATTCAGTAAGTGAAATTTAATGATGCTAATAATACATTTAAATAAGATCTAAGACCACTGAAAATAAATATGTATCAGACATTGAAGCAGCCCAGGACTAATATGGTAAAACATTAACAAATTTCTCATTAAACTGATTTAAAATTACCCTATACAAGATGGCCATTAACAGGATCATAATTTATGAGGTAGTTCTTTAGTCTTTCTTTGGGGAAGCTTACCAATTTTTTTCTAAACCAATTATTTTTTGGTAGAAAAGTCACAAATAAAGCTTGTATATAGAATTCTATTGTTTGGATTAATTAGCTATCATAAATAGAAACAAATCATTTGAAATAAGTAAATGTTACGGAATGAGGAAACTCAAAAGTAAAAATAAATTTTCCAGTAATTCCAAACCCAAATAAAATTAAAAATTCAGGAAATGCTATGCTGCTCTAATGAGGTACACTATCAAACCATCTAGGCGTGCCTCTTGGGTCAGTAAGTAAGTACATAAAGATGAAAAGGTTCTTAGCCTTTTAATTGCTCAATATGTTTGTTTTTTTTTTTCCAATATTCTAGCCATAAAAGGAAATAAAACCCTGTAGTTGATGAAGAAAATAGTGACCTCTCTGGTTGATGGTTTTGTCCCTGGGAGCTCTGGGAGTACTGGGTGGCTCATATCCTTGTTCCTCCTATGGCACTGCAAACGCCTTCAGTTCCTTGGGTCCTTTCTCTAGCTCCCCCACTGGGGATCCTGTGCTCAATTCAATGTCTGGCTGAGAGTGTCTCCCTCTGTATTTGTCATGCACTAGAAGAGCCTCCCAAGTGACAGCTATATCTAGCTCCAGTCAGCAAGTACTTGTGGGCATTAATAATATTGTCTGGGTTTTGTAACTGTATATGGGATGGATCACTAGGTAGGGTAGTCTCTGGATGGTCCTTCCCTCAGACTCTGCTCCACACTTTGTCTCTGTATCTCCTTCTATGGGTATTTTGTTCCTGCTTCTAAGAAGGACAAAAACATCAACCAGATAGTACACATGGTGTCACCCATGGTTCCAGATGCATAGGCAGTAGAGAATGGCCTCGTTGGACACCAAAGAGAGCAGAGGCCTCTGGTCCTGGAAAGGCTCAGTGCAGCAATGTAGGGGAATACCAGGACAGGGAAGTGGGAGGGGGTTGATTGGGGAGCAGGGGGAGAGGAGGAGGAGAAGGCTTATGGGACTTTCAGGGGTGGGAGGGACCAGGAAAGGGGAAATCATTTGAAATGTAAATAAAGAATATATCTAATAAAAAAAAGAGAAGTAAAAAATAAAATAAATGGTCAAAAAAAAGAGAGAAAATAGTGACCTAATAGCTATCTATGTTTTACCATATATTAAACCTATTAATATGTCTTTATTTACTGTTGTATTTACTTACGCAAAACTCACTCTTTCATTATCCCAAGATGATATGATGAAATTAGCATTTGTTATAGTTTAAATGAGAAATATCACAACTGACTGACGCATTTAAACACTTGGTTACCAGACAGTGAAACATTTTTTGGAGCGGTTAGGAAATAAGGACTTATTAAATAAATTATTTTAATGATGACAGACTTTAATAATTTAAAGCCCCATACCATTTCCAGTTCACTCTCTCTACTTTGTTCTTGCATTTGAAAACATGACATCTCAGTTTTCATTTCCTGCTGCCATGCCTACCTTTTGTGCTGCCATGCTTCCCCACTGTAATGGTCTCTCATCCTCTGGAATTATAAACCTAAATAAGTTCCATCTTCCATAAATTTTCTTTGCTCATGGTGTTTTTAATTACAGCAAAAAGTCACAGTAGCTAATACAGAAATTGGTACCAGAGAGTGGACTGTTGATGTGATATTTTTTAATGTGGCAGACTTTAAAACTTTGGACTAGAAAAGTATCTGAATTCTTTTTTTAAAGGCAGACACATAGTTTACTTTGCTTTCAGGCTTCACACTAAAAGAGATTAAACTCACATATCAGGTTTTAATGTGACTTTTACTATTCTTTAAGTTTTAAAAACTTAATTTTTTTCTTTTATTAATTTGATATTTTCTTTACATTTCAAATATTATCCCCTTTCCTGTCCCCCCCCCAAAATCTCCATTCCCTCCTCCTCCCCCTGCTTCTATGAGGGTGCTCCTCTACCCTCCAACCCACTCCTGCCTCCCTGTCCTCAAATTCCTCTACAATAGGGCATCGAGCCTTCACAGAACCAAGGGCCTTTCCTCCCATTGATGGCCAACAAGGCCACCCTATGCTACATATGCAGCTGGAGCCATGACTGGAATACCCAAAACATAATCCACACATCAAATGAGGTACAAGAAGAACGGAGGAGTGGCCCCTGGTTCTGGAAAGACTCAGTATAGCAGTATAGGACAAAACCAGAACAGGGAAGTGGGAAGGGGTGGGTGGGAGAACAGGGGGATAGAAGGGGGCTCATGGGACTTTCAGGGAGTGGGAGGCCAGAAAAGGGGAAATCATTTGAAATGTAAATAAAAAATATATCGAATTAAAAAAAAAAGAACTATACAAAGAATCAACTAAACCAGAAGCTGGTTCTTTGAGAAAATCAACAAGATAGATAAACCCTTAGCTAGACTAACCAAAGAGCACAGAGACAGTATCCAAATTAACAAAATCAGGGAAAAAGGGGGAGACATAACAACAGAAATCAAGAAAATTAAAAAAAAAATCATCAGTTCCTACTACAGAAGCCTATACTCAACAAAACTGGGAAATCTGGATGAAATGAACAATTTTCTAAACAGATACAGGGGGAACAAAATACCAGTGGAAGGAGATACAGAGACAATATATGGATCAGAGACTCAGAGACTGAAGGAAAGGTCATCTAGAGGCATCCCTACCTCGGGATCTATTCCATATACAGTCATCAATTGCAGACACTATTGTGGATGCCAACAAGTGCTTGCTGACAGGAGCCTGATATAGCTGTCTTCTGAGTGGCTCTGCCAGAGCCTGACAAATACACAGGCTGATGCTAACAGCCAACCATTGGACCGATCACTGGGTTCCCAATGTAGGAGTTAGAGAGAGAAAAGACTGAAGGAGATGAAGGTGTTTGCAACCTCATAGGAAGAACAACAATATCAACCAACCAGATGTCCCAGAGCTCCTAGAGACTAAACCATCAGCCTAAGAATACACATGGAAGTATCTGAATTCTCTAAGTAGAGACTCAAGGGCTGTTGCAGTAGAATCCCAGAAAGCAGTAAAACTGAAAGCAATGGGAATGTTGGAAGTCCGGATAAAATGATTCAAAACTGCACAATGTTAGCAAGAGGAATAGAGGACAATCCTGTGATACTGTTTTTTTTTTTTCTACCCATTTCCTAAGAATTTGTCCTAAGAACATGATAACTTAGATTAACTAAATTTTTGGTGGAGGAAATGTTAAGACAGTGTACTACTAAAATTTTTATGTAGTTATATTTGATAATTCTTATCCCTGTCTACACTTAAAGGAGAAAATTGTGCGAAATGAAATGCAACATATGAAGTTTGGAGAGAAAAAGATTATTAAGAATCTTAATGTTACAGCCAAAGCATGAAAGAGAAAATTTAATTCTTATGGAGATTTGCATCTTTAAGAAGAGGTCTGCTTTGCATTAAAATAAAGGGAAAACAAGACCTAATATATAGTTAAGCTTCCAACTAGTAAAAAGAAAATATATAAGATGTTTTTTGCTCCTAGAAAGCAAGTGCATAAAAACTGTTATTGATATGGGTCCAAGGGGAATGGCTCCATCTCAAGATAGGAGTAGAATTTGGCAGTCTCATCCAAGTTATAAAAACTGAAATAATAAAGGGGCCATGGATTGATCCCCTGTACTTCCTCATTTATTTTTACGTTATCTAAAAGATTTCTCTCATACATTACAATCCAACTGCTGTTTCTCCTCCCTTCACTATTCCCAATCCTTCTGTCCATGTACCCAGATACATTCCAAAAAAAAAAAAAATCCACCAAATAACAAGCTAAATAAGGCTAAACAGAAACCCTTATATCAACACTGGACTAGACAATACCATAGGGAGGAAAAGGGTCAGGTGTAGACAAAATGGGTCTCAGACACCTGCCACGCCCAATGAAGATGACTATAGTAGGAAAGGGTATCTTTGAGGTATATTTTTAAGTGTGGTATAGCTGGCTCTTGAGGTAGAACAATCCCCAATTTTCTGAGGAACTGCCATATTGATTCCATTCTCTGTATTTTAAAGGGCTGCTAATGGCATTATGTGTCAGGGAGTCTCAGACTGAAAGGTTTGAGAAAGAAGAAGCCATCAAGAGAGCATTGTGTGAAGCAGACAAACTAAAGTTTGAGTATCACAAGAAGTTGGAGATTCCAAAGCTGTGTGCATGTGTGATATCTTTCAAGAGAACTGAATACACAGAGTGGAACCAGACTAAGAGAAAGAGAGATGTATATTTCAGATTGAAAAGTAGATTGCCAGAACCCTCTGAGCCCTTTTACAAGTTTGTATTGCTGGGTGAGTCTTGCTTTAGTCCTCACTTTGCCTGCATTTTTTCCGTTCTACATGAAAATGTACACTCTTGGTAATTAGATGTAATTTGCCTTTTGATTCCCTAAGAGGTTATAATTAAAAGATTAAGTTGAGTCTTGCCAGAGACTGTGAAAGGATATAGGGATATTTGAAGGTGGATTGAATGCAGTTTGCTTTGTGATATGTCAGTGAGCCTATGTGAGTGAGGGCATGATATCTGGTGTTTTAAGAAATTGTATTCACATTTGAATTGTTGGTCCTCAGCTGGTGGAGCTCTTTGAGCAGGTTCAGGAGAAATGGCCTTGTTTGTCATCACTGTACTTCACTGTAGGTAAGCTTTAAGAGTTTAAAACCTCAGCCTCAATCCATTTTTAGTTCTACCTGTTTATCATATCCATCATCCATCCATCCATCCATCTTTCTTTCTTTCTTTCTTTCTTTCTTTCTTTCTTTCTTTCTTTCTTTCTTTCTTTCTTTCTTTCTTTCTTTCTATCTATTTAATCTATCTCTGTCTCTTTCTATCTGGTTAATGTTTGCATTTAAATGTGAGAGTTCTCAGTTTCATGCACCCACAGCCATTCTTGCTCCTTGATTCCATGTGTACCAAGCTTGGTGTACATTTAACCCCTTTACAACTGCAAGAGAAAATAAACTTCTAACATTAGAGACTCTTGGTCACAGGGTTTATCACAGAAACAGAAAAATAACAATGCTGAGTGAGAAAATAAATATGAATTTGGACAGCGAGGGAGTAGAAGGAAAGTTTGAAAATCAATGAAATCAATAGGACTGTTTGTTGTATTTTGGGTTCATTCAATATATACTAACTTGTATTCAAAGCAGATAGAAAAAAGAAAAAGAGGGGGCAGTGTCCAACTGGAAAATACCAACAATACAATGTGAAAATTTGATTTTTAAGGTGGAAAAGATTCTATGCAGATACATTAGGAAGATTACCTGGTAGGCAGTCATTGAATGCGTAACAGTTTATAATTTTCTTTTGTTTTTCAGTTTAATTTTATAATTATGACTGGTTTGTTTGCTCCTTTTTTTCTTTTTTTTATTGGTGTTTTACTTATTTACATTCAGATGTTTTCCCTCTGGAAACCTTCTATTCATTCTCCCCTCCCACTGCTTCTATGAGAGTGCTCACCCACCCACACACCCACTTCTACATTCCCTCCCTGGTGTTCTCCTGCACTGGGTCATCAAGCCTTCCCAGGATCAAAGGCCTCTCCTCACACTGATGCCCTTCAAGGTCAATCTCTGCTACAGATGCAGCTGGAACCATGGGTCCCTCAATGTCTACTCTTTGGTTGATAGTTTAGTTCCTAGAAGCTCTGTGGGGGTCTGGTTGGTTGATATTGTTGTTCTTTCTATGGGGTTGCAAAGCCCTTCAGCTCCTTCAGTCCTTTCTCTAACCCTTCCATTGGAGACCCCTTGCTCAGTCCAGTGGTTGGCTGCGAGCATCTACCTCTGTGTTTGTCAGGCTCTGGCAGAGCCTCTCAGGAGATAGCTATATTGGCTTCTGTCACCAAGCACTTCTTGCCATCTGCAATAGTATCTGGGATTGGTGTCTATATATGGGATAGATCCCTAGGTGGAGCAGTCTCTGGATGGGCTTTTCTTCAGTTTCTGCTCCAGGCCTTGAATATTTTTTCCCATGAGTACTTTGTTCCCCCTTCAAAGAAAGACTGAAGCATCCACATTTTGGTCTTCCTTCTTCTTGAACTTCATGTGGTCTGTGAATTATATCTTGGGTATTCAGAACTTTTGGACTAATATCCACTTCTCAGTGAATGAACTTTTGTGATTGGGCTACCTCACTCAGGATGATATTTTATAGTCCCATCCATTTGCCTAAGAATTTCATGAAGTCATTGTTTTTTTTTAATAGTGGAGTAGTACTGCATTGTGTAAATGTACCACATTTTCTGTATCCATTCCTCTGTTGAAGGATATTTGCACTCTTTTCATCTTCTGGCTATTATAAATATGGCTGCTGTGAACATAGAGGAGCATGTGTTATATGTTGAACAAACTTTTGGGTATATGCCCAGGAGTGGTATAGTTAGGTCCTCAGGTAGTACAATTTCCAATTTTCTAAGGGACTGCCAAACTTATTTCCAGAGTGGTTGTACCAACTGCAATCCCACCAACAATTGAGGTGTCTTCATTTTTCTCTACATCCTTACCTTAATCTGCTATCTCCTGAGCTTTTAATCTTAGCCATTCTAATTGGTGTGAGGCAAAATTTCAGGGTGCTTTTGATTTGTATTCCCTTAATGACTAAGGATATTGAACATTTCTTTAGCAGCTTCTCATCCATTCAGGTTTCCTCAGTTGAGAATTCTTTGTTTAGTTCTATATCCCATTTTTAATAGGGTTATTTGATTCTCTTTAGTCTAACTTCTAGAGTTCTTTGTATATATTGGATTAGCAGTTTATCAGATGTAGGATTGGTAAAGATCTTTTCCCAATATGTTGGTTGCCATTTTTTCTATTGACAGTGTCACACACTCATAAGCTATTAGTATTATCAACAGCAAAAGTGTATTAATTTCCAATAGTTCCCTAAGTTTTCTCACATCTCAATGAACACTGGTAATGCTAGCACTTTGTGCAAAAAGCACCTAATATAAGACCTGTCCCCTGAGGAAATTTTGTATAGTCTATTATAAATGCTCTACAGAAAATTAGATTACAGATATTGATTATTCTGCCTAATGGAAATTTTGTAGGCTGTGATTATAGTTTCCCATTTTGTTTTCTCCAACTGTTGGAAACTAACATTTGTTTGTTTCTCTAGAAGTTTAACTCTTATAGATTCACCAAATAAATACTATCATGTGTCTGTTTCATTTCATGCAGCATATTCTATATAAAACTATATATAGATGAATAGAGAGATAATCATATGTCTGTAGTTAGAGATATATTTAAATAACTCTGTATTTGCATACCCATAAACAGATATATAAACAACTCTGTCATAATGAATTATCACAAGACTTCTCTTACATTCTAAAGAATTAGAACTTTTGTTGCATTTCACAGGCAGAGCTAATAATATACCTTGAGTTCATTTAATCCACAATTAAGAGAACAATCTAGCAATTTTACCTGACTTGGATTTGTCATGTAATTAATATTTCACACCTACCCAATGTGTAGCTATAGACTTAAATTATATACTCTTCCCCACCCCTGTCCTGGGGATAATTCATCTTTGTTATGATAATAATTTACTAGAAAGCACAAATAATGGATGAAAGCAGTCTTTTAACATGTATATTCACCATATTGTTGAATAAAACATGAAGATATTACTTGATAAGCAATGGTGTTTGTAATATGGTTTGTTGTTTAGGTCAGTTAGGATAAGTTGGAGTCAGTAGCACAACTCCTTATAAAGCTCTGTAATAGATACTGTAAAGTATCCTTTCTGCTTTGTCATGTGATGTTTTCCATCATGTTCAATGACTAGAGCAAAGCCCTATAACACATAGGGATAGGGACAAGGTTACATTCGAAAGACACAAGGAGGAGCAGATTCAGACTCATGTATCAGGCAGAGAAGAGGATGGTGGGCACAAGGAGAGTGAAGTAGAGAATAAATATTCATACATTCTCCTAGCTAAATACCACCAAAGATAAGCCCTTTAATTTCTTTCCTTAATGCAACATTAATGCATTATTGGTGAGTAGGAGTTTATTATTAGTGCACTAAAATCAGGAAAAACATAGAAAAACAATTTAAAAATTTTAAAGTATAAATTGTTTTGTCACCTTGCTCCTGAAAAGAAAAGAAAATGAAAAAAACAAAACCACTTAAGCATCACTCTTTGGATTGCTCTAACAACACTTATCTTGAGAATTTATTAATGGCTCCATTTATTTCACAGTTGAGAAAAATATAGCTGAGAGAAGTTAAGCACAACAAGAGGTTATGATGGTCTTTTTTTCCCCATCACATTGTGAAGTAGCTTTATGCTTGCATTGTTCAAGCATCTATGTTTTTGTTGTTTTACTGTAAATTTTTACATATATATGTTCTAGATTATTTTAGTAGGGTTCTGGAACATGTGCACAGCAGATTTTGAAATGAAAGGAAATCAAGTCCAGCTGTTATGTTTCAGGAAGTGTCAATGAAGAGAAACTCTGTAAGCAGTTAAGTTTGGGATGGGACATAATGATTCAATCAACATCATGTAAGACCAAAAAGAAGAACTTGGGGCAACATTGAAGTTTTCTAAATATGATCACCAACAACTTTCATAACTTTTCTGGACCTTAATTTTTCTGTTCATGTAGCCATCATATCTACCTGAATTATTTTGTTCTTATTTTTTCCAAGTTTCTATCTTAAAATTTTATTCTTGCAAGTTTTTTTCATAAAATGCCCAAACCTACATTTGGATGTTAAAGATGAGACTTTATCAAAAATTTTAATTCTATACAAGAAGAAAAATCTAGAAATTTCAAGAAGCATCTATTGAAAACCCAAGATTCACAGGAAATTAGAGATACCAAACTTTTCTCCCATTTTATATCACTAATAACCAGTGCCTGCATAGTTGTAGATTGAAGTATTTGGTAGGAAAGAATTTACAAATGGGAATCAGTAATTTCCCCAGAATGACAACAGAATAAGCTCATGTGTAGGCTTTTATGATAAACAACAGAAAACAACAGATAAACCACTAAACTCTCCATAAACACAATAGGAAATCACAAAATAATTCCCTGCTCCTTCCCAAGAGGCCGGCTTTGTGGCTGTGGAGTTGATGTTACCACCAATGCCATGGGAAGCTGCTGTCATTGGCATGTCTCATCATGGCAGAAAGATGACTCAAAACTTACTTCCTCTTTACAGGAAGTCTGAGTTTCCTGAGAGAATAATATTTTGTCCTTAGCCCAAGTCACATGTGTCAACTCTGGTGGAAATGAGTTGATTGGATGCTCAACAGGATATGTGTAGAAATCAAAAATGTCTAGAAAATCATTAGTATATATTAGGGTCTCAAAGCTTAAAAAACATTTGCTACAATCTTCTCATAAGTTTTCTAAAATAGACAAATAGCTTTCAAGTATCTGTAAACTTTCAAGCTATGAAACAGTCATCTCTAGTAGTTTCCCATCACAAAAATATAATTTCACTTCTATATATGGAAACAATTAAGTTTCAAGTCTAATCACCCACTACAGCTTTGCTGGCTGTTTTCACATCAATTTGACACAGGTTAGAACCATTTTGTGAGAAAGAAACTCATTTGAGAAAATGCTCACAAGACTGGTCTGTAGTCAAGCCTGTTGTAAACTTTCTTTTTTTTTTTTTATTAGATATTTTCTTTATTTACATTTCAAATGTTATCTCCTTTCCTAATTTCCCCTCCAAAAACCCCCTATCCTTTCCCCCTCCCCCTTGCTCACCATCCCACACACTCTTTCTTCCCTGTCCTGGCATTCCCCTACACTGGGTCATGGAGCCTTCACAAGACCAAGAGCCTCTCCTCTCATTGACACCTGACAAGGCCACCCTCTGCTACATATGCGGCTGGGACCATGGGACCCTCCATGTGTACTCTTTGGTTGTAAACTTTCTTAGCTGATTGTTGATTTGTATGGACCCAGATACCCTATGGTATTTGTTCCTGGGGAATGTAACATTAAGCTGAGCAAGCTGTGAGGAGTAAGCTAGTAAGAAAAAGCCTCTTTTTTTTGGTCCCCAAATTTCCCTCTATGGCTGCTACTTCGGTTTTTGCTTCCAGATTCCTGATCTGGTGGAAATTTGGCCCTGAATTCCTTGGTCATAGAAAGTTGTAGGATAAAATAAAGCACTTCCGCCTCCACCCCCAAAATTGCTTTCAGCCATGGTATTTTATCACAACACTAGGAACCTAGGTAAGAGACTTGTCCATAACATTCCTTATTTGTCTAGTTCAGATATATTAGCAATTCAATATTTTTAACTGGAAGATAAATAATAGCATAATCTTTCTACATAGTCTTTTCTCTGTGAAAACTTTAGGGAAATAAAGGGTGTTGCTAGATAACATGCCTAGTATATCATACAGCAAATTATTTAGAAGCTTTGAATAGACACCATGATTCTTTTTCCTTCAACAAGTCAGAAAGTCATGTATGTTATTTACATTAATTCTTTCAGAAGTATTTCTTGTTCTTGCTTCTTGTGTTTATCATTTACAGTATATTTGAGTGCATGTTTTTCCCCTTATATGTAGTTGCTACAGTTTCATATTAGCAGTTAGCAGGTTACTGAGACACATTCTTTCTTTTCCCAAATAGTAGCAGAAATATTCTTTTTTAAATTATGTTTTATTCCATATTTGCTTTATTTACATTTCAAATGTTAGCTCTTTTCCTTATTACCCTTCCGAAAACACCCTTTCCCATTCCCCTTTGCCCTGATGACTAAACCCCCCTCCCATGTTCCTGACCGGGCATTCCCCTACACTAGGGCATTGGTCATCCACAGGACCAATGCTATCTCTTTTCTGAATGATGTCTGAAAAGGCCATGCTATGCTACCCATGCATGTAGAGCCATGAGTCCCTCCATGTGTACTCTTTGGTTGGTGGTTTAGTCCCTGGAAGCTCTGCGAGTACTGGTTGGTACATATTATTGTTCCTCCTATGGGGTTGCAAACTTCTTCAGCTCCTTGGGTCCTTTTTCTAGCTCCTTCATTGGAGACCCTATGCTCAGTCCATTGGTTGGTTATGAGCCATGGGTATAACCTCTCTTTTAAGAAGGACCAAGGCATCCACACTGGTCTTCCTTCTTCTTGAGCTTCATGTGGTCTGTGAATTGTATTTTGGGTATTCCAAGCTTTTGGGTTAATATCCACTTATCAGCAAGTGCATACCATGTGTTTCCTTTTATGATTGGGTTACCTCACTCAGGATGATATTTTCTAGTTCTATCCATTTGCCTAAGAAGTTCATGAATTAATTGCTTTCAATATCTTAGTAGTACTCCATTGTGTAAATGTACCACATTTTCTGTATCCATTGCTTTGTTGAGGGACATCTGTGTTCTTTCCAGCTTCTGGCTATTATAAAGAAGGCTACTTTAATTGCTGAGTAGTATTCCATTGTGTAAATATACCACATTTTCTGTATCCATTCCTCCATTGAGAGACATCTGGGTTTTTTTCTGCTTCTGGCTATTATAATAAGGCTGCTGTGAACATAGTGGAGCATGTGTCCTTATTGCATTGATGGGAAATCCTCTGGGTATATGCCCAGGAGTGGTATATCAGGGTTCTCTGGAAGTGTCATGAGGGAATCCCAACTGATTTCCAGAGTGGTTGTACCATCTTGCAATCCCACCAGCAGTGGAGGAGTGTTCCTCTTTCTCCACTTGATGCCCTGTCTTTTTACTAGAGGTGAACTCTACAAATTCTCTCTCCCCACTGTATGTCATTTCTTATTTATTTTTATTCTTTAATCTTTTTTTACAATACAGACCTTATCCCCTCCAGGTCCTCCCTCCAACTCTTTCATATATATGTGTCATATATTTATGAGGATAAAAAGTAAATATTTTTAAATGTTTTAAAAATTTTAAAGATATATATGAAGATTTATTTAATTTTATTTAAAAAATTAATTTAACTAGTACTCATTGAAGATGAAATTTTATTTTCATTATCTATTTAATATAATTACTTATCAAACAAAATACTTTTTAAAAATACTACATGGTTTAGATCAGAAAATGCTAACTTCAAACTCTTTTTGGAAAGACTATGTATATTTATATTACAATGAATAAACATCAAACATAAAATTTCCTAGGGTATTATGTAAAATTCCAATTCTGACTTTATACATAGTCTTTCAGTTGCTTATCAACTTTCAAGACACTAAATGCAATGCCATAATATTCTTCTAAATTCTGCTTGATCAAAAACTACTAATCTAAGATGACAACAAATAAGGAATTAATATTAAGATCTTAGGCTTTAAAAAAAGCACCAATTAATTGAGATTAAAAATAAAATTTTCTGGGTATATGCCCAGGAGTGGTATAGCAGGGTCCTTCGGAAGTGCCATGCCCAGTTTTCTGAGGAACCGCCAGATTGATTTCCAAAGTGGTTGCACCATCTTACAATCCCACCAGCAGTGGAGAAGTGTTCCTCTTTCTCCACATCCTCCCAAACACCTGCTGTCTCCTGAGTTTTTGACCTTAGCCATTCTGACTGGTGTGAGGTGAAATCTCAGGTTGTTTTGATTTGCATTTCCCTAATGATTAATGATGTTGAACATTTCTTAAGGTGTTTCTCAGCCCTCCGAAGTTCTTCATGTGAAAAATGTTTGTTTAGTTTGGTACCCCACTTTTTAATGGGGTTATTTGGTTCTCTAGGTTCTACCTTCTTGATTTCTCTGTATATATTAGATATTAGCCCTCTGTCAGATTTAGGGTTGGTGAAGATCCTTTCCCAATCTGTTGGTTGATGTTCCCCAGCATGGAATAAGGACACATGCTCCACTATGTTCATAGCAGCCCTATTTGTAGTAGCCAGAAGCTGGAAACAACCCAGGTGTCCCTCAACAGAGGAATGGATACAAAAAATGTGGTATATTTACACAATGGAGTACTATTCAGCCATTAGAAACAATAATTCTACGAATTCATAGACAAATGGATGGAGCTGGAGAACATCATACTAAGTGAAGTAACCCAGTCTCAAAAGATCAGTCATGGTATGCACTCACTGATAAGTGGATAATAACCTAGAAACTTGGAATACCCAAGAAAGAATCCACATATTAAATGATGTCCAAAAAGAACAGAGGAGTGGCCCCTGGTTGTGGAAAGACTCAATGCAACAGTATAGGGGAATACCAGAACAGGGAATTGGGAAGGAGTAGATGGAGGAACAGGGGGAGGGAAGAGGGCTTATGGGACTTGTGGGGATTGGGGACCCAGAAAATGGGAAATCATTTGAAATGTAAATAAAGAATACATCGAATAAAAAAGTAAAATAAAATTTTAATTTAATTACATTTTTCATAATAAGAAAGGTAATATATACATTTACATATCAAATGGAAACTTATGTTTCTATGTGATCTCAATACACTTAGCTAATATTATGTCTCAAGCCCTGATTTCTGAAATACCTTTGCGTGGTCCATCCCTTCATAGCATTTTAGGTCTTTTTCTGACATTGTTTTCATCTGATTTTTTTTAAACTCTTCTTAATTTGTAACTGTGACTCATTTCTTGTTCTGAATTCACAGTACTGTTCTCCATTCTCTTTGAACTCTTATTAATCAAATTCCGAAATTATTAGAAAATATTTATTTCTCCAGTACATAATTTATAATTTACCCTTAGATAATTAATTATAATGTGTAAATGCTGACTTTATTTCCTCAGATGAAGGGATGAGATGAGAGCCATACCTAAAATGTGTAATTACATGGCTTGGGCTGAGCCCAGAAAGTATATTTCCCTGCTCTAATTATGTTTGTTTTCCTGTATTTAGGGTAGAAATGTCTTTAAAAAGGAGAAAGAACATGAATTTATATGTTAGTAAAAGGGGAAGGTAATGAAGGATTTGGGGGAGGAGAAATAATATGATTAAACATACTACTTAACATTTTTAATAATAAACCTTGAAACAATATTTAAAAGAGGACTATGAACGTTGATTAATGTTTAGAAGATAAATTCAAACCAATCTAAATGTTATGTAATCAACCTAAGTACTGAATATTACATAGTATCCATTAATGCACAGGTTTTGTGTTTACTGAGCCCATTAAAATAGGAAGTAGAAAGTGTGGTAAACATCTAGAAACACTGATTCAACAGCATTAAAATATGTAAACTGTATTATAGTTAGAGCCAAGATAGGAATGTTATCCATGGAGATCAGCTGGACCAACCATAGTCTGGGATCTCTTTTCCAGCTTTTAGTGACCCAGGGAAGCAATATACAAGACAATAAAACTATGAATGACTTAATCAAATATTGTTAGGAATCTCCTTAGTCACACACACACACACACACACACACACACACACACGCACGCACACGCACACACACACACAGAGAGAGAGAGAGAGACAGAGAGAGAGAGAAAGAGAGAGAAAGGGAGGAGAGGGAGAGGGAGGGGGAGAGGGAGAGGAAGGCAAGGGGGAGGGAAGAGGGAATCTGAGAGGGAGAGGTAGAGGTAGAGGGAGAGGGAGAGAAAGAGTATTTTACTCAAACTCAGCATGTGGTATATCTATTTCACTCAAGAAAAGACTAAATATTTAAGGACTGATATACTAGAATTTAAATGAGAGAAAACAGGAGCATGTTTATTCATTTTTACATTTACTTATATTTCTCTGTCTCTCTGTCTCTCTCTCTCCCCCTCCCACCCTCTCTGTCTTTCTGTCTGTCTGTCTGTCTGTCTGTCTGTCTGTCTGTCTGTCTCTCTCTCTCTCTCTCTCTCTGTGTGTGTGTGTGTGTGTGTGTTACATGTTTGGAGTCATATACAATATTTAGTACTCATGTAGAGGACAGAGAATAATATCTATCATGTAATTACATGGATTCCAGAGAATAAACTCAGGTTGATGGTCTTGCTTGCAAGCGCATTATCTTCTGAACCATCACAACAAATCACAAGACCTGTGCATGCTACATATTTGTTTTGTAAATAAGTTCCACTTTTAAGCTGGCTCTATTGATTTTTTCTTTTTAATTATGTCCAAACAGTACCAACATGCTGAGATTTTCCACAAACCTATATATTTATTTAGTAGGCAAATCATGAGATAGGTGCAGTTTGCTGACAATGACAAACAGATGAAAGAGGCTTTGGCAATATCTCCCTTTCCCTATTTCCATGACCTTTATATCTACTATAGAATAATTGTCAGGATATATATATATATATATATATATATAGTATGCATAATATCATACACTAAATATATCTCCTTTCTTTTGATATTTTGTCTTCTAGGCAACCCCATAGAATACACAAGTTCTTAATGTACCTTTTGCTTCAGGACTTGCTTAGATTTTTTTATCTAATGCATATAAATATAGTCAAAATGCTAACTGGTGTATTTAAAAGTAAACAAAAGATTGTATGAGTGATCTATTTCCATAGATGATAGATAGATAAAGAGATAGACAGATAGATAGAAGTTCTAAGTAGATTATATATATTTTTAAATTTTAAGATTTTAACTTATCCTATTATGTTCCTATAAATTATGATTCTTTTATATAGTGTCACTGAACTGAACTTTTATTTTTTTCCTGTCTCCACACCTTCTCTAATAGTTTTTGGTTCATGCAACATGAACATTCCTTTGCTTCTTAATTTGTGTTGTGCTATTACTGTTCAAGATATGCTATGTCTTCCAAGTCCCCAATAACTCATTATCCAAAGGTCTACTGCTATTATTTCTGAATTTCTCAAGTTTGATCACTTCTTTTGTCAAAGATATCATTTGCAATGATAATAGTGATTTTTTTCATTCTATTAAGAGGTTAATATTATCAAGTAGAACAGTAATTTCTCTGAGATAAAATAAGTAATAAGCATGTTTATTTACTCATAAGGCTTATACTTCTGAAATTTTAGGATCAAAAAAGTAAAGGTCCTGCAAGGGCTTACAAATACAGCATCTTCCCCAAGCAGTCCTGATAAGTTACAATGTTTTCATCACAGAAATGCAGCTTGGCTATAGCTGGCTAGCTACTGTTTTCAGTCCCACTGTGATTATGATTCTGCCTGAATGGTTGCTGTCCAGACAGCTCTGTTAAGTCCGGTAGTTGATTTCATTTAAAGTGAGGCATTGTAGAGGAAATGGGTTAGTAGCCTGTGTCAAGAGCCACAGAGTCCCTTAGAAAAGTGATAGCAGGTCACCTAAAAATGAAGGTTAGAAATATCTAATTTCCTAAAATTTAGCACCTTGCATTATCTGGGGAAAAGCTCCATTTTCCTCAAGAATCCAAAAATAATTTCAAAATTTTAACTTTGTTTTAACATTATACCTTTTAGCATTAATATATTCACAGTATTTCAACATTTTCCTCTATTTGAAATAAATACACAAATCAATATACCTGTATAACTAGCAACTCTCAAAACATTTTTATTATATTTCATAATACAAATAACAAATTTCTAAGCATTAGTGTTTAGTTTTTGGTAAGTCATTCTAATATCTGCATGAACCAGCTTTAACAAATATAACATTGCAATTTTTAAAAGTTCTTTATCTATGAAAAATTTGAAAACAGTAGTCATATAATTCCAGCCAAATAGCTGATTTACTTTACAAAATTAAATTTTAACATGGATTTTATTCAGTAAACTTCCTACTAGTCTAGAATGCTGTATAATAGGCTGATACCTTTAAAACTTATGAGTCTTATTTAGCTTTAAAAAGAAATTAATTTGTTGATATGTATCCTTCAAGAGCTTCTGGTGAATTATCTGATTTGTTTCTAGTTTGACTCCTCAATCTATTTTAATTGCTCTTAGATGCCCACAACAACAAATGATCTAATTCAATTAACAGTGCAATAACACAAAAGGTTGTGTAATGCTTTATATTACAGACTGACAAAACCTTAATATCAAAATGAAAATCTGTATGAAGAAAATGGGGAAGAGCTTGTTTTGTAGTGTAGGCATTTACCAGTTACATAATATCAAAGCTTTGAAACTTTAGTAATAATTAAAGAAAATGTAATAAAAAATCTACAGCTTTTGAATATGGAATTCCAGTACTAAAAAAAATATGTATTTAAGTTTCAAAAACGGCTCTAAATCAAATGCAGGTTGAATAATACTCTTGATATAAAATGATAAAAGAGACAAATAAGGTCATTTAAAATGAAAATAAAAATTGAATAAATATGAATGCTTCATTTGGTGACGTTTAAAATATATACCATAGAATTTTAATTAAATAACTATTTAAACCATTGGCTCATAACAATAAGGTACATGTTCTCTGTGTTCTGAGTTTTTTAGTAACTTACACTTGTTTGACAACACTCAGTAGAAAGCTATGTTCCTTGCTGGCCAAAATATAAGAAAATATAGGGGAGAGCCTTGCTTACATTTACATGTAAATAAAACCTATCGTTTTATAAAATAGAATACTCTGACAAAATAGTCCGTGCCTTGACTATCTTTTCTTCAATGCAGCTAGTATATGTGAGAAATGTCATCAGGATTCTTATCTCCCTTGGCTCATGGATCCCTGTGTTCTTTAAGGGAAGAATTCAAATGAGGCACATAGAGAGCAAGATAGAAGCCAGACAGACTTTACTGCAGACTGTAACAGAGCTCAGTGCCGACAGTGGCCAGTGGTCTACTGGATAGAACCACTAGTTTTATGCTAGTCTCTGGATAGAACAACCAGGTTTCCCTGTGGGTGTGTTGTCCTGTCCAGTTGATAGATTGGCCTTTTTGTTTGATTTTTAGAGTATAGGACCCTGATATGACTGTTCTTGATGTGGAAGCCAGATGCTATACAGACATCTTGTCAGGTTTATCATTGCTGGAATGAGGTTTATAAAGTCAGATATTATGACTTTACTGTCATTTCAGTAGGCCACATCTCTTGCTAGGACCAGAGGTACAATGCAGGTTCTATGATCCTGAACTATTGGAGGAGTGCTGTGGTCTATTCTAGAGCCCTCTGATAATGAATGAGTAATCCAGCTCCAGTGTGCTCACCTAATGTCTAATTGATTTCCAAAGACCTGCCCCTGAAGTGTTGAGACTTTAAAATCTGTTAGGACTTTGGGTGTCAAACCAATCTCGATATTCTTTGCTGAAATAAGTCACAAAAATTTTTAGTGTCTATTGAAATAGATATTATAAAATCCTGACAGCAGGCAGCAGATTCACTACCTGCCTTTGTGTTCCCGAATGAAAGACCCACATGGCCTTTATATTTTAAAATGCCTTAAACAGCACAAAATAGGGTCATTGCCTAACCTCCAGGACATTAATCCTGACTTATTACTGACTAATTCTGTGCTCTATCTTGGCTACTCTGGACCCAGAGAGCTGTCCAGCTGCGCCACCTTCTAGGCCACACTCTCTGAGCTCCTTCACATGGTGACCAGGCATCCCTGTCCTACACTATACTCAGGCACGGTGTCTCTCCTCTCCTCCAAGCTCTCCCTGCAAGGCAGTTCTCTTCTGCCTTCCCTCTCGCTGTCCAGTCCCAAGCCTGAGAATCCTACAATCCCTCTTCTGTCTGCTCTGCCCAGCTATTTGCTGTCTAGATCTTTATTAACTAATCAGAAGAAACTGAAGTCAGGCTCCCAGAAGCTACATGCAGACATTCTCATGCAGGTTTTGGGGAAGGAGCATAATTAGCATTAGAATACCCTAACCCTAACCCTAACCCTAACCCTAAAATTAAACCTAACTTTAATCCTAACCCTAACCCTAACACTAACCCTAACCCTAATACTTAACCCTAACCTTAAGCCTAACCCTAACCCTAACCCTAACCCTAACCCTAACCCTAACCCTAACCCTAACCCTAACCCTTAACCCTAACCCTAACCTAACTCTAACCCTAATGGCTAAAAAAAAATTGAGTTAACTAATTGAATGAGAGAAAGTGACCATTTCTATCTATTCTTAGTTCTCCTAAATTACACATTTAAGAATTATAAAATTAGAATTTTTAAATTACACTAGAGCACAAAAGGTTTCTTGAAGACAGAAAGAACGAATTATATCCTCAACTTTAATTTTTATGTTAAAATATAGGAACTCCAAAGAAATGGTATAGTTCAAGAAATGATCCCTGCTGAGGATAAAATGCCCTCCACACAACAAAAGTCATCTTACAAGTTGTTATAAAGAGAACATAAACAAGAGATATGTGAAAAGTATGAGAACTTAGGAGCCACACGTGCCACTCTTTGTTTCATCGTGCTGACCTTCCCATCCAGGGGTTCTCCTAAGCAAGCTCTCCAAGCCATTAACTTATCCAAACACAGAAGAGTTTCTTGGAGTAATACCTTCACAGATAAGATGATAGTTTGAACTTCAGCATTAAATAGAAGAATTCCTGGAACCTTTGTCAAATAGGAAACAGGACTTCTATTTTTGTGCCTGCAACTTCTCAGTAAAACTCAAAACCTGGTAGTTTGGCATTTCAATTTATCTCACAGATACGTATTGTGTGGCCTTCTGAGGGTTTTCATAAAATTTCAACAATTTTTAAAAATGAAATACTTAAAGACAAAAGTCTGCCCAGAGTTTTGGCTTTCCTTGCAAAATCAGATTATCATGCCAAATATAGCCTTATGTTGTGCATGAAAACAGCCAGTTGACTGTTTACTACATATGCTAATATTCATATATATATATATATATATATATATATATATATATATATATATATATGTATATATATAAAATACACTGGTCAGTGATTTTGTTGTTTGAAAGACCACATACAATGCTTAGAAAGTCTTGCACCTATAGCACTAACTCAGTGTCCATCATTATTTTAGAACATCCCTGTTATAAGTATTTTATAAATCTGCAGAGGCCTGTAACTGAGGACCACTGAAATAATATTTCTCATTTCTTGTTTTTTTCCCCTATGTCAATATTTCCCATGAAAACATACCTTATACATGTGATTTTCAATATTATAGCCATTAACCATGAGGGATTACTGCATACTGTAAATGTGAGTACCAAAGTCAAGGAAAATTTTAATTTTATTTCATTTATGGATAGCATATCACTATAGCTACATTTGTTCATGAATTTTCTTTCTGAGAACTGTTAACAAATTCTCCCCTTCTAGATATAAAAGAAATTCATGTCTTATAGTAACTGGTAATACTTTTTTGTGACAAATTTTATTTTGTCAGGCACAACATTATAAGGTGTGTATGTACATAATGGATCCACTAAACTAAGCTAATTATCAAGTACATTACCTCCCAGTGGAACAATTTTGTACTGAAATGACTGTGCTTAAACTTCCGTGCTCATTTCATCATGTATAATGTTCAAAATATGTAACAAGCTAAGTGTCCATCAGCAGATAAATGTATATAAATATGTGGCATAATTACACAAAAGGTTATTATTCAGATAATATTAATAAGACTGCCATTTGCAGCAATATGGATGGAAAGGGGTGACACTGGACAGAGAAGAAAATTTGTATGCATAATCTGAAAAAGTAGATTTATAGAAAAGAGAGAGAATCCAAGAGACTGGAGTTGCTTAAGGACAGATTGTTTTGAAGTTATTTGTGACATAAAATGTTATAACAATTTATCATGGCCAGTCATGATTGTTAAAACCTGAAAATATAGTTCTTTGGAGGCCATGACAGATGAACAAGGAGGTGTAGGCCAACTTGAGCTACCCAGAGAAGCCAATTTGTTTTTAGTCCATTTCAGGGTAATTTAATTTTACATACAGTAATATTTTATTGTTAAATAATAGTAATATTTTAAAATATAGATTTTTCCTTTTTCATTTCCTTGCCTATTCCATAATTACATAAAATATTTCAAATTCTATTTTCAAAATGCATTTTTTGCTATATTCTGCAGTAGAATTTCTCTTTATGTTAGTACTAATGATTATTCTCCTGCAGCTCTAGGACTTTATTATAATCACATACATTTATTAATAAAATGTATACCTTTCAAAGAGTTAGCCAAGTCAGAATTTCCTTATTTGGCTTGGGGGCATTTTAACTCTATACCTCCCCCCCACTCTATTGTACTGTAACTTCTACATCTTTCTGAAGAGTCAAATCCTTGTCATCTTATGTGCATTCTGTGCTGTTTTAAATAAATAGTTTTAGGTTACATGCTGTGTTGTTCCCCTAAGACAACCGTTCTGTACCCATGCATGTCTCTGGTAAGCGTGCGGGTTGAGCCTGTGATCCTGAATTACTCTCTAGAGCTGTTCGAGCCATAATGGAGTCAAGAAACTGAGGAGCAACCAATGTTTTCTAAGCACTTAGACCTGCTGTTCTAAGACAATAGAACAATAGACAATAGAACAATAGACAATAGAACAATAATTTATTTCTGCTTGAGCAGGGCAGTGGCGGCACACACCTTTAATCCCAGAATTTGGGAGGCAGAGGCAGGCAGATTTCTGAGTTCAAAGCCAGCCTGTTCTACAGAGTGAGTTAGGACAGTCAGGGCTACACAGAGAAACCCTGTCTTGAAAAAAACAAACCAAAACCAAAAACCAAACAAAACAATAGAAGTTTATTTCTGCTTGCTTGCAGAATCAAGCTAATATAAACTCATGTTGAATGACAGCCATAATAAAATGGTGACTTATTATGGAACAGAAAGCCAGTCTTTAGAATATGGGATAAAAAGAACAAATATTCTTAAGCAAAGAGATATATATCCTCTGGTTGGGTTGGATAAATGATTATAGTTTCTTACTATATAAACCTTGTAGAAGGCACAGTGTGAGATAGATCAGGAGATGTATGTGTTGATGGGAAGTCACTGCTTGATATACCTTGATAGCCTGTCAGACTTGCTTCCTACCTAATATTTAGAAGTTTTGGCAAAAGCCTTCTCTGCTAATTGCCAGCTAATGAATTTCACTAAAATGTATGTCAGGAAAATTTCATCATTCCTATATTGCCTTAATTTCATTATCTTCCAAATATCACATACCTTTTATATTTTGAAACTCACCAACATATTTCCTAACATAAACAATTTACATGTAAGATAAACTAGTTGCAAACCAACTTCTTAAGTGTCTCGAATACTTCGGCAGAACTAATTACTCCTTTAATGGTGAGGATGTTGATGTTACTAGGCCAAATGAATCCACAAACAAATAGTACTCAGGTGTATATGGAAAGAGAAATAAATGCAAACTATCATACCACAGTGACTCAGGTTTATTAATTATGATGACTTGCATGAAAAGGTCCTTCCCAGATTCTGGTCCTTGAATACTTGGTCCCAACTTAGTGGAAGTGCTTGGGAAAGTTTTGAAACCTTTCAGAAGTGCAGTTTTACTAAAAAATGAAGTAAAATATTCTACTGGGAGAAAGTTATGAGAGTTTATAGCCTCGCGTTTACTTCTAGTAACTTCTCTGCTTGCTTTGCTAGGTTGAGATGTGATCTCATGCCTTTTTACTCCTGCTGCCACACATATAGCTTGATGTCCTGCTTTCCTGCAGGAAAGATTCAGCCATCTTGAATCACATGCCAAAATAAACATTTTCAACTGTAAATTCCTTTGGGTTATGGTATTGTATTATAGCAACAAAAATATCTAATACATTAATTTTTCTAGGAGCATTTAAAAAATCAAATTCCTCATTCATATCATAAGATTGGTTTGTCCAACTGATATTTTGAAACTCGCCATGGACTTTCTGAAGCAGGTAACTCCCCTAAAGTGGTAAGAGAGCACTAGAGGCTAAAAGGGGGCGAGCTGGAAAGAACCAGTGGAAAGAGCAAGGGTGTGTGTGTTCAGTGCAGTTGGGGAGGCTGGGAATAAAGGGGGAGCTAAAGTAAAGTATGCAGGAAACCCCACATGGGAAAGTGTTACTTTCTAATCGTGGTGGTTACCTTTCATTGTCAACTTAATATGCTTAAGAATTGCCTGAGAAGAGTGTCTTGATGAAAGATTGTCTACACTGGCCTGACCTGTCCTTGCGGGACTATTTTAATTAATGTGGGAGGACTCAATCTACTGTAGACATTCACCAGGCAGGGAAATCCTGAACTGAATAAGATAGAGAAATTGTACTGAGTATAAGCAAGAAGACATACAAACAACACATTCACATTTTGTTTTGTTCCTGTCTGTGGATCTGGTATGACTATCTGCTACAAACTCTTGCCCTGAGACCTGCCTGAAAGGAAAGGACAATAACCTGCAATTCTAACCTGACTCTTTAACATAAGATGCTTTCACTTTTTGTCTGGGTATTTCTTTATCACAAAATCAGACAATAAATTAGAATGGTAGAATATTTTTTAAAAAGAATGTTAAATTGTATACAGTGTTTTAAAAAAATAATCAGGAAATAGGAAAACTGTTTAGGGTGGAGTGATAGAAAGATGAAAGAATATATTTTTATTAAGAGTTGAAGAACATGTCTAATAACCCTAAATGTCACACCACTCTCACTGTCATGATAGGTATTTGTTTATTGTCAGTCTTGCCTACAGTTATACCCTACACTTTTAAAATAAGTTGTGCTTGTGTGTGTGTGTGTGTGTGTGTGTACCTTAGTTCAGGGAGGGAGAGTAGAAGAGTGTGTTGCATTCCTCATAACTGAGTGGTTGTGAACTCATTCATGTGGGGGCAAGGAACTGATCAGATCCTTTGAGAGAGCATGTGCTCTCTGAGTGCTCTCTCACTAAATCGTATATTACCAAACACCAAGCTACAGGTTATGCAGAAACAAATGCCACAACACATAAGAAAAAAAGAGTTTCTGAATTTAGCTACTCACTCTAGACGTTTACATTGTTCTCTTTTCTACCATAAAATTGCATAGTAACATGTGTTCAATTGTCAACATGTTCATTCCAAAGTGGTGGAGTGGAATCAAGGAATGGAAGAAAGGAAGATAGAAAAGAGGAACAGAGATAAGGATATGGGAGGGAAGAAAGGTGAAAGGGACAGATGGAAGGAGGAAAGAGAAAATGGAAGGTTAGAAGGAGGGAAGCAGACAGGGAAAATAACGAAAAGAAGGGAAGAATGAAAGGACAGAAGAAAAGTCACAGGGGGGACGAAATGAAAAAGAATAAATAGTCTCAGGATGCGGCAGGGCATCAGTCTAGAAAATACTGTCTCTATCAGTCTAAGTTGAGTATGTTACAGGTGGTTGAGAGATGCACAAACAGAGAAAATGGATTTTCATAAGTATTTCCATATCACTGCATAAACATATCATGCAGATTTAAGACCCTTTTATATAGAAATGAATCCACGGAGCAAAACTATGTACTGCTCTTTATTTTCACTATGATAAGATACTGTGCTAGCATTCTGAATTGAACAGCTGTTGGTATATGTGTCTCTTGCCACACTCATGAAGGCTTTCAATATACAATAACAGAGACGAAAGCTCGTCGCTTCTATGGCTGGATGCATTATTTATAATTAACTTTATAGCATCTTCATGTGCGGGAGGAATACCTGGATTTATCCATTTTTAGTTCCACAGGAAACAAGACTCTTAATTTTTAATAGTGTCATTTACCTATCATCTTTTTATGCCAGTAATTTGGATCATTCATCTGTTTGATTTCAAAAACACATGTAAGAACTCTGAGAATATTCCTGTTCAAAATGAGTTATCCAGAAACCTCAACTTACTATATGGAGAACTTATTTGCATCTCCACAGCTTAGTTTCAGGTACGTATATTGAAATAAAAAGACCTCAATCCCTATCTGGAGAATTATGTTAACAGCCAAGTGAAAATGGTCATACTAATGACAAGAAATTAGAAAATACAATAATTGTACAGAATTTATGAAATTTGTCTGACAGCTGTTCTTCTGGCGCTAATTCTTCCTGATACTGGTAGCCTTCACATTACTGGGCACCTTGCGAACACAAGATGAAATTACCTTCTCTACATATTTTGTTTTAAGAAACAGTCTATGTACCTAGCACCTCTTTTATGAACAGTAATTATCTGGCTCTTCTCTATATAAAATGGAGCCTAATCTTAATGAGGACAGGATCCTTTCCTTACCCTTAAGAGAAATGGGGTCGTGAGTGTTCTCTGATCTGGAGCCATGGAGAAAAACACTTCAGATATTTATGAGAAGTTTGCAAGGAAAGCTTTTGCTTTCAAATGACTTTTAAATAAAGGTGATTAAGTTCACTAAAGCCAAACTGTGATCAACTAGTTTCAAACCCAGCTGCAGTTATTACAAAGGTACTTATTATCCACAGGCAGATAGATTTCATGTTGAATAGAGGAGTGAACCAGGTAAGATAGTAATCCATAGAAAAATTTAGAAACCCATGCAGAGAAAAATAACCTTCTGCTGAAACAGTTTGTTTGGGGAAACTGATGACAAATATAATGATATGAATTGAGATTAAGATAAGAAAATTCCATTCAGAGAAAATTCCAGTTGCTGTTTGGGAAAGGGGTTGGAGATAGGGTTACTGGACAGACTTTGAGAAGAAAGCATAGAATATACTCATTTACTGATGTGCCAAAGGAAAACTTACTTTGGCTCTTAGACTGGGACACAGTTCCAACCACGGCAAAATATAAGAGCAGATTGTCTATAATTACATGCTCTCAAGTTAACTTTACTAGTAAAGTTATCTTTTCTTCTTATTGACGTCATTCAAACAACTGCTTTTCCCACTCAAGAATACAGCTGTGCAGCTTAGCAAATAATAGGGGTTAGAAGAAAACTGAAGTTTAACCAATCCCCATCTAGGGATCAAGTTTAAATCAGTGGTCCATGTGACAGTTCCCTTGCATTGTTACTTCCAAGTTATTGACCAGACTGTAGGTTGGCCTATGTCCAAGTGTAACATAAGACTGTGGAAAGTGCTTTCAGTGAGTACAACAGGAACAACATCTCAGCCTATTGTGCAACTGAATTTCCAAGCTTCAAATTTCACACGCATATGTGGTGTGGCTGTGAAAGTATCCACAGTACAGTTTTTTTACTGACTGCTTGTCCCATATTTGCCTCAATCCAGGAGAAACTTTCAATCAGTAGAGATGACTAGTCCATTTTGCTATTGAAGTTGTTCCCTGTATATTAATCTGGATATTTTGGGTTTGTCTATGACAGCTATGTCAGCAGGCGTGCCTCAGGATTTCAAAGAAGTGCTTATGCAGTCCTTTTCTAGCTCTTAAGGGTAACTGAATATCCTCCTGCCACAGTCATTACCCATCCCATGCCGCAAGAGTTTCTCTCATCATTTGTAATTACAACTCCTTCCTGCCGCCTTTAGATGTTTAACATACGTATTCTCCCAATAACCAAAAAGTCAGAAAACCAGCCTAGACATATGCAAAGACAAAGGGGCTTCCAAACTTCCCAGAAATCTTGTTGGGTTGTCTTAGTAGCAGTTGCCAAGATGACCCAGCTCACACAATTTAACTGCACCCCTGCTGCATAGGGTTTAGGCCTGGCCCCGCCCATTGACAGTGCGCGGGAGGCTCCGGCCTTGCCCGGGGCTAGCTTTTCTGCGGGGTGCCCCGCCCAAGCCTGCCGACCATTAGGCCCCGCCCCCGTCCTGCCCCCAGACACGCCTCCCTGGACCAGACCCCGCCCCACCCTCTAGTACGTGTCGCCTTTTTCCGCCCTCGGTGGGCTAGGCGGCTCCAGCTAGCTCGGCGGAGCATCGGTCTAGGCGGCATCGGGCCTTGGGTCACCGTCGCCGCGGTGAAGACGGCGCCTGGAGATCACCCTCCGCCCACGGAGCAGCCCCGGCCAGCGCCCGGCGTTCCTCCCGGGCGGGTGTGTCTGGGTTTCCATTCCCGAGATCCCGGCCCTGAGGAGACTTGGCATCTAGAGGAGCAGCGGAGGCTGTGGCGCTGAGGACAGCACGCGCTCTAGAGAAGCCCCCCGCCTCCGTCCTCCGAAGAGTCGGGGCGCTGAGGAGGCGACGCCCGGGCTGAGGAGACCAAGCCAGACCGCTCGCTGCCTGTGCAGTCCCGGGCCGCGTAAGGGCGGAAGCGTGCTGAGCTCTTGGCTTCTGTAGGCCCTCCTCCAAAAAAATCTCAATTTGCTTCAATTGCCAACCTTCGCCTGTGCTGGGGCCCAGCTCTGCTTGGAGATCCGGTGCAGGCGGCTTGAGGTAAGCCGACTTGACCATTTAGAGGTCTCTGGTCCCCACGTTGCAGCCACAGGTCAGGCAGTGGGGACTGGAGCAGAAGGAAGATGCTTTCGGAAGAAAGGAATTAAAATATGCAACAGGCGGGTCAAGTCGGGAACTGCTAGAAGTGTTTGTTTCCTACAGAAAGGAGACTTGTCTAAGATTGAAACTTAGTGAGTTTCTTCCAAACCCGTGATGGGCAAAGGAGAGGCCTGCTTCTTAAACCTGGGTCTGAACTCCCTCTGGCGGCTCGTGGGGAGGATGTTGAAGACAGCCACAGGTGAGCCACTGAGTCAACACTGCCTTTTCTCTGCCTTCCGACTGTCATTTGTGATTTGTCCAGAGAAAAGTCTTGTGAAGCTACGTTTTCGTTCCTTAAAAGCTAAACTTTGGGCCATAATATAAAAGGGTCATTTTGACTTTTACCTTTCATAACCAAAGTAGCAAGAATATTGTATTCACCTTCATGGTGGTTACTTGTGAATAGAAACATGTTTAAATAGCTAAAACAAATACAGTGAAATATGAAATATGTCTTGTTTTGTTTCTTCTCTGCTAATATTAACTAGGATCCAAATGTGTATACAAAAATAAAAAAAAAACACTAGAAAAAAGACTGGAAATAATGTTACTGTAATTCTCACATTTCTGTCAAATGACTAAACTACGTAAATCATTTTATCTCCATTTCTAGTCTTAGAAATTTGCTTTGTTTTGTTTTTCTCCCAGAGAGGAGTGACATGAAAAAAGAACAAAAACAGACTTCAGTGTTGTGAAAGTGGAATTTTCTTACCCACTTGGTGGATATGTTCGTGATTGGAAGAAGAGTGTCTAGACATTGAAGAGATTAGATTCTTTTACAGGTACAGATAAACTTGATAAAAGGATATTTGGAAATACTTTAAAAAGACATTTGAAATGAAGGCAGAAATTTCAATGTCCTTTGTCAACCATGTAGGACTTTGAACACTTGTTCAGAATATTTTCCTTTCCAAAATGGAAGAAGAAATAACTGACAAATCATTATGCTTCAGACTCTAATTAAAAGATAATGAAGTCTACTCACTCTGAGAATGATAATACTTTATCATCTTCTTTTGGGGAACAGACAGAAGCATACCATGTATGTGTGGTAAGTTAATCACTAAGGATGGTTTTCTTGTCCTACGTGCTCAAAATGGCTTCATTTGAATTTTGGAATTTTTTTACTTTTGCTTTTTCACATGTTAATTAGATTTACATGCAGGGAATAAATGTTGGATTTGTTGTATTTTCTGACTACACCACTGTTTTCTGTGCATTGGAGACATTGGAGGCATCAATATTCCTTGAAATTTTATTTTATCGGAAGCAAACCTGTGCCAAGGACACAGACATGCTGTATAATTTGCTCGTTATAACAACTTTCTTTGCTTTGAATGAGCTGAATGTCACCTGGATTTCACAGCCTTTGAGGTGTAGTCTGTTTTTTTGTTTCTTTATTTTTTGGTTTTTGGGTTTTTTTTGCTATATCTTTAATATATAATTTACAATAACCAGATGGGAAACACTGTGCTTAACACATATGCCTAAGGAAAAGCTCTTCCCCATGGATCATGGCGTTTATGTTTACAGGACATTTACTATTTTTAACATTGACGATGTGTAGTTTTTCCACTTGTGAAGATTCTGTGAGCAATTATTCTGAATGGGCAGTTTTCACAGACGATATACAATGGTTTAAGTCACAGAAAATGCAAGATTTCAAACCCAACCAAAAACTTCATCCAAATTTATATTTTGATGCTGGAGATATACAAACAATGAAACAAAAGTCTCGTACGAGCCATTTGCACATTTTTAGAGCTATCAAAAGTGCAGTGACAATTATGCTGTCCAATCCATCATACTACCTACCTCCACCCAAGCATGCTGAGTTTGCTGCCAAGTGGAATGAAATATATGGTAATAATCTTCCTCCTTTAGCACTGTATTGTTTATTATGCCCAGAAGACAAGGTTGCCTTTGAATTTGTCATGGAATACATGGACAGGATGGTTAGCTACAAAGACTGGCAAGTTGAGAATGCACCAGGGGATGAGGTTCCAGTTGGCCATTCTTTAACAGGTTTTGCCACTGCCTTTGACTTTTTATATAATCTATTAGGTAATCAGCGAAAACAAAAATACCTAGAAAAAATTTGGATTGTTACTGAGGAAATGTATGAGTATTCCAAGATTCGCTCATGGGGCAAACAACTTCTTCATAACCACCAAGCTACAAATATGATAGCATTACTCATAGGAGCCTTGGTTACTGGAGTAGATAAAGGATCTAAAGCAAATATATGGAAACAAGACGTTGTTGATGTGATGGAAAAGACTATGTTTCTCTTAAATCATATTGTAGATGGTTCTTTGGATGAAGGTGTGGCCTATGGAAGCTATACCTCAAAATCACTTACACAGTATGTTTTCTTGGCACAACGCCATTTTAACATCAATAACTTTGATAATAACTGGTTAAAAATGCATTTTTGGTTTTATTATGCTACACTTTTGCCAGGCTATCAAAGAACTGTTGGTATAGCAGATTCCAATTATAATTGGTTTTATGGTCCAGAGAGCCAGCTAGTTTTCTTGGATAAGTTCATTTTACAGAATGGAGCTGGAAATTGGTTAGCTCAGCAAATTAGAAAGCATCGACCTAAGGATGGACCAATGGTTCCTTCCACAGCTCAGCGGTGGAGTACTCTTCATACTGAGTACATCTGGTATGATCCAACACTCACCCCAAAGCCTCCTGTTGACTTTGGCACTGCAAAAATGCACACATTTCCTAACTGGGGTGTTGTGACTTATGGGGGTGGGCTGCCAAACACCCAGACCAATACCTTTGTGTCCTTTAAATCTGGGAAACTGGGAGGACGGGCTGTGTATGACATAGTTCACTTTCAGCCATATTCCTGGATTGATGGATGGAAAAGCTTTAACCCAGGACATGAACATCCAGATCAAAATTCATTTACTTTTGCCCCTAATGGGCAAGTATTTGTTTCTGAGGCTCTTTATGGACCAAAGTTGAGCCACCTTAACAATGTATTGGTGTTTGCCCCATCACCATCAAGCCAATGTAATCAGCCCTGGGAAGGTCAACTGGGAGAATGCGCACAGTGGCTCAAGTGGACTGGCGAAGAAGTTGGTGATGCAGCTGGGGAAGTTATTACTGCTGTTCAACATGGAGATAGGATGTTTGTGAGTGGGGAAGCAGTGTCTGCTTATTCTTCTGCAATGAGACTGAAAAGTGTCTATCGTGCTTTACTTCTTTTAAATTCACAAACTCTGCTTGTTGTTGATCATATTGAAAGGCAAGAAACTTCCCCAATAAATTCTGTCAGTGCCTTCTTTCATAACTTAGATATTGATTTTAAATACATCCCATACAGGTTTATGAATAGGTATAATGGTGCCATGATGGATGTGTGGGATGCGCACTATAAAATGTTTTGGTTTGATCACCATGGCAACAGTCCTGTGGCTAATATACAGGAAGCAGAGCAGGCTGCTGAATTTAAGAAACGGTGGACTCAGTTTGTTAATGTTACATTTCATATGGAATCTGCAGTCACAAGAATTGCTTATGTATTTTATGGCCCGTATGTTAATGTTTCCAGCTGCAGATTTATTGATAGTTCCAGTTCTGGACTTCAGATTTCTTTACATGTCAACAGTACTGAACATAGTATTTCTGTTGTAACTGACTATCAAAACCTGAAAAGCAGATTCAGTTACCTGGGATTTGGTGGTTTTGCCAGTGTGGCTAATCAAGGACAAATAACCCGATTTGGTTTGGGTACTCAAGCAATAGTAAACCCTGTAAGACATGATAGAGTTAACTTCCCCTTTGGGTTTAAATTTAATATAGCAGTTGGATTCATTTTGTGTATTAGTTTGGTTATTTTAACTTTTCAATGGCGGTTTTACCTTTCCTTTAGAAAGCTAATGCGCTGTGTATTAGTACTTGTTATTGCCTTGTGGTTTATTGAGCTCCTGGATGTATGGAGTAATTGCACTCAGCCTATCTGTGCAAAGTGGACAAGGACTGAAGCTAAGGCAAAGGAGAAGGTCATGATTTCTGAAGGGCATCATGTGGATCTTCCTAATGTTGTTATCACCTCACTCCCTGGTTCAGGAGCTGAAATTCTCAAACAGCTTTTTTTCAACAGTAGTGATTTTCTCTACATCAGAATTCCTACAGCCTACATGGATATCCCTGAAACTGGATTTGAAATTGACTCATTTGTAGATGCTTGTGAATGGAAAGTATCAGATATCCACAGTGGGCACTTTCATCTTCTTCGAGGGTGGCTGCAGTCTTTGATCCAGGATACAAAACTTCACTTGCAAAACATTCATCTACATGAAACCGGTAGGAATAAACTAGCCCCGTATTTTACAACTAATAAGGACAAAAAACGAAAATTGAAAAGAAGAGAGTCTTTGCCAGAACAAAGAAGTAGAATAAAAGGATCATTTGATAGAGATGCTGAATATATTCGGGCTTTAAGAAGACACCTTGTTTATTACCCAAGTGCACGTCCTGTGCTCAGCTTAAGTAGTGGGAGCTGGACATTGAAGCTTCCTTTTTTCCAGGAAGTTTTAGGAACTTCAATGCGGGCATTATACATAGTCAGAGACCCTCGAGCTTGGATCTATTCAATGCTATATACTAGTAACCCAAGTCTTTATTCTTTGAAGAATGTACCAGAGCACTTAGCAAAATTGTTTAAAATAGAGGAAGGTAAAAGCAAATGTAACTCAAATTCTGGCTATGCTTTTGAGTATGAATCACTAAAGAAAGAATTAGAAATATTCCCATCAAATGCTGTCTCCTTATTATCTCATTTGTGGGTAGCAAACACTGCAGCAGCCTTGAGAATAAATACAGATTTGCTGCCTACCAGCTACCATCTGGTCAAGTTTGAAGATATTGTTCATTTTCCTCAGAAAACTACTGAAAGGATTTTTGCTTTCCTTGGCATTCCTTTGTCTCCTGCTAGTTTAAACCAAATGCTATTTGCTACTTCCACAAACCTTTTTTATCTTCCATATGAAGGGGAAATATCACCATCTAATACTAATATTTGGAAAACAAACTTGCCTAGAGATGAAATTAAACAAATTGAAAACATTTGCTGGACACTGATGGATCGTCTAGGATATCCAAAGTTTATGGACTAAATGCTGCAGGTCAGCAAAATTTGCACTAATGTGTCCCAACCTACTTTGTGGATATGAACTAGAAAACTTTGTTTATTCTTGTACATGTATGTATGTGTGTAGAGAGTGTGTGTGTGTCCAGTCTGTTATTTGCACAGAGATATTTTCAAAATAGGCACAATATTTGGCTTAGCAGGATTTATTTTTATGTTACCACTTTTCTTGCCTTTGTTTCTGAATTTTTTTCTGCTAAAATGTTTCTGCTACAGAGGTATATATTCTGGGGGGTCTGAAAATATGGGAAGATTTTAATGGACTTTAACTCATCTTCTTCGGAAACTAGTTATCTATCTTGGGACCTCAAACACTACAAAAGGCCTTGTAATTGCTGCTGTATCTGGTCATCTCTTGCTCTTAAGATGGACTACAAAACTTTATGTTTTGAAAAGGTCTAACATTTACCTTGCACACAAAAAAAGAGAAATAAAAAAAAGAAAAAAAAACATTCTACATTGTATAGTATTTATTGAAATCACTTGGCGGGAGGGTGGGTGTGATGCTAAAAGTTCCTATAAGAAACTAGAAAATATACATGGAAACATAGAATTAAGGTTTTTTTGTTTCTTTCTTCCTTTTTTCCCCCATACTTAAGAAATAAGACTGGACACTGAAATTTCATGGATTATTTTGGAAGTGATTCTCTCATTTGCCTCTCTGAAGCTACATCTGTTCACCATCACACCACCCTCACCCTGTCTAGCCATTCTGTCATTGTCAACAAAAAAGTCAGTAGTTATTACCTACAAAACTGTCCAACACCCCCTTCTCCCAATGATTTACTTTGTGTTAAAGACTGACACTGATTTATAATCACATTTAATTGTGTGGCATTACCACAATATGACTCAAAGCAAAAGCAGACTTCTGTCTGTGGTAGTGTTTTTTGCGGGGGGTGGGGGGTGAGGTGGGTGGGAGGTGGTAGTGACTGGAAACAAAATTAAAAGGTTTTCATGCTTTATCCTGTAATCCAATGAGTGAATTTACAGGCTGCTAGTGTCTGCAAAAGTTAAAGGCAATTGAGAGATGATGTCAGAAGCATCTGTTCTCTTTACCATCTGCATCTCATTATAAATTAGTCAACATAAAATGTGGTTCATTTTACTTGCTAGTTTCTAAAATCAGAAACGCTCTGCTATTATAAACCAATGGAGTAATTACAATGTGTTCATGGAACATTATCAAGTAGCATCAAGATTTCATGGTAATCTATGCAGATTGCAGTCTTCCTGATGTTTCAAACTATAGTTTCCTCAACCTCTCTAAGATTTGGAGTCTGTCACACTGATCTAGATAAAAGAGGTTTTGTCTCTGTAGTTTGTTATTTTGTCTAAATGTGCCTCCAGAGTGATAAAGCTGAGGATTTGTTACATTCCAGCAGAGTCTAACTTAGCTGTCATTTTTTTCTTGTATAATGGTATAAATGAAGATTGCTCCATGTTCCCTATATTTGTGCTTATCACACAGGACTCAGAATTTTGCCTTCATGTTAAAATGAATAGAAATTAATACAGACTGAAAACACAAATCTGCATTTTTAGTTTTAAGGAAGATTACTCTGTAACAGGTTTGAAAATGAACATGCACAATTGCTATTTGGACGATAACAACTATTTCCATTATTAGTTGGAGTCTCACTGTTCGTTTTCAGTTCCCAGAGTATGATCTCAAGTCAAATCAAATAGAAAAGTTCTGGGGTGAAAGAACAGTACTTCATACTAAGGTAATAATTAGAAATGGGTACAGGTATAGGAAGGACAGTAAAAGCTACTTCTGTCTTCCTTTGAAAATTGTACAGAAATGCACCTATGGTTATAGGTGGTTATTGGGTTATGTGGAGGCAAAAGGAAAGAAGAGATTTAGAAAATAAACTGTGAGTAATTTTGAGATGGGATATGGAAATGTTTTACTGATAAATCACAGTATATCCTAGCTTTCATCTTCACAGAGCAATACAGAACTAAACTTTCTTACTCTAGAGTAAAAGTGAGACATGAGCCCTTTTCTTAGAATTTTCCATAATGAACATCTGAAGAAGACTTTGCAAATCTCCTCAGAGAAGTATTATGTACCGGAGAGAGATCAGTTCAGTTCGCCTGCATATGCTCATGCCTGAGCCCTGTTGCCTTACAATTTAGCTACTTAAGGTGAGTGACGCTTTTGACATATCTTAATTTTGAATATTCTCCAAACTTATTACCAAATTACAAATAAGATTATTATTTTTATTGTTTATGAAGGCTTTAAAATATCCTATCTGTAAAAGCCATTTCTTTATCAATGTCTTCATACTTGAGCCTAATTGGTACAACTACTTAAAATACTTCTGTCTTCCTTTGAATACTTAAAATAGCATAGGAATTTGAAAAATTGTGCTATAAGGTGGCAAAGAAACATTGGTAATAAAGTTTTCAAAAAATTCACAAACAGTACAGATTTATTTTAGATGATTAGAAAACAACTTATCCTAAAGCTACATCCACTTAGAGTTTTTTTTTTCTGAAAAGCCTGGATATTAAATTTATGATTATGCTTAAATTTAATTTATGATTTTTATCAGAAGATACCATGGCATGTACATATTAACCTTAGATGCCACAAAATAACACAGCTGGAAATTTTTTCTTTAGAAAAGCAGAATAATTAACTGTCTCCTGTGAATTAACTATCTTCCTTTTTCAAGTTTTAAGAGATGTCAAGTTACCCATTGTAGTTAACTTCAAAAATTATCTGCCTTCTCACATACAGCATGCCTTGAATATCCCACATCATGTCATTTTACAATCTCACTGGAATTTTATTTGATATCATTGATCAGATTTTGTTCATTATGACAAATCTTATCCATTCTTTTTGTATGAAGCCTATCACTTAATTTTGAGCAATCAAATACTATAATTTTTTAATGTTATCATAACTGAGAGTGCTTTCAATGATTAAGAAGGAAGTAGAAGAAAATAACATCCATATCTTTGGATTCTTAACATCCTAAAATATATTAAGACATTGAAAATTGAGCCATTTCTTGCTGATATGGGTTGGCTAAATTGTCTAATGTTCCTATGTATTTTATTTCATTTTAGCAAAGAAAGACATTGAAATAATTGGCAAGATCTAAATGACTTAAAGTTTGAACAGAGATGACAGTTAATTTTGCAGATTCTTAAAATTATAAACCTTGATATTTGTGCTATAAAATTATGTGGGTTAATGTTTTTAACATAAGTAATATATGTGTTTAATTTATTTCATTTTCAAAGTATACTCATTGTGGTCTATAAACCTGTTTCCCCCTCCCTTTTTATTTTATTTATTTTTTATTTTTATTTTTTGATGTTTTACACCATTTTCCAGTTGCTTGGGAAATAAAAGAGAATGATCATAAACAGGACTCCCTGCTTAATAAAGGCAGTTTGGCTATGGTTGAAATAATTTTGTCAAGCACCTCTTTAGGTCTTTGGTTTATAGCATTGGCAATTTATGTGCTACTAAGTGAACCCAAGTAGGAGAATGCAGTTGTATTTAATATTAGTGCTCATTTCTACAAGTTCATCTATGAGAAGATCCTCCAACTTCAGCGACGGGCAATCCTCCTGCTCTGCTAATTTTGTTCTAAAATCTGGCTCTGTGACCTTAAACAGCAATGATACATCTATAATGCTCATGTGTGCTCAATATCCCACCACTACCACCACGGTAAGATTTCATTCAGTAATAGTAACTCAGAAGAAACCTCTTTCAAGTTACATCAATCTAATTAATCCATTAAAGAACAGTCATGGTGAAAACGTTGTAGCTTAAATATTATGTATTGTCACATAAATATAAAAAAGAGTTTCATATATTACATATATACAACTCTCACTATTATATGGATGTTACATATTATGTATAATCTTGATATCCATATCAAATGGTTTGCTTAAATTAAACTTGCTGATAAGTGTTTTGTTCAAATACTGACACAGGCAGGATATTCAGTACTATAGTTTAGATTTCATTCCCTCAAATGATTGAAACCATTGGTACTTATTTAATACTCCTACCTAACTAATACATGTAACAATGAAATTGGTTCAAGCATTTCATATCAAGGGATTTCTCAGAAAGAATGCTGAGAGATGTAGGAGTTGAAGTACATAACAGTGGAAAAGGTATCTTAATTTGTTTTCCTATTGTTTCCATAATACAACCAGAAGTGCCTCCAGATAATGACAATGCCCAGTGTAATTCTCAGTCTAGAGATGTAATATGGAAACTCTGCCATATACCTTGCATCCATGGGACTAAACATCTGATCAAAATTTTCAAAGTTCCTACCTTAAAAGAACCTATACTAATTTGAAGTAGATTGTCCTTTCAATATTATGACTAATAGTCAGCTAAATAATACAATTTTTAATATGGGAAAAAGTCTTATATTTTGTGTCTTGTGCACAATGCTAGAAGGGAAAAGAGAAGAAACGAGAGAATGATGGGAGAAAGGAATTTGTGAAGTGGCAGGGTAGGAAGAAGGCAGGGAGGAATATGGCTGTATTTATTCTTACCATGCTCATATTATTGCCTAAACTATTTTAAAAGATCCTGGAATGTTCGAGTAATTAAAACCAAAAGCTGTAATCTAGGTACTTGCTGTTACATTGTAGTTCCTTTCCTATTTCATACCTAAACTGATACTGTATTTCTGACTATTCTTATGTGTATCTTAATTCAAGAGTGTTAATTGTGATGTTATATTTCAACTAGTGTGTCAGGATTTTATATTCTCTAGATATACAGTATTCTCCTAAATGTTTTATTTCTCCCTCTTTAAAACTTAGGCTTTATACCTTTTATTTCATTGTTTATGGAGAAAAAAATACTCATGCACACTTGATATGCCTTAATAGTCTTCCCATTTTGGAAAACCAGTTCATCTTACAATACTGTGACTTTCTACTCTACCAAAAGAACCATACGAGTTCTATTATCCAAATTAAAGTCTGTAATCCCGATGTAAGTAATACTTCACTATGCATGGCACAGTAGAAAGGATCCTCTCATCATTATCTCACTATATTGAAAGATTACTGTCATTTTTTATTTATGTTTGTTCTGAATTATATGTTCCCTCATGAAGCGATGGATTTTGTTGTAAAACTGTTGAAGTTGTGTGGAACTTTGAAGTATTGCTGTTATTGATTTAGTTGAACTATTTTGATTTGATACTTTGCCATACTACATCACAAAATTGCATGGATGATTTCTTTATATATAAGAAAAAATGGACTCAACCAAAAACTATGATACTACATTTATAAGATTTTCATTAAAATATATAAAATGTATAGATAGTAAGGTTTCACATGAGAAGGTATTTTTGCTGTTAAATTTTAGTCATAAACTTGGGTATCTTGCCAAATTTATTTGTATCTAGAATGCAACAGATATTTGTAACAAAGAATTAGCTTAAGTGCATTACCAAAAACAAACTGAAATATACACACATTTGCATTTATTTCTTTTTTCAAAACAAATGTATGGCAATTTAAAATGTCTCACTGTTGAATACCATAGAAACAAATATGTTTGTGTACACATTACAAACTTCATTAACTTAGAGGTGTAAGATTTTTTTACATTACTGGCAGAGTAAGTTTTCACAAGCCTTGTTTTATTATTTATTCTGTCCTCTTTAATTTGAATAGGGAAATTTTCTTTTTTTTTCAGGCTGGCCTCAAATTTTATTTTTTTGAAGATTACCATGGAAAAATTTATATAGATATAATAATGGTAGGCATAAAAGTATTACTAAGTTGATTGAAAGTAGAATTATAGACATCTGATAAGTTGAAGATTTACATGGAAAATATTTCTGATAAAATTGAAGAAATATATAGAAAATATGTTAAAATAGAAGATTATTATGGACAATTATACAGATAAAATGATATGCATAAAAATAATTCTAAGTTGATTGAAAGTGGAATTACAAACACTTTCAGGTAAAATACATGGAAAATATTGATGATAAAATTCAAGAAATATATAGACAAACATTAAAATGGACTATTTCATGGAAAATTATACAAATTAAATAGTAGACATAAAAAAAAACCTTTCTAGATTAATAGAAGGTGGAATTAAAAAACATTTTGTGATAAAATCTGAGATTTACATGGAGAACATTTCTGATAAAATAGAAGAAATATATAGAAAAACATGTTAAATTTGAAGATTATCATGAAAAATAATGCAGATAAAATAGTAGACATAAAAACATTACTAAATTAATTGAAAGAGGAATTACAAGCATTTTCTGATAAAATTAAAGATTTACATGAAAAAATTTGTTAGTCTATGTATTTTTATTGGGGAATTTTGTCCATTGATTTTAAGAGATATATTAAGAAATAGTGATTATTATTACTTCCTGTTATTTTTGATGTTATTTTTTATGTTTGTGTGGTTATCTTCTTTTGGGTTTGTTGGAAGATTTCTTTCTTGCTTTTTCTAGGGTGTAGTTTCCCTTCTGTGTTGGTGTTTTTCATCTATTATCCTTTGTAGGGCTGGATTTGTGGGAAGACATTGTATGAATTTGGTTTTATCATGTAATATCTTGGTTTCTCCCTCTATGGTAACTGAGAGTTTTGCTAGGTATAGTAGTCTGGATTGGCATTTCTGTTCTCTTAGGGTCTGTATGAGATCTGCCCAGGATCTTTTTCTAGCTTTCATTGTCTCTGGTGAGAAGTCTGGTGTAATTATGATAGGTCTGCCTTTATAAGTTACTTGCCCTTTTTCCCTTACTGCTTTTAATATTCTTTCTTTGTTTAGTGCATTTGGTGTTTTGATTATTATGTGCCAGGAGGACTTTCTGGTCTGGTCCAGTCTGTTTGGAGTTCTGTAGTCTTCTTGTATGTTCATGGGCATCTCTTTGTTTAGGTTAGGGAAGTTTTATAATTTTGTTGAAGATATTTACTGGGTCTTTAAGATGTAAATCCTCACTTTTGTCTATACCTATAATCCTTATGTTTGGTCTTCTCATTGTGTCCTGGGTTTCCTAGATATTTTGGGTTATAAGCTTTGTGCATTTTGCATTTTCTTTGGCTGTTGAGTCAGTGTTTTCTAGGATATCTTCAGCACCTGAGATTCTTTCTTCTATCTCTTGTATTCTGTTGTTGATGCTTGCATCTATAACTCCTGAATTCTTTCCAAGGTTTTCTATCTCCAGAAATGTCTCACTTTGTAATTTCTTTATTGTTTCTACCTTTACTTTTAGATTCTGGGTGGTTTTGTTCAGTTCCTTCACTTGATTTGTTGTGTTTTCCTTTAATTCTTTAAGGGATTTTTGTGTTTCTTCTTTAAGGGCTTCTGCCTGTTTGACCCACGTTCTCCTGTATTTCTTTAAGAGATTTTTCTGTTTCCTCTTTAAGGGCTTTTACCTGTTGACTCACGTTCTCCTGTATTTCTTTAAGAGATTTTTCTGTTTCCTCTTTAAGGGCTTTTACCTGTTGACCCATGTTCTCCTGTATTTCTTTAAGGGGCGTTATTTAACTCCTTCTTGAAGCCCTCTATCAGCATCATGAGACATGATTTTAATTCCAACTCTTGCTTTTCTGATGTGTTGGGGGTATCCAGAACTTGCTGTGGTAGGAGAACTGGGTTCTGATGTTGCCAAGTAGTCTTGGTTTCTGTCGGTAGTGTTCTTGTGCTTGCCTTTTTCCATCTGGTTATCTCTAGTGCTAGTTGGTCTTGCTGTCTCTGGTTGGAGCTTGTCCCTCCTGTGGGCCTGCAAGTCTGTGTCCATACTCCTGAGAGACCAATTCTGTTCTGGCAGGGTCTGTGCACAGAACACTGTGGAGCTGCCTGGCTTCCTGGTGCAAATGGCAGCCTGAATACCTCTGTCCCAGCTGTTCCACTGATCATCTACCCTGTGTGCTCCCAGCTGTTCCCCTCCAGAGACAAGGTGGAGATTTCAACTCCAAGCTCAGAAGTGAAAATACTGCTGGGAGATCACTCTCTCCTGGCAGGCTGTGCACAGAAGGTTGTGGAACCGCCTGGCTCCCTGGTGCAAATGGCAGCAGGAAGACTTCTGTCCCAGCTGCTCCACTGATTGTATGCCCAGTGTGCTCCTAGCTGTTCCCCTCCAGAGAGAAGGTGGAGATCTTACCTCTGAGCTCAGAAGTGAACTCACTGCTGGGAGATCACACTCTCCTGGTGGGCTGTGCAGGGAGGGAAATTTTCATTAAACATCATTCACACAATTTACTTAAGCAAGTAATCTGGTCAAAGTTTTCCAGCTCTACGTTTCTTAAAATCAAGGGGAATATATTTTAAAGTATGAAAGTTAATAGAAAAATATATCCTCATTGTAATCACCAACAATTCTCCAAAGAAAAGAAAGTGCCATTTCTAACTGACGCAAATGTTCAAAAATCCAATCTCATATATATATAAACTTTTTCCACTAATAAAATACTTCAAGATTTTGAGATTATATTTAATATTTTGTAGAGTTGCACAAACATACAAAATCACAATTACATGGTTAATATGTTTATGTTGTAATATTGCCTTTTACATATATTTTTATATATTCATATGTCAAGTGACAGCTTCTTCAAACTTTCCCTTCAACATCTTGTCATTTGAATTCTGAGATTTTCCATAACATTTTGTATTTATTTTTGTTATATATCAACTACATAACTTTCAGAATTCAAGTACAGTGTTTATTTACACAAATACTGCCTTTTTGTTTATATTGTGTCAGGGATCTTATGAAATATTCTTAGTAATTAGATAATCCTATGTTCTTTTGGAACAAGTATGGTTTACAAACTACACTGAGAATTACATTTTTTTTTTTTTTAGTTTTACAACATTTTAAAACTCTTCATTTCTTTTTAATTATTTTTTTTTACTTACTCACTTAAGATCATCCTCCCTAAATAACACCTGTGAAGTGTTTGCCCTACCAATCACCTGCTCCTGCATTCCCTTCTCTGAGCAGGTGGGCGTTGGGCTATCCACCTGACCCTGGCACTTCAAGTCTCTGCAAGGGTAGGAACTTCCACTCCCACTGAGGCCAGACAAGGCAGCCCAGCTAATTGAACATATCCCAGGAATAGGCAACAGCTTTTGGGAGAGCCCCTGTTCAGTTGTTCAGGACCTACATGAAGGCCCAACTACATGTCATGGCAGGGCAGCCATTGAGTTTGGGTGCCTTCTCTATTCTATATGTGTCTTATCCTAGAGATGCCCCCCATCTCTTTACCCTTATCAGTTGCACATTTCCATACATCTTCATGGTCATCTAGCCATCTTTCCTATCCTTCCCCACACCTTATTCTGAATCCACCATTCCCCCTTTCCATCTCCCCTTCCAGTTCCCTCTCTCCATTTGCCTCTTATGACTATTTTATTCCTGCTTCTAAGTGAGATTCAAACTTCCTTACCTGAACCTTCCTTCTTGTTTAGCTTCTTTGGTTCTGTGGATTATAGCATGGGTATCCTGTACATTGTGGCTAATATCCACTTATTAATGAGTATATACCATACATGTCCTTTTGGGACTGGGTTACCTCACTTAGGATGATATTCTCAAGTTCTATCATTTGCCTGCAAAATTCATGATGCCTTGGTTTTTAAAAGCTGAATCTCATTGTGCAGATATACCACATTTTCTGAATCCATTCTTCAGTTGATGACCATCTAGGTTGTTTTCAGTTTCTGATTATTACTAATAAAGCTGCTATGAACATAGTTGAGCAAGTGTGTTTGTGAGATTTTGGAGCATATTTTGGGTATATGCCCAGAAGTGGTATCGCTGGACCTTGAATATTCTTTTTCTTTTTTTTTTTTATGGCTTCTTATATAATACTAAATTGATTTTGTGATAGTAGATGCTAATGGAAGGCTTCTTGCATTATTGATTATAATGCATTTTCAGAGTACTTCACAAGTGATTTTTATTATATAATGTTTTATTTGAGATTTGACTTTTTTCATGAAAGATAGTATCTATTGAATATTTTGCCTTTCCCTTTGAGACAGTCTTAATTTTTGTTGTTTATCTGTTAATTTTCTTATATTACTTGTATGTGTGTGTGAGTGTGTATGTGTGTATTTACCTAACATATTTTCTTTGATAAAATGAGCCGAGTGATGACTTATTATATTCTTATTGAATTATATTGGTTAGTTATTGCATAAATATTTATAATAGTAATTGTATATTTTTCAAATCATGGGTCATATAAGTTGGGCATTGTCTACATGTATGCTTTCTAGAAGCATATAAATTGAAACAATCTTCCGGGAAGTAGTGGCACATGCCTTTAATCCTAGCACTTGGGAGGCAGAGGCAGGCGGATCTCTGAGTTTAAGGCCAGCCTGATCTACACAGTGAGATCCAGGACAGCCAGGGCTACATAGAGAAACCCTGTCTCAAAAAACCAAAAAAAAAAAAAAAAAAAAAAATTGAAACAATTTATTATTATTAAGATTCATGTATAAAATTCTATGGTCACTATGTTTTTATATATGGAAATAGAACTCCATAATTTTTTATTTGTGCTTGTGGGTTTATTTATCTCATATATTTGTTATTTATCTTATTTATCTCATATATTTGGAAAGTTTGGGAAATATTTATTTTTAAGAATCTGTTCTCTTAATTTTTTAAATTTGTGTGCCTAAATTTGCACAAAGTACTTTTTTTTGCCTCTCACTTCATCTCAAATCCTACTTTTAAAAGGCCCCTCTTTAATATTGAATATCTAGACCTTATTTTTAGTTAGAATTTATGTGTTACATGTCTTCAAATAATTAAATTTAGTCTTGCCTTCTGTTTATGTATTTGCTATTTTGCATTTTTTTACTTTATATTTTACATTTTTTGGTCATACTTTTTTATTTGTATTTTATAATATGCTGTTGTTTTTCATATCTTTCATAGTTTAATGTATGGCTTAACCTTTTTTATCTATGTCTTCCTCCATCCTAAAAAATAGAGGAATCATTGTTTTTACCATGCTAGGACTTAGAAGGTATGATTCCTCTCTGAATTAGCTCAAGAGGGAAGTGGGGAATAGATAGTTAGGTTATCTGAATGAACTAGAAGACAGTAAAAGTAGAAGCTTTATTTTTGATTAGTATAAAAGGTAGCAATAACTATAATCAGTATTCAGATGACAGGGGCAGTTAGATCTCAGTAACTTGCAGACCATCCTGGTCTAGATATTTTTTTTTTTAATTTTATTTACATTTCAAATGTTATCCCCTTTCCTGTTTCACCTCCAAAACCCCCCATCCCATCCACCCTCCCCTTCCTCACCAAACCCCCTCACACTTTCCTGTCCTGGCATTCCCTTACACTGTGTCTTTGAGCCTTCATAGAACTAATGGCCTCTCTTCTCACTGATGTCTGAAAAGTCCATCCTCTGCTACATATGCAGCTAGAGCCATCGGTCCCACCATATGTACTCTTTGGTTGGTGCTTTAGTCCCTGGGAGCTCTGAGGATACTGGTTGGTACATATTATTGTTCCTCGTATGGGGCTGCAAACCTCTCAGCTCCTCCATTGGGGCCCCTATGCTCAGTCCATTGGTTGACTGTGAGTCATGAGTATTTTTATACCCCTTCTAAGAAGGACCAAAGAATCCACGCTTTGGTCTAAGCTGGTCTACACATTGAATTCCTGACTACTCAGGGCAACATAATGAGACCTGATCTAAAAATAAAGTACAATTAAACCTAATGGACTTAGGGATCACTGGGACCCTTTAAAACAACATTTTAAATGCAAAATATTTCTCCTTCAGTTTGTTCCCACTTAGAAATTAACAAGGAAAATTAAGAATAGTAAGAGGCATGGCAGACAAATATTATGTAACTTAATCAAATCTCTCACTTTTTAGGACTATTTCCAAATGTAAAAATTGTTCTATAGCGTGATGAGAAAGGACCTGGAAGAATGAAATACCTTAATATGATAAAAGTACATGGTAAAAAATTCTCAAAGAATTAAGAACATTATTTTTTTAAAGTATACCATAGTTCAGATAAATATAAATACTATAAATATGTTACATAAAATTATATTAAGGTAACTTATGGTAACAAAAATACCTTTTATGAATATAACAAAACACAAACCATTTTTTTCTTTCTTCAGAAAGGTAAGTGTGATTTATTGATGACTTATTTTACACTTCCTTTCTACAAACATCAATGTCTGCTTTGGACATAGAATTTCTATTTAAAGGATCATAGCACATATGAAAAAACCTTGAGAGTCATTTAAAAATATATGACAGCATCATTTATACATGAAACCTTACAAAACTTGTAGGGGTAAAAACATTTTTTGTATAATTTTTATGAATTTATTATAAATAATTTCATTTTATTAATAAAAATGAGTATCCAACTTATTTTGAATTATATTAAATGGATGTGATTACATCCATTAATAATTTAAAGATAGTCAGCTTACTTTCATATTCATATATTTATATGTCATATACATACTTTAATGTTTTAAACATAGGGAAACACATTCACACACATTCATATTTCTGAGGCACAAGTCAAGTATCAATAGCAATGATTTCTAAAAATTGAGATTTCACATATTTCACAGTTTCTTAATTAGGATAACTGTCTATAAGAGATGTAGTAAAAGTCTGGAATTCAGAGCATTCATGTGGTACATTCTTAAAAGATTAAATATAAAATTTAGAAACAGAATGACTTCTAGGCTCTTATGATTTAACCTAAGAATTCTTTAAAACAAGGTTTCATGAGATCCTAAATAAAAGTAGAAATTCTCTATTCAAAAAAACGGTTCCCCAGAAACACTTTTGATTGAGGAGTGATTCAATTGATATCATAAGTTTCAAAATATGGAGTGCCTTTTACATCCAGTAAAATCCATCTATTTTTTAAATTTAAGATATATGTCAGATGAAATGGGATGAAGCTTAAATAGAGCTCTATTTATAAAATAGTTCTATAAATTATAGAATTCAAACTATGGAAATTAGTTTGATTCTGTTTAATTTTATATTTAAACATTGTTTCCTTTCTTGTCCCCCAATTTTTTGAAATATGAAATGATAATTCTGTTTAAAATAAAATATTAGCAAGGATGTTGATTGAGCATGGCCAAGGGAGAACACTCCATGGTCCTTTGCCAAACCAAAAGCTGTAAATTAACACTTAGCTGCAAACTTCTGAAACCATGGTCTTTAAGGATTATGAATGGAAAATCGTAGTACAAATATCTAATTGACCCTCTTGACATTAACACTTAATTCCTTAATTAACATTCTGTTTTTAGGTAGGGGATTCTTGATGCACAATCCTGTGTCCACTGTGTGCTGTTTTATGAATGGATGTGGTTAAGCATTTACTGGTCAGCTACAGAAAAGCACTGCATCTTCTCTTACTCTAGAGTGGTCCTCAGATGCCACAATAAATAAGAAATATATTTTGATATGTAAGATTTTTATTATTTGATTTAATGATTTTATTATTTTGTACATTAAAGTTATAATTGTAGTTTTTAAATATAACACTTTATTATTTTGATAAACTTGCAATAAAATAATTTTTATTATTTCCATACCTATAGTATTTTTGGAATTCAACTTTATGGTCTGTATATACTCAGTGGTTAGAAAGTATCCCTTTTTTATGGCAAAACTTATAATATGTGGGTATATTGTACCCTATGTTTTAGTTCACATTGGGTTCTTATTACAGAGGTCATGTTAGTCATCACCCCTAGAACACTTTTTAAGTTGTATATATTGTTAAAACACAAACATGTCTTCCCACATATATGTTTTCTAATTATATTGTTAAAGAATACTCTCCAATGATTTATGCCTATGTTTCCTTATAGTTTCATAAATTTTTGCTTTGTATATTTGTGTTTTTGTTAACAAATTTACTTTTACTTTTCATTTCTGTAGGCTAAAACCAGGCATGAAATGGCAGGGTTGAATGTTGGAGTACTGTGGTTTTAACATCTACTTTAATCAATTTTGACCTATAACTACACATCCTCAGAGACAGTCCTTATTAAATGTCACTGTAAATATTTTTTTTGCTTTAGCAATTAAAATAATGTGATGAATGCCTGCCTCTTTCCCTGTAGAAGAACCTGGAAAATCCATAAACAGTAAATAAAATACCTGTTCTCTGTTTCTAAATGTGAAGAAGACAGCTCCGTTCATCTTTCTTCCTCAGCCTCTAACATGCTACATGACACTGGATTGTACCTGAGAGATGTAAGCAGAGTCACACCAACATTTCTTTTCTATTGTCATTTTGAACATTTCCTTTTAAGTTTGGGAGGTCGACAAGTAATTTATTGTAATGTTGCTAGGTCTAGTTTTCATACTGTCTCAAAAATTTTTTTGTCAGAATACTCCTTTCTAAACCCTGTGCTTTTAGTGACAAACTAATGTTCCATAATAGTATAGTACAATTCACCTCTCCAGATTATGAAACATGAATGAGACATGATATGCTAAAATGTGGGCTACCACAACGCAATCACATTGCAAATTCTACCCTTATGGAAGGTGGTTCTCCTATAGTTGTGTAGATAGAGCCATATCTCCTAGTACTTCCCACTTTTGATATTCCCAGAGATCCTTGAGCCACATGTAATTAGGGCAGAATTACATACAACTAATTTTATGGACTAGATAGAACCTAGGTCACAGATACCCAGTACCTTAGTCAGGGTTTCTATTTCTGCACAAACATCACGACCAAGAACCAAGTTGGGGAGAACAGGGTTTATTCTGCTTACACTTCCACACATCTGTTCATCACCAAAGAAATTCAGGACTGGAACTCAAGCAGGTCAGAAAGCAGGAGCTGATGCAGAGGCCATGGAGGGATGTTTCTTACTGGCTTGCTTCCCCTGGCTTGCTCAGCCTGCTCTCTTATAGAACCCAAGAATACCAGCCCAAAGATGGTACCACCCACAATACCACCCCCTTGATCCCTAATTGAGAAAATGTCCCACAGCTGCATCTCATGGAGGCACTTCCCCAACTGAAGCTCCTTTTTCTGTGATAACTCCAGCCTGTGTCAAGTTGACACACAAAACCAGCCAGTACACCCAGATCATGGTCCTGTAATTCTCCTTACTCTTTCCTATCAGTGTCAATAATCTAAGCCCAATTGTGATCTTTGGGAAGAAAATCAGCTGGTCTTATGAAAAGGGGGTTTGCTCTGCTTAGAAGATGGTGCTGTTCAAGACACATATTTCCATAAACAAACACACACACACACACACACACACACACACACACACGCACACACATACACACATCAATAGAAGGGGAGGCCTTTGGTCTTGTGAAGGCTTGATGCCCCAGCATAGGGGAATGCTAGGGTGAGGTGGGAGTAGGTGGGTGGGTAGGGGAGCACCTTCATAGAAACAGGGGAGGTGGGATAGGGTGTTTGCGGAGGCGAAACCTTGAACAGGGATAATAAATACATAAAATAATCAATAAAAAATAACACACTACACGTTAAATAATTAACCTACTTAAAGATGTGTATTTTCATTACAAAACATTAATACTCAGCAAGAAATTTCAATGGGGAAAAGCATTTATGCATACTCTTATTGCTTATAGTCACTGCAACATTATGGTTAAAATACATGGTGAACCTCGATGTATTTTGGAAATAATTATATGAGAGACATCAAAGTAAAAATCTTCAGCTAATGGCAAAACATTGGTATTATTCTTTTAAGATAAAAAATGTGTGTGTGTGTGTGTGTGTGTGTGTGTGTGTGTGTGTGTGTGTGTGTAGATATGGGCATGCAGATACAAGTGACCCTGGAAGACATATCATGCGGACCCTTCGAACTGAAGTTATAGATAATTGTGTGCTGCCATGTAGATATTTAAAACTTCCCCTAAATCCTTTGCAAGAACAGTTTAAGCTATTAACTGCTGATCCATGTCTTCTGCCCCGAAATTATTCTTGATGGGATAAAATTGGAGAAGAGGGGTGGATTAAAGGTTAGTCAAAGTTATTTTGAAATGTTGAGCAAACATTTAGTTTGGCCATTTCTAATTATTTTGGAAACTTCCGTTAAACCTAGACAAAACGAAGTCCTTTAATCATGATTCAAAGTTTACATCCTTGAATTTCACTTCTGATTTAGAGCAACTAAGTAACAAATAAATGTCTCATAGATAGCAGTTAGTTTAAACTCTTAAAAAATTACTCAATCAAATAAATGCTAGAAGACACTGTAAGGTGAAAAATATTATTAAAACTATAGATTTTCACTTGCAAGAAGGAAGAAAATAGCTAACTTCAAGCTTGGCACACACTAGGAGGAAGATAGGACACAGCTTACTTCTTCTGTTCATCATATTTAGGGAAAGGCATGACACAGGTTTGGGTTTGTTTTAATGCAGCTGAAAGCCAGCCTTGTACCACACAGGGCCACAAATATGCCTTTCATAATGCTCACTGCACAAGGAAGAGGGAAAGAACAGGGAAATATTGAACTGTGCAAAAGATGCTATTTGCATGAATCCCCAGCTGTCTAGATGACCTTACTTCACAGTGCTAAATCATGGACTTTTACATGTTTATCTAAATATAAATAACCAAACAAGAGTTTTGGCCTGCTATACAGATGAAATACTGTATTTAGGACTGTAATCTGAAAAGTTTAAAGAAAAAAGATACATTTGATTACATAAAATAAAATACTAATAATTTTTTTACATAGTAAAATATACCAAATATAGTAACGAAAGTGGATGAACATGTACTACTGATGTCCTAATATTAATTCATGACCTGAGAAAAAAATCACATGGAGCTCAAACAGTAAATCAATTGAAGAAAGACTATCAGTATACTGTGTATAGTTATAGTGAACTTAAGGAATGTAATGGGTTTATCTCCTGGACAATAAATGTTGACATATAAAGCACTACAATGAAGCATGAAAATTAAATTAAGTTCTTAAATTAAAAACATAGAAAACATAGTAAAATGGTTTTTCAACAAGAGCATATAAAGAAATGAGCTTTGTAGTAAACCTGCATACTTATTTAGTAGGAATGCATCTCAATATATACTGAAATGTAGAAAAATATAACAAATCTTAGATATGTGCTAACTTTTAACCCACAGTCTAAATTCTATGCATTTATTTGGAACAAATGTTTTATTCAGTACAACACACACACACACACACATATATATATATATATATATAATATATATATACATACATACATAACATACATACACACATATATATTTTTTCTCAAATATGTAGTAAATATAATAGGAATTGTGTTGATTTTGGAGTACAGGGAATTAAAATAGGGCCTTGTTCATAATATGCAAATACTCTACATATAAAGCCCTACATAGTATTTAAATATAAAAGCAAACAAACAAAACTCTGACCATAAATTTTAGTGTTAGAGGGACTAAATAGAAGGCTTTTCAGGCAAGAATCTTACTACTAGGTTGCAACTTCAGGCCAAGAAAATACTTCTAAAACGAAACTTATAGATGTGATACTCTGTTCTTCTAATAGGATGAGGGGTTCTGTTTTTTGTTGTTGTTGTGGTGGTGGTGCTTATTTTTTGTTTGTTTTAGTTGTGTGATAGTACAGTAATTGAGACAGTTGATCTGTTTTGTTTAATACTTTATTTTAAAATCTCTCATATTTCTTCTAGTTTTTTAACAGCTGTTCTGTACACACTATGAGGATTTTGATATGTGGTCATCAGCATGTTTCTGCATTTTAGTTATTCTCTCTCTCTCTCTCTCTCTCTCTCTCTCTCTCTCTCTCTGTGTGTGTGTGTGTGTGTGTGTGTGTGTATTGAGGGTAGGGGTGATGTTGGGACCTCCCCACCACCCCAGCCTCACATCCTACAAGGGGTTGGGGGACTATCCATAGAGAAACTGAAGGATGAAACTGGGCAGTTTTCTCCTGAAAGCAGTGTGTCAAAATCTTCCAGATACTAACCTTATGGTTTGCTTTATTTTTTTTTATTCGATATATTTTTTATTTACATTTCAAATGATTTCCCCTTTCTTGCCTCCCCTCCCTGAAAGTCCTATAAGCTCCCTTCCCTTCCCCTGTTCTCCCACCCACCCCTTCCCACTTCCCTGTTCTGGTTTTGCCCTATACTGCTACACTGAGTCTTTCCAGAACCAGGGGCCACTCCTCCGTTCTTCTTGTACCTCATTTGATGTGTGGATTATGTTTTGGTTATTCCAGTTTTCTAGGTTAATATCCACTTATTAGTGAGTGCATACCATGATTGATCTTTTGAGACTGGGTTACCTCACTTAGTATGATGTTCTCTAGCTCCATCCATTTGCCTAAGAATTTCATGAATTCATTGTTTCAAATGGCTGAATAGTACTCCATCGTGTATATATACCACATTTTTGCATCCATTCTTCTGTTGAGGGATACCTGGGTTCTTTCCAGCTTCTGGCTATTATAAATTGGGCTGCTATGAACATAGTGGAGCGTGTATCCTTATTACATGCTGGGGAATCCTCTGGGTATATGCCCAGGAGTGGTATAGCAGGATCTTCCAGAAGTGACGTGCCCAGTTTTCTGAGGAACCACCAGACTGCTTTCCAGAGTGGTTGTACCAATTTGCAACCCTGCCAGCAGTGGAGGAGTGTTCCTCTTTCTCCACATCCTCACCAACACCTGCTGTTTCCTGAATTTTTGATCTTAGCCATTCTGACTGGTGTAAGTTGAAATCTCAGGGTTGTTTTGATTTGCATTTCCCTAATGACTAATGAAGTTGAACATTTTTAAAGATGATTCTCTGCCATCCGAAGTTCAAAAAAAAAAAAAACATTTAGATTCAGGGACCTTGTGACATGTGATCTTTACACTAGGAATGAGTTATAGTGGCTGGTATCAGAGCCCTGGCTAAAGCCTACAGAAGGATATGTGGTGATTATAAGAGTAGATTCTGTTGTTGAGGATGGAAAGTACATGTGGCTTCTTTCGCTGGGATGTGATCCCTTCACTGCAGGGTTATGGCCTAAGCAATGCTCAGAATATTGGGAGAAATCAGATGGAAATTGGCTCTTAGTAGAATAGAAAATCACTAATTTTTTTTTTCTGCTCTGGCATTCTAGGTGACTTCGCCTATACATCATTCATTTTAGGAAAATAGGCCCATGTATTGACAGACCTGGTTTCACAAATACTTATTCTAAGCTGTGCTTCCTACACGGGTATACATGCACACTTCCATACACATGTATGTGCAGACCAGAAGTTCATGTCAGATATCTCCTTTTTCATTCGCCATGGTATTTTTGAGAAGGTGTCCCTACCTGGGAGCTAAGAAATTTTCCAGACCCCCTTTTTTATTTAAATAAGTAAAGAAAGCATCAATTAGTCTTGGAATTTTTTTTCATTACTTGTACACAAATGAAAATTAAAGGCCCCCTGAACATGTTACTTATTAAAAAGTGAACAAATAACTCTTTATTGGAAAAACATAGCATATTCAGATCATTGGTATTTATTAACATTATTTTTTAATATTTTAATGCTATATTTTTATATTTTGATGTTGGAGTAGGTTTTGTGTTTTCAAAACACCCAAATTAGATTCAGTTTCTTGCTTCCTTACTCAAGTTGATAACGCTGTTAATTTTTCTTTTATAAAAATATTTTTATTATTTTTTATTTGATATTTTCTTTATTTGCATTTCAACTGTTATCCCCTGTCCCAATATCCCTCCCAGAAATCCCCTATCCCACTGCCCCTCCTCCTTTGGCTTCTATGAGGATGTTTCCCCACCTACCAACCCACTCCTACCTCCCTGCCCTTGCATTCACCTACGCTAGGGCATTGAACCTTCATGGGACCAAGGGCATCTTTTTCCATTGATGCCTGACAAGGCCATGCTCTGCTACATATATAGCTGGAGCCATGGGTCTTTCCAGGTGTACTCCTTGGTTGGTGGTTTTGACCCTGGGAGCTCTGGTTGGTTGATATTGTTGTTCTTCCTGTGGGGTTGGAAAACCCCTTCAGTTCCTTTCTAAATCCTCCACTGGGGATCCCATGATCAATTCAATGGTTGGTTGTGAGCATCCACCTTTGTATATGTCAGGCTCTGGCAGAGCCTCTCGGGAGACAGCTATATCAGGCTCCTGTCAGCATGCACTTCTTGGCATTTGCTCTAGTGTCTGTATTTGGTGACTATGTATGGCATGAATCCCTAGGTGGGGCAGTGTCTGGATGAGCTTTCCTTCAGTCTCTGCTCCATACATTGCCTCCGTATTTGCTCCTGTGAATATTTTGTTAGCCTTTCTAAGAAGGTCCAAAGGAGCCACACTTTGGTCTTCATTCTTGAGCCTCAGATGCTCTGTGAATTGTATCTTGGGTATTCCTAACTTTTGGGCTAATATCCACTTATCAGTGAGTGCATATACCATGTGTTTTCTTTTGTTAATGGGTTACCTCACTCAGGATGATATTTTCTGGTTCCATCCATGTGCATAAGAATTTCATGAATTCATTCTTTTTAATAGCTGAGTAGTACTCCATTGTTTAAATGTACCATATTTCCTGTATCCATTCCTCTGTTGAAGGATATCTGGGTTCTTTCCAGCTTTTGGTTATTATAAATAAGGCTGCTATGAACATAGTGGGGCATGTGTCCCTGTTATATGTTGGAACATTTTTTGGATATATGCCCAGGAGTGGTATAGCTGGATCCTCAGGTAATACCACATACAATTTTCTGAGGAACTGCCACACTGATTTGTATCAGCTTGCAATCACACCAGCAATTGAGGAGTCTTCTTTCTCCACATCCTTAACCAGCATCTGCTGTCACTTGAGTTTTTGATATTAGCCATTCTGACTGGTGTGAGATTGGATCTCAGGGTTGTTTTGATTTGCATTTCCCTGATGACTAAGGATGTTGAATATTTAAACTCCAGACCCAATAGGTCTTCACTTTTCTGAAATTATACTACCAAAATATGAAAAGTGCCAGACATTTGTTTCAGTTCTATAACAATCTGTCTGGGATTCTACACGACATGCCAGATGGTCAGAGTCTTTTTTTTCTCCTGATTTTAATTTTGTTGCATTAATTATCATTCCTTAGCTTGCTGCTGTCTACAAGTCTTAAAACTATGCCCTTTATCTGTCTTCTTCCTGTTCATTGATTAAATTTTTAACATGACAGGGCTAAGAGCCAATGCAATATAATATTTTGCTGAAGGCTATTAAACTTTAAAATTTAGTGTGTATTGACAATATTTTGAAATTCAATTTCATTTTCCAACTTGAATTTTTTTATATGTGACTTGATGTGCCAGAGTGTAGTGAAACCCAGCAGAGCCTTCCTCTTTTCAGAAAAGAAGGGAAGGGGGAAATGGGAGAAGAGCTGTGTAAGGGGCTATTGGGAGAAAGGGGGTTGACCTTGAGATTTAAAGTTGAATAAACAAGTAAATGAAAAATGTTTATCTTATGCTTTGCTTTCTTAATCGTCAGCATGGGATTAATTTTATAATAGTTGCTTGACATACTATTTCTTCTGAAGAAAAGTTTGGCTTTTCAATTTTTGGGGGGTGTTTTTGTGGCATGTAAATATGTGTTCACTACAACTAGTGTGTGGAAGGTAGAGGACAACAGTGAGCAGTAACTTCACCTCTTCCACATCAGTTCCAGGGATCAAACTCAGGTTGCCAGACTTTAGTGGTAAGCACTTTTACATTCTGAGCTATCTTCCTGCCCCTGCTTTTCAATTTCTAATGTCTCCTATACTGTGCTACATTAAAAAATGACAAATATAAAATAAAATTGAAGTAAAGGAAAGAAATACAGCAGAAACCTTTTTATTATTAGCTTTAGCAAACAAGTATATTCCCATATTTAAATTAAGCATGCTAGAGGAGGAAGGATTGAAAATTGCGTTCATTGCTCAGTGGTTAAGAGTACTGGCTGTTCTTCCAAAGGACCTCACTTCAATTCCCAGAATCCACATGTCAGTTTACAACTGTCTGTATCTCCAGTCCAAGGGGATTGCTGCACACCAATACACATAAGATGAAATTAAATAAATAACTAAAGAAAATTGCTTGTGTATTAGACTAATGCAGCATGCAGTCTATATAAAAATCTAATTGTTATAACATTTGCTGTTTTGAAACTGTTAATAATTAAAAGTATGAATGGAATAAAGATTCATATGTGATACTCTTAAATGCATGTTTTGAATCATTCCTATGAATGCCAGTGAAAAATTTAGCATGGAAAATCTCATTTTCCTCAATTGATATATGCTGGCTAAGTAACAAGATCATTACTAGAAGATAGTAGCAATCTTACTTGCTAGTATTTTGAAGGACTCACTTGGAAAAGTTAGTCTTAAAACCATACAGTGATCAAATGATGAAACATTCAGAAGTAATTTAGGTAAGCTTGAAGGAATTATTTTCTTCATAAAACAAATGATGCTTTTCCATCATGATTTATCTTTAGTCCTTCAGTGGGTGTATCCATTAATCATGTAACTTAATTAGCACATTAAATTATATAAAACTAATAGGCTTCCTATTTTTCTATAGTAGACTTTTGGTAGAAACACAATATTCAAAATATTCTATGAGTTGAGTACTGATAATTTGTCACAGGTGTGTGATATCAAGAGCCATTGATGTATGTTTATGAATTTTTGTTTTCTTCTTGTTATGGCAAATTTGAGATTATTTACATTTAACACTAGACTAGTTTCTTATTTTGCATAGTTAATAGTGAGAATGAAACTAGTTTATTATCATTTATAGTTGATCATACAATAGGTCAAATATTACTAAGAGAACTTCTTATTAAAATCTGTTGCCAGTCAGAATATGATAGCTTTCATTTTGTATCATATCAAAGTTTTAAAATATATTAGCTCATAGAATATAACCAATTTTGAAGTAATTTATTTTACTTTGTAATCTCATGAATATACCTACAGTACCAAACATGAAAATGTCTACATCATATGTTTTAGCAGAAATTTCTTTCATATAATTTAATAAACATATTGCTGTGTTTGACAGAAAAACCTCTATATTAGAATCCTTTAAATGATTTTCATTAGCCTTTCAATGTAAAGAATACTTTGTATTCATAAAGCCAAAAACTACTTCCCATGTAATATGGCCTTTTAGTCCACAATGAAGGGATTTAAAGAAATAATATGCAATAATGCAAAAGCCAAAACAAATTTCTGAAATTATACCATAGTAGAGATTTCAAAGTTGTACCCATGAACTTGTATGATCAAAATAAGATCATTTTGTTAATCAAATTCATACTTCATTAATATAAATTCAAAATTCCACCATCTTGGGTCTACCACTTTCAAGAATACAAGAGATCAATTCTAAGCCATCATGTTCATAAACATATCCTTAAACAAATAAATTATTGTTATATTAAATTATATGCATAATCGATTGCTACTCCGTAGAAAGCTGTTACCGAAGGTAGGGAAAGGTGCACTTTTTATGTGGGTGGAGCACTTCAGGTGCATGACTTAACAAGTGAGTGCTTTAACTTTCATGTTTGGCCAAACCAGTCTCATTGTCACTTTCTGTTTAGTATGTGAACCCCAGGTTAAATTTATGCTCCTCTTCATTCTTTTGATTAAACTCTTGTGGCAGAAAATGACGCAAAACAACAACAACCAAAGGTGTTTAATGATCTGTGCACCATCAAGAGTTAATGTAAAATTTTTCATTCCTTACTGTATTCCGTTAAAGAATTTGGAAATGACTCTGCTCTAAGGGATATTACTCCCCTTTAGACATTTATACATTAAGTTGAATCTCACAGAAATGTATCTCATTCTGTGATTCCCTCATTCTGTCTCTGCACTTTAACCAGATACTCTCCAGAGTATCAGCTGTCATAGTGCTGAGACACTAATGTAATTTGACTTTAGGAGAAACTGCTTCATATCTGGCATTAAAAAAAAAAAAAGTGTTCATGTTTCTCACAGCTTTTGACAGTCCTTGGCAGAGTTTGTTAAATCATGTTTATTTAAACATTTTTGTGAACATGAGTTCAGTTTTGTCCATGTCATTTAATTAAAAAAAAATGTGGTAAAGATGACTAAAGGACTCATGAGTTATTCAGCTATATAGAACATTTTGACACACCAATTTAAATCTTCTAATATATGGTGCAAGGTAAAGGTTATAATTGTGGAATTCTTAACATCATACATAAAAATGAGAGAAATTTTGTTTTCTTGAATGCCATTTAATGGTGGGCAGTATTTATTCAACATCAAAGCAGTGTACTCATAATGCTTTTTCTGAGTTTTTTTGGCCACATATGCATTTGTAACTTAGCATGGCTTCTGTAATAAATCACCTTCACCTTAGTTACTTTAACAACAAACAAACAAACAAACAAACAAACAAACAGCTTAGTATCTTATGGGTAATCTTTATGGGATTAACCAGAGTTGGCACTGAGGCTTCTTGTTTACAATAAAGATATCTGTAGTTCCAAATCCTTTATGTAATCTCCAGGATTCACATTTTCACCTCCTTTATTCTTTCTGTTCTGCATACTTGTTAGTGTATTGTGCTCATTCAGATAATCTAGATTAATTTCCCATTTTAACACCAGTTTATTAACCACTGTGGCAGTTGCTTTTTTCTTGCTGTAGTTAAAACATTGACTAAATGAAAATTGGGGGCGAAAACACTTTATATTGCTTATACTCCCAGGTCACAATCTACTATTCAGGGGAATTACTAGGAGTAGTACTACTCAAATGGGGATTGGGTCTTATTATATCAGTCACCAGTAATGTTTGTTTCTCATAGACATGCCTAAAAACCAATTTACTTGAAGTGGGTCTTCACTTGGGTTTTTCCTAGGTGAGTCTAAATTTTTAGGTTGTATTAACCAGTATTCCAACTTTAATTTTTCCAAAATGCTAATTCTCTTTGCCATGTAATTGTTGTACATAGATTCAGAGATTAGGGCATGAATATTTTACAGGTGAATCTTGTGTGTAATTCCATTACAAGATTATTGCTAATTATGATAAATTTTTGACTCTTAATGGTAGAGTTTATATCTGTAATTTTCTCTAATGCATAGCACAATTTGGAGTTATGCAAATTTGAGGCTATTTTCTGTTATCTAATATTTTAATATTATTGTTTACACATGCATACTATACACACACATATATATGAATTGATATTGGCATATCTATACACACATCAGCCCTTCCTTTTCTCCTAGTACCCTCTCATGCAAGTCCCTCTCCCATTCCAACTTCCCCTTCTTCTTTAAGAAGGCATAGCCCTTCTCTAGGTGTCATTTCCCCCATCCCCAAACAAGTTGCTGAAAGATTAGGTTCATTCTCTCCCATGGAGGCTAAAAAGCTGTCCACTTAAGGATGCATGATCCACAGGTAGGCCGGCAACAGACTCAGCGACAGCCCTTGCTCCATTTGTTTGGAGACTCACACGAAGACCACGGAGCTCATATGCTCCATATGTGCAGGGAGTCTAGGTAAATCTTTGGTTGGTGATTCAGTCTTGGGTAATTGACTCCATTGCTCTACCTGTGGAGTCCCTGTCCTCTTCTTGGGTCCCTCAATCTTCTCCCAACTCTTCCTTAAGACTCTATGAGCTCCATCTAATGTTTGGTTGTGAGTCTCTATATTTCTTACCATTTGGTATGTGGTGGAGCCTTTCAGAGGACAGTTATGCTAAGTTCCTGTCTGTAAGCATGACAGAGTACATTAATAGCACCAGGGGTTGGTTTTTGACCATGGGGTTGGTTTCAATTTGGGAAAGTCATTGTTTGGCCATTCCCTCAGTCTATGCTCTATCCCAGTCCCTACATATCTTGTAGACAGAACAAATTTTGGGTCAGCTGATTTCTGGGTGGGTTATTGTCCTTACCTTTCCAATGGGAGTCCTGCTTGCCTGTAAGAAGTGGTCACTTCAGGATCCATATCCCCCACTGTTGGAATCACAGTTATAGTCATCACCATAGACCCTCTGGGGCTTCTTCCCTTCCCACATCTCTGGCGCATCCTAGAGATTGCCACTGACTCAGCAAATCTCCCTTCTTTCTCTCCTACCTCCTTCCATATAATCTCATCCCCTGCCCCACTCCCCTCCTCCTCCACTTTCCACCAACTTCCCTCTTTCCATCATCCTTTGATATCTATTTTGTTTTCACTCCTAAGAAAGATTCAAACATCTTTCTTGGGCCCTCCTTGTTATTTGGCTTTATTGGATCTGTTGACTATAGCATGGTGTTCCAGTACTGTATGGCTAATACATATTTACAAATGAGTATTTACAATGCATGGAGCTTTGAGTCTGGGTTACCTCACTCAAGATATTATTTTCTAGTTCCATCCATTTGCCTGAAAAATTCATAATGTCCTTGTTTTAATAGGTGAGTATTATTTTATTGTGGAGATAATTAAATTTTCTTTATCCATTCTTCAATTGACAAACATCTAGGTTATTTTCAGTTTCTGGCTATTACAAATAAAGCAGCTGTAAACATAATTGAGCCAGTTTCCTAGTCGGATGGTGTAACTTCTTTTGGATATATTCTAGTACTAGTATATCTGGGTCTTGAGGTAGTACTATTCCCAATCTTCTAACATACTAAAAGGATGAGTCCTGATTTGTCAACTGGTAGATTCATTAACTAAAATAGTTCTACAATATATGATAAAATACTTAACCTGCCTTATTCAGAACACAAAATGTATTATATGCCTTTTTAGAAAGTATTTCTATACAAACCATTCAGAATTGTAATCTGACTATACTCCAAAAATTAGGAAGGAGGATCTGAGATAAAATAAATGACTGATTCCCCATCTACTTCTAGGTCCTTCTAGACTGTAACTATGATGATTATTAGATTCAAAATAATCAAATGCCCATCATAGGCTCAAAGATTTGAACCAATATACAACTCCAAGATTACCTTTAAGCCCCACCTAACCAGTAACCAGATAACTTCATAGAATGCTGTGATTTGTAGTTCTTAAAAATAACAAAGCCTCACAGGAAAGTGTGGTGACCTATAGACATGTCTTTAGAAGCCATTGTAACATGTGACTCCAGCCATTCTTAGCATGGCAATTCCAGAGAATTATTCTGATCAAAGCCATCTTTTGATCAGTGTTTAATAATTAATAAAACTTGCTTTAAAATTGCCCCAAAAGGGTGGAATTGGTTTTCTCCAGCATGTCACAGGATGAATACTTCCTCTTTATACCAAGAAAAAAGCCTTCATTTAAATACTGAAAGTAAAGGCATTGTGCTGGGAAAATACTGTTTAGTAATGTAATCTGCTTTGAATTACCATAATTACACATGCTTGAGTATCCTTGATTCTGACCGATACTTTCTTCTTATATAGCAATCCATTAGATCATAGAAATCTTTGAGCAGCCTCTATTAGGTCTGCGCATGGCAAACATGCCTATGGCAGGCCTTGTTCTTCCCTATTTTCTCTCCCTTGCTAAAAAACATTAGAATATATTCCTTTAAAAAATAGATTTATTCTTTATTTACATTTCAAATGATTTCCCCTTTCCTGGTTTCCCCTTCCCCGAAAGTCCCATAAACCCTCTTCCCTACCCCTGTTCCCCAATCAACCTCCTCCTGCTTCCCTGTCCTGGTATTCCCCTATACTACTGCTTCCACATTCCTAAAGCTAATAGACCCATGAAGTCTATTCTGTCATGTCATTTGATAACTTCCTCCTTGTAAGACTGACTACCAAGTTGCAGCTATCCAAGTATAGAAATCCAGCAGTCAAAAGCCTGCTTTTGTCTGCCCTAAGAACATGCCCAATCAAAATTAGGGACCTTTTCCAAATAGGCGCTTTTTCTTCAAGCTTTATAAACTACCATTTGCATATGTGCAACATCTGTCTCCTCTCTATTCAGAGGCAGTCATTTTCCTCTAGAGACAAATATCAGGTTCCCCTCTCCCCTGTTTATTTCCCTTTGTTTCTTTTCCTCTATCTACTGTCTTGGTCTTTTATTTTTTGCCCTCTTTTTTATTCTTTTCTTTTATTGGATATTTTCTTTATTTACATTTCAAATGTAATCCCCTTTCCTGGTTTTCCCCCTGGTAACCCCTTATATCCTCTTTTATTCCTTTCCTCTCTTTCCTTTCCCTCTGGGGCAAATCTTGTACTGAGAATTTGGTTAGTGGTTGTATTGTGTGCTCATACCACCTTTTAACAATTTCCCTCCTACACACTATTCTCTAGAATAATTATCTAAGTATTACAAAAGCCAAGAAATGAGAAATCCCAGTGTAAAGGGAGTACTGATATATTGAAATTTTAAATGGATTCTTTGTGGTAATTTCCCTGCAAGCATTAGAGCAGGGGGGTGGTAGTGGTAAAGCATGAGGATGGCAGGGAGGGGAGTGATAAGGAGTGGGGAAGAATAAAACTCAGCTCAACCTGATTTTATTGTAACCAGTTCTCAACCAGGATTTTTAGAGAACTAGTTACAATCATTTTATGTTAGCCCACATCATTTTATGTTAGCCATATTTAAGCATAGCACACATTTTGGAAAAAAAATTAGATCACAATCAACTCAGTCTTAAGTGCACAGCTTAAGACATGGGTACACTGTTTTTTGTTTTTTGTTTTTTTTGTTTTGTTTTGTTTTGTTTTTTAATCTCTATTCTGATACCTAAATCATACAAGGACCCAAACAAAAAAGAAAACATCAGAACAATATCATTTATGAATATCAGTGCAAAAATACTCAATAAAACACTTGCAAACCAAATCTAAGAACACATCAAAACCATCATTCACCACAATTAAGTAGGCTTCACCCTAGGATTGCAAGGTTGATTCAATATACAAAAATCCAATAATGTAATTCACTATATAAACAAACTCAAAGGAAAAAATATCACATTGTCATCACCTTAGATGCAGAAAAAGCATTTGACAAAATACAACACCCCTTCATGTTAAAAGTATTGGAGAGATCAAGAACTCAAGGCCCATGTCAAAACACAATAAAAGCAATTTACTGCAAACCAGTAGCCAATACAAATTAAATGGAGACATGCTTGAAGCAATCCCACTAAAATTAGGGACAAGACAGGGATGTCACTCTCCCCATGTCTATTCAATGTACTATTATTTGAAGTGCTAGCTAGAACAATAAGAAAAAAGTGACATCAAGGGGATAAACATTGGCAAAGAAAAAAATAAAGGTATTGCTATTTGTAGACAAAGTGATAGTATACAGAGGTGTCCCCAAAAACTCTACCAGACTTTTTCTCCAGTTGATAAACAACTTCAGCAAAGTGACCTGATATTACATTAACTCAAATCAGTAGCCTTCCTTCATACAAATGATAAACAGGATGAGCAAGAAATTGGGAAACAACTCCCTTAAGAATAGCCACAAATAATATAAAATATCTTGGAATAACTCTAATCAAACAAGTGAAAGACCTGTATGACAATAACTTCAAGTCTTTCAAGAAAAAAAAAATTGAAGATCTCAGAAAATGAAGAGATCTCACATGCTCATACATTGGCAGAATTAATGTAGTAAAAATGGCCTACCAAAGGCAATCTACAAATTCAATGCAATCCCCCACCCAAAATCCCCACACAATTCTTCAAAGATACAGAAAGAGCTCTTCTCAAATTCATCTGGAAAGGCAAAAAACCCAGAATAGCAAAAACCGTTCTTAACAATAAAAGAATGACTGGGGGAAATCACCATCCCTGACTCAAGCTATACTACAGAGCAATAGTGAAAAACAAAACAAAACAAGAAACAAAAAACCCTGCATGATATTGGTACAGAGGCAGACATATTGATCATTGCAATAGAATTGAAGACCCAGAAATAAAACCACACATTTATGAACACTTGATCTTTGACAAAGAGGCTAAATATATACAATGCAAAAAAGAAAGCATCTTCAATAAAATGGTACTGGTCTTACTAGTTATCTGTATGATAGAAAAAGGAAAATAGACTCATATTTTTACTTTGCACAAAACTCAAATCCAATAGGATAAAGAATCTCAACATAAAACTAGATACACTGAATCTAATAGAAAAGAAAGAGGGAAAGAGCCTTGAACTCATTGGCATGGGGGGGATTTCCTAAACAGAACTCCAATGGCTCAAGCTCTAAGATCAGCAATTGATAAATGGGACCTTATCAAAGTGGAAAGCTTCTGTAAGGCAAAGGAAATTGTCAATAAAACAAATTGGAAAACTATAGATTGGGGAAAAAATCTTCACTAACCCCACATCTGATAGAGGGCTAACCCCCCAAAATCCAAACAACCCTATCAAAAAATGGGTATAGAACTAACCAGAGAATTTGTAACAGAGGAACCTTGAATGACTAAGAAGCACCCAAAGAAATGTTCTAAGTGATCAGAGAAATGCAAATCAAAATGACTCTGATATTCCACTTTACACCAATGAGAATGTTTAAGATGAAAACCTTAGGTGACAAAGATGTGGAGAAAGAACACTCCTCCATTGCTGCTGGGATTGCAAACTGGTACAACCAGTCTGGAAATCAGTCCAGAGGTTACTCAGAAAACTGGAAACAGATCTACCTGAAGACCCAGCAATACCACTCTTGGAAATATACCCAAAGATGTTCTACCATGCCACAGGAGTACGTGTGTTCCACTATGTTCATAGCCACCTTATTTGTGATAGCCAGAAGCTGGAAAAACAAAAACAAAAAAAACCAGATGTCCCACAACAGAAGAATGGATACAGAAAATGTGGTTCATTTACATAATGAAATACTAGTCAGCTCTTAAGATCAAGGACATCCTGAGTTTTGCAAGCAAATGGATGGCACTAGAAAATATCTTCCTGAGTGAGGTAACTGAGACCCAAAATGATATGCATGGTATATGTGCACTAATAAGTGGATATTTGCAAAAAAAAAAAATGAAAGGAATACCAAAGATAAAGTCCATAGAACTCAAAAAATGTCAAAAAACTGAAGGGCCCAAGTAAGGACACCTCAGTCCCACTTGGGAAGGAGAAAAAAGCAATCATAAGTGAGAGAAGGGAAGAACCTTGGAGGGAAAGTGGCCAGGGCAGTTGCTGGAGGGTTGGGGGCAGAGTGGATCCTGATCTAACATTGGGGGAGGGAAAAGGACTGAAACCCTGGGGGCCAGCATAAAGAATGAAAACAGGTAATCTTGGGAGGTAGGAGGTTGGGGGGACCGTCTAGAATGCATCAGAGACTGCAGGGCTAAAAGACTCTCAGGACTCAACGAGAAGAACCTTAGATGAAATGCCTGACAGTAGGAAAACTGAACTTATAGAGCCCACCTCTAGCAGAAAGACAGGAAGATTTGGCATCCTAGTCAAAACTCTTGCCCATAATTGTTCCTGTCTGAAAGAACTACAGGGATAGAAATGGAGAGGGGCCTGAGGAAAAGAAGGTCCATTGACAGGCCCAAAGTGGGATCCAGTTCAAGGGGAGGTCCTAAGGCCTGACATTATTACTGAGGCTATGGAGTACTCACAAAAAGGGATCTAGCATGACAGCACCTGGAAGACCTAACAAGCAGCTGAAAAAGTCAGATGCATATATTTGCTGTTTACCCCTGTGGTTGAATTAGGAAAAGGTTGAAAGAAGCTAAGGAGGAGGGTGACCCTGTTAGAAGACCAACAGTCTCAATCTGGACCTCTGAGATCTCTCCAAACTGGACCACCAAACAGGCAGTATACACCAGCTAATACGAGGCCCTCAAAACATGCAGCAGAGGACTGCTGGGTCTATGTTCAAGCAGAGATGATACACCTAACTCTCAAGATGCTGGAGGCCCCAAGAAATTTAGAGGTCAGGTGGGGTGATGGTGGGGGTTGGTAACATCCTCATCAAGACATGGGGGTCAGGAGGAGGTAAGGTAGGTGGAACAGTCAGAGGGTGGACAGGGGTGGGAAATAAAATCTGGAGTGCTTTCGCCTTCTTTCATAGGCATGAGTACTGATGACTCAGAAAGTAATACCCAAGACTTATTCTCTAATGAAATTGACTGAGGTAAACATAATGCCTATGGGTATTAGGCTTTGTCTATCCCTAAGACAACATAGAAGTGACTTGGGCTGTTCAAAAGCATATATGACATTATTCATTCACAATGGGTTTCATGGGTTAAAAGTAATACTCAAGGTTTAATATTTAAAGAAAATTCCTCTTCTGTGGTTGGAAGATCAGATTGTCTATTCAAATGTATTTTCAACACACACAATAAAACATATTTACTAAAATTCTCAAGAGTTAAGATGTACATATCGTGCCTGCCATCATATGTGTTTAGGGAATTAACTTTAACTTGGTGCTATATAAATTCTATAACTTTAAGTGTTTGACCTTTTCTTGTTTTCTTTGAGCTTTCTGCCAAAGCTCTATGCCCCAATTGACATACTACAAGATATAATTTTCTAGTAGTTACTCAGACTATAGTATGAGAAAGAATATGGCACACGCATTCTGTGAGAAGCAACCGAAGTAAGAATTTTCAGTTGTTGCTTCAGTGACCTGAAATATGATACAGGCTGCAAAATAGGAAAATAAAAAAACTGCTCATGTGTATCGAGGGAGGAATCTGTCCACAGATATGTCAGTTTCATAATTCAGTGAATCAAAAATGATTCAGTCGTTGAAAAACTGAATGTAACTTACTGTAATTTTCCCTCTTAGTCTATTGTTATAAAAGGTCAAAAATTGTATATTAACATATGCCAGAATTATGGGCAAGTCTAAATATAATAAAATTTATATTTGGATTTCTGTGCTACTTTTCTGTATAGAATCCTTGACAAGAATCTGTTTAACTCCTACATATAAAGTGTATGCTGATATCTCCATTTAATTGTTTTGTTTTATTGTATTCATATAAATCTGGTGATTCAAAGTTTCTTTGTATTTCTTGAAACATGAGTCTACACTGTAACACAATATGGTCTTTTATCCCCATATTGTTACAGGTAGCCATAAACTCACAGAAATCCTCTAGTGTCAGCATATACTGCTGGAATTATAGGCATAAGCCACCATATCTAACTGTATCATGAACATTTATGCAAATAAAATTACAAGTTTTATAACTTCCTTTAGAATTTAATCACTCTTAATCACTTTTCTATAACTTATACTTGCATGTGTTTGATAATGATTTCCTATAGAAAAATTTTATAATGCTCCTCCCCATGTAATACATTGAGTCAAACTTACCTCTTGAAGGTAGCATGACTTTATTTGTTGATTTATTTTGTATTGTTTACTTTTTTACCATTAAAGGATATCGGTCTACTTATGATGTGATCTCAATATCTCGGTAAGTTCTGCCACTGGTAATTAATAATTATTTCCTGTTTTCTTCTATAACATGTGCTTTGTTTTTATCCTGATCCCCTTGTTCAAACAGTGCCTATTCTAGTTTAAAGGTTATTTGTGGTTTTCATTTGTTAATGATATTCCTTTTTCTTCTTTAATGGTGATATTTTAATAGGTTTCTGTTATTTTGGATAATCTGTATAGTGGTGAGAGAGAGAGAGAGAGAGAGAGAGAGAGAGAGAGAGAGAGAGAGAGAGAGAGTGTGTTTCTTACTTTAAAACATTTTTAAATTACATTTTAAATGTTGTATATCTTATTATTTTTCAGGTTTGCCATTCTGATTACTTTTTGGACTATTATTTAAGCAATTATATGTTTCAGAACAATTTTGATATTTTACTATTTTAAACATTATGCTTCTCCAAAGCAAATACATGATGTTATGTAATGGTTTACTCTGAAATTGAAACATTGCATCCTGAAGGAAATCTCTTTAAGCAGGAAGGTACTTTTTGGATAAAATCTCATAATTAATCATATGAAATTTGATAGGATTGTAATCCACCAAATATATAATATGCACACTTTAATCTATTACCTCCCCTCATTCTCTGTAAAGATTTATTTTATTAGTGTGTGAGTGCTTGTAGGTATGTGTATGAGGATATAAGCATGAGCATGGGGATCTCTGGAAGTGAAAAGAGGAATTTTGATCTCTTGGAACAAGAGTCATAGGCTAATACAAACCTCCTGATTAATGTTTGAGGAACTTAAGATTTTCTGAAAGAACAAGTACTCTTAACTGAATCATCTCTTCAGCCTAAGCACTTCTTTTTTAATACCTCCGATGAGTATATGATATTTTGGCATGACATTTTAAATTCCATTTACACTTGATCCAGTTGGCTTTTATGTTGAAATTAAAATGTGGGGATTTTTTTTTGCAGAAAATAAGCACACACACACACACACACACACACACACACACACACACACACATCCTTTCAGGTAAAAATTGAAAAGGCATTGAAACCTTATGATCAAACCACTCCTACGCTTTATAAATTGCAACCCTGAATTAAATAATTTATGAATAAATTTGTGGCCCAATAACTGACATCTTGCAGTATCAAAATAGATGTAGGAAAAGCTAAACTAGTATAAAATGCAGGAAAAGCTAAACTGGTATAAAAATAACTAACAAGTTAAGTTCTTATATGAATAGATACCTTAATGTTAGAGACTACAGGTAGGAAGATATTGTGTACTTGGTAAAGGTCCTAGAATTCTGCTTACATCAGATATTATCTTCTTTGCTACCACATGGAAGTGTTTGAGGTTACTGGTGTCTTGGTGCTTGATGTTCAGAAAGTTTAAGCACAATAATGGTTAGAAAACTAATATTAATAAAACAGAGTTTTTGCCAATTCTGAACTCTTATAATCATTTCAGAGAGAATCATGATTTATGTATAAGTTCTTTTTTAATTCTTGTGATATTTATACATTTATAAATTCTGATTTTATAATTTATGAATATGAAAAGTTGTAAATATTAAATTTATGAACATTAAAGTTAAAACTGAGCCTAAAATAGCCAATTATGTTTCAATAATTAGAATTTATTTAAAAGGTATCATAAAATTTTGCCAGGCATTGTGGTACTCACCTTTAATCCAGTACTTGGAAGGCAGATGTAGGTAGATCTCTGAGAGTTCAAGGCCAGACTGATGTACAAAGCAAGTACGTGACATCCAGGGCTATTACATAGAGAAACCCTGCCTCAAAAAATAAACAAATAAAAGTATCATAAAATTTTGGGTCTGTTTAATAGACCAAATAATAACCAAACTGTGAAATTGTATTGTTCACACAGTAGAAATTCTTTAATAAGTAATATCCATATTAGCCTAGAAGCTTGGAATACCCAAGACACAATCCACATATCAAATAATGTTCAAGAAGAAGGAAGGAGTGGCCCCTGGTTCTGGAAAGGCTCAGTGCAGCAGTGTAGGGAAATACCAGGACAGGGAAGTGGGAAGGGGCGGATGGGGGAACAGGGGGAGGGAAGACGGCTTATGGGACATTCGGGGAGGGGGTTCCAGAAAAGAGGAAATCATTTGAAATGTAAATAAAGAATATATCAAATAAAAAATAAATATTATATTATCAAATAAAAAGTAATATCCATAAAACAGCCATTTTGAATTTATATACAATTTTTATAATGTATTTTGGAAGAAGTATTGAATACTTAGAAGTATTGTACCTCATATCACAATCAATCATCTATGAATCTTCCATTAAAGAATAAGAGTCAAGCACATTGCATAAATCTATATATGAATTATGTATTTTAATAATGTAAATAGATTATAGAAAAGGTTAAATGATAAATCTGAAGAATTGAGAATTGGAATACTGAATGTTCATGAGTGGTTTATACTTCAAAGGATATGCAGAATGAAATTTAGAAGGCAGCTTAAATTTTTATCTTGGTTATGTATTTTGAGAAAATGTCAAATAGAAACTGATAAACTTCCATATCAATGTGCATATCTACAGTGATGGAAATTTTGTTAGCTTCTATAATCAGCAGGTCTAGATGACTATGAACTCTTCCCATATAGCAGTACTGGAGTAGCAAGAAACATAAGCCCTAGCAGGTGTTTTGTAGTGTGGGCACAGAATGAATTTTTTAAATTATTTTTAATAATATTATACAAGTATACATTGAAATTCAATCATTTTATCTGCTCTAATTTTCCTCTTACAATTTGTACTATATGTATGTGTGTATATTATACATAATAATATTTATGTATTTTTCTCTCATGTATTAATCCCACTCATAGCTTACCTTACCTATACTCCTACCAGTTCCTTCTATCGCACCTCTCCTCTCCCCCAGATCTACTCCTCCTATCCATTTTCCTTCATAAAAGAGTAGGCCTCCCAGGTATAGCAACCAAGCATAGCATAAAAAGTTACGATAAGAATATGCACATACCCTCATATCAAGGCTCAACAAGAGCACCCAAACAGAGGAAAATGGTTCCAAAAGCATGCAAAGAGTCAGAAATAACCATCACTCCCACTGTTAGGAGTCAGATACTCAGACCAATTTTGCTTACGAATATCTGTGCAAAATTTTTTAATACAAGTCTTGAAAACTGAACCAAATAATGCATCAAAAACATCATTCATCAAGATCTAGTAGATTTCATCCCAGGGATGGTTCAGTATATGAAAATCCAGCAATGCAATCCACTCTATAAACAAACCAAAATAAAAAAAAATCACACAATATTCTCATTACATGCTGAAAAGGCCTCTGACAAATCCAACACCCTTTAATGTTAAATGTATTGGCTAGATCAGCATTAAATCACAATGTACCTAAACATAATAAAAGCAATATGTAAAAAATTGGCAGCCAACATCAAATAAATGGATCAAATCTTCAAGCAATCCCAATAAAATCAGTGACAAGACAAGGCTGCCTACTCTCTCCATATTTATTCAATATAGTTGTTGAAGTTCTAGCTAGGGAACTAAGAAAATAAAAGTAAATCAAGTGAATATGATTTGGAAAGGAGGAATTCAAGATATCACTATTTGGAGATTATATTATAGTATACATAAGTGACCACAAAATTCTACCAGATAATTCCTAAAGCTTATAAAGAAATTGAGCAAAGTGACTGGATATAAAATTAACTTTAACAAATCAGTAGCCTCTTTCTATAGAATAAACAGTCTGAGAAAGAAATTAGGGAAACTAAACCCTTAACAATAACCACAAATAATAAAAAAGATCTTGTTATAACTTTAACCATGCAAGTAAAAGACCGGTATAAGAACTTCAGATCCCTAATGAAAGAAATCAAAATCTCTCCTGGTGATGAATTGGTAGTATTAACATACTGAAAATGGCCATCTTCCCGAAAGCCACCTACAAATTTAGTGTAATTCCCATCAAAATTTCAACACAATTTATCACATACATGGAAGAGTAATTCTCAACTTCATATGGAAAGACAAAAAAATCCATAATAGCCAATTTTTTTTCAGATTTTTATTAGATATATTCTTTAATCGCATTTCAAATATTGTCCCCTTTCCTTGTTCCACCCACCAAAAATCCCATAAGGCATCTCCCCTCCCCATGTTCCCCAATTAACCCTTTCCCACTTCCCTGAACTGGTATTCCTCTACACTGTGGCACAGTGGAAAATTTCCTGAACAAAAACCAATGGCTCAAGTTCTAATTACGATCAACAATTGATAAATGGGAACCTTTTGAAACTGCAAAGCTTCTGTAAGGAAAAATGATTGGGGTGGGTTCAGGGTGGGGGAACCTATATCTATGTCTAGATTGGTGGGTTTTATCTCTGGGAGTCTGGGTCATGCTATGATTGGTAGGGTCAAGTTTTTGCTAACTTTTGCTTGCAAACTCTGTTCCACAAAATTTGCTAACTATAATTTTGCAAGCTAGGGAAGGATCCCTTTTATATAAATAAGCCTGTGGTTGTTCCAGTAACTGAATTGTCCAGTTCTAGGAAGTAGAAATTGAAGTCTGGTCTCTTTACCTGCTAGTTTGCAGCCTGTCATACACTGTCTCAGTCTTTACTTTTTCTCCAAAGTAAAGACTCAGAGGAAAGTAACTTTATTTTACTTTGTGAGATTTTGGTTTGTTAAATAATTATTGATGGTAAAAAGAAAAATAAAAGGTCTGCTTTAGGCTTAAGAAATTTGCATAGTGCAAGATGAGTCAAAAGCACTTTGGATATTCTATTTGAATATTAGCACTGAACATCCCAAGACTGAATCCCAGAATTCATAAATCTGCTTTACAACCTGACAAGTCAGTTTGTCAATAAACAGAGACCCCAACATCCATTCAATGAACAGGAGACAAGATTTCCTGATCATAAAACATTACCAGATTCTGATGTCTCATCACAAAAACTAGACCTGAACAACCTAGACCATAGGTCTTTATCAAAATTAGTATTTCCATAGTATCATTCTCTGAAAAATAGTGACTTTTATGATGTCTAGGACAATGATTCTGAACTGACAATAATAAACATGATCAATGATGCCAAAATTAACAGGATTTTGTTTTCTCCCCCTGACCCTAGTTCATTTATATGCTACTTGGATATCTGACATAGCCTCCTGATTAATATTGGCTGCCATAACTCAAGACATTCAGTCAAATTTAAAACAGTAATTAAGGAAGAAATATAAAACTTACTAGGACATTTTATGATTTTAAGAGAAATTTGTTACTCTGAACTATGGGTAAATAGTAAATCTAATTAATGACACTGACTGGGAAAGTAATTTTTAAAACAGCATTATATAGAACAGGAAAATAAAGATTTCATAATTGTTTAAAATTTATGGACAGTGGGGGAGGAGCAGATAGAAGAGAAGCCCAGAGGGGCAGAAGAATGAATGTAAATGTGCAGCTGCAGGGTGAACCTCTAGAAATTCTCAGGGACTTGAGATGTGAAAGGTTACCAAGACTCAGTGGGGATTACCTTAGACAAAATGCCCAACAGTGGAGAGATGGAACCTGAAGAGACCACCTCCAATTGATATACAACCTCCCCTCACCCCCAGTGAGAAGATGGAGTCACTAACTCACTTTCAAAAGTTTGGACACAGAATTGTTCCTGTCTAAGAGAAATTTAGGACAAAAATGGAGCAGAGACTGAAAGAAAGACCATTCAGTGACCAGTTCAATTTGGAAGGGCACCAAACCCTGGCATTATTACTGGTGCGATGCTCTGCTTTCAGACAAGAGCCTTGCATGGCAGTACTCTGAGAGGCTCTACCAGAAGCTGACTAATACAAATGCAGACACTTATAGTCAGCCATTGCAAAGAGGTCAAGTTACTGAGCTTTGGAATGGTTAGTGGAAGGATTGAAGGTCCTGAAGGGGATGGCAGCCCCATAGGAAGACCAACAGTGTCAAATAATCTGGACTCTTGGGAGCTCTGAGAGACTAAGCCAACAGCCAAAGAGCATACATGGGCTAGCCCATGACCCAAGGCATATATGTAGCAAAGGACTACCTCATCTTGCCTCAGTTGATGATGATTCATTTAATCCTGTAGAGACTTGATGTTTCAGAGAAGGGGGATGCCCACTGGGTGGGGTGGGGTGCAGTGGGGATGGCTGAATACATGGGGGATCACCCTCTCAGAGGCAAAATGGGGGTAATGAGGTGAAGAACTTCAGGAGGGGGGGCCTGGAATTGGAGCAACAATTGAAATATAAAAAGATAAAATAACTTTAAAAGAAAAAAGAAAAAGAAAAGAATTTGGTTCTATCTTAAAAATCTAAAGAAAAAGCACCTGCAGCTAATTGTTTACATAAAAGAAAACCTAATGGGTATAGAGCTAAACAGGGAATTCTCAACTGAGGAAACTCAATGGCTTTAAAGCACCTAAAGAAATGTTAAACATCCTTAGTTATCAGGAAAATGCAAATCAAACAACACTGAGATTCCGCCTTACACCTGTCAGAATGGATAAGATGAAAAACTCAGGGGACAGCAGATGCTGGAGAGGATGTGGGGAAAAAATGAACACTTCTTTGTTGTTGGTGGGATTGCAAGCTGGTAAAACCATTCTGGAAATCAGTTTGGTGATTCCTCAGAAAATTAGACATAGTACTACCTGAGGAAGCAGTTATAACCTGAAATTTATATAAAGTACTTCGTTGAAAAATATAAAACTCCTCTGTTAGCCAAAATAACATAGAGTAAAGCATAATGATGGTGGAATTACCAATTTTTTTAAAAGTATTTTTATTTTCTATATTCTTTGTTTACATTCCAAATGATTCCAAATGATTTCCCCTTTCCCGGATCCCCCCTCCCCATATGTCCCATAAACCTTCTTCTCTCCATCCATTCTCCAATGACCTCCCTCTTTTTTTTCTCTGTCTTTATATTCCCCTCCAATGCTAGATCAATCCTTTCCAGGATCAGGACCTTCTCCATACTTCTTCATGGGAGTCATTTGTTATGCAATTTGTGCCTTCGGTATTCAAGGCTTCTGGGCTAATTAATATCCACTTATCAGAGATTGCATTCCATTTGTATTCTTTTGTGACTGGGTTACCTCACTTAGGATGATATTTTCCAGATAAAACCATTTGCCTAAAAATTTTGTGAATTCATTGTTTCTAATTGCTGAGTAGTGGAATTACCAAATTTTAAGATATGTTACACACTGCTAGAAATAATGATATGGTACTAGCAGAAGAAAAATTTTTCTTTGTAACACATGGAGACCACTACTGAGCTCCAAACCTGATCAAATGTCAGAGATGTAAGCCTCATTCCCAAAGGGTACATCTACAAAACAACTCCTGCTCATAAGGTTCAGGGAACACAAAGAAAGTGGGTGGGGGGAGGCAGATATGATCAGGGAGTTTGTTGTAAGACTGTGTCTTCCAGGAATGTCAGAAGATACACCTAAAACTTCTCATCAATATGAACTAAATAAGGGAAATAAAATGTCAGAGTGGGTAAGGGAAAGTCCATGGGGCCTCAACAATGTACAAAGAACTACAGAAATCCAGAAATGATGTAAGCTTGAGAAATAGTATTACCCAGGGAAGAGCACACCAATTGGTTATCTAATGCCAAATGGTCAGCTATGAAAATACACATACAAGTAACATTATACTGGCTATGTAGGTAATATTTATGATCATCTGTGTTTGTAGAAACATGAATGTAACAAAAATTAATGAAAATGAAAAGAATTTAAAAGAGAAATAAAGGTATATGGGAGTCCTTGGAGGGAAATTATATGATTCATATATATATATATATATATATATATATATATATATATATATATAAGAGAGAGAGAGAGAGAGAGAGAGAGAGAGAGAGACATAGAAAATTATGTGTGTATATGTATATATATAAAAACTATATTTTTAGGAAAACTCAGCTTCAGTTAGTTTGCTACCTTAAATAAAAGATGATCATAGGCATAATAATTTTGTGATGAACTCTATAATCATCTTTTATTAATAATTTATAATTTCCCTCCAAGGACTCCCATATACCTTTATTTCTCTTTTAAATTCTTTTCTGGTCTCCCAGTAGTGCTGACATACCTAAAGGCACAGGTTCACAGGACTGACAAGTTGCAGTCAGAGACAGAACGTCCAGCTAACACCAGAGATAACCAGATGGCAAGAGGCAAGTGCAAGAACATAAGCAACAGAACCTAGGCTACTTGACATCATCAGAACCTAGTTTTTCCATCACAGGAAGCCCTGGATACTCCAACACAGTGGAAAAGCAAGATTTTGATTTGAAATCATATCTCATGGTGATGATAGAAGACTTTAAGAAGGACATAAATAGCTCCCTTACAGGAGATCAAAAGTAAATAGGTAGAAACCATTTTAGGAGAAACACATAAATCTGCTAATGAAATATAGGAAAAATAAAAGCAAACAGATGAAAGAATTGGATAAAACCATCCAGAATCTAAAAATGGAATAGATTTTGACCCTTGTCAAACAACTTATCAATTAAAGAGACATGAAATCCAATTACCTCAATTCTTAGAGAAGGAATAGCAGGACTATGGAAATGGCTTAGCAAGAGGAGACTCTCCCCATCACCCATGATGTCCTGACTTTGACATCTGGAAGCCAAATGATGAAATGGTGAGAGAACTGATTTCTGGAAGTTATTTTGTGAGCATACACACACACACACACACACACACACACACAGAGAGAGAGAGAGAGAGAGAGAGAGAGAGAGAGAGAGACAAACCCACCATCATCATAATAATAAAATGTATAAGAAACAATAAAAAGAAACAGATAAGAATAGGGGTACATTTTTTTACCATCAAAATGGCTTTGAGAAAATGTGGCTAAAATATCTATTTTATTTAATTCTTATATAATAACATCAATAAGAAGTAGGTAACAGCAAAATAAGTGGTACTATCCTAACCACAAGTAGTTTCATATTTATATAATATCAATATTAAGAGAATTAAATACTTTAAAATTATTAGGCAACCTAAGAATGTAGAAAGGTAACAATTATGATTTTGTTTTAATGTAAAGCATCTTGTAACTGAAAATAGAAAAAAATAGTCAAAAGTAATCTTAGGTGTTGTGTGTTGTAAAGAATTAAAAGAAATTTTGCTTCTTTTTTTTTTATTCCCAGAATCACTTGAATAAGAGAAATTTATATTGGGCTATGTGATTATCTCTTATAATAGGACTCCCAGATAAACTTTTAGAGCTGCCTTAAATTTATTTACACATTATCAAACTAAGATTGTTCTAGAAATTCAAAAAATTGTCACAGTGCCAACTCCCAGTTGGAATGGAATAATAAATTATACAGAGAATAAGTGGAAGAAAATTTGTAACAATCCAAATAGTCATGTACATAGTTTATTTTTACTCATGTAGAATTGACTTAGGACACACATCAAATGCTCTCTTGGTCCCCTCACTTATAATCAAAATTTAGCCTATTTGCCTGGGAGGAATTATGTTCTTCAATTAATACAGCCAAAATATCTGTATTTTAAGTATCTAAAGTTCAAGAAGGATGACAGTTTCGAATTTATTGTTATTATTCTTAGTGAATGCATATGGTTAGGAAAATCACAACTTCTTTGTTATTTTTCCATATATTGCCACTTACTTGTATATGTCTCTTAATTAGTTAAATCTAAACTCTCATTGTCATATATTCTGTATTTACATAATTATTTGGATTTAGAGGTTTCTGTTTTCCACATACTAAATTGAGTCTTTTCAATTTTCTTCATGGAAATTATCTTAAGGAGGAGAGTTTGTATTAGGTTGGCTCATCATACTTAGCATTCTTTTGAATCCTATTTTTTCCATGAATAAATAAGTCACTATATGGTCAAATGTTGACTTTGTTATATAGTAAATTAACAGCAAGAATTATAAGTAAATAATCCCAGAAATTAAATATATTTGAAGTAATAAATACTATAATAACCTTTAATTAGCATCAACATCAGTGATTCCAAAGATATAGAACCTAAAGAAACAGTTTGTTCATGAAAAAGTTTGGTAAATAAGCACACATCTATCAGGACGATAAAAAAATCTATAGTATATGTGTATAAATGACAAGGAAGTTTATAAATATGCACACTGGAAATGACTGGATTGTGTATCTCAGGAAGACTATATCTGTAATGCTGATCTTGCCTGGCACCTGACTGCTTCTGGAATCAACTAAAACCCAAGCATCTAGGTATATCCGTAATAAATTTTCTTGATTGGTTATTTCATTTGGGCTACAGCTTCTACTGGCAGCCCATACAAAGGATATAACAGGAGCAGTAATCTTTTGCTTTTTGCATATTTGCCCTCAATCTTGGGACAAGTGCATTTATTCTGTTGTTGAAGCATTCCTTCACTGATTGAAATCAACTTCTGAATTCCTAGGTAGACTGAAGACCAGTAGTTTTCTAAAATTTCTTCTAGATGCCAGAAACATATTGGAATAGCTGAGATATCCAGTCTCATTGCTAGAACTATTAACTGATTATTTGCTTTTCCATCAGGAGAGATCCATTGTTAGACTACTTGGACTACATTCTATAAGTCACTCTATATGTCTATCATCATTCAACCTATTCTCTTTCTTTAGATAATTCTGAATTATAACCATATGAGCATATGAACAACAACAGCTATTGGCTGTGTGCACACACACACACATACACACACACACACACACACACACACACACATGCCAAAAAACATTCCTTTACTTTGGGTTATATACATTACATGGTAATGAGTGATCATTTCCATAGCTCCTAATAGACAGCCACTGGCTAATTAAGAGAGCAATGAGGGTTACAGATCATATTCTAACTTATCCTTGAGCTGTTTGGAATCTTCTTCTGGATATCCCATGTTATTTTAATCAGAGTTGGTCATCTCAGAAATCAAGCATTTTGTTTCAAAAGGTAGGCTTTTCACTATACTCTGTAAACAAATGCTCTGTAAAAAAATGTTTTATTTTTGTTCTCACTCTTGTCTGTGTTTAATTAAATTACTGTATTAACAGAGACATTCTAGCTTACAAAAATTTATATTATGATCATTTAAAAATGAAACTCTATTCATTTTTTAACTGCAAAATGGATAAGAAACAAACCAAAACCCAAAAGCTAAATAAAAAAATAAATGAATAACCAATAACAACAGCAACAAAAACAAAAAAACAAAAAATTAAACCACATCAAAGGCACTGTCAGGACTGCCTTTTTGAAAGAGCTAATGAAAAATGTTTGTATGTTATGTGATAGTGAGTAAACACTGTAAAAGAAGCTTCTTGTGCCTTATCTTTTTATCATTAACAAAATTCAGGAGAATATAAAGTTGAGAGTGAAATAAAGCCTTGCCTTAACCTGCATTTGTATGTACTCCTTCAGATTTTACACAATTTTATTTTTCTGTAATGGGAAACACTCTCTTACAGCGCCTTATTTTCTGAACTATTTTTGTATAGAAAGCAGCAACTTTTCCAATGTTTACAACACAGTTTTCTAGTTCCATAGGGTCATTATAGCTAATCTCCCAAGTAACAAGAAATATACTTTACTGAGTCCACTGTTCATGAATTATGCAAGGATCTTCTATTTACTTAAAACTTTTATTTTTCTTATCACCACTAACACTCTGGAAAAGAAAAAGATATAATTATGAAATACCATTGAATCTCATAGTTTAAAAAAATACCTCAAATAGCTATGTAGCCTTAATGTTCTGATATTCCATCATTTTAACTATGAACTAGCTACATGTATTTATTCAGGAATCATGTCACTGTTATTCATTTTTAATTAGCTAATTTATCTAATGTGTATGGGTATTTTGGCTCTGTATATATTGTTACACAATGGTGTGTGTGTGTGTGTGTGTGTGTGTGTGTGTGTATTTGTAGTGCTCAGAGATGTGATCGTATTCTCGAGAACTGTAGTTTGGGATGGTCATTAGTTACCATTTGGGTAACTCAATCCTAAATTCTCTGGAAGAAAAATTCATGATTATATCTGCTGATCTATTTTTCTAACCCCTATATATTTAACCCCTATATACGAAATATATATATATATATACATATATATACACATATATACATATATTTCATAAATGCTGAGCTGATGGATACTTTTAAAAGAATAATTACTTACCACTTTCAAGTTAATGCTACCTCCCCTAAGAAACATCCAGAACAACAACAATAACAACAGCAACCACAAATGGAGATGGGGACACTCTCAGCCAACCATTGAACTGAGCACAGGGTTCTTAAGGAGGAACTAGAGAAAGGACCCAAGGAGCTGAATGGGTTTGCAGCCCCATAGGAGGAACAACAATATGAACTAACCATAGCCCCAGAGCTCCCAGGGACTTAGCTACTAACCAAAGAGTACACAGGGAGGGACCCATGGCTCTAGTCACATGGGTAGCAGAGGATGACCTGGTCAGACATCAATGAGAGGAGAGATCCTTGGACCCTTGAAGGCTCATTGCCTCAGGGTAGGGGAATGCCAGGTCATGGAAGTAGGAATAGGTGGGTTGTTTAGCAGGAGCAGCGGACATGGGATGGGAGTTTTAAAGGGGAAACAAAGAAAGGGAATACATTTGAAATATAAATAAAATATCTAATAAAAATATAAAAAAGGATGATAATGAAGATGTTTGGGGGGTTGTTATAAGTATATTAAATATGTGCATGAGTCTGAAAAAAAAGGAAAACACAGGAAATAAGTACTTTTATAGCAAGGAAAACAAGGGCAGTACATACACACACACATACATACACACACTAAGAACACCAAAATATAGGAATTAACAACTGGTCATTAATATCTTTTAACATCAATGAACTCAATGCAGCTAACAGAATGAACATAAAAACAAAATCCATCATTCTGTTGCATGCAAGAAACACAACTTAGCAATAAACACATTACCTCAGAGTAAATTGCTGGAAAAAAAGTTTTTTAAGCAAATGGACCCAAGAAGCAGCAATTCTAATATTTAATAAAATAAACTTTCAAACAAAATTAATCAAAAGAGACAGTGAATGACACTTCATACTCATGAAAGGGGGAAAAAAAACCTACCAGGGTGATATCTCAATTATGAACATCTATGCCCCAAATATAAGGGCACCCACATTTGTTTAAAACAAAACAAAACAAAACAAAACAAAAAAAATGACTAAAGCTTAAATCAGAAGAATGGCTACTGAAGATGTTGTTTAAATACTCAATGGAATACTACTCAGGTATTAAGAATGCTAAGATTAAAAATTCAGGAGACAGCAGGTGTTGGAGAGGGTGTGGAGAAAGAGGAACACTCCTCCACTGCTGGTGGGGTTGCAAATTGGTACAACCACTCTGGAAATCAGTCTGGCGGTTCCTCCGAAAACTGGGCACCTCACTTCCAGAAGATCCTGCTATACCACTCCTGGGCATATACCCAGAGGATTCCCCACCATGTAATAGGGATACATGCTCTACTATGTTCATAGCAGCCCTATTTATAATTGCCAGATGCTGGAAAGAACCCAGGTATCCCTCAACAGAAGAGTGGATGCAAAAAATGTGGTATATCTACACAATGGAGTACTATTCAGCCATTAGAAACAATGAATTCATGAAATTCTTAGGCAAATGGATGGAGCTAGAGAACATCATACTAAGTGAGGTAACCCAGACTCAAAAGGTGAATCATGGTACGCACTCACTAATAAGTGGATATTAACCTTGAAAACTGGAATACCCAAAACATAATCCACACATCAAATGAGGTACAAGAAGAAAGGAGGAGTGGCCCCTGGTTCTGGAAAGACTCAGTGAAGCAGTATTCGGCAAAACCAGAACGGGGAAGTGGGAAGGGGTGGGTGGGAGGACAGGGGAAGAGAAGGGGGCTTACGGGACTCTCGGGGAGTGGGGGACTAGAAAAGGGGAAATCATTTGAAATGTAAATAAATTATATCGAATAAAAAAAATTAAAAAAAAAAAAAGAATGAGAATATCCTGAGTTTTGCGGGCAAATGGATGGAACTAGAAAATATCATCCTGAGTGAGGTAACTCAGACCCAAGACCCAAGTACACTTACGGTATGTACTCACTAATAAGTGGATATTAGGAAAAAAAAGTGCAGAATACCCAAGATACAGCCACAGAACTCAAAAAGGTCAACAAACTGAAGGGCCCAAGTGAGGATGGCTAAGTCCCACTTGGGAGAGAAAAGAAAGCAACCACAAGTGAGAATGGAGGGACCTGGGAGGGAAAGAGGATAGGTGGGGTGCAGAGAGGGGAACATGATCCAGTATTGGGGTGGGGAAAAGGAGTGAAATCCCTGAGGGCCAGCAGAAAGAATGGAAACATGCAATCTTGGGAAGTAGGCGGTTGATGGGACCCTTCAGAAAGTATCAGAGACCTGGGAAGTGAGCGACTCTCAGGACTCAAAGGGAGGGACCTTAGATGAAATTCCACATACTGGGAAGAGGGAACATATCAAGTCCACCTCCAGCAGAAAGATAGGGCATCAAGTGAGGGATGGGGTTGCCATCCCACAGTCAAAACTCTGACCCATAATTGTTCCTGTCTGAAAGAACTGCAGGGATGGAAATGGTGAGGAGCTTAAAGAAAAGAAAATCCAGTAACAGGCCCAAAGTGGGATCCAGGTCAAGAGGAGGGCCCAAAACACTATTATGGAGGCTATTCAGCACTCACAGAAAGGGGCCTATCATGACTGCCCTCTGAAAGACCCAACACACAGCTGGAAGAGTCAGATGCAGATAATTGCACCCAATAAATTGACAGAAGCTGCTGACCCCTGTGATTGAATTAGCTGGAAGAAGCTGAGGAGGAGAATGACCCTATAGAAGGACCAATAGTCTCAATTAACCTGGATCCCCAATCTCTTTCAGATATTGAAACACCAACCAGGCAGCATACACAAGCTGATATGAGGTCCCCAACACATATACAAAAGAGGACTGCCAGGTCTCTGTTTAGTCAGAGAAGATGCACCTAACACTCAAGAGACTGGAAGCCCCAGTGAGTTTAGAGGTCTGGTGGGGTGGGTGTGGGAGGAGACATTCTCTTGGAGATGGGGGGGGGGTAGGGTGGTTGTATGGGATGGGAACAGTCGGAGGGTGGACTGAGAGTGGAATAAAATCTGGAGTTTAAAAAAAATAAATAAAAAGAAAAAAGAGAAAAAACAAAACAAAACAAAAACAAAAAAGCAAAACAAAACAAAACCACAAGGGTAAAGCATAAATCACACATTGAAGCCCACACAGTAATAAAGGGAGGGTTTAAAACTCCACTCTCCCTAACTGACATGTCATCTAGACAACAACTAAACAGAGATATAATGAAACTAACAGACATTATGAATAAATGGACAGAACAGACATCTATAGAACATTTCATCCAAACACAAGAGAATATTCCTTATTCTTAGCACTTCAAGGATCTTTCTCCAAAATTAATCATACAGTCAATCACAAAAGCAAGCCTCAACACAAAAAAGAAAATGAAAACAATGTGTTGTATCTTATCAGGCCACTATAGCTTTAAACAGAAACACTAGAAAGGCTACACACTCATAAAAATTGGACAACTGTGTACTTAGTGATCTCTGGGACTGGCAAGACACAAGGAAACAAATTTAAAACTTTCTAGAAGTCAATGAAAATAAAGGCATAACATACCCAGAATTTCTGAGACACAATGAAAACAGTACTAAAATGAAGTTCATAAATGCCTCCATAAAGAAATTAGAAACTTCTCATACCAGCAATTTAAAAGTACACATGAAACCTCTAAAAAAAAAGAAGAAAGCACACCGAAGAGGAGTAGAAGGCAGCAAATAATGAAAATTACAGCTGAAGCCAATTAGTTAGAAACAAAGAAAACAATACAAAGAATCAAGGAAGCCAAGAGCTGATTCTTTGAGAAAATCAACAAGACAGACAAACTTTTAGACACACTAACCAAAAGACATATAGATAGTATCCAAATAAACAAAATCAGAAATGAAAAGGGAGGCATAACAAAATACACTAAAGAAGTTCAAAGAGTCATTAAGTCTGACTTCAAAATCTTGTACTCCACAAAACTGGAAAATCAAAATGAAATGTATGATTTTCTAGGTAGGTACCTCTTTCCAAAGTTCAACAAAGATAAAGTGTTTAAAAATCCCTGTAACCTCTAAGGAAATTGAAGTAGTCATCAAAATCTCCTAACAAAAATAAAAGGCTACATGGCTTTAGTGCAGAATTTTACTAGACTTTCAAAGAAGACCTAATACAAATACTCATCAAACTATTCCACAAATAGAAACACACACACACACACACAACACACACAAACACTGCCAAACTCATTGTATGAAGCCACAGTTACTCTGAACCTAAACCACACAAAGACTCAGCAAAGAAAGAGAACCTCAGACCAGTGTCTTTTATGAATGTTGATGTAGAAATACCCAATAAAATACTTAGAAACTGAATCCAGGAACAAATTAAAAATATCATTCTTATAAGAAAGTAGACGTCATCATAGAGATGCATGGATGGGTCCATATATTACAATCTACTCACCATGTAACCCATCAATAGCCATAATGGGACAAGCTAATATACTAACAGTTGATCATCCTGAAATGCCTGCTTCAGATTATTATATAATCTGCACATGTGAGCCCACATTCAGCAGGGCTGGGTGGGACTAATTTTAGGAAAGATTCCTGGTATTAATTTGCTTTTTCTGTTATTATTAAACATATATAATTATCAATAAGTAATAGCACACCTCTTTGGAGCAGATCTCTGCAGATCCACTAAGATGTACTGTCTTATAGTGATGTTATGTAGACAAATAGGTAACTTAAATTTTAATGATGATCCTATTAGAAGTCTTAAAATTATATCTGACTATTAAGTTCTTTTATGATGGGACTGCTACTAGGGCCTTTTCTGATAGTCAAAACTGCAATGAGAATTCTGCCAGTCTCCTAAGTGTCACAAGTTATTTGCTCTTAGATAGCAACCAGACTTTCTCCTACTCAGAGCACATTCCAAGAGGTTGTTTTACAACCCCTTGTCATAAAAATGGAACTAGGATTTATTATAGGTGTTAGGACAGAAGATAAAATATTGACTGGGTTTATCTATACAAAACTTCACTTGTAACTTAGTTATGGTTTTAAACTTTCTATGAACCTATAGAGAAGACAAATGATAGCTAGATAACTACTCCTAATGGATATGCATGTAAACATTCTCTGTTGTAAACTTCTGTTTCAATTTATGACTCAGTGTTTTGTGTGAACTTGTGATGAACTTTGTAACATGTGATCATGTATTCTGAAAGATGTTTAAGGGCTGAGGACAAAGAGAAGAGGGACCAGAAGAATTTAGTGAGAGGAACAGAGCTGATTGAAAAACTGAACGAAGATTTTAGTCAGAAGAAAACAAGATTAAAAGGAGAATGCAGAGTGGAATAACTTAGAAACTATAGGTAACATAAAATAACTAAGAGTACAATGTGCAGGATGCAGGGGAAAAGAGGGGATGTTGCAGAGAGCATAAGGAGCAGGCAGGCTTTTCCTTACCATGGGACAGGACAGGTCCCATGGTAAGCACAGTACAGGCTTAGTCTTATTAAGAGAAACAAAGCCTTTTTTTCTTACAAACATGGATTTAATTCATTTAGCAATAAAAGTGTGGAAGCTTTTTCTTCCTCGATGCAATAAATATTGGACTCCATTTTTCATCCATAATGAGTGAGTTCTTTCTGTACCTGTGCTTGGTCTTTTGCTCCTTATGCATATGTAAGTATGGATGTGTGTGTGAGTATGTAATTGTGAGAATGTATGCATGTGTGTGTGTAAGTATGAAATTGTGAGAATGCATGCAAGCTGGGCCCAACTGACTCCATGAAAATATGTATGTTTGAAGCTGTATGTATGAATTTATGTGAGTACACATATTCACTTATGTAAAAGTTTTTCTTTCTGCAAGTGTTATTCTCCTCTCCTGGTTCAGTAGAAGTTTATTGCTCCTAACTTCCTCCTAGACTGACAAGCAAGAGGCATGTAGACAATAGGGAAAAGGCTCTAGCAACTAATTCTTCACTTAATCTCCTGATGTTTTAAGATGAGGTGTTAAATGCCTGAGACTGCAGTCTCTGGCTTCAGAGGAACACAGAAGGCAGGTCAACTACATTAGCATAGTAACTTAGACTTAGATAAGTAAATCTTTTATTATAAAGCAACCCTAAATTTCCATAAGACAAAGACTTACCCTTCCAATGCTCTTCCCCCCCTCTGCTGGCTCCAGAAGAACCAAGAAGAAAGAAACACCTCTGCAGGGGAAGGCTCCATTATATAAACAAACTGAAACAAACAAATAAACATCACATGATCATCTCATTAGATGCTGAAAAAGTCTTTGACACAATCAAACTTTTTATGTTAAAACCTTAGTATAAGGAGATAAGAATGGATCAATTTGCATTCTTCTGCATTCTGACCTCCAGTTGAACCAGCACCATTTGTTGAAAAGGCTATCTTTTTCTACTGGATAGTTTTGGTTGTGTGGGTTCATTTCTGGGTCTTCAATTCTATTCCATTGATCTACCTGTCTGTCACTGTACCAATACCATGTAGTTTTTAACACTATTTCTCTGTAGTACTGCTTGAGGTCCGGTATACTGATTCCCCCAGAAGTTCTTTTACTGTTGAGAATAGTTTTAGCTATCCTGGGTTATTTGTTATTTCAGGTGAATTTGTAAATTGCTCTTTCTATCTCTATGAAGAGCTGAGTTGGGATTTTGATTGGAATTGCATTGAATCTGTATATTGCTTTTGACAAGATGGACATTTTTACTATATTAATCCTGCCAATCCACGAGCATGGAGGATTTTTCCATTTTCCGAGGTCTTCTTTGATTTCCTTCTTCAGAGACGTGAAGTTCTTGTCATACAGATCTTTCACTTATTTGGTTAGAGTCACACCGAGATACTTTATATTGTTTGTGGCTATTGTGAATGGTGTCATTTCCCTAATTTCTTTCTCAGCCTGCTTATCCTTTGAGTATAGGAAGGACCTCCACATAAAACCAGACACACTGAAACTAATAGAAAAGAAACTGGGGAAGAGCATTGAGCTCATGGCCACAGGGGAAAATTTTCTGAACAGAACACCAATAGTTTATGCTCTAAGTTTAGGAATTGACAAATGGAATCTCATAAAATTACAGTTTCTGTAAGGCAAAGGACAAAATGGACAACCAACAAATTTGGAAAAGATCTTCGTGAACCCTACATCTGACAGAGGGCTAATAACCAATATATACAAAGAACTCAAGAAGTTAGACTCCAGAGAGCAGAATAACCCTGTTAAAAATGGGGTACAGAGCTAAACAAAGAATTTTCACCTGAAGAATTTTGAATGGCTGAGAAGCACCTTAAGAAATGTTCAACATCATTAGTCATTAGGGAAATGCAAATCAAAACAACCCTGAAATTTCACCTCACACTAGTCAGAATGGCTATGATTGAAAACTCAGGAGACAGCAGGTGTTGGTGAGGATGCAGAGAAAGAGGAACATTACTCCACTGCTGGTGGGATTGAAAGCTGATATAAACACTCTGGAAATCAGTCTGGTGGCTCCTCAGAAAACTGGGCATGACACTTCTGGGGGACCCTGTTATATACCACTCCTGGGCATATACCCAGAGGATTCCCAGCGTGCAATAAGGATACATGCTCCACTATGTTCATAGCAGCCTTATTTATAATAGCCAGAAGCTGGAAAGAACCCAGATGTCCCTCAGTGGAGGAATGGATACAGAAAATGTGGTATATTTACACATTGGAATACTACTCAGCAATTAAAAACAATGAATTCATGAAATTCTTAGACAAATGGTTGGAACTGGAAATATCCTCTTAAATGAGGTAACCCAATCACAAAAGAACACACATGGAATCCAATCACTGGTATGTGGATATTAGCCCAGAAGTTCTGAATACCCAAGACACAATTAACATATCAAATGATTCCCAAGAAGAAGGAAGGAGATGGCCTTGTTCCTGGGGTGGCTTGATGCAGCAATGTAGGGGAGTACCAGGACAGAGAAGTGGGAGGGGGTTGATTGGGGAAAGGGTAGAGGGAAAAGGGCTTATGGGGAGGGTGGAACCAGGAAAGGGGAAATCATTTGGAATGTAAACAAAAAATATAGAAAAAAAAAAACCTTAGAGAAATAAGAGACAAAAGGCACATACCTAAACATGATTAAAGCAATATACAGCAAGCCAATAGCCAACATCAAACTAAACAGAGAGAAAATTTAACTGATTCTACTAAAACCAGGGACAAAACAAAGCTGACCACTCTTTTCCTATCTATTCAATATAGTACTTAAAGTTCTAGTCAAAGCAAAAACACAACTAAAGGAGATCAAAGCGATTCAAATTGGAAAGACAGAAGCCAAAGTATTGCTATTTGTGGATGATATGACAGTACACAGCAGCAACCCCCAAAATTCTACCAGAGAACCCCTATTGCTAACAAATACCTTCAGCAAAGTACCTCAATATGAAATTAACTCAAAAGGATCAGTAGGACTACTTTATACAAATGATAGTCAGAGATAGAAATTAGGCAACAACACCTTTATAATAGCCACAAATTATATAAAATGTCTTAGTGGAATTCTAACAAGCAAGTAAAAGACCTATATGACAAGAATTTCAAGTTGTTAAAGAAAGAAATCGTAAAGATGGAAGATCATTCATGCTCTTTGTAAGATTGGTAGGATTAACTGTCAAAACGACCATCTTACCCAAAGCAATGTACAGGTTCAATTCAATCCCCATCAAAATTCCAACATAATTCTTTATAGAAATTGACAAAGGAAATTTCAACCCAAGATTGCAGAAGCTATGCTGAACAGTAAACAAAGTTCTGGAGTTTTATCACTGTCTCTGACCTCAAACTATACTACATAATAATAATAATGATAACTGAATGGTATTAGTATAGAAACAAAAACGTTGAACAATGGAATTGAATTGATGACCCTGAAATAAACTCACATACTTATGAACTCCTGAGTTTTAACAAAGAAAGCAAACCCATACAATGGAAAAAAGAAAGCATCTTCAACAAATGGTGCTAATCTAACTGGATGTCTGCATGTTGAAGAATGCAAATATCCTATAATGCTACATAAAGCTGGATCCAAGTTGATCAAAGACAACAACATAAATTCAGATACATTCAATCTAATAGAACAGAAAGTAGGGAATAGCCTTGATCACATTGGAACAGGAGACAACTTCTTGAACAGAACACCAATGGCTCAGATTCTAAAATCAACAATTGATAACTGAGACCTCATGAAACTGAAAAGCTTGTATAAGGCAAAGGAAGATACTCTCATTAGGACAAAACAGAAGCTTATGGACTAGGACAGAATCTCCAACAACCCTACATCTGTCAGAGGGCTAATATCCAAAATTTATGAAGAACTCAAGTACCTAAATAACACAATTAAAAAATGAATTACAGAGCTAAACAGAGAATTCTCAAGAAGGAATCATGAATGGCTGAGAAGCAGTTAAAGAAATGTTCAAAGTTCTTAATCACCAGGGAGATGCAAATCAAAACAATTCTGAGATAAAAACAAAACAAAACCAAGTGATAGCACATGCTAGTAAGGATGTGAAACAAGGGGAACATTCCTCTATTAGTAGTGAGAATATAAACTTGTACAACTACTTTGGAAATTTAATTTGGCAGTATCTGTGAAAACTGGGAAGAGTTCTAATTCAAGATTCAACTATACAACTTCTGGGCATATATAGGCAAAAGATGTCCTACCACTCCACAAAGAAACTTGCTCAACTATGTTCATAGCAGTTTTATTTGTACTAGCAAGATACTGGAAACAACATAGATGTCCCTCAAATGAAGAATGGATATATAAAATGTGATACATCTACACAGTGGAATACTATTCACCTATTAAAACCAAATACATCATGAATTTTGTAGGCAAATGGATGGAACTTGAGAATATCATCCTGACGGTGGTAATCCAAACCCAAAGGAAGATATTAACAATAGAAGACAGGATACCCATACTACACTCCATAGACCCCCCCCAAAAAAAAATGCAAAGAAGAAATGCTTGAATCTCAGATGTGGAAATCAAATAGTTGAGTGAGGCAGATGGAAGGAGGGAATTGGTTGAGAGAATAATGGGAGAGGGGAGAGCAGAGTCAAGTGTGGGGATGGACAGGAAAGATGGCTAGACGGCCATGAGAATGAGTAGAAATGTGCAACTGAAAGGAGTGCTAAAGTAGAAAGCATCTCCAGGACAAGACAGAGAGCTGGGATAAGAAAGGCACGCATGAATCAATGGGAGTGACCTTAGCAGTGACTCACAGCATTGGAGATAAGGAACTCGAAGAGGCCAATTTCTCTACCCAGACAGGAACCCCAGTGGAGCCATAGAGACACCAATCTACCCACAAAACCTTTGTCCCAAAATTTATTCTGTCTACAAGAAGTGTTGGGGTTCTGTCTAAGCTCCACCCCACACCTACCTGGCAATAGCCAGGTATGCCCCGCCCCAGAGATCTGGCCCACTATAAGAGGGGCTACTTGCTCCTCCTCTCTCTCTTTTGCTCTCCACTCTCCCACATTATCACCTCTCTACCCCTGGGGCGCTTCCCCCCTCCACGTGGTCATGGCCGGCCTCCACTCTCTCTATTCTCTCTCTCTCTCTCTCTCTCTATTCTCTCTCTCTCTCTATCTCTCTCTCTCTCTCTCTCTCTCTCTCTCTCTCTCTCTCTCTCTCTCTCTCTCTCTCTGTCTGTCTACCACTAACTCCCATCCTCTACTCTGAATAAACTCTATTCTATACTATGCTTATGTGTGTGTGGTCCCTCAGGCGCAGAGGTGCCCAGGCAAAGGCCCGCCTGGACACCTTCCCCCACGCCGCCTAGCCACACTCACCTAACCCCCTATACTCTCCCCCTTTTAAGCCCTTTCAAGAAGTGCAGAGACAGTTGATGGAGCAGAGACTGAGGGAATGGCCAAACAATAACCAACCCAACAGGAGACCTATCCCATGAACAAGCATCAGTTCCTGACACTACTAAAGATTCTTTTTTATGCTTGCAGATAGGGGTCTAGAATGGCTCTCTCCTGAAAGGTTCCACGCAGCAGCTGACTAAAACAGATTTAGAGACCTATAGTCTAAGAGTCGATGAGAGCTTGTGGACTCTTAATGGAAGAGTTGAGGGAAAGACTGAGAGTCATGAAAGGGATAGGAACATCACTGAAAGATGAACAGAGCCAACTAAATTGGACCGTTGTGGTTCTCAGAGACTAAACCCCAGACCAAAGAGCAGACAGCGATAGGAACTAGCCTCCTCACCCCCTAAATATACATAGCACATATGCAGCTTAATCTTCATGTAGTTCCTAAACAGCTAAAGTGGGGGGTTATCCCAAAAGGTGTTACCTATCTGTGAAATATGATATTTTATGTGGGCTGTCTTGTCTGGCCTCAATGGGAGAGGATGGCCCTAGCCCTGTAGAGATTTTATGTGCCAGAGTTGGGTGATACCCAGGAAGGGTCTTTAACCTCTCAGAGGAGAAGGGGAAGCATATATTGGGTTATGAGGCGAGGACTGTAGGAGGAGGTGACAGGGAGATGGGGCAGTGAGTTGGATGTAAAATGAAAATGCAGTGTTGACAGGGACATGAAAGATAACAGAGGGTGGAGGAAACAAAGTAAGCATAATGCATTTTATATAGGTATGAGATTGTCAAAGGTAATGAAAAGACAAACTTTGAAAAATATATAAAGTAATATAAATATATTTAATATATAATATAATTATATATTATATAACTATATTTATATTGGCAGACAATGAGAACATTCTACAGACTAATCTATCTATCTATCTATCTATCTATCTATCTATCTATCTATTTACCTATCTATTCACAATGATCATTAAAAAATAAATTATGATGTCTACCAAATATTTTAAAGGCAGTTTCCATAGGTGAAACATAGACATAATTCTTACCATGTACTTGTTATAACTGGGATACAAAATATCCCTTATGAAGCTTCATGTATTGAAAGCTTAGTATTATTGAGGAATAATTGGAACATGAGCTCTAATAGCATCTGTGATTCCATAGATAGCTAAATAACTGAATATATGATTTGAAGGTAAAAGGTGACTGGAGAGTATAAGTTCATAAATACTGTCCTTTAGAGACTGCATTTCATTTTTCTGTCCATTTTTCTTCAGGTTTCAGGATGTGAACATTCTCTTCTGCCACATGTATTTGCAAACATTATAATCTGCATCACCACGAAACCATTGTCATGGAGTCACCTGACCATGCCCTGGTGTCTCCGAATCACAATACAAAATGAATCCTTTCCCCTTCAGACATTCCCCTGAGGTACTCTGTAAATTTGATGAATGTGACTAACAAAATCTTTAACCTCTTATTGGTGATTGTGATACTGTCAATGAAGAAAGACTCATAAAGCTCTATGGCCAATATTACAATTAAAATTTTTACATTCACTTGATTCATTTGCAATTTATGCTAAATGGGCATAAATCCATAATAAATGTCACTAAAATGACACTCCTGTTCTTCTAAAGTCCCTTTCTGTTATAAAACATATAAAAGGTTATTATTATAGCTTATTAGCAGTGAATTTCCTTTTTAAATTTTAATAGTTTTCAAAAGGAACCTACCTTTCCATTAAACTAGTATCATTGAAACTCTTCCAGTAACTAAAACTTCTTTCCATTATAATTCCCCTTTCTCACATAAGAATATAATGAGCTGCAAACTGCACCAGGAGAAAATTTTAGCATACTTTATATGGCATCTGCTATTTAGGTAGTTAAGCAAGTAATTTATTTCTGGCAATCATTTAATTGTGTTCTGGGACCAATGGAATTATGGCTGCACAGTGTTCAGTTAAACTTCTATTATAATATTTTTGACAAAATTTTAAATTATTTTAAATTATTATTTGTAAAGACTAACCAATGGATAGACCCTATTTTGTGAGTTAGAAATCCACATAAATATCTCTGGAAAACAAGCAAACAAACAAGCAAACAAACAAACCAAAACCAAGAAATCAACATAAAGGAAACTATAATGAGTGTGTCACTGAAGCCAGAAACAGGACACTCAAATTTTTGCTTTGGATGTATAGAAACAGAGGGCAGATGATTAAATATCAGAGAATCTCCACTAACTATTATGTTGACAAATGGTGCAGGACTCCTGCCACCTCAGTCCCCAAATCAAATCAAATTCCTACAGAAATCTCCTAAGAACACTAAATGCTGATGATACAGAAATAATCACATCCCTCCCTCTCAACCTCCAAAATGCTTTTTTGAAACAAAATGCAACTTAAGTTTTCCTTTTTTTTTTTTTTTAAAAAGACATAGCTGGATGTGGTGATACACATCATTATTTCCCGTACATTGGAGGCAGAGGTAGGGAGATCTCTGTGAGTCTGAGGCTAGTCTGGTCTGTATGTTCAGTTCTAGGACAGTTAGAGCTAAGTAGAGAGTGTGTGTAAAACAAAAAGGAATGAAAAAATGAATGCACGAAGGATAGATATTATTTTCTTGTTCTGTAATTTGCTTGGTTGTATGCCTTGCATCACATATATACAGTGTCCATGGAGGCTGGAAGAAAACATTGGATACTCTGTAACTGGAGTTCAGACAATTGTTAGATACCATATGGCCCCTGTAAACCAAACCCTAGTACCCTGAAAAGGCAACAAGTACACTGAACCAAAGTGTCATTTCTCCAGCCCTGGAATCTTAGTTTTCTTCTACATTCATGTGTCTTTTATCTTTTACCTGCATACAACATTAGGAAGTGGAGGTACTTGGTAATCTATTTGTATGGAGTTTAAAAAAAACTATAATGTGTTTTGAAAATTGATACTATAGGATTGTTTTGTGATTTGTGTATGAAGAAATTATTTTTGTTTAACTAAATTGTCACAAGTACCCTGTGATTTAAACTAATCTTTGATTCTTTAAATATCTACTATTTTTTAATATCTATGAGTATTATTTTTAAAATGTATAAAATACTCTCCTTAAGAAGCCATGATTTATATAAAATAAAACCAACTACAAAAAGTGTAATAGCTATTTTTAACACTGAATATCTTATTCAGTCTTGGCATAAATTCCACATAACACTATTTCTCCATGTCATTCATAGCTTCAGTAACAGAGTTGGCCATATAATTCATGCAGATGTGTAAATGTGCTACATCTGGGTCTGCATTGCACTCAGTACTAAAAGTCTTATGCTGTCTGGTATACAGATTGGTGCATAAATCTACTTGTCTAACCAAATTAAAGAATTCTTGTCTTTATCATCACATGCAAAAGGTACAATTTTAACTTTTCAACCATTGGTCAAATATCTTATCTGTTTATTTCAGTTCCTATACTTTTATTAAGAGAGATGCTGGAGTCATAATTCTATAATTACCTAAATTATAAGGCAATACTTTTAAAACAAGGTTATAAAACAAGCAAACAACTTGCCATGAACAGCAGTGACATGTCCTAAATCTACAGATATCCACTTTAGGTAATGCAGCAGCATCCAAAGTATACCCAAGGACCTCAGGAACCCTGTTGAAGCCACACAGTGAAGTACAGACTGCCTTCACTCAGACCCAGCAGCTTCAAGATACCATGGCTGACATCCTCCTGGAACAGACATGCTGCCTAGACATTGACTCCGTGCCCATCATAGCCAAGAACACTGGCATCATTTGTACCATTGGTCCTGCTTCCTGAACTGTGGAGATGCTGAAAGAGATGACTAAGTCTGGATTGAATGTGGCTTGGCTGAATTTCTCTGATGGAACCCATAAGTACCATGGAGAGATTATCAAGAATGTCCGTGTAGCACCTATGGCCACTTGATCCTCGACAAAGGGGTTGAAAACATCCAATGGAAAAAAGATAGCCTTTTCAACAAATGGTGCTGGTTCAACTGTAGGTCAGCATGCAGAAGAATGTGAATTGATCCATCCTTGTCTCCTTGTACTAAGCTCAACTCCAAATGGATCAAGGACCTCCACATAAAGCCAGAAACTCCAAAGCTAATAGAAAAGAAACTGGGGAAGACCCTTGAGGACATCGGTACAGGGGGAAAGTTCCTGAATAGAACACCAATAGCTTATGCTCTAAGATCAAGAATTGACAAATGGAACCTCATAAAATACAAAGTTTCTGTAAAGCAAAGGACACCATCAAAAGGACAAATCAGCAGCCAACAAATTGGCGAAAGATCTTCACCAACCCTACATCAGACAGAGGGCTAATATTCAATATATACAAAGAACTCAAGAAGTTAGACCCCAGAAAACCAAGTATTCCTATTAAAAATGGGGTACAGAGTTAAACAAAGAATTCTCACCTGAAGAACTTCAGATGGTGGAGAAACATCTTAAAAAATGCTCAACTTCACTAGTCATCAGGGAAATGCAAATCAAAACAACTCTGAGATTTCACCTTACACCAGTCAGAATGGCTAAGATTAAAAACTCAGGAGACAGCAGGTGCTGGCAAGGATGTGGAGAAAGAAGAACACTCGTCCACTGCTGGTGGGGTTGCAAATTGGCACAACCACTTTGAAAATCAGTCTGGTGGTTCCTCAGAAAACTGGGCATGTCACTTTCGAAAGATCCTGCTATACCACTCCTGGGCATATACCCAGAGGATTCCCCAGCATGTAATAAGGATATATGCTCCACTATGTTCATAGCAGCCCTATTTATAATAGCCAGTAGCTGGAAAGAACCTAGGTATCCCTCAACAGAAGAATGGATGCAAAAAGTGTGGTATATATACACAATGGAGTACTATTCAGCCATTAGAAACAATCAATTCATGAAATTCTTAGGAAAATGGATGGAGCTGGAGAACATCATACTAAGTGAGGTAACCCAGTCTCAAAAGATCAGTCATGGTATGCAGTCACTAATAAGTGGATATTAGCCTGGAAAACTGGAATACCCAAAACATAATCCACACATCAAGTGAGGTACAAGAAGAAGGGAGGAGTGGCCCCTGGTTCTGGAAAGACTCAGTGTAGCAGTATTCAGCAAAACCAGAACAGGGAAGTGGAAAGGGGTGGGTGGGAGAACAGGGGAAGGGAAGGGGGCTTATGTGACTTTTGGGGAGTGGGGGACCAGAAAAGGGGAAATCATTTGAAATGTAAATAAAAAAATATAATTTACAAAAAATATAAAAAGAATGTCCATGTAGCCCCAGAAAGCTTTTTATCTGATTCTATTCTCTACTGTTCCATCGTCGTGGCATTGTACACATAGGGGCCTGAGATCTGTATTGGACTCATCAAAGGCAGCCATACTACAGAGGTGCAGCTGAAGAATGGAGCCACTCTGAAGATCACCCTAGACAATGTCTACATGGAAAAGTGTGATTAGAACATCCTGTGGATGAACTATAAAAACATCTGTAAAGTGGTGGAGGTGGGCAGCAAGATCTACGTGGACAAGGGACTCATCTCACTGAAGGTGAAGAAGAAAGGTACTGACTACCTGGTAGTAGAGGTGGGGAGTGGTGGCTTCTTGGTCAGCAAAAGGAGCATGACCCTGCCTGCAGCTGCTGTGGACCTCCCTTCTGTGCCAGAAAAGTACATCCAGAATCTGAAGTTTGGGGTGGAGCAGACTGTAGACATGGTGTTTGCATCTTTCATCTGCAAAGCAGCTGACATGTGTGAGGTTAGGAAGAGAGAAGGGCAGGAACATGAAGATTATCAGAAAAATCGACAATCATGAGGTTGTCCACAGATTTGATGAGATTTTGGAGGCCAGTGATGATATCATGGTGGCTCGTGGTGACATGGGCAGATAAGGTCTTCTTGGTTCAGAAGATGATGTTCGGAAGATACAGCTGAGCTGGGAAGCCTATCATCTGTGCCATACAGATGCTGGAGAGGATGGTAAGGAAGCCATGCCCCACCCATGGTGAAGGCATTGATGTGGCCAATGCAAGTCTAGAGGGAGCAGACTACATCTTGCTGTCCAGAGAAACAGCCGAGGGGGACTACACTCTTGAGGCTGTTCATATGCAGCACCTGATTGCCTGAGAGACAGAGGCTGCCCTCTACCACTTGCAGTTATTAAAGGAACTCTTCCTCCTGCCACCTATTACCAGTGACCTCACAGACATGGATGCTGTGGAGGCCTCCTTCAAGTGTTGCAGTAGGCCCATTAAGGTGTTCACCAAGTCTAGCAGAAGTGCTCACCAAGTGGTCAGGTACCAGCCTCCGGCTCCTATCATTGCTGTGACACACAATCCCCATACTGCTCACCAGGCCCATGCATACCAAAGATGCAGTAAAAGATACCTGGACTGAGAATGTTGACCTTCATGTAAACGTAGCCATGAATGTTGGCAAGGTCCTAGCCTTCTTCAAGAAGGGGAATGTGGTCATTGTGCTGACTGGGTGGCACCCAGGCTCTGGCTTCACTAACACTATGTACCTTGATGGCCCTCTGGAGCCCCTCTTTTAGCTCCTGTCCCTTCTCCTTTCCTATCCTATCCATTAGGCCAGCAATGCTTATAGTGCTCACTTTGGGCCATAGTGTGGCACTGGTGGGCTGGGACACCAGGGAAAATTGCATGGGAAAGCAGTAAAGCTTAGCTATTTTTCATGGCCCTACCTATGCAGAGGGAAGGAGGAATGTGGGATTAGAAACCCTCTGAGTTCATCACATTAGGGCTTCACCATCTCTGTACTTTGCACCTATAGAAAGTTGTCTAGAGAATTTCCAGGCCTAGCCTAGAATCAGAAGATAGGAAGAGTAGGGGCTGGTGGTGTGGGGCTCAGGGTTCCAATTTAGATATCGTTAGGCTCTAGTCCTGACTTGCTTTCCCAACAGCTTTTTCCTCCCCTTCCTCCTTGTGATTCCACTGCTATCACTGCAGACACTCCATTCTCTGCCTTGTATTCTGTAGTCTCCAGGCCTGATGCTGCAGTGCCTACCTGAATGAGAGAGAGAGAGAGAGAGAGAGAGAGAGAGAGAGAGAGAGAGAGAGACAGACAGAGACAGAGAGAGACAGAGAGACAGAGAGAGAGACAGAGAGAGAGACAGAGAGAGAGGGACAGAGACACACACAGACAGACAGAGAGAGAGAGAGAGAGAGAGAGAGAGAGAGAGAGAGAGAGAGAGAGAGAGACTGAAGCACCAAAAGGAAAAATTAAACTTGCCTTTCTGGTTTGTACCTTCCACCATGGCAGACCAACAGCTTGTCTGCCCCTCTGAAGACCCTACATTCTGAAGAATTCCCAGGACATCTACTGCACACAGCAAAACAGGAGGTAAGGAATCCTCCCCAAACCCCAGTAGCTGGGAACTCCAAGGAGTCCAGTAGAATCAGGACTCATTCCCCTCCACTTGAACTTCATCTCCTTTCCAGCCTGTGTCTTCCACCTGGTCAAATCAGCAGCTTGTCTTCTCCTCTAAAGACCCCACAGTACGAAGGCCTCCCAGGAGTTTTCCTGTATCCAGGGCAACAGACAGAACTGTATGATGACTACCAGGACATCAGCTGTAGCCAGAGAAACAGATCATCATCATTCATCCCCCACTGAAGACCCAACAATCTGAAGGCCTCCCAGAAGAACTGCTGCACCCAGAGCTGCAGGTCTCCCATGGTACCTGAAGCAATCCAGGTACACTAGAGGCAGGCTATAGACAGAGAACCCCAGACCAGTTAACACTGAGGATAACCACACAGGGAGAGGTAAGCACAATACCATAAGCATCAGAAACCAATATTCTTTGACAACATTAGAACCCAGTTCTTCTACCACAGCAAGCACTGGATACCTCAACACACCTGAAAACCATGATATTGACCTAAAATGCTATCTCATGAAGATAATAGCATCCTTTAAGGAGGATATAAATAAGTCACTATTAGAAATACAGGAAAACACAATCAAACAGGTGAAGTAATTAAACAAAGTTGACCAAGACCTATAAATGGAAGTAGAAACAATAAAGAAAACACAATGGAGACAACCCAGGAAATGGAAAACCTAGGAAAGGGATAAGAAGCTACGGAAGAAGGCATCAACAACAGAATGCAAGAGATAGAAGAGAGAAACTCAAGAGTAGAAGATACCTTAGAAAATACTGACACAACAGTCAAAGAAAATGCAAAACATAAAAACTTCCCTAATTCAAAACATCCAGGGAATCCAGGGCATACTGAAAAGACCAAATCAAGGAAATTGAAATTGATGATTTTGTAAACAGATACCATATACCAAAATTGAATCAAGAGCAGGTAAACTATCTAATCAGGTCCATATATTCTAAGGATTCACTAAATTCCTTCCAACTTAAAAAAAAAAAAAAAAAAAAAAAAGACCAGGGCTAAAGCTAAAAGGCTTTAATGTGGAATTCTACTAGATTGTCAAACAAGAGCTAATATCCAAACTCTTCAAACTATTACAAAAAGTAGAAACAGAGAAAATACTACTTAATTCTTTCTACAAAGCCACAATTACTCTGATACTTAAACCACATGAAGACCTAACAAAGAAAGAGAACTTCAGACCAATTTCACTTATGAATATGGATGCAAAAATACTCAATAAAATTCTAGCAAACAGAATCCAAGAATCCAATTTAATGTGTATTAAAACCCAAATCAAAACAACTCTGACATTCCATGTTACACCAATCACAATGGCCAAGAGCAAAACCTCAGGTGACACCTCATGTTGAATTGGATATGGAGAAAGAGGACCATCCTTCCTTTGCTCGTGGGATTGCAAACTGGTACAACTACTCTGAAAATCAATCTGGAAGTTCCTCAGAAAATTTGAAATAGATCTCTTTGAGTATAGGAAGGCCACTGATTTGCTTGAGTTGACTTTATAACCTGCCACTTTGCTGAAGTTGTTTATCAGCTGTAGGAGCTCTCTAGTGGAGTTCTTTGGGTCACTTAGGTAGACGATCATGTCGTCTGCAAATAATGATAGTTTGACTTCTTCCTTTCCAATTTGTATCCCTTTGACTTCCTTATGTTGTCGAATTGCCCGAGCTAGTACCTCAAGTACAATATTGAAAAGATAAGGAGAAAGGGGGCAGCCTTGTCTGGTCCCTGATTTCAGTGGGATTGCTTCAAGTTTCTCTCCATTTAGTTTGATGCTGGCTACCGGTTTGCTGTATATTGCTTTTACTATGTTTAGGTATGGGCCTTGAATTCCTGTTCTCTCCAAGACTTTAAGCATGAAGGGATGCTGAATTTTGTCAAATGCTTTTTCAGCATCCAATGAAATGACCATGTGGTTTTGTTCTTTGAGTTTGTTTATGTAGTGGATTGTATTGATGGATTTCCGTATATTGAACCAACCCTGCATTCCTGGGATAAAGCCTACTTGATCATGGTGGATGATCGTTTTGATGTGTTCTTGGATTCGGTTGGCAAGAATTTTATTGAGTATTTTTGCATCGATGTTCATAAGGGAAATTGGTCTGAAGTTCTCTTTCTTTGTTGGATCTTTGTGTGGCTTTGGTATCAGCGTAATTGTGGCTTCATCAGTGGCCTTCCTATACTCAAAGGATAAGCAGGCTGAGAAAGAAATTAGGGAAATGACCCCCTTCACAATAGCCACAAACAGTATAAAGTATCTTGGGGTGACTCTTACCAAACATGTGAAAGATCTGTATGACAAGAACTTCAAGACTCTGAAGAAGGAAATGGAAGAAGACCTCAAAAAATGGGAAAACCTCCCATGCTCATGGATCGGCAGAATCAATATAGTTAAAATGGCCATTTTGCCTAAAGCACTATACAGATTCAATGCAATACCCATCAAAATCCCAACTCAATTCTTCACAGAGCTAGAAAGAGCAATTATCAAATTCATCTGGAACAACAAAAAACCCAGGATAGCTAAAACTATTCTCAGCAACAAAAGGAAATCTGGGGGAATCAGTATCCCTGACCTCAAGCAATACTACAGAGCAATAGTGTTAAAAACTGCATGGTATTGGTACAGTGACAGACAGGAGGATCAATGGAACAGGATTGAAGATCCAGAAATGAACCCACACACCTATGGCCACTTGATCCTCGACAAAGAGGCTGAAAACATCCAATGGAAAAAAGATAGCCTTTTCAACAAATGGTGCTGGTTCAACTGGAGGTCAGCATGCAGAAGAATGCGAATTGATCCATCCTTGTCTCCTTGTACTAAGCTCAAATCCAAATGGATCAAGGACCTCCACATAAAGCCAGACACTCTGAAGCTAATAGAAAAAAAACTGGGGAAGACCCTTGAGGACATCGGTACAGGGAGAAAGTTTCTGAACAGAACACCAATAGCGTATGCTCTAAGAGTAAGAATTGACAAATGGGACCTCATAAAATTACAAAGTTTCTGTAAGGCAAAGGACACCATCAAGAGGACAGATCGGCAACCAACAAATTGGGAAAAGATCTTCACCAATCCTACATCAGATAGAGGGCTAATATCCAATATATATAAAGAACTCAAGAAGTTAGACTCCAGAAAACCAAACAACCCTATTAAAAAATGGGGTACAGAGTTAAACAAAGAATTCTCACCTGAAGAACTTCGGATGGCGGAGAAGCATCTTAAAAAATGCTCAACTTCATTAGTCATTAGGGAAATGCAAATCAAAACAACCCTAAGATTTCATCTTACACCAGTCAGAATGGCTAAGATTAAAAATTCAGGAGACAGCAGGTGTTGGAGAGGGTGTGGAGAAAGAGGAACACTCCTCCACTGCTGGTGGGGTTGCAAATTGGTACAACCACTCTGGAAATCAGTCTGGCGGTTCCTCCGAAAACTGGGCACCTTACTTCCAGAAGATCCTGCTATACCACTCCTGGGCATATACCCAGAAGACTCCCCACCATGTAATAAGGATACATGTTCTACTATGTTCATAGCAGCCCTATTTGTAATTGCCAGATGCTGGAAAGAACCCAGGTATCCCTCAACAGAAGAGTGGATGCAAAAAATGTGGTATATCTATACAATGGAGTACTATTCAGCCATTAGAAACAATGAATTCATGAAATTCTTAGGCAAATGGATGGATCTAGAGAATATCATACTAAGTGAGGTAACCCAGACTCAAAAGGTGAATCATGGTATGCACTCACTAATAAGTGGATATTAACCTAGAAAACTGGAATACCCAAAACATAATCCACACATCAAATGAGGTACAAGAAGAAAGGAGGAGTGGCCCCTGGTTCTGGAAAGACTCAGTGAAACAGTATTCAGCAAAACCAGAACGGGGAAGTGGGAAGGGGTGGGTGGGAGGACAGGGGAAGAGAAGGGGGCTTGCGGGACTTTCGGGGAGTGGGGGGGCTAGAAAAGGGGAAATCATTTGAAATGTAAATAAATTATATCGAATAATAAAAAAAAAAAGAAAGAAATCAAAAGGCATGAAAAAAAAAAAAAAAAAAAAAAAAAAAAAAAAAGAAATAGATCTCCTGAAGAGACAGCTATGGAAACCACTCTTGGGTACATATATACATTCACTATAATCAAGTATAGGGATGCAAGGTTTGTTCAATATAAGAAAATCCATTAATATAATCCACTATGTAAATAAACTCAAATAAAAAAGTCACATGATCATCTCAATAGCTGCTGAAAAAAACCTTTGACAAAATAGAACACCCTTTCATGTTAAAAGTCTTATGTTTCTCAAGAAAGAAATTGACAAAGACCTCCAAAAATGGAGAGATATCATATAGTTATGGATTTGTAGAAATAACATAATAAAATGTGCATCCTACCCAAAGCAATCTACAGGTTCAATGCTATCACCATCAAAATTCCAATACAATTCTTCAGAGACATGGGAAAAGCAAGCAAACAAACAAACAAAAAACATGGATGGTGAAAACATTTCTTCATACTAAAAGAACTTCTGGGGGCAATCAACAATCCTGACTTCAATCTGTACTACAGAGCAATGTTGATAAAAATTACATGGTATTGGTACAGAGACAGACAGGTTGACCAATGGAATAGAATTGAAGACTCAGAAAAAAAACCATGTATTTATGGAGACTTGATCTTGTATAAAGAAGCCAAAAGCATGCAATGGAAAAAAGAAACCATCTTCAAAAAATGATGCTAGTCTAACTGGCAGACAGTATTTAGAAGAATGAAAATAGATCCATATTTGTCACTTTGCACAAAACTCAAATCCAAGTGTATCGGGATCTCTTCATAAAACAAGATATACTGAATCTAATAAAAGAGAAAGTGGGAAAGAGCCTTAAACTCATTGGCAGGGGCATGGGGCCTTACACAGAACTACAATAGGTCAGTCTCTTAAATCTACAGTTGATAAATAGAACCTTATGCAAAAGGTATTGCCAATAGAACAAATTGGTAACCTACAGATTTGGGGAAAAGATATGCTAAAACATCTGATACAGAGCTAATACCCAAAATATACAAAGGACTAAAACTAACCTCCAATAAATCAAACAACCCAATCAAAAAGTGAGGCATAGAGCTAAAAAGAAAATTTACAACAGAGAATCACAAGTGGCCTAAAAGCTCTTAGAGAAATTTTCAAATTTCTTAATCATCAGGGAAATGCAAATCAAAACAACTCTGACATTCCATGTTACACTAATCACAATGGTTAATAGCAAAATCTCAGGTGACAGCTCATGTTGAATTGGATGTGGAGAAAGAGGAGCATCCCTCCTTTGCTTGTGGGTTTGCAAACGGGTACAACCACTCTGAAAATCAATCTGGAAGTGCCTCAGAAAATTTGAAATAGATCTCCTGAAGACACAGCTATGGTAACCACTCTTGGGTATATACATACATCCCTATACATATACATATGTATAAACACATTCCCACAGGGAACATGCTTCACTATGTCCATAGCAGTCTTATCTGTGATAGCCAGAAGTTGTGAACAACCCAAATGTCCCACCATGGAAGAATGGATACATTCTTCCATTCATTTACACAATGGAATACTGTTTAGTTATTAAGAATGAGGATATCACGAGTTTTTCAGGCAAATGGATGGAACTAGAAAATATCTTCCAGAGTGAGATAACTCAGACTCAAAGGGATATGCATGGTATGTACTCTGTAATAAGTGGATATTAGCCCCCAAAATACCTAATACATAGGATTCAATCCATAGAGCTCAAGAGGGTTAACAAGGAGGAGGGCCCAAGTGAGGCTGCTTCAATCCCAGTTGGGAGGGAGAAGAAAGTTAACATGGGAGGCAAGGCAAGGGAGGGATGTTGTGATGGGAAAGGGGAGGGGAATAGGAGAGCATGATCAGGTATGGGGAATGGGGAAATAGAAGAGAAGCTCTGAGGGTCAGCAGAATGAATGGAAATATGCAACCCTTGGGTGGATGTGTTGGAAGTAAGGGGACATTCTAGAATGGAGCAGAGACCTGGAAGGTAAGAGCCTTTCAGGACCTTAGATGAAATGGGAAGAGGAATTCATAGAGTTTACCTCCAGTAGAAAGACAGGGCATAAAGTGGAGGGATAAGGTTGCCATTGCGTTAAAAAAAATTTGACCCAGAATTGTTCCTGTCTAAAAGATCTACAGGAACAAAAATGGAGACTGAAGAAAAGGCAGTCCAGTGACCTGTACAACTTGGGGTCCATCTGAAGGGGAGGCTCCTGACACCAATACTGATCCTATGGTGTGTTTACAGACAAGAGCCTAGGATTTCTCAACAAACATCTGACTGAGACAGATTGGCTTGCTTATACCCAGCCATTAAACTGAAGTAGGGTAACCCTGTGGTTGAATTGGAGAAAGGCTTGAAGAAGCTGAAGAAGAGCGTTATCTTATAGGAAGACCAGCAATCTATACTAACCTGGACACATGAGAGTTCTCAGACATTGAGTCACCAACCAGGCAACTTACCCAAGTTACTCTAAAGCCCGAGCATATATACAGCAGAGTACTGCCTGGTCTGTCTTCAGGGGGAGAAGACTTACCTAACTCTTGAGAGATTTGAGGCCCCAAGTGGAGAGGTCTAGGGTGTGGGGGTCATCCTTTTGGAGACAGGGAAGACCTGGAAGGAATGGGATAAGGCACTGTAAGAGGGTGGCCTGGAAGAGGGCTAACAACTGCACTATAAAAAATGTTAACTAAAAAATTAAACTTAATATAAGTTTATTGATTAAAATTATTAGACCTACAACAGTATTTTAAGAATCTTAAAGTTGGTATATAATCGGTAGGAGTAAATAGATTACCTTAATGAGTAGTCTTATTGAGATAATAAAAATGAGAATTCTTTAAATGATCAAAAATTATAATTGACTATAAATCTAAAGACAAGGAAAATGTAAACATTTTTTATAAATACAAATAAAATGAGAAATAAAATTATAAATAATAAGATGTTATATTAATTTCTTGAGTTCTTTGTATATATTGGATATTAGCCCTCTATCAGATGTCGGGTTGGTGAATATCCATTCTAAATTTGTTGGTTGCCATTTTGTCCTTTTAACAGTGTCCTTTGACTTACAGAAACTTTGTAATTTTATGAGGTCCCATTTGCCAATTCTTGATCTTAGAGCATAAGCTATTGGTGTTCTGTTCAGGAACTTTTCTCCTGTGCCCATGTCCTCAAGGGTTTTCCCCAGTTTCTTTTCTATTAGTTTCAGTATGTCTGGTTTTATGTGGAGGTCCTTGATCCACTTGGAGTGGAGTTTAGTACATGGAGATAAGAATGGATCAAATCACATTCTTCTACATGCTGACCTCCAATTGAACCAGCATCATTTGTTGAAAAGGCTACCTTTTTTCCACTGGATGTTTCGGCTCCTTTGTCGAAGAACAAGTGACCATAGGTGTGTGGATTCATTTCTGGATCTTCAATTCTATTCCATTGGTCCACTTGTCAGTCACTGTGCCAATACCATGCAGTTTTTAACACTATTTCTCTGTAGTATTGCTTGAAGTCAGGGATACTGATTCCCCCAGAGTTTCTTTTGTTGTTGAGAATAGTTTGAGGTATCCTGGGTTTTTTTTGTTATTCCAGATGAATTTGAGAATTGCCTTTTCTAACTCTGTGAAGAACTGAGTTGGGATTTTGATGGGGATTGTGTTGAATCTGTAGATTGCTTGGCAAGATCGCAGTTCCTCAGAAAACTGGACATGACACCTCTGGAGGACCCTGCTATACCTCTCTTGGGCATATACCCAAAGGAGTCCCCAGCATGCAATAAAGACACATGCTCCATTATGTTCATAGCAGCCTTATTTATAATAGCCAGAAGCTGGAAAGAACCCAGATGTCCCTCAAAGGAGGAATGGATACAGAAAATGTGGTATATTTACACAATGAAATACTACTCAGCAATTAGAAACAATGAATTCACAAAATTTTTAGGCAAATGGTTTGATCTGTAAAATATCATCCTAAGTGAGGTAACACAATCACAAAAGAATACACATGGAATGCATTCTCTGATAAGTGGATATTAATTAGCCCAGAAGCTCTAACTACCGAAGGCACAAATAGCATAACAAATGACTCCCATGAAGAAGTATGGAGAGGGTCCTGATCCCGGAAAGGATTGATCTAGTGTTGGAGGGGAATATAAGGACAGAGAAAAAGGAGGGAGGTGATTGGAGAATGGGTGGAGAGAAGGTTTATGGGACATATGGGGAGGGGGAATCTGGGAAAGGAGAAATCATTTGGAATGTAAACAAAGAATATAGAAAATAAAAATATTTTTAAAAAGTTGTTATATTATGTCATTGATATTAAATACTTTAACATATGTGAAAAATTATTGATTTTAATTGCAACTTTTACACATTAGATAAATGTGTTTGTCTTAATGTCAGCTCCCCAAATCATTTTTAAGATAAACCACTCTAAGGCCACATTAATCAAAATAACCAGTGAGTGACCCACCTATCAGCTCATATACCTCAATCCCTAGACTTGGTTAACAAACACCCATTCAACACCTCTACTACTATCTTACCACCTCACCACCCGGCCCATGGCCTGGCCCTAGCACCCAATTCTGGTAGGCTCCTAAGGCCATGCTTGTCAAAATAACAGGTGAGTGACCTATCTATCAACTCAAATTCCTCACTCCCTATACTTGGTTATTAACGATCCATTCAACACCTCTACCATCATCTTACCACTTCATTACCTGGCCCATGACCTGGCCCTTGCACTCAATTCTGATAGATTCCTTCTGCTCATAAGGAGTCTACACTAGTCAGAAGAATGGAGATTCCCTGCTCAATCAAAGTGAAGCTAGCTGTCAAAAAATTCAGTGACCAACCTGCTCAGAGACTCCCTAATGGAGCACAGGTTAAGCCAGCCCCGAGAAATCAAGGTCACAAAGAACAGAAGGCCAAAGAGGATACAGAAACCAAGGAACAAAATACCATCCTGTAACCCTGGACATTTCCACTAGTGCCCACGTTCCCATTTTAATGACTCTGAGACTTCTTATATATGAATAAATACCTATGCCAAATGTTTTAGTATTCTTCCTTAGTTAATATCCCATTTATTGAATCTCAGTCCTGCCATGTGGTTGGTTACCTCTCCATAGGTTAAGATGGTTGCATTCCACAGGGTTTGTGAATCTCTTACCATGCCTGACTCTCTCCCAGATATTCTGTCTGTCTGCTAGTTATATCACTCTCTATATCCTTCTTCAGCTCATTGGCCATTATCTCTCTCTATTTCCCCCTTTTAATTTAACAAAAGGCTACTTATCTTATGAGAATAAATTATATACAATATTAACAATTATTAAAACTATGAGAAAAGGGACAGAGACTTTCAGTTTCCATCATTGCCTGGAGCTGAACTGGTGCCACAGCTCTCCACACCCAAATACCATCGTAAGAGTGCTGTTCTACCAGGTGTGCAGACTCACCTGTGAGCACAGGTAAGGCAACCATTTCTGTTCAAATTCCTGGCCGAAGAGGGACCCACCCAGAGCCATCAGGACACAGGAACAAATAAACAGCCAGGGACAGGATCCTTCTAGTTTCCTTCTTCACTCTGGAACTGATCTTTGCCTCAACTCTCCATATCCAAATTCCTCCCAAAGAAAACTGCTCTCCACGAGTGCTGACACACAGGCTTATAGGAGTGACAAGCCACAGTCAGAGAGACCAAGATCAGCTAACAACAGACATAACCAGACTTCTTAGCAGAGCCTATTAAAGCCAGAAGATCTTGGGCAAATGTCATACAGACCCTAAGAGAACACAAATGCCAGCCCAGGCTATTATACCCAGCAAAACTGTAAATGCCATAGATGGAGAAACCAAAATATTCCACGACAAAATGAAATTTACACAATATTTTTCCACAATTCTAGCCCTACAAAGCATAATAGATGGAAAAAAACAACACAAGGAGGAAAATGACACCCTACAAAATGCAAGAAAGTAGTCATCTCTCAAAAAACCAAAAGAAGATAGCTGCACAAACATAATTTCACCTCTAATGAGAAAAATAACGGGATGCAGCAATCACTTTTCCTTAATATCTCTTAATATCAATGGACTCAATTTCCCAATTAAAAAGACATAGACTAACAGACTGGATACATAAACAGAAACCAGCATTTTGCTGTATTCAGGAAACACATCTCAGTGACAAAGACAAACACTACCTCAGAGTAAAGGGCTGGAAAATAATTTTCCAAACAAATGGTTCCAAGAAACAAACTCTGCTAAGAAGTCTGGTTATGTAGTCTGGAGTAGCCATTCTAATATCAAATAAAATCAACTTTTAACAAAAAAGTCATTGAAAAGATAAGGATACTTCATACTTATCAAGGAAAAACCTACCAAGAAGAACATTCAATTCTGTACATCTATGTTCCAAATGCAAGAGCACACACATTCATAAAATAAACTTTGCTAAACCTCAAAGAATACATTGCATACCATGCAATAATAGTGGGAGACGCCCCTCTCTTAATAATGAACACATCATGAAAGCAGAAATTAAACAGATGTGATGAAACTAACAGAAGATTTGGACCAAATGGATGTAACAGATATCTGTAGAACATTTTATCCTGAGACAAAAGAATATATCTTCTTAGCACCTCAGGGTACCTTTTCCAAAACTGACCATATAATCGGTTACAAAACAGGTATCAACAGATATAAGAAGATTGAACTAATCCCATGTATCCTATCAGATCACCATAGACTAAGGCTGGTCTTCAGTAACAAAACAAAAACAAAAACAAAAAACAAATAAAAAAAAACCAATAAAACAGAAAGCCCAGATACAAATGGAAACTGAGCAATGCCCCACTCAATGATAACTTGGTTAAGGAAAAATTAAAGAAAGAAATCAAAGACTTTTTAGAAATTAATGAAAATGCAGGTATATCATACCCCAAAATTATGGGACACAATGAAAACAGTGCTATGAAGAAAACACATAGCTCTGAATGCCTCCAAAAGGGACTGGAGAGAACATATACTTGCAGTTTAACAGCATACCTAAAAGTCCTAGAACAAAAAGAAGCAAATACACCCAAGATGAGTATACAGCAGGAAATAATCAAACTCAAGTCTGAAATCAACAAAGTAGAAACAAAAAGAACTACAGAAAACATTACCAAGAAAAGGAGCAGGTTCTTTGAGAAAATGCACCTGGGGATACAGTCTATATAGAGTCACCAAACCCAGACACTATTGTGGATGCCAAGAAATGCTTGCTAAAAGGAGCTTGATAAGGCTGTCTCCTGAGAGACCCTGCCAGAGCCTTACAAATACAGAAGCAGATGCTTGCAGCCAACCATTGGACTGAGCATAGGGTTCCCATTGGAGGAGTTAGAGAAAGAACTGAAAGAGCTGAAGGGGTTTGCAACCCCATAGGAAGAACAATATCAATCAACCAGACTCCCCCCCCCCCCCCCCGTCCCAGGAGCTCTCAGGGACTAAACCATCAATCAAGAAGTACACATGGAGGGACCCATGGTTCCAACTGCATATGTAGCAGGGAATTGCCTTGTCAGGCATCAATGGGAGCAGAGGTCCTTGGTCCTATGAAGGCTCATTAGATGCCCCAGTGTAGGCAAATCAAGAGCAGGAAGGTGGTAGTAGGTAAGTGAGTGAAAGAACACTCTCATAGAAGCAGGGGGGCAGAGGATAGAATAGGAGGTTTCTGGGCAATGGGGAAACTGGGAAAGTGGATATTTGAAAGGTAAATAAAGAAAATATCCAATAAATAAAAGGAAAAATAAGACCTATAGTCAATTTACCTGGTCCATGGAGGTTCACAGGGATTGAACTACCAACCAAAGAACATGCAGGAGCTGGACTTAGGGCCCCTACACATTTGTAGCAGATGTACAGCTTGGCCTTCAAGTGGGTGCCCTAACATTGGAGGGAAGTGTGTCTGACTCTGTTGTCTGACATTGGATCTCCTTCCTCTAACTTGGTTACCTGGTTGAGCCTCAGTGGGAGAAGGTCATACAGTAAGATCAGTCATACTGTGACTTGATGTCGAGGATGAGGTGGTACCCAAGGGAGCTTGCATTTCTCTGAGGAGAAAGAGAAGGAGTAATGGGGAGAAGGTTTTGTCAGTATGTGGGATTGGTAGGAAAAGGGGGGGGGATGGCGGAGAACAAATAGGATATAAATTAAATTAATTAATTAGTTAAATAAAAATAAATAATTTCTTGCCATTTACTACCCTTGGGTGCACTTACTTCTTTTTGACCTAACACTGTTAGGTATTCTGTTCTGTGGCTAACATGAGAGCTCTCCAATTACTTTAGGCACTTAGGGCTATGAAAATTTCCCTTAGCACCACTCTCATTGTGTCCCATAAGATTGGGCATGTTGTGCATTCATTTTATTTAATTCTGTGAAGCTTTTCTTTCTTTCTTATTTCAGCATTGACCCAGTAGAAAACTGTTCATTTTTCATGAATTTATAGGTTTCTTTTACTGTGGAAATCCAGCTTTAATCTACAGTGGACTGATAGAATGTAGAAGGATATTTCAATTTTCTTGTATCTGTTAGAGACTTGGTCAGTTTTGGAGCAAGTTCCATGAGGGACTGAGAAGAAGTATGTTTTTGGCATTTGGGTGAAAACTTCTGTAGATATCTTTTAGGTCCATTTGATTCATAGCATTTGTTAGCCACAGTAACTTTCTGGTCAGCATTTTTCCAGATGACATGTATACTGGTGAGAGTGGGGTGCTGAAATTTTCTATTATCAATGTGTGATTGTAGCTGTCTCACAGTTTGGTCAAACAGTTAACAGCTGGGATGAAAGCTGGGGCGAAAGAGAACAGTCAGGGAAGAGGAATAATAAAGACAATGCAAAGTTTTCTGATCAATATATATGTTTAATATATCTTTTTAATTTTTTTCCCTTTTTATTAGATATATTCTTTTTTTACATTTCCAATGTTATCCCCTTTCCTGATTTCCTCCCCAAAATCTCCTAACCCCTCCCTCTCCCCCTGCTTAATAATCCACCCACTCCCATTTTGGCATTCCCCTATACTGGGGCATCTAGCCTTCTCAGGACCAAGGGCCTCTCCTCCCTTTGATGTCCAACAAGAACATCCTTTGCTGCATATGCATCTGGAGCCATGGGTCCCTCCATTTGTATGCACTCTTTGGTTGGTGGTTTAGTCCCTGGAGCTCTGCAGATACTGAGGTTCATATTATTGTTCCTCCTATGGGGTTGCAAACCCCTTTAGCTCCTTGGGTCTTTTCTCTAGCTCCCCCATTGGGGACCCTGCACTCAGTTCAGTGGTTGTCTGAGAATGTCCCCCTCTGTATTTGTCATGTACTGGCATAGCCTCCTAGGTGACAGCTATATTAGGCTCCTGTCAGCAAGTACTAGTTGTCATCCACAATAGTGTCTGGGTTTTGGGACAGTATATGGGATGGATCCCTTTGTGGGGTAGTCTCTGGATGGTCGTTCCTTTAGTTTCTGCTCCACACTTTGACTCTGTATCTCCTTCTGTGGGTATTTGTTCCCCCATCTAAGAAGGACCAGAGTATCCATACTTTGTTCTTCCTTCTTCTTGAGATCCATTTGGTATGTGGATTGTATCTTGGGTATTCCAAGCTTCTGGGATAATATCCACTTATCAGTGAGTGTATACCATGTGTGTTCTTTTGTGATTGGGTTACCTCACTCAGGATGATATTTTCTAGTTCTATCCATTTGCCTAAGAATTGCATGAATTCATTGCTTTTAATAGCTGAGTAGTATTCCGTTGTGTAAATGTACCACATTTTCTGTATTCATTCCTCTGTTGAGGGACATCTGGGTTCTTTCCAGCTTCTGGCTATTATAAATAAGGCTGCTATGAACATATTGGAACATGTCTCCTTATTACATGATGGATAATCCTCTGGGTATATGCCCAGGAGTGGCATAGCAGGGTTCTTCAGTAATATTATGCCCAATTTTCTGTGCAACCATAAGTCTGATTTCCAGAGTGGTTGTACCAGCAATCTCACCAGCAGTGGAGGAGTGTTCTTTCTCTACATTCTTACCAGTACCTGATATCTCTTGAGTTTTTGATCTTAGCCATTCTGACTGGTATGAGGTGAAATCTCAGCTTTGTTTTGATTTGCATTTCCCTGATGACTAAGGATGTTGAACATTTCTTTGTGTACTTCTCAGCCATCTGATAATCCTCAGGTGAAAATTCTTTGTTTAGCTCTGTATCTCATTTTCCAAATGGTGCTGCTTCAACTAAAGGTTAGCATGTAGAAGAATGCAAATCAATCCATTCTTATCTCTTTGTACAAAGTTTAAGTCCAAGTGGATCAAGGACCTCCACATAAAACTAGACACACTGAAACTAATGGAAAGGAAAGTGGGGAAAAGCCTCAAGCACATAGGTGCAGGGGAAATTTTTCTGATCAGAATACCAGTAGCTTATGCTCTAAGATCTAGAATTGACAATTGGGACCTCATAAAATTACAAAGTTTTTGTAAGGCAAAGGACACCGTCAATAGGACAAAACAGTAACCAACAGGGAATAATAGAGAGGGAATAACATTTGAAATGTAAATAAAGAATCCAATATAATAAAGAATAAAACAATAAAATAAATTATTCAAAAAAACTGGAGCTTTGGAGAAAAAAGCAGATTAAGTTCCTAGAACTTGTGTGATAGTTTATAAACACCTACAATTCCAATTGTAGATGATCTTGATAGGACAAGCAGCCCAGGTACTGAGATATCCCCAGTCTAAGAACTCTGGAGATGCAGACCGCCAAGCTTCTGGCTGTTCCCTGTGCCTAGGACCTGGGCAGATCAGCAGTTCATCTGTGTGACAGCCAGGCATGGGTCCTGTGCCCTGTGTGCTGCCTGCAGGATCCCCACTCCATCTTTGTTCCCTGATAGAGCAGACAGGCAGCACCAGGTTCGGTTCACAGAGACAAACCGAGTATAACACTGATTGGGGAAGGGCACACCAGGGCTCCAACAGCACCCAAGAGGAGGGCAGCACATCAGCAATCTGTGCCAGGGGAAACCCAGTTATCCAGTGGTGTGGAAATAGACATATAGGCTCACAGGATGTTCAAGCACCAGCCAGTGACAACAGGACCAACTAACTCCAGAGATAACCAGATGGCAAAAGGCAAACATAGGAACATTACCAACAGAAATCAAGGCAATATGGCAGCATCTAAACCCAATTCTCCAACAACAGCAAGTCCTGGATATCCCAACACAACAGACAAACAAGATTTGGATTTAAAAATCACTGGTCATGATGCTGTTAGAGGAACACAAGAAGGACATAAATAAAGCTCTTAAAGAAATACAGGAGAAAATGGATCAAAAGTTAGAAGTCCTTACAAGGGAAAGACAAAAATCATTTAAAGAAATTCAGAAGAATATTGGTCAAAAGATAGAAGCCAATAAGGAAGAAATGCAACAATTACTTAAAGAAATACAGGAGAACTTGGGTCAGTAGGCAGAAGTCATGAAAGAGGAACACAAAAATCTCTTAAGAATTACAGGAAAACACAAAGAAGCAAGTGAAGGAGTTGAAAAAAATCATCCAGGATCTAAAAACAGAAGTAGAAACAACTAAGAAATCACAAAGGGAGACAACTCTGGAGATAGAAAACCTTGGGAAGAAATCAGGGGCCATAGATACAAATATCAACAACAGAATACAAGAGATAGAAGAAAGAATCTCAGATGCCAAAGATATCATAGAAACCATAGACTCAAAAGTCAAAGAAAAGCAAAATGCAAAAAGCTTGTAACCCAAAATATCCAGGAAATCCAGGACACAATGAGAAGACCAAACCTAAGGATTATAGGCATAGATGAGTGTGAAGATTTACAACTTAAAGGGCCAGCAAATATCTTCAACAAGATTATGGAAGAAAACTTCCCTAACCTAAAGAGAGAGAAGCACATGAATATACAAAAGTCTATAGAACTCCAAACACACTGGACCAGAACTGAAATACCTCCCATCACATAGTAATCAAAACCCCAAATGTACTAAGCAAAGAAAGAATATTAAAGGCAGTAAGAGAAAAAGGGCAAGTAACATATAAAGTAAGACCTATCAGAATTATATCTGACTTTTCACCAGAGACCATGAAAGCTAGAAGATCCTGTGCAGATCTCATGCAGACTCTAAGAGAACACAAATGCCAGCCAAATCTACTATACCCAGCAAAACTCTCAATCACCATAGGTGGAGAAACCAAGATATTCCATGACAAAGCCAAATTTACCCAATATCTTTCCACAGACCCAGGCCTACAAAGGATAATAGGTGGAAAACACCAATACAAGGAGGGAAACTACACCCCGGAAAAAACAGGATAGTAACCTTTCATCAAACCCAAAAGAAGATAACCAATCAAATATAAAAAAAAAACATAAAAAATGACAGGAAGTAATAATCACTATTCCTTAATATCTCTAAATATCAATGGACTCAATTCCCCAATAAAAAGACATAGACTAACAGACTGGATACATAAACAGGAACCCACATTTTGCTGCATACAGGAAACACACCTCAGTGTCAAAGACAAAAACTACCTTAGCGTAAAAGGCTGGAAGACAATTTTACAAAAAAATGGCCTCAGGAAACGAGCCTGAATAGCCACTCTAATATCAGATAAAATTGACTTTCAACCTAAAGACATCAAAAGAGACATGGAAGGACACTTCTTGCTGGTCAATGGAAAAATATACCAAGAAGAACTGTCAATCCTAAACATCTATGCTCCAAATGGAAGGGCACCCTCATTTGTAAAAGAAACTTTACTAAATCTCAAAGCACACATTGCACCTAACACAATAATTGTGGGTGACTTCAACACTCCACTCTCCTCAATGGCCCAATCAGGAGATTGGTCCAAAACAGAAACTAAACAGGGACACAGTGAAATTAATTGAAGCTTTGGATCAAATGGATTTCATATATGTGTGTGTGTGTGTGTGTGTGTATGTGTGTGTATATGTGTGTGTGTGTGTATATATATATATATATATATATATAATACACATATGTATGTGTGTGTGTGTGTATAACATTTTATCCTAAAGCAAAAGAATATACCTTTTTTCTCAGCACCTCATGGTACCTTCTCCAAAATCAATCATATAATTGGTCACAAGACAGACCTCAGCAACTATAAGATGGTCAAACTAATCCTATCCCTCCTATCAGATCACTATGGAGTAAAAGTGGTCTTCAATAGCAAAAAACAACAAAAACAAAAACAAAAACAAAAACAAAAAACATCAGAAAGCCCACATACACATGGAAACTGAACAATACTCTACTCAATGATACCCCGGTCAAGGAAGAAATAAAGAATTCAAAGACTTTTTAGAATTTAATGAAAACAAAGACACAACATACCCAAATCTATGGGACACAATGACCTGAGGCCTCCGAAAAGGAACTGGAGAGAGCATACACTAGATGCTTAACGGCACGCCTCAAAGCCCTGGAACAAAAAGAAGCTAATTCACCTAGGAGGAGTAGAAGACAGGAAGTCATCAAATTCGGCTGAAATCAATCAAGTAGAAACAAAGAGAACCATACAAAGAAAGAATGAACAAAACCAGGAGCTGGTTCTTTGAGAAAATCAACAACATAGATAAACCCTTAGCCAGACTAACCAAAGGAGACAGAGACAGTATCCAAACTAACAAAATTAGAAATGAAAAGGGGGATATAACAACAGAAACTGAGGAAATTAAAAATATCATCAGATCCTATTACAAAAGCCTATACTCAACACAACTGGAGAATGTGGAGAAAATGGACTATTTCCTAGAGAGATACAAAACACCAAAATTAAATCAGGATCAAATAGATCATTTAAACATTCCCATAACCCCTAAAGAAATGAAAGGGGTCATAGAACGTCTCCCAACCAAAAAAGCATGGGTCCAGATGGTTTTAGTGCAGAATTCTATCAGACCTTCAAAGAAGACCTAACAGCAATACTCTTCAAACTATTCCATGAAATAGAAACAGAAGGAACACTACCCAACTCATTCTATGAAGCCACAATTACACTGTTACCAAAACCACACAAAGATCCAACAAATAAAGAGAACTTCAGGAAAATTTCCTTTATGAATATTGATGCAAAAATACTGAATAAAATTCTTGCCAACCAAATCCAAGAACACATCAAAACGATCATCCACCATGATCAAATAGGCTTCATCCCAGGGATGCAGAGAATGGGTCAATATATGGAAATCCATCAATGCAATCCACTACATAAACAAATTCAAAGAAAAAAACCACATGATCATTTCATTAGATGCTGAAAAAGCATTTGACAATATTCAGCATCCTTTAATGGTAAAACTCTTGGAAATATCAGGAATTCAAGGCCCATACCTAAACATAATTAAAGCAATATACAGCATACCGGTAGCCATATTCAAACTAAATGGAGAGAAACCTGAAGCAATCCCACTAAAATCATGGCGTAGACAAGGCTGCCTGCCTCCTCTCTCCATATCTTCAATATAGTCTTCTTGAAGTCCTAGCTAGAGCAATTAGACAACATAAGGAGGTCAAAGGAATACAAATTGGAAAGGAAGAAGTCAAATTATCACTATTTGCAGATGATATAATAGTCTACTTAAGTGATCCCCCCAAAAAACTCCACCAGAGAATTCCTACAGCTGATAAACAACTTCAGCAAAGTGGCTGGTTATAAAATCAACTCAAGCAAATCAGTAGCCTTCCTGTACTCAAAGGATAAGCAGGCTGAAAAAGAAGTTAGGGAAATGACACCCTTCATGATAGCCACAAACTTTATAAAGTATCTTGGTGTGACTCTAACCAAACAAGTGAAACATCTATAGGATAAGAAATTCAGGTCTTTGAAGAAGGCAATCGAAGAAGACTTCAGAAAATGGGAAAATCTTCCATGCTCATGGATTAGCAGGATTAATATAGTTAAAATGGCCATCTTGCCAAAAGCAATATACAGATTCAATGCAATCCCCATCAAAATCCCGACTCAGTTCTTTACAGTGTTAGAGAAAGCAATTCTCAAATTCATCTGGAATAACAAAAAACCCAGGATAGCTAAAACTATTTCCAACAGTAAATATTTTCTGGGGGAATCAATATCCCAGACCTCAAGCAGTACTGCAGAGCAATAGTATTAAAAACTACATGGTACTGGCACAGTGACAGGCTAGTGGACCAATCGAATAAAATTGAAGACCCAGAAATGAGTCCACACACCTATGGTCACTTGATCTTTGACAAATGAGTGGAAATTATTCAGTGGAAAAAAAGATAGCCTTTTCAACAAATGGTGCTGGTTCAACTGGAGGTCAGTATGCAGAAGAATGTGAATTGATCCATTCTTATCTCATTGTACTAAGCGCAAATCCAAGTGGATCAAGGACCTCCACATAAAAGCAGACACATTTAAACTAATAGTAAAGAAGCTAGGGAAGACCCTTGAGGACATGGACACAGGGAAAAAGTTCCTGAACAGAACACCAATAGCTTATGCTCTAAGATTAAGAATTGACAAATGGGACCTCATAAAATTACAAAGTTTCTGTAAGGCAAAGGACACCGTCAAAAGGACAAAACGACAACCAACAAATTGAGAAAAGATCTTCACCAACCCTACATCCAACAGAGGCCTAATATTCAATATATATAAAGAACTCAAGAAGTTAATCTCCAAAGAATCAAATACCCTATTAAAAATGGGGTGCAGAGCTAAACAAACAATTTTCACCTGAAGAAATTCGAATGGCTGAGAAGCACTTTAATAAATGTTCACCATCATTAATCATTAGGGAAATGCAAATCAAATCAACACTGAGATTTCACCTCACACCAGTCAGGTTAAAACTCAGGCGACAGCAGGTGTTGGCAAGGATGTGGAGAAAGAGGAACACTCCTCCACTGCTGGTAGGCTTGTAAGATGGTATAATCACTCTGGAAACCAGTCTGGTGGTTCCTCAGAAAACTGGGAATGACACTTCCAGAGGACTCTGCTATGCTACTCCTAGGCACATACTCAGAGTATTCCCCAGCATGCACTAAGGACACATGCTCCACTATGTTCCTAGCAGCCTTATTTATAAAAGCCAGAAGTTCGAAAGAACTCAGCTGTCCTTCAATGGAGAAATGGATGCAGAAGATGTGGTATATTTACAGAATGGAATACTACTCAGTAATTAAAAACAATGAATTCGTGAAATTTTTAGGCAAATGGTTGGAACTGGAAAATATCATCCTAAGTGAGGTAACCCAATCACAAAAGAATACACATGGAATGCAATCACTGATAGGTGGTTATTAAATAGCCTAGAAGCTCTGAATACTCAAAATATAATTAGCATATCAAATGATTCCCATGAAGAAGGAAGGAAAGGTCCCTGGTCCTGCAAAGGTTTGATCTAGTATTGTAGGAGAGTACCAAAATAGAGAAATGGGAGCGGGCTGATTGGGGAATGGGTGGAGAGAATACAGCTTATGGGACATATGGGGATGGGGAAACCAGGAAAGGGGAAAGCATTTGGAATGTAAACAAAGAATATAGAAAATTTTAAAAAAAGAAAAAAATGTAATCACATCATTATCCTTTTTTTTCTCTAAACTTAATTTCATGTATAGCCTTACTTTGTCCCCTCTCCAATGCAATGTATGAGCTGTTTTTCTTTGATAGTTATTGTTATATTTTAATTTAAATGTATAAATACAAGTGGCTAATTTCATTTAGTGTTTCATGTATATATTTTACTTTTGACATGACCATTTTATTTGGATGAACAACTACGGGGTTAATTTCTAGCAACAATTAAGCATTCCTTTTTTTAGCAATACTTAGTTACCTGCACTTTGTCTATTTTCCAGACAATGTGAGATTTCACCCTCCTTTGTTTGCACGTCTATTGGTTTTATCTCTATTCTGATACTAAGTAGCTATATTGTTGAAATATTGTAAGTGCATCTTCCTTAACAGTTCTAGAAGACACAATTTCACAACAGAGTTCTTGGTCTTCTGGCTCTTACAGTCATGCCACTTTTTTCTCTTAGTTGTTTGCAATGTTGCTTGGCTATTTGATTGATAATATTTTTTTTGTAGCTATATAAAATAGGCCTGGACTTCCTATAATAAATTTTTCTTGCATTTTGAAAAGTTGTAGTTTTTTTGTATTGTTTTTTATGTTCTACAATATGAAAGTTATTTGATGAGGGGTGAAAGCTACCATTATATGTGGATAAAAGTATTTAGAATATAGTTAGGAATTAGGGTGGTTTAGTAAAGTGGTGGTAGAAGGTTCTCCACCAAGCCCTATGACTTCACTGGCAAGATCAGGTATGGGAGTAGACAGCGATGATATACACAGGGTCAGGAATATGAACAGAATTATGTAGCAATGTGGTATGAGGAACTGGGGGGTAGCTACCAGCCAGTTCCAGATGCCAGGAAAACAAGAGGCTCCTAGGACCCAGCAGGGATGAGATAGGCTGGGATGCTCAACAAAGGGGAGAGAGAATCTATAGAGACCATATCCAGAGGCTTGGCAAAGCCCCAGGCTGGGGGATGGGTTTAATCACTTATCTTCAATTTCTTAACACAGGATTTGCCCTGTCTAAAGGAAATACAGGGACAATGTGTGAGACAGAGACTTAAGGGAAGGCCATCCAGAGACTGCCTCATCTGGGGATCCCTCCCATATATAGACACCAAATCCAGACACCAACAGGAGCCTGATATAACTGCCTTCTGAGAGCCTCTGCCAGAGCCTGACAAATAGAGGCAGATGGTCACAGCCAACCCTGGCACTGAACATTGGGACCCAAATGGAGGAGTTAGAGAAAGGACTGAAGGAACTGAAGGGGTTTGCAACCTCATAGGAAGAACGACAATATTAATGAACCATACCCCCAAACCACAAGAGCTCCCAGGGACCAAATCACCAACCAAGGAGTACACAGGGAGGGACCCATGGCTCCAGCCACATATGTAGCAAAGGATAGTCTTGTTGAGTGTCAATGGGAGGAGAGGCCCTTGGTTCCATGAAGCTTGATGCCCCAATGTAGGGGAATGTGAGGACAAGAGGTGGGAGTGTGTGGGTAAAGGAATACACTCATAGGAGTAGAGGGAGGAGGATATGATAGGGTGCTTCTGGGTGGGGGACAGGGAAAGGGGATAACATGTGAAATGTAAATAAAGAAAATATCCAATTTAATAAATGTGTTGGGAAAAAAAGACAAAAAACCCTCAGGGTTTAAGAGGCTAGAGAAGGAAAAAATAGAATACAAGCGATTTGAGCAGGAACTGGTAAAAATATGGTAGAGACTTTAACCGTGTAGGGGAAGGAAATTCACTACAGAAGGAGAGGAATTAAAAATAACAATAAAAATGAAAAGACAATGAATCATATTTTATTTAAATAATAGTCTATCCAATATACACAAATGTATGTGTCTTTAAAAATATCCACATGTATATGTATATCTAAATATATTTGTAACACTAGGGATGATAACATTTCTCCAAGAGGCATATACTATCCAGAGAAACTTTTGGTACTAAGGTTAAAAACAAACAAACAAACAAACAAACACCCCCCCCCCCAAAACAAAAACCTTTTCTTTGAATGGTTGAAGATATTTAAAAATAATAAAACCCTCCATTGCTTCACAGAAGGTGAAAGTAAGTCCCTATTGCTGACAAAAAATCACATACTTGGGACACAGAAATAGTATTATTCAATTTTTATCTACCCTGAAAACTCCTTTCTTACAAGGACCGTGTCTCATAGTACCAGAATATACTCTACAAGCTGATCAGGGAGGTAAGTAGCCACTAGTCCTTCCCAGCTGTTGTGGCTATAAACCATAGCAATGATCATCATGATCTTTCTCCACATCCTCCCAGCATCTGCAGTCACCTAAGTTTTTGATCATGCTGTGAGAAATTTTGAGCCTTCATTACAACTCAGGATCAAGCCAGATATAAACTCACTAGTGATATGCTTCATCTCATTCATTTTATTTGTTCATGCAAGAGCAAACACATCACAAAATTAAATATGAACTATGGCTAAGAGGGAATGAATTAAAATAGCTTTATAGCATTTTTACAGGTCCTCAAATGCTTTTTCTTCAATTATACAATCAACTGATGTTTTTAAAAAAATTGAAACACTAATTTATTATATGCTTAAATATATAGGAATTTCTTTTCCTCCACTATTAGGTATGTGAGCCTCAATTGGGCTGATATATATGTTCTGTGAAAGATTGCTAAGCACATAAAACAAGTTGTTGTGTTCATGAACACATTTTTAGGGTTTTTTTTTTTTGGAGTTTGCTGCTGTAACTTTTCTTTCTTTTTTTTTTAAAGGGATGTAAAACACTTTATAATAAAGAATTAGATGGAAAATATTTCAGATAAACACATTGAAATTGACAATTTTCATGGAAACTTAAGGAGTAAAGTCATAGACATGTAAAACATTGCTTAATTAATTGAAGTATGGAATAGAAACATTTTATGATGAATTGAAGATTTACATGGAAAATATTTCTCATAAAATTGTAGAAATATATAGCAAAAACATGTTGGAATTGAAGATTATCATGGAAATTATATAGATAATATGATAGGCATAAAGATAATTCTAAGCTGATTGAAGGTGGAGTTATAAACATTTTCAGATAACATTGAACATTTACATGGAAAATATTTCTGGTAAAATTCAAGTAATAAATACACAAACACATTAAAATTGATGATTTCATTGAAAATTTTACATAAAGAATGGTTGGTGCTAAAACTCTTTCTAAATTAATTGAAGGTGGAATTAGAAACATTTGTGATAGAATCAAAGATTTACATTGAAAACATTTCTGATAAAATAGAGAAAGTATATAGAAAAACATATTAAAATGAAAGATTATCATGAAAAATAATGCAGATAAAATGATTGACATAAAAGAAATTACTAAATTAATTAAAATAGCTTTATAGCATTTTTACAGGTCCTCAAATGCTTTTTCTTCAATTATACAATCTAATGATGTTTTTAGAAAACTGAAACACTAATTTATTATGTGCTTAGATATATAGGAATTTCTTTTCCCCCAGGATTAGGTATGTGAGCGTTAACAGGGCTGACATATATGTTCTGTGAATGATTGCTAAGCACATAAAACAATTTGTTGTGAAATAACTAAATAAGAAATTACTAAATTAATTAAATAATTACAAACATTTTCTATAAAATTGAAGATTTACATGAGAAATATTTTGTTAGTCTATGTCATTTTATTGGGGAGTTGAGTCCATTGTTGTTAAGTGTTGCTGCCCGCGGCCACATGCGAACCAGATTACCTGGAAGAGAATTCTGGGGGTAACGGGAAGGGGGCGAAAGAGAAATGAGTCAAGAGGACAGTTGCCCATAGAGACTGACTTTACTATTATTTAGCCAATATTTATAGTCTTTGGAAAAACCAGCCTGCCCCCCAAATGGCTGCGAATTCCTTGGATCTTCTACTCGGTGGGTTGCCTGCTTCTAGTCACACAGTTTTCTGCTGGTCTCCAGGTGAAACTGCGCTGAGGAGGCCCTGGTAGTTAAGGTGAAAGTGGCTGTATTGTTCCCAATGGAACAAGGGCCAGAGATAACGCCAGGGGAAGGGTGGAGGCTGTAGGCCAGGAATGTCGCAGCTTGAATAGGCCGGAGATAACGCCAGGGGAAGAGTGGGGGTTGCCAGCCAGGAGGGTCAGAGCTAAATGCTGTGGGGGGAAGGGACAGTTAAGAGATATTAGGGAATAGTGATTGTTGCTTCCTGTTATTTTTATGTTATTTTTATGATTGTGTGGGTATCTTCTTTTGAGTTTGTTGGAAGAAGATTACTTTCTTGCTTTTTCTAGGGTGTAGTTTCCTTCCTTCTGTTGGCATTTTCCATCAATTATCCTTTGTAGGGCTGGATTTGTGGACAAATATTGTACAAATTTGGTTTTATCATGGAATATCTTGGTTTCTTCATCTATGATGACTGAGAGTTTTGCTAGGTATAGTAGTCTGGGCCGGCATTTGTGTTCTCTTAGGGTCTGTTTTACATCTGCCCAGATCTTCTAGCTTTCATCATCTCTGGTGAGAAGTCTGGTGTGATTCTGATTGGTCTGCCTTTGTAAGTTACTGGCCCTTTTTCCCTTACTGATTTTAATATTCTTTCTTTGTTTAGTGAATTTGATGTTTTGATTATTATGTTCAGGTCTTTCTGTTCTGGTCCAGTATGTTTGGAGCTCTGAAGGCTCCTTGTATGTTCATGGGCATCTTTCTCTAGGTTAGGGAAGTTTTCTTCTACAATTTTGTTAAAGATATATACTGGACCTTTAAGATGTAAATCTTCGCTCTCATCTATACCTATAATCCTTAGGTTTGGTCTTCTTATTGTGTCCTGGAGTTCCTGGATGTTTTGGGTTACCAGATTTATGCATTTTGCATTTTCTATGACTGTTGAGTCAATGTTTTCTATGGTATCTTCAGCACCTGAGTTTCTTTCTTCTATCTCTTGTATTCTGTTGTTGATGCTTGCATCTATGACTCCTGAATTCTTTCCAAGGTTTTCTATCTCCAGAGATGTCTTACTTTCTGATTTCTTTATTGTTTGTACTTCCACTTTTAGATCCTGGATGGTTTTGTTCAATTCCTTCACTTGATTGTGTCTTCCTGTAATTCTTTAAGGGATTTTTGTGTCTTTTCTTTAAGGGCTTCTGCCTGTTGACATATGATCCCCTGTATTTCTTTAAGGAATTTTTGCATTTCCTCTTTAAGGGCTTTTACCTGTTGACCAATGTTCTCCTGTATTTCTTTAAGTCTCTCTCTCTTTTTTTTTTTTTTTTTTTTTTTGGTTTGGGTTTGGGTTTTTTGAGACAGGGTTTCTCTATGTGGTCTGGCTGTCCTGGAACTCACTCTGTAGACCAGGCTGGCCTCGAACTCAGAAATCTGCCTGCCTCTGCCTCTCAAGTGCTGGGATTACAGGCATGTGCCACCATACATGGCTTATTTAAGTCTTGAAACACTCTATCAGCATCATGTGATAAAATTTTAAATCCAACTCTTGTTTTCCAGTATGTTGGGGATCTGGGACTTACTGTGGTGGGAGAACTGGGTTCTGATGTTGCCATGTGGCCTTGGTTTCTGTTGGTAGGTTCTTGTGCATGCCTTTCACCATTTGGTGCTAGTTGGTATTCTTGTCTCTGACTAGAGATTATTCCTCCTGTGGGCCTGTAAACCTGTGTCCTTACTTCTCTGAGCTCAAAAGTAAAAGCACTACTGGGAGAATTCTCTCTCTTGGTGGGCTATGCACAGAAGGCTGTGGGCTTCCTGGTGCAAATGGTGGCCAGAAGTCTTCCATCCCTGCTGCTCCACTGATCTTAGGCCCTGTGTGCTCCTAGCTGGGTCCCCTCCAGAGAGAATGTGGAAATCTCACCTCTGTGCTCAAAAGTGAAAGCCTGCTGGGAGATTACTTCCTCCTGGTGGGCTATGCACAGAAGGCTGTGGAGTCTTCTGGCTCCCTGGTGCAAATGGCAGGAAGTCTTCCATCATCCCAGCTGCTCCCATTTTTAGGATTTCCAAACCCACATATCACTGTTCTTTAACATATAATTTAACATATAATTTAAACTATATCAACTTAGAAAAAAATGAAGATATCAACCAACCTGAGAATTTAACAAATTAGGTAATAGAAATTACAAGAAATAAATCAGAGTAAAAACAAGTTAGATTGCCCGCATATCTTTTTACCCATTTTCCCAGATATAAGCCCATATTCTCAGTCCCAAATATGTACCAGAACATCTGTGGCAGCCTTTTCACCACCAGTCAGTGTCATCTGTGGATCTAACAGATCTTCCCCGTCTTACTTCCTTTCCACCTTTGTCACTTTATCATAGTCCCCAAATTAGCAAGTGCTGCCTGCTAACCTAAAGGCCACTTCTACCTGGACCACAAGTAGATTGAAGGTAGATTTTCACCTCCAGATCTAGTCCTCTAGTCTTATTCCCAGCTCTGTAACAGAAAATCTTCTGGAATCATCCTTTTCTTTCTGGTCCCATTCTCTTTTCTTCCTTTTTCTAACTCATCCCAGCATCCCTACCTCCAATATGAGCATGCATTACCTGTGAATACAGTAGCTGAGCAGGTCAAAAACACAAGTAAGTTAACTTAAGACTTTCACATGCCACTCTCTTTACCCCACAATTGTTTCTTCCAAATCCAGTCCCCAGTATACTTATTTCTTCAACAGAATACCTGCTGCAGTCTTTCCTTCCTGTCTGCCCACATCTATTGTGGATCATAGAGTTATACTCTGCCTAACTTCTCTTTCCCCTGCTGTTGTTTTATGCAAGTCCCTAACTCCAGCAGATACTCCTCACAAACCCAAAACCCACTTCTGACAAGAATTCAGGTTGGTTTTTCCTTCTTTTGCTCTTCTTTTCTATCCAGTCACCAAGTCTCATGTCCAATAAAGACAAATCAGTACATCTGAGATCTATAACCATCCCAATCCCAGATTCATTGATGCCTACATTAAAACAAAATTAATAACAACCAGACACTGTCTCCAACAACCCCACAACAACATACAACTGTATATTCTCACATACTGAAACACAAAAAAAAAGACCTTAAGACAGCCTTTATGAAGATGATAGCAACCTTTAAAGAAGAAATTAGCAATTCCCTTAAATAAATTCAGGAAAACACAGATGAACAATAAAAGGAAATAAACAAACCTGTTCAATACTTGAAATTTCCAATAGGATCAATAAAGAAAATACAAGTTGAGGGAATATTGGAAATTGAATCTCTTAGTAAGCATACAGGAACTATAGACACAAACATCACCAACAGAATACAAGACATGGAAGTGAATTTTGTGCAGTAAAGATACGCATCATTGAAAGCAAATGTTAATTTTAAAAATCCATAACACAAACTACCCAGAAAATCTGGGACAATATGAAAATAACAAGCTTGAGAATGATCATATAGAGAAGGAAGAAGAAACACAGTTCAAGGGCCATGAAGTGTTTTCAATAAAGCCATAGGAAAAAAAACTAACCTAAAGAAGGAAATGGCTACAAAAGTACAAGAAGATTATATAATGCAAATAATTGGATATGAAAAATTTCTCTTCACACATGATAATAAAAACATTAAGTGTAGAGTACATTGAAAGAATATTAAAAGCTACAAAGAAAATGATATAGTAAAATAAAGATAGACCTATTAGAATTACATTTGGCTTAATTTTCTTTCTGAGCCTAAAATGGAGACTCTAAAAGTCAGAAAGCCAAGGATATATGTACAAAAGACTCTAAGAGACTGAGAATACCAGGTGAGATTATGATTTCCAGGACACCTTAAAATGACTATAGCTTGAGAAAATAAGATATTCCAGGATAAAGCCAAGTTTAAACAATATCTATAAATGTAGCCATACAGAAGGCGCTAAAAGGAAAATCTCAATGAACTACACCCATAAAAACACAGGAAAAAATCTCACACCAGAAAAGTATAAGAAGCGAAAAACAAACAGATGTACGCGTGCACGCGCGCGCGCGCACACACACACACACATGCATACACACACACAAATACACAGCAACAACAGCAGCAATACCAGCATGGACACAACCACCACCACCACCAGCAGCAGCAGCAGTGGCAGCAGCAGCAGCACCAGCAGTAGAAATGAATACTCATTGGTCATGGATCTCTCTCAATATCAATGGTTTCAATTTCCCAATGATAAAACAGACTAACAATGGATGAAAAAACAGAATCTAACCTACTACTACATTATTATTAATAATAATAATAATAATAATAAATCTGCATTTCTTTACTAAATAAGACTATGCTTTTAGTACTGATTACATAGATTTTTGTTAGAATGTCAGTTAAATCAAATTAAATTAAAACAGTGTATATAATTTCTGTGTCTTCACACAGACTCCACCATAGCATCTCACATTTTCCTTCATTAGGTCCTAGTGGGGTTTTAGCTGATGATGATTATACACAAAAATAATGAACCTCAACATCAAAGACAGGTGTTTTCTTAGTGTAATGGTTGGGAGAAAATTAATTCAAGCAAATGGACCTAAGAAGAAATCTGGCATAGCTGCTCTAATATTTAACATGATAGATGCCAAACCAAAACTAATAAAAACATATGGGAAAGATACTATATACAAATCAAAAAGAAAACAACAAAGATGTTATTCAATTCTTCACTCTCCTAGAAGCTAGGACATTCATATCTTTAAAAGAATCATTAATAAAGCTTAAATCATACACTGACCACTGCACATTGTTAGTGGAGGATTTCTGTATGTCACTCTCATCAATACACAAAAAGAAAAGAGAAATTTTGGAGCTAACAGATATTATAAGCAAGTATTTACAGAAGATTTCACTCAAACACACAAGAATATACTTTCTTCTCTGCATCCCATGGATTTTTTTTTTTTTTACAAAATTGACTATATACTCATAAACAAAGCAAATCTAAACAGATACAAGAAAATTGAAATAATTCTCTGCATCATGTAGCATCACTAGAGAATAAAGCTGAATATCAGTAACAAAAGAAGCAGCAGAAAGTCTTCAAGTTCATCTAAACTGCACAACTGTTTACTAATTAAAAACTGAGTCAATACAGAAATAAGGAATGAAATTAAAGATTTTCTGGAATCCAATGGAAATCAATGCACCACATGTCTGATTTATGATATACAATCAAAACTGTTCTAAGAGAAATGTTCATAATACTAAGTACCCAAATTAAATAACTGAAGAAATCTTACACTAGCAACTTAACAACAACCTGAAAGCTCTATAGCAAACTGATATAATCACACCCAAGAGGGGTACATGGCAAGAAATAATCAGGACTGAAATCCATAAAATAGAAGCAAATCCAATAATAAAAGAATCAATAAAACAAAGAGATAGTTCTTTGAGAAAATCACCAAGATTTACAAACTCTTTTCCAAATTAACTAAAATCAGAGAGGAAATATTCAAATAAAATTATAAATGAAGAGGGGGGATCATAACAACAGATACCAAAGAAATCCTGAAACTTACAACAATGTACTTTAAAAACCTGTACTTAACCAAACTGGAATATATGTATGGTTAATTTTCTCAATTGATACTTCTTACCAAAGCTGTATCAGGATAAGGTAAGCAATTTGAATAGACCCGTGGTTGCTGGTGAAGTAGAAACAGTTATTGAAAGTGTCTCAACCAACTAACCAATCAATCAAACAAACAAAGGAACAAAACCATGATCAGTTGCATAATTCAATCAAACTTTCATTTCTGTAGAAACAGAAGGGGAAAATCAATTGCTCAATTTATTTGTGAGCTAAGGTAATCATGATACCCAAACTATATATATATATATCAACAAAGAACAAAAATTACTGTGGTGACATCCATGTGGCAGACTTAGTCATATTCCTATGGTGAAGAGATCTACTACAAGGGGGAGCTCAGATTCATATTCCTTTAATCCCAGAAAATGGATAGCTATTTTATCTGACACTGTATATTGACATCTTATGTAATATGCCTTAATTGTTTTTGTGTTTGAATGAATGAGAACCATGGCCTCTTTGTATGAAGCAGACATGGAATACAAGTACTTAAGTGTCTAGTTTATGTTAGAATTCATGATTGCACCTTAAGGGAGGTGCTTAATAAAAAGAAAATGACAATAAGAACACCCAGAAGTAGACTGAATGATGCTTTATTAACTTTAAGTTCTTGATTGCCAGTGAAGCATGAACAATACCTGCTGAAAGACTCTGGATTATAGGAAAAATGCTGAATTATACCAACCTGCATATTTTAAAGATGTTTTAATGTCAGACTGGATGACAGAGAATGTGTTGCATTGGGGAAGAGGTTTTGTCTCTGTTCCCACAAGTGATGATGATTGTGGGTTCCATAGTAGTTGATGATGATCTGATCTAAATGGAAGAAGCTTCTACATGAAAGGCACAACCCAATGAAGGATGTGATGCAAAGATGACAATGCTGATGACCTGGCACAGATTGGAAAATCTTGATGCTAAAGTGGACATTTGCTGAAGGACAGATGGTTAAGACTGATGTTCCAGAAGATTGCCATATCAATGGATCTTCATAAGAATATTTTTGGAAAAAAATAAAAAAAGAATATTTTTGGACTGTTGCATTTGTGGACTAATGATTGTTCTGCTTTGATGATTAGACCATGTACAATTTTTGGTTTGAACGGAGAGGGGCAAGATGTAGAAGAATTCTGGTCCAGCAGAATGGCTGCTCTGGCAAGGCACCATATCCAAGAATCTTCTTGGAATATTTCTGGTCCCTAGGGCTAGAATAAAGATGAACCCTTAGTACACACCTTACTCACAAACAATAAAATTTAGCTTAATTTTTAGAAAGAAGCAACAAGTTTCAAAATGATATATAATTGGGGGGCAGACAAAGTAACATATCAGAGAAAGATCTGACAAAATGATTCACAGAGAAAATATGCACAACTCTCACAAGGACAGGAGAGAGTGCCAACTTAAGGGAGAGTACAGAAAGAGTTGAGGAAGAGGAGGCAGTTTTACAGATACAGATTGCAGGTAAAGATAGAATGAGTCAAAGAATGAGGAGCTGGAACAATTCAAAACATTGCCACAGTTAGTTTGAGGCCAAGCAGAGCAATTTGTTGAGAATTTGAGAGAAGATGGGTTGAATCAGTCAGCTTAGAAAGTGGTTTGAGACAAAACAGCTAAGTTGAATCAAACAGCAAGAGTTCAGAAAAATCTAGAAAGTGTGAGCATATTTAGCAATACGCCTTTGATGTGACTGATATCTGCCAACTGAAAGACACTCAAATTACAGACTAATATCTCTCATGAGCATAGATGCAAAAATAATCAATAAAATAATTTCAAATTGAGCCCAAGAACACACCAGGAAGTATGTCTAACCTGATCAAGTAGTAGTCCTGATATTGAGGATGCAAGGATGTTTCAACATACATAAATTGATAAACATACTTCCCACAAAATTTGAAGAAAAATGTAATAATCTCACTAGATGCAGAGAGGGCCTTTGGAAAAAATAAACATCCCTTCATACTGAAAGAGTTGGAGAGATTAGGGTATAAAAGTATATATGTAAACATAATAATGGCACTTAAATTTAAGCCTGTATCCAGCATCAACTTATGTGGAGAGAATATCAATGCAATGCCACTAAAATCAGGAACAAGACAAAGCTATCCACTCTCACCATATATATTCAATACAGTACTTAGATAGTTTTACATAGAGGAATAGGTTAATTGGAGATAAATACTATAAAAATAGGAAATGAAGAAGTGAAAGTTTCATTATTTGCTGATGATATAATTGTATATATAAGTAACACTTAAAATTCCAGGTAGGTCCCCCTAATCCCAATAAACACTTTTCTCAAAGTATTTTGCTACAAAATTAATTCAGTAAAAATAAGTAGCCCTCCTACATACATTGACAAACTGACTGAGAATGATACTGGGGAATCAATCCCTTTTAAAATAGCCTCAAATTGTAGAAAACATTCTGAAGTCACTTTAGTGAAGCAAGTGGAGGATGTGTGATAAAAATGTTAAGTATTTGAAAAAAAAAGAACATATTACAAAGTAGAAAAATCTACTATTTTCATGAATTGTAGAAATTTCTATCCTACCAAAAGAAATTCACAGATTCAATGTAGTCTCCAAAAAAATTTCCACAGAATTTTTCACGGACCTTGACAAAACAATTTGTGCTCCATGTAGAAAAAACAAACAGTCAAACAAACAAAAATAAAGGTAGCTAAAATAATCCTGAAAAATAAAAGTCTTACTGGATGTCTCACCATTCTTGATTTCAAGTTGTACTACAGGGTTAAGTTGAGGAAAATAACATGGTATTGACATAAAAACAGGAAGATCATCTTCCTGCATGCCTCTTTGAAGACGCCACTGTCTGAAGCCTTCCTAGGAGATCTGCTAGAGCCAGGGCCACAGGTTTCCCAGAATACCTTCAGTAACTTAAGTACACAGGACTCAGGCTACAGACAGAGACATCCAGCACAGTTAAGACCAGAGACAACCAGGAGGCAAGATCAAGACAATAAGCAACAGAAGCCAATATACTTTGACACCCTCAGAACCAATCTATCCCACTACAGCAAGCCCTGTATACTCCAACACACCTGAAAAAAATAGGCTGACCTAAAATGCTATCTCATGAAGATAATAGGGTCCTTTAAGGGGGATATAAATGACTCACTAAAGTAACTACAGGAAAACACAGATAATGAGGTAGAACCCTTTAAAGAGTAAACAAATAAATCCCTCAAAGAAATAGAGGAAAACACAATCAAGAAGGTGAAGGAATTGAATAAAACAGTTTAAGACCTAGAAATGGAAGCAGAATCAATAAAGAAAACATAAATCAAGGGAACCTTGAAAATGGAAAACCCAGGAAAAAGGTCAGGAGATATAAATGCAAGCATTAACAACAGAATGAAAGAGACAGGAGAGAGAATCTCAGGTATCGAAGATACCTTATAAGATATTGACCCAACTGTCAATGAAAATTCAAAACAGAAAAAACTCCTAACACAAATCATTCCAGAATTCCAGGAAACAATCATATAACAAAACCCAAATAATAAGAATAGAAGAGAGCAATGATTCCCAGCTTAAAGGACCGAAAAATGTCTTCAAAAAAATCATAGAAGAAAACTTTCTCAATGTAAAGAAAGTAATGGTCATAAATGTATAAGAAGCCTAAAGAACACCAAATAGATTTGACCAGAAAGGACAAATCTATTTTCCTATCATCACATAATAAGCAAAACACTAAATGAACTGAACAAAAAAAGAATATTAAAAGTTGTAAGAGAAAAAGACCAAATCACATATAAAGGCAGACCTATCAAAATTACACAAGCCTTCTCAACAGAGACACTAAATATCAGAAGAGCCTGGACAGAGGTCATGCAGACCCGAATAGAACACAAATACCAGCCCAGCCTACTATATCCTGAAAAACTCTCAATCATGATAGACTGAGAAACTGAAATATTCCATGGCAAACCAAATTTAAAAAATCATTTGATCAATCCAGCCCACAGAAGATCGTAGAAGGAAAATTCCCACACAAGGACACTACCTAAACCAAAGAAAAAACTAGAAATTAATCATCTTTCCACAAAACTTAAAGGAGAGAGTCACATACACATAATCCTACCCACAACAATAAACAAACCAGGAACTAACAAACTTCTGTGTTTAATATTGCTCCTTATCAACAAACTTAATTTCTGAATGAAAGGCATAAACTAATAGACTGGACACAGAAGGAGGATCCAGAATTTTGCTTCATGAAAGAAAAGCAAAGACAGACACTACCTCAGAGTAAAAATCTGGAAAAAGGTTTTCCAAGTAAATGATGCCAAGATGCAAAAGGACTTGCTCTTCTAAAATCCAATAAAATAGACTTTTAACCAAAAGTTTTCAAAAGAGATGGGAAAGGAAACTTCATACTTATCAAAGCAAAAATCCACCAAGAGAAAGCCTCAATTTTAACATCTATGCCCCAAATGCAGGGAAACCAAATTCATAAAAGAAATTTTACTAAAGGTCAAATACACATCGAACCCCCCACATACACACACTAATAGTAGGGATACTTCAACACCTCACTCTCACTAATGGACAGGTCATTGAAACAGAAACTAATAAAGGTTATGAACAAAATGGATTTAAGACACACACACACACACACACACACACACACATATATATATACACATACATACATACATACATACATACATACATAACATTTCACCCTAAAACAAAGAATATACCTTCTTCTTAGCACCTCATTGTACATTTTTCTATAATTGACCATATCCACAATTACAAAACAAACCTCAACAGGAACAAAAAGATTGTAATAATTCCATGCATCCTGTCAAATCAACATGAACTAAGGCTAGACATCAATAACAACAAAAATACCAGAAAACCAACATACCCATGGAAACTGAACAAATCTTTGCACAATGATAACATGGTCAGTGAAGAAATGAAGAAAATAATGAATAAAAGACTTCCTAGAATTCAAGTAAAATGATAACACATCTTACCCAAACATATGGAAAACAATCAAGGAAGTACTAAAAGGAAAATCCATACCACTAAGTGCACTCATGCGAGATCGTACACTAATAACTTTGCAGTACACCTGAAAAGCCTGGAACAAAGAGAGGCAAACACATCCAAGAGGAGTAGAGGCAGGAAATTGTCAAATCCAGGAGCAAACTAAAATAGAAACAAAGAGAATTATACAAAGAATCAACACAACTAAAAGCTGGTTCTTTGAGAAAATCAACAAGATATATATACTCCTAGGCAAACTAGATAAAGAGCACAGAAACAGTATCCAAAATGACAAAATCATAAATGAAAAGAGACACAACAACAGAAACTGAAGAAATTAAAAAATATCATCAGTTGGCAGAGAAGCATCTTAAAAAATGCTCAACTTCATTAGTCATTAGGGAAATGCAAATCAAAACAACCCTGAGATTTCACCTTACACCAGTCAGAATGGCTAAGATTAAAAATTCAGGAGGTAGCAGGTGTTGGAGAGGGTGTGGAAAAAGAGGAACACTCCTCCACTGCTGGTGGGGTTGCAAATTGGCACAATCACTCTGAAAATCAGTCTGGCGGTTCCTCCGAAACCTGGGCACCTCATTTCCAGAAGATCCTGCTATACCACTCCTGGGCATATACCCAGAGGATTCCCCACCATGTAATAAGGATACATGCTCTACTATGTTCATAGCAGCCCTATTTATAATTGCCAGATGCTGGAAAGAACCCAGGTATCCCTCAACAGAAGAGTGGATGCAAAAAAATGTGGTACATCTACACAATGGAGTACTATTCAGCCATTAGAAACAATGAATTCATGAAATTCTTAGGCAAATGGATGGAGCTAGAGAACATCATACTAAGTGAGGTAACCCAGACTCAAAAGGTGAATCATGGTATGCACTCACTAATAAGTGGATATTAACCTAGAAACCTGGAATACCCAAAACATAATGTACACATCAAATGAGGTACAAGAAGAAAGGAAGAGTGGCCCCTTGTTCTGGAAAGACTCAGTGAAGCAGTATCCAGCCAAACCAGAACGGGGAAGTGGGAAGGGGTGGGTGGGAGGACGGGGGAGAGAAGGGGGCTTACGGGACTTTCTGGGAGTGGGGGGGCTAGGAAAGGGGAAATCATTTGAAATGTAAATAAAAAATATATCGAATAAAAAATAATAATAAAAATTAAAAAAAAATATCATCAGTTCCTACTACAAAAGTCTATACTAAAGAACAGTGTAATGTCTAGATGAAATGGATGATTTTCTAGACAGCACACACCAAAGGTAAATCAAAGCAAGTAAACTATCTAAACAAGTCTATATGCCCTAAGGAAGTAGAATAATTCACTAAAACATCCCAACCAAATATATCCCAGGGACAGATGGTTTTACTGGGGAATTCTACTAGACCATCAAAAAAGAGCTAATACCCAATCTCCTGAATGTATTCCATAACATCAAAACACCACCTAATTAATTTTATGACTACAATTACTCTGATACCTAACCTACACAAAGACCCAACAAAGAAAGAGAACTTCAGACCAATTTTGCTTATGAATATTGATGTAAAAGTACTCAATAAAATTCTAGCAAACAGAATCCAAGAACACATTAAAACCATCATTCACCATGATAAAGTATGCTCCATCCCAGAGATGAAAGATTCATTCAATAAATGAAAATCTATTAATGTAATCTACTATATAAACAAACTCAAAGAAAAAATCACATGATCATCACCTTAGATGCTCAAAAATCATTTGACAGTTATGACAACACTTCTTGTTAAAAGATTTGGAGAGATGACGAATTCAAGGCCCATACCTAATCATAATAAAAGTAGTATGCAGCAAACCAACAGCCAATATCAAATTAAATGGAGAAATACTTGAAGCAATTCCACCAAAATGAGGGATAAGACAAGGCTGCCAACTCTCTCCATATCTATTCATATAGTATGGGAAATTGTAGCTAGGTTAATACACCAGAAGGAGATCAAGGGGATCTAAACTGACAAAGAAGTCAAGTATTTGCATATCAGTATTTGCAGATGATATGATAGTATGGATAAATAACCCCTCAAAATTCTACCTCAGAATTTCTACCGCTGAGAAACAACTTCACCAAATTGACTATATATAAAATTAACTCAAACAAATCAGTAGCCTTCCTTTATAGAAATGATAAATGGGATGAGAAAGACAATAGGAAAATAATGCCCCCTTTACAATAGTCACAAATAATATAAAATATCTTGGGGCAGCTCTAACCAGTGAAAGATTTCTATGACAAGTACTTCAAATGTCTCAAGAATGAAATTAAAGAAGACCTCAGAAAATCGAGGAATCTCCCATGATCATGGATTGATAGGATTAACATAGTAAAAATGGCCATTTTTAGGGGAACAGCTGGAGCACATAAGGCATACAATCAGTGTCGCAGATGGGACAGAAGTCTTCTGGCCGCCACTTGCACCAGGGAGCTGGGCAACTCCACAGCCTTCTGTGCACAGCCTGCCAGGAGAGAGTGATTTCCCTGCGGTGCTTTCACTTCTGAGCATGGAGGTGAGATCTCTACTTTCTTTCTGGAGGGGAACAACTGGGAGTACACAGGACATACAATAAGTAGAGCAGCTGGGTCAGAGGTCTTCAGGCTGCCATTTGCACAAGGGAGCCATGTGGCTCCACAGCCTTTTGTGTACAGACACTGCCAGAAGAGAGTTGGTCTCCCAGGAGTACAGACACAGGCTTACAGGCCCACAGTAGGGACAAGCTCCAGCCAAAGACAGCAAGACAAACTAGCACCAGAGATAACCAGATGGTGAACCAAGGTTATTTGGCAACATCAGAACCCAGTTCTAATACCAGTGCCAGTCCTGGATACACCACACTGGAAAAGCAAAAGTTGGATTTAAAATCAAATTTTGTGATGTTGATAGAGGGCTTCAAGAAGGACTTAAATAATTCCCTTAAAGAAATACAGGAGAGCATGGGTCAACAGATAAAAGCCCTTAAAGAGGAAACACAAAAATACCTTAAAGAAATATAGTAAAATATGGGTAAACAGGCACAAGTCATTAAAGATAAAACACAAAATTCCCTTAAAGAATTACAAGAAAACACAATCAATCAAGTGAAGGAACTGAACAAAACCATCCAGAATCTAAAAATAGAAGTAGAAGCAATAAAGAAATCACAAAATGAGACATTTCTGGAAATAGAAAACCCTGGAAAGAATTCAGGGGTCATAGATGCAAGCATCAACAACAGAATACAATAGATAGAAGAAAGAATCTCAGGTGCTGAAGATACCATAGAAAACATTGACTCAACAGGCAAATAAAATGCAAAATGCACAAAGCTTATATCCCAAAACATCCAGGAAATCCAGGACACAATGAGAAGACCAAACCTAAGGATTATAGGTATAGAAGAGAGCAAAGATTTCCAACATAAAGGACCAATAAATATCTTCAACAAAATTATAAAAGAAAACTTCCCTAACCTAAAGAAAGAGATGCCCATGAACATACAAGTAGACTACAGACTTCCAAATAGAGTGGACCAGACCAGAACGTCCTACTGGCACACAATAATCAAAATACCAAATGCACTAAACAACAAAAAAAAAAGTACTAAAATCAGTAAGGGAAAAAGGGCAAGTAACTTATAAAGGCTGACCTATTAGAATTGCACCAGACTTCTCACCAGAGACAATGAAAGCTAGAAGATCATGGGCAGACCTCATACAGATCCTAAGAAAACAGAAATGCCAGCCAAGACTACTATACCTAGCAAAAATCTCAATCACCATAGATGGAGAAACCAAGATATTCCATGAGAAAACCAAATTTACACAATATGTTCCCACAAATCGATCCCTACAAAGGATAATGGATGGAAAACGCCAATACAAGGAGGGAAATTACACCCTAGGAAAAGCAAGAAAGTAATCTTCTTCCAATAAACCCAAAAGAAGATACACAAACAAGCAACAATCACTATTCCTTAATATCTCTTAAAATCAATGGATTCAATTCCCAAATAAAAAGACAGGCTAACAGAAATATTTTTCATGTAAGTCTTCAATTTTATCAGAAAATGTTTGCAATTCATCTTTCAATTAATTTAGTAATTTTTATGTCTACCATTTTATCTGCTTCATTTTTTATGATAATGTTCAATTTTTATAATTCCACTTCAATCAACTTAGAATTATTTTTATACCTACCCTTTTACCTGTATAATTTTCCATGCTTATCTTCGATTTTAACATTTTTCTGTATATTTCTTCAATTTTATCAGAAATGTTTTTCATGTAAATCTTCAACTTTATCAGAAAATATTTATAATTCCACTTTCAATCAACTTAGTAATACTTTCATGCCTACCATTACTATATCTATAAAAAGTTTTCCATGATAATCTTCAATTTTAACATGTTTTTCTATATTTTTCTACAATTTTACCAGTAAAAATTTTCAATGTAAACTGCAATTCTACCATAAAATGTTTCTACTTCCTTTTTCAATTAATTTAGTGATGTTTTTTATGTCTACCACTTTACTGTTTAATTTTCCATAAAAATTGTCAATTTTACCATGTTTTCCTATATGTATCTTTCATTTTATTAGAAATATTTTCCATGTAAATCTTCAATTTTATCATAAAATGTTTTTAATTCCTTTTTCAATAAAAGAACATGCTTTTCAAAAAAAATGTCCATCTTATTGAAAGCAATCTACAGACTCAACACAAGTCCCATGAAAATTTCAACACAAATCTTCAAAGACACAGGAAGAACAATTCTCAATTTCATTTGGAATGTCAAATTTTCTTGGGTTACATGCTTTATGCATTTTGTATTTTCTTTGACTGTTGTGTCAATGTTTTCTATGGTATCTTCTGCACCTGAGATTTTCTCTTCTCTCTCCTATATTCTGTTGGTGATGCTTGCATCTATGACTCCTAATCTCTTTCCTGGGTTTTCTATCTCCAGGATTGTCTCCCTTCGTTATTTCTTTACTTTTTCTATTTTTATTTTTTGGTTCTGAAAGGTTTTTTTTTTTTCAATTTCTTCAACTCTTTGTTTGTGTTTTCTTGTAACTCTCTAAGGGATTTTTGTGTCTCCTCTTTAAGGGATTCTAACTCTTTGCCTGTGTTGTCCTGTATTTCTTTTCCTTTTCCTTTTCCTTTTCCTTTTCCTTTTCCTTTTCCTTTTCCTTTTCCTTTCCTTTCCTTTTCTTTTTAATTTTTATTAGATATTTTCTTTATTTACATTTCAAATGTTATCACCTTTCCTGGTTCCCCTCCAAAAACATCCTATCCCATATCCCCCTACTCACCAACCCACCTACTCCTGCTTCCATGTCCTGGTATTCCCCTATACTGGGGCATTGAGCCTTCTCAGGACCAAAGGCCTCTCCTCCCTTTGACATTCAACAGAGCCATCCTCTGCTACATATGCAGCTGGAACCATGGGTCTATCCATGCATACCTTTTGGATGGTGGTTTAGTCCCTGGGAGCTCTCTGGATACTGCTATTTTCATATTGTTGTTCCTGCTATGGGGTGGCAAGCTCCTTTAGCTGCTTGTGTTCTTTCTCTAGCTCCTCCATTGGAGACCTTGTTCTCAGTACAATGGTTGGCTGAGAGCACCCACCTATTTGTCAGGTACTGGTAGAGCCTCTCAGGAGATGACTATATGAGGCTCCTGTCAGCAAGTGCTTGTTGGCATCCATAATAAAGTTTGAGTTTGGTGCTTGTATATGGGCTGTATCCTCAGGTGTGGTCTCCTGATTTTCTTTAAAGGGCTTATTTGTGCCCTTCTTAAAGTCCTCTAACGTTATCATGAGATGGATTTTAAGTCGGGGTCTTTCTTTTCTGCTGTGTTGAGATATTCAGGGCTCACTGTGGTGGGAGAACTGGTTTCTGATGATGCCAAGCAGCCTTGGTTTCTGTTGCTTATGTTCTTGCCCTTGCCTCTTGCCATCTGGCTATCTCTGGTGTTAGCTGGTCTTGCTGTCTCTGACTGTAGCTTGTCCCTACTGCAAGCCTGTGTGTCAGTTCTCCTGGGAGATCAGTTCTCTCTGGGAGGAATTTGTGTTTGGAGAGCTGTGGCACAGCTTTGAGGGTCAGCACCAAGGTGCAGATGGAAACTAGAAGGATCCTGACACTGGCTTTTCCTTGGTTCCTATATCTTTTTGACTCTTGGTAAGTCTCTTTTGGGACAGGAATTTGAATATAAGTGGTGGTCTTACCTGTTCTCCCACAGGTGTGTCAGCATTCCTGGGAGACAAGCTCTTTTCTGACGGTATTTGGGTATGGAGTGCTGTGGCACATCATCAGCTCCTTGGCATCATCTGTATAGATTTCAAATAAGGTGGCATTTTGAAAACATATACATGGAATGTTAGTGTGGGAAGTTCTACATCTGGAGACCCAATCATGAGTCTTTAGCTGACCAAGGGCAGTACCTGACTCTAAGATAACTAAAGGTAGTGTTTACGGCCCCAAATAGCAATGTGATAGGGGAAAATGATATCTCACAATCACATGAATTAGTTCCCTTCTGAATGTTATAAACATATTCTTTGATAGAAAAGGAGAAAATAATTTTTTTTAATTTTTTTATTCGATATAATTTATTTACATTTCAAATGATTTCCCCTTTTCTAGCCCCCCCACTCCCCGAACGTCCTGTAAGCCCCCTTCTCTTCCCCTGTCCTCCCATCCACCCCTTCCCACTTCCCCGTTCTGGTTTTGCTGAATACTGTTTCACTGAGAAAATAATTTTAAAAGAATAAATACATGACAGAATGGAAACTTCTACATATAGTCAATTAATTCTGTATGAGTAAAATCTCATACAGAATTATGAAACAAAAGCAATGCAGATAATTCAAATTTACCCCAAGTTATATCCCATTGGAGTTGATCACAATGATAATGACTTGAAAGGACTTCTAGAAAATTTAGAGGAATTCAAAGAAGATATGAATCACCTCTCAAAAAATAGTATCAAACATCTTAATGAGGTGAAATTAATACGATGTATGAAAATAAAAGTCTGTGAAGGGAGAGAATTGTAGAAGAAACATCAAGCTGAAATAATGTTGGAAGCACAAACTCCAATAACCCAAGTTAAAAACTCAGCCTAAAATCTCACCAAAAGTATTGTTCACATGGAAAACGTAGTGCTATAGATGGAAGATAAGTCATAAGAATGTGATTGTTCAGCAAAGAATACACACACACACACACACACACACACACACACACAGAGACAGAGAGAAGAGAGAACATAGAAAAGTATCTGAACACTACAAAAGAAACTGACTTTATTAATATAGATGTGAAAAGAATACCATATTAAAGACAGAACACATTTTGAATAAAAGCATAATACCTTATAAAACTGTTTTCAAACCAAAATTATTTTGAAGTGATAAAAATTCATTTTATATTAACATAGTACAAACCAATCAAGGAGACATTACATTTTAAAATATGTATGTATGATATAAATGTATACCTACTCTTAGAAAGCGGGTATTAGAAGTAAACCTTCATATGAATCTAATACTATGAAAATTCATTAATTCACTACCACAATCTCTTCCTATCATGGGAGAAATTCCATGATAATTTTATACAACTAATTTTGTTAAAGACATTCATATATAGGAGAAAAGGGGACACTGACTAAACCACACAGCATGTCTAGAAAAAGCAGAATGGTTAAGTACAGATGTACTGTCTCTTTCTTCATAGAGACTTGAACTATGTGTTTATTTTTCTATAGCACAATAAAATACATTTGGATATCCTATTCTTGTTTGTAGTCAAGTTTGATGCATGTGTACACTAAGGTGTGGGATTTCAAAGAAGTCATTTGAAAGTATTTGAAAAAGAAAGTAAATGCAGCATTATTTAAATTGAGAGAATATAGGCAAATATTTAATAGAGAGAATATAGGTAGAGATTTACAGATGGGGTGGCATATTAATGATAGATAAACAGAGCCTTTTGGTACAGCAAGGACTCTATAGTGTATAGAAGGGAAGCTTTTAGGCAATGAAGGACTGTTACAATATGTCATCATAGAAGGACCAAAGTTTCTACTATGTGTATCAAATGCTTCTCATAAATTATGTATCTAGAAGACATATAAAATATGTCTACTAGCAACATTCCAAATATTCTCATTGAATAGTTGGCTTGTGAGTGTTTAGAACAGTATTCATATTAAAGTGCATGAACTTGTAAACTAGAAATGTTTTTCACCAAAAGTAACATAAAACAGACAAGTATTAAACATTACTTTATAGAAAATTCATCACTTTAAGATACTGTTTTATTGTTGGATACATCGGCATTTCAAGTCATAAACACTTTTATGAAGTCAAGGGTATAAGATTTATTATTTACCATGGATCCTTTCTCTCCAATGTCACTTCAGATTTCACAATATGCCCTCCAACAACAGATCTTGCTTTTCCTCAAAGGAATCTTTCTGACATTCAAAGAAACTGACATACTTTTATCAATTTCTGTGTCATTTTCCCAAAACAGCTATTTCAAAGAATACTGACTGAGTTCACATGAAATCTTTTTCTTGTAGCTCAGATGGCACCAGGGGAATGGTTGTCAGTGTGATAAGCTGTGAAAGTATGACCTGGTGTTAGCTGTCATTGAGAAAATACAGTATACTGAAAAGTTCCTTGCTCATAGAGAATAGTGTACCATTCAATAATTATGCTATATACACTGTACTGTATTATTTATCAACAATTGAAGCCACCAACAAAATGACGCATGACTGTGGCAGAGTGTGACTTTGGACATAAGTTTTGCATTCCTGACTCTTGATAAGGTTTAATTGTGAAGAAGTCCATGTTTCTATTTATAAGTCAAAGTAAAAGGCTGTTTTGTAAAAAGGGCTGTAAAATTCAAGGGAAAATGAATTTTGCAGATAATGAGATTAAAGTATCCTTTTACAGCACTATAGAAAATCATTCCTTTTGCTTCTGCCCCGTCTTTCTGAATATGCAGTATGAAGGGGATTTATAAGAATGCCTTTAATAGTCAATCTTTACAATCTTTCAGAAGTAAAAATATAAAGCAATTTGGGACATCAGTTCAAAGACTTTCAAGATTTATGTGTTTTCATATGACAGAAATGAAAAGTTGGGGACTCTTTTTGATTTTTTTTGAATTTTTCCCCTTTTCCCATTTAATTGAAAATAAATTCTTCTTTCATACAATGCATCCTAGCCACAGCTTCCCATCCATCTACTCCCACCCCACATCATTCTTTAAGTATAAAATAAGTACAATAGTCTTCAAACTACTTCAAATGAAACATCCAGCATTTTAATATGAGCAAGAATGTGAGTTTAATACTTATCTATTCACCAAAGGAAACAGTGATCTATTGTTCTCACAGTGGTTAAATATTTGATGTCAGTTAACTGTGGGTAATTACAGTCTGTGGGTGTATGAATTTGTAGCAGATTTTTAGTCTTTATATTTTAAGACCATTGAAATATAATGAATAAGTTCTCTTTTATATGTTGCATTTATCAGAAGAATAAAACATAATGGACTAACTGACCTTTTAAAATTTGCCTTTTCTCATTATCTAGTATTTAAGATTCTTAGCATTGTTCTTTTATATTTCTCCTATTAGGATGAGAGCTCAAGATTTAATAGCCTAAATTACACACTGTCAAAAGATTAACCATTTCCACATCTGTCATAACTACAGCAGGGTGGCTAGACATCTTGGTACAATTATGACACTCTCAGGCAATTTTAAAATTTTTTTAGAGGAGAAGAAACTGGGTAGATATGAAATTTTTATATGAATTTTTTTTAGTAAAAGAATTATGCATATCCATATATAGGAACCATATGCAAAAGAGAAGAAGAAGAGAATCAAATATTGGGGAATTGTTGTGACGATAAAACAAGAACAAATATTTACTTTGACACTGTTTTATTACTATTATAATTTCTCATGGAGCCAAGTGTGTTTTCACAGGCTTGCCATCTCATCTTTGAGGAGGCACAGGCAGAAGGATTTCTTTTATTTCAAGGCCAGCCTTATATACATATTGCGCTCCAGAACAGCCACCCAATCTCAACACACAAAAACCAATCATCTAACCAGACAAAAATGTGCACATGATCTTGCTGAAATAATATTTAATAAAGTATGAATAGTCAGTTTTACAGATATTAAGGTCAAAATGACATAAATGTAGATGAAGAAACATTGATAAAAGAAAGATTTGCACAGGATGGGGTAGCTATGTTTAATAGTGTACTTAATTTGACTTATTTGAAAATATATTACTCAGAAAAAAGGTGATGATGCAAGTTTTACCTCTAGGGATATAATTTGCATAGATGCTGATTTCTGAATGCCAAGTGCAACTGAAGCATGATGCCAGAAACCTGCTTTGAACTCACCTTAAAATAAGCAGTGAGCCAGCACTGGGGATATGAAACCTGAAGAGACCTCTAGACAAGCAGGAACTGCAATGGAGGGATAGGGACACCAACCCACCCACAAAACTTTTGACCCCAAATTTATCCTATCTATAGAAAATATGGGACAGGGGATAGAGTAGAGACTGGGAAAATCGCCAATCCATAACCTGTCCAACTTGAGACCCAACCTATGGGCAAGCACCAATTCTTGACACTACTGATTATACTCTATCATGCTTGTAGACAGGAATCTATCTTGGCTTTCCTGTGGAGCTCCAATCTGCAGCTGATGCAGACAGATGCATGGAGCCAGTGGATGGAGCTTGGGAACTCCAAGGAAGGAAAGAAGCCAGAAGAGGATAGGAACTCTACAAGAAGACCAACAGAGTCAACTTATCTGGACCATTGAGGCTCTCAGAGACTGAACTACCAACCAAGGAACATACAGAGGCTGGACCGAGGCCTCCCTACTCATATGTGGCAACTGTGCAGCTTGGTCTTCATGTGGGTTCTGAACAACTGGAGCGAGGACTGTCTCAGAATCTGTTGCCTGTATGTGAATTTTTTTTCTAGCCAGGATTGTGCTGTCTGGTCTCAGTGCGAAAGGATGCACCTAGGTTCATGTGCCAGGGTAGAGAGATATCAAGGCCCCTCCCACCTTCTCAAAGGGGAAGGAGAATGGAGAGGGGAGAAGAACTGTGAAAGAAGTTGAACTGGAAGGAAACAATGAGTAGGATGTAAAGTGAATATGTAAAAAAAAAAATAGTAATAATAAGCAGTAAGCAATCTTTAATTGGTCTAATTCTATCCTATTTGGATATCAGGTTCATTTATTCTTAAGTACATACCTCTATAGTCACACTCATTTTGTAATATATATTGACTTTGATTTTGTTATATATAAAGCACTGACCTACTCTAATTTACATCTCCAGTTATATGAATCCTCAGAATCTTTGTGCTGGTAGCCACTGAACTAGTATATTGAACTCTAATCACTGAGAACTTATTTCCATACAGAGATAAAAAGACTCAAGCATACATTTGCTGTCATGTATATGGCATACATTTAAATATAGCATTGTAATATACAACATTTTTCAAAACAATTATTCTCCTAAATCTTTAAAAATATTTTACCATCTTTTAAAATATTTAAAAATATTTTACCATGGGGCTGGAGAAATGCCTCACTGGGTGAGAGCACTGACTGCTTTTCTAGAATTCCTGAGTTCAATTCCCAGAAACCACATGGTGGTTTACAGCCATTTTAATGGGAACCCAAGCCCAATTCTGTTGTGTCTGAAGACAACAACATTGTACTCAAGTATATAAAATTAAATCTTTAAAATAAATCATTACATTTATATGTGTGTATGTATGTGTGTGTATGTGTGTGTGTGTGTGTGTGTGTGTGTGTGTGTGTGTGTGTGTAAGCATGCCAGTATTTGGGAGAACATCTCACAGTGTGGATCTAAAAGTGAGGGGACAACTTGTGAAATGTAGGTCCTGTGGTTACTCAGGAATTGACCTCAAGTGATTCAGCTTTGTGTCGAGTGCCTTTAACTGAGCATTCTTCTTTGCCCTTTAAAATTTATTTTTATTTGATCTTGCACATTTGAAACTTCTAATCTTGATGTATACTCATTATTTCTATGCTACAGCTTTTTTGATTAATTTCTGACTCTGGGTCTCTGATTCTCTCTCTTCCTCTATCACCCTCTTCATCTCCCTCCCTTCCCCCCTCTCTGTGTTTACAGAGCTACACAATTTTCCATTAATGCTTTCAATGTTAATGTACATTGTACACTCACAAATGTAAAAACCTATATAGAAAGAAAGAAAAGGACAGTATTCTCAATTAAGGAAGTAGGTGAAAATGTGTTCCGTATTCTGTCTTCCAAAATGAGATAGAATACATGTCAGCTTAGCCCAGTTGGGAGCCGTGACAGACCAAAGTATGATACCACCAAAGTGCAAATTAATGAACCAACAAGCTTTACTGAGGTTATTTATAGACTTATAAGTAAAGAGTTACTTAAAGAAGCAGAAATGACTCAAAGGCAGCTGCATCACAGAAACCTGCACCAGCATGGATTCAGGCCACAGCATTTCAAAGTCTGGAGTATAATGCACAGTCTTCAGGCAACTGAAGAGGTGGAAGGGCTTCATTTCCAAGTGGCTCAGTTGCTCCCAACTGCTTTCAGGAGCTCTGCTAAACTCTGCTTCTATCAGGCTGCTTGCATTGTCTTTAATCCTTTAGGAAGTTTAATTTTTTTTTTTTTTTTTTGCAAATTGTCCTTTTACAAATTTATTTATTTATTTACTTACTTTTTACATCCTGTGTCCCCCATCCCCAACTCACTCACATAGTCCCTTTTCCCTGTCCCCCACCCTGTCTCCTTTTCCTCTGAGAAGTTGGAGGCACCCCTTGGTTTATCAAGTTTCTGCAGGGCTAAACACATCCTCTCCCACTGAGGCCAGACAAGACAGCTCAATTAGAGGAACATATTCCACAGACTGGCAACAGCTTTTAGAGATTGCTCCTGCTCTAGTTGTTGGGAGATCCTCATGGAGACTGAGCTGCACATCTGATACATAGGTGCATGGGTCCTATATCCAGCCCCTGTATGTCCTTTGGTTGGTTGTTCAGTCTCTATAAGCCCAGGTAAGTTGATGCTGTCGATCTTACTGTGGAGTTCTTATATCCTTTGGAGCCTTCAGTCCTTTGCCCAACTCTTCCATAAGAGTCCCCAGCTCCATCAAATGTTTGATTATGGGTTTCTGCATTTGTTTCAGTCAGCTGCTGGGTGGAGCTTCTCAGAACACAGTAATGCTGAGCTCCTGTCATGCATGTCCTTTTGGCTCTGGATTTCTTCACTCAGGATGATATTCTCAAGTTCCATTCATTTGCCTACAAAATTGCCTTGTCTCAGTCTTTGCAGTATGGCTTCACTGGGAGTGACTCTTGGTAGTCTGTATTGCTTACTCTGGGAGCAGATTACCTATTGAGTCTGGTTATTTTTTTGCGGGGGTGGGGGAGTTTCTAAAGCTATTTGGAGTTGTTTACTATCTGTATCAAGGAGCTTCTATGCAGGATGGAATGTATCAGTCACAGAGGCAACTGCTGCATGACAGCCATGGTCGTTTGAGTGATTTTACATAAAAGAACGCTTCATTAACTGCTAAGAACTGTGGTACTTGGGGCCTGTAGAGCTGGCAGCTGTTGTTGTTTCAGAGGACATGAATTTTGATTGCACCACTCATATCAGCCACCTCGCAACAGCCTGCAACTCTAGCTCTGTTGAATCTGACTTCTTAACCTTCAAGCACTTGCACACAGTTGTACATACAGTCATGTGGACACAAATAATCATAATACACAACAATAAAATATTCCTTAAAATAACAGAGAAGAGTGAGTAAAACTCTCAATGTTTCCATGGGGAAGAAGTATTATAAGTGTTTGTCTAATAGCAGTAACTATTTACACTACTGTGTGATAGTTATAATCGATAAATCTTATGAGTATCCCTTTATTTCTTATTTTCTGAATATATATGAGCATGGTTTGTGCCAAGAAAAGTGACAGAAATTAAGGCGGTATATTCAGAAGCATGATGTAAGGGGGGTGATGTATTAGTAAGAGCTGAATAAAATTTGTCATAGTTTAGCAAAATTGTTAAGGAATGAGTTATATATAAAACTAAAAAACACTGTAATGATGAGGTGAAAGAAGAATTATTTTCTTAATGTTATGCACAATATTTCATACAGATTCATGCTAACAGAGGAGATCTGCATAGTAATCTCATATTTCTAAATGTTAGAAATCATTAATGGTATTTAAACATATTCATAGAATATTTAAATCCACATCAAGCGCCTACATTTACATATTATCTTAAATTGTCAAGTAAAAATGAGATTGCCCAAGTGCAATAAGTTAACAAAGCATTTTCAAAATGTGTCAGATATTTAGTCCTCAGAATTATTTCTTTATTGTAACATATTTTAGCTACATGAAAGAGCATCTTTTCCAGCTCAAAGCAGAACTGCCTGTCAGGTGGTGAAATGCAATATGCTGAAAAAATATGGCCATTATTTACAATAATGAATCATATTACTAATGGTGATAAGATTTTGGAGTGATGGTATTAATAACAATGACCTTCATAGAGTCATATAATTGAACACTTATTCATGAAGGAGTGACAGACACTGTTTGAAAAGGATTATAAGGACTTTAAAGTGTGGTATCTTGGGGTAGGTTTGGCTTTTTAGAAGAAGTGTGTTACTCAGGGTGAGCTTGGAAATTTCATAAAGCTCACACCAGGCCATGTCCTGTCTCTCTGCTGCATGTGGCTCAGGATATGAAGCTTTCAGCTTCAGGGTTATGTCTGTCTACATACTGCCATGCTCTTCACTATAATGGAACTGGTCTGATTTTTTGAAAATGTAATTGCAAGCCCCCAATTAAATGTTTTCTTTAACAAGAGTTACTATAATCATGGTGTTTCATCACAGCAATGGGACAGTGGCTAAATCATTTAGGAGTGATTCAAACATAGCTAGTACTCTAGCAACTACCTTCTCTGTCATGTAGTACTCTGAAGACTTGTATACATTAGAAAAGGCTCAGAATAAGCACTCGTCATGATCATCAATTTGCATCAACATCATGGGTATAATAAACCAATTCTATGTGTAAGATGGCTCTGAAGGATCATTTCCTAATTAAGTTGTCCTTTATCTGCCATTCATTCAGTTTTTTATATTATGATATTTTACTAGCTAGAGCATTTTTATTAGTTGAAAGGCTTACAAGTTACAGGTTGTTCAGTATAGTAGAACAGGGTTGAGTTTGTTTAATCTGTAACAATTGACCAAAAACAGGCTTTCCTATTCCTATTCTAACCTGTTTAATTGCTTCAATTAGTTCAGTACTTTTTGGAGTTTTGGAACAAGTTGCCTTAATTTTTAAATGATAATTTTATGTGTTGAAATAAATTGCTATGATTTACTGTTGAAATTTAATATCATACATGGCAGGTGGAATTTAATACTGAACAAAAGATGTAAATCATTCCATATACTCTTTTTTATAAGACAGTCATAGCCTATACATGCTATATTCTTAAATCATGTTTCAAAACACTTTATCTTGACTTTTCCCTTAAAATTCCCTGGTTAGAATTTTTGTCAATTTGACCCTAGCTAGAGATATATGGCAAGATAAAACCTAATTTTGAATGGATAATATAAACCTCCTATGTCTTCATTTTGAGAACCAGGCCTGATTTTAAAAAACAACCAAAAGGCACCAGCTGTAGGAAAAGGCCATAAGTCCCAGAAACTAGGTCATAAGACACCAGCTATAGGAAGAGACCATAAAATCTAGAACAAGGTCATAAAATCTTCTCCAAAAGAGTAGCCTAGGGACAACCACAAAAATGCAGAAATAATTTATCTCAGAATGGGACATCTGCCCTAGGCAGCAAGCACTATTTCATCACATGATTGAAAGTTCATGATATAAGAATGTAGATTACTGATCACTTGTGATCCCCTAGCACCAACCAATGGAATTTTAGATTTCCTAATCCTTCTAGAAAGCTCCTTTGATTCCCTATAAGAAAGCTTGTGTGCCTTTGTCTTCAGTCACCATTTTGGAGAATGATTGATACCCCCCACCCCTGCCACACACACAAGCTGTATGTTTCTGCAGAATAAATGCTTTTTGTTTTTGTGTACTATCTGTATCTGGTGTCTTCCTTCAGCAATTTTTGGATCCTTAGAATTTGAGAAAATTTATCCACTAAATTAGCTTCTGGGAAAGACTTTAGGGCATTTTCTTGTTCAATGATTATCAAGGGAGGAACCAGCCACTGGGTGGGACCAGACCTGGGCAGATCATCCTGGGTTCCATAAGAATGCAAGCTGAGAAAGCCAAGAGAAGCAATTCCCTAAGTATCAATCTTCAATGGCCCCTGGTTCCTGCCTTCAGAATTCAGTTCTTGAGTCTCTGCTCTGGCTTCTATCAGTGATGACCTGTAACTGGAAGTAGACTAGAAACAAATCAATTCTTCAAGTTGAGTTTGGTCAAATTTTTTTTTTTTTAGTTAGAACAGTAGAAACTCAATGGAAATGTTGAGGATAATAATGAAATAGTATAGTCAAAACATTGTATGATCATTTAAATAGTGGAATTATTCAATACATGTGACCAGAGAAATGTTCAAGTGAGGAAATACTATCATGATTATCTGGTTCTAAACTGAGTATTGCCTTTCAGGAGTCAAGAACAGTTACCATTTTAGTGAGAAACTAAGTCAGTTTTGAATAGTTGGCTCAGACATAGAAGATATGCACTCTATCCCAATCAGCACAGTACTGTGCCATCCTTTCTCCCATAATAGGATGCTTGAGTCTACAGAGGAAAAAAATACCTCTTTTTTGAAGCACAAGAAAATTTCTCTAATTGGACTCTTCTGATTTTGTTGTCTCCAACTATTTTCATAGAATGACATGTTTCTGGAATAGTCAATGAATCACTGATGTAGAAAACCTGCTATCTGGAAGAAAGAGCAGACTTTTGCAATTAATTTTATGGTTAATTATATATATATATATATTATGCAAACGTTAACTGATTTGTATATGAGTGAATCTCAAAATAAAATCAGAAATTTGTCTTTATAGAGATATTGTGAGTCTGACTCTACCTATGTGCAGAAATTTAAAATTTATTAAATACAACATTCATACTTAATTACAATATCTTTTGCAAATACTGGAAAGTATTTGCATAAAGACTTTTTAAGATGTGATTCACTGCTAAGCCTGGAGTGCCCTTGGTGGGGACAGAATGACATGGTTTCTGACCCTGGGACAGAGCCCTGGTGTGAGCCTCCATTTTTGTTAATGCTGCCTTGGACATAAAGCTTGTTTGTGTAATAATGTACATATTTTCTTGTCACACTAATAGTTGAGACATTTTCTTTCTGAGGAATGTCCTTTCTGCTAATGTGAATGAGTCCATGATAATTAGAAACTGCAAGAGTCCAGAGTCAAGGGTGTGGCCAAGTCTCAACAAAATGGTAAATTCTGGGACTTTCAACATAGCTCTTAATGTGATGAAAAAGAGCTCTAAATACATGAGTTTGAAAATATGTAATTTCTCAACTCTGCAAAAAATAAGGATGTGATATGAATTATATGAGGAGTTTAACAAATCTAAGAACAGAAGTAGCTGTGCTATGAGCCAACTTGTTAGAAAATTACTAAGGAATTAAATAAAGAGATTTAGGGAGTGGTGATCACAGGAGATCCTACTTAGCTATGCTTTTTGGTTCTGTTTGTTTAGGCTTGCATAGGCAGATAGATTCCTGAGTTCAATATCAGCCTAGGATAGAGCTCTGGCATGGTGCATGGCATATTGTCTGTGCTTAACAAAGGCAGACATTTCTCAGAATTCTTTTGCAATGTTAAGAAAAAAGGTATACTTGTTGTTTCCTAAGAATCAAAGAGCTGGGATTGCATGATGCTGATTTGTAAGATAATCAAAAGGAATCTGGAGTAAATGATTGGATTGATATATAAAAAATGACGGGACCTGTGTTCTGCAGATGTGCTATCCAGAGAATATATTAGGATAAAAAAGAGAGGAAACACACACACACACACACACACACACACACACATCATAAGCAATCAGTACATGGGTAGAGAGATCTCTTAGAATAACAAGCAAGCAGAATATAGATAGAGAAATCTCCAGAGAGAAAGCAGAACATCGAGAGAGGCAGATTGGAAAAGCAGAGCTGTTTCAAACAGAACACAGGTCATCAGCTTAGATCCACAATTTGTCTTTAAATTATGCTTTTTGCAGCTCCAAGACATCCTTCTCTCAGAACCTCTCTTCAAGCTGAGGCTGGTCCTTAGTAATTTATAGAGGGATAATACATACTCAAGAGAAATTGCAGTGAATTTTTATGTGCATTGTTTGCTTTGTGCATTGTTGTAACAGGCATTCAATGTATTAGAAATTACCAGTCTCATAGATATAAAGTAATTATTCATCTGAGTTCATTTATTGCAGTGAAGTGTCATTTTTCCAATATAATTCAGTTTCACATCTGTATGCTGACTGTGTAACTGAGTAACTATTGAATTATTATAAATGCTTGTATTTTTAATTTAGAGTGAAAATGACTTTATGCCATTTTTACTGAAAGTTGATTGTATAAAAATTAATCATGTAGAAGCCATGGATCATTTACAGAGATGCTGTAAAGGCTTTTCTGATTTTTTTTCATATAAGATAACTCAGTATTTTACAACAAACATTTACAAATAACTTCATTGAGAGTATAATACTACAATACATATAAGTATATGTAATTCATTCTGCATTTTATTTCTTTGTGTTTATATAATACACATGCATGTAAAGAAATCAAGTGTCATTTTAATGTAAATATTTTGTCATCTTATCAACTACTTAAATTTGATAGGTATCCATATTAATAAAAGTAGTATATGGGATCAGTCATTTTGATGGATCAGGCCAGGTAGATGTATATTAAATGCCAGGAAAATTACTTTCAAAATTATAGGCTAGATACTTTATACTATCTTGAGCATGCATTTAACAAGGGTGGTTTTCCATTTTTATTTTGTTAATATACATTCATTACTTTATTTAATTAAAAAGTTTATTTCTTGTTATATATGTAGGTGTCTTTCCTGCATGTTTGTATGTGTACACCTGTATACCTGTTTCCTGCCAAACTGCTTCGTGCCCAAGAAAACATTAGAAGTACGCAACAGATTGTTTAATCCAAGTCACACATATATGTGTACAAGTATCAAATTGGGAAAACCTATGTGATTCTGAAGATGGTTCTTTCCCATGCTGGTATAGATCTCACATTCTAGTGCCATACCATGTGCCTGTGCTCTCACACTGTGTATGAGTCTCATGCTGTGCAAGTGTCTTCTTCTTTATCACATCATTTTCTTCAATGTTTCATAGCAGAGTACTTTCAAACAGCTCTTTACATAAAACTGTTATAAGGGGATTGTCCTTCATTCTTACCAGGGGATGGGGGCTTTGTTTCTTTTAATATAAAAATCCTGTTTCATTATCACTATTGACAAAATTTCTAGGAAGTATCTTGATTTCAAAATGTCTCTTGGTCTTTAGCCAGAACTTAACTCGAATGAATCCTATGGACTCTAGATGTTCCTAGGACATTTACCTCAAGAGGGAAAAAGTAAAAGGAAGTATTACTTTAAGTAATACTTTACTTAAAAGTATTAAGGAAGACTCTGGTTTTGGTCTGTTGTATATGTATGGTTGCAATAATGAATGACTTAGGGAATAGTATGAGACATAGAGGAAAAGTTTGCATTTAGACATCTTGCTTTTCCTTTTTTTTAAATATTTTTATTTTCTATATTCTTTGTTTACATTCCAAATGATTTCCCCTTTCCCGGATCCCCCCTCCCCATATGTCCCATAAATCTTCTCTCCATCCATTTTCCAATCAACTCCCTCCTTTTTTCCCTCTGTCCTTATATTTCCCTCCAATGCCTGATCAATGTTTTCCAGGATCAGGACCTTCTCCATACTTCTTCATGGGAGTCATTTGTTATGTAATTTGTGCCTTGGGTATTCAGGGCTTCTGGGCTAATTAATATCCACTTATCAGAGATTGCATTCCATGTGTATTCTTTTGTGACTGGGTTACCTCACTTAGGATGATATTTTCCAGATTAAACCATTTGCCTAAAAATTTTGTGAATTCATTGTTTCTAATTGCTGAGTAGTATTCCATTGTGTAAATATACCACATTTTCTGTATCCATTCCTCCTTTGAGGGGCATCTGGGTTCTTTCCACACTTGACTGAGAGAAGATTTTAAATAAAGATGTTTATAGAATAATCAAATTTGCTTTAGAAATTTGCCTGAGGCAAATTCATCAACATGGAATCTTACAGTGATGGGTGATGTTCACAGTGACTTTACCACACTTAAATAAATGAAAACTCCAGAGCTGGGATATGTGTACCTTATTGGTCTGTAATAGAATACCACTTATTATTTATCTTTTGCCAAATTTATTTCATGGAAAATTATACCTTCTAATGAGCAGATTGATGTTTTACATATCCAATAAATGGTTTTTTGTTTTGTTTATTTGTTTTCAGGGATAAGGGTGAAAGTATTTGTTTTTAGTGTGAGACACTTTCTTCTTATATAGAGCAGTCAGTATAAAAGACACTATATAGCCTAGGTGTCCTGGAATCCATCATGGTCCTTCTACATCAGCATTTTAAGTGTGGGCAAGAGCCATGATGCCTGGTTTTGTTGAATTACTATTATTTATCTACTTGTCTAGGAGCTAACAACTTTCAAAATGATATATATGGCTCTTGTCTTGACAATACTCATGTTTTAATAATGTGTCTGAAAAAAATGAATATGTATTTTGAAGTAAAATGTGTGAAAATTTTATTGGTTGACATAAAAAGCTGAGGACAGTTTTATTTTTAAATGGGGACAGTAGGTCTATAGAGAATGCCTGTTGAGTAATACATTTACATGAATGATAACCAGTACTGGCTATAAAAACAGTAAAGGTCATTAAATTTCAGCTGGGAAATTATATGCAAGCCACTTTCAGTCGTTCATAGACTGTGCCCAGTTTGAACACATTAATAGTAAACTCAGAATCACTAGTAATGGATTGGTGTCATATTAAAGAAAGAAACAAAACACTTCTACTGGGTAATATTTAACTAAGGGAACAGTTTTGAATTTCCGATTTTATTTTCTAAGCATTTTCTTCCTCTTGTTTGTTGTATGTGTCTGAATCTGAGTCTATCTTTTGAGACTAATCTGTGTGTTTATCTGTCTTTGTGTGTCTCTATACATCATTGCAAGGCCTTTGAGTGTCATGACCCTCATGAGTATCTTTTTTTGAACAGCACACAAAAAAGGAGCACTTGTGGAAGGAATGAGTAACACTATCCAGAAATTTTTAACAGTTTTCAAAGGACTAAGTCATAGATTTCAACTGATTCAGATCATAGAAAGCATCACTGTTTGTGAAGCAACATCTGTAAAATATGTCCAACAATTTATGGTGGATATTAATTTTATAAGTCTGCTTTCAGCCTATATTTGCTATGTTCATCAAATTATTGTCATAATACACATGAATTAACTTAGTTCAGGGACATTGAATATTATATAATTTAATATTGCAGTTATGCAATAGCTTAGTTTGTCAATGTTTCTCATATTTAAAATTCAAGGCAGATAAGTTTGGTTTTTATATTATTTTTGTTAAGGCATGATAAACAAACCAGCTGATTTTACACAGTACAATCTTTTGTGCTTTCTTATTTGGAAATGTATTATCAATATGATCTTTAAAACTTTAGATTGTGTTTTCTCAATTTGTTAATCTGTAGTGTTATAATTGTACCTAACTTCCTATGATTGTCGTAGAAATTTAATTATTGTTTTGAAGGAAATAACTCTAGAAATTGCTATATAATATTGTTCTGACTTCTCCCATCCACTTCAAAGCCACTATCTGCTTAAGAATCTTTATCTGCTAGGGAGATATCTCAATAACATGCTGCTTGCAAACCAAGACTTATAATCTTAGTTTGTTCACCACTATTAACATTGTGGAAGGAGAGACTCCTACAATTTGTTACATTATCTCCAGGACACCCATATCCTCACACAAAATATTTAATGTAGTTTCATAAAAGAGTCCATCTGTCCTTAATTGGAGCATCCTCAGCTACTTTCTCTGTGAGCCATTTTGTGTATTTTGTTAAGGGAACAATGTTTCGCTGATGAGAGAAGTGATTTATCCCATTATGCCATGACTGTGAGGGATAATTAGAGTGATAGAAAGTATCATATTATTTTTTCTAATTTTAGTGGGCGCTCTTCTAGTATTTTATCATTAAATACTTTATTTACAGCAATTTTTGGTAGGATCTTCATCAAGTTAAAAAAATCTTCCCATACAGAAAACTAAGGAGCTTACATATTCTTGTTATAATCAGTAATGACTATTTAAACTTTGCAAGATATTTTTAATTGAACCATCTCACAATTTCTTGATTAAGGTTCACACCTTCCTCTATGTCTTTTACTAGTATATTTCAGATGTTATTTATCACTCCTTTATTTCAATGTATCCTTTTTTCTTCTAGAAAATTTCAGTTGCACATGATTATATGATTCTGAAACCTGGTTTATAGATTTCATCTTGCCTGAGTGCATCGGTCACATTTAGTTCATAGAATGAAATCTATAACAATCAAGGATATTAAAAAAGTTTCCTTTGAGTCTATTTATAGAGCAAAATATACTTACTGATTTAACTATGATGAACCATTCTTGCATCTCTGGAATGAAATTGAATATTTTGTATCCTCATTTTGGTGTATTCTTGAATTCAATTCGCTAATATTTTACTGATATCTTTTGTAATAATATTAGTTAGAGAGAATGGTTAACATTTTTCTGTTTATTTTTTAAACCGAATCCTTTTCTGGTTTGTCATCAAGCTAATATCAGCTTAATAAAAAGATTTTAGACTCTTTCTTTTCTTGACTCTTCTGTAGTCAGCTTTATAAAGATGAACTTGAATATGTCCTTCATAGCCAATAGCAGGTAAACCTACTGTAGTAGATAACAATCACAAGCTTCATACTTTCTATGAAAGAACTAGCTGCTTATGCTGTCAATGAAGTCTAGGGAGGTTATGTGGTTTGAGTCAGTGCAGTGTTGGGAAAAGTTTTCCTATAAAGCAAGATGTCTTGACCTATAACAACATATGAATTCTCTTGAGTAAAGGACATTCTTGTTAAAAAACCAAGGAGAAGTAGAAAAGGAAATCTACATTTGTTCATGAATAACAATATGAATGTTCTTAACTTAGTTATTGTTAAAAGTAATAAACAATAAATAAGTAAATGGTAAACAGATGTATAAATTGAGATAGATATCAGCTTTTGATCTCTCTAGAGATGATGTTCCTGAATATGCTGTCAGAAAGACCTTAAACAACAATGTTGAGAAAGTGAGAAATTAATTGGTACAGGGTTTAATTTTCTGAACAGAACTCCAAAGGTTGAGGCTCTAAGAACAAGGATTGATAAATGGGACCTCACGAAACTGGAAAGCTTCTGTAAGACAAAGGCACTGTCAATAGGATAAATTGGCAACCTGCAGCCTGGGGGGGAAAATCTTCACTAACTGCACATCCAAAATATATAAAGAACTCAAGAAGCTAACTACCAGAAAAATAAACAATCCAATCAAAAAATGGGATATAGAACTGAACAGAGAATTCAAAACAAATTAATCTGGAATGGCTGTGAAGCACTTAAAGAAATGGTGGAAATCCTTAGTGATAAGAAAAATGTAAATCAAAATGACTCTGAGATTCCACCTTACACAAATCAAAATGGCTGAGATCAAAACCACAGGTGACAGCACGTGTTGGAAAGGATGTGGAGCAAGAGGAACACTCCTCCATTGTGGGTAGAATTGCAAACTGTTACAACCACCCTGGAAATCAATATGGAGATTCCTCAGAAAATTGGAAATAGATCTACCTGAAGAGTCAGCTATACCACTCTTGAGCATATACCTAAAAGATGCTCCACCATGCCACAGGGGCACACATTTCACTATGTTCATAGCAGCCTTGTTTGTGACAGCCAGAAGCTGGAAACAACCCAGATGTCCCACAACAGAAGAGTGGGTACAGAAAATGTGGTTAATTTACACAATAGAATACTATTCAGTTATTAAGAATGAGGCCATCCTGAGTTTTGCAAGCAAATGGATTGAACTAGGAAATATCATCCTGACTGAGGTTGCTCAGACCTAAAAAGATATGCATTCAATGTACTCATTAATAGGTGAATATTACCCAAAAATTTAAAAATGTGCTACTATGACTTCAGGACCTTTGCAGAGAAGGAGGTACCAAGACTTTAAGAACCAAAGGTGATTAATACTACCATCAAAGAAATAATATTTTCTATAGACAATAGGGCACTTTACCATGTGTACTTATCAGTTATAAATATATGCCCAAGATGTATGTGAGCTTAAGGCATGCAACAATTGACCGGGCATAAAGGGAGATGAGTATAGAATCCCACCACTAGTTGATTTTTTTTTTGAAATTAGGTGAGGTTTTGATGAGGCATTTGAAACCTGTTGGAAGAGTATACATGGTTTTTCTTTACTGATGTGAACCCTGACAATTTGCTCACACTTGAGGGCAGGGTTAATTCACAAGATTAGTTGGACAATCCAAACTCTACTCAGGGGAGACAGAACAAAAATAAAATTCAAATTAGGGAAGTTAGAGATGGAAATTTTAGAAGTTGGATTTGATAGTTAAGAAGGGGACAGGGAGCGGAAGAGGCTAACATGATTAGTTATTGAGTGGGGGCAAAGGACTGAAGCACTGAGGGTCTGCAGAAAGAATAGAAACAGGTACCCTTGGGAGGTAGGAGGTAGGGAAACCCTCCAGAATGTGCCAGAAAGTTGCATGGTGAGAGATTCTCAGGACTCAAAGGGAGAGACATACAGTGGAGAGAGGGAACTTGTAGAGCCTACCTTCACCAGAAGGAAACAGCATCAAGTGAGGGATCTGGTTGTCATCCCACAGTCAAAACTCTGACCCATAATTATTCTTGTCTGAAAGAACTACAGGGAAAAAAACTGAGAAGTACCTGAGGAAAAGGAGGTCCAGCAACAGGCCCAAATTGGGAGCCAGCTCAAGGGGAGGTGCCAAAGCCTGTCACTATTACTAAGACTCACAAAAAATGCTCACAAAAGTGCCCTATCATGACTGCCCTCCAAAAGACCCAATAAGCAGTTGAAAGAGTCAGATGCAGATATTCACACCCAACCAATGGACAGAAGCTGCTAAAGCCTGTGACTGAATTAGGGAAAAGCTGGAAGAATCTGGGGAGGTGTGTGATCCTGTAAGAGGACCATCAGTCTCAATTAACCCGGACCCCCAAGATCTCTCAGACACTGGACCAACAACCAGATGCATATACCATCTGATGTGAGGCCCCCAACACATATACAGCAAAGTACTACCTGCTCTGAGTTAGTCAGAGGAGATGCACCTAACCCTCAAGAGACTAGAGACCCCAGGGAGTGGGGAGGTCTGGTGTGGTGGGGAGTAGGTGGGAGTGTGGGGATATCCTGATGAAGACAGGAGAGAGGGGAAGAAGTATGGGATGTGGTACAGTCAGAGGGTGGACCAGAAGGGGGATAAAATCTGGAGAGTAAAATAAAAAAAGATTAAATAAAATTAAAAAAATAGAAGTGGTGAATATTATCAAAATACATTATATGATATTCTCAAGGAATTAATAAAACTATTATTAAATACCTAGATTTCTCCAAATAGGTTGTTTAATTTATAATTTTGCTTAAATTTATGTCACTTCAGATTTTATTCCATGCAAGTAAAATGTGGATAATCACTATTTTGGATAATCAATCTTTATTTTGCTAATAACAAATAAGAAATTGTTAGTCTCTTACTGTCCTGGCTCAAGACCTCTGACAAAATGTCCAACTTGTAAGATTGCATTGGTCACCATAATATTTTGATGGCTTTATGATTCTAATAGTAGCAGCATGCCATGTTCTTACAGAATAAATAAAACATTGTAGTTAATGCTGAAATCTATCCTTTTCCCAGTTTTCAATATACTCTTATATCCATCTCAGTACATTGATAAACTTGGTGACAAAACTCCAAAATTCTTCCTGAATCTTATCTCTATCTTCAGTTCCGGCCATTTTCCTATTGCTACATATTTCATTTGCTAGGGCACTGTCTTATATTTTACTTTTTGCTTCCATTTAGCATGAGGTCATTAGCGTTTAATTACACCATTAGTAACAGTCTTTAAATCTAGGCATGAATCTCTAAACTATAAATTAATTTTGAGGAGCCACTGGAGTTTGGTTAATGTTTTCCTGTCTATTAGCTTGCCAGTAATATTATGCACTGTAGACAAGGAAAAGATGAATATTGCTTTATTGTGTAAAAAGCAGTGGTGATGTCAGAACCACAAATATGTTTTCTTCTCAGTTTGTTCCCAAACTAGTAATTAATGTAAAACACTCACACATAACTTTATGCTACCCTTATGAAGGTGACAATCTTGACTGCTATTTTTCTTCTGAAAGTTGTTTGTGCTTAAGAATGTTTGCATATATATATATATATATATATATATATATATATATATAAATGGGTATTAGCCAAAAAAAAAAATAGTGATACTGTCCACAGAACTCAAAAAGGTCAACAAGTTCAAGTGCCCAAGGGAGGATGCCTCAGTCCCATTTGGGAGGGAGAAGAAAGCCATCACAAGTGGGTAGGGAGGGAGGGACCTAGGAGGGGAAGTGAATGGGGTAGGCAGCAGGGAGAGTGGAACTTGATCTGACATTGGGGGAGGGTAAAGGACTGAAGTCCTGTGGGCCAGCAGAAAGAATGGAAACAGACAACCTTTAGAGATAGGAGTTAGGGGGAACTCTCCACAGTACACTAGAGACCTGCCAGGTGAGAGACTCATAGAACTAAAAGGGAGGGACCTTAGATGAAATGCCTGACAGTAGAGAGAGGGAACTTATAGAGCCCACCTCTAGCAGGAACACAAGGCTCCAAATGATAGAGGGGGCATCCCACAGTCATAACTCTGCCCCATAATTGTTCCTGTCTGAAAGAATTACAGGGATGGAAATGGAGAGGAGCCTGAGGCAAAGAAAGTCCAGTGACAGGCCCTAAGTGGGATCCAGCTCAATGGGAGGTCCCAAGGCCTGACACTATTACTGAGTTATAGAACACTCACAGAAAGGGACCAATCATGACCGTACTCTGGAGGAACCCAAAATCAGATGAAAGAGTCAGATGCAGATATTTTTACCCAACAAATGGACAGAAGCAGCTGACCCCTGTTGTTGAATTAGGGAAGGCTGAATGAAGCTGAGGGTGACCCTGTAGGAGGACAAGCAGTCTCATTTACTCTGGACCCCAGAGATCTCTCAAATACTGAACCACCAAACAGGTAGCATACACCAGCTGATATGAGTTCCCCAACACACATACAGTAGAAGACTTTGGGTCTCTATTCATTCCAAGATGATGTGCATAACCTTCAAGAGACTGGATGCCCCAAGGAGTTTAGAGATCATGTGGGGTGTGGGGAAGGGACTTCCACGTGGAGACAGAGGGAGGGGAGGAGGTATGGGACATGGAACAGTTGGAGGGTGGTCAGAGGTGGGGAATAAAATATGGAGGTTATAAAAATAATTAATAAAAAATGGAAAAAAGAAAATGAAATTAGAGATTTCTTAATAAAAGTCCGTTTCTAGAAATTTCTGAATGTTACTAATATTGTCAGTCAATTTTTGAAAGAAAGTATATGAAATAACATTGTATGAATATGAGGTTGAGTAGTATGCAGATGAGACATGCATACTTTCCTAAAAATGAACCTCTTTCCCACACAGTATCTCTTGCATTCATTCCATGCTAAAAGAGGTGCTCATTGATTTGATACATACACAGAATGCTTCTCGCATGTCATGCATTATCTTATTGTGGTTTGGATAAGTGTCCTCTAGAAGCCATATATAAAAATCTCTGAACCCAGCCCATGTTGCAGTTGGGAGGGATTTACCCTCATAAGGTGGTGCTAGTGGAAGGAAATGAGGTCATTTAAGTTTCTGCTCTTGAAGATACACTATGGGAAACTTGTTCTTTAGTTCCTCTTTCCTCGTAAGTAGCATTAGATGAAACATGTTGCTGTACCATATATTCCTTCTATGGGATTCTGCATCTACTCTGCTTAGATGTGATCACATCTTTGGCTGAAACTTTCAATTCGATAACATAAAATTAACTTTTCTCCTTAAAAATTGATTTTTACCCCAGGTTTCTCATAATGACAAAACTGGCTTACATACTACTCTGATCACAGTGGATAATTGGAGGGAGATATTGTAAATAAAGAATATATTGAATTAAAAAAAAAAGCTCTCTCATTGCTCTTGTCTCTTGGCCCTCTCACCTCTCTACCCCTCTTGGGCTCTCCTCCACCCTCTCTCCATGTGGTCATAGGCAGCCTCCACTTCTCTATTCTCTCCTTCTCTCTCTTCCTTCTATATCCCATTAGCTCCTGTCCTCTGCCCTGAATAATCTCTATTCTTTACAAAAAACAAAACAAAACAAACAAACAAACAAAAAAACCCAAAAAAACAAAAGGAGGCTCAGCAACAGGGCTAAAGTGTGATCCAGCTCAAGGGGAGGCTCCAAGGCCTGACACTCTTACTGAGGCTATGGAGCACTCACAAAATGGGACTTATTGTGACTGTCATTCAAAAGACCCAACACGTAGCTGAAAAAGTCAGATGCAGATATTTACACCCAACCAATGAACAAAAACTACTGTGGTTGAATTAGGGAAAATCCAGAAGAAGCTGAAGGGGAGGGCAACCTTGTAAGTAGACTAGCAGTCTCAATTAACCTGGACTCCCAAGAGTCTTGACCAGAATGTCCTCCCAGCACATAATGTTCAAAACACTAAATTCTCTAAACAAAGAAAGACTATTAAAAGCAGTAAGGGAAAAAGAGAAAGTAACTTATATAAGCAGACCTATTAGAATTACACTAGACCTCTCACCAGAGATTACGAAAGCTAGAAGATCCTGTGCAGATATCATAAAGTCCTTAAGAGAACACAAATGCCAGCCCAGACTTCTATATCCAGCAGCACTCTCAATCACTGTAGATGAAGAAACCAAGATATTCCACGAGAAAACCAAATTTGCACAAGATCTTCCCACAAATCCAGCCCTACAAAAGATAATAGTTGGGAAACTTCAACACAAGGAGGGAAACTACACCCTAGAAAAAGCAAGAAAGCAATCTTTTCCCAAAAAATCCCAAAGAAGGTATCCACAAAAATAACATCAAAAATAACAGGAAGCAAGAATCTCTATTCCTTAATATCTCTTAACATCAGTGGACTCAATTCCCCAATAAAAAGACATAGACTAACAGAAATATTTTTCATGTAAATCTTCAAGTTTACTTTAAAATGTTTATAATTCCACTTTCAATCAACTTAGTAATGTTTTCTCTGTGCCTACAATTTTATCTGTATAATTTTGCATGATAATCTTCAATTTTAAGATGTTTTTCTACATGTTTCTTCAATTTTATCATAAATGTTTTCCATGTAAATCTTCAGCTTTATAAGAAAATGTTTATAATTCCATTTTCAATCAACTTAGGAACACTTTCATGCCTACCATTATTATATCTATATAAAATTGTCTGATAAGCTTCAATTTTAACATGCTTGTCTACATTTTTCTACAATTTTATCAAAAATATTTTCCATGCAAATCTTCAATTCAATTATAAAATGTTTCTACTTCCTTATTCAATTCATTTAGCAGTGTTTTTTATGTCTACCACTTTTCTCTTTAATTTTCCATGAAAATTGTCAATTTTAAGTTTTTTTTCCATATCTCTTCTATTTTATCAGAAATATTTTCCATGTAAATCTTCAATTTTATCATAAAACATTTTTACTTCTTATTTCAATAAAAGAACATGCTTTTCAAAAAACTAAATAAACAATTAAGTGGACTAAAAATTAACAAAAATAAATAAATAAATAAATAAATAAATAAATAATAAGGTATAACGTGATTAAGGAAAAATTGCTACATCAATATCAGGCTTTTATTGACAATTCTGCATACATGTGCATTCACTTGCACACATAAGCACATCATATGCATAAAAGCTGATAAGGAAAGAAATAAAGAAGAGAAATACAGAAAATATGGATGATAAATTGATTAATTCACTGCACCTCCTGGCTTCTAGCTGCCCCATGGATATTATTTCTAACTTCCTTTTCAGTTTCTTAATTAGAAGTTTTAATAATAATAATAACTATTATTATTATTATTATTAAAGAGATACATTATTACAAAAGCCTGAAGAACTTTTTCACTTTTTTCTGATTAGTTATAGCAGTCATCATAAAAATAATATACATTGACCTTCATTAATATATAATATATGTGAATATTTATTATGTGTCTTGGATATACTCACTTATGTATAAAATGTGGTACAAGTATATTATATAGTTTTACTATGTAATATATTTCAACACTAGTAGCCAGTAACACATTGAGAATTTAATTTTCATTAAACATAACAGCTGCTATATTTTCTTCATTTTGTATATCAAGATATTAATAACTGATATTTATGAGTAATATTGGGTTTCTGTCCAGGTATTGCTACAGCTAGCATCAGTGCACACCTGAAGGCAGACATTTTATGCCCTTTGTACTAAAGATATACTCTTAGCACCCAGAGAACTCTTGGAACATAGTGACTTATGCATAATCTTTAAAATTAAGATTTATAGTTCTGTAGGTTGCTCGATTAAGTGTTTGTCATTTGTTAATATTTCACTCTGTGTAATTTGAAAGGTTTTAAATGTGTCTGTTTATGTGAACTGTGGGCAAGGTAACTAATACACAGTGATACCGCAGTGAACAGTAAATAGGTTGCTGTTACTAACCATAGAGAGTAGCACATCAGTCTCTAGGGCAGAAGAAAGGAGTCAGTGACAAGAGGCTGCATAGACAAGTCCATAGAGCATTGTGACCTTCGTGTTCAGGATTTGTCTACTCACAGCTACTAGAGAGCTATAAAGTGATTTTTCTACCAAATCTCTACTACCCAGATATTGGATGCTTGAAAAAAAAATGCTGTGATGTAAACTCACCAAAAGTTGTTGAATAAAACATGTATCTACCTCTGAAGGAATGGAACAACTTAACAGTTGTGTCTGCACAGAAGTTTCTTTCCTTTCCTTTATTTTATATTAGTTGATAATGAAAATGATTTTAAAAATGTTTTCAAAATAAGTCATTTGGGTCAATATTACACAAGCACATATATACAAATCCATATGCACACACTTGCACACACACATACCAACATATTCTCAGAAACACATGTGCATACACACACACACACACACACACACACACAAACACACACTACTTTGCCAATCACTTTACCCCTTATTCACTCCTCTGCTCAGGTAATTCCCTTGCACTGTATTGTCACCTGCGTTTTACAGTCTTTCCTATTTCCCATCCTTAAAGCATATCCTTTTGGCTTAATGGTCCCTTTCCAGTTTCCTGAATTTTTCTCACATTTACACCCTTCTTCATATATCTATTTAACAATAATTGGTAAATGTACATTTACATCCTTCTTCATATATCTATTTAACTATAACTAGTACATGTACAAAGTGCATTTTAGCTATGAAGAAAAATCAAAATATCAATTTTGCAAGACAATCATGGAACTCAAAATATATTCTGTGAGTAATTCAAGCTGGAATAAATAGCACATATTCCCTTCCATGTAGTTTCTACATTCCACAAATGAAATGTAAGGAAATGGAAGACTATGTCACTAATTCCTTCTCTCATTGTCACCAGGTGGAAACTTACCCATGATTTTCATTGATCTATAGAAGATTTGGTAGCCAAGGAGATACACCTAGTTAGTTTTGTGATGTTTTTGATTTGTTTGTTTTTACTTTTTTTTAATAGTCTAATTGTTACCTCCCTCTCAATCTGCCCTCCCACACAGTTCCTCATCCCATTCCTTCTTCCCATCTGTCTCCAAGAGGATGCCTCTGCTGCCAGGCCCCCAGACTCTCTGGGGCCTCAAATATCTCCAGGGTTAGGTGCATCTTCTCCCACTGAGGCCATCCCAAGGAGTCTTCTGCTATGTGTGCGTGTGTATGTATGCGTGTGTATTGTCGGGGGCCTTGGAACAGCTAGTTCATGCTGTCTGGTTGGTGGCTAAGTGTCTGAGAGTTCTCAGGTGTCCTGGTTAGTTGAGATTGATTGTCTTCCTATGGGGTCACCTCTTCCACAAGTTCTTCTAGCCTTTCCCTAATTCAACCACAAGGGTCCCTGACTTCAATCCAATGGTTGGGTGTAAGTACCTGCATTAATCTTAGTCAGTTGCTTTTTGGGACTCTCTTAGAACAGCCATGACAAGCTCCTGTCTGTATGTACACCATAGCATCAATAATATTTTCAGGCTTTGGAGCCTCACCTTAAGAGGGATCTCAAGTTGGGACAGTCAATGGACTGCCTTTCCACAGAACTCAAAAAGGTTAAGAAGCAGAAGGGCCCAAGTGAGGATGCTTCAATCCTACTTGGGAGGGAGAAGAAAACAACATGGAAGGCAAAGAGAGGGAGAGAGTTTGCTTGGTGGGAGAGGGGCAGGGGAGGGGAAAAGGGGAACATGGTTAGATATTGGGGGGGTAAGGGGAGACAGGAGAAAAGTCATGAGAGCCAGCAGAATGAATGGAAATATGAAACATGGGGCGGGATGAGAATGTTGGGGGACCCTCTTGCAATACCAAAGACCTGGGAGGTGCGAGACTCTCAGTGATCAAATGGAGGGATCCTGGATTTGTCATGTGTTTTTCTAGTCAGTATTTCTGAAGGATTTTTGACATTTAAATGATAAAGAACAATCCAGGATCATGGAGATGTGAGCAACTACTGTATTTCTATAAGGCTTTGAGGTAAATCTGTCTCACTTAGCTGTGAAGGGTTACATGTTTAAGTGTGGGTTTTTCACTGGTTGAAACTGTGGACCAAGGCCAAGCTCAAAAAGGGTGTCATTCAGGAAAACACTCTCTTACTAATCTGTTTCCCATTTTGAGCATATGAATATCAATATGTGATCTTTCTCTAATACAAAATGTATAATCAATGTTCATCATCAGCACATACAAAACAGGTGCTATCTATGTTTCACTAGGCAGAAACTTTTGTGATCATTTTTTTCCTGTGTTAAAAAGTAAATGTCATAAAACCGGTAGAAGAGCAGCTGAAAGCTAAAATCCAGAAAGAATATCCATATTATTGAAAATTATACAGCCAGGCAGTGATGGCAGATGCCTGTAATCCCAGCACTCTGGGAGGCAGAGGCAGGCATATTTCTGAGTTCAAGGCTAGCCTGGTCTACAGAGTGAGTTCCAGGACAACCAAGGCTACACTGAGAAACCCTGTCTTGAAAAAGAAAAGCAGAAGATAATTGAAGGATGATTTATTGGAGTCAGAGCCACCACTGCTGGCTTTGCTTTTCTTTATTAATTATCAAGAAACAAAGAACTTGTAAAATGGACCCTCCTTCTTACAATGACAGGAGCACACAGCATACATATTAATGAAATTGCTCTGTAAAGACTAGTTAAATATGACATCAAAAAATCCTACAGAGCCCGATATAGACCTGAGACCTATAGAACTAAAATAATTCGAAGATTAAGTACAGGAAATGATAAAAGTTAAATTAAAGGAAAAGGTAGGCTGCTGAAAAGTCTTGGGAACGAGTAGAGAAAGGTGTTCAGGAAGGAACCATCTTTCTTACTGTCGCCACCACCACCTCTTCCTTTGAACTTATGACATTTACATGAAGCTCCTCCCTAGTCATTTGGTTTTTTTATTCTCTAATTTCTCATCTTAGAGCAGTCTCCCCTTTACCAATCTTAACTTCTAAGACTTCTAAAAAGAATATTATTTAGTCATTTTATTACATATTGAATTCTCCAAACTTGGGGCTTATGAAACTGATTTTTAAACTCTCAAATTCTCCCAAACAAAGCCTTCCCCCCAAAAACTTTAACAGTTCAATTGCCTTGTTAGATAAATGCCTTATTCCCAGAGGCTCTACTTTTCAGCACTTAGGCAAATGTGTGTAAGGAATCTTTAAAGATGCCTCTTTATTCTCAAGTCTCACCTACTATTTCACACCCATATCATTTTTTTTTTTATTTTCCTACCTTCATCTAACACAAGGAAACATGAGTGTAAATTGATGAATCAACAAATTAAAAAACATCTATTTGAATTATTGCTAGATTACATAAAGCTAGCAGTAGGTGATTTTTTTTAACAGCTTGTTCCCATGCAGACTGAATGTGCAGCCATGGGAAGTCAGAAAAAGTTGAAAATGTAGTGAATTTATTCGATTTCATTAAAAATAATAAAGGTGGTTTTGCTTAGTTGCACTATTATGCAAATGTGTTACATCTACATGAACATGCCAGCAAAAGTAATGTCTTGTGACAATTAAAGTCACTTTTCCATTTTAATCTGTTATTTAACAACCCCTTCAAGGGACATTGAGCTTCCATATCAGAAATAGTAGTTAAGATATTAATCAGAAAGTTATCAAATGAAATATTTATCTTAGTGGGGAAACATTTTTCTTTTCCTTTTTCTTCTCTTTAAAATTAATTTCACTTTACTACATTGTTATTGAAAATTACACCTAATATGCTCTATAGATTAAATGTATCTCTGTAATAATTTTCATAAGACCAGCTAACTAGGGATTTTTCTTGTTTTATTTAGGTCATTTACTTGCTAAGTAGTGTACTATAGCGTAAAGCCATAGTAGCTTCTCTAAAACTAAATGAACTTTTTAATAGGATAATCTTGTTATACCTAGTAATGCGATTTTCTCTTTAATTAAAATGATTTCTTATTTGCCAAGGGAAAGACAGACAACAATAATAAAAAAAATCAAAGTGAATTTAGACCTTGATAGTATCACTTCAAACAATATTACATTTGAATACAGAATGCTCATAGGGTTACCTCATTACTGATTCTCAAAGTAGCAGCCAATTCCATTAAATAGAAAGTGTGCAGCACCACCCTGAGCAGCTTGCTATTGATGTAAAGCACCCAAGGCATCAAAGCATGCAAATGTGAATTTTAGTTGAGAAAAAACTTGGGAAATTTTCAATAGTAGTCATGAAGAGTTAAATCAATCCTAGAGTTTAAATGAAAGAAACAAAATGAGTAAACTTGTAAAAACTATTCTACTACAGCCCCCAAGATTTCTCAGTGGCTAGAGGAGCATGACACCAACCCTGATGACTTGAGTTTGATTCCTAGAAAGAATATGGTGGAACTGGATTCTACAAGGTTTCCTCTTACCTCTACATCTGTGCCATAGAATGCAAACACACACACACACACACACACACACAGAGAGAGAGAGAGAGAGAGAGAGAGAGAGAGAGAGAGAGAGAGAGAGAGAGAGATTAACTGCTTCTGACATAAATTCTTTATTTAAAAACAAAAATTGTAATTCACTGGAAATTCTGATTACAGCTCCCCTCCCTCCTCTCTTTCCAGTCCCACCTGAAGTGGAAGTTTATGGGTATTTCAAGTTATGCAGACTCACATGGTATTTGCTGAGAAATACAGACTTACATGATGTTTTCCTAATGCAAGGCCTGTGGGAGGACACATGATGTTTGGAGAAAATATAAATAGGACTCAAGGCAAGTGATGGCTCACTTGCATATCCACATTTGTACAGACTCATTGGTCTCCAGTCTTCACTGACATTCACCTAATTTAAGGAGGCAAGGCAGAGAACTTGTCCTGACATCCCCAGCTGATCCTGGTCATTCTGGCTGACGTAATCTGATTTGGTGTAAGCCTGGCAGTTTCTGTTAGATTGTGCCACCATTCCTGATCTATGTTTGGTATCCTGACACTACTGAACTGAATTGCTGGTATCCTAACAGAGATCGGAACCACCTTAAAGAACTACTTCTAAACATGTCCGCATCCTTTTTTCTCTGCTACATTTGAACAGTGGGCTAGAAGGGAAGTTGACCCATTTGAGAACCTTTATTAAAAGGAGGTTTTTAGGAGGTTGGAGAGATGGCTCAAATTGGGAACCCTTCAAGGCAAGACTTCAAGACCTGACAATATTACTGACACATATGCTATGGTTTACTTACAGACAGGAGCCTATCATGACTGCCTTTTGAGAACTCCAACAAGCACTAAAAGAGTAAGATGCAGATACTTAGATCCACCCAATGGAATGAAGCAGGGGACTCCTGTGTTTGAATTAGGGTAAGGCTGGAAGAAGCTGAGGAGGAGTCTGACATAGAAAGACCAGCAGACTCAACTCACCTGGACAGCTGAGATCACTTAGATGCTAATCAGACAGGATACTCTAGCTGATATGAGGCCCCCAACACATATACAGCAGAGAATTGCCTGGTGTGCCCTCAGTGACAGAAGATGCACCTAACTCTTGAGATACTTGAGACCCCAGGGAGTGGGGAGGTCTGGTGGGCTGAAGGGGGAGGGTGGGATATCCTCATGGAGACAGGGTAGAAGGAATGGGATGAGGAATTGTTGGAGGGTGCACCAGGAGGAGATAACAACTCGACTGTAAAAAAAATTAAAGAATAATAATAAAAAAATCTTACAAAATAGTGATATTACTCAAGATAGATTAAGATGTGTGTTATACACAAAAATTTTTATATTATTCTCTAGACAATTAAGATTTTGCTTCAATACATTGGTGAAGAATATGGCATTGGGTATGATTCTCACAATTTAGGACATTTACTTTAATTATAGCATGTATATTTTATATATGCCATGAATATTTCTTTTCCTTAGAATTTAATTTAATAATCTATAATATATACATAAACTTTTAAATACAATATATTACTTTGATAACTTTACAGACTACTGACTTATTAAAAAAATTTAGGCCTAATTGCACCTTTATAAGTCCCTCTCCTTTTCCACTTCCCCTTCTCTTCAGAGTGGGGAAGCTACCCCAATTAGGTACCATCCCATCCTGGGACATCTCGTTCTACCAGGGCAAGGTGCATTCTTTCCCACTGAGACCCAACCAGGCAGTCCATGTAGCAGGTAAGGGAATCCAATGTCAGGGAACAGAGGTACCCTCTATTTGTTACATAAGAACCAGCACATATTTGCTACAAATGTATAGGGGGTCCAGGTCTAGATCCTTCATGCTCCCTGGTTGGTGGCCCAAGCTCTGAGAGGACCCATGGTCCCAGTGAAGTTGACTCTGCAGGTCTTTTTATGGCTGACATGAATTTGTTTACTACTTCCCACAGGTTGCATAGTATTCCATTTCCTAATGAAATAAACTCTTATGTAGATATCATACAATTGTTAGAGAGGAGGCAAACCTACTACTTTGCACTTATGTAATTTCTGCATAAATATATGAATTCATTTTTTCTGTAGCCAACAAATGAAATTTAAGAATTATGATGGGAGCGTCTTACTTCTCTAAAGTAATATCGGGTGCTGGATATTGGAAATTGATCCAAATAATCTGTAATTTAACTGATTAGATTATATGAAGATAGATAATTATGCTCTAACCAAAGCAGCTATGAAAGGAATCAGATAACAAATATCTAATTTTTTGAAATGTGTACCACTCTGAAGAAGTATCTTCATAACATTACTCTTTCATGCAAGGGTTTACATCTGCATGATGCAAAAAAAAAAATCTACCCATTTAATTTTGCTCAGCATTTTCCCTTGTGAACAATATTTCAACACTTCTTTCTGCTCCTACCACTGAAAGTTCCCAATGTAGTCATAAAATACTGCATTTTTCTTGTTTTACTCTTCTTCCAAATTGAAAATGGAGACAACAAAATTGTCAGTCCTGCTCCTTTGATTACTTACTCATAAACATATACCGATGAGCACATAAAAAGTGACTATCTTTTCTTTTTTTCTTTTGTGTTTGTTTGTTTTCATTTTTTCTTTTTTAAAAGCAGAGTTTCTTCATTTAGTCTTGATTGTCCAGTAACTTATTCTATAGACAAGGTTGGCTTCAAACTACTAAAGAACTACCTGTCTTTGCCTCACAAGTGCTGAGATGAAGGCCATGCACTGATACCGCCTGGCAAAAGTGTTTTTCTTTTCTTTTCTTTTCTTTTCTTTTCTTTTCTCTTTTCTTTTCTTGTCTTTCTTTCTTTCTTTCTTTCTTTCTTTCTTTCTTTCTTTCTTTCTTTCTTTCTTTCTTTCTTTCTTTCTTTTTTTTTTTTTGGTTTTATCGAGACAGGGTTTCTCTGTATAGCGTGGAACTCACTTTGTAGACCAGGCTGGCCTTGAACAAAAGTGACTTTTCTTATACTTTATTCTTATTTGTTTTATATTCTCACCTCCAATTCACTATAATTTTAATATCTTGATCCACTTATGGGTATAACAATAAAATTAAGCAATTAAAACTCATATAAAACTATATAAACAAGTATATAAATATATAATTAGACCATTGATTATAATATAATTACTATTGTAACAACCACTCATACTTAAAAACAAAATTTGAGTAGTGAAAAGTGCTCCGGAATTTTGCTACAATGCCTGATTATTGCAATAGCAATCTCTTTTCACAGTGGTTTCAGCTATTATATTCTGGAATTGTAGGGTTGAATAGGTAGGCCAATTTCCACTTGCTTATGTAAGTTAACTTAATACAATCTAATTTGAGCATATAGTTATTAGTCACACAAGTCACATTCATGCTTCTTACATATGCATCTTGGGTATCATGATAAACAAAACATAAATTTTCAAACCCCAGAGAATATTCCATGACTAGGGAACATCCCTATCATGTAAACATCTTAGAAACTACATTTCTACTATTGCATACTTAAGAAAAAGGGAGAAACTAAAATGACACTATAAAAGTAGTGAAGAGAGATTTAATTATTATGATTTTTAATATATTTCTCTACCTTTAGAAATGTAATACTCTACATTGAGAGTATTTTAGTATTTATGATACTGACCAAGAGGCTTCTCTGGTAATATTAGGACATTTATCTATCTATCTATCTATCTATCTATCTATCTATCTATCTATCTATCTATCATCTATCAATTATCTAACTATCTATCATCTATGTATATAATTTAACATATGTGTGTATGTATGTGTGGTGTGAATCTAATTATTTATCATCTATGGTCTATCTATTCTCTATATATCTATTGTTATAGAATGTCTATCTATTTATCTATCCATTTCTGTCTAATATTTATTACTTATCACATATTCTACGTGCAAGAATATGTGTATCGCATTATACTTTATCACACATCACTGTTCCTTTTCTATATGACTATGTTTTTAATGTCATCCTGTTTTCAGGATGTTATCCTCTCTTCTTACAGTATATATTATGGAGGATCAGTGGGACATTAGACCAGTTCATATCTCCTTTTCCAAAAAACCTTTAACAATACCTATTTACCCACATCACACACCTGAAAGTAGCAGGCATGTAGTTTAATTCACTTCTCTTTTCCTCATCTCTTTCTCTCAGCACACACTTTGTCTTCACCGTATTCTTTCCACTGCCCCTTGAAAACCTTGTTTTCAGATATAAGGATGAGCTTTTCTTGCTTTTAATATGCTCTTCTACTTCCCATCATGTTTGTATAACTCAATCTTTTGTATTTTCACACTCTTTCTCATATGCTTTCTATTGAGTTTGAAATAAAAAGTTACCATATATCCACTATTATTCACATATAAAAACATATTTCCATGAGACAGAACATGTAGGTCCTGTAGTGAGTATTTTGATTAAGATGTATATCTTATTTAATTTTAATTAAAATATAATTGCTTCAAATTCTTCTTGTCCTTCTTCCAGCTGCAACCATAACTTCTTTCACTGTGCTTCATATTTGTGGTCTCTTTTTCTTTGTTTACTTTATTTAATTTTTATTAATTGTGCATGCACACATACACACACACCCTCCCACTCACCCCCCCACCCCCCCACACACATACACACTCACACACACATATGGTTCATTTCTGACCACTGATATTAGGTGATCAATTAGATCAATTAGGGTGTTTACCTGTCAGGATTATACTCTGCATTCTTTAGTTGCCTATAGCTCTTTGTCTAGAGGTTAGGTCCAATGAGATTCCCCCTACCATATGAACATATCTTTTCTTGTTGCCAGTGCTCATGTCTTGTTGTGGCAGCCCTATTTTTGATGTGTCCTGGGTATGGAGATTATCAGTTGCAAGAAATAATATCATAGAAGATTTTCTGGTACTATGGCTCTTAAAACTTTACTTTTCTATCTTTTGTGATTTCGCCTGAATATTCCTTATAGCATTGCATTGTATATGTATCTTTTCAGGTTAGACATCCTGTGATCAGTAGTTCAACCAATTGTTGTTTTCTGTAGCAATTTCAATCTGATGCAAAGAATAGCTTTGATGTATGATGCCTACACTTCTCTGGAGTTAAGTAAAAGAATTCAGTTAGGGATTGTGTAGATTTATTATGGTAATAGGTTCTTCTCTAACATCCAGGAACTCACTAGCCCTAGATAGTTGATTATGCTTCCAGTGTCATGCAATATTCTCTTCCTGCTTAGTAACCATTAATCTAATTAGAAAGCTATTGGCTACTGCCAAGATAAGAATATATCTAGTGCATCATTAGGAATTTCTTGCCCTGCTGGTTGTTATTGTAGTTCATAGTTGTAACTGCTGTATTTGGTTATTGGTTGTTTCCCTCCTTAGTAAAATGCACATCATCTTGTAGTATCACAAAACCTAGAGGAGGAATTTGAATTATATGCAGCTTAAGTCCTCTAACTTTTATTTCTGAAGTGTTTAGTGTCATCAATAATAGGTTATTACCACCAAGCAGTAGTAGATAATCAAGGATAACAACAATAGCTTATATTGTTTTGGGAGTCTCTGGGACTTTCGTGATAAATAACTCAATAATGGGGTTCTAAAACTCTCTAATGAAGACTGATAATTTTAAATTCAGCACACAATTTTCATGAAGTAGAAGCAGATTCACAGTGTCAGAGAAACAAAATTTTCACCTTTCCCTAAAAAACAGATTCTGAGAGATGAACAGAAGCATAGTCTTAGCATTAAACACACTGTGAACTCTGTTATGCACAAGGATACTTCTATTACACCAGTTATAGGTTTGTTTTAGTGATACCATCATATATTCTCCCTCTACTATGACAGTGAATATAAGTCAGGGGTCAAAGGATTAACTCTTGAAAATAACATCAAAGCAAGTGAAGTGAAGTTTGTGTGTGTGTGTGTGTGTGTGTGTGTGTGTGAAAGAGAGAACAAGTTTTCTTCCAACTCTTCTTCAGTTTAATTGATAGTCAGTAAGTAGTTGGCATGTAACTCTATCTATTCTATTATAGGAATATAACCAATCTATGTTCAAGTAAAGACCATGTAGTTAGTCTCCTTAAAATTTGTGAGAAAGATATTTCCTAGCTTTCTTTCAATTATGATTATTAAAATAAATAGGAATATTGGTAGAAAAGGAGTTTCTTTTCGAGAGCAATGAAGATTGTTGCATCTGGTATAGAATATCAATTGAAAATAAACTTGAGGAACTTCAAGTCTTTGAAGAAGGAAATCGAAGAAGACCTCAGAAGATAGAAAAATATTCCATGCTCTTGGATTGGCAGGATTAATATAATAAAAATGGCCATCTTGCCAAAAGCAATATACAGATTCAATGCAATCCCCATCAAAACCCCAACTCAATTCTTCATCATAGAGTTAGAAAGAGCAATTCTGAAATTCATCTGGAATAACAAAAAACCCAGAATAGTTAAAACTATTCTCAACAGTAAAAGAACTTTTGGGAAATCAGTATTCTAGACCTCAAGCAGTACTACAGAGCAACAGTGTTATAAACTGCATGGTATTGGTACAGTGACAGGCAGGAAGATCAATGGAATTGAATTGAAGAGCCAGAAATGAACCCAGCTGCCACTGGGAGCCCAGTAGACTCAGAACCCTTCACCTCCCAATCCTCCTGCCCCTGAATTCCAGTCCCCTTCCAGATGGTGCCCTCTGCTGGGGCAAATTAACAGCTAGTCTACTCCCCTGAAGACAGAACAGCCTGATGGCATCCCAAAGGGTCAACTACACACAGGCAACTGACACCACAGACTAAAGACATCCCAGGAGGTACTCTGCATATAGGGCAACTGGCAGCACAATCTGAAGACCCCCCCCCATTGCTCAGCAGGAAATAGGGCAACTGAACCAATATGCTGAAAGACTCCCTGAAGTCCTACTGCACACAAGGACACAGAAAACACAGTCCATAGTTCTTCCTCAAGAACATCTACATACAGGGCCACAACATGACAGCTCCTCTGAAGATCAAACAATCTCAAGGCCTTAGAGGAGAACTGCTGCAGCCAGGGAAAAGATCAGAAGCTCCTCTGCCCTACTGAGAACCTTACAGTTGGAAATTCCCACAGGCGAGCTGCTACAGCCAGGGCCACAGGCCTACCAGGAGACCTGAAACAATCCAGAGATAAAAGAGGCTCAAAGGACCTGAAAACATCTTCAACAAAATCATAGAAAAACTTCCCCAACCTAAAGAAAGAAATGGCAATAAATGGACAAGAATCCTGTAGAAAACCAAATAAATGGGAGAGAAAAAAATCCTCTAATCACATGATATTCAAAACACAAAATGCATAAAACAAAGAAAGAATATTAAAAGCTGCAAGGGATAATGGCCAAGTAACATATAAAGGCAGACCTATCAGAATCACACCAGACGTCTCCACAGAGACACTAAAAGCAAGAAGAGCCTGGTCAGATGTCATGCCGACTAAAAGAGAACACAAATGTAAGCCCACACTACTATAACCAGCAAAACTCTTAATCAACATAGATGATGAAACCAAAATATTCCAGAAAAAATTCAAACTATCCTTCTACCTATCCAGCCCTACAGTGTAATCTAGAGGGAAAACTCCAATACAAGGAGGGTACCTACACAAAAGAAAAGACAAGATATTCATCATCTTAGAACAAATTCAAAAGGAGAGAACCATATGCACATAATGCCACCTAAAAAACAAACATAACAGTAGCAAACAAACATCTGTCTTTAATATCTCTCAGTATTAAAGGACTCTAGTCACCTATAAAAAGACATAAGTTGACAGACTGGATACACAAACAATATCTAGCATTTTGTCTCAAACAAGAAACACACCTCAATAACAAACACAGGTACTACTTCAGAGTAAAAAGCTGGAAAAAGCTATTCCAAGCAAACGGTACCAAGAAACAAAATGGAGTTTCCATCCTAATAGCCAATGAAATAGACTTTCAACCAAAAGTTATTAAGCAAGATGAGATAGAACACTTAATACAAAGCAAAAATCCACCAAGAGAAAGTCTCAATTCTGAACATGTATGCCCCCAAATACAAGGGAACCAGCATTCATAAAAGAAACTGAAGATCAAAGCTCACATTGAACCACACACACTAATAGTGGGAGCCTTCAACAACTCATTTACACTAATGGACAGGTCATTGAAACAGAAACTAAACAGACACAATGAAACTACTAGAGGTCATAAACCAATTGTATTTAACAGATAAGTACACAACATTTCACCCTAAAACAAAATAATATACCATCTTCCCAGCATCTCATGGCACTTTTTCCAAAATTGACCACATAATTGGTCACTAAAGAAGCCTCAATGGACACAAGAAGATTGAACTAATCCCATGCATCCTATCAGATCACTTAATAATGTGATTGTATAAATAAGCCACCCACAAAATTCTACCAAACATCTACAGCTTGTAAACTAATTCAGCTAATGGCTGGATATAAAATTAGCACAAATAAATCAGTAGCCTTCCCCTGTACAAATGATAAACAGACTAAGAAAGAAATTTTGGAAACAAATCTCTTCACAATACCCACAAATAACATAACATAACTTGGGGCAACTCTAACCAAACAGGTGAATGATTGTATGAAAATGGCACAATGGGAATGGGCACAATCTGAAAAGCTGTTGCCTGTCTGTGGAATATGTTCTTTAGTTGGGCTACCTTGTCTAGCTTCCATGGGAGAGGATGTGCCTAGCTTCATGGAGACTAGATTCCAGGTGCAGGGTGGGGATGTACCATGGTATGTGGGGAATCTACTCAGAAGAAAATGAGAGGGTGAGGGAGGGGGTTATAGGAGGGGTGACTGGGAGAGTGGCAGTGAGCAAGTTGTAAAGTCAATAACTAAAAAATAAAGATAAACTAAAAAAAGAAAAGAAAGAAAGAAAGAAATGAAGGAAGAAAGAAAGGATGAAAGAAAAAAGAAAGAAAGGAAGGAAGGAAGGAAAGGAAGGAAAAAAAAAAGAAAGTAGCATGCCCTATGAGAATGCTTGTTGTGGTAGCTCTGTGGAACTTTCCTGCTTGGTAGTTTCAGACTATCAACTGTAGTGAAAGGCCAAGAAAGTATTTATTGTACATTGATAGCTTTGGATTTCTTCATTAACCCTGTCATTTTTACTTCCATTTTTGGTTGTTGATAAGTACATTAAAATGTACTCAATAGTGAAAGTTTAAAATCTTATGTTATTCCATTGATCTACCTGCCTGTCATTGTACCAATACTAGACAGTTTTTATCATGATTTCTTAGTTGTACAGCTTGATGTCAGGGATGGTGATTCCACCAGAAATTGGTTTTGTTGTTAAGAATAGTTTTCCCTATCTTGGGCTTTTTGTTATTCCAGATGAATTTACAAATTGATCTTTCTAAGTCTATGAAGAATTGAGTTGGAATTTTGATGGGGATTGCATTGAATCTGTAGATTGTTTTCAACAAGGTGGCCATTTTTACTATACTAATCCTATCAATTTCTGAGCATCGGAGATCTCCCCATCATTGATTTGTTTAGTTAGAATCACACAAATGTATTTTATATTATTTGTGACTATTGTGAAAGCTGTTTTTCTAATTTCTCTCAGCCTGTTTATTCTTTGAGTAGAGGAAAGCCACAGATTTGTTTGAGTTACTTTTATATCCAGAAAATTTGCTGAAGTTTTTTTTTATCAGGTTTAGGAGTACTCTGGTGGAATTTTTGGGGTCACTTAAGTATATTATTATATCACCTGCAAATAATGATATTTTGATTTCTTCCTTTCCAATTTGTATCCATTTGACATCTTTTTGTTGTCTAATTGCTCTGGCTAGGACTTCAAGTACTATATTTAATAGGTATGAAGAGAGTAGGCAGCCTTGCCAAGTCCCTGATTTTAGTGGGATTGCTTCAAGTTTCTCTCCATTTAGTTTGATGTTTGCTACTGGTTTGCTGCTGTATATTGCTTTTACTATATTTAGGTATGGGCCTTGAATTCCTGAACTTTCCTAGGCTTTTATCATGAAGGGGTGTTGGATTTTGTCAAATGTTTCTCATCATATAATGAAATTATCATGTGGTTTTTTTCCTTTGAATTTGTTTATATAGTTGACTACGTTGTAGGATTTCCTTATATTGAACCATTTCTGCATCCCTGGGATGAAGCCTACTTCATCACAATGAATGATCATTTTGATATGTTCTTGGATTCAGTTTGAGAGAATTTAATTGAGTATTTTTGCATAGATATTCATAAGGGAAATTGGTCTGAAGTTCTCCTTTGTTGTGTCTTTGTGTGGTTTAGGTATCAGAGTAATTGTGACTTTATAGAATGAATTGGTTAGTGTTCCTTCTGTTTTTATTTTGTGGAATAGTTTAGAGAGTATTGATATTAGGTCTTCTTTGAAGGATTGATAGAACTCTGCACTAAACCCATATGGTCCTGTGCTTTTCTTGGCTGGGAAACTATTGATGACTAAGACCCAGAAATGACCCTATATACCTATGATCACCTGAACTTAACAAAGGAGCTAAATCCATACATTGGGAAAAAAACAGCATTTCCAACAAATGGTACTGGTTTAACTGGCAGTTAGCATGTAGAAAAATGATCCATTCTTACCCCCTTGTACAAAGCTCAAGACTAGGTGGAGGACATCCACATAAAACCAGAGACAGTGAAACTAATAGAAAGCGTGGAAGACCCTCATTCACATGGCCACAGGAGCAAAATGTCCTGAACAGAACCCCGATAGCTTATGCTCTAGGATCAAGAGTTGAAAAATGGGATCTCATAACATTGCAAAGCTTCTGTAAGGCAAAGGATATTGTCAATAGGACAAAATGACAACCAAGAGATTGGGAAAAGACCTTTACCAATCCTACATCTGATAGAGGACTAATACTCAATATATACAAAGAACTTAAGAAGTTAGACTCCAGATAATAAAATAGCCCTAATAAAAATGGATACAGAGCTAAACAAAGAATTCTCAACTGAGAAATACTGAATGCCTGAGAAACACCTAAGGAAATGTTCAACATCCTTAGTTGTCAGGGAAATGCAAATCAAAATAATCTTGAGATTCCATTTTACACCAGTCAGAATGGCTAAGATAAAAAACTCATTGCGGATGGTATTCTATGCTAGTTAAACAACTCAGGAAATCAGTTTGGCTGTTCCCCAGAAAATTGGACATAGTATTCCAGGAGGACTCAGCTATACCACTCCTGAGCATATATCCAGAAGATGCTCCAATATGTAATAAGGACACATGCTCTACTATATTCATAGCAGCCTTATTTATATTAACCAGAAGCTGGAAAGCACCTAGATGTCCCTTAACAGAGGAATGGATATGGAAATTGTGGTCCATTTACACAATGGATTACTATTCAGCTATTAAAAACAACGAATTCATGAAAATCTAGGCAAATGGATGGAACTAGAAAATATCATCCTGAGTGAGGTAAAACAATCTTAAAAGAACACACATGACATGTACTCACTGATAAGTAGATATTAGCCTAGAGAATTTTTTTTTTAGCCTAGAGGATTTGAATACCCAAAATCTAATTCACTTACTACATAAAACCCAAGAGGAAGGAAGAGCAAAGTATGAATACTTTTGTCCTTTTTATATGGGGTACAAAATTCCCCAGGGAGGACATACAGAGACCAAATGTGGAACAGAGACTGCAGGAAAGACCATACAAAGACTGCCTCTCCCAGGAATCCATCCCACATACAGTTACTAAACCCAGACACTATTGTGGATGCCAACAAGTGCTAGCTGACAGGAGCCTGATACAGCTGTTTCATGAGAGACTCTGCCAGAACCTGACAAATACAGAGTTGGATGCTCTTATCCAGTCATTGAACTGAACATAGCACCCCCAATGGAGTTGAAGGGGTTTACATCCCCATAGGAGAACAACAATATGAACCAGCTTATAACCCAGAGCTCCCAAGGACTTAACCACCAACCAAAGAGTACACAAGGAGGGACCCATGGCTCCAGCTGTATGGGTAGCAGAGGATGGCTTCATCGGATCTCAATGAAAGGGGATTAATTGCCTTGAACCTGTGAAGGCTCATTGCCCCAATGGAGCGAAATGCCAGGTCAGAAAAGTGGGAGTAGGTAGGTTTTTTGAGTATGGGGTGTATGTGGGATAGAGCATTTTTGGAGGGGAAATGTGGAAAGGGAATGACATTTGAAATGTAAATAAAGAAAATATCTAATAAAAAATCTGATCTTAAACTCCAGAATTCCTTTCATTTCAAATGGCTACTCTCTCTAAATGTATAGTTCACTCAACTGTACAACCCTTGGGTCTGCATAATTTTGATGTGTGATTATTTTCTTACCTCTTATAATGAAGCTTTTTTAAAAGCTGTGTATTTATTGTCTCAATTAGTTAAATTTAATACTTAGAATTAATGAATATTAGGATTAGGAAATAAATATAGTTGTAAATACAGCTAAATTTTACCATGGTACACTTAATTTCCTAAGATAATAAAAGACAATTGCCATATATTTTAATAAGTCACTGTAAAATGTTCTTGTTTTCAATTAGTTATTTATACATACCCACCCCATGTATAATTAAAGCCAAAGTAAACCTAAATTCTAATCTTAAACTCCCAGTACATTGTAAATCAATCTTTTACATAGGAACATGCATCAATATTTGATGATTACAACAGTGAAAGTATTCATAATCTATCACAGTGTGAATTTACATCAATGTGTGCTTAAATAAGCATATTTTGGAATAATTTTATAGTATTATTTTCTGAACCTATTTTGTTGGCCAATTGATTAAATTGTCTCGATACATTTAGCCATATAATTTCTTTTTTTGATTGGCACAAGTGAAAAGTACTTCCTGATCTTAGTGTTGGATGTCTGAACAAGTCAAATATTTTAATATATCTCATATACTAGAAATACAGTAATTGTTTAAAGTATCCCAGCTTGATATTAATAACATGACAGACATATTTATCTACTAGTCTACACAGGAAATGAGTGGTAATATATCTTTTACTAACTATTAATTTTTAAGAGAAAGTGACATAAACAAAGTTTGAACCTCTTAATGATATGTGATACTGATTAAATTTACTAAATACATTGAGAATATATAAATCAATATCTTACCTGAGAGCTCTCAGGGATTAAACCAACAACCAAAGAGTATACATGGAGGAACCCTTGACTCCAGCTACACATGTAGCAGAGGATGACATTTTCAGACATCAACGAGAGGAGAGGTCCTATGAAGGCTGGATGCCCCAGTGTAGGGAAATGCCAGGTCAGGAAAGTGGGGGAGGAGTTGGTGAGTAGGGAGGGGGAATGGGATAGGGGGCTTTCAGAGGGGAAACAAGGAAAGGGGATAACATTTGAAATGTAAATAAAGCAAATATCTAATAAAATATAGTTAAAAAAAACCCAATATGTTAGAGTTAGTGTCAATAGCTCTTCAAAACTACTGGCGGCCCATTTTTCCTTTTAATTATTTGACACAAAGTAATAATTCCAGAGAAACTTATATTTGGAGAGAGGGATGGAGGGATTATTAGCAACCTAAAAATATTTTGTGTGCACCCAATCAAAATTTTAATACCATATACAGTTAGCTAAATTTTTCAGTGTTTTCAATAAGATTACCAGGAATATTGTGGGTAAAAAAATATTCATGACTAATTTGTTGTGATGTCATTTGTTGTGAAGGAAAAACAGAGCATATTATTCAGTGCTAAAAAACACTCTTAAGAATCCAGATTTGTGATGTGTTCTTAGGTGAAGAAGTCAAAAGATCAAGGACTTTATTCAGTAATAGATGTCTTCAGGACACCATGTTTCTCCATATTACACTTCAAAATTCTACATTTTATTATAGAAAAATGTATCTGTGAACTGGAGTTAATAAAGAGAAGCTAAAGATATTATAGATCAGAAGTTGTCCAAATCACATAGACATTCACTTCCCCCATAGTCTTGAGAAACTTTTGTTTGTAATATTCAGTAAAATATTATTGGAGTATTTTTTATTAATCTTGTATGCAATTATCTGTGCTGAGGTTAGACTGGCTGCTTGCAACAGAATATCTAAAGTTCCTTGGAAGACATAGGAGGTCCTGGATCCAGATACTGACTTTTTTTGTTTGCTTTTTAATTTTTTATTTGCTTTTATTTTGTTTTTGTTTGTTTGTTTGTTTGTTTTTCCTTCAACATTAATAACCTTTTTCACTGTGGCATAATATTTATAAGGGTCCAAAAATGGCTGAAGGAAGACCCCAAACTCACATAGTATGTAAAAACAAAGAGCATTTATTCTTCAGAAACAACCATCACGTTAGTGCCAGTATTGTATCCGAATGGATACACTGACATCCAAGCCCCTTTATAACAGAACTGCTTAATTACTTCTGAAATACAATAGACAACTAAAACCTAGAACACATTCCAACAGTTTATAAAAACTATTAACCGAAGGTAATAAAGGAGATAAAGATATATGCCACAGGTGCAAAGACAGGAGATCAAATATTGACTGGGTTTATTTATACAAAACATCAAAGACAGCTTAGTTGTAGTTTTTTTTGAATATTCTTTTTTTTTATTATTCGATATAATTTATTTACATTTCAAATGATTTCCCCTCTTCTAGGCCCCCCCAATCCCCGAAAGTCCCGCAAGGCCCCTTCTCTTCCCCTGTCCTCCCACCCACCCCTTCCCACTTCCCCGTTCTGGTTTTGCTTAATACTGTTTCACTGAGTCTTTCCAGAACCAGGGGCCACTCCTCCTTTCTTCTTGTACCTCATTTGATGTGTGGATTATGTTTTGGGTATTCCAGTTTTCTAGGTTAATATCCACTTATTAGTGAGTGCATACCATGATTCACCTTTTTAGTCTGGGTTACTTCACTTAGTATGATATTCTCTAGCTCCATCCATTTGCCTAAGAATTTCATGAATTCATTGTTTCTAATGGCTGAATAGTACTCCATTGTGTAGATATACCACATTTTTTGCATCCACTCTTCTGTTGAGGGATACCTGGGTTCTTTCCAGCATCTGGCAATTACAAATAGGGCTGCTATGAACATAGTAGAACATGTATCCTTATTACATGGTGGGGAGTCTTCTGGGTATATGCCCAGGAGTGGTATAGCAGGATCTTCTGGAAGTAAGGTGCCCAGTTTTCGGAGGAACCGCCAGACTGATTTCCAGAGTGGTTGTACCAATTTGCAACCCCACCAGCAGTGGAGAAGTGTTCCTCTTTCTCCACACCCTCTCCAACACCTGCTGTCTCCTGAATTTTTAATCTTAGCCATTCTGACTGGTGTAAGATGAAATCTTAGGGTTGTTTTGATTTGCATTTCTCTAATGACTAATGAAGTTGAGCATTTTTTAAGATGCTTCTCCGCCATCCGAAGTTCTTCAGGTGAGAATTCTTTGTTTAACTCTGTACCCCATTTTTTAATAGGGTTGTTTGGTTTTCTGGAGTCTAACTTCTTGTGTTCTTTATATATATTGGATATTAGCCCTCTATCTGATGTAGGATTGGTGAAGATCTTTTCCCAATTTGTTGGTTGCCGATTTGTCCTCTTGATGGTGTCCTTTGCCTTACAGAAACTTTGTAATTTTATGAGGTCTCATTTGTCAATTCTTGCTCTTAGAGCATACGCTATTGGTGTTCTGTTCAGAAACTTTCTCCCTGTACCGATGTCCTCAAGGGTCTTCCCCAGTTTTTTTTCTATTAGCTTCAGAGTGTCTGGCTTTATGTGGAGGTCCTTGATCCATTTGGATTTGAGCTTAGTACAAGGAGACAAGGATGGATCAATTCGCATTCTTCTGCATGCTGACCTCCAGTTGAACCAGCACCATTTGTTGAAAAGGCTATCTTTTTTCCATTGGATGTTTTCAGCCTCTTTGTCGAGGATCAAGTGGCCATAGGTGTGTGGGTTCATTTCTGGATCTTCAATCCTGTTCCATTGATCCTCCTGCCTGTCACTGTACCAATACCATGCAGTTTTTAACACTATTGCTCTGTAGTATTGCATGAGGTCAGGGATACTGATTCCCCCAGATTTCCTTTTGTTGCTGAGAATAGTTTTAGCTATCCTGGGTTTTTTGTTGTTCCAGATGAATTTGATAATTGCTCTTTCTAACTCTGTGAAGAATTGAGTTGGGATTTTGATGGGTATTGCATTGAATCTGTATAGTGCTTTAGGCAAAATGGCCATTTTAACTATATTGATTCTACCGATCCATGAGCATGGGAGGTTTTCCCATTTTTTGAGGTCTTCTTCCATTTCCTTCTTCAGAGTCTTGAAGTTCTTGTCATACAGATCTTTCACATGTTTGGTAAGAGTCACCCCAAGATACTTTATACTGTTTGTGGCTATTGTGAAGGGGGTCATTTCCCTAATTTCTTTCTCAGCCTGCTTATCCTTTGAGTATAGGAAGGCCACTGATTTGCTTGAGTTGACTTTATAACCTGCCACTTTGCTGAAGTTGTTTATCAGCTGTAGGAGCTCTCTAGTGGAGTTCTTTGGGTCACTTAGGTAGACGATCATGTCGTCTGCAAATAATGATAGTTTGACTTCTTCCTTTCCAATTTGTATCCCTTTGACCTCCTATGTTGTCGAATTGCCCGAGCTAGTACCTCAAGTACAATATTGAAAAGATAAGGAGAAAGGGGGCAGCCTTGTCTGGTCCCTGATTTCAGTGGGATTGCTTCAAGTTTCTCTCCATTTAGTTTGATGCTGGCTACCGGTTTGCTGTATATTGCTTTTACTATGTTTAGGTATGGGCCTTGAATTCCTGTTCTCTCCAAGACTTTAAGCATGAAGGGATGCTGAATTTTGTCAAATGCTTTTTCAGCATCCAATGAAATGACCATGTGGTTTTGTTCTTTGAGTTTGTTTATGTAGTGGATTGTATTGATGGATTTCCGTATATTGAACCAACCCTGCATTCCCGGGATAAAGCCTACTTGATCATGGTGGATGATCGTTTTGATGTGTTCTTGGATTCGGTTGGCAAGAATTTTATTGAGTATTTTTGCATCGATGTTCATAAGGGAAATTGGTCTGAAGTTCTCTTTCTTTGTTGGATCTTTGTGTGGCTTTGGTATCAGCGTAATTGTGGCTTCGTAGAAGGAATTGGGTAGTGTTCCTTCTGTTTCTATTTTGTGGAATAGTTTGAAGAGTATTAGTGTTAACTCTTCTTTGAAGGTCTGGTAGAATTCTGCACTGAAGCCATCTGGTCCTGTGCTTTTTTTGGTTGGAAGACTTTCTATGACTCCTTCTATTTCTTTAGGCATTATGGGACTGTTTAGATGGTCTTGTTGGTCCTGATTTAATTTTGGTATTTGGTATCTGTCAAGGAAATTGTCCATTTCCTCCAGATTCTCCAGTTGTGTTGAGTATAGGCTCTTGTAGTAGGATCTGATGATTTTTTGGATTTCCTCAGTTTCCGTTGTTATATCTCCCTTTTCATTTCTAAGTTTGTTAATTTGGATACTTTCTCTGTGCCCTTTGGTCATTCTGGCTAAGGGTTTATCTATCTTGTTGATTTTCTCAAAGAACCAGCAACTGGTATTGTTGATTTTTTGTATGGTTCTCTTTGTTTCTACTTGATTGATTTCGGCCCTGAGTTTGATGATTTCCTGCCTTCTACTCCTCCTGGGCGAAATAGCTTCTTTTTGTTCCAGGGCTTTCAGGTGTGTCATTAAGCTGGTAATGTATGCTCTCTCCATTTTCTTTTTGGAGGCACTCAGGGCTATGAGTTTTCCTCTTAGCACTGCTTTCATTGTGTCCCATAGATTTGGGTATGTTGTGTTTTCATTTTCATTGTGTTCTAAAAAGTCTTTAATTTCTTTCTTTATTTCTTCCTTGACCAAGGTATCATTGAGTAGAGTATTGTTCAGTTTCCACGTGTATGTGGGCTTTCTGTTGTTTCTGTTGCTATTGAAGACCACTTTTACTGCATAGTGATCAGATAGGAGGCATGGGATTAGTTCTATCTTCTTATATTTGTTGAGGTCTGTCTTGTGACCAATTATATGGTCGATTTTGGAGAAGGTACCATGAGGTGCTGAGAAAAAGGTATATTCTTTTGTTTTAGGATAGAATGTTCTATATATATCTGTTAAATCTAATTGGTCCAAAGCTTCAATTAGTCTCATTGTGTCCCTGTTTAGTTTCTGTTTTCCTGATCGGTCCATTGAGGAAAGTGCAGTGTTGAAGTCACCCACAATTATTGTGTTAGGTGCAATGTGTGCTTTTAGTTTTAATAAAGTTTCTTTTACGAAAGAGGGTGCCCTTGCATTTGGGGCATAGATGTTCAGGATTGACAGTTCTTCTTTTTGTATTTTTCCTTTGACCAGCAAGAAGTGTCCCTCAGGGTCTCTTTTGATGACTTTGGGTTGAAAGTCAATTTTATCTGATATTAAAATGGCTACTCCAGCTTGTTTCCTGAGACCATTTGCTTGTAAAATTGTCTTCCAGCCTTTTACTCTAAGGTAGTGTTTGTCTTTGACCCTGAGGTGTGTTTCCTGTAAGCAGCAAAATGTAGGGTCCTGTTTACGTATCCATTCAGTTAGTCTGTGTCTTTTTATTGGGGCATTAAGTCCATTGATGTTAAGAGATATTAAGGAATAGTGATTGTTACTTCCTATCATTTTTGACGTTATTTTTTAAATTTGAATGCTTAACTTCTTTTGGGTTTGATGAAAGGTTACTATCTTGCTTTTTCCAGGGTGAAGTTTCCCTCCTTGTATTGGTGTTGTCCTCCTATTATCCTTTTTAGAGCCGGGTTTGTGGATAGATATTGGGTAAACTTGGTTTTGTCATGAAATATCTTAGTTTCTCCATCTATGGTGATTGAGAGTTTTGCTGGATATAGTAGTTTTGGTTGGCATTTGTGTTATCTTAGAGTCTGCATGAGATCTGCCCAGGACCTTCTAGCCTTCATAGTCTCAGGTGAAAAGTCTGCTGTGATTCTGATAGGTCTTCCTTTATATGTTACTTGGCCTTTTTCTCTTACTGCCTTTAGTATTCTTTCTTTGTTTAGAACATTTGGTGTTTTGATTATTATGTGACGGGAAGTATTTCTGTTCTGGTCCAGTCTGTTTGGAGTTCTGTAGGCTTCTTGTATATTCATGGGCATCTCTCTCTTTAGGTTAGGGAAGTTTTCTTCCATAATTTTATTGAAGATATTTGCTGGCCCTTTAAGTTGTAAATCTTCACTCTCATCTATGCCTATAATCCTTAGGTTTGGTCTTCTCATTGTGTCCTGGATTTCCTGGATATTTTGGGTTACAAGCTTTTTGCATTTTGCATTTTCTTTAACTGTTGAGTCCATGGTTTCTATGGAATCTTCAGCATCTGAGATTCTTTCTTCTATCTCTTGTATTCTGTTGTTGATATTTGTATCTCTGTCCCCTGATTTCTTCCCAAGGCTTTCTATCTCCAAAGTTGTCTCCCTTTGAGTTTTCTTAGTTGTTTCTACTTCTGATTTTAGATCCTGGATGGTTTTGCTTAGCTCCTTCACTTGCATGTTTGTGTTTTCCTGTAATTCTTTAAGAGATTTTTGTGTTTCCTCTTTCATGAGCTCAGCCTGTTGACCAAAGTTCTCCTGTATTTCTTTAAGAGATTTTTGTGTTTCGTCTTTCATGACCTCAGCCTGTTGAGCAAAGTTCTCCTGTATTTCTTTAAGTGTTTTTTGCATTTCCTCCTTGTTGACTTTTGTATTCTCCTGGATTTCTTTCAATGATTTTTGTGTTTCCCTTGCAAGGGCTTCTAACTTTTGATCCATTTTCTCCTGAATTTCTTTATGTATGACCTTCATGTGTTCCTGTACCAGCATCATGACCAGTGATTTTAAATCCAAATCTTGTTTTACTGGTGTGATGGGGTATCCAGGACATGTTGGTAGAGGAGAATTGGGTTCAGATGTTGCCATATTGCCTTGATTTCTGTTAGTGACGTTTCTGCGTTTGCCTTTTGCCATCTAGATCTCACTGGTGTTAATTTATCTTGTCAGTGCTGGACTCACCAGTGCAAGCTGCCCCTTCCCAGTTGGCCTCTGGTGCACAGCTTACCTCCTGCACTGCTTGTAGACAGTGTGCTGCTGCCCAGGCTGTTCCGATCCCAAAGCAGGCACCCGAAGGCTCCCGCTGGGGCCTGCTGGATTCACTGGAGCACACTGACTTCTCCCAGCTGGCCGCCCGGAAGCCCAGCTAGCCACTTGCAGGACTTGGAGATGTAATGCTGCCGCCCAGACTGATCTGGATCCGGAAGCGGAGAGAGTAGAGCTAAGGGCTTCTGCCTGAGGCCTTGCCCCAGATTGTGTCTGTGGAGCAGATGGAGCCCGTGTGCACTCCCAGGGAGTGCCGATGGTGTATGCTACTGTGACCTCCCCTGTGTTCCGCTCACTCCGCTGAGCAGCCGATCTGCCAACCGGGCTGTCGCACACAAGGTTAGCCTGGCCGCCCAGTCCCTGAGTCCAGGCAAAAGCCTGGGAGGCCAAGGTCCGAGCAAAGTTCCCCTAGGGCTATGACTGTTAATTGGGTTTGCCAGGTGACTAGGATGGCGGGCGTGCGCGCCCGCGCTCCCTGAAAGCGCCGGGAGAGTCTGCTTTGCTAACAATCACCTGGGCAGGTTGACTCACAGATGGCCCACCAAGCCGCCCAGATCTTGGGGTCAGTCCTGTGCCTTTTGGGGCCTGGACCCCCGCTTTGTTAGCCTTAGGCTATGCCTGTTACAGGTCTGCCCGCCTGAGCTCTCTGTCGTCCTGCAGGCAAGATGGCGGCGGTGCGCTTGCAGGCCTGGGCAAAAAACCTCCTGGTTGGGTTGGCACCCTGATGGCCCCCCGACCCGCCCAGGGCCTGGGTGCAGGCCAACGCCCGTCGGGCTCAGACCACCGCGGTGTTGGCCTGGGATTATGTTTGTGTACCTCAGTCTGTCCGATTCCTGGAGTACGGAACCAAGATGGATGCTCCTCTCCTGACTGGTGGGAGGCCGAGTTCTGAAGTGGCCTCCGTGCAGGAAAGGCGCCGCACAACTGCAGCTGCTTGCTGCCCGGCTGGTCAGCGAAGGTCAGTGGTCGTGGGCGCAGGGCCTAACTGGTCCCTGTGACGCCTTGGTTCCACTGCTGATGGCCCTTCAGCTGGAGCAGCCACTGCTGCCGCTGCCGCCACCGCCGCTGCCGCCGATCTCCTCCAACTCTGGAATGTTTAAGCTTTGAATATGGCTTGGTCTGTTCCTCTTCCGAGGGTTTCACTTATATATTAGCTGATCAAGCCAGCCAGCTTTGCAGCTCAGCTTTGACTTTCTGGCTACCACCCCCAGCTAGACAGACACAGGAGCCTTTCTGCTGGTTCCCAGTCGTAGCTGTCCTCAGGCCACTTGTATATCCTCCATGGCAGAACAGTTTAGGAACTTAGTTATAGTTTTTAATTCTCTATGAACCTGTACACTAGTTACAAGTGGTGAATGTTTAGCCAGATAATTACTCCTCATGAATATGCATGTAGACATTCTCTGTTATAAGCCTCTTATTTAATTTATGACCTGAATTTATGAGCAATCTCATAGAGAACTTTTAACCATATGGTCACATACTCTGAAAGTCAACTGAGTGCTGAAAACAGAGAGAAGAGACAGGCCTCCCTCCTCTTTTCTTTCAAAGACTTCAATTTAGAGCTGCACAATTCCATCCAAGATAGAACAAAGACTTACTTTACCTAGCCTCCCACTGTTTTACTTTAAGGTGCTAAACCCAAGGCTTGCAGCTTGAGCTTCTCATTTCAGAATAACTCAGACAGGGACATAAGCTGTGAAGCAAAGTACCATACATTTGGGAGGATAGCAAATGGTTTATTGCCTAGTTTCTGAGTGGAGACAAAATGGTATGAAAAGGATGCTTCACTATGAAGTTACAAATGCAAATTTCCACCTGATATTTTGCTCTGCAGAAACACATAAAACCAGATATGCTGAAACTAATAGAAGAGAAAGTGGGAAAGAGCCTAGAACACATTGACACAGGGGAACCTTGAATGGCTGAGAAGCACTTAAAGAAATGGTCTACATCCTTAGTCATCAAGAAAATTCAAATCAAAATGACCCTGAGATTCTATCTCATACAAATCAGAATGGGTAAGGTAAAAAACTCAGGTGACAGCAGATGTTAGTGAGAATGGAGAGAAAGAAGAATACTCCTCCACTGTGTTTGTGGCAGTCCTATTTATAATAGTAGCTGGAGACAACACAGATGTCCCTCAACAGAAAAATGGATACATAAAATGTGGTACATTTACACAATGGAGTGCTACTCAGCTATTAAATATAATGACTTTGTAAAATTTTCTGGCAACTGGATAGAACTAGAAAATATCCTGAGTTTGGTAACCCAGACAGAAAAGAACACATATGATATGTACTCATCAGTAAGTGGATATTAGCCCCAAAGCTCTGAATACCCATAATACAATCCACAAATAATATGGAGCTTAAAAAGAATGAAGACCAATGTGTAGATTCTTCTATCATACTTAGAAGTGGAAACAAAATAATCATAGGAGGTAGAGAGATGAAGAGACCTGGGAGGGAGAAAGGAAGGGGAGGAAAAGGAGGGAGGGCTGGAATCAGGTATTGAAAGGGACAGGAGAGAAGCACAGAGGATCAGGAAATTGAATAGAAATATGTAGGAGTGGGGAATGGGGAACTGAGGGTATCTACTTGAAAGTTCCTGATATCAGGGAAGATAGAGGCTCCCAGGACACAATGGGGATGACTTTAGTGATATACCCAACAAAAGGGAGATAGAACCTGTAGAGACCACCTTCAGTAGATAGTCAAGGACCCCAGTTGAAGGATGGGACCACCCACCCATCTCAAACTTTTTAACCCAGAAATGTTCCTGTCCAAAGGAAAGACAGGGACAAAAAAATGGAACAAAGACTAAAGAAAAGGCCACCCAGAGACCATCCCAAGTAGGAATCCATCTCATATGCAGACATCAAACCTCCACAATATTGCTGATGCCAAGAAGTGCTTTGCTAACAAGAGCCTGAAATAGTTGCTCCCTGAGAGGGAGCTGAACAATACTGAGTCGGATGGAGCCAATCATCAGACTGAGCAAGGGGAACCCAATGTAAGAGCTAAGGGAAGGACTGGAAAAGCTAAAGGAGATTGCAATCCCATAGGAAGAACAATATCAACTAATCAGACCACCCAGAACTCCTAGGGACGAAACCACCAACTAAGGAGTATAGATGGAGGGATCCATGGCTTCAGATACATATGTATCTGTCATCAATGGGAGGGGAGGTTCTTGGTCCTGTGGAGGCTTTATGCCTTAGCATAGGGAGATTCTTTAATGGTGAGGTAGGAATGGGTGAGTAGGTAGAGGAGTACTTCATAGAGATAAAGGGGAGCATAGAGAGGGGGCCTGTTATTGGGTTCTGTGCAGGGGTAACCTGGAAGAGAGATATCATTTGAAATGTAAGTAAATAAAATAAGTAATTAAAAAAGAAACATACAAATGTTAAAAATTATGTTACTGTTTATATCCATATATATTTTGTATATGCTTTGCATTTCTTTAGCTGCAATGACTCATAAACTGAATTCACCACAAGAAAACCTACAGAATCATCCTATCTGGGCTCCTAAGGACTTACAGAGACTGAAACAACAACCTGGAGCCTGCATAGGACTAACCTAGGCCCTCTGTATGTATTTTACATTAAGAGAAGTGGCTCCCTCAAACTCTGTTGCCTGACTGTGAAACCCTTTCTTCTACTACATTGCCTATTCCAGTCTCAGTACAAGGGGTAATACTTCATCTTACTGTAACTTGATGTGCCTTTCTTGGTTGATATTCATGGGAGGACTGCCCTTCTTTCAAGAGGAGTGGAGGAAAAGTGGATGGCTTGGGGAGGATAAGGACGAGTGTGTGGAGCAAGCAGAGGGACTGGGATGAGAGGTTGGAGAAGAAACTCTGGTTCAATGTAAAAAGAAATAAAATAAATAAATGTGTGTGTATGAAATTAAAATACAAGTTGTTGCCTTCTTTGCTTTAACATAATGATTATATTAATGACTAAAGAAGCCAAGCCCTACTGTATATAAAAAAAATGGATGGGGCCTCATGAGAGATTTATAATTCTGATCATATTTTTGACAAAATTACAATTTTATGATAAAGATCATGATTGCAAAATAGTGAGCAATTTCTTGAAAAACAGTAGTAAAAATAAATGTCATATTTATCAAATATAATGAATAATGTGTACTTTTCAAAGTGAACAATGTTTGTATTAAAAAGCACTAGAATCAAATCATTTTAATACTTTCAACTGAGTATTATTTTACTTCCACATATTTCAATGTATAAGATAGTGAAAGTATTTTATATAAGAAAATGTTTAGCCATGATTTATGTATTAGGGAATATTGACAAAATAAATTAATCATGTAAATTTTCATGAGGGACAAAAGCTACCAGAAGGTACCCAGAAAGAAATGACATTTCATTGCAATTATATTAAGGGAGATTAGTTAATTGTCTAACATTGTCAATGAAACCACAACACTCACATAACATCATTGGGAGACTCTATCCAACACTTTCATAAGCATAAGTAATAAGTAATAAGCATCTAGAACAAACAAAATAAATACTTCAGAATTAAAAATAATTTTTACAAATTATACCCAATGTTCCAGAGACAACCTTGTGTTGATTATTACAGATTTGAAAATCCAGACTACAATTTTCCCAAACTTGAAGATTTGAATGACAACTGACACTACAGTGTTAAACTTTACAATTTTTGTTAATTATAGGTTGTGACCAAAACACTGGCACATTCAAAATAGTATGCAAAATTATCTGTGTGTTATGTAAATATAAAACATAAACACACTCCACATTTATATATGACCTAATACTCAAGTCATCAGATTGTATGTGTGGAACACAATCTCAAAACTCAAAGTGTTTGAAATCTCTAATGAACTTGTCACAATCACTACATAAGTGATACCCAAACTGTCTTATAATCACAAGATGTACTGATCATAAAAAAGTAGGAAAACTTACCATGAGGTGAAAATATTGTGGCCATTACATTTAATAAATATAGCTACTAAGCCCATATCATATTTTAACAAATGCAGCAATATATAAAAGTAACTACAATTTATTAATTAATGGGTTATTAATAACATTTAAAAATAGTGATTATAATTTATAATCTAAAATAAAGGTGAAAATTCATAAGAGCATTTCAACAGATCCAGTGAAGTCATTTGAAAAATGTTGGTCATCCATCTACATTAAAGTCTACATAAAGGAAACAACTCCATCATTGCCACCTAAGGTGTCTCTGAGAGTTTTTAAGATAATTCTGTACTCTATGAAGAGTACGTACAGGAATAAGGCAAAACCAAACACATTCAGTATTTCTAGGAAACCCTTCCCTGGGCTTTCTTATCCTCATATAAATAAATATAAGTGATACATTTTTAAAGGGAAAAGTAAATTCATTTTAGTTATTAGTCATATTTTGGCAACTACATACTTGTGTTGATTGTACTGTGATAATACTCACCCATAATACCTTGTATAGTCCTCCTCCACTTGTTGACTCCATTCTTTCAAGCTAGGTTCATTACTGCACCCTTTTCTGTTTTGAGATTCATTCAGGTATTTTACTGGTTTCCACATCTGCTGTGCATTGATAATTGTAATACCCTTACCCTAGCTGTCTGATAGCATTCTATAATGAGCCTCTTAATCATTTTTCTTACTCTTCCATGCCATTCCCTATGAATCATGTGCATGTGAGTGAGTGTGTGTTTGCATATGTGAGTGTGTTGGTGAGGAGGGAGAGGAAGAGGGAGAGGGAGAGGGAGAGGGAGAGGGAGAGGGAGAGGGAGAGGGAGAGGGAGAGGGAGAGGGAGAGGGAGCGGTGGCATTCTAGGGTCACTTATTTACAGAACTTCCACCCATTGAGATTTTGTAATTCTCTGCATGAATGGTTCCTTTTGTATAGAGAAGGTTCTCTGACCCAAGCTGAGTATCATTAATTTCTGAGCATAGACATTAAGTTTTAAGAAGCAGTTTATATGCATTTCATTTTAACAAAACAGTCATAGTACCTCCTCAGGAGTTTGTAATCACTTCAGATATAACCTTTTGACCACGGTTACAATTCCAGTAACATATTTACTCCATGTGGCAGGACTCACATCAAATTAGAAAATCATTTATTGACTGCCATGAGAATCATGTTCCCATGCTACCAGTGAGCACATCTTGCTTGAAATATCAAAATTTTAGCATGTAGAGTATGACACCGAATATGACAGTTGATGCCAGGAACCATTCTCACTTAGATCTCAAAACCTCCTCCTTCCAGCCCTCTTACATCCTCAAGCCTGCCTTTGGAAGAAGAAATATTAGCTCTCAGGTTTGCAAATATCAAGTTGGTCAGCACATATAGAGTTCATGTTGGTTAGAACAAACAGAGCTTACCTGCAGTTAGGTTACTATAACAATCTCTTTCCACTTCACCTCCTCATGATCATTTTAGTTTGCCAGCTCTTCCTTGAAGCCCAAGACAGCTTTGTCATGAGATGCTGAGAGAAAATTCTGAGAGACTACTTCCTAGAGAAAATGTTTAGAGACAGTGCTTGCCCCCTGAGAAACTGTTCCCCAGAGACAATGTTTTCCCCCTCATACCCCCTCTCTACATCCTGCTTGCTTCCCTTTATATTGTGGTGTGTAAAATAATAAAGTTTAACAGCTTGATCAGAATCTGTCTTGCTGTCCATCTCTTGTCTCTCATCCTCTCCTAGGTGGTCTGGTGACCCTGTTGACTGTCCTGAGGGTTGGGACAAATTGATAGCTTTTCTGTTCTAGCTGACTGCATGGCATGTTTCAATGCTATGAGTTCCAACATAATGGAAGAAACTTAAAGCTCATTCACACTCCAGTGTTCAAAATAAAATGTGTTTTCAGAAATAGGGTCTTATTCTCTATTTACTCTAAGTCACATCAATAGTAATCACTTGTTTTGTGAAACTCAGGACTCTCTAGCCAATGACTAACAGGAGTATATCCATATCTGTTATTATCACTTAAATACCTCTGTCTTCCAGGAGCAATATTGTCCTCTCATGCAAGGTACATTTCCTTAAATGCTTTATTTTAATTTTTATTTATTTATATAACAGTATATTTCTTTCTTTTTTATTATTTTTTTCAGATATCCTTATTTTGTTGACCTTTCCCCAAGCTCCTGCTTTCCACTATCTGTTTTTTTTTTTTTTTTTTTTTTTTTTGCACTGAACCACTGAAACATCATTTAAAATATTCTGGTCATGGTATTCTCCCATTTATGTCATGTCATATCATTTTCTCTCATTTTCAGACAGAAAGTGAAATTCCCTTATGGATTCTTTCCATAGTTACTCATTTCAGCTTATACACATAAATCCAAAATTTTTAAATTTCAGGTTTAAGATGAAGCCTGGAACAAAAGTATTATCTCTCAAGTGTACACTGTGAACTCAGCCCTTCATTTTCATTTTCTTTGTCCATGTTGAGTTCAGCTATCTCCTCATAAAGCTATAAAAGAATCAGTGCACATTGTTTAGCCAAAAGTCTCCAAAAGAATCTTCATCTAGGAACTCAAGAAATCCCTTTAACCTAACAGTGATCATATCTTTATAATTCTTTGAACACCACAAAGATCTGCTATTTTCTAAAGATAAAATAAACACATCTTCAAATTGTGTACTGTAAGTTAAAAAAAAAAAAAACTTCATGTGGCTGGCTTTCAAATCTGATTTTCTGATCTTCCTCAACTTGTAGCTTCATAGTTCTTTTGAATTCTCCATTAGATCAAATGTTAAAAAGAACATATAGTTTTCAGTTTCCTGGAATGTATAATCAGTCATTTTTAGAAGTAAAATTTTAATAACTGAACCAATAATAATTTACAAGTCATTTTATTAGATACTTGCTTTATTTACATTTCAAATGCCATTCCCTTTTCTTGTTACCTCTCTGAAAACTCCCTATCCCATCACCCCTCTCTCTCCTCCCTTCCCCAATTTCCTGACTTCCATTCCCCTATTCTGAGGAATTGAGCCTTGACAGGACCAATGGCCTCTGTTGCATTAATGTCTGAAATGGCTATCTTCTGCTACATATGTAGCTGGAGCCATGGGTGCCTTCATGTGTACTCTTTGGTTGGTGGTTTAGTCCCTGGGAGCTCTGGGGTACTGGTTGGTACATATTATTGTTCCCCCTGCAGGACTGCAAACCTCTTCAGCTCCTTGGATTCTTTCTCTAGCTGCTCCATTGGGGATCCTATGCTCAATCTGTTGGTTAGATGTGAGCCATGGGTATTTTGATGCACTTTCCAATAAGGATCAAAGTTTTTACACTTTGGTCTTCCTTCTTCTTGAGGTTCATGTGGGCTGTGAGTTGTATCTTGGGTATTCTGAGCCTTTGGACTTAAATCCACTAATCAGCGAGTACATACCTTGTGTGTTCTTTTGTGACTGGGTTGCCTCACTCAGGATGATAGTTTCTCGTTCCATCCATTTACCTAAGAATTTCATGAATTCATTGTTTTTAATAGCTGAATAGTACTCCATTGTGTAAATGTACCACATTTTCTGCATCCATTCCTCAGTCGAGGAACATCTGGGTTCTTTCCTGCTTCTGGCTATTATAAATAAGACTGCTAATAACATAGTTGAACATTTGTCTTTATTATAAGTTAGAGCATCTTCTGGGTATATGCCCAGGAGTGGTATAGCTGGGTAATCAGGTAATGCTATGTCCAATTTTCTGAGGAACTGTCAAACTGATTTCCAGAGTGATTGTACCAGCTTGAAATCCCACCAGCAATGGAGCAGTGTTCCTCTTTCTCCACATCCTCTCTAGCACCTGCTCTCCCCTGAGTTTTTGATCTTGGCCATTCTGACTGGTGTGAGGTGGAATCTCAGGGTTGTTATGATTTGCATTTCCCTGATGACTAAGGATGTTGAACATTTCCTTAGGTGTTTCTCAGCCATCCAGTACTCCTCAGATGATAATTCATGTTTATCTTGGTACCACATTTTTAATAGGGTTATTTGGCTCTCTGGAGTCTAACTTCCTGAGTTCTTTGTAAATATTGAATATTAGCTCTCTATCAGATGTAGGATTGGTAAAGATCTTTTCCCAACCTGTTGGTTGCTATTTTGTCCTACTGACAGTTGGTTTGCAATTTTTATGAGGTCTCATTTGTCAATTCTTGATCTTAGAGCTTAAGCTATTAGTGTTTATTTCAGGAAATTTTTTCCTGTACCCATGTGCTCCAGATTCTTCCCCACTTTCTCTTCTTCTAGATTTGGTGTATCTGGTTTTATGTGGAGGTCCTTGAAACACTTGAACTTGAGCTTTGTACAGGGAGATAAGAATGGATCAATTTGCATTCTTCTACATGCTGACTGCCAGTTGACCCTTCACCATTTGTTGAAAATGCTGTCCTTTTTCCACTGGATGGTTTTAGCCCCGTTGTCAAAGATCAAGTGATCATAGGTGTGAGGCTTCATTTCTGGCTCTTCAATTCTATTCCATTGAACTACCTGCCTGTCACTGTACCAATACCAATACCATGCAGTCTTTTTTTAACCTGTAGTATAGGCTTGAGGTCAGGCATGATGATTCTTCCAGAAGTTCTTTTATTGTTGAGAATAGTTTTCACTATCCTGAGTTTTTTGTTATTCTGATAAATTTGGAAATTGTTCTTTCTAAGTCTATGAAGAATTGAAACTGAAGATTGACCAAGTATATGGTCACTTTTGGAGAAGGTACCATGATGTGCTGAGAAGAATATATATTCTCTTTTGTTTTAGGATAAAATGTTATATAGATTTCTGTTAAAACCATTTGGTTCAGATTTTTTGTCATCACAGTTTTTGTTTAATGGTTCAATTAATGAACTTTTTATTAAAATGACACTCTCTTTTAATTGTTGCTGTTATTATTATTATTACTACATATATTCTTTATTTACATTTCAAATGATTTTCCCTTTCCTGGTCCCCCACCCCCAAAAGTCCCATAAGCCATCTCTCCTACCCCTGTTCCCCAATCAACCCCCTCCTGATTCCCTGTCCTGGCATTCTACTACATTGCTACATTGAGCCATTCCACAACCAGGGGATTCTCCTCCCTTTGATGTTCAATAAGTTCATCCTCTGCTCCCTTTGTGTCTGGAGCCATTGGTGACACCACATATACTATCTAGTTGATGTTTTTGTCCCTGGGAGCTCTGGGAGTTGTTGTTATTATATGTTTAAATTTGCATCCAAAATGTTGCCCACCTTCTGGTACCTCTATGCAGAGTTCTTCTCCCATAAACCTACCCCTTCCTTGTTTCCCCTGTGGAGAGGGTGGATGGGTAGAACCACTTCTGGTTCCCCCACCCTTACACACACACACTGCCAATAATTCCTCCTACCTAGATAATAACTTCTCTAAAGTGTTAAGTGTATCCTCTCTCACTTGGGCCAGAAGAGGCAGTAAGTCCTCTGCTACAAATGGTCCCAGGGACTCTGACCAGCCAGTGTCTGCTCTTTCATTGGTGACTCAGTCTCTTGGAGCCCCCAGGAATCCAGGTTATTTAACATTGTTGGTCTTCCTATAGGGTTGCCATCCCCTTCAGTTCTTTCAGTCCTTATTCTAACACTTACATAGGGGGCCACAAAATCTTTCCTATAGTTTGTTGTAATTGTCTGCATATGTAGCAGTCAGGGGTCGATAGAGCCTCTGAGAAGACAGCAATGGTAGGCTCCTGTCTGCAAGCACAACATAGCATCAGCAATAGTATCAGAGTTTGGTTCCCACCCATGGAATGAATCCCAGGTTGAGCAGTTCACTGGTCTTCCATTTCTTCAGTCTTTTCTCCTTTTTTTGTCCCTGCATTTCTTTCAGACAGGAAAAAATTTGAAGGTGGGTTGGTGTCCTTCTACTGCAGGCCTAGTTTACCTGCTGGAGATGGTCTCTTCATGTTCCATATCACCACTTTTGGGCATTTCAACTAGTTAGTCCCATTTAGTTTTGGGAGTCTTCTACATCCCAAGTCTATAGGATTTTCTAGAGGTTCCTCCACCTCTACTTCTGACACCTGCATATCATCATTCATTTTCCTAGCTGTCTGGTCTTCTCTTCAATTTCCCCTTACCTGATCCTGATTCCTTTTCCCTCTCCCTCCTTCCTCTTCCACCCTGCATCTCTCTGCCTCCCATGATTATTTCATTCCTATTTGTAAGTGGAATTGAACCATCCTTACTTGTGCAGTCCTTCTTATTAAACTTCTTACAGTCTGTGGGTTGTATCATGGGTATTATGTACTTTTTGCTTAATATACTTTTAACAATGAGTACATGCCATTCATCTTTGCCTGGATCACCTCACTCAGGATGGCATTTTCCAGTTCTACCCATTTGTCTGCTAAATTCATGATGTCCTCGTTTTTAATAGATGAATAGTATTCCATTGTGTAAATGAACCTCATTTTCTGTATCCATTCTTTGGTTGAGGGACACCAGGGCTGCTTCCAGTCTCTAGCTATTACAAATAAGTCTACTATTAAAATAGTAGAGTATGTGTCCTTATGATAATTGTGGGCCACCTTTTGGGCATATGCCCAGGAGCAGTCCAGGAGCTGTGATACATCCTTGCCAGCATGAGCTGTCACTTGAATTTTTGATCTTAGCAATTCTGATTTCTTGAAGATAGAACTTTAGGGTCATTTTGATTTGCATTTCCCTGATGACTAGGAACACTTAACATTGATTTAAATATTTCTTTACCATTTGAAATTACTCTGTTAAGAATTATTATACTTGGTGCACCCGGAGGCAGACCGAGAGGACACAGCTTGCTCCGATGGGTCGGCCCCACAGAGCTTAGGTTCCAGCCCTGAGGCCTCTGGTGGGAGCCTTCAGATCTCCGCTTTGGGATCCATAACAACCTGGACTACAACACCACATCTCCAGACACTGCAAGATGCCAGAGGGGCACCTGGGAGGCCAGCTGGGAGGAGTCAGTGTGCTCTGGTGAGTCCAGCAGGCCCCGGGAAGGAGCCTTCAGATGTCTGCTTCGGGAACTGAACAGCCTGGGCCACAGCACCCGGTCTCCAGGCAGTGCAGGAGGTCAGGGGTACACCAGAGGCCAACTGGGAAGAGGCAGCTTGCACTGGTGAGTTCGGCATTGACAAGAAGACCAACTAACACCAGTGAGAACTAGATAGCAAAAGGCAAACAGAGGAACATCACTAACAGAAATCAAGGCAATATGGCAGCATCTGAACCCAATTCTCCTTTAACAGCATGTCCTGGATACCCAATCACACCAGAAAAACAAGATTTGGATTTAAAATCACTGGTCATGATGCTGATACAGGAACACATGCAGGACATACTTAAAGAAATTCAGGAGAAAATGGATCAAACGTTAGAATCCCTTACAAGGGAAACACAAAAATCATTGAAAGAAATTCAGGAGAAGACAAAAGCCAATAAGGAAGAAACACAAAAATCACTTAAAAAAATACAGGAGAACTTTGGTCAACAGGCTGAGGTCATGAAAGAGGAAACACAAAAATCTCTTAAAGAATTACAGGAAAAAACAAACAAGAAAGTGAAGGAGCTAAGCAAAATCATCCAGGATCTAAAATCAGAAGTAGAAACAACTAAGAAAGCACAAAGGGAGACAACTTTGGAGATAGAAAACCTTGGGAAGAAATCAGGGGACATAGATGCAAATATCAACAACAGAATACAAGAGATAGAAGAAAGAATCTCAGATGCTGAAGAAACCATGGACTCAACAGTTAAAGAAAATGCAAAATGCAAAAAGCTTTTAACCCAAAACATCAAGGAAATCCAGGACACAATGAGAAGACCAAACCTAAGGATTATAGGCATAGATGAGAGTGAAGAATTACAACTTAAAGGGCCAGCAAATATCTTCAATAAAATTATGAAAGAAAACTTCCCTAACCTAAAGAGAGAGATGCCCATGAATATACAAGAAGCCTACAGAACTCCAAACAAACTGGACCAGAACAGAAATACCTCCCGTCACATAATAATCAAAACCCCAAATGTACTAAACAAAGAATATTAAAGGCAGTAAGAGAAAAAGGCCAAGTAACATATAAAGAAAGACCTGTCAGAATCATACCATACTTCTCACCTGAGACTATGAAAGCTAGAAGATCCTGGGCAGATCTCATGCAGACTCTAAGAGAACACAAATGCCAGCCAAAACTTCTATACCCAGCAAAACTCTCAATCACCATAGATGGAGAAACTAAGATACCCCATGACAAAACCAAGTTTACCCAATATCTATCCATAAACCCAGCCCTACAGAGGATAATAGGAGGAAATCACCAATACAAGGAGGGAAACTTCACCCTGGAAATAGCAAGATAGTAACCTTCTTTCATCAAACCCAAAAGAAGATAACCAATCAAATTTTAAAAAATAACATCAAAAATGACAGAAAGTAATAATCACTATTCCTTAATTTCTCTTAACATCAATGGGCTCAATGCCCCAATAAGAAGACATAGACTAACTGACTGGATAAGGAAACAGGACCCTACATTTTGCTGCATACAGGAAACACATCAGTGTCAAAGACAAACACTACCTTAGAGTAAAAGGCTGGAAGACAATTTTACAAGCAAATGGTCTAAGGAAACAACCTGGAGTAGACATTCTAATATCAGATAAAATTGACTTTCAACAAAAAGTCATCAAAAGAGACTCTGAGGGACAACTTGCTGGTCAAAGGAAAAATACAACAAGAAGATCTCTCAATCCTGAACATCTATTCTCCAAATGCAAGGGCACCCTCATTCATAAAAGAAACTTTACTAAAGCTCAAAGCACACATTGCACCTAATACAATAATTGTGGGTGACTTCAACACTGCACTTTCCTCAATGGACCGATCAGGAAAGGAAAACAGAAACTGAACAGGGACACAGTGAAACTAATTGAAGCTTTGGACCAATTAGATTTTATATATATATATATAATTATATATATATATATATATAATTATATATATATATACATATATATACATATACTTTATCCTATTTTATCCTAAAGCAAAAGAATATAACTTTTTCTCAGCACCTCATGGTACCTTCTCCAAAATCGACCATATAATTGGTCACAAGACAGACCTCAACAAATATAAGAAGATCGAACTAATCCCATGCCTCCTATCAGATCACTATGGAGTAAAAGTGGTCTTCAATAGCAACAAAAACAACAGAAAACCCACATATATGTGGAAAGTGAACAATATCCTACTCAATGATACCTTGGTCAAGGAAAAAATAAAGAAAGAAATCAAAGACTTTTTAGAATTTAATGAAAATGGAGACACAACATACCCAAATCTATGGGACACAATGAAAGCAGTGCTAAGAGGAAAATCCATAGCCCTGAGTGCCTCCAAAATGAAAATGGAGAGAGCATACACTAACAGCTTAATGACACACCTGAAAGCCCTGGAACAAAAAGAAGCTATTTCACCCAGGAGGAGTAGAAGGCAGGAAATCATCAAACTCAGGGCCGAAATCAATCAAGTAGAAACACAGAGAACCATACAAAGAATCAACAAAACCAGGAGTTGGTTCTTTGAGAAAATCAACAAGATAAATAAACCCTTAGCCAGACTAACCAAAGGGCACAGAGACAGTATACAGATTAACAAACTCAGAAGTGAAAAGGGAGATATAACAACAGATACTGAGGAAATTCAAAAATCCATTAGATCCTACTACAAAAGCCTATACTCAACACAACTGGAGAATCTGGAGGAAATAGACAGTTTCCTAGACAGATATCCAACACCAAAACTAAATCAGGATCAAATAGATCATCTAAACAGTCACATAAAACCTGAAGAAATAAAAAGGGTCATAGAAAGTCTCCCAACCAAAACAAGCACAGGACCAGATGGTTTCAGTGCAGAATTCTATCAGACCTTCATAGAAGACCTAACACCAATACTCTTCAAACGATTTCACCAAATAGAAACAGAAGGAACTCTACCCAACTCATTTCTATGAAGCCACCATTACGCTGATACCAAAACCACACAAAGATCCCACAAAGACAGAGAACTTCAGGCCAATTTCCCTTATGAATATTGATGCAAAAATACTTAATAAAATTCTTGCCAAATGAATCCAAGAACACATCAAAACGATCATCCACCATAATCAAGTAGGCTTCATCCCAGGCATGCAGGGATGGTTCAATATAAGGAAATCCATCAATGCTATCCACTACATAAACAAACTCAAAGAAAAAAAACATATGATCATCTCATTAGATGCAGAAAAAAACATTTGACAAAATTCAGCATCCTTTCATGCTAAAAGTATTGTAAAGAACAGGAATTCCAGGCCCATAACTAAACTTCGTTAAAGCAATATACAGCAAAGCGGTAGCCAACATCAAACTAAATGGAGAGAAACTAGAAGCAATCCCAATAAAATCAGGGACTAGACAAGGCTGTCCTCTCTCTCCATATCTTTTCAATATAGTACTTGAAGTTCTAGCTAGAGCAATTAGACAACATAAGGAGGTCAAGGGTATACAAATTGGAAAGGAAGAAGTCAAATTATCACTATTTGCAGATGACATGATAGTATACCTAAGTGACCTGAAAACCTCCACCAGAGAACTCATACAGCTGATAAACAACTCCAGCAAAGTGGCTGGTTATAAAATCAACTCAAGCAAATCAGTTGCCTTCCTATACCCAAAGGATAAGCAGGCTGAGAAAGAAGTTAGGGAAATAACACCCTTCACAATAGTCAAAAACAATATAAAGTATCTTGGTGTAACCTAACCAAACAAGTGAAAAATCTATATGACAAGAACTTCAGGTCTCTGAAGAAGGACATCAAAGAAGACCTCAGAAAGTGGAAAAATCTGCCATGCTTGTGGATTGGCAGGATTAATATAGTTAAAATGGCCATCTTGCCAAAAGCGATCTACAGATTCAACGCAATCCCCATCAAAATCCCAACTCAGTTCTTCACAGAGTTAGAAAAAGCAATTCTCAAATTCATCTTGAATAACAAAAAACCCAGGATAGTTAAAACTATTCTCAACAACAAAAGAAATTCTGGGGAAATCTGTATCCCTGACTTCAGGCAATACTACAGGGCAATAGTGTTAAAAACTGCATGGTATTGGCACAGTGACATACGAGTGGACCAATGGAATAGAATTGAAGATCCAGAAATGAATCCACACACCTATGGTCACTTTATCTTTGACATAGGAGCTGAAAAAAATCCAGGGGAAAAAAGATAGCATTTTCAACAAATGGTGCTGGTTCAATTGTAGGTCAGCATGCAGAAGAATGCGAATTTATCCATTCTTATCTCCATGTACTAAACTTCACTCCAAGTGGATCAAGGACCTCCATGTAAAACCAGACACACTGAAACTAATAGAAAAGAAACTGTGGAGGACCCTTGAGAACTTGGGAACAGGGGAAAAGTTCCAGAACAGAACACCAATAGCTTATGCTCTAAGATCAAGAACTGACAAATGGGACCTCATAAAATTAGAAAGTTTTTGTAAGGCAAAGGACACTGTTAAAAGGACAAAATGGCAACCCTCAAATTGGGAAAGGATATTCACCAACCCTACATCTGATAGAGGGCTAATATCCAATATAAACAAAGAACTCAAGAATTTAGACTCCAGGGAACCAAATAACCCTATTAAAAATGGGGTGCAGATTTAAACAAAGAATTTTCAGCTGAAGAAATTCGGATGGCCGAGAGGCACCTTAAGAAGTGCTCAACATCATTAGTCATTAGGGAAATGCAAATCAAAACAACCCTGAGATTTCACCTTACACCAGTCAGAATGGCTATGGTCAAAAACTCAGGAGACAGGAGGTGTTGGTGAGGATGTGGAGAAAGAGGAGCACTCCTCCACTGCTGGTGGGCCTGTAAGATGGTACAACCACTTTGGAAATCAGTCTGGTGGTTCCTCAGAAAACTGGACATGTCACTTCCGAGGACTCTGCTATACCTCTCCTGGGCATGTACCCAAAGGATTTCCCGGCATGCAATAAAGACACATGCTCCATTATGTTCATAGCAGCCTTATTTATAATAGCCAGAAGCTGGAAAGAACCCAGATGTCCCTCAAAGGAGGAATGGATACAGAAAATATTGTATATTTACACAATGGAATACTACTCAGCAATTAGAAACAATGAATTCACAAAATTTTTAGGCAAATGGTTTGATCTGGAAAATATCATCCTAAGTGAGGTAACCCAATCACAAAACAATACACATGGAATGCAATCTCTGATAAGTGGATATTAATTAGCCCAGAAGCTCTGAATACCCAAGGCACAAATCGCATATCAAATGACTCCCATGAAGAAGTATGGAGAGGGTTCTGATCCTGGAAAGGATTGATCTAGCATTGGAGTGGAATATAAGGACAGAGAAAAAGGGGGGAGGTGATTGGAGAATGGATGGAGAGAAGAAGGTTTATGGGACATATGGGGAGGGGGGATCTGGGAAAGGGGAAATCATTTGGAATGTAAACAAAGAATATAGAAAATAAAACTATTTTTTTAAAAAAGAATTATATACTTAACTCTGTGCCAGTTTTTAATAATGATGTTAGGTTTTTTGGAGTCTAACTTCTTGAGTTCTTTTCATATTTTAGATACCAGCACTGTATCAAATGTAAGGTTAGTAAAGGTTGCCATTATGTCCTATTGACATCGTCTTTTTCCTTAAGATCAATAGTTCATATTAGATCTTGAGTCATTGGTATTTTGGTAAGGAAATTTTCAGCTCTGGCAATGTACTCGAAGATATTTCCCACGTTCTCTTTCATTAAATTCAATATATCTAGCTTTAAATTTAGATTCTTAAACAGCTTGGATGAGTTTTGTGAAGGGTGATAAATGTGCATTTATTTTCATTCTTCTGCATGCAGAATGCCAATTAGACCAGCAACATTTGTTTATGATGCTTTTTTCCATCTGTATAGTTTTGACGTCTTTGTCAAAGATCAATAGGTGTGCTTATTTCTGGGTCTTTGCTTCTATTCCATTTATCATCCTGTCTGTGAACTTATACCTTTCAGTTTTTAATCACTTTTGCTCTGTAGTAAAGCTTAAGTTCAGGGATGCTGATTCCTCCAGAAGTTCATTATTGTTGAGAATTATTTTGGTTACCTTGAGTTGTTTTTTCCATACAAAGCTGACAATTACTCTATCTTTAAAATATTTTATTGGAATGTTAATGGGAATTGAATTGAACTGCAGATTGCTTTTGGTAAGATGGCTATCTTCACTCTGTTAATCCTCCAGCACTATGAGCATAGGGTATCTCTCTATCTTCTGAGATCTTTGATTTCTTTCTTCAAGGATTTGAAGTTCTTGTCATACATATCTTTCACTTTCTTGGTTACAGTAACACCAAGATATTTTATATTATTTGGGGCTATTGTGAATGGTATTTTCACTAATTTATATTTCAGTCCATTTATCATTTGTATAAAGGAAGGTTACTGACTTGTTTGAGTTAACTTTATATCTAGACACTTTGCTGAAGTTGTTTATCAGTTGTAGGAGTACTCTGGTATAATTTGGGACACACACACACACACACACACACACACTCACTCACACACATATGTATCTAATATTATCAATGAATACTAATTACTTTTTCCCTTTCAATTTTCTTATCCACTTGATCCCTCTTTTTGTTGTTTTCATTCTCTAGCTAGATCTATAAGTAATATATTGAATAGACAGATAGTAGTCAGCCTTGTCCCTGATTTAGTGAGATTTATTCAAGTATCTCCACATTTAATTTTATATTGATTACTGAGGTTTTTTTTTAATATTGCTTTTATTGTGTTTCAGTATATACCTTGAATTGATGTTCCCCCAAGATTTTGACGTGATGGCTTACTTGACTTTGTCAAAGGACTATACCAAATCTAATGAGATTATCATGCTATTTTTTCTTTGCATTTGTTAATATAGTGGACTATATTGGTCAATTTTCATATGATGAACCATCCCTTCCCTGAATCCCTGGGATTAGCTATACTTGATCATGGTGAATGATGTTCTTGATATCTTCTTGGATTTGGTTTTCTAAGAAATTTATTGAGTATTTTGCATCAATGTTCATAAGTGAAATTGGTGTGGAGTTCTTTCTTTGTTGGGTCTGTGTGTGCTTTAGGTAGCAGAGTAAATGTGCTCCCCATAGAACGAATTACATATTTATTATGTTAATTCTGCCAATCCATGAGCATTGGAGATCTCTTCATTTTCTGAGATCTTTGATTTCTTTCTTGAGTAACTGGAAGCTATTCTCATACAGGCCTTTTACTTGTTTGCTTAGATTTACCCCAAGATATTTTTTATTATTTGTGTCTATTGTGAAGGGATTGGTTTCTCTAATTTATTTCTCAGCCTAGTAAAAATGACCATTCTACTAAAGGCAATTTATAGATTCAATGCAATTCCCATCAACATCCAATGGCTCATGCTCTACGATCAAGAATTAATAAATGGGACCTCATGAAACTGGAAAGCTTCTGTAGGGCAAAGGACATAGTCAATAAAACATACAGATTGGGGAAAAAAATCTTCACTAACCCCACATCTGATAGAGGACTAGTATCTAAATATATAAAGAAACAAGAAACTAATCACCACAAAAACCAAACAACCAAATCAAAAAATGTGGTATAGAACAAAACTGAGGAATCTCGAATGGGTAAGAAGCACCTAATGAAGTGTTTAAAGTCCTTAGTTATCAGAGAAATACAAATCAAACTGACCTGACATTACAACTTACACCAAACTGGCTAAGATCAAAACCTCAGGTGACAATACATACTGGAGAGGATGTAGAGAAAGAGGAATGCTCCTCCATTGCTGGTGGGATTGCAAGCTGGTACAACCATTGTTGAAATCAATAAGAGGTTACTCAGAAATTTGTTAATAGATCAACCTGAAAAACCAACTATACCATTCTTGGGAATATACCCAAAAGATGTCACACCATGCCACAGGGCACATGTTCCAATATGTTCATAGCGGCCTTATTTGTGATAGCCAGAAGATAGAAATAACCTAGATGTCCCAAGACAAAACAGTGGATACAGATATTGTGGTTCTTTACACAATGGAATACTACTCACCTATTAAGAACGAGGACATCCTGAGTTTTTCAGGCAAATGAATGGAACTAGAAATTATCATCCTGAGAGAGGTAACTCAGACCCAAAAGGATGTCCATGGTACATACTAAAAGTTGATATTAGCCAGAAAAAAAAGTACAAAATACCTGAGATACAGTCCATAGATCTCAAAAACGCCAAAAAGCTAAAGTACCAAAGTGAGTATGCCTCAGTCCTACTTGAGAGGGAGAAGAAAGCAATCACAAGTGGGGAGGTAGGGAGTGACCTGGGAGGGAAAGTGGATGGTGCTTGAGGGAACAGGGGAACCTGATCTGGTATTGGGTAAGGGAAAAGGACTGAAGCCCTAGAGCCAGCAGAAAGAATGGAAACCAGTAACCTCAGGAGATAGGAGGTTGTGGGAACCCTCCAGAATGCACCAGAGACTTGGGAGGTGAGAGACTCTCAGGACTCAAAGGGAGGGACCATAGATGAAAGGACAGACAGTAGGGAGAGGGAACTTATAGAGCCGCCCCCATGCCATCAGGAGACAGGGCATCAAATGAGGGAGTGGGGGGGGCATCCCATAGTCCCAACTCTGAACCATAAGTTTTCCTGTCTGAAAGATTTATGGGGATGGAAGTAGAGATCAGCCTGAGGAGGAGAAGGTCCAGTGAAGGGCCCAGGGTGAGATCTAGCGCTGAGAAGGTCCAAAGGCCTATACTGAGGCTACACAATAAGGGACCTAGCATGTCTGCACTCAGCAAGAACCAGGCAGCAGCTGAAAGATTCAGATGCCAATATTTGCACCCAGCCAATGGACAGAGGTGGTTGACCCCTCTTGTTGAATTAGGGAGGGCTGGAGGAAGCTAAGGGGAAGGGCAACCCTGTAGGAGGATTGGTGGTCTCTATTGATATGGACCCCTGAGGTCTCTAAACATTGAACCACCAAAAGGCAGCTTATGCAGGCTTATATGCCACCACCCCCCCCAGCACACATGCCATAGAGGACTGCTGGGTCTGTGTTCATTAAGAGTTACCTAGGGGCTGGAAAGATATCTCAGTGGATAAGAACACTGACTGCTCTTCCAGAGGTTCTGAGTTTAATTCCTAGCACCCACATGGTGGCTCACAATCATCTGTAAGGAGATCTGACACCCTCTTCTGGTGTGTCTGAAGACAGTTACAGTGTACTTAGATATAATAAATAAATAAATCTAAAAAAAAAAAAAGATACCTGGCCCTAGGAAGACTGGAGGCCCTGGGAAATTTAGAGGTCAGGTAGGGTGGAGATGGAGGGACATCCACTTGGAGATAGGGGGAATGGAGGAGGTATGGGAGGTAAAACAGTAGGAGGGTGGATAGGGGCAGGGGGAATGGAGTATGGAGTGTAAATAAATAGATTTCAGTAGAATAAAACAAACAACAAGATATACCACTACTGGGCATATACCCAGATTATTTTCCTTCATCTAATAAGGACACATGCTCCACTATTTTCATAACAGCCCTATTTATAATAGCCAGAAGCTGGAAAGGACCCAGATGTCCCTCAGTGGAGGAATGGAAACAGAAATTGTGGTATATTTACACTATGGAATACTACTCAGCTATTAAAACAATGAATTCATGAAATTCTTAGGCAAGTGGGTAGAACTGGAGAATGTCATCCTGAGTGAGGTGACCTAATAACAAAAGAACACACATGGTATGCACTCACTGATAAGCAGATATTAGCCTAGAAGCTCGGAATACTCAAGAAACAATTCAAATATCAAATGATGCCCAAGAAGAAGAAAGGCGAGGCCCCTGGTCCTGGAAAGGCTCAATGCAACAGTGGAAAGGAATATCAGGACAGGGAAACAGGAAGGGGGTGATTGGGGAACAGAGGGATGGAAGAGGGCTTGTGGGACTTTCAGGGAGAGGGTATCCAGGAAAGGGGAAATCATTTGAAATATAAAGAATATATCTAATAATATTAAAACCACAAGATATTACCCCACCCTGGCACATCAGGTCACTGGGCTTATCCTTTCTGTCTGAGGACAGAAAAGACAGTCCAGTTAGAAGAACAAGATCCACATGTAGGCAACAGATACAAGGACAGCCCCTGCACCATTCTTGTAAGACTCACATGAAGAACAAACAGCACATTTCCTACATATGTACAGGGGGCCTAGGTCCAGGCTATGCTTGTTCATTGATTGGTAGTTCAGTCTGGGAGCCACCATAAGTCCAGGATGGTTTGACTCTTCTGGTTTTCAGGTGGAGACATTTTCCTCTATTGGACAATCAATTCTTTCCGTAAGTTTTCCACGGAACTCCACTGGCTCCATCATATGATATGGCAGTGGCTCTGCATGTTTCCATTGGATGCTTGGTGGAGCCTTTCAGAAGACAGTTATGCTAGGGTCCTGTCTGCAAACATAAGGGAGTAGCATCAGTAGTGTCAGGGATTGGTTCTTGTCCATTGGATAAGTCCCAAGTTATGCCAGACATTTGTTGGCCATCTCCCCAACCTTTGCTCTATATTTTCCTTTGCACATCTTGAAGGCAGGACACACATTTTGGGTCAAAGGTCTTATGTGTGTGTGTGTTTGGTGACCTTATCCCTCCACAGATTATACTGCCTATTACAAAAGGGAGCTACTTCAGGCTCCATATCCCCTATGTCTAGGAGCTTTAGTGAGAGTCAGCACTTAGATATTCTTTGGGGCCTCCCTATCTTCTTCCTCAGCCAATTTATCATTTGTATAAAGGAGAGCTACTGATTTCTTTGAATTAATTTTCTATACAGCCATTTTGGTGAAGGTTTATCTCAGCTTTAGGTGTTTGTTCTCTGATAAAACTTCTGTGGTTATTTATGTATATAAAAATGTCATCTGCAAATAATGATACTTTGATTTCTTCCTTTCAAATTTTTATCCATTTGATCTCCTTGTGTTGTTTATCATTGCTCTCACTAGGACTTCAATACTGAAGAGATAGGAGGAGTTTGGACAGCCTTCTTATGTTCCTGATTTTAGTGGAATTTTCTCCATTTTATTTTATATTGGTTATTGGATTGCTATATAATTGCCTTTGCTGTGTTTAGGTATGAGCCTAGTGTTCCTGTTGTTCACAAGAGCTTTAAAATGAAGGGATATTGGGTTTTATGGAAGACTTTTCAGCATCAAATGAGATGATTATATAATTTTTTAATTGTGTTTTTAATATGATAGATTATGTTGATGGACTTTACTATATTAACATACCACTGCATACCTGGGATAAAGCCTACTTGACCATGGCGGATGATGTCTTTGATGTGTTCTTGGATTTGGTTTGCCAGTATTTTATTGAATACTTTTTATATCAATGTTCATAAGGGAAACTGGTTTGAAATTCTCTTTTTGTTGTTGTTGAGTACTTGTGTAGTTTACATATCAGGTTAATTGTGGCCTAATAAAATGGATATGGTAATGTTCCTTCTGTTTTATTTTGTGTAAGTGTTTGAGGAGTATTGATATTAGCTATTTTTTGAAAGTCTGTTAGAATTCCATGTTCATCTTACCCTGGGATTTTATGGTTTGGAGAATTTAATGACTGCTTCTATTGGCTTGGGGATTACACGACTGTTCAGATAGTTTACCTAATTGTGATTTAACTCTGATAATTGGTATTTGTCTACCAAATCATCCATTTTATTTAGATTTTTCAATTTTGTAAAGATCAATGATTCCTTGAATTTCCTGGGTGTTACTCCTTATGTTTTGCTTTTCTTTTCTGATTTTGTTTAGGCCTCCATTCTGTTAGCCTGTGTCTTTTCATTGGGGAATTGAGATTATTCATGTTGAGAGATAGTAATGACCAATGTTTGTTACTTCCTGTATTTTTAGGTTGGTGGTTATTCTCTCTCTCTCTCTCTCTCTCTCTCTCTCTCTCTCTCTCTCTCTCTCTCTCTCTCTCTCTCCTGGTTTCCAGTCTTATCAGGGACTACAAGCCCTACCAGTCCTCTAGTAATGCAGACAGAACTGGTCTTCCTTTATGTCAGCAGATCTCTGTGATTACAGATAGAGTTGTCTGTACCTTGTGGCAGCAGACTTCCAGAGATGCAGGCAGAGGTGGTAGTCCCTGATGGCATCAGGATTCTGTTTGTCCCAGATGCTGCAGCACCCCAGGAATGCTGGTAAAGGTAGTTGTCTTAGTTAGGCCTTTACTTCTGTGAAAAGGCTCCATGATCAAGGCTACTCTTAATAGGATGACATTTAATAGGTACTGTCTTGCAGGTTCAGAGGTTCAGTCTATTATCAACAAGTAGGAACATGGTAGCATCTGGGCAGGCATGGTGCAGAAGGAGCAGAGAGTTCTACATGTTCTTATGAAGGCTGCTAGCAGAATATTGCTTTCTAGGCAGTTAGGATGAGGGTCCACAGTGACACACCTACTCCCCAAAAGGCCACATCTATTCTAACAGGGTCACCCTTTATAATAATGCCACTCCCTGAGCAGAGCATATAGAAATCATCACACTGGTGGTCCCTAATGGTTGCATACCTCTGTGATTCAATGGAAAGGTGTGGACCAGAAGATGGAGTGCAGATGGGACAGGGCAGACTGCCAGGTTGCTGAACTAACCATGGTATCCAGTGGAAAAGGTTTTGGTATTAGGGAATCTTACCTGGGCCCAGTAAATTTCAGGCCATGAGGACAAAGCAGACCTCAAGGCTGCTGGGCTTGCTAAGGGATTCCACAGAGGTTTTCAGTTTGTGGCTCAATGGACTGTGCCAGGAAATTTGGTAAGGTTGAGTGAGTTGGAAGCCCCATAACCTCTGAAAGGATGGTAGCATCTTCACCTGCTTCTGTACAGGCCCTGTCATGTGACCATACTCTCTACATAGGAACATGACCTATGGTCTCATAGATCAGAACACCGTTTTTGTGCTAATGACATATTTTGATGTGCTCTGAGGGCTTACCCAATAAGCTTCCCTTCTCAGACATTCCTTCCTACAAAAGGTCTTTAATCTCTGGTCCACCCAGAGTAGGTGACTAACCATTTTTTATGATGAACTATCAATAAATGATATAGATGAGCATGGACAGTCTCTTTCACTGAGAACTACCTTGGGGAGCATGGGAGAAGTTTTTGTCTATAGAGCTATGCCTTCTAAGTCTCCAGCAGAAGGGCCCTCCACACTCCTGTACTATCCAATGCTGAGCTAAGCCTATGTTCTTTCTTTCCCTTGCCCTGGGCTCTGGCTCCTCATTGTCCTCAGCCTGTAAGGCTCCTTCATTCCTGATGCCAAGCAGTTTTCAGAGACAAGTGGAGGCATGGGAGCTTGGGAACCTCAGCTTTCGCCTCAGCCTGTGCCTTTTCTCACTCAGGCTGAGGACCCCACCAAAGACTAAATTCTCCCACTTCTTGAGTGGTATACTGGCACTTCCTGCCAGCCCTGCACCCAAAGGGAGCATAGAGTAAATGCAATCTAATGTTTTGGGTTGCTTCTGACAGAGCATACTTCCCATACTCAAGTAAGGAGGCAAAAAGTGGAGCCAAGTGCCTCCTGGTTTACTTATCCAAGTGGCTTTCCTGCACCTCAGCAGTGAGGCAAAACATGGATCACATCAGATGGTTTTAACATACTTAAATTTATAAGGTGTTAGAGACATGTTCATACTACAAGTTGAACCTTATGAAATGCTGATTTAAATGTAATCATGATTTTTAAAAAAAAAAATGCTTTCATTCTATGGAAGCTCTGAATGTTTAATGTTTTTAACTTATTGCCAAAGAGAAAATGAGGGTAGGAATTGCAAACTCACTAAGACCAAATCTTTATGTAATAATAATCTCTTTTTTAAAAATAAGAGTAAAATTCCAAGATATAAATCAAGTCTGATTGTATTAACAAAATGATTATGTTTGTCAGTTTAGGAAATGTTTATGATTTTTCAAATGCTTGAAGATAATTTTATATATTTACCATATATAAATGGACTAGAAATACAATATAATTCTGATATATATATATGATCAATATCATATATATCATATATAATATATACATATATAATATATATCACACATATATCATATATTTACATATATACATATGTATAGGGATATATGTATAAAACATATATTTACACATATATATAAATGTCAAACAATAATTATATGAGGAGCCAGCCTGTGTTTGTAGTTTAAAACATGTAATAGGCAAGATGATAACACTCTCCTAATAGGTCTAAGTGGTCACAACAATCTCTAATTATCTGAACTGACCTTTTGTTTTATGTATAAACTAATAATTCATCCTTAATATTTAAATATACATCCAAAGCATTTGGAATAACTGAAAAAAGTAACAACAGATCAGAAAGTCATAGCACCCTCTACCCAAGTTTAAATCTGAGCATAATTCTCAATATAACTTATTGTACATTAATCAATTATACTTCTTTGAATCACATATAAGCAATAAAACTGAAAGTATAAATAAAAGGCAATCTATAAACCTATGATGTGTTAATTTTGACATCAGAGTTTATTCAAATAGGAAAAGAATGTACCTTTCAGACAGAGGTAGAATTGAAAATCTCACACCCTGAAGAAAACCTGACTAAAATATAATAAGGTCTGAAACTATACATATCATATAAAAGTATAGGGGTAAGGATTCACTGTGACAGAGCAGAAAATGGTGTTCTAGATACAGCATCAAAGGTGTGTGTGGGAGTTTGGGTTTGTCTGACTGACATAGGTCTCTTTTAATTATTTTATTGGCTCTGTTCCCCACTCTTTCAGTTTCTAATAGTATCAATTAATTAAAATATTTTTATATCATAGTCATGTAGTGAACAATCCTCGGTACTCATTAATTTGTATACTCTTTCTCTGTATCATGAAAGATTTTAAAATAATGTATTTTTAGAAGTAAACAAAGCTCCCTCAGAATATGTGTTTGTTTTCAAATGTTTTGTTTTATGAAACATGAGTTTTAAAACATTAAGTTCATTAATAATTTGATTCATTCACTAAACACTTACAGAATTTGATTAGAATGCCTATTTTGTTATGTGCATTATTTTGGGTATTTGGTATAGAGTTAAATTCGCATGAAATTTCCATCTGAATGAATTAGAGAAAGTGTGTCCTATGAGGACAGATAAAGCTGAGAAGAAGAATAAAGTGAAAGGGGCTTCTGTTCTATGGAATTGTTAAGGAAGTATATCATTAGCCAAAGGGGTTATGTTTGTGAAGAATTCAACACTACCATCTCGTACTTGCTGCACTAAGTCACCTGATGAAGAATTCTAAGTATAGCAAGTCCCAGAGAGTTTAAATGCAAATGTAGAAAGCTGACTTTCATCACTGAATTCTTTAACAATTAATGTGACTTACTCTGTGACTTCATTGAAGGGAAGAGCAAAAAACAATCTGCCTACTGATTTTAATAGAGTATGTTGAGAAATTCTCTTACCTTGAAATTAGAGTCTATGGATAGTGGCCTTATGAATACTACTCTTATTTACACAGGTCTGTGTGGTGATTGTCTTTCTCTATGTTCTTGGATTTGGACTCACATTATTTTTGGCTATGTTCTTGGACTTGTACTGACATTACTTTTGGATAGACCGAATCTACCCCCATTAAACATCCTTGTTAAGCAGTGGAGGAAGTTAGGGAAAGAAGAGAAAATTTGTCAGTAGTAGTACAGAAGGGCAATTTAGTTACCCTCTGCTCCTCAGAATGGTACAACTTTGGAGGAGGGTGGCCACCTGTTGTGACCTGCAACTTGCAGGTAATCAAAGCAGTAGAAGAAAGAACCTTTAGTCCAGGATCCCTCAAGCACCCAGACCAAGTGCCCTCTATAGTTACCTAAAAGAATCTAGTGGAGGATCCCACCCACCCACACCCACACACACATATAGATAAAAGCCTTTCTTTCCCCGAGACCCACCTTGCAGGTTCTGGCCATCAAGAAAAAGGAAACACAGCAGGAGGGTTCCAGACCTGAGAAAAGTCGATCCTCCAAGAACCTTCAACATGAGACCTGTTCCTCCAAGACCCTCTTACTCCATATCCCCCTACTCTTGACCCCAAGGCCCACATGTGCCAGCACTGGCTCTGCAGTCATTGTACCTTTATGGGGGGGAAAGTGGGTGGAGACCCCCAACTTACTGGTCATGCCATGGGGATCTGAAGTCTGAAAGCCACTTTCACTGATATCACAGTGGTTCTGCCATTGAGGGCATATGGGCCTCTAGATGACAAGGGAAATCAGGCTATGCAATATTGGCCCTCGTCTTTGGCCAACTTGTACAACTGGAAGACTCAACAACCCCCTTTCAGATAACCCCAAGGGGCTGATTAATGTCTTTCATACTTTTATTTACTCATCATCCCACTTGGGATGATATCTAACAACTAATGGGAGTGCTTTTCAAGTCTGAAGGGCGAGAGAGAATAATACAGAACGCCAGAAAGAATGTTCCCTCAGACACAGGGGCACCATCCATTGACCAGGCTGTCATTGACAGTGGGTTTCCCCTGATTAGACCTGACTCAGACTTTAATACAGCAGAAGGTAAGGTCTATCACCAGGCTCTGTTGGCAGTTCTCAAGGCAGCTTCCCAGGGGCCCCACAACCTTGACCAAGGTATGTGAGGGTAGACAGGGATCAGATGAGTCACCTGCTGCCTTTTGAGAGTGGGTCTTGGAGGAGTTCTGCCAATATACACACTATGACCCTAGCAGCAAGGAGCACAAAGCTACAGTGACTATAACTTTTATAGACCAGGCTAGTAGAGATACCAAGAAAAAGGTTCAGAGGCTATTAGGACTACAAGATAAGTCATTGAGTGATTTAGTGCTGGCTGCTGAGAAGGTTTATCATAATAGGGAAACAGAAGAGAAGAAGGGGCAAAGAAAGAGAAAAGAAGAGGGTGAAAGGGAGATGAAGAAAGAAAAAAGGCAGGAAGGAAATTTGCAGAGGATCTTGACCACTCTAGTCAGAGAGAGTAGGGAAGAAACAATTCCTTCTAACAGGAGGAATGAAAAAAACCTCTCAAAAAAGATCAATGTGTATATTGCAAAGAGAAGGGCCACTGGGCCAGTGAATGTCCCAATAAGTGAAAACAGGGAGCCACTGGCATCAAAATGTATTCATGGACTACTGGAAGAACAGTGGACGTAAGGATGGGCTGGGAATCCCATTCATTTATGGTCATCTCAGACTGTCTCTACTCTCTGTTGGGGTGAGATTTACTCTCCAAGTTGGGGGCTCAGATACATTTCCTGTCCAACAGGTCCAAAAGGAGAACCCATACACTTTCTGACTACTCTACTAGATGATGAGTATAAATTATTTTAAACCAATGTTACTCACAACCAGGAATTGACTTGGTGATTGGAAACATTCCTGTCAGCCTGGGTGGAAGTTACAGGCATGGGCAAATCAAAATGGCATCCTCCATGGTGGTAGAACTCAAGGCCCAGCTTACCCCAGTGTCTCTCAGACAATACCCTATGTCTTGAGAGGCATGAGAAAGAATTAAGCCACACATCCTTCATACTCCTCCAGCTTGGGATGTTGTGTAAGTGCTGTTCTGCTTGGAACACACCACTCCTGCCAGTTAAGAAACTAGCACTAACCATTATTGCCCAGTCCAGGACCTATGAGAGGTAAACCACTGAGTGGCTCACTTCCACCCCTATATCCTGTTGAGTTCTTTTTTGCCTAGCTCCGATATCCTGTTGAGTTCTTTGACACTTTCCAGAATTAGGTTCATGATCTTAGATTTGCAAGATGCTTTCTCCTGCCCACACTTTACACCCCAAAGTCAAGAATACCACGCCTTTGAATGGAAAGACCTGATGAAGCTGGCAACTGTGAGTATTATTCATCGCTCAGGACATGAGAAGGGAAAAGACTCAGTGGCCAGAGGCAATAACCAGGCAGAGTAAGTGATTTGAGAATTGGCTATACAGGAGCCTATCCTGGTTACGGGCCTGCAAGAGATACCCACTGCAGAATGGGACTGGACTAAGGAATGGCCTCACTTAAAATATATGGAAGAAGAAAAGACCTATATTTCTAGCCACACCACCAACTTACCTACAGAAGGAAGGGCAATGGAGCACACAAAAAGAAAAACTATATTCCCTGAAAAGCAATCAAAAGACTTACTAGGCCACATGCACAGATGGATTAATTTAAGGGATAAAAGATTGTCCAAGCAGTTAAGGGATCTAAAGTATATATAATGAACCTCAGGTTTTGGGCCAGAGAGATAGTAGAACAGTGTCTGCCAGCAATTAACTGCTTATACAGCCAAGAGCAAACAGGGCAAAGGACCTAGGGATGAATGGCTTGGAGTATATTTGGATGTAGATTTTACAGAAGTTAAGCCAGGAAAATATGGTTACAAAACCTTCTAGTGTTTGTGGATACACTCTTTCGATGGGTTGAGGCTTTTCCCCACCAAGCTACTGTGATAGCCAAGAAGATATTAGAGAAAATTTTCTTGAGAGGTTCAGAGTACCCAAGGTAAATGGATGGAACAATGGTCCTGCTTTTGTCTCTAAGGTAAGTCAGGGATTGGCAGAGATATTGGGAACTAATTGGAAGTTCAATTGTGCATACTATCTCCAGAGCTCAGTTCAGGTAGAGAGAGTGAACAGAACCCTAAAAGAGACCTTAACTAAATTGTCTTTGGAGATGAGCTGACTGGGTCTTGCTCCATCCCCTGGCTCTATTTTGAGCCAGGAAAATCCCTTATAATTTTAACCTGACTCCTTTTGAGATCCTGTATGGGAACCCCACTCTCTTGACCCTGACTCTTGTGTCTCACAGAGTGACTTTTCAGGCTGACAAGGATCTTATGGCCAGACTGCAAACTTTCCAGATCAGTTACCAGGAATTGTTCCCTAAACTTAGTGCCTTGTAGAATGTGGGTATCCCAGAGTTTCCACACTAGTATCAAGATGGAGATTGGGAATATTTTAAGAGGTATCCTGCTGAAAACTTGGAAGCAAAGTAGAAAGTGCCATTCCTGATGCTGTTGACAACCCCAACTACTGTTAAACTGGATGGAGTGATTGCCTGGGTTCACATAACTCACGTCAATCACCTGGGCCTGACACCAACTGGATAGCAGACAGACACCGGAGCAGCCTTCTCAAGTTCAAACTTACCCACCCTTCTGCAAGGCCAGAGAAACCATGAGATGGTGACGGTATATCTTTCTTCCTGCACTGAGCCTCAGCACCCCCCTACCCCCCAAAACCCTACCAACATGACTTGGCAAGTACTCTCAGCCTTGAGGATGTAACTTGGTCCACTATAGAGGAATGCCTACCTTATACCTGGTGGCTGGACCTTGTCTCTAATCTCTGTAAATTAGCAGTGGGCCTTGACTCCTGGGATATTCCCACCCTAGAGATACAGGAAGAGGGATTAACCAAGTGTGGGGAACAGGGAACTTGTGAATCTAAACCACATCCCAGAAGCAGCCTTGGAGGATTGGGCTTAAGGTGTGGACAACCAAAGTTGAGGTGTGTCCTGTGAGAAACCCCCCATATATGTGTGTTTCCAAGACTGGAGAAACTGGCAGAAAGCCCATCAGTGTTGGGGTACAACCACTTTTTCTGTGCTATCTGGGAGTGTGAAACATTGGGAAGCACATATTGGAGACAATTCTGGAAGTAAAATTTCAATGTCCAAGGTGAGAGAAGGGCTTGCTAAGTGGAAATGGAGCAAGATTATAAGAGCTCATAGATCATCTCCACTGGCCTAATATTCTAAACCTCTCAAAGCAGCATTTACAGAGAAAAAGGTTCAGTAAGTAATGTGCTACCACTATAAGCTTGAGGACTTGAGTTTGTTTACCCAGAAGTTCAATGAAAGCCTAGACAATATGGCCTTTACCTCTAAACACAAAACTGGTACAGACACAAAGGTATCCCTCAAGCCCTTAATCAACACTATAGGAATTAATGAGCTTCAGATCCTGTAAGAGAATCTATTTAACAACATATGTAGAGAACAATTAAAGAAAAAAACATCTACATTTTGCCTGTACATGAATGTGCATACACACATGTTCACACCTACACTTAAGACTATATAAGCTACATGCTACAGGACACACATAAAACAAAACAAAATAAAAAACAGCACTATTGGCTTGATTTGGGGACAAAGTGTTCAAAATAAGTTTATGAAGACATTTCACATTCAAATCACAACAAATGTGTATACCTAGTCTTTGACGTCATGATTCTTATAAACTTAAAAGCCAGGAAACAAAAGCTGTATAACTTAAACAGACCTGAAGTTGAGCTCCAGGCAAGTTGGCTTATGATAAAGGCCTTGATGTTTTCTCTGTGACTAATATGACTTAGTTTCCTAATCTACTAAATTGTTATTTACCCTAGTTCTAAATTCTCAGTTCTTATTAAGATTTTGGGTATACAAATACACATTGGAAAGGAAGAAGTCAAAATATCACTATTTGCAGATGATAAGATAGTATAATTAAGTGACCCCAAAAATTCCACCAGAGAACTCCTAAATCTGATAAACAACTTCGGCAAATCGGCTGGATATAAAATGAACTCAAACAAACTAGTAGCCTTGCTCTACCCAAAGGATAAACAGGCAGGGAAACAATACCCTTCACAACAATCACAAATAATATAAAATACCTTGGCGTGACTTTAACCAAGCAAATGAAAGATTTGTATTACAAGAACTTCAAGGTTCTGAAGGAAGAAATGGAAGAAGATCTTAGAAGATGGAAAAGATCTCTCATGCTCATGGATTGGCAGAGTTAATATAGTAAAAATCGTCATCTTGCCTAAAGTAATCTACAGATTCAATGCAACACCCATTAAAATTCCAACTCAATTCTTCATACAGTTAGAAAGAGCAATTTGCAAATTCCTCTGAAATAGCAAAAAACCCAGCATAGTGAAAACTATTCTCAAAAATAAAAGAACTTCTGGTGGAATCACCATCCCTTGCCTCAGGCTGTATTACAGAGCAATTGTCATAAAAACTGCATGGAATCGATAGAGTGACAGCCAGGTAGATCAATGGAATAGAATTTAAGTCCCAAATGAACACACACATATGGTCACTTGATCTTTGACAAAGGAACTAAAAGCATCCAGTGGAAAAGGACATTTTCAACAAATGGTGTTGGTTCAACTGGCAGTCAGCATGTAAAAGAATGAAAATTGATTCATTCTTATCTCCCTGTAAAAAGCTCAAGTCCAAATGGATCAAGGGCCTCCATATAAAACCAGATATACTGAATCTAATAGAATAGTTCATGGGGAAGAACCACATGCACATGGGCAAAAGGGGAAATTTTCCTGAACAGAACACCAATAGTTTATGCTCTAAGATCAATAATTGACAAACGAGACCTCATAAAATTACAAAGCTTCTGTAAGGTAAAGGACACTGTCAATAGGACAAAATGGTAACCAACAGATTGGGAAAAGATCTTTACAAATCCTACATCTGATAGAGGGCTTATATACAATATATATAAAGAACTCAAGAAGGTAGACTCCAGAGAAAAAAAAATAACCCTATTAAAAAATTGGGTAAGGAGCTAAACAAAGAATTCTCAACTGAGGAATACCGAATGGCTGAGAAGCACCTAAAGAAATGTTTAATATCCTTAATCATAAAGGAAATGCAAATCAAAACAACCTTGAGATTTCACCTCATGCCAGTCAGAATGGCTAAGATCAAAAACTCAGGGGGACAACAGATGCTGGGGATGATGTAGAGAAAGAGGAAGACTCCTCCATTACTGGTGAGTTTGAAAGCTTGTACAACCACTCTGGAAATCAATGTGCTGTTTCCTCAGAAAATTGGGCATAGTGTTACCTGAGGATCCAGCTATAATACTCCTGGGCATATACCAGAAGATGTGCCAACAGGTAATAACACATGCTCCACTATGTTCATAGCAGCCTTATTTATAATAGCCAGAATTTTGAAAGAACCCAGATGTCCCCCAACAGAGGAATGGATACAGAAAATGTTGTACCTTTACACAATGGAGTACTACTCAGGTATAAAAAACAATGAATTCATGAAATTCTTAAGCAAATGGATGGAACTAGGAAATATCAACCTGAGTGAGGTAACCCAATCATAAAAACCATGCATGGTATGCACTTACTGATAAATGGTTATTAACCCAGAAGCTTAGAATAACCAAGATATGATTAATAGACCACATGAGGCACAAGAAGAAGGAAGACCAATGTGTGAATACTTCAGTCCTTAAAAGGGGGAATCAAAATACCAATGGGAGGAGATTTAGAAACAAAGTATGGAGCAGAAATTGACGGAAAGGCCACTTAGAGACTGCCCCATCTGGTGATCAATCCCACATAGAGTCACCAAACCCAGACACTATTATGGATGCCAACAAGTGCTAAATGACAGGAGTATGATATAGCTGTCTCCTGAGAGCCTCTGCAAGTGCCTGACAAATACAGAAGTTGATGCTCACAGCCAACTATTGGACTGAGCACAGGGTCCCCAATGGAGGAGTAAGAGAAAAGACCCAAGGTGCTGAAGGGGTTTCTAGTTCCATAAAAGGAACAACAATATGAACCTACCAGTACCCCCCAGAGCTTCTAGGGACTAAACTACCAACAAAAGAGTACATTTGAAATGGAAATCAAGCAAATATTTAATAAAAAAAGATTTGGGGTATTAATGGAAGGGCCTAGAAACCATTATATAGAATTCAGAGAGAATTCACTCAGCATTTTCTGGCACAGAACATAATACAATTAATTAATGATGTAATTTAAAATTTGATAATGATGTCCTAAGTTTGAAGTGAAAAAAGGTAATATTTAACTTTGTTTCATGGTATTATTTTAATAATTCATACTGGGCATTCTATTAAGTTCCACAGAGAGGAAACTTTAGTAGGCTCTGCCATTTGAAAACTTGTTTTAGTTGTTAGTTCTGTTTGAGGAGGTCTAGGAGATAATATTTTGCTGGAGGAAATCACTAGGGCCAGGTTTAAGGTTTCAAAGCCTTATTTTATTCCCATTTTACTCTCTCTACTTGTTTCTCTTCTTGCAATTGGGTTGCTAGGTAACCTTGGAAACAATTGTGGCATTTACACAAAACTGGAGCTCTGAAAAGGTCTCATTTAAATAGAGATGAATCAGATGAGGGGATTAAGCAATGTAACTCAGAAGTGCAAAAACTGAAGCTCTACTTAAAAGTAGTAAAATTGTAGATAAAATATTAGTACATGAGGTACAATATAAGGTAGAAGTCAAACAAAGATATGGAAAAATTTGAAGTGTAGAATCAGAATGATAATACTGTCTTTCAATGGACAGCCTTGACCCTTATGCATATAAATATTTGAGGAAAATTGCAAGTGAAAAGAGCAGCCCAAGACTCAGAAAGGAAGCTTGTGGTGATGTAAAATGATCTCTTGGGTCTGCATGGTCTGAGTGTACTGAATGGTCACTTGGAAGGTCCATTCTCAGGAACTTAAAAGGGGGCCTTTCCAGGGTTTTCCAAATGTAACATTAAGATAGGAAAGAGCAGTGACTATGCTCACTTTATCCAGTGAGTCAGCAGAGAGGTTGATGACATTTGGAAAACCCTGGGGGAGTCTGGGAATTATTTCTGAAGGCATCCAGTGTCCTTTAGATCACCTACTATCATCTTTGTGCTGATTTTCATTCTGTCTGTTCTTTCCTTCTTTGTACTTTTGTTCAAGGTTATAGAGATTTTTTTTTGTCTTTTTGTCTGCCCCAGGACTCTGCTGACATCTGTTTTGTACAACTTAATGCAACTCTAAATTGAGTGTTTGAAAGAAGCTGAAAAAAATCATGAAGAAATAAAGTAACAAGCAGAGAGGGACAGAAAAGTAGAAAGGAGCAAAGGAGGGAAGGAATGACTCATTTGACTTGACACAATTTAGAAATGTAAACATGTATTAGTCTTTTCACTTTTTTTCATTTTTGAGTTTTCTCTTGTGTAAAGTGCAGCTTCCCTGTCATTTCTGTGATCTCACATCAGTTTTCTAGTCTTCTGATACTTTAATTTTTCTTTCTCCTTTTACAAGTGATTCCTGAGCCTTAGGTTTTGGAGTAATGATTTAGATGGAACCATTGTAGCTAGTCACCTCACTATCAGCTTTTCTTTGGTTCTTGACCAGTTGTGGTTTTCTGTAATCAAAGAAAACTTCTTTGATAAAGGTTGAAAGCTACACATATCAGTAGATATGATTATAAGTGTTCATGATGAAGTTATTAATTTGCATGCTTAGTAAAGTGGCACCATTAAGATCTTCACTATGGCCAATGATCTCACTAGCCCTGGGTAGTTGAATGGGTTTCCAGTACCAGGCATGATTTTTTCCTTTTGAGCAAGTATTAAGTCCAGTTAGAGATCCAAGATTATCATCAACATATGAATGCTACTTTTGCATCCTTAGACACGTTTTCCCATGCTGGTCATAATTTTGGTTCAAAGAGGTCACAACTGGATAGATAGAATAGTGGTTGTGTCAGTCTTTGTCAGCTTGCATTACACTGCTTAGTACTGTGAAACCTCAGTACTATGAAATTCTTAGGTCACACAGAGTTCAGATTCCCTACTTCCCACATCTAAACACCATGTCATCTTTATGAATACTGTCTAACTTCAACTTCTGGTTGACACCAGAGGACCACAGGAATAACTTATTGTTCTTGAACTGTTTGGACCGATAACACAAATAACTTCTGTTTTGTTTTTTTCTCATGCCTCGTACTGAAATTTATTGTTAGATAGTCTATGACTCTTTGGGAAATCATTGGGAACCCAAGTTATATAACTTCATTTTAATTATATATAAATAGGTATAATATTCACTTATATTCATTATATATTATGTTTTGTTAATAATAATATGGTTAGTAATTGATTATTAAACCATCTATAGACACATTTTTTGTATTGACTTTCCACAGATAAAAAAAACTTGCCATTTATTTCACATGTACCCTTTTATCCCCCTCTCTAGCACTCATTTTATTTATAATTTTGATATGATTTCTAATTAACTTTTTGAGACAGTCAATGTATTTGTTAACTACACTGTTATTCCTTCATTTTACCTCACAACAATTTCTCCTTAGTCTTCCATTTTTACTTTATCCTTTTCAACTTTTATCTTTATCATTTCATTGGCTGTTATGAATATGTACATGAGGAGACTTCCTTATCATAATGAAGGCAAGAGAGACCTAAAAGTTTGTCAGGGTATCAAGGAGAAGACTGACTAGCAGCTATTGATTTCTTCCTATTTGTGAATAGTGTCCTCCCACAAACAGGATATCCTACAATGAAAAAGGTGGAAAGTCTATTGGCTTCTTTTAATGTTCCATGCCTTCCCAGGAGCTTACTTCGATTCCAAACACTAAGTGACTTGGGTATAATTTATCTCACTGTGGGTCAAACCAACATGCATTTCTAACATTATTATTGAACATTGTATAACAGTTTTCACAGATACTAATTATCTCATTATCCACCATAACTATCTCATTAAATAGCCTCCATAAACACAGCTGTATTGCCACTGAAGGAAACTCTCTTGTTTATAGAGCTGTGATAAGCCATGGTAAAACTGATATTTTAATCCTATCATATATTTTATATGTTTAATCTAATATTGTCAATTATTAAATTTCTATATGAGTATTACATTATATGTCAAAGTACGATGTGATCAGAATCCTTAATGGCCCAGTATTTTTTATTCTAATAATAAAGTATGATGGTCTTAAAAATATGAAAGTATTTATCATTTTTGTTTCATCAGTTAGTATAGAATGTATTTAATTCATAGCTAAAAGAGTGAAGTTTTATGGTTTTGATTATTATCACTTTGCCCTGAGAATTTCGATTTGTGGGTAACTAGAGTTTGCTCCTAATATTGATTATGACTATTAGCATTGTTATATTTAAGAAATACATCACAAATCAGGAAGTGGTGGCACATGCCTTTAATCCCAGCTCTTGGGAGGCAGAGGCAAGTGGATTTCTGAGTTCAAAGCCAGCCTGGGTCTACAGAGTGAGTTCCAAGACAGCCAGGGCTATGCAGAGAAACCCTATATCGAAAAAAAAAGAAATACATCACAAATATATCATTTCATTACATTCAGAGAGAGTGATTTAAGTGACCATAAATTGCATAAATCATTGAAAAGCAAAATAAATTTGCGTTATTAATTGAACTTTGCAATTTTTAATATAGTCTAAAATTTAAATTAAATTTTGGCAAAAGATTTGAACCAACTAAAACTTAATGTTTTTTGAGACTGACATTGTTATGTTTATGATATTCATGATACATTTGATCACTCACTTTGATTTAGTGTGCCTAGCTATTTTCAGATGTTTTGTTCATTTTAAGCAATGACACTTTGTGATTAAAATCTTCCCCTTCCCCCAGGGAAATTCACTTTCTACTTTATGATGTCCATTTCAAGTCTTGTCTTTGAGAAGTTAAAAAGGGGTCAAGGGAAATCAAAGTACAACTATGTAGTGTGGGCTTTTTTCCCCCCATATGATGGACCTGCTTCATTTCTTTGGTTATTTTCAGAGTCTTCCACCATCTTTGTTTTATTTGTTTTTCAATGTTCAAATATCTTATAATTCATAGAAAATCAGTACTATTAGTGTTCTTATGTTATAGTGCAAATCTTTGAAAAGGAAGAGTGTAACCATTTTGCGTGTTTTCAAGAAAAATAGCTGGTTTTCTGTTTGTATAATGCTCTACTCTTGCCCAGTTGTCTTTTCTTCCAAGTATTCCTGGTGAATGATGGTTTAACTAATTTATATTTCACTGATCAAACAGCTTTCATATTGGTAAGAGCCTGGAAAACATTCTGCTTTACACATTACCAGGTCTGTACGATATTCCTATCTACCAGAAGATTCTGCCCTGATAGCTCTGCCTTCATAATTAATTTTTGCAAATTAGCATGTTCTCCATATAAATTCTGTCCATTTCCTACAATTCACTGTAGTCCCAAGTTTCTCAGTATCATTTCCTCTTCCTCCTGTCAGTTTCTATAAAGCTTACTAATAGTAACATGAATTTTACAGCCAAGGAGGTACTTATAGGACTGTGTGCTAATGGTATTTATCGCCTCTGGGCTGAGATCTACATTTAAAGGATAATATGTTCCCTAAACCTAAACTGTCTATAAAGAAATTTTCACAAAATATAACATAATGCATTTAAAATTGGATTTAATTATACCCAGAATACTTGGAGATTTTAATATCAGTCATCAGAAAATAAACTGTATAAAGGGAGTTAATAAGGAGTATGCCTCAAGCAGAGTTTATTTCTTCTCACTTCAGATTCCCTGTGAATTTACTAAATCTTATTTTATTGCACTTGTCTTTCTATGTGTCTGACTATTCTAATGGTTGACACATTTCCTTAAGACATGGCTGTGGTGACAGGAGTCTCTCTATCTCTCCCAATCCATTTCCCTCTCCCACTCCCTCTCCCATTCCTTCTCCCTCTCCCACCCCCGCTTCCTCTCTCACTCCCTCTCCCTCTCCCCCTTCCGCTCTTTCTCTCCCTTCCTTATTTTCCTTTGTGCTGTTATATGCCATATTGCCACACTGCTTAGATAAATGTGGTGTTAAGTGATTTTTGACTGAATGATTAATTTAGATTTATGTCATGAGCCAAAATATGTAGGTTCTCACTGTGCTTCCCATCTGCAGAGCCTTTGTTTAAGCAGTACCATCTGTTTTAACAAAGCCTCTGTTTCTTGCCACACTGTGATACACTGAGACAGAGAATCTAACAAGCAATATTTATGGAAAGTGGCAGTTATTACTGCTGTTCTTTGAAGCTTGTAAGTTCCAAGAATAACAGTGGGAATATATTGGACATTCCTTTCTCTGTCATCTCTACTATCCTGGAACTCCTCCTTATCCTTTCATTCACAAAACAAATGCTTGCAAGACTCTAACCAATTGTTAATAGCAAAAAGGCTAACCAATTGTAAGACACATGACAAAGGTGTCTTACAATTTCCCAGCAGGAGAATTGTGTCTTCTTTTTCTACTGGCCCAGAGAATTGGTCACACAAGCACAACTATTCACTGGTTACCAGGCCATCAAATTACAGCTTTAGGTAAAACAATAACATATCAAGGCATGATCCTTTAAATACAGAAAAAGATAGTACATTCAGTTCAGAAGAGTTTCCAATTCTGGACTCTCTCCAAATGCTCAGGTTCTCTTATGGGAAGTAGTTCCATTTTCTTTCATTTTGAAACATGTCTTCATTTTGATTAAGTGTATCTTTGTAGACTAATTGATTCTCCCTCCAATTTTATTTCCTTTTAATTGAAACCTAATTCAGAGCTGTAAGCTAAGACATTCATTTCTTAATCTATTGTCTCTTTCAACTGTTTTATGGATAGTTGCACTACTAAAGATATGAAATACAGAATGAGTGAAAACAGACAATAGAAGTGAAGGACACTTGACTGAACAAAGGAATAAAGTTAGATTGTTGTGGCGTGTAGCCAGAAAATGGAGGGGAGAATGACATAATTATTATTCACACACACACATACACACACACACACACACACGTACATACTCACCTACTCACACTTGTATCAACAGAATCTATAAAAGACACACAGAAGATGAAAAAGTTAAAGTAATTCAGTTGTACTCATTAGAAAATTCATGAACAGATCTCAGTGTTCTCATTCATCTGAAGAAAGACTATAAAGCTGTGCTTTGTGAATCAAGTACTCCAGCCTTAGTGAATTCAGTGCCAGTGCAGTTGCTTCTAAAGAGATCTGCTCTAAAGAGATCTGTGTGAATACTTTTAGGAGCACACAGATTTTAACAAAGCCTGGCAGGGTGACTAGAGGTAATAATAAACTGTGTATTTCAAAATCTGTAAAGAGCTTAAAAGCTTTCACCACAAACAAGGTAAATTTCCATAGAGATGCATACAATTACTGGGACTTGGATTTAATAAATGCATACATCAGAGAAACATTCCGTGGTACTCCATAGTATGTGAAATTATGAGGTCTAAGTACATTAAAAAATTGATAGACCCACAATTATGTAGCAGGTGGTATTTCTTAAGGAACTTTAAGAACCAGGCTTTTTTTTTTTTTTGCTTTTTGGTCACTTTCCTTGATTTCTTATCCAGAAATCTTAGAGGCAGCAGTTCCCTTTATGTGGAGAAATGGAATTTCTATGACTCAAAGAAACTACTGCAATTACTGGCTATAAGAATCTTTTTTTTCACAGACTCTTATTCAAAAAATGAAGATCGAAAACATGTATTTAAATCAAAAAGTATGTCAAAGCATGGTGCATGTTCAGTAAAAGGAGAATAGCCAGGAATAGATTTGATTCCTTTTTTGCCCCCTTACTGTTACTTAGAAAATTGTGTCCTTTCCGTCTAAGTTGTTAGGCAAGAAATATTACCAACCAAATTGATTCAATGGAAATAATAGAAAGACACATGTTCTTTCAGCATAAATTTTCTATTTTTACTCTTGTGAAATTTGTTTTAAATTTTTTACTTTGTCAACTTTGACAAATATTAGCAATCAGAATAAGGTACTTCATAATTTTCAGCTATATCTTATGGCATTACGAAAAACACTAAAATACTTTGGAAAAATGAAAGAAAACCATCAAGTAACTGTCTGAAGCATTCCTACTCTCACATACCCACAATTTATTAAGTGAAAAAAATAATAATTTCTAAAGAAGAAATGCATTTGAAATGGAGGTAACTTTATGTAAACTGATATTATGCTCCAAGGAATCTCAAAGAAACAAATATGTAAAGGTTTTGGCTAAGTCTACTTTCTGTAATGTAAAACTGACTTGTGTTTCCTGCTAGATATTCATTGGAGATGAATATCTGAATTAATTAACTGGATAAAGGTAATAGTTTTTGAATCAGTCAATGCATCTTCCTTCAAAATTGCTATTTCTTCCTTGTTTTCTTTTCTGTCTATATTTCAATAATTATCTATGCTTAACGACTCCTGGCAATTTTGTGTGACTGCAATAGGTTTAGATTTTATGTTTTATCATGGTTATGATAGGTATAGATTTTCTTTTTTCTCTTTTCAATGCACACATTACACTGCCTCTTAGAGAGTCCTTTCATGTCTTTATCCAACTCAGACTTAGAAAACTTCAGAAATTATCAAGGCTGATTCTGGCAAGCTTTAACATGTTCTGTGAGAAGGGTAAATTTAATAGTCATTCTGAAACACTGCCTAAGGCAAAGATTCATTTAAGGAAGGCCCAGTTCTTTGCAATGTGTATGAGAAGTGCCTGTCATTATCCAACATGCAGTGATGCTTTCTGCTATATGTGGAATATGAAAACTAAGATGGATAGAAAGGTGGAACATTTGCCACTTTATTAGAGAACTCATATACATTTATTAGGATGCATTTAAATCATTATTACTGAAATCTGTCTAACTTGAATAAAGATTAACGTCCTGATAGCTAACATTTTCCCTTCTAATTTATTTTGTATTTATGTACTTAACTTTTTTTATACACTATATGTTGATCTCATTCTTTCGCATTGAAACTGGTTCCAGAACATTACCAAATTTCCAACTACCCAATATATGATCTTTCTTCCTCTTTCTCTCACTTGATCCAGTATTGCTCCAGAGAAGCAATCCACAAATACTCCAATCTACTCTCATAGGCACAGACACTTCTATTGGATCTGCTGCTTTCTATCTATCCACAGATGGTTCCACAAATCCTGGACAATAAGGAAACAATCAACTCTGTCAACACTGGACCAACATTCCCATACCCATTTTCTAAAGTTTCTAAGAGACACATAATCCCAAAGTTAGGAAGAAGTAGCTGAAGATCACGATGACCAAATTTCTGCTCCATCATCACCTCTTTCTAATATTTTCCTTCTTTAATTAAACCAAAATGGGGGAGTGTTGGCATTTAGTCTTGGTTCTGACACATGTACCTTACAACAGTCAGGTGTGTTATGTACCTTACAGTCATGTACCTTACAACAGTCATGTACCTTACAACAGTCAGGAGACTGCTTGCTCCCTCTTTTCTCTCTTGCTCTCTTGTTTTGCTCCTTCTCCTTACCCTCTCTCTCCCCATTCCCCTTGCTTGCCCTACTGTCTCCACATCACATGCTCTCTCTCTCTCTCTCTCTCTCTTTCTCTCTCCTCTCTCTCTCTCTCTCTCTCTCTCTCTCTTCTTTCTCTCTCTCTTCTCTCCCCCTCTCTCTGTCTCTGTCTCTGTCTCTCTCTCTCTCTCTCTCCCTCTCAACTTCCCTCCCCATGCCCTGAATAAGAAACTCTATTCTATACTATACCATCATGTGGCTAGTCCCTCAGTGGGAAGGCTGCCTCAGCATGGGCACAGAGAGGCTTCCCCTTCTGCCACACCATCCTGTAATTCCACTGAACAGATCTCTGGTTCCTATCTGTTTATAAAACACAATACTCAGAGAAATCGTAAAGATCCAGGAGAATAAAACAGCACATGGAACCTGTGGCAGGCATGTCACAAAAGGAAACAGAAGAAAGAAAAAAGAAAGCTGTTGCTTTGTGAATTGTGATGAAAAGATGTAGCATACCATACAGAAAGTAGCTAAACAGCCACAGTAGAAATAGCAGGGACTCTAGGAATAATTGCATTTCTCTCCTTTTTTTAGCATGGCTTAAAGTGGAACTGCCTTACTGAGGGTTGGTTTTAAGCCAGCTGATTGATCTGTCTGACTGGAATGTTAATTGTCAGCCCAGAACAGAGATTCCATTTTGTTGACCAGAAAGAAATAGTTATTTGTTTTCTCTCAATGGGCCTGTGCTGCTAGAATCATATATAAGTATTATTATAATGAGTCATAAATAGTGTGTGGCAATAATTCTTAAGAATGAATTCTGAACTTTTACAAAGAAACAAAACAACAAACATCGGGCTTTAAGTTGGTTCTTAAAGTGCCAGTTTGCAATATCTTTGACTTTGAAATGTTTGCTGATTAATTCATATACAAATGACCTCTGAAAAGGCTATAATGAAATTCAGTTGCTATATTTTCACCCTGTGAAACATTAGGGAAACATACCCTTGCTTAATCAACAGCAAAAAAAATGTTAAGAGAATATTTAGAATACCCACTGCCAATAGGTGTGGCTGATTGCATCTTTTATTTGTGTCCCATTCTCCTTAATCAGCTTTTGGATAGGTCATGCAGCTCTTCCTGTACTTGGGCTCAGTAACATGGGAGTCTGCTCATCCTGGGAAGTCAGAAAACCTGTATGGAGAGAGATGTACACCATTGGGAATAAATACTCCCTGGAAGCCTTCTATCATTTTCCCAGAGGACTTGAAATGGGGCCTCATCAAAGGAAAGGCCCCTACTATAGAGTCTTAGCATTAAGGACAATTCTGGGATCTACATTGTGGAAAAAGATAATCATTCCCTGCAAATTGTTATAATACCCTGACATACATTTCCTGGCAAGTACATACACATGTATGTATGTATGTATGTGTGTGTGTGTGTGTATGTATATATATATATATATATATATACATATATATATATAAACTCAAAATTTATATATATACATATATATAAAACTCAACATGCATATATATATGTACAAACTCAAAATTATATATATATATATGTGTGTGTGTGTGTGTGTGTGTACAAACTCAAAATTTTATATATATATATATATATATATATGACACTGGAAATGTTCTGTGAACAGAAACTGATAAATAAATGCACAACAGACAGAATGTTAGGGAGCCTTTTCCTATTTTGTTTTGATCAAACCCAAAAGTATGCTTTAAATCCTCTAGAAATAATGGTCTTTTTAAGCCTTTAAAATCTTATCCAGGTTTAACAACATTTCTCATTTGTAAGTATTTTATTGAATAAGCTTCTGTGCCTGTTATTTACATTTATTTTAAAGGCTTTAATAAATCACTCAGGGAAGTGTTAGTTGTCTGGAAATGATGAATTTAACTTGTTAGGTGCAAGTAATTCATAACTAAATCACTAAGGTGTGTCCTTATCAGACTGTAATGCTCATAATGTTCTGTTTTACTCTCTACATAGTGAGGTAAAAAATAAAATTGTGTATACCATAATTGGATAATGTCACAGGTGGGGGTTCTTTGAATTTCTTTCTAAATTGCATCAGTAGCCCAAATGAAATCTGTAACAGACTGAGGCAAGAAATGTCTCTTGGGGCTCTCCAGAACACCCTATAGAGAAGTCAAAAATCTCACTTGGCAATTTACTTTACTTCCAAGCTCTCCTCCTTTCTAGTAGTGAGGACTAAGAAAAACCAAGCAAATTAAGATGTAAAAGAACCCATCTTGTAGTAAACCACTAGCCAAAAAATTCTGCAATGCTTCGCTCCAATAGTTTATGTAATTACATTTACCTCCCAACAGGATATATATGAAATATGGCTCCAACTATGGTATAAAAAGCATTAATAGCAGACAGTAGAATTTTCCAGGAACCCTGAAATTACAGGTTCCTGTTGCTTTTTAGTCACCTTTGCAGGACAGGTGGATTTGAAACTATAGGCCCAGACTAGAAGATATTTACATCTGAAGAACCTTATACAATGCCCTTGCCAAACACATGGGTGTTGGGCAAGCTAGAAAGAATTTACATTTGAGTTCCTGCAGAGCTCAGAGCTGCCTCAATGGAAGCTTGTGAGGAACTGCTTTTGTTTTGCAGACCCCTAGGGAGTCTTTGGCCAAAACAACATCCTTAACTTATCCAGGTGTGATTCTGGATACAGTTTATATTTTTTACTCACAGAGACTCCCCAGTTAGTTCATTGGGCTGAGACTAGGGGCTGCAGCCGGGAGCTGATTGCTGGGTGCCTAGGGCGGTCCCAGGCATGGCACAGAGAAAAAAGCAGCTGGCAGACTAGGTGGAGGTGCTCAGGGAAGCTAGGCACGGGAGCCGTCCTTCCCCAGCTCCTGGGCTAGCATGACAGCGGGGCCACGATGAAGAAGCAGTTTAACCACAAGTGCCAATTGGCCAACCAGACGATGGGTAAACACCCTGTACTGTCTGAGAAAACTGAAGCTTTGACAGAAGAATATGATGCTTACTTTGAGATGTTAACTTGACTGGACCAGGGGATACCCAGAATAATACACTCAGATCCAAAAACTACCTCAGTGTCTATGTGTCATTTCGCAGGACCCGTGCCTTCCTGGACCAAAGAAATCTGGTTATCCCCTGGCAGAGTTTGGACTGTAACAGTAAATAATAAATTTTATTGTAAATGCACATTTTACTTTTTACATACTGACATTTTTATTCTCTTTTCAGAAAAATATTTACTAAAGGACTGATATCAACTTTTTGGCTAACTGAAGATTAAATGTTCAGAAATATAATAGTAGAATAAATAAAATTTTGGGCTTTGAATAATGAATCTTTTTCTTCTTTCTTTCTTTCTTTCTTTCTTTCTTTCTTTCTTTCTTTCTTTCTTTCTTTCTTTCTTTCTTTCTTTCTTTCTTTCTATTTATTTTTAATTGGTTAGTTTATTTATTTACATTTCAAATGTTACCACCCTTCCCAGTTTCTCCTCCTCACTGTCTCTATGAGGTTGTTCACCCACCATTCCACCTATTCCTGCCTCATAGCCCTAGCATTCCCCCTAACGGGTCATCCAGCCTACAATGAACCTAGGGGCTGCCCTCCCAGTGATGCTCCTAAGGCAATCCTCTGCTAATATGTCCAGCTAGACTTATATGTCTCCCTATGTGTATACTTTTGTTTGTGGCTTAGTCCCTGTGAGCTTTGTGGGGTCTGGTTGGTTGATAGTGTTTTTCTTCCTATGGGCTTGGAAACCCATTCGGCTCCTTCAGTCCTTGCCCTAACCTGTCCATTGGGGTCTCCACACATAGTCTGATGTTTGGCTGCATGCATCCACATCTTTATTGGTCAGGTTCAGGCAGAGTCCATCAGGGGACAGCTATACAATCCTCCTGTCAGTAAGTGCTTTTTGGCATCAGCAGATGCATCTGGGTTTGATGTCTGCAGATGGGATGGATCCCTAGGTGGAACAGTCTCTGTATGGTATTTCCTTCAGTGTCTAATCCACTCTGTCCCTGTACTTCCATTTGACAGGAGGAATTCTGGATTAATATTTTAGAGGTGGGTGAGTGGCCCCATCCTTCAACCAGGGACTGTGCCTATCAACTGGATATGATCTCTGCAGGTTCTATTTCCTCTTTGTTGGGTATTTCAGCTAATGTTTGCCCTCTTGGGTCCTGGGAACCACTGATCCCCTGGCATTTGAGATTTTCTAGTGGCTACTCCCAGTTCTTCTCCCCCACTGCTACTCACTTCATTTCAAACTCCTGACCCTCCGTACTTCTTCCCCATCTCCTCCCATATCTGAACTGCCCCCCCTTTCCCCTCTTCCTCCTCTCTCCCTCCCAGATCCCTCGTTACTTCTACCTCCCAATATTATTTTCTTTCTCCTTCTGAGAAGGACTGTGGAATCCACATTTTGGTGTGGTATCTTTCATCTTAAGTTTCATATAGTCTGTGAGTTGTATCATGATTATTCTGAGCAACTTTTGATCTAATATCCACTTATCTGTGAGTACATACCATGTGTGTTCTTTTGTGACTGGGTTACCATGCTCACGAGGATATTTTCAAGTTCCATTCATTTGCATACGAATTTCATGAAGTCATTGTAGTACTTCATTGTGTAAATGTACCACACGTTCTGTATCCTTTCCTCTGTTGAGGGACATCTGTGTTGTTTCCAGCTTCTGACTATTATAAATACAGATTTTATGAACATAGTTGAGCATGTCCTTATTATATATTGGAGTATCTGTTGGGTATATGGCCAGAAGTGCTATAGCTGGGTCCTCAGGTAGAGCTATTTTGCCCTTTAAATACTTCATAATTTTCTGTTTCTGCATAAAGAAAATCTATGCAGAAAACATGAAGACACTTTAAGGAAATGATTCCTGTATGTTACAATTGCAAGAGATTCAATTAATTAATTAACTTCTTAATTAATTAATTTAAAAACTGGAAAAACTTTGACATGACATTTTGGGATCTTCCAAAAGTGCAGTTGAGTTTATTTTCATCTAGCCATCTAATTCTGGGCATGCACCCTACCCTTAAGAATAGTTTATTTTCTCAGTGAGACTCCCATGGAGGAAACTAAATTTCAGTTTGCAAATGGTTGTCAGTTGGAGATAGCTTTAGGTTAGGGATGGCGGTTTGTGTCCCCTTCTGGTGCAGACCCTCCCAGGTGCTGTGTGCACTGCTCCAGTTTCTGAGTGCCTATGTATACTTCAATCTTGTTTATTCATTCAGAGGGCCTTGTTTTCTTCATGTGCCCCCTCCCCCTTTGCTTTTATACTCCTTTATCATTCTGTTTTATGGGGTTCCCTGAACCCTCAGGGAAGGGATATGATCTGATCAACACATTCCATTTAGCGCCAAATGTTCCAATCAAGGTCTTTCACTCTCCACTTAGTGTCTGGCTGTGTGTCTTGCTCTGGAGAGATGGCTCGGTGGTTAAGAACACTGACAGTTCTTCCAGAGGTCCTGAGTTCAATTCCCAGCAACCACATGGTGGCTTACAACCATCTGCAATGGGGTCTGATGCCCTATTCTGTTGTGTCCTAAGAGAGCAATTGTAAATAGGTAAAATAAATAAATAAATCTTTGAAAAAAAACGTCAAGTTTGTATATCTATGGAAAGCAATTTTTCTCTTCATATCTGGTGAGTTTGATTAATGTTACTTTTGGATGTGTCACTTGGTGGTACATAAAAAGGAAATGTCTGTGGCAAACACTGCCAACAATAGGGAAGATTAATGCTTAAACTCTGCACTAAAAGTGATAGGAAACTAAGTACTAGAGGAGAAGGGAAGTGATACAGTTTGGACTGCCAAGAATGTGAACTACAGAGTCTGAGGAATAGATGTCTGAGTGTTATTAGGAAATTGTTACAAAATAAATATGCTTTATCAAAGTTCAAGGAAAAGTGTTCTGAGATGCTGCAATGACAACAACCATTCCACGTGAGTTTCTACTTATACTATGTGGGAAAAACTGACAGGACAATATGTCTGTCTTCTCTTTGTAACAAATAGCTTTCTGTAACTGCTATAAGAAATGGTTATCAGCTTCCTCTCTGACAACTTTTGTTTGCTGTCTTAAGTAGAGCACAGCTCTGAAAAAAATGACCTCTGGTCCAAGTCAACACAATAGAGAATAGTTCTTTCTTGATATTTTAAAGAAGGCTCTGGTTTCTAGAATTTTCTGATGATCTTTGGTTCACCTCTTTATCCTCTGCATCTGATCTCCTTTTATGCATTCCTTTTCTTTTGTAAATAAATGAACTTAGATATTAAAAATTCATATCACTAAATTAAAGTAAACCGTTTAGGAAATTTATTCTACTTGTACCTATATCACCTCTTGTAGTAATATTAAGGTTGTTGTATGTGTAGTGTCACTCCAGAGATTTACCATAACTATATGTAAGTTTTTAATCAAAAGAGAATTTATTATATACTGGTGACAGATACTCATGGCAACAAGATTGCAAGTGAAAGCATTTCCAAGTGGTAGCATCTAGTCATACCAGTCCAAAGCTTATTAAGACAAACTGCACAAGATTACATGTATTCTTTCTATATGTAGACAGGGTTTAATTTTGGCATATATGTCTTGCAGTTGTGCTAGTCATTGGGAAGAGTAAAAAAAAAAAAGTTTGACTACAAAAGCAGCAATAAAGCCGGGCGGTGATGGCGCACGCCTGTAATCCCAGCACTTTGGGAGGCAAAGGCAGGCAGATTTCTGAGTTCGAGGCCAGCCTGGTCTTCAGAGTGAGTTCCAGGACAGCCAGGGCTATACAGAGAAACCCTGTCTAGAAAAAACCAAATCAAAAAAAAAAAAAAGCAGCAATAATAGTCTTATGGCATACTATCTTGCTAAATCGGCAAATTTTATAGTATTTTAATGTCTGGGAACAAAGGAAGTATGGTATTGGGACACTGCCTGTATATGCTAGGAGCATACATGTTAGAGGTAATTTTTGTATTTTTTGTTTTTTGTTTTTTTTTTATCTCTGAAGAGTGAAACCAAGAACAGGAAGTCTAAACTTTAAATGTAATGTTATCCATTAGAAGGGGGAATTCCACAGTATGGTGCTAAAACTATAGATATCGTTACAGACAAATTACTGCCTATAATTGTTAGCTTGAAATCAGAAATTAAAATTTTATGTCCATATATGATTAATGACAATTTTGTGATTATTTTCTAAGTAATGTTTTCTCATTAACTATTGTTTAGCCTTTTTAAATTTAAGTCTAACAAATTATATATTGAACTACTATTACACATTTCTTAGGGATATATGTGCATATTTATGACCCAAAAATATTTGGACATAATTACACATATATGAAGATACATATTAATTTTTAGAGGCAGCAGATATTATGTCAGGAAAAAGCAAAGTTGTTACTGTACAGATGGAAGATAATTGTAGGCTTATAATTGTTCAAAGTAGCATAATATATGCATGGTTAATTGTGGGAACTAATATTAATTGAACCAAAAGTGTTGGTTTGAGTAAAAATGGCCACCTAGATCAATCAGTAGTGGCACTATTAGGAGGTGTGCTCTAGATAGAGTGGATCAGTCACCCTGTGGCAAGCTCACCACTAGGGCTTGTGCAGAAACTCAAGCCAGATCTAGTGCCTCACAGTGTCTTTCTGGTGTTGCAAAGCTCACAACTTCTCTAGCACCATTTTTGCTTACATGCTGTCATGCTTCTAATGCCATGACTACAAATGACTAACCCTCTGAAAATATAAGCCAGCCTTAGTTTAAATGTTTTCATTTATAAGAGTTGCCATGGATAACAATATAAACACTAAGACATAGCTTATATGATTTAATGTTAGTCAGAAATCAGTAATAATTGTGTGCATATTTATAGACAATAGGTCATATGAATACTATATAGAGATTTCTGTAGATTAATTAAAAATATCAAGACCAGGGAGATGGGCCAGCAGGTAAAAATTTTTGCCACTAAGTCTGCCAACCTGATTTGAATACTTGAGAACCACACAGTTGAAAGAGGCAATAAACTCCCTTGGGCTAGTTTGACCATCTCTTATGCAGGTTGTGGCACATGAATAGCCAGAGAAATTTAGTGTGGTATCTAAAGTTATAGCTTACTTAGTAAACTACTTGCTCTACAAGCATGAGGACCTTTGCATGCATCCTCAATAGACACCTACAAACCCTCAGATATTGGTGCATATTGTAATTCCAGACCCGAAGAGAAAGATTAGAGTATACTGGGGTCTTGGTTGCCAGGTTCTATGTTGATTATTGTTTTTCATTGTTTGTTTTGTCAACTTCTGTAAGCTAGAGTCATCTTGGAAACAGGAGGCTCACCTGAGAAAATGTCTCCATTAGATGCCTCTGTGGGTATGATATTTTCTTGATTTTCGATTGATGTTAGAAGCACATGCATACTTCTCCTGGTTTCATGTCTAGGCAGTTTGTCCTGGGTTGTGTCACAAAGCAGGATAAGCACATCATGGAAAGATAGCCAGCAATGTTTCTCCATGGGTCTGCTTCAAACCCCAGCTCTTGGTTTCCATCTTAAGTTTCAGATTTAATTGTTTTTCTTTTTTTTTATGTAATGAGCTGTTAGGTAGAACTCTAGGATGAAATACATCTTATCTTCCCATATTAGTTTTGTTCATTGTATTTATCATAAGGACAAAAAGTAACTAACCTATTCTCTAAGCTCAGTAAGAGACCTTATCTCAGAAAACAAGGTGGCTAGCAATTGACATTGATATGTTCCTGCCAGATATACTCTTTCCATACACACTTTCACACACACACCTATATGATCTTGCCTTATACAAGTGTTATATTCAATACTAAAAGAAATTAGCATAATGCATGTTGCTGTCTTTACCAGATCCATTATGTGCAATTGAGTATGTCAGTTCAGAGATGCAAGAAAAGATAAGTTTTATATTTATGTGTACCAATTCTGTACAAATAAGTGTGAAGCAGAGCGACAAGAACACCAAAGAGAGGAGGGGACAAATCAATGAGAATTTGATCAAGGATTGGATTCTGGCTCAGGTTAATACAAAAGATAGGTAGAAACATACTTGAGCTCAGCTCAGTAATTTTGGTGTTGATGAAACCTGTGTGGATAGGAAGTGGCCTAATCTAGCCAAGGACTCATTATGAGGAACTCAATATAGAATTTCTGTTTCAGCTTCCCAAGAACAGAGACTTCAGGCAAAGGTCACCATGTCTGACTAGTTGTTGCAGCTTTTAAATTTCAATTCTTAGCCAATTATGGAAAGCTAGCTTGTCTTGTGACACAAGTCTCTGACAGTGTGTCTCCTGTGAATTCTCATATTTGCCTGTCTCTCTGTCTTTTTTTTCTCATATTTGCTTTTAACTGATCTCTGGAGCCACAATAGATTCAAATTGTTCAGTTATGACTTCTATGATTATTCACTTGCTCAGGAAAAATTAATTTATTTTTTGTTATTTTATTTATTTATATTTCAAATGTTATTCACCTTCCCAGTTTTTTCTCCACAAATTCCCTATCTCATATCCCTTCCCCTTGGTTCTCTGAGGGTGCTCCCCAACCCACCCACCCACTCCTGCTTCACTGCCCTAGCATTCCATTATGCTGGTGCATTGAGCCTTCACAGGACCCAAGACCTCCCCTCCAACTGATGCCAGATAAGACCATCCTCTGCTACATATGCAGCTGGCGCCATGAGTTCCTGCTTGTGTACTCTGTTTGGTGGTTTAGTCCTTGGGACCTCGGAGTTCAGGTTGGTTGAGGTACATTTTCAAAATAGAATACTATTCAGCTACTAAAAAACAATGACTTCATGAAATATTAATTTCTTTCACAAATATTCGATGATCCCCCTCAATCTAAGACACTGGCAAGGAAAGCTCTACAATATTTCATAATCTCTCCTTGGTTTTAGGAAGAGGAAGAGCTATTGTCTCCCACAGGTTTTGCCTTTATTTATACTCACTTATTTTTCTGGCAAGCTCTTCTCCCCTGAAGACATCTCCAGGAGTCATATGGCCTTGATGATGGAAAGAAGCAAGTAGAAATATCAGAAATCTGATACCACCTAGCTATGAATGTGCAGCATTAAATGAATAGTAAAGATTACCAAATCCTACACTGACAAGGAGCTGACTGAGCTCCAGACTGGCTTGTGTGTGTGTGTGTGTGTGTGTGTGTGTGTGTGTGTGTGTGTGTGGTGTGTGTGTGTGTGTGTGAAATTTTATACTGCATCCAGAGTGGAGGCATTTCAGATTAGTGTTAACTGGACTATTGCTGGTATATGGAATATTGACTAATTTTAAAGAGTTGGGAAATTTTGTACAAAACATATGTGTAGGGAATTGCACTGCAAGTATATTGATACAATGTCTGCCATCAAACTGCCCTTATGGCATTGATTGAAGTTTCGTGGCTTTAAAATAAGGAATAGCTACATGAACAAGTCAATTCAAAGCCAAATCAACACAATACAATAGAACAATTCATTTTGTTCTGAACAATCCATTTTGTACTGAAGTTTGTTAATGTCCTTCACAACTCATTGCCCAGTGTCTTGCAGGAAATGTACAAATATCATGTAGTTAGTTTAAAAAATCTTTAGCACAATATAAAACAATATTTTATCAAATTTGAATTTATAAAGCTTAATTTAAATGTCAAGTTAAAATATTTCAGATAATCAGCTCATAATTAAGAATAGCATTAATTATTTTTGAATCAGCCATTTATGTAAAGCTGATTCACCTACATCATATTGATAATTCAGCTAGGTATTCAACTATGTTTCCAAGAGTAGTTTTTAAACATTTATATATAACAATATCACATTTATCTGCATAAAAATTATTAAATACTTCTAATAAAATTCTCCAAATCATTTGTGTTAATGAGGAAATAAAAACATTATCAATATTGAGAAGGTCATTATTATTGCACTTCTCTTTTGTATTTACTGGACTTTTAGCCTTACCAAAAGACATTTGTCATATACAGGAATGACCTACTGGTATTATTATACTATGTAAATATCTAAGATTCCTCTGATGGGTTACTCAATTCATGATTACATTAATATTTAGAGAGAATTTACTAGAGAACTTTAAAACTTAGTATCTATAAACAAAAATATAAAATGTCAAATGTAAAAATAAAATAAAAATGTATTTACAGAAGCAATCATATACTGGAATATAAGTGGTGATTGATATTGAGCTAACTTGGGTGACTTGAAAGAGCTCTAAACTTGAGGTCATCTGGCCTTCATTGGGTTCAGGAATTTAAATTCTACTTGAAACTCAGTAAGCACAACAACATTCCAAATATTCCTGTGAAGACTTGATGCCCCAGTGTAGGGGAATGCCAGGGCAGAGAGGCAGGAATAGGTGGATGAATAGGGAACACTCTCATAGAAGCAGGGAGTAGAGGGATGGGATAGGGGGATTCTGGGGTGGAGCAACAGGAAAGGGGATAACATTTGAAATGTAAATAAAGACAATATCTAATTAAAAAAAAAGAACAATCTAACATCAGCATCTTAATTTTAAAAGTGTTTTACTTATAAAGGTTCAATGTGTTATTACCTTTTGATAAGCTATAGTTAAGACTTAATAGCTTTAATAACCACATGCAAATTGTCAACATAAATACACTTTACACTTTCATGTTTTATAACAAAAACAATTGAATAAAATGATAAACCGATGAACTAAAATTTCTACCAATTTAATACAGTTGGCTATAAAAGCTCAATATACCAAAGCAAAATATCCCCTTAAAAATATGTACGTTGAAGCTGGACAGAGGCATGGAAGGCAGGAGCATTTGCTGCTTTTGCAGAGGATCCTGACATGGTTCTCAACACCTACTTTAGGTGTCTACAAACTGTGGGAAACTCCAGTTGCTGAGGCTCTGACATACCTTTGGCATTCACTGGCACCTGCACATGCCTTACACCGAAAAGCAGGCACACAAATGTACATGCGAATACAAATTAAACACTTATAAAAATGTTCTGGATGCAGGTTAGAATTTATCACCCTAAGTTTCAAACATATTTATCAGTATATTTAAATTTTTTACTGGAATTGGAGATTTATATTAGTGGTAGAATGCTTGTATGGCATACAGAGATTTTATATTTGTTCTGTAACAACCACAAAGAAATAAATACCTAAGAAGTAATAATGAAGGGTAATCTAATTTTTAGCACCTATATCATATGTATTTATTTATTATCTTAGTTGTACAAACAGCTTCTGATGTATCCCAGGTTGGTTTTAAATTTACAATGTGGTCATAGCCGGTCCTGATTCTTCAAGTTCCACCTTCTTGTTCTTGTTTTGCTGGTATGCACCAACAAATTGGTCCTATTTATGAACTTCACCCATGTAACTTTAAGTTTCACAACAAACACTTAAAAATATTTACAGAATTAAGAATGCTAATCTGGGGAAGTAGTAAGCAGTATTATATTTTTATTTGATTCAATGAAGTGAAATGGAAGTAAACACAGATACATATACATTTTTTCTGACACCGATACACATTTAAAACTACCAAATAATATTGGATCCATTTAGTACTTACATGAAATTGCACAACCCCATCTGGCAATCTATATCAGATCCTGCTCTGAAGACATAAATACACGTCTTAAGCTAAGAGGTAGATATGTTCTTCTCTATCAGATAGTAGAATTTATGCACATAAAATGTGATTTGATCTTGGTGACAAAGTATGGTTCTAGAGTCCAATTTCTTAGGAAGTGGTGACATTTGCTATGAATTTATAAATTTTCTTGTAAAGAACTTTTAGTTATTCTAGCTAGAATGAGAAACAGAAATGCATATAGCAGAGCTTATGATATGCATTATAACACATTTCATTTGATATATATATATATATACATGTATATGTATACACATATATGTATGTACACACACATGTGCACATGTTTTATGTGTTTGAGAATGTATACCATTGTACGTAAAATACATTTCTGAATTTCCCATGTGCTAGAATAAATATTTTTAATGTGCTCATTTTTTGTCTGCCATGATAAGTACTTATAAAATCAGAGATTTAGTATAGGATGCATTAGTATTCTCACGTTCTGAAGGCTTAAAGTCTGCACTGAGATTGTGAAAACACTGTGTTTTCAGAGAGGAAAAACAGACTGGTCCTCTCTTCTCCTGTTCATAGGTTCGTGAAAATGCTCATCAATCCTCTGCAGATCTACACCTCCATTCCTCTGTTCTTACATAATATCCTCATTACCTCTATCAAGCACACATATTCTTTCTATTTTACAGCTGCTAGTTTGGAACTTTACATCTTGGTTTTGGAGAGTTAGTCCAGCAAGGGATCATTGTACATAGGTACCAGAAGGTAGAAACATACAGGGCATGGAGTTTATTATTTTACATAAGAAATGTCATAAATGTACTGGCTTAGACCAACTAATAATAGTTTTCTCACAGTTTGGAAGCTGGAAGCACAAAATCTTAGTGCTTGCAAAGACTTGATCACATGCACTGGGACTGTATCTCTTCTTTCCAGCTCTTTTGGCAGTCTGGTCTTAATGCTCTTAGACATTTCTCCATCTCTTTGATACAAGTGAGCTTCCTCCTGTGTTTCCTGATGACATTCTGCTTCTGGGTGTGTCTATTTCCATGACCACATTTCTCATTTTATGAGAAAATGAGTTACAGATAAATTAGCTTCACTATCAATCTTTGAATGTGATTATTCTATTAAAGTTATTGTTTTAAAACAAGACAATAGTTACTAGAGGTTAAGCCTTTAAAATATTTTTTTTAGACTTAACAATTCAACTCCAAAATGTCTAATGTATGTGTTGGGCTTGAACTCTAATTTGCTTGAAAAAAAAAAAGGGAACTTTGACTGTAACAAAATTACTTTCTTAATGACTACTGCAAGATGCTATTGACTCAAATTGTCTTTCATTTCCAAGAGAAAATAGTTTATTCTTGAGTCAAGCATAAGGGACTATTGCCTAGGAATGCTTGAGACAAGTTGACCTAGCATTTTTTATTCAAAATATTATAAACAATATGCAAGTATTTATGCATGTTCAATAATAAACATTCACATGATTTTCAGTATTTCTCAAAATTAAAATCACATAAAAATAATCATTAATAAGAAGGCTTTAAATTTTTCTGTAATGGTAAAATTATTATTTAGCCTTTTGAAACAGGATCTTATTCAGCTCAGATCGTCCTCTTAGCTCCAGATGTAACTGAAGATGACTTGACTTTAATTTTCTTACACTTTTCTCTGCCTCCTAAACACTGGAAGTACAGGCATGGGCCACCAATTTGTGAATTTCTGGTCCTAAACCCTCAGATTTCTAGTATTACAGGTAGGCAAGTCCTTTTCCAATTTAGATCCATTCTGAGTTTATCTGGATTCTTTATTCCTTAATATTTGTTTAAATGATTTATTCATTTTCATGTCTGGGCTGGGTTTGTTCTATGTGTTCATGCAATATATCTACCTTTTCAGATGTGTTCTTCTAACATCCCAGCCCTCAAAAGATATTAAATATTATCTAGAATGACAATATGTTGTAATAATATAAATAAAATATACAAAATGTTATGTAAGTTAATGTCAATTGTAGAGTCATAGAGAAGCTTGACACTATCATAGAACTGTATTAATATTCATGCCTGAACATGAAGTAGTTTCAGGAAAACTGCATATAAGAAATGCATTAGCTATAATAGGGCCTGTCTTCATTTCTAAGTCTAGAAAAGAAAAGAAACTTCAGTGAATTCAGCCTTGAAAGGAATTGCTAAGCTACATACCACTATTTCTTTATTCCCTAGTCTTTTTTCCTTTTCTTTTTTATATCAGAATGTTTTTCATGTTTTATTTATTTATTTGTTTATTTATTTATTTACACTACAGATTTTATCCCTGCCTCCCCCCAACCCTGCCCACCCTCCAACTGTTCCAGATCTCATACATCCTCCCTGCCCTGCTGTCTCCCTGAGGATGTGCTCACCCTCAATCACCCCACAAGACCTCTAAACTCTCCGGGGCCTCCAGTCTCTTGAGGGTTATGTGCATCTTCTCTGACTGAACACAGACCAGCAGTCCTCTACTGTATATGTGTTGGGGGCTTCATTTCAGCTGGGGTATGCTGCTTGGTTGGTGGTCCAGTGTTTGAGAACTTTTTTAAAAATGTAAAACATCTTAAAAAGTAGTGAACAGTGGGGAGGGGAAAGGGTTACGGTTTTTTTTTTTTTTTTGGTGGGGGGGGACCAGGAAAGAGGACAACATTTGAAATGAAAGTAAGGAGTATATCTAATAAAAAGTAAATAAAAAATAAGTAGATTGCTATAAGATTGAATTCTGGAATTAGGTTTGTTCTCACAACCAAGCTGAGGAGGTGGGTTTTCTTTCTTTTTCTTTCTAAAAAGAGAAATAAAAGAGAGGGAATTAAGGGGAACAATATAGAAAAGTGTTTTGAAATTCTAAAGATATATTTAAAACAAACATATTTATAGAAGCATAATTACATCAATTTTTCTTTTCTAGATTTATTATCAAAAGAATTCAGTATAGTCATAGGTTTAAAATAACAGAAATTTCAACCTTTTAATTATGTTTTTTATTTGTTTATTTGTTAAAGATGAGAGGAATCAATAGAAATTAGATAAATGTAAAATTTTCTGTAAGTGCTACATTTAGATTCCTTCTTTTTTGTCTTTAACAAATAGCTATTTTTTTTGTGTTTTCTTTCTTTTTCTCTCTTCTTTCTTTCTTTTTATTAAATGAGAATTCTTTCTGTGGGATGAACTTAATTCAGTGCATATGTCTGGGCTTTCCTTCCAATGGTTGATTAATACTGAAATGCTGCTATGTCATGAATATACTCAGAATTGCAGTTCATTCCTGACTAATGTGAAAACTTCACAATCATTTATTATTTTTTTCAGGGAAAAGATTCAAGGATCTCCCCTACACCACTTGGTATATACAATGTATTCTTAAGTATAAGCCACCTATGTTATATATCAATGGACCATGTTCCTAATACATAACACTGTACATATTCAGGAGCTCTTCATTTCAACATTACAAACTGGACTTTCTTCTCTTGTAATCGCTATCAGTCTGTCTTCTAGATGGATATTTTAGACTCTAAATGTGTAGAGTAATAACAAACTCTTATTTTCATTTGCCTGAATTATTTTATTTACTGATGTCCAGGATCACTCTTCAGACAAGACTTCATTTATGACCTGATATCTTCCAACTGTATAATGTACAACATATTCTCTCCTGCAGCATCTTGACTGTTGTGAATGTGTAATAAATAAGTGGTCATAAGACTCCAACTATATCTCCAAATATTAATTTGATTTCTTTTGGGTCATGTAGGTGACAGTGTAATTACTGTTCCATATTACGGTTGATAGATTTTTAATTTTCAAATGATTCCTATAATGACTATACTCATATTCTTAGTGATGTACATTCCTAAATGGACTATGTACTCTTAAGGCCATGCATTCAAGTTGCTTTTTAACTATATACTCTTGCATACTTCCATACAAATACACACCCTGGGTTGTTCAGAGAATGAATACTACATGCTCTGCTGATAGCATGATAATGACTTTTACATTATCTGTTGTTATTTGGTTTGAAACTGATTATCATATCAGAGTTATTGTGATGTTGTCTTTGAGAGAATTAAGGCCTTCAGCTTAGTAACTTGCTCCTGGTGTGTGTTTCCCAGAGTTTTGATGCTCCCTTTTAATGCTAACACTTCTGCAGCTTACAGACATACCCTAAATTTCAACTTGATCAAATCTTTTCTCTAGATTAGTGCAGTTGGATGCAGGTTATTAAATGGTCATTAGGTCTTTAGGAACTTACTCTCATTGTAACAAGCCAGTCAGCTTGATTTACATGATTTGTGATGGAACATGATTAATGCCTTAGTGATACAATAAAAGGCCAAGTTCACACAAAAAAGAATTCTTTGGTTGTGTAACTGCTCTCCAAACCCCTCTATCCCACTGTGAGTTATGTGTAAAATGCAGGTTATGAAGAACTCAATATCTTTCAATAAAATAAAGAATAATCAATTCAGTCCAACTGAGAAAAAATGGCTGATAATATTATATGGTGATTGAAATCTTGTAGCAAGGACTAAGCAGAACAAAGAGCTTCCATATTTTTAGGATACTAAGGGAAGGTGGTAGTTGTCAGCTGAGGCTTGGAACAAGAGAGAAAAGGAAACACCATTGTTATATAACCAGTTGAAAACACATGTAAAGAAATGTGAATGAATTTCTTGTACAGAAAGTGGTGTGCTTGGGACCAGCACTCGCGGGAGTGGGGGGCTCTTCTTTTTTGTTCTTCTTTTTTTTCCTTTTTGTAAATTTATTGATATATTTATTTACATTTTAAATAATTTCCCCTTTTCTGGACCCCCACTCCCCAAAAGTCCCATCAGTCCCCTTCCCTCCCCCTGTTTTCCCACCCAACCCTTCCCACTTCCCTGTGATTTTGTTCTATACTGCTTCACTGAGTCTTTCCAGAACAAGGGGCCACTCCTCCGCTCTCCTTATACCTCATTTGATGTGTGGATTATGTTTTGGGTATTCCAGTTTTCTAGGTTAATATCCACTTATTAGTGAGTGCATACCATGATTCATCTTTTGAGTCTGGGTTACCTCACTTAGTATGATGTTCTCCAGCTCCATCCATTTGCCTAAGAATTTCATGAATTCATTGTTTCTAATGGCTGAATAGTACTCCATTGAACACTATTAAAAATAGGGTACAGAGTTAAACAAAGAATTCTCACCTGAAGAACTTCATATGGCAGAGAAACACCTTAAAAATGCTCAACTTCATTAGTCATTAGGGAAATGTAAATCAAAACAACCCTGAGATTTCACCTTACACCAGTCAGAATGGCTAAGATTAAAAATTCAGGAGACAGCAGGTGTTGGCGAGGATGTGGAGAAAGAGGAACACTCCTCCACTGCTGGTGGGGTTGCAAATTGGTACAACCACTCTGGAAATCAGTCTGGCGGTTCTTCCAAAAACTGGGCACCTCACTTCCAGAAGATCCTGCTATACCACTCCTGGGCATATACCCAAAAGGTTCCCCAGCATGTAATAAGGATACATGTTCCACTATGTTCATAGCAGCCCTATTTATAATTGCCAGAAGTTGGAAAGAACCCAGGTATCCCTCAACAGAAGAGTGGATGCAAAAAATGTGGTATATATTTTTTGTTCTTCTTGAGGCAGCAGAGGGAAAAGAACATCGGCTGGCGGGTGTGTGTGTAAGATTTTGTTTTAAGAGAATAGGGGGTAAGACTGTTTTATAAGATATTTAGGGTTGCTATATAATAAAAAGTTTACTTATCTAGGTCTAAGTTACTATGCTATTGTAGCTGACCTGCCTACTGTGTTCCTCTGAGGCCAGGGACTGCAATCTCTGGCACTTAGCACTTCTTCCTCAAACCACAAAGGATTAAGTAAATAGCCTTTGTACAAGACAAAGAAACCCCCTGCCAAGGCTGGCCACAAACACCACTTTCTGTAGGGTCAATGCTTTGTAATGTCTTGTTTCTTAAAATATTATTAGAATTGGATGTGTTATATAATATTCATTTCCTCTATAAACTACATACATGGGCTTCAGGCCAAGAGCAAAGCTAAGGTGAATTCATGGTCTTGTACATACCCAGGATCAAACTGAATCAAAGCATTGGTCCTACAATGTATCAAGCTTCATTTCATTTGTGAGTCCTATTGCTCAGCTTTATAAAAAAAAAAAAAAAGGTCATTATTTCAACTAAGTCAAGATCCTAAAATTCATTTAGCTTCAACATCATGGAAAGAAAATTTTCTCTTTTATCTTGAAAACTTAAGTGCTACAGAGTAAAAGCAATATCAGATGACTGATGAAACTTCTCAGCAAGATAACTTTTTTGATATTTGTGCTATGGAATCTACCTGCTTCTACAGTTCTTTGAAAAAGTTAAATAAATACTATACTTTTCATGTATTTTAATGTTTTCTTTATTCTAAAAAGTAGCATTTGAAAGTGTCTAAACAGTTATCACTTAAAAGGATTTGTCTTAATATTTGTGTGCTTATATTTCAGTTTATTTATGTGCATTTATATCTGCCTGAGTGTCTGAATATTCATCATGTACATCAAAAGTTTGTGGAAAGCAGAAGATGTTTATGGATCTCCTTGAAATTCTGGTAGAGTTAGTTGTAAGCTGCCAGTTGTGCTGCTTGGAATCTAACCCAAGTTCTCTGTGATAATAGCAATTCTCTTAATGCCTGATCCATCTCTAGAGGTCCTGGTTTGTTTTAAAGACAGTGTCTCATAAAGCTCATGGTGGCTTTGAATATGCAATGCAGTGAAACACAAATTGAATATCTTGAGTGTCACGCTTTGCTACCTATGTGCTGGTACTACAGATAATGTCTCCCATATGCTCAACCCTGACAAATTTTTGAAATGAGGCTTTCAATCCTGACTGTTGTATATCTTTTTATGAATTGTTTTATTATTATTATTATTATTATTATTATTATTATTATTTCTTAATCATTTTGTTTGTTTACATTTCAAATGTTATCCCCCTTCTTGGTCTTCCCTTTGGAACATCCCACCCCATCCCCCTCTCCTTTGCCTCTAAGAGGGTGCTTCCCCATTTACTCACACACTCAGGTCTCAGCCTTCTAGCACCCCTCTTCTATGGGGCATCAAGCCTCCATAGGAACACTGATGCAAGATGAGGTTGTCTGTTGCTATATTTTTCCAACCCAATTACCCGGTTAAGGAAATCTAAACTCAATCACTAACAATACAAGCTATAAGCCTAGATTGGGCAGATCTCCCACTATACTACTCTATTCCCATCCAGTTTATTCAATATAACTTGTGCTTTCTCCAGGCCATGACCTTCTTTCTCTCTGCAGCCTCTCCATTGATCCTTCATAGCTCCTCCCTGTTCCCCCTAAAAGGGCAGTCCCTTTCTCCTCCCCCAAACTCTCAGATCCTTCCCCTTCCTCCTGCTTAATCATTGGCTCAAGCCTTTATTTGAAAAGTTAAGGAGGGGAGAAGGTTTACAAGGCAACTCCTCATCTGCAGCCCCACTGAGGAGTGGAATTAGCATTAAAATACAAGGCCAGGGCTATCTTCAACAGATGTCCTCTGCTGCAAATGTAGCAGAAGCCATAGACCCATCCATGTATACTCTTTGGTTGGCAGTTTAATCCCTGGGAGCTCTGGGGTGTTCTGGTTGATTGATCCTGTGGCTCTTCCTATACAGTTGCAAACCCCTTTAGCTCCTTCAGACCTTACCCTAACTCTTCCATTGGGGTTCCCAGGTTCAGTCCAATGGTTGTCTGTGAATATCTACAAATGTCTTATGTGCTGGCAGAGCTTCTTAAAGGACAGACATACCAGACACCTGTGTGTAAGCACATTTTGGTAGCAGCAATAGTGTTAGGTCAGACATTCTCTGGATGGCCTTTCTTTCAGCCTCTGCTTCATTTTTGACCCTGCATTTCATTTAGACAATGACACTACTGGGTTAAAATTTTTTAAATGGATGTGTTGCACCATCCTTTCACTGGAGGCCATGTCTATATACTGGAGGAGGTCTATCCAGGTTCTATCTCCCAGCTGTTGGGTATTTAGGATAAGGTCATACCCATTGGTTCCTGGGAGCCTCTAGTATCCTTGGAATCTGGGATTTTCTAATGGATCCTCATGTTCTTCCCGCCCGCCCTGCTACTTATTTCTATTCCTTCTCCTGTCCCTCTGGACTTCTCTCCTGTCTCTTGCTGCACATGGTTCTGCCCTCCTTTTCTTCTTCCATCTCTCCTCTCCCACCTAGATCCTTCCCTTCCTCTGCCTCCTGGGATTGTTTTGTTTCACCTTTATGCAGGTTGAAGAATCCACACTTTGGCCTTCCTTCTTGTTAACCTTAATATGATCTTTGAGTTGTATCATAGGTATTCTGAGCTTTTGGGTTCAGTGAGTACAAAGCATGTATTTCTTTTGGGTCTGGGCTACCTTATTTAGGATAATACTTTCTAGTTCCCTCTGTTTGTGTACAAAGCTCATGAAGTCATAATTTTTAACAGCTGAATAGTATTCCATTGTGTAGAAATACCAGATTTTCTGTATCCAGTCTTCCACTGAGGGACATCTAGGCTGTTTCCAGTTTCTGGCTATGATAAATAGGGCTATGAACATAGTAGAACACATGTCCTTGTTTTGTGTTGAAGCATTTTTGGGGTATATGCCACGGAGTGGTATAGCTGGTTCTTCGGGAAGAGCTATTCCTAATTTTCTAAGAAACTTCCAGACTGATTTCCATAGTAGTTGTACAAGCTTGCAATCCCACCAACAATGGATAAGTTTTCACCTCTCTCCACACCCTGGTCAACTTCTGCTGTCATCTCAGTTTTTATCTTAGCCATTCTAACTGGTGTGAGGTAGAATATTGGGGTCGTTTTCATTTCAATTCCCTGATAACTAAGGGTGTTGAACATTTATTTAGGTGCTTCTCAGCCATTAAGATTCCTCAGCTGATAATTCTTATTTAGTTCTGTACTCCATTTATTAATAGGGTAATTTGGTTTTCCAGAGTCTAACTTTTTGAGTTCCTTATATAATTTGGATATTAGCCCTTAAAGATCTTTTCCCAATCTGTTGGTTGCTGATTTGTCCTATTGATAGTGTCCTTTGTCTTACAGAAGACTTTCAGTTTAGTAAGGTCCCCTTTGTCAATTATTGATCTTAGAGCTTGAGCCATTAGTGTTCTGTTCAAGAAATGTTCCTCTGTGGTGATGTATTTAATGTTCTTTTCCACTTTATCTTCTATTAAATTCAGCTTATCTGGTTTTATGTGGAGGTCTGGGATCCAACTGGACATGGACTTTGTGCAAGTCATTAACTGTGGAACAATTTGCATTCTTATACATGCAAACCACCAGTTGGAACAGCACCATTAGTTGTAAATGCTTTTTTCCTCACTGTATGGTTTTGGCTTCTTTATGAATGATCAAATGACCATAGGTGTTTGGGTTTATTTCTTGGTCTTCAATCCTATTGTATTGATGAACCTGTCTGACTCTGTACCAATAGCATGTGAATTTTATCACTTTTGCTCTGTAGTACATCTTGAGTACAGGTATGACGATTCCCCCAGAAATTCCTTTATTGTTGAGAATTGTAATCTCAACCCTGGGTTTTTTCTTATTCCAGATGAATTTGAGAGTTGCTTTTCTCTGTGAAGAATTGAGTTGGAAATTTTGATGATGATTACATTGAATCTGTAGATTGCATTGGGTAAAAAGGCTATTAATTTTAACCATGCATGAACATGGAAGTTCTTTCCATCTCCTGTGGTCTTTTATTTCTTTACTTGGAGACTTGAAGAACTTGTCATATAGATCTTTCACTTGCTTGCTTAGAGTTACCCCATAATATTTTATATTGTTTATGACTATTGTAAAGGGTGTTGTTTCCTTAATTCCTTTCTCAGTCCATTTATTTTTTGTAGATAAAGTCCACTGATTTTTTCTTAGTTAATTTTATATCCAGCCACTTTGCTGAAGTTGTTTATTAGATGTAGAAGTTTTCTAGTAGAATTTTTGGAGTCGCTAATGCATACTGTCATATCATCTGCGAATAGTGATACCTTGACTGCTACCTTTCTTATTTGTATTCCTTTTACCTCCTTTTGTTGCCTAATTGCTCTGGCTAGAACTTAGGGTACTATATTGCATAAATAGGGAGAGCTATTGAATAAATAGAGAGACCAGAGAGCTGGTCTTGTCTCTGGTTTTAGTGGGATTATTTTCAAGTTTCTCTTTATTTAATTTTATATTGGCTGTTGGTTTGCTGTACATTGCTTTGTTATATTTAGGTTTGTGCCTTGAATTCCTGATCTTTCCAACTATTTTAACATAAAGGTGTGTTGTATTATGTCAATGGCTTTTTAATTATCTATTGAGATGATCATGCGATTTATTTTGTTTGAGTTTGCTTATATAGTTGATAGTGTTGATAGGTTTTTATATATTGATCCATCCCTGCATACCTTGGATGAAGCCTAATTGATCCTGGTAAATGATTGCTTGGATGTGTTCTTGAATTCAGTTTGAGAGACTTTTATTGCAGAATTTTGCATCAATATTTACAAGCAAAATTGGTCTGAAGTTCTCTTTCTTTGTTGGGTATTTGTGTGGTTTAGATATCAGTATAACTGTGGCTTCACAATCTGAATCAGATTATACTCCTTCCATTTTATTTTGTGGAATAGTTTTAGAATTATTAATATTATGTCCTCTTTAATGATCTCATTGAATTCTGTGCTAAAATCATCTTTCTCTGGGCTTTTTTTTGGGGGGGGAGGCTGGGAAGTTTTTATGATTCTTTTCTATTTCATTAGGGGATATAGTCCTGTTTAGATAGTTTACATGCTCTTGGTTTAACTTTGGTATGTGTTATCTGTCTAGAAAATCATTCATTTCATCTAGGTTTTTCAGTTTGGTTAAGTATAGGCTTTTGTAGTAGGATTGGATGTAATTTTTTGAATTTACTTGGTTTCTGTTATATCTCACATTTCATTTCAGATTTTTGTTAATTTTTATATTGTCTCTGGGCCTATAGTTAGTTTGGCTCAGGGTTTATCTATCATGTTGATTTTCTGAAAGATCCAGCTCTTAGTTCCACTGATTCTTTTTAATCCTCTTTGTTTGTATTTGTTTGATTCAGGCCATGAGTTTAACTATTTTCTGCCCTCTACTTCTCTTGAGTGTGTTTGCTTCTTTCTATTATAGAGATTTCAGATGTGTTTTAAAGTTGCTAGTGTAGGATCTCTTCAATATTTTTTTTAATGAATGTACACAGATCTGTGAATTTTCCTTACCACTGCTTTCAATATGATCCATAAATTTGGGTATACTATTCCTTCATTAACATTAAATTCTCAAAAGTCCTTATTATCTTCTTTTATTTCATCACTTGCAAAGTTATCAATGAATAGAGAGTTATTCTGATGGTAAGAGTATATGAACTTTCCTTTTTTTGTTGTTGTTATTGAAGACCAGCTTTAGTCCATGGTGATCTCATAGAATGCATGGGATTATTTCCATCTTCTTGTATCTCTTGAGGCTTGTTTTGTATCAAATTTTATAGTCATACTCTTTTGTTATAAGGTGAAATGTTCTGTAGATATCTATGAAATCCTTTTGGTTCATTACTTCTGTTAATTTCACCATGTCTCTGTTTAGTTTCTGTTTCCATGATCTGTTTATTAGTGAGAGTGGAGTGTTTAAGTCTCCCATTATTATTGTGTGAGGATCAATTTGAGCTTTGAGTTTCAGTAACATTTCTTTCACATATGTGTGTGGCCTTGTGTTTGGGGCTTAGATGTTCAGAATTGAGAGTTCATCTTGGTGGATTTTTCCTTTGGTGAGTATGAGGTGTGCATCCCCTTATTTTTTGATAACTTTTGTTTTCAAGTATATTTAGTTGAATATTAGAATAGCTACTCCATCTTGTTTCTTGTGACCAGTTGTTTGGAAATGTTTTCCTAGGCTTTTCCTTTGAGTTAGTGTCTGTTTTGGTCACTGATGTATGTTTCCTGTATGCAAAAATAAAATAAAATAAAAAAGTGCTGGGTCCTGTTTACATTTCCAATATTGTAGCCTATGCCTTTTTCTTGGAGAACTGAGTCCATTGATGTTGAGAGCTATTAAAGACCAATTATTGTTGATTCCTGTTATTTTCATTGTTAGTGGTTTCATTATCTTTTTGTGGCTCTCTTGTTTTTGATTTGTTCTAGATGATTAATTTCTTGTTGGTTTTAGAGGGGGAAGAGGAGTAGTTTCTCTCTTTGTGTTTAAATTCTCCTCGTATTCTTTGTATGGCTGCGTTATTAGAAAGATAATGTTTAAATTTGATTTTGTCATGGAATATCTTGGTTTCTCCATCTATGGTGTTTGAGAGTATTCCTGGGTATAGTGACCTAGGTCAGTATCTGTTGTCTCTTAGGGGCCTGTATGATATCTGTCCAAGATCTTCTTTCTAGCTTTTAGGGTCTCTTTTGGGATGTCTGGGTAAATCTGACAGTTTAACATTTATGTTACTTGACCTGTTCCCCTTACCTCTTTTAATATTCTTTCTTTTTTGTGTATTTAGTGTTCTGATTATTATGTGATGGGAAGAATTGCTTTTTTGGTAAAATTTGTTCTTTGTTCTGTAGGTTTCTTGTATATGTGTGGACATCTCTTTCTGTAGGATGGGAATGTCTTCTTCTATAACTTTGTTGAAGTTGTTTCCTGGCTCTTTGCATTGGAAATCTCTCTCTTCCATTCCTTAGCAAGCCCCAATTAAATTTTGTCCTATTAAGAGTTGCCTTTCTCATGTTTTCTATTCACAGCAGTAAAACTAAAACAGTAGTTGATACGAGGGACTGGGGTATTGCTGTGGTAGGCCTGACCCTGCTTTTATTTGGAATAATATGGATTTGGGGACTTAGGATTTGAAAAGAACTGGAATGTTTTAAGTGGGGCTTAACAGGCGATCATAGTAGGAATATAAAAGACATTCTTTACTGAGAATAATTTAACCTGTGCAGACCTGGTCCAAGAGGTTTCAGTGGAGAATGTCAATATGTGGCATAGAGACTGTTTTGTGGGATTTTGTTGAAGAGTAGGGTTGATTTTTGCTATTGAATAAAGAGTTTAGCTGAGGCAAAGATAAAGACATTTATATTAATCACATTGACAAAGGAAAGCTCAAAAAAGCCCAGCATTGATTTTGTTCTCTGGTTAAGTCTCATGAAGAACATTTTGAACAAGCATAGCAAGGTGAGAAAGGTAAAATATTCAATGTATGTTACTAAAGGGACAGCATAAAGTGAAATGGAATTGAATGCTCTGTTTAAGTTTAATTAATGGAGCAGTGAACTTGGGGCCAAATCCTATCCAGTTACATTTTGGTGCAGGCATGGCAATACAAACCTTTAATCCTAGGAGGCAAGGGAAAGCAGATGTCTGATTTCATAGCCAGCCTAGAACATGGTAAGTTTCAAGTGAAGAAAAGTCCAGGCTTGGTGGACCACATTTTTAATCCCAGTGATTTGGAGAAAGACATGCCAATCTTTGAGTTCAAAGTCAGTCTACACATCAAATTCAAGGACTGCCATGCATAGGCAGTGAAGGAAATCTAGTAAAAATGTAATAGAACAAGAGGGTTATATTACAGTTGCAGCATGCAGAACTCAGCAGCTTTGGCCACGTGGCTCTGGCTTTAGAATCCAGAATAGAAGGAACTACTGGGAAAAGTGATGCTGGTTAGCGGAGTTAAGACATTACTGGTGATTATCAAGAGATCAGTATCAATGAGGTAAAAATCTTCTGAGAACTGTTTTCTGAGATCACAAAGAAGCTGTGTTCCAGAGATAGGCAAGGTTAACCTCATGCTGCAGCTGTACTTGGTAATGTATGAGAGTCACCCAGGTGGTACTGGTTTTGAAGGCATGAAAGGGGGCATGAAGAGGAGCTGAGGAAGGGCTTTGGTGAAGGTGCAAACTCAGTTGCTGTTGATGGCCCAGGAATGAAAGAGTCAAGCAAATAATTTGTGTCTTGGCACCATGAAGAGAGCCTATGAGAGGTGACTAGTGAAGTCTAGTTGCAGCAGAAGACCCCAGTGTATTTTAGATTCCAGTACTGTGGGATGGTCACAAGAAAACAGCATCAGCAGTGGTTTGGATCACCCTGAATTTAGAGTGCTAGAGATGGCAGAGCTGGAGAAGTGATGCCATCACTTTGGAGGAGCCCAGAAGATCATGTGTGGATCTCAGACATTGAAACAAGAAACTGTAACATTGAAGTTGTCTTGGAGATCACAAGAGATGTCAGAGACATGGGCTATTTTCTGAGGAATGTTTTTAACAGGGAGTGAAACCAGCTCAGGGGAAAGAAGTTTGTGGTAGTCAACAAAGAATAAAAAGGATGTGGAGATCTGAAAACTTCCTTGAAATCAGAAATGGAAATGCAGTGTTGGAAATCACCTAGATGGTTTCCTGTCTTGCTTTGGGGATTACAGTTAAGTGATTGGATGAAATCTCAGAAGACACTTCGAACTTTGGATTTTTAACATTGTTGAGTCTGTTATAGACTAAGGGTACCTTTGAGGTTGGACTAAATATATTTTGCATTATACTATGTTTAGGTATGGTCCCCATAGACTCATATGTTTGAACAAGTCTATGGAGGCCAGGGAGGGTAATTTGATGGTTTGTATATTCTTGGCCTAGGGTGTGCCACTGTTAGAAGATGTGGCCCTGTTGAAGTAGGTGTGTCACTGTGGCTATGGGCATTATGACCCTCATCCTAGCTGCCTGGAAGCCAGTATTCTGCTAGCAGCCTTCAGATAAAGATATAGAACTCTCAGTTCCTCCTGCACCATGACTGCCTGGATGCTGCCATGCTCCCACCTTGATGATAATGGACTGAACCTGTGAACTTACAAGCCAGGCCCAATTATATGTTGTTCTATTAAGAGTTGCATTAGTCATTTTCTTAGTCAGAGTTTCTATTCCTGCACAAATATCAAGACCAAGATGCAAGTTGGGGAGGAAAGAGTTTATTCAGCTTACACTTCTATATTGCTGTTCATCACCAAAGGAAGTCAGGATTGGAACCCAAACAGTTCAGGAAGCAGGAGCTTATGCAGAGGCCATGGAGCGATGTTACTGGCTTGCTTCTCTTGGCTTGCTCAGCTTATTTCTTTTTAATAGAGCTCAGAACTACCAGCCACAATGGGTCCTACCCTCTTGATCACTAATTGAGAAAATGCCTTATAGCTGGATTTTATGGAGGTATTTCCTCACCTGAAGCTCCTTTCTCTGTGATAACTCCTGCTTGTGTCAAGTCAACACACAAAGCCAGTCAGTACAGTCACAGTGTCTGTTCACAGCAGTAAACCACTTAGACAGCTTGTGAGCCTGCTTGTGGTGGAGTTCTTGGGGGTCAAGCAGTTTCTGTGTATGGGAGGATGTCTGTACCTCTGGCTCTGCCACAGACCAAGTTGTGGGCTCGAAGAAAGATGTGTCTCTGGCAGGGCCAGACATATAGGATCTGCCTCTACTGGAAACTGTGGAGGTCCCAGTTAGGCCAGATATTAAGGTGCTGGGTTGTGTTTCTCAACTGTGAGCCTGGTTATGTTGGATTACCTGGGAGACAAGCTGTCTCTGACTGAGGGAGAGGTTGTGGACACCAGCTTTTGAGATTTACATTTCAACTTTGCTTTAGTTATTTATCTTAAAACATAGTGAAAATAAGCATGGAAAATTTCAGGTATAAATAATAAAATGTCTTCAATAACATAATAAGGATCATAAGATATTGCATGAAAATGTTTATTTTCAATAAAAATAAAGTTGTAAAAAAAGACACCCAAACTTGAAAAATGGAGTATATAAACAGAATATTGTAATAGAATATATATAAACTTATATGAATATATATATAAACTTATTTCGAAACATTTGAATTAAAAACAATTGTTTCTGACTTTCACATATTCATTGGTTTTTCTATTGTCTGTCTGTCTGTCTCTCTCTGTGTGTGTGTGTATGTGTGTGTGTGTGATATCAATAACCTATACCATAAATGAAAGAAAGGTATGTCAAATGGAATAATAATTTGCCTTTCTGCTTGGAGGTAATGTCCTGAATTTATTACCCTATCTGCTAAACAATGTCTTCTCACCTTTCAGCCTATGAAAGGATGGCAGAATAGAATCATGCTTCATACAGCAGCGCACCTTTTGAACTTCCCTTGTGCTCTAAGAACATTATCTTTTCTCTTGTGATAATTCTAAATTTCAGCTCTTCACTTTGTGATGTTACATCTTTTGCCATCTGCAATGACCTAAATGTACTTTTGTGTGTCTTCTTTATTTTCTTATAGAGACAACCATGATAACATTTAAATATCTATAAATTATTAAATTAATGAGATTCCCTAAGAATGTTTCTACATTTTTATAATTTTCAAATTTTGCTATCATATTATGATGTATTTCTTGGGAAAATAAGTATAATTTGATGCTTACAATCACTTGATAGTCCTATTTTGAATGATAGGATTGTTTATACCACTAGGTGTCATGACCTGTGGTTTAGCTTTAAAAACATAAATATATAACATATGATAAGTTCTCGTTTCAATAGAAATGCTAATGCAGATTGATGTTAAATATTTGATGAATGTCTTTTTATTTATCTATTTTTTATTGGATATTTTTTATTTACATTTTAAATGTTATCCCCTTTCCTGTATTTCCCCTCTGGAAACCCCTTACGCATCCTCCCTCCCCCTGTTTCTATGAGGATGCTTACCCACCCACCCACCTACTCCCATATCCCCACCCTTGCCATCTCCTACACTTGGGCATCAAGCCATCACAGGACCCACATCCTCTCCTCCCATTGATGCCCTACAAAGCCATCTTCTGCTTCATATGCGACTGGAGCCATTAGTCCCTCCATGTGTACTCCTTGGTTGGTAATTTAGTCCCTAGGAGCTCTGGAAGATCTGTTTGGTTGATAATGTTGTTCTTTCTATGGAGTTACAAACCTTTTCAGCTCCTTAAGTTCTCTAATTCCTACAGTGAGGACCCAGGGCCCAGTCCAATGGTTGGTAGCAAGCCTTCCCCTCTGTATTTGTCAGGCTCTTGCAAAGCATCTCAGGAGACAGCTATATCAGGCTCCTGTCAGCAAATACTTCTTAGCATCTGCAATGCTGTTTGTATTTGATATCTGTATATGAGATGGATCTCCAGGAGGGGCAGTCTCTGGATGGCTTTTTCCTTCAGTCCAAGCTCTAAACTTTGTCTCCATATTTCCTCCCCTTGGATACTTTGTTCCCCCTTCTAAGAAGGTCTGAAGCATCCATACCTTGATCTTCCTTCTTCTTGACCTTCATGCTGTCTGTGAATTGTATCTTGGGTTTTATGAGCTTCTGGGCTAATATCCACTTATCAGTGAATACATACCATGTGTGTTCTTTCATGATGGATTACCTCACTCAGGATGTTTTCTAATTCCATTCATTAGCATAAGAGGTTCATGAAGTCACTGTTTTTAATAGCTGAGTAGTACTCCATTGTGTAAATGTTATTAAATCAAACAAACCAGTAGCCTTTATCTACTCAAAGGATAAACAGGCTGAGAAAGAAATTAGGGAAATGACTCCTTTCACAACAGTCATAAATAATGTAAAATACCTTGGCATGACACTAACTAAGCAAGTAAAAGATCTTTATGACAAGAACTTTAAGTCTCTGAAGAAAGAAATCAAAGATCTCAGAAGATGAAAAGATCTCCTAAGCTGGTAGATTAACAGTATTAATATAAAAGGAATGGCCATATTATAGAAAGCAATCTACACATTCAATGCAATCCCCATCAAAATTCCATCTCAATTCTTCAAGAGCAATTTGAAAATTCATTTGGAATAACAAACAAACCAGGATAGTGAAAACTATTTTCAACAATAAAAGACCTTCTGGGGTAATCACCATCCCTGACCTAAAGGTATATTAAAGAGCATTAGTAATAAAAACTGCATGCTATTGGTACAGAGACAGGCAGGTATATCAATGGACAGGTATTAATAGTCTCCCAACCAAAAAAGCCCAGGACCAGATGGGCTTAGTGCAAAGTTCTATCAGAACTTCAAAGAAGTCTTAATACCAATACTCTTCAAACTATTCCACAAAATTGAAACAGAAGGAACACTACCCATTTTTTTCTATGAAGCTACAGTTATGCCGATACCAAAAACCATAGAAAGACCCAACAAAGAAGAACTTTTGACCAATTTCCTTTATAAATATCAATGCAAAAATACTCAATAAAATTCTTGCAAACTGAATACAAGAACATGTCAAAATGATCATCCATCATAATCAAGTAAGCTTTATCCCAGGGAAGCAGAGATGGTTCAATATATGAAAGTCCATCAATGTAATTTTCTATATAAATAAACTCAAAGAATAAATACATATGATCATTTCATTAGATGCTGGGAAATCATTTGACAAAATCAAACATACTTTCATAATAAAAGTCTTAGAAAGATCAGGAACTCAAGGCCCATACCTAAACATAGTAAAAGCAATACATAGCAAATCAGTAGCCAACCCCAAACTATATGGAGAGAAAGTTGAAGCAACCCCATTAAATCCAGGGACTAGGCAAGGCTGCCAACTCTTTCTGTAACTATTCAATATAGTACTCAAATTCTTAGCCAGATCAATTAGACAGCAAAAGGAGGTAAAAAGGATGCAAATTGGAAAGGAAGAAGTCAAAATATCAATATTTGTGGATTATATGATTAGTGACCTCAAAAATTCTACCACAAAACACTTACAGCTGATAAACAACTTGAGCAAAGTGGATGGATATAAAATTAACTCAAACAAATCAGTGGCCTTCTTCTACACAATTGATAAACAGGCTGTATGACAAGAACTTCAAGATACTGATGAATGAAATCTAAGAACTCAGAAGATGGAAAGATCTCCCATGCTCATGGATTGCCAGGATTATACAGTAAAAATGGATACCTTGCCAAAAGCAATTTACAGATTCAATGCAATCCCCATCAAATTTCCAACTCAATTCTTCATAGAGTTAGAAAGAACAATTTTCAAATTCATCTGGAATAACAATAAAACCAAGGATATTGAAAACTATTTTCAACAATAAAAGAACTTCTGGGGGAATCACCATCTCTGACCTCAAGCTGTATGACATAGATTTTTTCATAAAATATGCATTGTATTGATACAGAGACAGGTAGATAGATCAGGGGAATAGAACTGGAGATCCAGAAATGAACATAACTATGATACTTTGATCTTTGGCAAAGGTGTTAAACAATCCAGTGGAAAAGACAGCATTTTTTTTTTAAAGATTTATTTATTGTTATATGTGAGTACACTGTAGCTGTCTTCAGACACACCAGAAGAGGGCATCAGATCTCATTACAGATGGTTGTGAGCCACCATGTGGTTGCTGGGATTTGAACTCAGGACCTTCGGAAGAGCAGTCAGGGCTCTTAACCACTGAGCCATCTCTCCAGCCCAAAATATGTAGTCCAGGCTGGCCTCGAACTCCAGATCCTCCTGCCTCTGCCTCCTTCAGCAAATCCTACCGGCCTGCGCCACCAGAGCCAGCTGACAGCATTTTTAATAAATGGTTCAACTCATGGTTAGCATGCAGAAGAATGCAAATCAATCCATTATTAATCTCCTTGTACAAAGATCAAGGCCAAGTAGATCAAGGACCTCTACCTAAAACCAGATACACTGAAAGTAATAGAAAAGAAAGTGGGGAACAGCCTTAAATACATTATTAGCACAGGTAAAAATTTCCTGAAGAGAATATCAATAGTTATGCTCTAAGATCAATAACTGAAAAATGGGACCTGATAAAATTGCAAAGCTTCTGTAAGGCAAAAGACAGTGTTAATAGGTCAGAACAGCAACCAACAGATTGAGAAAAGATCTTTACCAAACCAACATTTAAAAGAGGACTAATATCCAATATATTCAAAGAACTCAACAAGTTAGACTCCAGAGAATCAAAAACTCTATTTAAATGGGGTACAGACCCAAACAAAGCATTCTCAACTGAGGAAGGCCAAATGGCTGAGAAGCATGTAAAGAAATATTTAAAATCCTTTGTCATCAGGGAAATGCAAAACAACCCTGAGATTCTACCTCACACCAATCAGAATGGCTAAGATCAAAAACTCAGGTGATAGCAGATGCTGGCAAGAATGTGGAGAAAGATGAACACTCCTTCATTGCTGGTGGGATGACAGGCTGGTACAACCACTCTGGAAATCAGTTTGTTGGTTCCTCAGAAAATTGGAAATAATACTACCTGAGGACCCAGATATGCCACTCCTGGGCATATACAGAGAAGATGCTCCAACATGTAATAAGGACACATGCTCCACACTGTTCACAGCAACCTTATTATAATAGCCAGAAGCCAGACTATAAAGAATGTCCCTCAACAGAGGAATGGATACAGAAAATGTGGTACATTTATACACTGGAGTACTGCTCAGTTATTAAAAACAAAGAATTTACAAAATTCTTAAGCAAATTGATGCAACTAAAAAATATCATCCTGAGTGAGTTAATCCAGTCACAAAAGAACACACATGGTGTATACTCACTGCTAAGTGGATAATAGCCCAGAAGCTCGGAATACCTAAGATACAATTTACAGATCACATGAAGCTCAAGGAAAAGGAAGACCAAAGCATGGATTCTTTGATCCTTCTTAGATGGGGAAGCAATATCCCCATGGGAGCAAATAAAGAGACAGAGTGTGGAACAAAGGCTGAAGGAAAGCCCGTCCAGAGACTGCCCCACCTGGGGATCCATCTCATATACAGTCACCACCCAGACACTATTGTTGATGCCAACAAGTGCTTGCTGACAGGAGCCTGACATAGTTGTCTTCTGAGAGGCTCTGCCAGTGCCTGACAAATACAGAGGTCGATGCTGTCACCAAACCATTGGACTGAGCACACGGTCCCCCATGGATGAGTTAGACAAAGGACTGAAGGAGTTGAAGGGGTTTGCAACTCCATAGGAGGAACAGCAATATGAAGCAACCAGTATCCTCAGAGATCCCAGGGACTAAATCACCAACCAAAGAGTATGCATGTAGGGATACATGGCTCCAGCTGCATATGTAGCAGGGGATGGCTTTGTTGGTCATCAATGGAGTAGAAGCTCTTGGTCCTGTGAAGGCTTGATGCTCCAGTGTCAGGGAATGCCATGTCAGGGAAATGGGAGTGGATGGGATAGTGTGCAGGGGGAGGGTGATTGGATAGGGGGTTTTTGGAGAGGAAACCAGGAAAGAGGATAACTATTGGAATGTAAATAGAGAAAATATCTAACAAAATAACCTTGAGAGTTTCAAGAAAAATATACTTTAAATCACTGAACATTTTAAAAGACCTTGAAAAGTTGGACTACTTTTTGTGACATTAACATGAAGTTCTGAGGACAGAAAAGTAAGAGATTAATGCTGCTTGAAAATGATGTATTTGTGTGTCAAAGTTGAAAGGGAAGGAATGTCATATTTAGCTTCACCTGTCCACATCACAAAACCTATAGTAACCTGGGAGGAAGGACCTTGATTTTGCATTCATTTTGATCAGACTGATGTGGGTCTATCACCTTGAGGCATTTGCTTACTGTCTAATTGTTTTAATAGTTCCAAGCCTGCAGTGGATAGTGGTAGTTAGACACATAGGATTGTCCCTAACATTATGTGTGGTAACAGCTCTAGTCAGGTAGGCTTGTGCTGTATAAGATAAGTAACTGAGAAATCCAGAAAAATCAACAGCCCTGCAGACAACCTTAATTCTTCAGTTCCAGTATTGTTGGCATCTTTCTAGGATAGAGTAAGTCATTAAGACCTTTTCTTTACCAATATTACCTTTAGTCAAAGTAATCTATTACAACAACAGAAAAGCAGAGTAACACACAGTACTGTTAACTTTTATAATTCCTTTAATAATGATTTTTTTCTCCTGGATGATATGATGTAAGCTAACAATATTGTAATATGTATTCCTTTTTAATCTTTTATTAAAATGTAAGATTATAGGTAAAATGTATGTGGTCTTTATCTCTTTGGCTCTTGCCCATTGAAGTTATGATGAACATTTATCTTTTCTTTGAATTTATGTAGAACATCATTTTGTAAAATTTAATATAGAAATATCATTGATTATATATGTAATTTCCACATTATGTCACAAATTTACCTCTGTATGTTCCAATAATCTTTGAATAAAAAATATACCTACAATGGAATATCCAGTGTATGTTATGATATATCATTTGATACAAATTCATCTCAAATACTGAGTTTTTATGATGTTTGATCTGGTTAATATATAAAAAATGTTATATTAGCTTTGTGCCAAGATAAAATATCTGACATTGGCTGGACAAACATGCCATGATGGAATACTAACACAGATTACTCAGGTAAGAAATCTTTATATAGCAAACATCTAACCAATTCCTTTGCTTTTCCCATTTAGAATGCATAGTAAGTAGTCACATCATTGCCAGGAAGAAAAGGGTTCCTCAATCACTTCAGTACTAAACTATCAGTGCCATGATCCCACCTCTTAAGCATCCATAGCACCTCCAAATACTACTAGGCTGGTCAATCATGATAATATATTGAGTCTTTGGGGAGAGACACTTAGAATAACTAAAAAGCATTAACTAAATAAATTAAAATAGAGAAAATTCATAAATTTGGCTTTAGAAATTCACTTCTTAGAAATGTAAATCTGACACCATTAGTGGGACCAAGAACCCATTGTTTGATCATCTGTCTCTCAGGAGAACCTACTGCCATTATTCTGCTAATGGAAGCAGTGCTGATTTTTACTGATTCCCAATGACTTAATGATATATTTAAGTTAGTGTAGTTTTTCATCTTTCATCTCAAAGCTTCTTCTTGCTGTAGATGATTATTACCACAGAAACTTATAACAGTTTAAGATACAGAGAATATATAAGAGATTTGGGAATGCTCAGGTGAAAGTAAGATATTTATATTACATATCCTCTTGCCAAAGCTTAGGGATCATCATGGAAACTGAGAGAAAGGATTTTAAGAATCAGATTATAAGGAAATAGTAGTTTCAGGACATAGGAGAGTAGATTCCTACCTGTACTCACAGCAGATGTGACAGCATGTAGGAAACCTGTGCAGTCTCGATTCTGATGAACAAGCAGCATAGAGGTGTGTGTGTGTGTGTGTGTGTGTGTGTGTGTGTGTGTGTATGTGTGTGTAAGTCCCATCATTATTACAGAAGCAAGTAGAACTTACAGTTGCAGGAAGCAAAACAGTGTGTCAATTTTCTTTAAGGCTATCATGCTTGATAAGCTGAGCAGACCTCAACTGAGAGTGTATGGGCAACATAAATTTCTTTAGATTTCCTTCCTTCCTTCCTTCCTTCCTTCCTTCCTTCCTTCCTTCCTTCCTTCCTTCCTTCCTTCCTTCCTTCCTTCTTTCCTTCTTTTCTTCCTCCCTCTCTCCCTCCCCTTCCTTCCCCCACCCTTGCTCCACCTCCTTCCCTCCATTCCTCTCCTCCATCTGTCCTTTCTTTTTCCTTCCTTCCTTCCTTCCTTCCTTCCTTCCTTCCTTCCTTCCTTCCTTCCTTCCTTCCTTCCTTCCTTCCTTCCTTCCTTCCTTCCTTCCGTTCTTTCTTTCTTTCTTTCTTTCTTTCTTTCTTTCTTTCTTTCTTTCTTTCTTTCTTTCTTTCTTTTCTTTCTTTCTTTCTTTCTTTCTTTCTTTCTTTCTTTCTTTCTTTCTCTCTCTTTTTCTTTCTTTCTTCCATCCTTCCTTCCTTCCTACCTCTCTCCCTCCCTTCCCTCTCCTTCCCTCCCCCCTCTTTTTCTCTCTCTGTGTTTGTGTGTATGTATGTGTGTTTGTTTAAAGTATCACATAAAAGTTCTGTGAACATGGTGTGGTAGAGGTGGCTAGAGTTGGGAAAGGGAGTGAATGCCCTTTTCTGAAAGGAAACTGAGGAGTGGAATGAACAGTAGAAGTGAGAAGATGGCCAAGGAGAGACTTTGAAGACAGGAAGGAGGGGAAACTGGTCCAGATGTAAAAATAAATTGATTTTAAAACATGTATTGAAATCCTCAAAGAACTAGTAAAAGAGAATAAAATAGAATTTTTTTCTACTAATATACAACTTAATTGCTTAATTTATATGTTATATTATTTGAATATAACTCTCCTGTTTGTTATTTTAAGTGCATTTCTTGAAACTAGTGAAAAAATGCTTTTCTTCTCTTACGACTGTAAGCTTACAGAAATCCAGTACTATTTGAAGGTGAAATTGCATACTTCAAAATCACCACAAGATGGTGCCAAAGTACATATATTTAACTGCCTGACTCCGTGTTGTATGCGTGTTGCGTGTTGGTCCATCTCATAATCACAAGCAGAAGAGCAACGAAACTAAGGATTTGTTAGAAGAAAGTAATTTTATGTCAAAAAGCTCATTTGTGTGAATTTTTCCTACAAAACATATGTAATTGAGGAATATCAATCTGTTTAACCATCACAGTGGCTGAGTGAGACTCTTCCCTTCATTAGGTGTCTGTCATAGTATGTTATTAGAATCCAAGATCAAGAACTAGAGATTTTGCTGTGAATTACAACTAGAGGCTAAACACAGGGCAGTGGAATTGCTCACAGGCAACGATCCCCACTAGAGAATGTCTGTAAATTGCATTTTACATTGCATTTGAATTTCAAATAAATATTTGAATTGTTAAACTTTTTAAGGACTAATTAAATTATTTTAAAGAACTAAATATTACCAAAATAAAAATTAAAAATTACATCTCAGAGGTAAAATATAACTTTGTTCCCTTAACAACCTTTTTTCTATTTGGTAACAGTGAATTGCAAACTACTTACCATTACGTATATGCATGGTACCAGTGCACACTCACAACAAAACAGGTCACCATCTTTATGCATAATTCAATATTATATCTGTCACAGTGAAGATTCAGAAATTTTTAAGATTTTGATTTTAATCTCATATGAGAGTATTGTATTATATCTTTTTCTCTCTCTTCATTCTATTTTTTTCTGTACCTGCTCTTCACAATCTCTTGGAAATTTATTAGTTATTATTGTGGTGTGTGTGTGTGTGTGTGTGTGTGTGTGTGTTTATTTGTCTATGTCTGCTACTGCAAATATAGGGAATCTTCGTTGAGGGTAAGAGCTGCAGCAATCAGTAGGTATAAGGATAAGGTATCCGGAATTATGCTGGTTTAGGTAATTTGTAGTTGTAAGTTATCTTCTGTGGTCTAAGACCCATCAGTAATGAGACTAAGTTTACAATAGCAGGTATGAAATATTTCCTACTGAGCTAGTCTTGAATAAAAGGAGACCAATGAGGATGCAATTCCCACAACTATATCTTTTAGACTATCTGGCCATGTTTTCATTATCGCTGTTCATAGCATTCAAGGGTGGACTTGGATCTTGACTAATTTTCTCTCTTTCCAGGTCCATAGCCTGTTCAACACAATGAGAGCAAGTCCTCAAGGAGGGGAATTCCAAGTCAGTTATTGCTCAACATCTCCAAGTTCTTTGCCTCCACTATATGGTGTATTCAGTAGTAGAGACATACTGTCAACCTCTGGGATGAAATCAAGGGAATTGACTACAGCGCACATTGTTTTGTTTTATGAGTGTCTTCAACTCCTTTGTGGAGCATCTCAGAGGAGCTTCCCCTGGCATTGGTTTTTGTTGTTGTTGTTGTTGTCTTGTTTTGTTTTTGTTTTTATTTAAAAACATTTTTAAAGCTGTCTCTCTTGATGGAGAAATGCTTATTTTGAAATTAGAATTCTCTTGTTTTCTTTTCATCATATCTTTATGTAATATTCAAAGCAGTTGGCTTCATTATGACATTTTCTTTTATAAATATTATTTTATTTACTCAGAAGGTTTCACACATTTGCACAATATATTATGATTATTTGGATCCTCCACTACATCTCTCTCCTTTGACCTCGGATCCATACAGCTTCCTCTCAATTATATGGTTTCATTACAGTCAGTATTTGCATAAATATGCATGGATGTGGATCAATGACCAAAATAATGTACATTTACCAGAAGCTGAACCCAGAAGGAAAGTGATTATTTTACAGAATCATTATGGCGAGTCCATAATACGTTAATTTTATTGAGCCTTTAAAAAAAAAAACCCTCTTCTTTATCCCCTTGCAAGACCCTTTATGTTGCTTCTCTCACAACAGCCTGTCATTCTTATTTTAATTCCCCATTACAGGGAACTAGAAAAAGGACCATAGGTATAGAGAAGGCAATAGAAGAAAGTAAAATATAATGTACATTTTCAAACCTAGAGGTAGTGATATAATAACAGTAATCCCAGCAATCCAGAGGTAGACACAAAGAGATCACATGTTTAAACTCATCTACTTATTTATTATTTATTTATTTATTTATTTATTTATTTATTTATATAATTGCATTAAATTTATTTATTTTAATTAATTAATATTAATTTTTGTACACTCCATATTTTATTTTCCCAGCCCCATTCACATTATGACTGTTCCACATCTCATACCTCCTGTGTACCCCAGTTTCCATGTGGATGTCTCCACCCCCATCCCACCTGACCTCTAAACTCCCTGGGGCCTTCAGTGTCTTGTGGGTTAGGAGCATCATCTCTGAATGAACACAGACCCAGCAGTTCTCTTCTGTATATCTGTTGTGGGGCTCATATCAGCTGGTGTATGCTGACTGCTTGGTAGTCCAGTGTTTGAGAAATCTTGGGGGTTCAGATTAATTGAGACTGCTGGTCCTCCTACAGAGTCACCCTTCTCCTCAGCGTCTTTCAGTCTTCTCTTATTCAACCACAGGGGTCAGCTTCTGTCCATTGGCTGGGTGTAAATATCTGTATCTGACTTCTCAGCTGTTTGTTGGGTCTTCTGGGGTGTGGTCATGCTAGGTCCCTTTTTATGAGCATTCCATAGCCTTAGTAACAGTGTCAGGCCTTGGGACCTCACCTTGAGCTGGATTCCACTTTCAGCCTGTCTCTGGACTTTCTTTTCCTTAGGATCCTTTCCATTTCCATCCCTATAATTTTTTATGGCACTGTTATGGGTCAGAGTTCTAACTGTGGGATGGTACCCCTCTCCCTCATTTGATACCCTGCTTTCCTGCTGGAGGTGGGCTCTTTAAGTTCCTTCTCCCTACTCTCAGGCATTTCTTCTAAGTTCCCTCATTCTCTTTGAATCCTGAGAGTCTCTTATCTCCCTGCACTCTGGTGTATTCTGGAGGCTTTCCCCAACCTCCTATCTCCTGAAATTGCCTGTTTCCATTCTTTCTGCTGACTCTCACAGCTTCAGTCCTTTTTCCTTATCCATACCAGAGCAGGTTCCCCTCTCTCCCCTACTGAGTCCTCTCCCTATCCACTTTCCCTCCCAGGTCCATCCATCCCTTTCCACTTGTGATTGCTTTCTTCTGTTTCCCAAGTGGTACTGAAGCAATCTCATTTTGGCACTTCAGCTTGTTGACTTTTTTGAGTTCTGAGTTCTGTAGACTGTATCTTGGGTACTCTGTACTTGTGGGGTTTTTGTTTTGTTTTGTTTTTTGTTTTGTTTTTTGTTTTGTTTTGTTTGTTTGTTTTGCTAACATCCACTTATTAATGAGAACATAGCTTGCATATCCTTTTGGGTCTACATTACTTCACTCAGAATGATATTTTCTAGTTTCATCCATTTGCCTGCAAAACTCAGGATGTCCTTGTTCTTAATAGCTGAGTAGTGTTCCATTGTGTAAATGAACCACATTTTCTGTATCCATTCTTTTGTTGTGCGACATCTGGGTTGTTCCCAGCTTCTGACTATCACAAATATGGCAGCTATGAACATAGTGGAACATATGCCCCTGTAGCATGGTGGGGCATCTTTTGGATATATTCCAATAGTGGTATGGTTGGGTCTTCAGGTAGATCTATTTCCAATTTTCTGGGGAACCTCTAAATTGATTTCCAGAGTGGTGGTACCAGTTTGCAATCCCACCAGCAACGGAGGAGTGTTCTTTCTCTACATGCTCTCCAACATGTGTTGTCACCTGTGGTTTTGCTCTTAACCATTCTGACTGGTGTAAGGTAGGATCTCAGGGTCATTTTGAAATGCATTTCTGTGATTACTAAGGACTTTGAAATTTTTCTTTAGGTTTTTCTCAGCCAGGTGAGATTCTTCAGTTGTGAAATCTCAGTTTAGTTCTATATCCCATTTATTTTTTTTAAAAAAAAAAATGGGTTGTTTGTTGTTTTGGTGATTAGTTTCTTGAGTTCTTTATACTTTGAATATTAGCCTTCTATCACAAGTGAAGATTTTTTCCCATCTGTAAGTTGCCAATTTTTCTTATTGACTATATCCTTTGACTTACAGAGGCTTTCCAGTTAAATGAGGTCCCATTTATCAATTCTTGATCTTATCATTGGAGTTCTGTTTAGGAAATTCTCCCCTGTGCCAATTAATTGAAGGCTCTTTCCAATTTTCTCTTCTATTAGATTCAGTGTATCTGGTTTTATGTTGAGGTGCTTGATCCACTTTGAATTGAATATTGTGCAAGGTGACAAATATGGCTCTATTTTCATTTTTTCTACATACAGATAGGCAGGTAGACTAGCACCATTTATTGAAGATATTTTCTTTTTTCCATTGTATATTTTTAGCTACTTTGTGAAACATCAAGTGTCTAGAAGTGTGAGGTTTTATTTCTGGGTCTTCAATTCTATTCCATTGGTCAATGTGTGTATCTCTGTAGTAATAGCATGCAGTTCTTATCACTATTACTCTGTAGTAAAGCTTGAGGCCACCAATGATGATCCCCCCTGAAGTTCTTATATTGTTAAGAATTGTTTTTGATATTCTGGGTTTTTTGCCTTTCCAGATGAATTTGAGAATTGCTCTTTCCATGTCTTTGAAGAATTGTGTTGGGATTTTGGTGGGGATTTCAATGAATGTATAGATTGCCTTTGGTAGGATGGCCATTGTTACTATGTTAATTCTGCCAATCCATGAGCATGGGAGAACTCTCCATTTTCTGAGATCTTCCTCAATTTCTTTTTTGAGAGAATTGAAGTAATTTTTATCAAGGTCTATTTCTTATTGGGTTAGAGTTACCCCAAGATATTTTGTATTATTTGTGGCTATGGTGAAGGGAGTACTTTTTCCCGAATGTCTTTTTCAACCTGTTTATCATGTGATTTTTTTCTTCGAGTTTGTTTATACAGTGACTTATGTTAATGGATTTTCACATATTAAACCAACCTTGCATCACTGGTATGAAGCCAACTTGATCCTTGTGAATAATGGTTTTGATGTGTTCTTGGATTTGGTTTACAAGAATTTTATTTTTGTATTTACTTTGAGTATTTTTTTTGCATCAATATTTATAAGTGAGATTGGTCTGAAGTTCTCTTTTTTGGTTGAGTCCTTGGGTAGTTTAGGTATCAGAGTAATTGTGGCTTTATAGAATGAGTTTGGTATATTACTTTTCTTTGTATTTTATGTAATAGTTTGAGGAAAATTGGTATGAGGTCTTCTTTGAAGGTCTGGTAGAATTCTGCACTAAATCTATCTGGTCCTGGGCTTTTTCTGGTTGGGAGGTTTTTAATGATTTCTGTTATTTCCTTGTGTGATATGGGCCTGTTTAGATAGTTTACCTGTTCTTGATTTAACTTTGGTATATGCTATCTGTCTAGAAAACTATCCATTTTATCTAGATTTTTCAGTTTTGTTGAATATAGGCTTTTACAGTAGGATCTGATGATATTTTGAATTTTCTCCGTTTCTGTTGTTATGTGTCTCTTTTGATTTCTGATTTTGTTGATTTGGATACTGCTTCTCTGCCCTTTAGTTAGTTTGGCTAGGGGTTTATCTATCTTGTTGATTCTCTCAAAGAACCAGCTTCTGGTTTTGTTGATTCTTTGTATTGTTTTTTTTGTTTGTTTGTTTCTATTTGGTTGATTTCTGCTTTGAACTTGACTATTTCCTGCCTTCTACTCTTCTTGGGTGTGTTTGCTTCCTTTTGTTCTAGAGCATTCAGGTGTGTTGTTAATTTACTAGTGTAAGATGTCTCTACATTTTTTGTTTTAACTAAGGCACTTAGTGCTATGAACTTTCCTCTTAGCACTGCTTTCATTGTGTCCAATAACTTTTGGGAGGATATGTCAACATTTTCATTAAATTCCTAGAAGGTTCTAATTTTGTTATTTATTTATTCCATGAGCAAGTGATCACTGAGTAAAGAGTTGTTCAGTTTCTAAGTGTATGTACGCTTTCTGTAGTTTTTGTTGTTATTGAAGACCAGCCAGATCTGATCATGGTGATCTGATAGAATTCATGGTATTATTTCAATCACCTTGTATCAGTTGAGGTTTGTTTTGTGACAAATTATATGGTCCATTTTGGAGAAGGTAACATGAGGTGTTGCGAAAAAGGTGTGTTCTTTTGTTTTAGGTTGAAATGTTCTGTAAACATCTGTTAAATCCATTTGGTTTATAACATCTCTAAGTTTCACTGTGTCTCTATTTAATTTCAGTTTCAATGACTTGTCTATTGGTGAGAGTAGGGTGTTGAAGTCTCCCATTATTATTGTGTGAGTTTCAGTGTGTGTTTTGAGCTTTCATAAAGTTTCTTTCTTTTATGAATATGGGCACTCTAGCATTTGGGGCATAGATGTTCAGAATTGAAGCTTTCTCTTGGTGGATTTTCTACTTCATGGATATGAAGTTTTCATCACACTTGAAAACTTTTGTTTGAAAGTCTATTTTATTGGATATTAGGATGGCAAGTCCTGCTTATTTCCTGGAGCCATTTGCTTAGTAGTCCTTTTTCCATCCTTTTATTCCATCTATTATTTCTCTTTGTTATTGAAGTGTGTTTCTTATAAGCAGAAAAATGTTGGGATCTTGTCTGTGTATCCATTCTGGTAGCTTATGTCTTTTATACATGAGTTGAGTCCATTAATATTGAGAGATATTAAAGAGAGATGACAGTTGGTTCTTGATATGTTTGTTTTTGTAAGTGTCTTTATGTGATTGTGGTTCTCTCCTTTTGGCTATGTTGTGAGATGCTTAGTATCTTGTCCTTTCTTAGTGCATGTACCTTCCTTGTGTTGAAGTTTTGTTCTAGGATCCTTTGTAGGTCTGAATTCTGTTTGAATTTGGTTTTGTCCTGGAATATTTTGGTTTCTCCATCTTTGTTCATTGAGAGTTTTGCTGGGCATGGCAGCCTGGGCTAATATTTGTGTTATCTGAGAGTCTGCATAATATCTGATCAGACTCTTCTGGCTTTTATAGTCTCTGTGGAGAAGTCTGGTGTAATTCTGATAGGTCTAACTTTGTATGTTACTCAGCTGTTTTCCCTAGCAGCTTTTAATATTCTTTCTTTGTTCGTTGCGTTTAGTGTTTAGATTATTATGTGACAATAGAATTTTCTTTTCTGGTCCTATTTATTTGGTTTTCTATAGGCTTCTTGTACCTTTATAGACATCTGTTTCTTTAAGTTGGGGAAGTTTTCTTCTGTGATTTTGTTGAAGACATTTTCAGATCCTTTGATCTGGGAAGTTTCATTCTCCTCTATTCCAATTATTCTTATACTTATTCTTTTCGTTGTATCCTGAATTTCATGGATGCTTTGTATTAGGAGCTTTTTATCTTTTGAATTTTCTTTGACAATTGTGTCAATCTCTTCTATATTATTTTCTATACTTGAGATTCTCTCTTCTATTTCTTGTATTCTGTTGGTGATACTTACATCTATAATACCTGACTTCTTTCCTAGGTTTTTACATTTCTAGGTTTGCCTTCATTTGTGTTTTCTTTATTGTTTTTACTTCCACTTTAAGGACTTGGATTGCTTTATTCAATCCTTCACCTGTTTACCTGTGTTTTCTTGTATTTCTTTCAGTGAGTTATTGATATCCTCCTTAAAGGACTCTTTTATCTTTATGAAATAGGATTTTTAGATTAGCTTCCTGATTTTCAGGTGTGTTGTATGCAGGGTTTGCGGTGTTAGCAGAATTATGTTCTGATGATGCTCTTGTATATTGGCTTCGGCTGTTTATGGTCTTGAGATTGCCTTTTGCCATCTAGATATTCCTGGTGTTTGTTGGTCTGGGTGATTGTCTAAAGTCTGACTCTTTTGTCCCTGGGTTGCAGTTCTGCCTGTAGCAGACCACCTGTGGGGCCTTTCAACTGGGGGCTCTTCACAGGGGCAGAGAAGCTACTGATCTGTTTCCCTGCCTGCAGTAGATCTCCTAGGAGGTCTTCAGACTGTTGGGTCTTCAGTGGAGCAGATGATGTTGTCCAACTGCTCTGAGTACAGCTGATTCTCAACTCATCTGAGTGCAGTGGATCCTCAACTCCTCTGATTGTAGCAGGTCCTCAACTACTCTGAGTGAGTGCAGCAGGTCCTCTAGGATGGATCAGGATATGGTGTCTTCACTGGAGCAGACAAGGTAAGTGTCTGCCCCAGCAAAAAGGACCTCATATACACATTTAAATTCAGCTACACAACACAGGATGCTGAGGCCAATATAGGATAGCTACATAACTATATAGATCAAGGTGAATAAATAAATAAATGAAATTTCAGAGTATTGAATAATGGACACCTTGAAAACATGCAATATTTGCAATGTATTAAGGAACACACATGGCATGCAAGATGGCAAAATTCAATACTTGGAAAAAAATCTAGTCTAATCATGGAGATCAAATCTATATCTACAATAACTTGCTCAGCATAAAAGAAATTGCTCTGTTTTTTTCCTTTTTATTAGATATTTTATTTATTTACAATTCAAAGGTTATTCAATTTCCCGTTTTCCCCCCACCCCATCCTTCCTCCCTCCTGCTTTTATGAGGGTGTGAACACACTCACCCACTCCTGCCTCACTGCCTAGGTATTCCCCTACACTGTGGCAAGCCTTCAGAGGGCAAATGGCCTTTCCTCCCATTGATATCAGACAAGGCCATCCTCTGATTCACATGGGAATAGAGCCCTAGGTCCCTCCATGTGTATTCTTTGGTTGGTGATTTAGTCCCTGGGAACACTGTGGTGTCTGGTTGGTTGATATTGTTGTTCCTTCAACAATATCAGTCCAATGATTGGGTTCAAGCATCTACCTCTGTATTTGTCTGCCTCTGGAAGATACTCTCAGGAGACAGCTATATCAGCCTCCTGTCAGCAAGAACATTTTGGCATCTTCAATACAGTCAGGTTTGGTGTCTGTATATGGGATAGATCCCCAAGTGGGACAGTCTGTAGATGGCTCTTCTTTCAGCCTCTGCTCCACACTGTCTTCGTATTTCCTCCCTTGAGTATTTTGTTCCCCATTAAAAGTACTGAAGCATCCATACTTTGGCCTTCCTTCCTCTTGAGCTTCATGTGGTCTGTGAATTGTATCTTGGGCATTCCAAGCTTTAGGACTAACATCCACTTATCAGTGAATTCATACCATGTGTGTTCTTTTGTGACTGGGCTACCTCACTCAGGATATTTTCTAGTTCCATCCATTTGTCTAAGAATTTCATGAATTTATTGTTTTTAATAGCTGAGTAATACTCCATTGTATAAATGAAACATATATTCTGTTTCCATTCCTCTGTTGAGGGACATCTTGAATCTTTCTAGCTTCTGGCTATTATAAATAAGGCTGAAATGAACATAGTGGAGCATTTGTCCTTATTAAATGTTGGAGCTTCTTATGGATATATGGTCAGGAATGGTATAGATGGGACGTTAGGTAATACTATGTTCGATTTTCTGAGGAACTGCCAGACAGATTTCCAGAGTGATTTTACTAGATTCCAATTCCACCAACAATGGAGAAGTATTCCTCTCTATCTGGGCAGCTTATTGTGTCATCTGAGTCTTTGATCTAAGACATTCTGACTTGTGAGGTGGAATCTCAGTCTTGTTTTCATTTGCATTTCCTGGATTACTAAAGATATTGAACATTTCTTTAGATATTTCTCAGCCATTGATTATTCCTCAGTGGAAAATTCTGTTTAGATCTGTACCCCATGTTTAATAGGGATATTTGGTTCTCTGCAGTGTAACTTCTTGAGTTCTTTGTATATATTGGATATTTGCCCTCTATCAGATGTAGAGTTGGTAAAGATCTTTTCCCAATCTGTTGGCTGCTGCTTTGTCCTATTAACAGTGTCTTTTGCCTTACATTAGCTTTGCCATTTTATGAGGTCCTAGTTGTGTATTGTTAATCTTAGAGCACAAGCCATTGATGTGTAGGAAATTTTCCTATTTGTCCATGGATTGGAGAATTTTCACCACTTTCTCTTCTATTAGTTTCAATGTATCTATTTTTTGTGGAGGTCCTTGTTCCACTTAACTTTCAGCATTGTACAAAGACATAATCAATTTGCATTCTTCTATATATTGACTTCCAGTTGAACCAGCACCATTTGTTGAAAATGATGTCTTTTTTTTTCCACTGGGTGGTTTTTACTCCTTTTTCAGAGATCAAGTGATCATAGGTGTGTGGGTTCATTTCTGGGTCTTTAATTCTATTCTACTGATCTACCTGCCTGTCTCTGTACCAATACCATGAAGTTTTTTTTTTTTAAATATAAATGCTCTGTAATAAAACTTGAAGACAGGGATGGTGATACCCCCAGAAGTTCTTTTATTGTTGATAACTGTTTTTGATATTCTGGGTTTTTAGTTATTCCAAATGAATTTGGAAATTGTGCTTTCTAACTCTATGAAGAATTTTGATGGAGATTGGACTGAATGTGTAGATTAGTTTGGCAAACTGGCCATTTTTCCTTTATTAATCCTGCCAGTACATGAGCATGGGAGACTGTTCCATCTTTTGAGACCTTCTTCCATGTCTTTCTTCAGAGACTTGAAGAATGTGTCACACAGATCTTTTACATTCTTGCTTAGACTTACATTAACATATTTTATATTATTTGTGACTATTGTAAGGGGTGTCATTTCCCTAATTTCTTTCTCACCCTGTTTTTTCTTTGAGTAGAAAAAGGCTACTGATTTGAGTAAATTTTATATTCAGCAAATTTGCTGGAGTTGTTTATTAGGTTTAGGTGTTCTCTGATGGAATTTTGAGGTCTATTAAGTATACTATCATATCATCTTGAAATAGTGATATTTTGACTTCTTCCATTTCAATTTTTATCCCTTTGACCTCCTTTCATGTTCTAATTGCTTTGGTTAGGACTTCAAGTACTATATTGAATAGGTAGAAAGAGAGTGGGCAGTCTAGTCTAGTCACGGTTTTAGTGGATTGCTTCAAGTTTCTCTCCACTTAGTTTGGATTTGGCAACTGGTTTGCTTTATATTGTTTTTCTATGTTTAGAAATGGCCCCTCAATTCCTGATCTTTCCAATATTTTTTATCACTAAGTGTTTTGAATTTTGTCAAATCTTTCTCAGCATCTAATGAAATTTTCATGTGCCTTTTTTGAGTTTGTTTATATAGTGGATTCTACTGATGGATTTTCATATATTGAACCATCCTTGCATTCCTGGGATGAAGCCTACTTGATTATGATGGATGATCATTTTGACATATACTTGGATTAGGTTTGCCTAATTTTAGTGAGTATTATTGCATTGAAATTCATGAGGTAAATTGTTCTTAAGGTCTCTTTCTTCGTTGGGGCTTTGTATGGTTTAAATGTAACATAATTTTGGCTTCATAGAAAGAATTGGGTAGTGTTCCTTCTGTTTCTATTTTGTGGAATAGTTTGAAGAGTATTGGTATTAGGTGTTCTTTGAAGGTCTGATAGAATTCTGCACTAAATCCATCTGGTCCTGTGATTTTTTTGGTAGTTGTTGGGAGACTATTAATGACTACTTATATTTATTTAGGGGTTATGGGACTGTTTATAAGGTTTACCTGATCCTTATTTAACTTTAGTACCTGGTATCTGTTGAATAATTGCCCATTTCATCCAGATTTTCCAATGTTGTTGAGTATAGGCTTTTGTAGTAGGATTTGATGATTTTTTTTTTTTTGTATTTCCTTGGTTTCTATTATGTCTTCCTTTTATTTTATGACTTTGTTAATTTGAATACTGTCTCTGTGCAGCCTCTGATACTAACTTCTGGTTAGTCTGGCAAAGGGTTTACCTATCTTGCTGATTTTGTTAAAGAAACAGCTCTTGGTTTTGTTCATTCTTTGAATAGTTCTTTTTGTTCCTACTTGGCAGATTTCAGACCTGAGTTTGATTTTCTTGTTGTTTTCTCCTCTTGGGTGTATTTTCTTCTTTTTGTTCTAGAGCTTTCAGATGGGTTGTCAAGCTTCTAGAGTATGTTCTCTCCAATTATCTTTTGGAAGCACTCACAGTTATGAGTTTTCCTCTTAGCACTGCTCTCATTTTGTTTCATAAGTTTGGGTATGTTGTGTCTTCATTTTCATTGAATTCTAAAAAGTCATTAATTTCTTTCTTTAGTTCTTCCTTGATCAAGGAATCATTGAGTAGACAGTTGTTCATCTTCTATGTGTATGTGAATTTTCTGTTGTTTTCTTGTTATTGAAGATCTGCTTTAGTCCTTAGTTGTCTGATATGATGTATTTCAATTTTCTTGTATTTGTTGAGTCCTGCTTTGTGAACAATTATATGGCCAATTTTGGAGAAGGCACCGTGAGGTACTGAAAAAAAGGTATATTCTTTTGTTTTAGGATGAAATGTTATTTAGATATCTCATAAATCCATTTGGTTCATAACATCTCTGTTTCTTTTCCTGTCCAATCTATTTGGAGTTCTGTAGGCTTCTTGTATGTCCAGGGGTATCTTTCTCTAGGTTAGGGAAATTTTCTTCTATAATTTTGTTGAAGACATTTACTGGTCCTTTAAGTTGGGAATCTTCACTGTCTTCTATACCTATTATCCTTAGGTTTGGTTTACTCATTAGGTCCTGGATTTCCTGGATGGTTGGATTAGGAGATTTTTGCATTTTGCATCATCTTTGACTCTTGTGTCAGTGTTTTCTGTGGTATCTTCTCCACCTGAGATTCTCCCTTCTCTATCTTGTATTTTGTTGGTGATGATTGCATCTATGACTCCTGATCTTTTTCCTAGGTATTCTATTTCCAGGGTTTCCTCCCTTTGTGCTTTCCTTATTGTTTCTACTTCCATTTTTAGATGTTAGATGGTTACATTCAATTCCTCTTCCTGTTTGGGTTTGTTTTCCTGGAAATTTTCAAGGAATTGTCATGTTTCTTCTTTAAGGGCTTCTAGCTGTTTACCTGTATTCTCCTGTATTATTAAGGAGTTATGTATGTCCATCTTAAAGTCCTTTATCATCGTCATGAAATGTGATTTTAATTCTGTGTCTTGCTTTTCTGGTGTGTTGGGTATCTAGGACTTGCTATGGTGGGAGAACTGTGTTTTGATCATGCTAAGAAGCCTTGGTTTCTTTTGCTTAGGTTCTTACCATTGCTTCTTGCCATTTGGTTGTCTCTGGTGTTAGTTGGTCTTGCTTTCTCTTACTGGATCTTCTCCCTCCCGTGGGTCTGTGAGACTATAATCTTAGGTATTTTAGCACTCCTGGGGAAACCAGATCTCTCCTGGGTGGTATTTGATTACAGAGGGCCTTATAGAACCTTAGCACTAGGACCCAGATGGAGACCAGAAGAATCCTGTCCCCAGCTTTTCAGCTCTTCTTGTGCCCTGTGTGCTCCTGCTGAGTCCCACTTTGGACAGTTATTGGAGTGAAAATGATGCTTTCACCTCTGGCTTAGTATTGAGAGCACACCTGGGAGACCAGCTCTTTCTGGGCGGGATTTGGCTCTGGAGGACTGTGGAACAGCCTTAGCTCTGGGGCATAGATAGAAGTAGGAAGGATCCTGTCCCCATCTGCTCCACTGTTCCTGTGCCCTGTGCCAAATGTGTATTATTGATTGATGTGTTTCTACAATACCAAAAAAGAGAATATAAGCTCTAAGGCCCAAATACATTCATGTAACTCAAAACACACAGCAGAAATTAATTAAATATAAAGAGAGAGTCAACAATATTCTCATATCTAAAGAAAAATTTACAAAGGCTACATACAACAAATGACCTGCATTTTATTTTAAATAGAAAACACAGCTATAATGAAAAAGAATGACTTGATTTTACCAGGCTATCTACCTTCTGCCTTAGGATTCCATGATTTCAGTTGAAGGGAGATTGAATTGAAGTTTATGCATTGACATAGTCATGTCTAATGAATCCTGGCTTTAACATTAATATTGAAATTGAAGAATAAGCAAATCAATACAGATTTGTACACATTAAATCATAAAATCTTACATCATCTTATGAATGGGATAATAAATAACAAAAAATATTACAGTGACTAAGATCAGCAATTATAATATTAATAAATCCCACAAGAATAACAAGTAGAATGATTTCTTCACCCTTGATATACTTAAGATAAAATTCAGATTGAATTGTATCATGAAGGTAGAACTGAAACAACAAAATGACAATAATAGCATGGAAAATCAGATACAGCATAAAATTATACATTAAATAAGCTAAATGTGGGAAATTAATAAAGAACATATGATGCAAAATTCAGTGCTATTAATCAGATTAACAAAAAGTATTTACAAAAGATAATTTTAATAAAATAGAAACACTGTGTTTTACATCTGTAATCCAACCATTTGGGAAGCTAAGTCAAAAGGACCATGAACGAAGGCCTAAGAGCTTGAGTTCAAGGTCAAGGTGCATAAAAATATCCTGTCTCTAAACATATAGTAAAATGAGTCAAATAACAAAATTCAGCAATGAGAGCATCCAGAGAAAGAAAAAAATCAGAAAAGAGTTGAAAAGAACAAATATTGAAAAAGGAGAGACAAGGAGGAAAAAGGTAAGGAGGACAGAAAGAAGTTAAATATTTATAATATATAGCAAATAAACAGAGATTGGGGACAAACATGGGGTTCTTGTCTATCAGACCACTGGAAAATTCTGTACACATAACACTTTTCTAGCAAAGGTAACCTAAATGTAACAAATCCTGATTAGAAACAAGAAAGCCCAAATTTCTCGAACAAATCATTAAAGCGTAATCTTCACTTTAAAATATTATTCATATAAATAATAGACTGGCTTGTTTTTGTTGTTCTTTTGTAGTTGTTTTTGTTTTGTTTTGTTTTCTTGTGAATGCTAGCAAAAATCATACTAGTAGCAAAAAAGGGAAGAAATACTTCTCCACACAATTGATTAGGACCGTGAAGCTTGACACAGATATCTGAATATTTAAAATACATAAATATTTTCATCAGTAACATATATATATATATATGTGTGTGTGTGTGTGTGTGTGTGTGTGTGTGTGTGTGTACATATATATATGTTTATATCATCAGGTTACATTCAGTAGTATATAAATATTAAAAAATATTTTAACACATTTAAGCTCATTTAGAGAATGATTTGATGTTCTACATTAATGAAATATTAATATGCTAATGCTTGCTTATTATGCCAGTACTCCAGTGTATGGTAGGAGAATTGCTACAATTTGAGGAAAATTTAGGCTACAGATTGAGTTTCAGGTCAACCAGAGCCATTCCTTGTCTCAGAAATCAAACAAATAAAGAGCTAAAAATGAAGCCAATAAAATGAACAGTAACTGAAAGTGAACCTAACTAAATAAGTGAACGAGTAAAGGAAACAAGTTTACTATTCACTGCATTTGTAGAGTAAATGAACTAATTGCATGAGTTTTACAAATCCAATACATCTTTTGTTCCTGTCAATATATTTAGTGAAATATATAAATTTATCTGTGATTTATGACAATGTTTACTTATCAGTTCCTAGAAACCATTTTACTAAAAATAGAAAGAACAAGAGAATAATCAAATCAAAACCACCATATTTCTAGTTTCCCAATGCTTCTAATTTTTGTACAGTTTTTGAAAGCACAGGAAAAATTGCAAGAAATGTAATTTTAGAGAATTACTCATATAATGAGAGAGTAATTCAAGTTGTTTTTTTGTTACAGATCTACAGAATCTTTCTCTTCCAAGGTTGAAAGACACTTTAAGAAGTGTCTTGTATATAATGATAAAAGCAAATAATAGATGTTTTATAAGTATATCATGAAAAAGATTAAATAATTTAAATACAGATAAAGATTTATAAGCAATATCATGGGAAATGTTATAAAAATCAAATGCCTACCGATAATTTCCTATATCTTTATCTAAATGTTTTGAAAAATTGTATGAAAACTTTAGAATGAAAGCAATAACACCTAAGTTCACTATAAGCCCAAGTATTAATACTATAACATACACTGAACATATTTGCAAATGATATTAAAGATGACAAATATACTGTTTTTTTGGAAGACCAATTGACCATCTCATAAGGGAAGAGAAAGAAGGGAAGAAGAAACTGAATTATAGTAGTATTAATTAATTAATATCCCTGATGGATAATTTCATTTTATCATAAATTCATGGCTTTTAGGAATTTTTTAAAGATACATTTTGTTATAAATAAGGGTTCTTTCTACACATTTATATGGAAAATATACATATGTGTACATATACGTACATGTAAATATATAAAACTGTAAGTTTATACAGAATCCATCTTGGCTTTCAGTATTAATATCTTCCTCACTGTTTTTTTCAAAAGTTGTAACAGGAAACAAGATTGTGTGTGCTACTCTGACAGAAGACCTGAATTCAATTCTTACATCCAAGTTTACTGCCTCACAGAGAATAGTAACTCCAGCACCAGGAGATCTAGAATTGTTCTGGATTCTATAGACACATGTACTCATATTGATATGATCCTAAATTTGTGTTTTCTAAACATTATTCCCAACAGAGTCATTTGTCAAATGTATAAAATTGGACTCCTGCTATGAATGTACTTTGTTAGATGATACTAGAGGTGTTTCATTTAAGGATTGCAGTGATTACGTTTTATATTTTCCCCTAGAAATCATATATATGAAACAAGAATTGTGATGTCATTGCTCGTTTAAATATATTAATTCTGGATAATCCATAAATAACAATATTAGCAATATAATTTTACTACTAGAATTATTTTCTCTACCTCCTGCCTCATAAATGCTAATGCTGGCTCTTTTTTCTTTTTATTGTATTTTTTAAAGAATGTATACATTTTTTATAATGTATTTTGCTGATTTTCTTTCTTAAGGTTTGTTTCTGGTATATATATGTGAAAGTAACTGTCAGTCACCAGATATAATTGTCATCTCAGAAACTTCTCACTAAATAACCCCACCATTTCTAGGTATTTATGAATTTTGATTGGCTGGATCAACTCAGCTCTTCTGGCCTCAACTTCTCTTCAAGCTGACTGATTCAAGCCATTTTCTCTTGGCTTTTTACTGAGTTGTTCTTGTTGGCCTTAATGTAACTCTGGCAATCTATCCTAATTTTCTGTTTCTTCTTATTCTCTGGATTGCTATGTCTTCACCTGCAACCTATCTTTATAAAACTGTCCAGCCAAAACAGCCTGTCAGTTTGGGACCCTGCAACAATCAATATGAGACATTTTTGTTTCATCAGTCAGGAGTTATCAATATTTTCTTAATATCTTAACACATTTTCTTAAAAGTCTTGGAAGTTAATGTATTTTCTCAAAAGTCTTGGAATCCAGATTTGCTACTTCAGAATTATTTACACAGTTTATAGGAATTGTTAAATTATCAAAAATCAGACAAAGTGGTTGATAGATTACCTGTGTGGAGCCAAAAGTGTACACAGGGAAGTTGATACCTTATGTGGTTAACATACGCATAAACATTTGGGGAATGGATGTTTTTCAACAATGGAATACTCAAATTATTATTCCTACAATCCCAGGTATAGCAAATAATGAAATTAGGAGTGTTGTGGTAGATGCGCCTAGGGAAGGTATTGATATGGTTGATCAAGAACAACCTCAAATTATGCCCATTGCAAAACAGTTGCCAGTATCAAAAGTATCGGGAGAGAAATATGAAGCAATCCCATTGAAATCAGGGACTAGACAAGGCTACCGACACCTTTCCATACCTTTTCAATATAGTACTCAAAGTGCAAGCCAGAGCAATTAGACAACAAACAGGTCAACAGGATAAAAATTGGAAAAGAAGAAATCAAAATATCACTATCTGTAGATGATATGATAGTATACTTATGTGACCACAAAATTCCATCAGAGAACTCCTATACCTGATAAACAACTTAAGCAAAGTGACTGGTTATAAAATTAACTCAAACAAATCAGTGGCCTTCCTCTACTCAAAGCTTAAACAGGCTGAAAAAGATATTAAGGAAATGACATCCATCACAATAGTCACAAATAATATAAAATATCTTGGTCTGACTGTAACTAAGCAAGAGAAAAATCTGCATGAAAAGAAGTTTGGGTCTCTTGAGAAAAAGTTGAAGATCTCAGAAGATGGAAAGATTTCCCATGCTTATTGATTAGCAGGATTAATATGATAAAATTGGTCATCTTGCTGAAAGCAATCTACAAATTCAATGCAATCTCCATGAAAATTCCAGCACAATTCTTCCTAGTGTGAGAAAAAGCAAATTCGAAATTCATCTGGAATAACAATAAAACCCAAGGTAGTGAAAAATATTCTCAACAACTAAAGAATTTCTGGCAGAATCACCATCCCTGAAATCAAGGTGTACTACAGAGGAATAGTGATAAAAATATCTCCATGGTAATGTTACAGTGATAGGCTGGTGGATCAATGGAATAGATTTGAAGATCCAGAAATGAAACCACACACCTATGGTCACTTGATCTTTGACAAATGAGCTAAAACCATCCAATGGAAAATAGACAGCATTTTCAGCAAATGGTACTGGTTCAACTTATGGGCAGCATGTAGAATGCAAGTCAATCCATTCTTATCTCCTTGTACAAAGCTCAAGTCCAAGTGGATCAAGGACCTACACATAAAACCAGATAGACTGAAAGTAATAGAAAGAAAATTTGGGAAGAGACTCAAGCACATGCGCACAGAGGAAAATTTCTTGAAAAGAACACCAATAGCTTATGGTCTAAGGTCATGAATGGACAAATGGGACCTCATAAAATTGCAAAGCTTCTGTAAGACAAAGGACACTGCCAATAGGACAAAACAGCAACCAACAGATTGGGAAAAGATCTTTACCAATCCTATACTTGATAGAGGACTAATATCAAATATATACAAAGAACTCAAGAAGTTAGACTCCAGAGAAACAAAAAACCTCTAAAAAAATGTGGTACAGATCTAAACAAAGAATTCTCAACTGAGGAATACAGAATAGCTGAGAAGCATCTAAAAATAATATTCAACATCCTTACTAATGAGTAAAATGCAAATCAAAACAACCTTGAAATTCTACCTCACACCAGTCAGAATGGCTAAGTTAAAAAACTCAGATGTCAGCAGATGCTGGTGAGGATGTGAAGAAAGAGGATCACTCATCAATTGCTGGTGGGATTGCAAACTTGTACAACCACTCTAGAAATCAGTTTGGCTGTTCCTCAGAAATTTGGACATAGTACTACCTCAGGACACAGCTATAGCTCTCCTAGGAAAATGCCCAGAAGATGCTCCAACATATAATAAGAACACATGCTCCACTATATTCCAAGCAGCTTTATTTATAATAGCCAGAAACTGTAAAGAACCAATATATGACTCAACAGAGGAATGGATACAGAAAATCTGGTACATTTACACAATGGAATACTACTCAGCTATTAAAGACAGTGAATTCAAGAAATTCTTAGGCAAATGGATGGAACTAGAAATCACTAACCTGAGTGAGGTAACCCAATCATAAAACACACATAGTATGCATTCACTGATAAGTGGATATTAGCCCATAATCTCAGAATACCCACAATCCAATTCACAGCCTACATGAAGCTCAAGAAGGAAGACCAATGTATGGATACTTTTGTCCTTTTTATAAGAGGAAACAAAATACCCGTAGGAGGAGATACAGAGACAAAGTGTGGAGCAGAGACTGAAGGAAAGGTCATCCAGAGACTGCCTCTCCCTGGGGATCAATCCATATCCAGTTACCAAACTCATACACTATTGTGGATGTCAACAAGTGCTTTGTGACTGGAGCCTGATATAGCTGTCTCCTGAGAGGGTCTGCCAGTGCCTCAAACATACATCTGGTGATGCTGTCAGCCAACCACTGGACTGAGCACAGGCTATCCAATGAATGAGCTAGAGAAAGGACCAACAAAGCTGAAGAGGTTTGCAGCCCCATGGAAGGAACAACTATATGAATCAACCAGTACCCCAGAGCTCCCAGGAACTAACCCACCAACCGAAGAGTAAACATGGAGGGACTCATGGCTCCAGCTACATATGTGGTAGAGGATGGCCTTTTCAGATATCAATGACAGGAGAGGCCATTGATCATGTGAAGGATCGATTCCCCAGTGTAGGGAAATGCCAGGATAGGGAAACAGGAGTGGGTGGGTCAGTGAACAGGGGGAGGGGGAATGGCATAGGGCATTTTCAGAGGAGCAACTATGAATGGGATAACATTTGAAATGTAAATAAAGATCATATCTAATAAAGTGTAAAAAAATCAGGTTCAAATACAAATGATTTACTGCAGTTTTCATTCATAATATTTAACATACTTCCCCAATAACTATTGACATGAAATATAAATTTTCAAAATTTATAACTAATTTGGTGTAAAATGCATATATTTAAGATATATATAAGACAAAGAACCAGAGATTTGAATATGATTTTATTTTATCTATTCTAAAATATCTATAAATATTTTAACAGCATCTAAGTTTTCCTTTGTCTTTCAGTGAGTTGAATTTCTTTTTTTCTTTTGCTATTAAGATTTATTTATTTTATATAGCTGAGGACATTATCTTCAGACATTCCTGCAAAGGCCATCAGGTCCCATTTCAAATGATTATGAACCACCATGTGGTTGCTGGGAATTGAACTCAGGGCCTCTGGAAGAGAAGTCAGTGCTCTTTACCACTGAGGCAATTCTCCAGCCCTGTGAATTGAATTTCCTAAATGTTGTAAACTACAATATCCAGCAAAAGCTTGACCTTTAAGCTTAGAAACATAGAAATCTAAAAGAGGAATTTTCTCTACTCAGGTAATTTATTATGACCCACACCCTGAATATTTATTGATGTTTTGGTAAGATTTGGAAGGCACATTTGCCCTGTACATTTGCCCTGTAGTTTCAGGGTACTCTTACTTTGGCATCTGCTCTGAGACTGTGGAAGTTTGCAATATAACAATAAATCTAAAGCTACATTTATGGATGTGAAGAAGTCTTTTCTCTGTGAATAGGGTTTGTTGGTATCCAGAGCAGGAGAAGGTCTTGTCACAGGCTCTGGCCTCCGTGCAAGCTTAAATTTTAATTGAGCTCTACATTTGTCAGAAAAATGTGAAAATTTCAAGGTTGATAGTGATTTGTCATTCAGACTTTAACAGCTTTTCATAGATGATTCAGCATCTCATTCAGTTTCTGGGTCAAATTAAATAAAAACAGAAAACAAAAGGACAGTATGGTCAATGCTTTACAAAGAGAAGTCATTGTATGTGATATGTTCTTATGCTCAGAGCTGATATTTATTACAGAGACAATGAGGATTCATAGCTGGACTAGCAAAGGAAAAAGATATGTCATTTATAGTGTTATTCTCTCTCTCTCTCTCTCTCTCTCTCTCTCTCTCTCTCTCTCTCTCTCTTTGTCTCTCCAACTGCTAGGGCTCACATAATGGAGAGAATTTTATTCAAAAGGCACAATGCTTTAATATCTCTGTGTAGTGGATTTTGGTTTTTGTTGCTTTTCTCAGAACAGTCCTATTGGAACTCCAAACTGTTTTTGTTAAATGACGAGCATGTAGACTTCTTTATTTTACCCAAATATCAGAGTTTCTAAAGGTCTCAGTGTTTGAATTATTATTTTTTTTTTTTTTTGATGCTGGTAGTTTGTATTGTTTTGGTTTTCTGTTTTGATTGGTTGGTTTTAGTTTATTTGTTTTGTTGGGTTTTGGGGGGGGTTATGTTTTGTTTTATTTGTTTTTAGTAATTTTTTTTTTTTGCCTTTTTTTTTTATTTGATATAATTTATTTACATTTCAAATGATTTCCCCTTTTCTAGCCCCCCCCCCACTCCCCGAAAGTCCCGTAAGCCCCCTTCTCTTCCCCTGTCCTCCCTCCCACCCCTTCCCAGTTCCCCGTTCTGGTTTTGCCAAATACTGTTTCACTGAGTCTTTCCAGAACCAGGGACCACTCCTGCTTTCTTCTTGTATCTCATTTGATGTGTGGATTATGTTTTGGGTATTCCAGTTTTCTAGGTTAATAACCACTTATTAGTGAGTGCATACCATGATTCACCTTTTGAGTCTGGGTTACCTCACTTAGTATGATGTTCTCTAGCTCCATCCATTTGCCTAAGAATTTCATGAATTCATTGTTTCTAATGGCTGAATAGTACTCCATTGTGTAGATATACCACATTTTTTGTATCCACTCTTCTGTTGAGGGATACCTGGGTTCTTTCCAGCATCTGGCAATTATAAATAGGGCTGCTATGAACATAGTAGAGCATGTATCCTTATTACATGGTGGGGAATCCTCTGGGTATATGCCCAGGAGTGGTATAGCAGGATCTTCTGGAAGTGAGGTGCCCAGTTTTCGGAGGAACCGCCAGACTGCTTTCCAGAGTGGTTGTACCAATTTGCAACCCCACCAGCAGTGGAGGAGTGTTCCTCTTTCTCCGCACCCTCTCCAACACCTGCTGTCTCCTGAATTTTTAATCTTAGCCATTCTGACTGGTGTAAGATGAAATCTTAGGGTTGTTTTGATTTGCATTTCCCTAATGACTAATGAAGTGGAGCATTTTTTAAGATGCTTCTCCGCCATCCGAAGTTCTTCAGGTGAGAATTCTTTGTTTAACTCTGTACCCCATTTTTTAATAGGGTTGTTCGGTTTTCTGGAGTCTAACTTCTTGAGTTCTTTATATATATTGGATATTAGCCCTCTATCTGATGTAGGATTGGTGAAGATCTTTTCCCAATTTGTTGGTTGCCGATCTGTCCTCTTGATGGTGTCCTTTGCCTTACAGAAACTCTGTAACCTTATGAGGTCCCATTTGTCAATTCTTGCTCTTAGAGCATACGCTATTGGTGTTCTGTTCAGAAACTTTCTCCCTGTACCGATGTCCTCAAGGGTCTTCCCCAGTTTCTTTTCTATTAGCTTCAGAGTGTCTGGCTTTATGTGGAGGTCCTTGATCCATTTGGATTTGAGCTTAGTACAAGGAGACAAGGATGGATCAATTCGCATTCTTCTGCATGCTGACCTCCAGTTGAACCAGCACCATTTGTTGAAAAGGCTATCTTTTTTCCATTGGATGTTTTCAGCCTCTTTGTCGAGGATCAAGTGGCCATAGGTGTGTGGGTTCATTTCTGGATCTTCAATCCTGTTCCATTGATCCTCCTGCCTGTCACTGTACCAATACCATGCAGTTTTTAACACTATTGCTCTGTAGTATTGCTTGAGGTCAGGGATACTGATTCCCCCAGATTTTCTTTTGTTGCTGAGAATAGTTTTAGCTATCCTGGGTTTTTTGTTGTTCCAGATGAATTTGATAATTGCTCTTTCTAACTCTGTGAAGAATTGAGTTGGGATTTTGATGGGTATTGCATTGAATCTGTATAGTGCTTTAGGCAAAATGGCCATTTTAACTATATTGATTCTACCGATCCATGAGCATGGGAGGTTTTCCCATTTTTTGAGGTCTTCTTCCATTTCCTTCTTCAGAGTCTTGAAGTTCTTGCCATACAGATCTTTCGCATGTTTGGTAAGAGTCACCCCAAGATACTTTATACTGTTTGTGGCTATTGTGAAGGGGGTCATTTCCCTAATTTCTTTCTCAGCCTGTTTATCCTTTGAGTATAGGAAGGCCACTGATTTGCTTGAGTTGATTTTGTAACCTGCCACTTTGCTGAAGTTGTTTATCAGCTGTAGGAGCTCTCTAGTGGAGTTCTTTGGGTCACTTAGGTAGACGATCATGTCGTCTGCAAATAATGATAGTTTGACTTCCTCCTTTCCAATTTGTATCCCTTTGACCTCCTTATGTTGTCGAATTGCCCGAGCTAGTACCTCAAGTACAATATTGAAAAGATAAGGAGAAAGGGGGCAGCCTTGTCTGGTCCCTGATTTCAGTGGGATTGCTTCAAGTTTCTCTCCGTTTAGTTTGATGCTGGCTACCGGTTTGCTGTATATTGCTTTTACTATGTTTAGGTATGGGCCTTGAATTCCTGTTCTCTCCAAGACTTTAAGCATGAAAGGATGCTGAATTTTGTCAAATGCTTTTTCAGCATCCAATGAAATGACCATGTGGTTTTGTTCTTTGAGTTTGTTTATGTAGTGGATTGTATTGATGGATTTCCGTATATTGAACCAACCCTGCATTCCCGGGATAAAGCCTACTTGATCATGGTGGATGATCGTTTTGATGTGTTCTTGGATTCGGTTGGCAAGAATTTTGTTGAGTATTTTTGCATCGATGTTCATAAGGGAAATTGGTCTGAAGTTCTCTTTCTTTGTTGGATCTTTGTGTGGCTTTGGTATCAGCGTAATTGTGGCTTCGTAGAAGGAATTGGGTAGTGTTCCTTCTGTTTCTATTTTGTGGAATAGTTTGAAGAGTATTGGTGTTAACTCTTCTTTGAAGGTCTGGTAGAATTCTGCACTGAAACCATCTGGTCCTGTGCTTTTTTTGGTTGGAAGACTTTCTATGACTCCTTCTATTTCTTTAGGCTTTATGGGACTGTTTAGATGGTCTAGTTGGTCCTGATTTAATTTTGGTATTTGGTATCTGTCAAGGAAATTGTCCATTTCCTCCAGATTCTCCAGTTGTGTTGAGTACAGGCTCTTGTAGTAGGATCTGATGATTTTTTGGATTTCCTCAGTTTCCGTTGTTATGTCTCCCTTTTCATTTCTAAGTTTGTTAATTTGGATACTTTCTCTGTGCCCTTTGGTCAGTCTGGCTAAGGGTTTATCTATCTTGTTGATTTTCTCAAAGAACCAGCTCCTAGTTTTGTTGATTTTTTGTATGGTTCTCTTTGTTTCTACTTGATTGATTTCGGCCCTGAGTTTGATGATTTCCTGCCTTCTACTCCTCCTGGGTGAAATAGCTTCTTTTTGTTCTAGGGCTTTCAGGTGTGTCATTAAGTTGGTAATGTATGCTCTCTCCATTTTCTTTTTGGAGGCACTCAGGGCTATGAGTTTTCCTCTTAGCACTGCTTTCATTGTGTCCCATAGATTTGGGTATGTTGTGTTTTCATTTTCATTGTGTTCTAAAAAGTCTTTAATTTCTTTCTTTATTTCTTCCTTGACCAAGGTGTCATTGAGTAGAATATTGTTCAATTTCCACGTGTATGTGGGTTTTCTGTTGTTTCTGTTGCTATTGAAGACCACTTTTATTCCATAGTGATCAGATAGGAGGCATGGGATTAGTTCTATCTTTTTATATTTGTTGAGGTCTGTCTTGTGACCAATTATATGGTCGATTTTGGAGAAGGTACCATGAGGTGCTGAAAAAAAGGTATATTCTTTTGTTTTAGGATAGAATGTTCTATATATATCAGTTAAGTCTAATTGGTCCAAAGCTTCAATTAGTTTCATTGTGTCCTTGTTTAGTTTCTGTTTTCCTGATCGGTCCATTGAGGAAAGTGCAGTGTTGAAGTCACCCACAATTATTGTGTTAGGTGTAATGTGTGCTTTGAGTTTTAATAGAGTTTCTTTTATGAAAGAGGGTGCCCTTGCATTTGGAGCATAGATGTTCAGGATTGAGAGTTCTTCTTGTTGTATTTTTCCTTTGACCAGCAAGAAGTGTCCCTCAGAGTCTCTTTTGATGACTTTGGGTTGAAAGTCAATTTTATCTGATATTAAAATGGCTACTCCAGCTTGTTTCCTGAGACCATTTGCTTGTAAAATTGTCTTCCAGCCTTTTACTCTAAGGTAGTGTTTGTCTTTGACCCTGAGGTGTGTTTCCTGTAAGCAGCAAAATGTAGGGTCCTGTTTACGTATCCAGTCAGTTAGTCTGTGTCTTTTTATTGGGGCATTGAGTCCATTGATGTTAAGAGATATTAAGGAATAGTGATTGTTACTTCCTATCATTTTTGACGTTATTTTTTAAATTTGATTGCTTAACTTCTTTTGGGTTTGATGAAAGGTTACTATCTTGCTTTTTTCAGGGTGGAGTTTCCCTCCTTGTATTGGTGTTGTCCTCCTATTATCCTTTTTAGGGCTGGGTTTGTGGATAGATATTGGGTGAACTTGGTTTTGTCGTGAAATATCTTAGTTTCTCCATCTATGGTGATTGAGAGTTTTGCTGGATATAGTAGTTTTGGTTGGCATTTGTGTTCTCTTAGAGTCTGCATGAGATCTGCCCAGGACCTTCTAGCCTTCATAGTCTCAGGTGAAAAGTCTGCTGTGATTCTGATAGGTCTTCCTTTATATGTTACTTGGCCTTTTTCTCTTACTGCCTTTAGTATTCTTTCTTTGTTTAGAACATTTGGTGTTTTGATTATTATGTGACGGGAAGTATTTCTGTTCTGGTCCAGTCTGTTTGGAGTTCTGTAGGCTTCTTGTATATTCATGGGCATCTCTCTCTTTAGGTTAGGGAAGTTTTCTTCCATAATTTCATTGAAGATATTTGCTGGCCCTTTAAGTTGTAAATCTTCACTCTCATCTATGCCTATAATCCTTAGGTTTGGTCTTCTCATTGTGTCCTGGATTTCCTGGATATTTTGGGTTACAAGCTTTTTGCACTTTGCATTTTCTTTAACTGTTGAGTCCATGGTTTCTATGGAATCTTCAGCATCTGAGATTCTTTCTTCTATCTCTTGTATTCTGTTGTTGATATTTGCATCTCTGTCCCCTGATTTCTTCCCAAGGCTTTCTATCTCCAAAGTTGTCTCCCTTTGAGTTTTCTTAGTTGTTTCTACTTCTGATTTTAGATCCTGGATGGTTTTGCTTAGCTCCTTCCCTTGCATGTTTGTGTTTTCCTGTAATTCTTTAAGAGATTTTTGTGTTTCCTCTTTCATGAGCTCAGCCTGTTGACCAAAGTTCTCCTGTATTTCTTTAAGAGATTTTTGTGTTTCGTCTTTCATGACCTCAGCCTGTTGAGCAAAGTTCTCCTGTATTTCTTTAAGTGTTTTTTGCATTTCCTCCTTGTTGGCTTTTGTATTCTCCTGGATTTCTTTCAATGATTTTTGTGTTTCCCTTGCAAGGGCTTCTAACTTTTGATCCATTTTCTCCTCAATGTCCTTCATGTGTTCCTGTACCAGCATCATGACCAGTGATTTTAAATCCAAATCTTGTTTTACTGGTGTGATGGGGTATCCAGGACTTGCTGGTAGAGGAGAATTTGGTTCAGATGTTGCCATATTGCCTTGATTTCTGTTAGTGACGTTTCTGCGTTTGCCTTTTGCCATCTAGCTCTCACTGGTGTTACTTGGTCTTGTCAGTGCTGGACTCACCAGTGCAAGCTGCCCCTTCCCCGTTGGCCTCTGGTGCACAGCTTACACTCTGCACTGCCTATAGACAGGGTGCTGTTGTCCAGGCTGTTCAGATCCCGAAGCAGGCACCTGAAGGCTCCCGCTGGGGCCCGCAGGATTTATTGGAGCACACCGACTTCTCCCAGCTGGCCGCCCGGAAGCCCCCACTAGCCTCTTGAGGGACCTGGAGATGTGGCGGCCACCCAGGCTGATCTGAAGCGGAGAGAGTTGGGCTGGGGGCTTCTGCCTGAGGCCTTGCCCCAGATTGTGTCTGTGGACCAGGTGGAACCCGTGTGCACCCCCAGGGAGCTCCGAAGGTGAATGTTGCTGTGACCTCCCCTGTGCTCCGCTCACTCCGCTGGGCAGCCGATTTCCCCAACCGGGCTGGCGCACACTAGGTTAGCCTTGTCGCCTGGGCCCTGAGTCCAGGCAAACGCCTGGGAGGCCAAGGTCCGAGCAAAGTTCCCCTAGGGCTATGTCTGTTATTTGGGTCCGCCAGGTGACCCGGATGGCGGGCGTGCGCGTCCGCGCTCCGCGAAAGCACCGGGAGAGTCTGTTGTGCTAATAACCTCCTGGGCTGGTTGACACACAGATGGCCCACCAAGCCGCCCAGTTCTTGGGGTCAGTCCTGTGCCTTTTGGGGCCTAGACCCCCGTTTTGTTAGCCTCAGGCTACGCTTGTTAGCAGTCTCTGCCCTCCCGAGCACTCTGGCTCCTGTAGGCAAAATGGCGGCGCGTGCACCGGCCGGGGCAAAAAAAAACTCCTGGCTGGGTTGGCGCCCCGATGGCCACTCGAACAGCCCAGGGCCTGGGTGCAGGCCAACGCCCGTCTGGCTCCGACCCCTGCGGTGTTGGGCCTAGGATTATGTTTGTGTACCTCGGTCTGACCGATCTCTGGAGCCCGGGATCAAGATGGCGGTGAGTCTCTCCTGACTGGCGGGCAGCCGAGTTCTGAAGTGGCTTCCGTGCAGCGAAAGGCTCCGCAGAACCGCAGTTGCTTGCCGCCCGGCTGGTCAGCGAAGGTCAGTGGTCGTGGGCGCAGGGCCTAACTGGACCCTGTGTCGCCTTGGTTCCACCGCTGATGGCCCTTCAGCTGGAGCAGCCACTGCTACCGCCGCCGCCGCCGCCGCCGCCGCCGCTGCCGCCCCAGTGTTTGAATTATTTGTAGACATAACCTTATTGGCTGACACAACCCTGATAGGAAACTCGATATAATGTCAGGCATTGCTATTCATTTTCTACACATTACTATGTGAGCGTAATTGTATATTTTCAAAAAAGCCCTACTATTTTATTGATGAATATGCATTACACTCTGTTAGATACTAAATGCTTGAACTTAGGCTGCCAATTTCCTGGTTTCCTCCAGTTTCCCTTTATGCATGTACTGTGGGGGTGTATGCAGTACGATAAATAAGGTCATGTATAAACAGTAGTACAGACAAGGATTCCAATGCTATGCCATTGTCTATTCTATTGGAAACTGTACCTATTTCTGTTGACTGTAGTTTTAAAAATGTGAGAATGCCTAGAGCTACTGGTCAGTTTCTACCAACCAACAGCCCCAGCCTTTTCTTTTGGACTTGAGTCATTGTGCATGGAAAACACCAGACAACCTTAATATTTTAAAACCAGGCAGACAACACAACTGCTGGGTGTGGAATCTATTGTCCTAAACTCATCAGATATCTTATACCCCCAGGCCGACATGGTGTCAATGATACTCTTCAAAGCCTGGCCAAAAAAAATCTCCAATCCTCTGTGCATCTCCTTTCTCTTCCTGTCCCTCCAGGAAATCCTGCCTTATGCTTCACCCAGTGATTGGTTTCTGCCTTCTTTATTGACCTAATCAAGACACAATTAGGGAACTAGATTTTAGTTATCAGCTCCTCTCCCTATATATTTCCATTTATATTGTTACCAGAACAAGGAATGTCTGGAAGAGGTTGCAAGTGGAACTTGTGACACAAAATTTAAAACTGGATCCAGAATACATGACAGAGCAAAAACCCTGTAAGTACCAAAATTGAAGCTGTAAATATGGACTGTCTGATTCATCTAGGCAAGTGTATTGTGGTCTGATTCATATAGGCAAGTGTGTGTATTTAGATAGATCAATGATCATCTAAATGTTTTGTTTTTTGATGGTTATCAAACTCATGTATAACTTTATACAACATATTTGCATAGTTTTTTATTGGTAACTTTTATCAAGAGAGCTACCATGAAAGAGAATAAAAATTTCCATTTCCATAGTGGTAAGTAATCTGAGACTATATAGGTCATGATCGTATAGGGAAAAGTTCTACTACTATTCTGCAAAAGGACGACAACTCTAAAATGACTTCTAATAACATATTGCTACCCATTCTTCATACTATCAATCAACCTACATCAAGCAATGATATTCCAATAGGTGGTGATTAACAAGAGATCCACAACTGGACAATGTGTGGAAAGTGAGAGACTTTGGAAGACTCAGCCCTCCATTAGATAATTTTATCAAATTCCTCTCCTCAAGGCTCAGTCATATAGGCAGAAGGGGAGGTATAAAGATTTTAAGAATCCAAAATCCCAACAAAACAATGCCTTCCAGGGAAAATAGGATAGGTGCACAAATAAACTCAGACTGTCACAGGAACATGACACCCTGCATAATTTTGACACAAACAAAATCCCAGCACTTAGAATGGAAAGTACAAAAAAGAATTCCATCACTGATCAAGTAACTATTTGCAACTGATGCCTATTGAAAAACTGAAAATATTTTTTTTCTACAATGCAGTGTCACTGGATATATCAACTACATGGCCTTATGTGCAGAAGTAGTTAGCCACCACAAAATAGATTCCATTTTCCATTCTTTTTCATGACTCTTAATTTTGGAAATGATATTCTTTCTTCCTTTTATGAAAAGTATTTTTAAATTTTTCTGCTCAGTTTTTAATTTTTATTGTTTGTTATTTTGTTAAAGAGAGTGAAAGAAGACAGGAAGTTTAGTGGTGCAAAAACAAAAAAAGAGAGGGATTGATGTGGGGAGAAGTATATCATCTAAATCTATTACATGAAAAATTTTAAATTAAAAATTCCATAAACAGAGAGAGAAAGCATTAATCTTACTTCTTAAAGATTTGTCATTTTCTTTTGTGATGTCTCTATAGCCTTCTTTGATGGAAACCACTGTTATATCATCTGTCACTATAAAATGGTAGGATCAAGCAAAATTGGTATATATGTGCCCTAGAATAAATTACAGATTTGTAAATGAAGATGTTAAAGATAAAGCCTGGATGAACCTCAAAAGTAGCATGTCAGGAAAATAAAGTACAGAAAAGTCACCCATTGTATATAATCCTTCATACAAAATAGCTGAAACAGCAATTCTTAGGCCTTGGACATGGATTATTTATTACCAGTAAGTCAGAGGAGGGAAAATGAGCCCTGCTTGGTTTAAGTTATGCTCCATTATAGTTATATCAACTCAGGTGAAAATATCCCCCAAAATATCTCATGAAAAGTCAATGTAATTACTTCAAATCTTCTTTTGAGTTGTTAGTCAGGAGAGTCTAAGAGAGACTCCTCTCCAACAGTATTCTCATATTACTCTTGTTGCTGTTCATGTTGCTTTACCAGAAAAAAAATATTCCTGATGATACTTTAGATATAGGATGCAAACGAATATATATGGAAGACTCCTCTTTGAAAATTAGCTACTGCATCAGAAGCCATGAAAACTGGAGAAAAACAGTCAATAGTTCCATACAGTTGTAATATCAACAAACAACAATGGCCAGCTTGAGAAGTTATTCCAAAATGTTCATTAGTGACATTTATATCCTGTAGTAACCAACAATCACTTCTTGAATTTATAGCATGCTCTATAGAAAGGAATTTATGGATGTTTCAAGCATTACCTCTGACTTGTGATGCTATAGAACCTGCCACTATATGTTTCCTAAACTAGACTAATTGCTAACTGAATTTTAATACTTATACTCACAGGATAAATGTAGCTCCCACCCCTTACTAAAGAAGCTTCATGCAGCAAATGGTCACCATCAAAACAAAGAGCAACCAGTGAAACAGAAAAGATCAAATAGCTTCGAGGTGCCCTCTCCTCAGATAATACATTAATAATTTAGCACTCATAGTTAAGGCTCTGAGAACATCATGGAAAGGAAGCAAACAGATTCTAAAAGTTAGAGAACCAACAAATCAGCTACAAAATAGTCTACTATAAAAACAAATAAGCAAATAAAGAAGACACGAAGTGGGGAATGAGTTGGATATGGGAGGTGTTGTTGGAGAACAGTGTCAAGTAAATACAATCAGGACACTTGACTTAAGGTTTTACTGCTAGAAACAGACACCATGACCAAAGTTTTCCTCTTATTAGGAAACATTTAATTGGGATGGCTTACAAGTTCAGAGGTTCAGCCCACTATCATCAAGTTGGGAACATAGAATTCATTCAGGCATGGTGCAGGAAAATCTGAATGTTCTGCAACTATGTCTAATGACTGCTAGAAGAATACTGGCTTCCAGGAAGCTAGGATTAAGGTATTAAAGCCCACACCCACAGTGACAAACATACTTTAAGAAGGCCACACCTCCAAATAATGCCATTCCTTGGGCCAAGTATATATAAATCATCACATTCTACTCCCTGGCCACTATGGGCTTGTTCAAACACATGAGTCTATGGGTGCCATACCTTTTGATAGTATAATAAAAAAATGTACATTTAGTCAAACTTTCAAAGTCCCCATAATCTATAGCAGTCTTAAAAACATTAAAACTCCAAAGTTCATAGTAACTTTGGAGATTCATCCAATAACTTAACTACAGTACCCAAGGCAAGACAGGAAAACAGCTGCTCAAACTCCAAATATCTCCATTCCTGATGTCAAAGTGGTCTTCAGGTTTCCACCTTCTTTTTCATATTTGTTGACTGTATCAAACCTTTTTTCCTGGGCTGGTTCTACTCCTGATTTGCAGCTTTCCTTAGCAAGTATCCCATGGTTCTGTCATCTTTAACATATTTGGGCCTCCAAAGTAACTTCAACTTCAAAGCTTCTTGTTCCAATGTCCGGGATCTACACCTGATTTTCTGAGCTCCTCCAAAGGGCTTGTGTCATATCTCCAGCTCTGCCCTCTGAAGTATTTTAGGCTCTAGTTGACTCCACTCTATTGTTCCTGGTGGTGGCAGTGATCATCCTGTGGTACTGGCAACACCTATGCTCTGGCATCTTTTGTTACAACTAGGCTTCACCTTTAGTCTCTCATAAGCTCTCTTCATGAGGCCAAACCTCAACTTCTTGGCATGGGTCCTTCAATCCTGGACTATCACTTGCAATGGAGGCTGCCCCTTCACCAATGGCCTTCACTGGTCTCACACAGTGCCAAGTTTAAACTGCTCTTCATGACCCATTCATGTCTCCAAACCAAGTATTACCTGGGTGATTCTTATACATTACCAAGTCCTGCTGTAGAACAATGTAAAATTTTGGCTGTCTCTGGAACTAAGCTTATTTGTGCTCTCAGAAAACACTTTCTGAAAAGATTTTACTTCAGTGATGCTGGTCTCTTCTTAATCACCACTAATTTTTAGACTCCAGCTCACCAGGATCAATTATCCCAGTTGTCCTTTCTATTATTCCCTCTAAAGTCAGAGCCACATGTCAGAAGTGGATGAATTCTGTTGCTTTCAGGAGCTGGAAATTAGCCCCATTTTTCTATTAAGTTTTTCACTAGCTATCTGTTTTCCAACTCCTTCACTACCTAAGCTTGGTTTTCCTGGATCTTGCTCTGTAGATTGACTTTGAACTTCAAAATCTATGTATCTGTCTCAAGGTATTAAAGGTGTGTACTGTCATGCCTGGATCTAAATTTAGCTGGATTGGATCTTGCACCCAAATCCTATTACCTTAATCTGTTAACTCCTAGAACATAGGATTCAGTTCCATTCTACTTCCTGGTGCCCCTTTAATATTTAAACCATATATTTTGTATTTTTCAGGTTGCTCCTTTTCCTTAAAATGCTCTTCATGTTCTTCTGATTCTCATCTGTATCCAGGAGCATATCCTGGATGATGCTCCTGGATACAGATGAGAATTGTATCATCTGTATGAGAATTGACAGGGATCTGACATTGGCCAAGGACAAGGAAATGGGCTTCAGGCAGTAATGTGACATTAGGCCATGACAAGGAAGTAAGCTTTGTCAGGAATATGATTTTAGGCTAGAACAGGGAAGTAAGTTCAGGCAGAAATCTTAATTTTAGCATAGGTCAAAGAAGTAGGCTTCAGGCAAAAATCTAATTTTGGGCTTGGACAGGAAAGTAGACTCAGGTATTTTGGTCATCCCTACAAGCCCTTAGAAACAGCAAGCACAAGAGTGATCAGAGGACTTTGTTTATTGCCTTGCTTGTTCCTAGATTATTTGTGTTTATTGTCTTGTTTGTTTCTTAACCTAGAACTGACCTTGTTATTTGCATGTAATGAAAATGGTATAAAAGCAGATTGGGGAAAAAATAAATATGCCTCAGACTCAGAACTGGCTGGGGTTATGCTACAATGTAGTCTACTTGTCTTTTTTCTTTTTAATCCTCATTCCTACACTGGAGAACCTATTGACTGAGCATGTTTGTTCAGATTTCTCCCTGACCTTACTTCCTTGTCATGACCTAATATCAAATTCCTGCCTGAAGTCCATTTCATTGTCCTTGGGCAATGTCGGATTCCTACCAAACAGCCCCAAAAGCTCCCCATATCTCCTCTTTTTCTCATAAACAAGATTGCATTTGTCTTAGGAATCCTGACAAGAATGCCTTCCTTACTTGTTATGCAATATGCATTATCAAAAGCAGTGCACTTATATCTTAGGTTGGTAAGGCTCTGTGTAGAACTTGCCTGTACATGGATGCCAGCCTATTAAATTAATAATTCGGTCTGGGGGTTCATTTTTGTTTCAAGCCATGTATTTTTGGCTGCCAACATGTTGATGTTGTTAAAGGCAAGCTTTATCACCATGGAAAGGAATAAAAGCATTCCTAGGTCAAGAAGGGCTAGCATGATCAAGCTATATAAGCCATTCTTGAAGGCTGACCAAGTTGGGAATATGTACCTCAGGACATGGATAGTTTTATCAGCAATATCAGCAGCATCAAAGCTCAGTGGGAACAGCATTCTTTAAATTCATAATCTCAGTATGCAAAGCTAAAACATCTAGAGAGATGTTGGAATTATGCCAAATATTCTGAAAGTGTCTTTGAACTTTTCCCTCAATTATAGTTACTGTGAGCATAAATTTGAGAAGTAACACAAATCCATTAGTATTTGGCATGTCACGTAAGAAGGCTCCGTACCTGCAGACTCTGAGCCACCTTTCCTATAATTGAATAGTATCTTAAAGAACATCAATCTGTTGTTCCAAACACCTATCTAAATCCTCTTGAATACTCAAAACATTAGTGACTTTTTTTCCTAAATGATTAACAAAAGCTATCTTAACTTCTTGTGTCAAAGCAGAAGCATTGGTGATAGCTATGAATGCAAGGCCCATACATAAACATAGTAAAAGCAATATACAGCAAACCGGTAGCTAGCATCAAACTAAATGGAGAGAAACTTGAAGCAATCCCACTGAAATCAGGGACCAGACAAGGCTGCCCCCTTTCTCCTTATCTTTTCAATATTGTACTTGAGGTACTAGCTCGGGCAATTTGACAACATAAGGAAGTCAAAGGGATACAAATTGGAAAGGAGGAAGTCAAACTATCATTATTTGCAGACGGCATGATAGTCTACCTAAGTGACCCAAAGAACTCCACTAGAGAGCTCCTACAGCTGATAAACAACTTCAGCAAAGTGGCAGGTTATAAAATCAACACAAGCAAATCAGTGGCCTTCCTATAATCAAAGGATAAGCAGGCTGAGAAAGAAATTAGGGAAATGACCCCCTTCACAATAGCCACAAACAGTATAAAGTATCTTGGGGTGACTCTTACCAAACATGTGAAAGATCTGTATGACAAGAACTTCAAGACTCTGAAGAAGGAAATGGAAGAAGACCTCAAAAAATGGGAAAACCTCCCATGCTCATGGATCGGTAGAATCAATATAGTTAAAATGGCAATTTTGCCAAAAGCAATCTCCAGATTCAATGCAATAACCATCCAAATCCCAACTCAATTCTTCACAGAGTTAGAAAGAGCAATTATCAAATTCATCTGGAACAACAAAAAACCCAGGATAGCTAAAACTATTCTCAGCAACAAAAGAAAATCTGGGGGAATCAGTATCCCTGACCTCAAGCAATACTACAGAGCAATAGTGTTAAAAACAGCTTGGTATTGGTACAGTGACAGGCAGGAGGATCAATGGAACAGGATTGAAGATCCACAAATGAACCCACACACCTAAGACCACTTGATCCTCGACAAAGAGGCTGAAAACATCCAATGGAAAAAAGATAGCCTTTTCAACAAATGGTGCTGGTTCAACTGGAGGTCAGCATGCAGAAGAATGCGAATTGATCCATCCTTGTCTCCTTGTACTAAACTCAAATCCAAATGGATCAAGGACCTCCACATAAAGCCAGACACTCTGAAGCTCATAGAAAAGAAACTGGGGAAGACCCTTGAGGACATCGGTACAGGGAGAAAGTTTCTGAACAGAACACCAATAGCGTATGCTCTAAGAGCAAGAATTGACAAATCGGACCTCATAAAATTACAAAGTTTCTGTAAGGCAAAGGACACCATCTAGAGGACAAATCGGCAACCAACAAATTGGGAAAAGATCTTCACTAATCCTACATCAGATAGAGGGCTAATATCCAATATGTATAAAGAACTCAAGAAGTTAGACTCCAGAAAACCGAACAACCTTATTAAAAAATGGGGTACAGAGTTAAACAAAGAATTCTCACCTGAAGAACTTCGGATGGTGGAGAAGCATATTAAAAAATGCTCAACTTCATTAGTCATTAGGGAAATGCAAATCAAAACAACCCTGAGATTTTACCTTACACCAGTCAGGATGGCTAAGATTAAAAATTCAGGAGACAGCAGGTGTTGGAGAGGATGTGGAGAAAGAGGAACACTCCTCCACTGCTGGTGGCGTTGCAAATTGGTACAACCACTCTGGAAATCTGTCTGGCGGTTCCCCCGAAATCTGGGCACCTCACTTCCAGAAGATCCTGCTATACCACTCCTGGGCATATACCCAGAGGATTCCCCACCATGTAATAAGGATACATGCTCTACTATGTTCATATCAGCCCTATTTATAATTGCCAGATGCTGGAAAGAACCCCGGTATCCCTCAAAAGAAGAGTGGATGCAAAAGATGTGGTATATCTACACAATGGAGTACTATTCAGCCATTAGAAACAATGAATTCATGAAATTCTTAGGCAAATGGATGGAGCTAGAGAACATCATACTAAGTGAGGTAACCCAGACTCAAAAGGTGAATCATGGTATGCACTCACTAATAAGTGGATATTAACCTAGAAAACTGGAATACCCAAAACATAATCCACACATCAAATGAGGTACAAGAAGAAAGGAGGAGTGGCCCCTGGTTCTGGAAAGACTCAGTGAAGCAGTATTTGGCAAAACCAGAACGGGGAAGTGGGAAGGGGTGGGTGGGAGGACAGGGGAAGAGAAGGGGGCTTACGGGACTTTCGGGGAGTGGGGGGGCTAGAAACGGGGAAATCATTTGAAATGTAAGTAAATTATATCGAATAAAAAAATAAAAAAATAAAAGCTGCTATACCAGCAATAGTCAAGTCCAGTATTCTCTTGCTTCTGCTTAAAGCCTGACTCACTTCTTCCAGTACCTGCAAGCCTTCTTTAGAATACCAACGTCCTGTACTATTCTCTGGCAATAAAACAAGAGCTGGTTGATAGACCATCATAACAGACATGCAAGGTTTCAACACACTAACACAATTAGAAAGACTACAATCAATACAACTTACATTAAATACTATAGATGAAACAAAATTTTAACATGACCAACTAATAAAAGATTAGGAGTTTAAACACATGCAATAACACTTGAGCAAAATCCAGAACCTATCCCAATTTTATCCACTGTACATGTAATTTTATACAGCACAGCTGTCCATTTTTAAATTTGTCTTTGAAAATTTCCAGAGCTGACCTTCTAAATGTAGACTGTCATTTTCAATATTATATTGATTTCTATACCAGTCCATGATTCAGTCAGAATAACTAGTCACATTAAGCGAAAGAGGGGTCATTATAACTTCTCTTTTTGATTCTCTGTTCCACAATGTTCTAAAATCTTGAGGGAAGGCAGTTTTTCCAATCTGGGATATAGGCAAGCAAAGGTGGGTCAGGAACATATGTCCAAAACAACTTCCCAATCACCATTGTTAAGGCATGAAGCAAGCTCAAGGTCAGTATCATTCTTTGTCCCAGCATTAGGATGTCTCACCAATCACTCGGGGATCTAGCATGCTCCTTCCACATCCTGCTGAAAAAAAAACCCCACAAATATGCTTTCTTCCCCATATTAAATACCTGATCAGGATCATGCCATATGCCAATAAGTGGATCCTTCCATTTTACCTAGGCATGAATATGCCTAGTTGTTGGGTCCCATAGACACTCAGAGTTCATTGGCATCCAAATTTAAAATTTAAAATAACAAGGGCATGAATTAAATAGTTTTATGGTATATGGGGATATAACTTCCCTTTTTTTATTTTATGAAAATATTGTTTTAAAGTTCCATGGGCCCATTCCATAATACCTTGTATTTGGTATTGTATTCTATAAGTAATCCTAGTAATATGGATAATATTAAATTGTCAAAATAAAGTCTAAAATGCTGTACTACAAAAGCCAATTCTATTATGTGTTTTCATCAGATTCGTAGCACCCAGTATAGAAAATCAATGCAGACAGTGACTACATTTTTAGTTGCTTCTCCTGTTAAAGCAGTTGGAACTAACAAGTTTGAAAATGTGTTAATACTCACATGTACATATTTTAATTTTATAAAATCAGAAATAGGAGTAACACCCATTTGCCATTACTAATTAAGTATGAGTCCTTGAGGATTAACACCATTATGTGGTATGGGAAGAAACTGAGGACATTCAGAATAAGTCTTTAAAATTTGACTTTCACATTCTCTAGGAATATCAAATTATTGTCTCAAACTATTACTACTTTGATGATGTAAAGAATGAGATTGTTTGGTTAATTGTTCCTGTATAAGGCCTATAATCTGCCTGATATAAAAATATCCTATAGCAGTGCCTCACTTATGGATCCAGACAATATTATACGAGCTCTTAAATGTCGTATAAAGTAAAGAACACTATGTTCTCTTAAATTGAATTGTATTTGCATAAATTGCTAAATTTGAAAATTTGCAGCATCTAAAATATCAAGTTTCAAGTAATTGTCAATGATATTGGCTATCAATATACAAATTAAAAGCTTGAATTTTCAGAATTTCAAAAACAGTGGCTACTGCATGTAATTCAATAATCTATACTGAAGTAGGGAGAAACTCAAGAGAACGAACATGTGATCCAATTACATATGCTGCCTTCCTATTAGATGAGTCATCCCATTTTCTATGAGCTGCATGAATAAATGTACAGGTAATACAAAAGCATGCATAGAGCCAAATTGTAACAACTTCCTTTAGGAGAGTGATTATCACATGTACACCAGCACCCCCTTCCACACCTTATTCACACCCAAAGACAGTTTGATACACAGAAATTTTGACCCTGCCAGGCTCACAGATCAAGCACTCCAGACAAGCTCCCACACCCAGAGACATCCTGACTCAAAGAGTCCCACCATAACCAGGCTCACAGGAGGGACAGGCTTCAATCATAGACAATAACCAAGATAATCGGAGATAACCAGATGATAAGAGGCAAGCACAAAAACATAAGCAACAGAAACCAATACTACTTGGCAACATCAAAACCAAGTTCTCCCACCACAGCAAGCACTGAAAAGCCTAACACACTTGAAAAGCAGGTTTCTGATCTAAAATTCCAGCAAATGAAGATGATAGAGTACGTTAAGAGGGATATAAATAACTCCCTTAAATATACGAGACCATTGGTAAACAGGTAGAAACCCTTAAAGAGAAAACACATAAATCCCTTAAAGAAATACAGGAAAACACAATGAAACAGGTGAATGAATTGAAGAAAACCATCCAGGATCTAAAAAAGGAAACAGAACCAATAAAGAGATCACAAAGAGAGAGAACTCTGGAAAACCTAGGAAAGAGATTAGGAGTCATAGATGAAAGCATCACCAACAGAATATAAGAGATAAAAGAGAGAATGAGAGAATATCAGGCACAGAACAGACCATAGAAGACACTGATATAACAGCCAGAGAAAGTACAAAGGGCAAAAAGCTCATAACCTGAAACATCCAGGGAATTCAGGACACTCTGAAAAGACCAAACCTAAGAATAATAGGTGCCACAGACTGACCCAGCCGGGGGAGTCACGACCTAGGGAAAATCAGGGCTTTGGTATTCAGGAAGGCACAGGTGTGGCGAAATGACAGAAAGACACACCAGAGAGTGGTTTGATCAATCAAAGGGGATGGGTTGGAGGTTTTGTGGAAGAAAGACCTGGAAGGAGGTCAATGTTTGAAATGTAAATAAATAAAATAACCAATTATAAAAGTAAGAAACAATAAAATAAAATGTACTTCATAAGAGTGAACTTTAGCAACAAGAGAACAGAATTTATACCAGGTTGTTTTGAGACTTCTTTTTCAAAGCAACTAATCTAAATGTGGTCACCTTAGCCTCAGACAGCTTTTTTTGGCCAGTGGCAAAAAGCAGTCACATTCTTTAGTACAATATCATAAAAATTGTCTCCATTCTACATACTGAAATTCTCTACTGAAACCCCTTGGGCCAGGTCTGCCCAGTTCAAATCACTCTTGGCACCAAAGTCTTCCATATTACTAGTAGGATAGTCCATTAAATCCTAATTAAAAGATTCTACTGCTTTTGAAATCTAATGTCCCAAAATGCACATTCTTCCAATCAAAAGCATGGTCAGACTTATCACAGAAGTATCAATTCTGGTATCAATTTCTGTCTTAGTTAGGGTTTTACTGCTGTGAACAGACACTATGACCAAGCCAACTCTTATAAGGACAACATTTCATTGGGGCTGGGTTACAGGTTAGGAAATTCAGTTCATTATCTTCAAGGTGGGTACATGGCACATCCAGGCAGACATGGTTTAGGAGATGCTGAGAGTTCTACATTTTTCTCTGAAGGATCCTAGTAGAATACTGGCTTCCAGGCAGCTAGGGCTAGGGTATTACAGCCTATGCCCACAGTGACACACCTATTCCAACAAGGCCACACCTACTTCCACAAGACCACACTTCTAAACAGTGGCACTCCCTGGTTCAAGCCTGTACAAACCATAACAATACCTAGGTGAAATCATCTAAGAATTAATAAAATATACATATTCATTATTCATATTTGCTATTATTTCTATATTTATTTTTTATAAATTCCAAGTTTTCTATCTTAGCAAATTGTAGGTTTCTTTTTTTCAATTATTTTATTATTTTTATTTTCATATACTCCATATTTTATTCCCCACCCTGCCAATTCCTGTTCACCCTCTGACTGTTCCACATTCCATACCTCTTCCCTTTCCCCTGTCTCCACATGGATGTCCCTACTCCCCACCTCACCTGACCTCTGAACTTCCAGGGGCCTTTAGTCTCTTTAGGGTTAGGTGTGTCATCTCTGAATGAACACAGACCAGGCAGTCCTCTATTGTGTGTGTGCTAGGGACCTCATACCAGCTGGTGTATCCTGCATGTTTGGTGGTTCAGTGTTCAAAAGATCCTGGGGGTTCAGATTAATTGAGACTGCTGGTCCTTCTACAGGGTTGTCCTCAGCCTCATTCAGCCTTCCCTAATTCAACAGAATATACATTTGATTTTTTTCCTTCCATTCTAAAAACTTTTAATTTCTTTCAGTTACCTTTCTGTACCAGCTAAAATCTACTGTAGAGTATTGAACAAGCAGTGAAAGAAAAATATCTCCTCTCCTTATTCCGGTAATTAGGGATGAAGGGTTTACCAAGTTTTCATTAGGTGGAAGATATTTTGTTTGATATTTGTTAGGCTGTAGGATTTTCTTTGTGAATAATTATTTTTAGATATTAATTTTAGATGTATGTTGGACTGAGAGGAGAGTATGGATGGGAAACTGTGGCCAGGATATAATATAAAAGAGAAGAATTAATTTAAAATATAGTCAGGAAGGAAGAAAGAAAGAAAAAAGACTGTTGATTTTTTTCCTCTGAAATTGTTGAGTCAATCTTGTTTCCCATTTAATGTTCATAAGAATGTTCAATAAATTGAAACAATTCTGTTTATAGAATAATCCTCATTTGGCCATTGTGCATATTTGTGCTAACATGTTATGGTTATGATTCTTTTAGCTAAAAGTCTTATTTTTATTTTATACAGTAATGTTAATGAGAGACACTAGCTTTGAATTTTAGTTTTGTTTATAATGCTTTTTGCAGGAATTTTATAGTTATTTATGCCTGGTCTTGAACAGTCCAGTTTCCCAGGATGTGTTACCATAATTATGCAATTTCCTAATTATCCATGCTTTCATAAACTGGCACTTCTTTTAAGTGTCTAGATTGTTATTACATTTTTATATTATTCCAGTCTTTGCTCCTAGGAATTTTGAGACAGGGTTTTCCTAGGGAGCCCTGGCTAGCCTGGAATTAACATTATAACCAAGAATGGCCTCAAAATTGTGATTACTTCCCTTGCATAATTATAGTAATAAGATCTTCCTTAATTGATATTATATTAAGAGGAAAAATGAATCTGTATTTTGGCAGACATATTATACCATATCATTTTTTTGTCTTTGACATATATTTGTAAATCACCTTGTTTTGTTTATGATGAAGTAAGAAGCACACAACCACTCCATGATATATTTATGGGAAATTTTCTTATCGGATAGCATATTCTAAGTCTGTTTATTCCAAAAGGAAAAGAAGGGACTATCTTATAAATAATGTTTACATTGTAGAATTACAAGTCTCTGCATCTCTATATGGTTCTTGTACTCTTTCTTTGTTTCCTTTTCTTCTGTTTGTTTTGTTCTGTTTTTTTGTCTTACCTTATTTCATTTGTTTTTATCTTATTTTGCTTTATTCTTTTTCAGATACTATTTGTTTTATAAAGAGAGAAAGGGTGTGGGTTCAGATAAGAGTGGAAGTGGAAGGATATAAGAGAAGGTATATGACAGCAACAATAATTAGGACAAATTATATAAAAAAATCTATTTCAGTAAATAAAAAAGTGACAAGAAGAACATGAACCAATTAAAGACAAGTAAGAGGACAAATGGGAAATGATAGAATTGGATGGAGTCTAAGAGTGGTCGTCAATATTTATCCATTTCTTGCTGTCTCTCTACCGTCCATCTGCAGACCCTCCTTGGACTTTATTCTTCACAATATGGCTATGAGTTTCAGAATTGAGGTTCGATAGATAAGAAATGTTGAATCAAACTCATGCTCTATCTGCACAGGTGTTTGATCTTGATATCATCTGTATCTTTTTCAGAACCAATGGAGTGAGTGGCCAGAGAGTCCGCCTACAAATTTTAGGACCAGAATTATATTTAAATATTAAAAATTGAGTCATGAACTACTGGCTAATTTATAACTTGTGTTCATAATGAGCTTTACATTACACTGGTCTCTATTTTGTTGGTAGTGATGAGATTAGAACCTAACATCATAATTTTATACATCAGATATGAACATTTTTCCATTGAGCAAAACTTACCCAAATCATTCTTTTTATTTTTCTAATCTTTCAACGAATATTTTGTGTATTTTAATGTTACTTCATATTTCAGGCTATTTGTACTTTCATTTTGTTTCAACTATATTATTTATTTGTTTGTTTTTTACTTTCTGTAAAGTTCTTATGTTTTTATACATAGAGCATGCATATTTACAACAAGAAAAGCCAAACACTGATTATTTTTATCCCATATTCCCATCTTTTTGAATGTAGCTCTCTCTCTTAGTGATTTTTGATTTGAAATCATTCATAAGGATCAAGAATCTTCATTGTCCAATTACAAAAAATTTAAATACTACAGAGAAGCTTATAACCTGCTATGAATATTAGTATCAATAATATCTTAACTGAATAGGATATATGTCTTCCATCATGATGAGTATTATAATAATGAAAAATTATAGTGGTGTTTTTCAGCTCATGCTATAAAAATTTTAAAATAAAATTTCAGGCACATTCTGAGCTCTTCTGAAAGTTTCTTTTGATTCACTGTATGTTTAACACCTGATGTTTCTTCTGGTTTATCTACTAAATAGTAATTTATAGTCACAGGACCATAAATTTAAGTGAGAATTAAGTACAATTCAGACTTTTTGGGCTAACATTTTCTGTTACATAATAAGTTGACAGACAAAAAACACTGAATATTTTTTAGAGTTTTACTATTTATATTTCTCTTAACTTTGGTGTGTTTTATTTACTTAATTCAATTAACTGATTAATATAGAATTATTTCACCAATTTGATTCATGTATTTTATGTATTGTTATCATATGCACTTCCCACGACACTTTATTATTTTCCTCCACTCCTCAGGAATTCTTTCTTCTCAATTATTCCACATCCTATCTCTGAGAACTAGATTTGAAGTTTATTGTTGTGAAGAAACAACATTGATGAAAACACAGAGCATCAAAAATTTGATGGAATAAACTAGGATTAGTGTGTAGGATGAGAAAAGTAACCCACAAAATTGAAATAAGTTAATTTGTTTGATCGCTGGCTGTGACTGCTATGGTTGTGTCATATTCACAATTTCTCACACTACTCTGGTGTGCTGTGCTGCCTTTGAAAGTCTTTTTTCATGTTAACTAGTTATTCATGGAAGGAAATGGACACATAACCCTTTTCTCAGGGTCTAACCTGAAAGGAAATACCTTTTGCAGGGAAGAATGTCTGGAAAGGAAGCTTGTCAAAGACCTCAGGGCTTCTTTTTACCTTATTTGCATGGAGAACACTGTTTTGGGCCTATTTGAGCATAGGACATGTTTCTTTTATTTGAGGAGCATGGCACATATTCCAGGTGAGGAGTCTAGCAGGGAGCTGTGTGCCTGTTGATTCTCCCTGATCTCAACTCTCTACCCACAGAGTTTCCTGGCATGGTTTTATGTCCCACAATTTTCTTATTTTTCTTTTAATAGGAGAGGTGTCACTGGAGACACTGTAGACAAAATTTTGTGTGGGTTGAAATTATCAAAATAAAACAGAACACTATCCAGAGGAGTAGCAACATAAGTCAGAGGGGTAGCAAGGGGTAGAGTGTTGGAAGACAAGGGATTAAAAACCAATTAATTGTTCAGTCGATTACACAGTTTGTGAGGGTATTAACATTGGTTTTAAACAACATTTGATTAATTTATGTAGACATCACTTTTTTACTATTATGCAAATATCTCCATGTTTGGTAGCCCTTTTACTTTGGCAAGAGTTTATCTGGAGCTGAAAGGCCCCAAGTCTGTCCTCTGCAGGTCTTAGCTGATATCTGTGAATCTCATCTTATTTGTTTCCACAGTCTTCAGTCGGAGGTGATGAGGTGTCTGGATGAAGGCAGCTTCATTACCCTAGGCAGGATTAACCAGATAGTGCATCAGTCGCTGTCTGGCCTGTGGCAGCAGCACTGTTTTTTGTTTTTTGTTTTTTGATTTTTAATTTTTAATTTTTATTTTTTATTTTTTATTTTTTATTTTTTATTTTTTTATCTTTTGTAGAGATGAACCTATGTCTTTAACAAAAACCATTCTCAGAAAAATCCATGGAGTCACTTACATGTACCACTGATGAATTGCAGATGTTGTCACTGAAGTGAATTTTAAAGATATACAGAGCACTGCTGAGGATATAGCAACAAACTGTAAAGCTTTCCAATTGACCGATACACTTAATTCCAAACATCCAGATTCTCTACTGTGGGGTAATATATGGGGGCAGGGGGAGGAGACACAGAGGCGTGACTATTGGGAAATTGATTTTTACAGAGGTTGAGTCAGGAAGGTATAGCTATTAGTATCTGTTGATATTTGTAGAAACTTTCTCTAGATAGACAGAGGCATTCCCAACCAAGGCTGAGAGCAAAAGTAGTGGCCAAAAATATTGTTGGAGAATATCTTACCCAGGCGAGAATTTCCTTATATGATAGGGACAGACAATGAACCAACATGTGTCCTTTGAGATGCCCAACAAACAACTGACTGATACAGACACATATGCTTATACCCAACCAACTGACTGAAAATTTGGACCCCTGTAGCTGAATTAGGAAAAGGCTGGAAGAAGCTTAGGAGAAGGTTAATGCTATAAGGAGACAAGCAGTCTCAACTAACCTGAAACTCTGAGATCTCACTGATCAGTCACTGATCCACCAACCAGGCAACATACAGGAGCCCGTCCAAAGCCCCTGATACATATATAAGAGAGAACTGCATGGTCTGGCCTCAGTGAGAGAAGATGCACCTAACCCCCTAGATACTTGAGGCCCCAGGGAATAGGGAGGCCTGGTAAGGGTTAGAGTGGGGGGGGGGAGAGGGAATGAATGGAATGAAGAAATGTGGGCGGGAAGATTGGGAGGGGTTTAATGACTAGACTGTAAAAAGTTAAAAGTAATAGTAAAAAAATACAAAGAACAACTGAATGATTGTGCTCAGTTCCAAATGGTATGTGTACTAATAAACACTATACTTAAGGCTAAGATAATGTTATGGATCACATAAGTGTAAAGAATGTATGAGGTGTTTATTTATTTGTTCATTTATTTAAAAGTTAAGTGAATGACTTACCCACTTTACATCCCTTTTACTGATCTACTCACAGTCAACCCCACCCACAATACTTCCTTCATTGCCTGTCCCCCTCCCCTCTAAGCAGGTGGGGGCCTCCCTGGGTATCTTCCCACCCTGTTACTTTAAGTCTCTGTGAGGCTAGGCACTTCCTTTCCCACTGAAGCTAAATAAGCAACATATTTTGTGATATTCCCTGCTCCAATTGTTCGGGACTTAAATGAAGACATAGCTACACATTAGCTACATAAGTTTGGGGAGGCTTATGTCCAGCCCATGTACTGTTTTTGGTTAGTGGTTAAGTCTCTTAGAAATGGAGACCTGGGATAAGGGAGGTACCCAAGAATTCCACAGGAAGACCACCTTATCTGATTCTATTGGTCTTCCTGTAGGCTGCCATTTTGTCTTATTGACAGTGTCCTTTGCCTTATAGAAGCTTTGCAGTTTCATGAGGTTCCATTTATCAATTTTTGATATTAGAGTAAGAGCCATTGCTATTTATGTTTATAGGATAGGCTTTAAGTTCATTTTCTTGTACTTCCATTGTGGTAGGATATCCTGGGTTTTCTCTAGAAGGGTAGCTGTGCGCTGAAGGTGTCATATTGCCCTGGTTGTTTTGTTTTTGTTTGTTTATTTTAGTTGTGTTCTTTTGAGGGTCTTTTGCCATATGGATGGCTTGGGTCACAGGATATTCATGTTGAAGTAAGTTCTATGAAGGTGGTTAATGTTCCTGGTTTGGGAGGCCTCTAATGGATATCCTTGTATGGTTTTGTATCTGCAGTCCAAACAAGGGTGGACAGTGAGGTGTCAGGAGAACCGATGTCTGTCTGGGCTAGCAAGATTTAGGTATGTTGGCTTTCCTAGAACTCAGCAAATAGGGAAAACAGGTGGGGGAAGAAAAGCTTACCTGTATGGTTCAGGCTCAGCAGATCTGATTAACACCTGAGAAGAGGTAGTGAGAAATGGAGGGCCCCCTAAGGTAGCAGTCTTCTTAGATTAGCTCATGTTTCTCCAGAGGTGATAGTATGAGTTTTAACACATCAGGGCATCTGATTGAAACAATTTCTTTTATTTATTCCAGGAAAGTGTATCTAGGAAATTTCTACAATATGATTGTCTTAAAAATACCTGACTAATAATAATATCAAACCTATGATGAACTTCTCCAGGCAATTCATGACTACTGAGGAAATCCATTTTTTGCCAGGTATGAACACCAAATGGTCAGGCCTAAAATCATATTGTAGTAGTACTGTGAACTAAATGGAATGCACTTTTTTATTAATTTACACACACATATACACCAACACAGAAACATACACAGTTATAATACTTAAGCAAAAAAAGTAAAATAAATTTAAGAAGTAGAAAATGTTAGCAGAGTTGGAGGGAGGAGAGTATGAAGGTGAAGAAGAATAATGTAAATAACACACTTACCCATGTATACATATATAAATTAAAAATAAATAAATGAGAAAACTAATATTGAGTGAGTCATATGGATTAGAGAGATGATTTGTTATTGACAGAAGAGTAATTAGATCTTTTAATGTTGACCTACTTGTGGAATGATATAGGAGATGAATATGTTAATATCTGAGTGATCAATTATTTAAAAAGCTCACAATCTTATTAAGTAACATGTAAAAACAGATGTTAAAATATGTCAAAATGCTTTTAAAGTTAGGGTATTTGCCATAAGTTATAGGTTGTGCCTATTTTTATTGAAAGAATATCTTTAATTAAACTAAAAATTTTAGTGAAGGCAGTTGCTTGAATTTCTTCACTAGGAATGTACCTTGAATGCTCCCTAGATTATATTCACTTTACTTGTCCTATGATGTCCATAAGTCACCTGCATCTTTAAATAATCTTAAGTCACCAGGCCTTCCCCTGAGTACTCAGGATAAAGTTTTTAAAAGTGAATACTTTACCTGATTACTTGGAAGGAAAGTTTTGCTATCACCTTTCACTTTGTGTATTATAAATTACACTCATACATCTCAGCAGTGACATCAGATTAATGATGTATTTCAGAAAGTCAGTCATCAGCAGGCCATTTCTTTAATAATGTATCCTCTCAAGTCATCAACAACATAGCATTACAAAGATATTATATCTACTGTGGTTTTCAACAGCCAATCATCCATGCAATTGCATATCACTCTAGTGTCATGGCCCCATAATCCATCATGTGCTGATTCTCTAATTGGGAGTGTCATTTAGGGCTGTCATGAAGTGACTGAAGAACTGAGGTCAGTTGAAGTTTTTGTATTTCAATTACTCACTGTACTGAATGCAGTACTCATTGTAGGTCTGGAATCATGTGGGATATAGTGTGATTTCTTTGCAAGTATGAAAACATCAGTACTTTTCTCTGACTTACATTTTGACCTACAGGAAAGTTGAGATCATTGGAAAACATCTAGAGATGCATTTCACATTACAGTAAAATAAAGAAAAGTGCCTTAACTATTGTGGGTGTTATTTTGAATATATATGCATGCAACCTTTGAAAGCAAGACAAGAAAATGTTGACATCAACAAAGTACTTTTTTTCACTATTGTGTCTTTTTTTCCAATCTTAAGCCAGGTTTCTTTCAGTGTGTTATAACTTGGGTTCTCTAGCCCAGTCCTTCCTGCTTCCCAAAGACCTTGGGAAATAAATAAAAACCTTGATTCTGATTTTTCAGAAGGTAATATTTGGGTATTTTTTCAAGTTTTTAAATTTATGAGTTTCTCCTTATGTTCTAAGATCTTAACAATAAATATGGAAACTGCTACATAGAATATTAAAATAAATGAATTTAAGAACAAATTATATAAATATTAAAATTCAGTACTTAGATATATTATTTTGAATACTATTAATATAATTATTTTATATATTACTTTGCTGTCTTTTTTCCATTGGATGGTTTTAGCTCCTTTGTCAAAGATCAAGTGACCATAGGTGAGTATTTAATTTATGGGTTTTCAGTTCTATTCCATGTCACTCTTCTAATACCATGCAGTATTTATCACTATTGCTCTGTAGCTCAGTGTGAGGTCAGGGATGGTTGCTCTCCAAGAAGTTCTTTTATTGTTGAGAATATTTCTTTGTTTTTTGTTATTCCAAATGAATTTGAGAATTGCTTTTCCTAACTCTACTATGTCTCTGGAGACATAAATATCAGGCTACCATCAACAATCACTTCCCACCATCTACATAGCTTCAGGCTTTTCTGACTATATATGGGATGGATCCCCATGTAGGGCAGTCTCTAGATGGCTTATCTTTCACTCTTTGTTCCACACTTTGTCTTCATATTTCCTCCTATGAGTATTTTGTTCCCCCTTCTAAGAAGCACTGAAGCATTCACACATTGGTCTTTCTTCTTCTTAGGCTTCCTATGGTCTGTAATTGACATGGGTCTTGGGTATTCCAAACTTTTGATCTAATATGCACTTATCTTGTGTGTGCTTTTGTGACTTGGTTACCACATTCAGGATGACATTTTCTACTTCCATCCATTTGCCTAAGAGTTACATGAAGTCATTGTTTTTAGTACACTATGTAAATGTACCATATTGTCCTTATCCATTCCTCTGTTGAGAGACATCTGGGATGTGTCCAGCTTGTGGCTATTATAAATAATGCTTCTATAAACATAGTGGAGTGTTTTTTCTCGTTATATCTTAAAGAATCTTTTGGGTCTATGTCCAGGAGTGCTATAGCTGGGTCCTCAGGTAGTACTATGTCCAATGTTCTGAGGAACCACCAAACTGCTTTTCCAGAGTGGTTGTATTATCTTTCAATCCCACCAGCAGTGAAGGAGTGTTCCTTTTTCTCCACATCCTCGCCAACATCTACTGTCACCTGAGTTTTTGATCTTAGCCTTTTTGACTGGTATGATGTGGAATCTCATGGATGTTTGATCTGCATTTCCCTGATGACTAAGAATGTTGAACATTTCTTTAGGCACTTTTCTGTCATTCAAGTTTTCTCAGTTGAGAATTGTCTGTTTACCTCTGTTCCCCCATTTTATAATAGTGTTTTTTGGTTTTCTGGAGTCTAACTTTTTGAGTTCTTTGTATATTCTGGATGTTAGACCTCTATCTCATATGGTAAAGATCTTTTACAATCTATTGGTTGCCATTTTGTCCTATTGACAGTGTTCTTTGCTTTACAGAAGCTGTGCAATTTTATGAGGTCCCATTGGTTGATTCCTGATCTTAGAACATAAGCCATTGGTGTTCTGCTCAGGAACTTTTCACCTGTGCCCATGTGTTTGAGGTTTTTCTCTCCTTTCTTTTTTATTCACTGTATTTGGTTTTATGTGGAAGTCCTTGATTGACTTGGCCTTGAGCTTTATACAGGGAGATAAGAATAGATCAAATTTCATTCTTCTACATGTTGACCACCAGTTGAAAGAGCACCATTTGTTGAAAATGCTGTCTTTTTTCCATTGGATGGTTTTAGCTCCTTTGTCAAAGGTCAAGTGACCATAGGTGAGTATTGAATTTCTGGGTTTTCAATTCTATTCCATGTCACTCTTCTAATACCATGCAGTACTTATCACTATTGCTCTGTAGCACCTTGTGAGGTCAGGGATGGTTGCTCTCCAAGAAGTTCTTTTATTGTTGAGAATTTTTTTTGCAGTCCTTTGCTTTTTGTTATTCCAAATGAATTTGAGAATTGCTTTTCCTAACTCTATGAAGAGTTGAGTTGGAATTTTGATGAGGATTGCATTGAATGTGCAGATTGCTTTTAGCAAGATGTTCATTTTTGCTATATTAATCCTGACATTCTATGAACATGGGAGATCTTTCCATTCCTGAGTTCCTTTTTGATTTCTTTCTTCAGAGATTTGGTGTTCTTGCCATATAGATCATTCATTTGTTTGGTTAGCGTAACAATAAGGTATTTTATATTGTTTGTAACTATTTTGAAGGGTTTTATTTCCATCATTTATTTCTCAGCCTGTTTATCCTTTGAGTATAGGAAGGTTACTGATTGGTTTTAGTTAATTTTATATCCAGTCACTTTGCTAAAGTTGTTTATCAGCTAGAGGAGTTCTCTGGTAGAATATTTGAGGTCACTTAGGTATACTATCATATCTTTTGCAAATAGTGATAACTTGACTTCTTCCTTTCTGATTTGTATCCCTTTGACCTCCTTTTGTTTTTTAATTGCTCTAGGTACAACTTTAACTATAATACTAAATAGATATGGAGAGAGTGGGTAGCCTTGTCTAGTCCTTGATTACAGTGGGATTGCTTCAAATTTTTCTCCATTTAGTTTGATGTTGACTAATGCTTTGCTGTATATTGCTTTTACTATGTTTATGTATGGGCCTTGAATGTCTGGTCTTTCCCAGACTTTTAACACGAAGGAATGCTGAATTTTTCAAATGCTTTTTCAACATCTAAGGAAATGATCATGTTTTTTTTTTTCTTTAAGGTTTTTTTTTTTTTTTTTTTTTTTGTGGGGATGGGGTGGGTGGGAGACATGACTCAGTGGTTAAGAACACGGACTGCTCTTCTGAAAGTCCTGAGTTCAAATCCTAGCAACCACATGGTGGCTCACAACCATCCATAACAAGATCTGATGCCTTCGCCTGGTGTCTGAAGACAGTGGCAGTGTACTTTCATATAATAAATAAATAAATGTTTTTAAAAAGTTTCTATGTAGTGGGTTACATTGATGGATTTCCATATAATGAACAATGCCTGCATCCCTGGGTTGGAGCATACATGATTGTATTGGGTGATCAATTGATGTGTCTTTGGATTCGGTTTGTGAAAATTTTATTTAGTATTTTTGCATTGATATTTATAATAGAAATTGGTCTGAAGATCTCTTTCTTTTTTGAGACACTGTGGGGATTAAGCATCAACATAAGGGTGGCTTCATAGAACAAGTTGGGTAGTGTTTCTTCTGTTCCTTCTAGGTAGTCTGTATTTTGTGGAATAGTTTGAAGAGTATTGGTATTAGGTCTTCTTTGAAGGTCTGGTAAAATTCTACACTAAACCCCTCTGACCCTGGGCTTTTTTTTTTTTTTTTTTTTTGGCTGGTATGCATTGGTATTTTTTATCTGCCTAGAAAAATTGTCCATTTCATTCATATTTTTCTGTTTTGTTGAGTGTAAGTATTTTGCAGTCAGATTTGATAATTTTTTTAATTTCCTCAGTTTCTGTTTTTATATCTTTCATTTAATTTCTGATTTTGTTAATTTGGATATTGTTTCTTTGCCTATCGGTTAGTCTGCCTAAGGTTTTATCTATCCTGTTGAGTTTCTCACAGAAGTAGCACCTGTTTTTTTTTTTTTTTTCATTCTTTACATAGTTCTTTTTCTTTCTATCTGGTTCATTTCAACCTTGACTTTGATTATTTCCTGTTGTCTACTCCTTTGGGGCATATTTTTCTTCTTTTTGTTCTAGAACTTTTAGATGTTCTGTTAAGCTGCTAATGTATGGTCTCTCAAATTTCTTTTTGGAGGCATTTAGAGCTATGAGTTTTCTTATTATTATTGCTTTTGCTGCACCAGATGAGTTTCTCTATGTTGTGCCTCCCTTTTCAATAAATTTTAAAAAGTCTTTAATTTCTTTCTTTATAATTTCCTTGACCAAGTTATCATTGAGTAGGGTGTTGGTCAGCTTCCATGTGATGTGGGCTTTCTGCAGTTGTTTTGGTGCTTTTGAAGACTAGCCTTATTTGGTGATGATCTGACAGATGTGAAGTACAAGATGAAGCATCTGGTTCAATGCAGTGTAGCCTGGAGTCAAGAGCTGGTATTCTGTTTTCATGTATATGTGGGTTTGCTATTGTTTTTGTTGTTACTGAAGTCCAGCCTTAGTCAATGGTGATCTGATAGGATGCATGGAGTTATTTTAATCTTCTTGTATGTGTTGGGGCAAGATTTGTTACCAATTATATGGTCAGTTTTGGAGAAGATGCCATGGGGTGTTGAGAAGCAGGTATATTCTTTTGTTTTAGGATGAAGTGTTCTATTTTCTGAGACCTCTGGCCTGGTGGGAGCATTCAAGCTAAGGGGATGGGCATGACATGCAGGTAGAAGTACAGTTGCTGCTGCTGGTGGTGCTCCAGTGTAGCTGCTCCTCCAGCCATCACCATTGTTCAAAAGTGCTGGGATGTGCAGACCAGAATTGGAGGGTGCTGGGGGTGTGCAGGTTTAGCTAACAAGTACAGTGTAGAGGAGCTTCTAGCTTCCAGCAGCTTGTAGCTTTGGGAGAGCATTCTTTCCGCAGTAAGTGTTAAAGCTCTGAAACAATAGATACTTTCATGTGATGGAGTGATTCTCACACATCTTTTTTCCTTCTGGATAGGATCTTATATAAAGATTTTGGCAGTGTATTTGGTTCTGACTGTAGAAGCTTTCCATTGGCTTGGTCTGAGATGTTAGGGAATGTCATCTACATATAGAAGGGCTTAGGAGTGCTTCTCCTACATGACTGATGGTCAGGATCTTCTCTAATGGGTGTTGTGGTCATGTGACAGCAACCTGATCAAAAGCAGGAATAGCTCCTACTGTCACTTTCTAGGTCTGAGTGCTTCAAACCAAATACAGATTTCTGAGGTCTTCCATCAGAGTGTATTACTCCATGTGTATATATATGTATGTGTATGTGAATGTGCATGTGATTATGATGTATATGACATATATGTGAATGTGTATGTTTATATATATATGATGTATGTGTATATGTTTATCAGTATGAATAGTATATGTATGTATTGTGTGTGTATATATATATGTACATAAATGCATACATATATGTGTGTGTGTGTGATTTTGATAAGTATTACAAAACAAAGTTTTGGATAGCTTATATTAACATATGTAACTATACAGAAAATTATGTTATTTATTCACTAAAAACAGTTTTATTTGGAACCTACATTTTGCTGTTTAAGACTAATTTCTTATGATAATGTCCCAAGGACAACATAATTATGAACATAGTATTTATGTCTACTCACAATCTTCCATTCAAATATCAGACAGAGAAACAGGAGAACTAGTGGGGGATAATGGGGTCTTTAAGAAAGATAGGAGATAAGTAGAATAATTGGGACTGTGTGAATGTATTCATTATATAAATAAAAAAAATCATTGAAAATAAGAAAGCACAGTAATAACATCTCTCAAAAACTATCCAACACACAATTTCAAGTTATTAGCCATCGAAGACTGCCTTTTAGAAATATATATTTTTAGATGTTATTGGTGAAATTTTAATTTCTCATTATAGCCAACAAAACTATGAATATATTATTCATTATGTTGAAGGACTTCAATGACATTTGGTATATTTTTGCCATATTCTACTTGCTGTCCGCATATCTCTTCCATGACACAGAATCAACTTCCCGCAATTCTACAAGAAAACAATAAAGATTATGTGCAGAGGTAATGGACTCTGGTAGAAACTTTTAGCTACATTAAACATTTGATTGACATCCCAAGCCAATATTTTCTTATTATATCAAATATTTTTCTTTCTTTATATTCTTTCCTTATATATAAAAAGATTCCCCGTATTATTTTTCACTATATAGAAATATTTAGCTTTGTTTTATTTGATTCCTATCCTAGTTGTGTTATAGTATATGAGGAGAGCTCAATGTATACAGGTATGGCAATTTACAGTGTGTGACTACTCTAGCTTATAATAAGACAGTTATTTCAGATTAGGTGATAGTGATACTAAAACCTCCAATGTCATGTGGCTGGCAGAGGTAACCATGAATTTTATTAAATGACATAACCTGCTCTGTTTTTATTTTTTCTTTTTCAGGTTAATTTTGAAATAGGTTTCTCTTTATAAGATTATTGCTTAGAATTTGCTTTGTACAACATGTTGACTATAGAATTGTGGCTCCTGCCTCTGTCATTTCTCTGAATTACAGGGGAGCACCATCACTCCCAGACTAAATATTTTAGTAATATGCAATTAAATTCAATTGGGATTCAAGTGGGAAATCTTGACATACATTGACAGTTTTCTTAATATGATTGTTTCTATGATTTTATCTGTCTTTTTGACATTCTTTCCTTATTAAATGAATTAAATTTCTTCTAAAAGGGCAAAAATTAGAAATGGAAGCTATTGACAGAATTATTTATGTCTTCAGTATATTTTGAGGACTGTTTTGTATATACATTGGCAGACTATTCATGCTCTGTTTCTGAAATAATGAATACTGAATTGCAATATTTCTTTCAGAAATTTACCATGATATATGTCTAATCCATCATATGGTTTTCATTTATTTTTCTTCTATTATGCTTACTTTAGCAATAATAAGCAAATTTTAAGATCACATTTTTCGATATATTTTTTATTTACGTTTCAAATGATTTCCCCTTTTCTGGCCCCCACTCTGCGAAAGTTGCATAAGCTCCCTTCTTTCCCCCTGTTCTCCCACCCACCCCTTCCCACCTCCCTGTTCTGGTTTTGCCTTATACTGCTACACTGAGTCTTTCTAGAACCAGGGGCCACTCCTATGTTCTTCTTGTACCTCATTTGATGTGTGGATTATGTTTTGGGTATTCCAGTTTTCCAGGCCATTATCCATGTATTAGTGAGTGCATACCATGATAGAGGGTTAATATCCAATATATACAAAGAAATCAAAAAGTTAGACCCCAGAAAACCAAATAACCCTATTAAAAAATGGGGTACAGAGTTGAACAAAGAATTCTCACCTGAAGAACTTTGAATGGCGGAGAAACATCTTTAAAAATGTTCAACTTCATTAGTCATCAGGGAAATACAAAGCAAAACAACCCTGAGATTTCAACTTACACCAGTCAGAATGGCTAAGATTAAAAACTTAGGAGACAGCAGGTATTGGTGAGGATGTGGAGAAAGAGGAACACTTCTCCATTGCTGGTGGGGTTGTAAATTGGTACAACCACTCTGGAAATCAGTCTGGCGGTTCCTCAGAAAACTGGGCATGTCACTTCTGCAAGATCCTGCTACACCATTCCTGGGCATATACCCAGAGGATTCCCCTGCATGTAGTAAGGATATATGTTCCACTAAGATCACATTTTTATTGTTATCCAGTTTTCAAAAATTTGTTTTCCCCATGAAAAAAAACACCAGTCACTTACCCAGTATAAAATGATCATTCTTAGAAACATATAATGAATCACATTATTTAGACTTAGCAAATTGTGTTTATTACATTTAAACATATATATATATGTATATATATAATAACATACCCATGCATATGACAAAATTTATATAAGAAGAGATCATGAATTTCAAAGAGAGCAAAAAGGGATATAATGGAGGGTACTGAGGGAAGAAATGGAAGGAAGAAATGATGCAATGATATAATACAAAATTAATTTTAAGAAGTAATTAAAGGTACTCCTCAGTGTGTGTTTGATGTGGATAAAATTGTAAATCATTCAAAACCACATTTATTTTTGCTATTATCAGAGTATTTATGAATTTGAAATAAAAACTATGATTCAATTTGCTCGGTGTGATAGAAATTCATATTGCAGTAGTTAGATTTTCTGTCAGAATCAGTTTTACCTAGACATTTGTTTATATATATATATATATATATATATATATATATATATATACAAATTGATTTTTAGAAAGATTTTAATAATTCACATGTCAAAACAAGAAATGCTTTAATGCTTTAGTAAAAGAATGGATAATTTTATTTGAGTCCTTAAAATGAGATGATAATGGTGATGGCTAAAGTTATCACTCAATGTAAGTTAAATTTTCCTGATGTAATTTTCTTATATGAATTAGTACTGTTGAAGTTTTATTGGCTCTTGGTAATACAATGCTAAGATTGTTTCATTGAAAGGTAGAACTGGCAAATTTGATATTTATTTTATTAATTATTTTATTTTATTGCCAGCTGGACTTTCTATATTTAAGTATTCTTTTGAATTTTATGAACTTTATTTTTTCATTGTTATACATTTTTTAATGCATACTAGCCTTTAATCTTTTGAATATAACATTATCATAAAAGCAATTAGGTCAATAATTCTAGGTAATTGTGAGAGACAGTATATTTTGAATAAATATAATACAAACACATGCAATATAAGTTAGTATTTGAAATTGCTAAAGAATATTAACTTTCATATAATTCATTGCTATGTACCTTGAAGTCAACGTCAAATACAACTAAACCAGATATTGCAATGTGTTAGGTTGTATAAAAGCTCCATGTTAGTTTTAGATCTTTTTTTTAAATTATGTATTTTCTTTATTTATATTTCTTTATTTATAATGTTATCTCCTTTCCTGGTTTCCCCTCTGAAAACCCTCTATCTCATCCACTTTCCCCTTACTTACCAACCTACCCAATCTCACTTCCTTGTCCTGGCATTTCCCTATACTGGGGCATCAAGCATTTTCAGAACTAAGGGCGGCTTCTTCTCCCTTCAATGTCCAACAAAGCCATCCTCTGCTACATATGCAGCTGTTGCCATAGGTCCCTTCATGTGTACTCTTTGATAGGTGGTTTAGTCCCTAGGAGATTTGGGGCTACTGGCTTGTTCATATTGCTATTCCTCCTATAGGGATGCAAGGTCCTTCAGCTTCTTCGGTCATTTTTCTAGTTCTTCCATTGGGGAACTTGTGCTCAGTCCAATGCTTGGCTGAGAGCATCCACCAATGTATTTGTCAGGTACTGTCAGAGCCTCTCAGGAGACAGCTATATTACGCTTCTGTCAGCAAGTACTTGCCTCCATTATAGTGTCTGGGTTTGTTGACTGTATATGGGATGGATCCTCAGGTGGGGCAGTCTCTGAATGGTCTTTCCTTCAGTTTCTGCTCCACACTTTGTCTCTATATCTTTCCTTTTATGGGTATTTTCCCCCATTCTAAGAAGGATCAAAGCATCCATACTTTGTACTTCCTTCTTGAGCTTCCTTTGGTCTGTGAATTGTATCTTGGGTATTATGAGCTTCTGGGTGAATACCATGTGGTTTTTTTTTTTGTAGTGGTTGAGTTACCTCACTCAAGATGATACTTTCTATTCCACCTATTTACCCAAGAAGCTCATGAATTCATTGTTTTTAATAGCTCAGTTGTATTCCATTGTGTAAATGTACCACATCTGTATTCATTCCTCTATTGAGGAAAATCTGGATTTTTTCTAATTTCTGGCTATATAATAAGGCTTCTATGAACATAGTGGAGCATGTGGCCTTGTTACATGTTGGAGAATCTTCTGGGTATATGCCCAGGAGTGGTATAGCTGGGTCCTCAGGTAGTACTATGTACAGTTTTTGGAGGAAATGCCAAACTGATTTCCAGAGTGGTTGTCCCAGCTTGCAATCCCACCAACAATGGAGGAGTATTCCTCTTTCTCCACATCCTCGCCAGCACCTGCTGTTACCTGAGATTTTGATCTTAGCCATTCTGACTGGTGTGAGACAGAATCTCAGCATTGTTTTGATGTGCATTTCCCTGATGACAGGGGATGTTGAACATTTCTTTAGATATTTCTCAGACATTCAACATTCTTCAGTTGAGATTTCTTTGTTTATCTCTGTACCCCATTTGTTTTTTTAAAATTTTATTTGAGATATTTTTTATTTACATTTCAAATGATTTCCCCTTTTCTGGTTCCCCACTCCCCAGAAGTGACATAAGCCCCCTTCCCTCCCTCTGTTCTCCCACACATCCCTTCCCACTTCCCTGTTCTAGTTTTGTCTTATACTGCTACACTGGGTCTTTCCAGAACTAGGGGCCACTCCTCGTTCTTCTTGTACCTCATTTGAAGTGTGGATTATGTTTTGCATATTCCAGTTTTCCAAGCTAATATCCACTTATTAGTGAGTGCATACCATGATTGAACTTTTGAGACCGGGTTACCTCACTTAGTATGATGTTCTCCAGCTCCATCCATTTGCCTAAGAATTTCATGAATTCATTGTTTCTAATGGCTGAATAGTACTCCATTGTGTAGATATACCACATTTTTTGCATCCATTCTTCTCTTGAGGGATACCTGCGTTCTTTCCAGCTTTTGGCTATTATAAATAGGGCTGCTATGAACATAGTGGAACATGTATCCTTATTACATGCTAGAGAATCCTCTGGGTATATGCCCAGGAGTGGTATAGCAGGATCTATCGGAAGTGACATGCCCAGTTTTCTGAGGGGACTGCCAGACTGATTTCCAGAGTGGTTGTACTAATTTGCAGCCCCCACCAGCAGTGGAGGAGTGTTCCTCTTTCTCCACATCCTCTCCAACATCTGCTGTCTCCTGAATTTTTAATTTTAGCCATTCTGACTGGTGTAAGGTGAAATCTCAGGGTTGTTTTGATTTGCATTTCCCTGATGACTAGTGAAGTTGAGCATTTTTTAAGATGTTTCTCCGCCATCCAAAGTTCTTCAGGTGAGAATTCTTTGTTTAACTCTGTACCCCATTTTTAATAGGGTTATTTGGTTTTCTGGGCTCTAACTTCTTGAGTTCTTTGTATATATTGGATATTAGCCCTCTATCTGATGTAGGGTTGGTGAAGATCTTTTCCCAATTTGCTGGTTGCCAATTTGTCCTTAGTGGCCTTTGCTTTACAGAAACTTTGTAATTTTATGAGGTCGCATTTGTCAATTCTTGATCTTAGAGCATAAGCTATGGGCTGGAAAGATGGGCTCAGTGGTTGAGAGCACTGACTGCTCTTCCAAAGGTCCTGAGTTCAAATCCCAGCAACCATATGGTGGCTCACAAACATCCATAATGAGATCTGATGGGGTGTCTGAAGATAGCTACAGTGTATTTGCATATAATAAATAAATAGATCTTTGAAAAAATGTACCCCATTTGTTAATAGAGTGGTTTTCAATAGCAACAAAAACAACAGAAAGCCCACATATACAGGGAGGTTGAACAATACTCTATTCAATGACACCTTGGACAAAGAAGAAATATAGAAAGAAATCAGAGACTTTTTAGAATTTAATGAAAATGAAGGCACAACATACCCAAATCTTTGGGACACAATGAAAGCAGGGCTAAGAGGAAAACTCATAGCCCTGAGTGCCTCCAAAAAGAAAATGGAGAGAGCATACACTAGCAGCTTAACGACACACCTGAAAGCCCTGAACAAAGAGAAGCCAATTCCCCCAGGAGAAATAGAAGACAGGAAATCATCAAACTCAGGGCTGAAATCAATCAAGTGGAAACAAAGAGAGCCATACAAAGAATCAACAAAACCAGGAGCTGGTTCTTTGAGAAAATCAACAAGATAGATAAACCCTTAGCCAGACTGACCAAAGGGCACAGAGAAAGTATACAAATTAACAAAATTAGAAATGAAAAAGGGGATATAACAACAGAAACTGAGGAAATCCAAAAAATCATCAGATCCGACTACAAAAGCCTATACTCAACACAACTGGAGAATCTGGAGGAAATGGACAATTTCCTTGACAGATACCACATACCAAAATTAAATCAGGACCAAATAGATAATCTAAATAGTCACATAACCCCTAAAGAAATAGAAGGGATCATAGAAAGTCTTCCAACCAAAAAAAGCACAGGACCAGATAGTTTCAGTGCAGAATGCTATCAGACCTTCAAAGAAGACATAACAGCAATACTCTTCAAACTATTCCACAAAATAGGAATAGAAGGAACACTACCCATTTCCTTCTATGAAGCCACAAATACTCTGATACCAAAACCACACAAAGATCCAATAAAGAAAGAGAACTTCAGACGAATTTCCCTTATGAACATCGATGCAAAAATACTCAATAAAATTCTTGCAAACCGAATCCAAGAATACATCAAAACGATCATCCAGCATAATCAAGTAGGCTTTATCCTAGGGATGCAGGGTTGGTTCAATATACAGAAATCCATCAATGCAATCCACTACATAAACAAACTCAAAGAAAAAAAAACACATGGTCATTTCATTGGATGCTGAAAAAGCATGTGACAAAATTCAGCATCCTTTCATGCTTAAAGTCTTGGAAAGAACAGGAATTCAAGGCCCATACCTAAACATAGTAAAAGCAATATACAGCAAACCAGTAGCCCTCATCAAACTAAATGGAGAGAAACTTGAAGCAATCCCACTAAAATAAGGGACTAGACAGGGCTGCCCCCTTTCTCCTTATCTTTTCAATATTGTACTTGAGGTACTAGCTCGGGCAATTAGACAACATAAGGATGTCAAAGGGATACAAATTGGAAAGGAAGAAGTCAAACTATCATTATTTGCGGATGATATGATAGTCTACTTAAGTGACCCAAAAAACTCCACTAGAGAACTCCTACAGCTAATAAACAACTTCAGCAAAGTGGCAGGTTATAAAATCAACTCAAGCAAATCAGTAGCCTTCCTATACTCAAAGAATAAGCAGGCTGAGAAAGAAATTAGGGAAATGACTCCCTTCACAATAGCCACAAACAGTATAAAGTATCTTGGGATGACTCTTGCCAAACATGTGAAAGATCTGTATGACAAGAACTTCAAGACTATGAAGAAGGAAATGGAAAAAGACCTTAAAAAATGGAAAATCCTCCCATGCTCATGGATAGGAAGGATTAATATAGTTAAAATGGCCATTTTGCCAAAAGCAATATACAGATTCAATGCAATGCCCATCAAAATCCCAACTCAATTCTTCACAGAGTAAGAAAGAGCAAGCCTCAAATTCATCTGGAATAACAAAAAACCAGTATAGCTAAAACTATTCTCAACAATAAAAGAAATTCTGGGGGTATTAGTATCCCTGACCTCAAGCAATACTACAGAGCAATAGTGTTAAAAACAGCATGGTATTGGTAAAGTGACAGGCAGGCGGATCAATGGAACAGGATTGAAGATCCAGAAATGAACCCACGCACCTATGGCCACTTGATCCTCGACAAAGGGGCAGAAAACATCCAATGGAAAAAAAATAGCCTTTTCAACAAATGGTGCTCGTTCAACTGGAGGTCAGCATGCAGAAGAATGGGAATTGATCCATCTTTGTCTCCTTGTACTAAGCTCAACTCCAAATGGATCAAGGACCTCCACATAAAGCCAGACACTCTGAAGCTAATAGAAAAGAAACTGGGGAAGACCCTTGAGGACATCGGTACAGGGAGAAATTTCCTGAACAGAACACCAATAGCTTATGCTCTAAGATCAAGAATTGACAAATGGGGCCTCATAATATTACAAAGTTTCTGTATGGCAAAGGATACCATCAAAAGGGCAAATTGTCAACCAACAAATTGGGAAAAGATCTTCACCAACCCCACATCAGATATAGGGCTAATATCCAATATATATATATAAAGAACTCAAGATGGTAGACTCCAGAAATCCAAATAACCCTATTAAAAAATGGAGTACAGAGTTAAACAAAGAATTTTTACCTGAAGAACTTCAGATGGTGGAGAAGCATCATAAAAAATGCTCAACTTCATTAGTCATCAGGGAAATGCAAATCAAAACATCCCTGAGATTTCACCTTACAGCAGTCAGAATGGCTAAGATTAAAAATTCAGGAGACAGTAGATGTTGGAGAGGATGTGGAGAAAGAGGAACACTCCTCCACTGCTGGTGGGGTTGCAAATTGGTACAACCACTCTGGAAATCAGTCTGGCGGTTCCTCCGAAAACTGGGCACCTCACTTCCAGAAGATCCTGCTATACCACTCCTAGGAATATACCCAGAAGATTCCCCAGAATGTAATAAGGATACATGTTCCACTATGTTCATAGCAGCCCTATTTATAATTGCCAGAAGCTGGAAAGAACCTCAACAGAATAGTGGATGCCAAAAATGTGGTATATATACACAATGAAGCACTATGCAGCCATTAGAAACAATGAATTCATGAAATTCTTAGGCAAATTGATGGAGCTGGAAAACATCATACTAAGTGAGGTAACCCAGACTCAGAAGATGAATCATGGTATGCACTCACTAATAAGTGGATATTAACCTAGAAACCTGGAATACCCAAAACATAATCCCCACATCAGATGAGGTACAAGAAGAAGGGAAGAGTGGCCCCCTGTTCTGGAAAGACTCAGTGAAGCTGTATAGGGCAAAACCAGGACAGGGAAGTGGGAAGTGTTGGGTGGGAAGACAGGGGAAGGGAAGGGGGCTGATGAGACTTTCAGGAAGTGGGGGTGTAGAAAAGGGGAAATCACTTGAAATGTAAATAAAAAATATATCGAATAAAAAAAGAGTAAAAAACAGAAAGAAAGAAAAAAGATTGAAAAAATAAAGAAAGAAAGAAAGAAAAGAAAATAGAACCAGTAAGGCAATCACAGAGGGAGATGACCATGGAGATAGAAAACCTAGGAAAGAGATGAGGAGTCATAGACACAAGAATCACCAACAGAAAAAAAGAGAAGAGAGATCTGTGGTGTAGACGATACCATAGAAAACATTGACTCAACAGTCAAAGAAAATACAAAGTGAAAAAAGCTCCTAAACCATAACGTCCAGGAAATCCAGGACAAAATGAGAAGATCAAACTTAAGGATAATAACTGTAGAAGAGAGAGATTTCCAGTTTAAAGGGCCAGTAAATGTCTTCAATAAAATTATTGAAGAAAACTTCTATAATTTTTTTATTTTTATAAAAGAAAGGCATGCCAATGAACAAACAAGTAGCCTACAGAACTCCAAATCAACTGGACTCGAAAAGAAATTCCTCCCATCATATAATAGTGAAAAAAACCAAATGAACAAAACAAGGAAAGAATATTAGAAACAGGAAGGGAGAAAGGTCAAATAACATATAAAGGCAGACCTATTGGAAATATACCAGATTTCTTACCAGAAACTAAGAAAGCTAGAAGATCCTGGACAGATCTCATACAGACTCAAGAGAACACAAATGTCAGCCAAGTATACTATACCCAGCAAAACTCTCAATTACCATTGATGGAGAAACCAAGATATACCATGACAAAACTAAATTTACACAATATATTTCCAGAAATCAAGCATTGCAAGCAATAATAAATGGAAAACACCAGCATGAATAGTAAAACTACACCCTACAAATAGCAAGAAAATAATGTTCTTTCAACAAGATAACCACAGAAACATTAAAATAACAACAACAGCAGCAAGCAACAATCACTATTCCTTAATATCTCTTAATATCAATGGACTCACTCCCCAATAAAATGACATAGACTAACAGACTGAATACTTAAACAGGACCCAGTATGTTGATATACAGGAAACACACCTCAATGTCAAAGACTCAGAGTAAAGTCCTGCAAAAAAATTTTTCCAAGAAAATGGTCCCAGGAAGCTAGCTGGAGTAGCCATTCTAATATCAGATAAAATTGACTTTGAACCAAAAGTTATCAAAAAGGATAAGGATGGACACTTTATACTTCTCAAAGGAAAAATGTACCAATAAAAACTTTCAATACTGAACATCTATGCTCCTAATGCATGGACACCCACATTCATAAAAGAAACTTTACTAAAGCTAAAAGCATAAATCATACCTCACAAAATGATAGAGGGAGAATTCAACATCCCTCTCTCATCAATGAACAGATTAAGGAAACAGAAACTAACCAGAGACACACTGAACTTAACAGAACTTCTGGACCAAATGGGTTTAATAGGTATCAGAATATTTAATCCTAAATCAAGGGAATGTAGTTTCTCGGTACCTCATGATACCTTCTGGTCATATATATTATCTGGTCATATATATTATATATTTCTGGTTATATATATTGGCCATATATATTATCTGTCACAAACCTCAATAGATATAAGAAGATTGAAATACTCCCATGCACCCTATCAGATCACCATGGACTTTGGTGATCTTCAATAGCTACAAAACATTAGAAAGTCCACATAGACATGGAAGTTGAGCAATGCTCTTCTCAATGACAACTTTGTAAAGTAAGAAATAAAGAAATTAATGACTTTTTAGAATTTAATGAAAATGAAGGCACAACATACCCAAACTTATGGGAAACAATGAAAGAACAAATCAAAATGATCATCCATCATAATCAAGCTGGCTTCATCCCAGGGATGCAGGGATGTTTCAACATACAGAGATCATAATCCATGACACAGAAACTCAAAGTAAAAAAAGCACAAGATCATTGCATTAGAAGTTGAAAAGTGTTTGACAAAATTCAACATCCCTTTAAGTTAAAAATCTTGGCAAGATCAGGAATTCAAGACCTGTACCTAAACATAGTAAAAGCAACATACAGCAAACCAGTAGCAAACACCAAACTAAATGGAGAGAAACTTGAAGCAATCCCATTAAAATTAGAGATTAGATAAGGCTGCTCTCTCTCCATATCCATTCAATACAGTAATTGAAGATCTAGCTAGACAAATTCGACCACAAAAGGAAGTCAAAGGGATACAAATTGGAAAGGAAAAAATCTAAACAGCACTATTTGCAGAAGATATGATAGTATACTTAAGTGATGCAAAGTATTCCAACAATAAAACTGTTCCAACAATAAAAGAAATTCTGGGAGAATCACCATCCCTGACCTCAAGCTGGCAGATTTTTCCATTTTCTGAGGTTTTCTTCGATTTCTTTCTTCAGAGACCTGAAGTTCTTGTTGTATAGATCTTTCACTTGTTTGGTTAGAATCACACCAATATACTTTATATTGTTTGTGGCTATTGTGAAGGGTGTCATTTCCCTAACTTCTTTTGCAGCCTGCTTATCCTTTGAGTATAGGAAGGCAACTGATTTGCTTGAGTTGATTTTATAACCTGCCACTTTGATGACGTTGTTTATCTGCTGTAGGAGTTCTCTGGTGGAGTTTTTTGGGCCACTTAAGTATACTATCATGTTATCTGCAAATAGTGATAATTTTACTTCTTCCTTTCCAATTTTAATGTTCAAGTTTCTCTCCATTTAGTTTGATATTGGCTACCAGTTTGCTGTATATTGCTTTAACTATGTTTAGGTATGGACCTTGAATTCCTGTTCTAAGACTTTTGACATGAAAGGATGCTGAATTTTGTCAAATGCTTTTTCAGCATCTAATGAAATGATCATATGGTTTTTTTCTTTGAGTTTTTTTATGTAGTGGATTGCATTGATGGATTTCCTTATATTGAACCATCCCTGCATCCCTGGAATGAAGCCCACTTGATCGTGGTGGATCATAGTTTTGATGTGTTCTTGGATTCATACATGAAAATGTTTCCAGCCAAAACTTCAGGTAAAATGAGACAATCAATCTTATTGATTATGGAATACTTAAGATTCTTTGAGCCCTCCTTAATATGATATGAATGAAGATTTATTACAATTGGTTATTGATAACATTAACTCATAAAAAGACAATTATCTTTTACCTGCTCAAAAAAGTAGCAAAATATTATCCTTAACTGATTTGTGCACTCTGCACAATCAATATGAATATCATAATGGTACTAAATTTTTGGTTGTAATATTCATATATTATAGAATCTAAAGCGTTGACAGCATTTATCACTAGAGATGCTGAACTGACTTGCTATTCCAGCCCCCTCCTTCCTGATGCTGTCCAGAGAATTGCTTCCAAAACAGCTTCAAGGATTGATGATGATTCCAGATCATCTTACCTCATCCAACCTTTCAAATGGATCCGGTCAAAACTTCTGTCAAGTCCTAAGCATTCTAAGCATACAGAGACCAGATAATAGATGTGAAATTAATCTTTCTTAATTCTAACCAGTTTTTCTAATTTTTCTACCCCTCCCTGCCACTTTCAAGGGATTCTTGTCATCCTTATTCAGTAAGAAGAAGCCATCAGGGGTTATCAGCACAAATTCCATGAGTTTGGGTATCTGGTAATGATTTTACAAATTATAGATACATTGTTATTTTAAGGTTTCATTTGGGAATGGTCATAATTTTGAACAGGAAGGAAATATATTGGATGGATTATTAAATTTATTCTTGAATAAAGCATTGTGTAGCCACAATCTTACATTGGTAGAAATCTTTGTAATTGATGTAAAACTGAAGTTATAATTTCTATGAAATTATATGAAAATATAAAAAGTTATAATTTATATGAAATTATATAAATTCTGTACAATGGTACAGAATTTGCATATTAATTTAGAATTAAGGTTTTCATAGGTAGAAATCTATATATTGATACAAAGCTTGAAATTAATATTGTTGCTCTTAGATAGGTATTGTGCCTATGCAACTTATTTAAGAACAAGATTATTAAGTAATGCAAGTTGTAGGCTAATTATAAACTCATGGTTATGTTAGATTCTAAATTATAATAAAGTGCTTTCAATTTACTCAAGTAGAAATGGATAAAAGTAGCTATGGTTAAACAATTCAAATATACGGAATGTACATAGTTTTTAAAAACAGCAGCAGTCCATAGAATCTGATATTTATTGATTTCATATTGATTGGAGTCATGTTTGCTCCTGACATTACCCCATTTATAGTTCAAAGAAAATATTGAGCATCTAGACTTCCAGTCAATGTTACTTACCATCACATGGTAGTCATGGGGCAGAAATTGCCTATTTCATTTGCAGACAAAATACTGTCCAAAATGGATAAACAGATGTGTGAGAGTTTACTACTAATCTCTGCTAATGCAGGGATATCTAGTCCTTCATATTCCTAATACATTTCTGGGTCTGCTAAATTGCTCTGGACCATACAGGTAAAGTCAGATGCTCAATGTTATAAGAAATTAAGGGACTCTCAAGGTAGTCAACTGTCTCTATAATTGTTTAAGTTTGCGAAGCTGTGTTTGGTGCTTCCAAAATACCAAGGTAATATTTAATTCATTCTCTGATTTCTGATGGGGATGAAGACTAATTATAGTCCTATAAGCAAACTTAAGCTGTTTAAATTAATGATATTATACAGAATTAAAAACATGGTTTTCAAATGGTTTTATAGGCTAAAATCAAAACATAGTTCAGTTTATATCGGAGAGACCAGTTCTTTTTTTTCATAGAAAAAGTGAGATATTGTAGATTGGTGCTAATGCTTTGCATCTGCTTGTCTAGGCACTGAGGTCCTTGTCCCCAATTTTTGATCTATCAGTAAAGATGCCAGTGGTTAATGGCTGAACACAGGATTGGCAAATATTGTTGAGTGGGTAGGGCACAGGGAGAATCACCAAGACTGGAAAAAAGAAGAGGACACAGTAGTGGAAGGAGAAAAAGTCATCAAACCTTACATGTTTTCAGGTAAGGGGCCACTGGCCACACTCTGATTGGGCCCGCGGTAACAGAGAAATGTTTAGGAGTGCCCAGCCTTTTAGCTAACCAAAGTAATTTAAAATTAACTGGTATACACATGGTGTATGTGTGGTTTTTCCATTCATGGACCTAAGATAGCTCCTGGGTAGGTGCTTGCTTGGTACCAGTTGGGAGCACAAAGCAGTACAGCTAAAAACTCACCACTACACATGTTCTTTAAAATTTGAGTTATATCACTCAAGATGATATTTTCTAGTTCCATCCATTTTATTTAAAAGTAACAATGTCCTCTTTCATAATAGCTGAATAGTATTCCAATGTGTAAATGAAACATATTTTCTATATCTATTCTTCATTTGTGGGACATCTGGGCTGTTTCTAGCTTCTTGCTAGTACAAATAATGCTGCCTTGAATATAGTGTAGCAGTGTGCTTGTGGTATGGTAAGGTATCTTTTCGTTATAGCTGGATCATCAGGTAGATATATTTCCAGTTTTCTGCGGAACCTCCAGATTGATTTCCAGGGTGACTGTACCAGTTTGAAATCCCACTAGCAATGGAGGAGTGTTTCTTGTTCTCCAGATTCTCCTCAGTATGTGCTTTGGCCTGAGTTTTTGATCTTAGCCATTCTGGTTAGCATAATGTGGAAACTTAGGGTTGTTTTGATTTTCATTTTCATAATGACTAAGGATTTTGTACCTCACTTTAAGTGCTTCTCAGGCTATTTGAGATTCCTCTGTAGTGAATCCTTTGTTTAGCTATATACTCCATTTTTTTTTTGATTGGGTTGTTTTATGTCAAGAAACTGGGAGCAAAAAGGGATATAAGAAATCAATCACCACCAGTCTAGCCTTAATGGAAGTCATGTCATCCAGTGCTGCCACTGTTCTTGTTCCCTGACCATGAATGTTCCCTAGCTTAACTAATAATTGTGCATTTCTGAATTTCAAATTGTGCCCTATGATTTTCTACACTTGAACCATTAATAAAAAATCTTAACCTAGTTTCATTAATAATTTTAACTTTCCAAATGTTTTCTAAATATGGGATAATTGCTGAGAATCTACATCTCTAAGTTTTTTCCAAGGGTAGTGACTGAGTCATTAATCTGTTAAATTAAGCAGAATGTGAGGGCAGTATAGACTTTCATAATAGGGTGAAGTCTTCAGTACATGGATTCCTGGGCTATACCCTAACTGAGGTACACCACACATGGTTGGGCTAATTGTTGGGCTGCATTACATGAGTTCTAAAGCTGTTTGTCATTCTTCTTGCATGTTGATGCACAATTCAGAGGATAAACCAAGTATGGTTTGGAAATTAAGAATAGAATTTTTATTAGTATGCCTAATTTAAACACAGAGCCATCAAGACTGGTAAGATTGGTATGTTAAATAAGTGCTTACTTTACGAATTTGAAAATTAAAAGCAAAACTACAGAACCCCTATGTCGGGCATGCTGTTTTGGCAACCTAAGGGTAATTATATGCTGTTGAGATTCTCAGGAGAAAGCTGGCTAGATCAATTATACTGTGTCAAGACATCTAGGTTCATTCAGAGCCCTTGCTTCAGTGAATATTGTGAAAAATGATGGAAAAATACTCTTGTCATGTTCTGGGGTAAACATGAGGGCCTTCACTTGTACAAAAGTTCTTGAATCCATATATATATGTGTACCTAAATGTATGCACAATCACTACACGTAAGCATATAGATACGACCGTATATTCAGAAGCATACACAAAAGCATATATATGCCAGTAAAACATACACATATAACATTTTCCATACAAACACATACATATGCACGTACACAGACATACACATAAACACAAACATGTACTCACATCCAAACACATACACACAAAGATACGTGAGCTACATTTATATTAGTCACTGTCTTTTTGCAATTCTTCTTTGAGATTGTCGGGATAAATCTGCATAAAAATATCCAGTCTTATTAATAACAATTATGATTTGATGAACATAGATTATTTTAAAAATATTGTTAGTTAAATGAAAGTCTAAATATCTTCCACTTGAGAATATTACCTAAAACATAAGGAATTAGTGATTAAACTAGACTTAATATTATTCAATTTTAGAAACTATATTTAACATAATTATTTTACTTAGGAAAATAATAAATACTTGTGACAAACCTTTAAAAGCATCTATTTGGAGGGTTTCCAAAATGTTCAAAAATATTATAATTTTCTATAACTGTATTTTTACTGTTGTGTGTTTGAAATATGATTGGATGCTCTTTCTGTATGTTTTTTACCTAGATTCCAATTACATTCCACATATTCTTCCCTATGGCTTTTCATTTTCCCACAATTTAACCTAAGAATATCTCAGCATGGGAGACTGTTGCGTATTTATAGGTTTAGCTATTTTTCTCAAGTAAAAGTGGTTTTTACTTTGTTTGGTGTATAATGTCTGTGGACCTGATGTGTTTCCTCAAGAGAATAATGAATGAGAAAAATACTAACTAACTTTTGTTATGATTTTACATGTAGAAAATTATATTTTAACTCATTCATCCAAGTTCAAATACTTAATTACTTAAATAAAAGACTTAATTAAAAACATGCACAAGTATACTCCCTTGAGCCCTCCTTGTTTTTAGTTTCATTAGGTGTGTGGATTTTAGTGGTTAATTTAATCCCATTGGCTCTTCTTTGAATTCCAAATATGCAGTTACCACCCTTTCTTTCTATATCTATGTAAATGGTAATGTATTTAAACTTCTTAACTTGCTGTGGAGCTCCATAAGTCAGCAGCTTGCTCTGTGGCTTTGTGACTAAGGCCAAGGATTGTCATAGTCAAGAATCTATGAAACACACACACACACACACACACACACACACACACACACACACACACATCATATGCACATACACTAGGACTATACAAGAACAATAAAAACAAAACAAACAAAACTAATTTTAAGGATGGAGAGATGGATACTCAGTAGATACCTGGCTACACATTTAGAGCTATGCAGCTTCAATATCCAGCATTGACACAGAAACTCATAAGATTTTTAACTATGGGGAATGATGAAATAAGAAAATTCCCAGTTTACAATTGTCAAAGAATAATTTAGTTACAGGCCATCAATAGACAGCAGGATAATATGGAGCCAAATATTCAGTTTTTGTGGTGCTGTGAATAGGTATGGCCCTAATAGACTTATATGTTTGAATGCTTGAGTGGCACTATTACGAAATGTGGCCTAGATTAGAGCAAGTATGTCACTGTGGGGGCAGGCTTTGTGGTCTCCTATGCACACACTCTGGTCACAGTATCTATTGTTTCTGCACACCAAGTGTTCACAAATCATAGAAATGTTTGCATCTAAGGTATTCATTTATATATAATTAAAATACATCCTAATAATTATCTATGGATACAAATATATTTCCTGGATTGTTGCACACATATACAAAACTGAGACATAGGTTTTTGTTGACAATAGACTTAGTTTGAAATATTAAAAGGAGTTTAATAGTTAAGGTTGAAGAAGGCACAATATTAACAATCATACACTACTCAGAAGAAAATCGTTTTGTTAATAATGCCAAACATAATTCAAAGCAACAAATGTTGCTACCACTAAATTACATGTTTCATGGTAACAAAATTCATCTGTTTTGATAAGCTTAGGTATTAATTGTAAAACAGTTTAAATCAGTTATTAAAAGATGAATACTCAATAATCCTAGCTTCCATATCAAGGTCCTCATATTGATACTGTTTTCAACAAATACAGTTGTCCTTAAAATACAGCTGAATAGTTCTGATTCTTAATGCAAGAATAAATACAGGTAAATAGTAAATCTCAATCACCAGGGTAGTCGCTTGCAAATATAAATAACTCTAGGTTGTTTCTTTTACCCTAAAATATGTCATTGAAGACATACTGTAACTCAGTCTGAGTTCTTATCTCTGAACCTTATCTTCTACTGGAAATAATGATAACTCATCGAGAAATGGATTATTCCAGTAATTGCAGAGGATATGCATGTCTCTGTGTGTGTGTGTGTGTGTGTGTGTGTGAGAGAGAGAGAGAGAGAGAGAGAGAGAGAGAGAGAGAAAGAGAATGTGATGTTGGAAGAAAAAGGGAGTTATTCCAAACTATCTTTTAGGAGTATCATATGGTAAATGATGAAAAATGATGAAATAAGAAAATTCCCAGTTTGCAAATGTCAAATAATAATTTAGTCACAGGCCATCAATGGACAACAGGATAATATGGAATCAAATACTCAGTCTTTGTGGTGCTGTGAATAGGTATAGCCCTAATAGACTCATATGTTTGAATCCTTGACCCATAATGAGTGGGACTATTAGAAAATATGGCCTAGGTTGGAGGAACTATATCACTGTGGCAGCAGGCTTTGAGGTCTCCTATGTTCAAGTTCTGCTCACAGTGCCATACTGTCTCCTTTGAACTTTTGACTCCTCTAGAGCCCTATCTGCCTGCATGTTGACACGTTTCCTGCTATGTTGATAATGAACTAAAACCTATGAAGGTATAAGGAAGACCCAATGAGATATCTGTCTTCCTTTATAAGAGTTTGCCTACTCATAGTGTCTTTTCATAGCAATAAAACCCTAATTAAGAAATCCTCAACACAGCACACAGATTATTAACTACTTAAGCACAGAATATTCATCCACATTAATAACCACAAAGCCTGACTACGGAAAATGATTAAGAGTACAAAGCTGAGACTAGCTACTAACTAACTAATTTTAAAAGGTCATGATGTGTAGAAAGAGTATAGGAACTTGTACATTAATGGATATAAGAATCTTGATTAAAAAAGCAATATGAAATGTGACCTTGAAACTTGTTGGGCATTTGGGTAAAATTGATGTATACTCTTGAAAATGCTACTGAAATAATAATTTTTTTGAGATGATAACATAGGGAATCATACTTTGTTCTTAAAGATATATGCTAAAAGGATTAAAAATAAGCAGACTCAGGACATAGCAAGCATATCTCAAAATTTGGTGTTGTTTTTAGGAAACACAGTTAAGTAGGAGATGACAGTGGTTTTGACCATAAGAACAGAAGCTAGGAAGCATATTTAGTAAAGAGATGTTTAAAGGTTAGATACAAAGAACTTCTAACATGGGTAATTCAAATATTATAAATTGTAGATACCAATGGTTTTTATTAAGTGTCCAGCATTCATACACATTATTAAATTATTTAATATTAATACCACAATAAAATATTTATATATCTAGATGAAACTTATTATGCCTAAGTGCTAATGATGAAAATGATTATCATCTTGTATGTTTTTATACATCAAAGAATAATTGTCTAGAAACTATTATCCATATATTAAAATTGCAAATCCTCTGTCTCCCAGAGCATGTGCTCATTAACTATCTAAAACCAAGTTAGTTTAATGTGTCCTATTAATAAAAAAATCTCAATAGTAAGAGGCCAACAAAGTTGATTTATGATATAATTACTCAATACCAAAGGAAAAGAAAGGAATGTTCCCAATATTCTAAGAAGCATTTGCAGCAGCCAATATTTACACTTTCTTCCTAGAGATATGAACAAGGCAGGCAAACACTGTTGCCACTTGTACTCTGATTATAGCAAGTTATAGTTGTTTAGGGACTGGAATGAAGACCAAGTTGGCCATCGTGCTATATATGTACGTGAGTCCTGGGCTAAGCCCATCTTGCTTTTTGGTTGGTCATTCAGTCTCTGGGGGACCCCAAGAGTCCGGGTTAGTTGATTCTATGCTTTTTTGTTGTTGTTGTTGAGTCCCTGTCCCCTTTAGGTTGCTCAGTTCTTCCACATACTCTTACATAAGACTCCCTGAGCTATATCTAATGTTTGTCTCTGGAACTCTGCATCTTTTTCCATTGTCTGCTGCATGGAGCATCTCAGAGGACAGTTAGGCTAGGCTTCTGCCTGTAAGCATAACAGATTATAATTCATAGTTTTAGGGATTCATTTTTGCCCATGGAGTGGGTCACAATTTTGTGAGTCCTTTGGCCATTCCCTCAGTCTTTGCTCCATATTTGTCCCTGAATATCCTACAGGTAGAACATATTTTGGGTCAAGAATTTTGTGGGTTATTTGTGTTCCTTATCCTTCCACTGGGAGTTCTAACTGGCTATAGAAATTGGTCACTTCCCTTGTCCTCCCACCTACCCCTTCCCACTTCCCCATTCTGGTTTTGCCGAATACTGCTTCACTGAGTCTTTTCAGAACCAGGGGCCACTCCTCCTTTCTTCTTGTACCTCATTTGATGTGTGGATTATGTTTTGGGTATTCCAGTTTTCTAGGTTAATATCCACTTATTAGTGAGTGCATACCATGATTCACCTTTTGAGTCTGGATTACCTCACTTAGTATGATGTTCTCTAGCTCCATCCATTTGCCTAAGAATTTCATGAATTCATTGTTTCTAATGGCTGAATAGTACTCCATTGTGTAGATATACCACATTTTTTGCATCCACTCTTCTGTTGAGGGATACCTGGGTTCTTTCCAGCATCTGGCAATTATAAATAGGGCTGCTATGAACATAGTAGAGCATGTATCCTTATTACATGGTAGGGAAACCTCTGGGTATATGCCCAGGAGTGGTATAGCCCCATAGGAGGAACAACAATATGAACCAACCTGTACCCCCAGAGCTCCCAGGGACTAAACCACCAACCAAAGAGTACACATGGAGGGACCCATGGCTCCTGCTACATATGTAGCAGAGGATGGCCTTTTCAGACATCAAAGAGAGGAGAGGCCATTGGTCCTATGAAGGCTTGATGCTCCAGTGTAGGGGAATGCCAGGTCAGGAAATTGGGGTGGTGGAAGTTGGTAAGCAGGGGGAGGGGGGACAAGATAGGGGGTTGTCGGAGGGGTAACAAGGAAAGGGGGTAACATTTAAAATGTAAATATTGCAAATATCTAAGAAAAATTTTAAATGATTTAAAAATGATTGTAAAACTGTAAAACAGAAGTACTTGAATTAAAATCTCCTTTTGGGCCTCAAAAAAAAAAAAAAAAAAAAAAAGAAAAAGAAAAAGAAAAAGAAATTGGTCACTTCAGGATCCATTTCCCCAGCCACTAGGAGTCTCAGCTTGAATTGACTTCCCTCAACCCAGGTTTCTGCCATGTCATAGGAGCTGCCTTTTCTCCATCACTGATTTCCCTTCTTTCTCCCTTGTTCTCCCTACTACTGATCCTGTTCAGTTCTTCTTTCTGGTCATTCTCTCTCCCATCAATTTTTCTTCTTCCTTCCACCTTTGATGTCTATTTTATTTTTGCTTCTGAGAAAAATTCAGCCATCCTCACTTGGGCTATCTTTGTTATATGGTATCTTTGGGTCTGTTAATTATAGCATGGCTATCCTGTACATTATGGCTAATATCCAGTATACATGAGTACATACCATGTGTGTATTTTTGGGACTGGGTTATCTGACTCAAGATGATATTTTATAATTCAATCCATTTCTTTTTTTTTTTTTGGCTTGGAGATCACTTTTATACAAGAGACAACATGGCACACGGTGGCAGGATTCAGAACAGTGTTTCATAAGGCAAGAGTAGTGTGGGTTCTAACTTCAGCTCCAGTGCTAAAGCCAACCAACTTCTACATTCCCCATGGAATCCACTTCCCATGAGGATTATGATGCACCTGCTCTAACCTCATCACAAGACTGTGGCCACTCTTCTAATTTATACTATTCTTCATTTAACCATAGTGTTGTTTTTTTTAATATTTTTATTTTCTATATTCTTTGTTTACATTCCAAATGATTTCCCCTTTCCCGGATCCTCCCCTCCCCATATGTCCCATAAACCTTCTTCTCTCCATCCCTTCTCCAATCACCTTCCTTCTTTTTCTCTGTCCTTATATTCCCTTCCCATGCTAGATCAATCCTTTCCAGGATCAGGACCCTCTCCATACTTCTTCATGGGAGTCATTTGTTATGCAATTTGTGCCTTGGGTATTCAGAGCTTCTGGGCTAATTAATATCCACTTATCAGAGATTGCATTCCATGTGTATTCTTTTGTGATTGGGTTACCTCACTTAGGATGATATTTTCCATATCAAACCATTTGCCTAAAAATTTTGTGAATTCATTGTTTCTAATTGCCATTTCATGAAAAAATACACCATATTCTTGTTTTAAATTGCTGAGTAGTATGTCATTGTGTAAATGAATCATACTTTATTCATTCTTAGGATGAGGGAAGTCTGGGTTTTTAAAAGTTTCTGGCTATTACAAATAAAAATGCTATGAATATAGGTAAGCAAGTGTGCTTGTAGAAAGGTAGAGCACCATTTGGATATATGTTCATGAGTGGTATACTTCGGTCTTGAGGTATATCTATTCCCAATTATCTGAGAAGCTGCCAAAAAAAAATTCCAAAGTGCTGTACAACTGTGAACTATGGCAATGGAGGATTGGATCACTTGACCCATATCTTTGACAGCACATGCTATCACTTGAATTTTTATCTTAGCTATTCTGAGTAATATAAGATAGAATCTCAGGATTGTTTTCATTTCTGCTTTCATGATAACAAAGTACATTGATCATTTCCTGCTTTCTTTCTTTCTTTTTTCTTTAAGTGCAGCTTGACAATTCAAGATATTTTTTTTGGATGGAAATTCTGTAATTCTGTTTATTTTGGTACCCCATTTTTAAATTTGGTTATTTGGGCTATAATTATCTAATTTCTTGTATTCTTTGTAAAATTTTGATATTAGCATTCTTTAAAAAGTAGGGTTCGTGAAGATCCTCTCCCAATCGGTAGGCTACTGTTTCATTTTAATGATGGTGTCCTTTGCCTTACACAAGCCTGTTTCATGATGTCCCATTTAATTGTTGATCTTTAGTGCCTGAGCTATTAGTGTTCTGTACAGGAAGTTGTCTCCTGTACTCCACTTTTGGTGCTATTAAATTTAGTATATATGATTTTATTTGATTCATGAGAAATTGTGTTTTGTTCAGGCCAATCAATATAGATCTATTTGTATTCTTCAATATGAAGATATACAGTTAGAGTAATAGCAGTTGTTAAAGATGCTCTCCTTTTTCCATTGTAACATTTTAACATCTTTGTCAAAAATCAAGTGTCTATAGATATGTGGATGTATTTATGTGCCTTTGATTCCATTGATTAATCTGCTCATTTCTGAATCAATATGATGCAATTTTTATTACTTCTATTCCTATGTAGTACATCTTGAAGTAAAGGATGGTAATATTTCCAGAAGGACTTTTTTTGAATTGTTGCAGGTATCCTCACGATTTTTGCTTTTCCATATGAAGTTTAGAATTCTTTAAACATCCGAAAACACTGGGAAAAAAACTGTTAGAATTTTCATGATTATTGCATTAAATCTGTAGACTGCTTTTGGTAAAATCACCATTTTCACTATATTAATCTTATTGATTCAACATTATTGGAGAATTTTCCATGTTCTGATATCTTCCTTTGTTTCTTTCTTTAGATACTTGAAGTTTATATCATACAGGTATTTCACATGCTTTGTTAATTACACGAATATATTTTATATTATTTGTGGCTATTGTGAAGGGTATTGTTTGCCTATCTTCTTTCTCTGCCTAATTCTGGTTTGTATAAAGGAAGGATATTGATTGCTTTGAGTTTCTTTTGTAACTAGCAATTTTTCTGGAGATCTTTCTCAGCTGTAGGAATTCTGTGTTAGTATTTTTGAGGTCACTTATGCATACTATCATGTCCTCAGAGAATAGCAATACAATAACTTGCTCTTTTTCAATATGTATTCCTCTGATCTCTTTTCAAAGTTTTATTGCTCTAGCTAGAACTTCAAGAAGTTTATTGAATAGATAGAAGAGAGTAGAATGCCTAGTCTTATACCAAATATGGTAGAATTGCTTTATGTTTCTCTCCATTTAATTTCATGTTGGATATTATCTTGCTGTGTGTTACCTTTATTAAGTTTAAGTATCTCTTTCTTTCCAAGACTTTTAACATTTAAAGTTGGATTTTGACAAAGTTTTTTTTCAGCATCTAATGAGATGATCATGGATTTTTAAAAATCTCTTTATTTATGTGATGGATTAGGTTGGTGGAACTTCATACAGTGGGTCACTCCTGCATCCTTGTGATGAAACCTAGTTGCTCATGGTGAATGATGTCTTTGATTAATTCTTGGATTAGGTCTGTCTGTATTTTTGAGTATTTTTGCATGAATGTTCATAAGGGAAATTGGATCTGTCTTTTTCTGTTTTGGATGAGTCTTTCTTTGGTATAGGTAGAAGGGTGACTGTGGCCTCATAAAAGGAGGCAGTGTTCTTCCTGTTTCTGCTTTGTCAAATATTTGAGGAGTATTGGCATTAGGTCTTCTTTTAAATCTGGGAAGAATTCTGGGCTAAAACCACCTTTCCATGGGATTATTTAGTTGGGATTCTTTTTTTTCCCAACTTAACTGAGCTTTAATTATGATGAATTACACAATTAGCAAAGAGGACAAGAGTCACCTTTCTGAGAAAACACAGGGTAGTCTTGTGTTTCCCTTCAGCCATGTTCCCAGGCAGGTCTTCCTGAGAATGAATGAATGAATGAATGAATGTGGAACTTTAGGGAACCAAGTGTATCTTTTTTTTCTTTTTTCTTTTTTTTTTTATTCGACATATTTTTATTTACATTTCAAATGATTTCCCCTTTTCTGGTCCCCCCACTCCCAGAAAGTCCCATAAGCCCACTTCCCTCCCCGTTTTCCCACCCACCCCTTCCCACTTCCCTGTTCTGGTTTGCCCTATAGTGCTAAAATGAGTCTTTCCAGAACAAGAGGCCACTCCTCCATTCTTCTTGTACCTCATATGATGTGTGGATTATGTTTTGGGTATTCTAGTTTTCTAGGTGAATATCCACTTATTAGTGAGTGCATACCATGATTCATTTTTTGAGACTTGGTTACCTCACTTAGTATGATGTTCTCCAGTTCCATCCATTTGCCTATGAATTTCATGAATTCATTGTTTCTAATGGCTGAATAGTACTCCATTGTGTGTATATACCACATTTTTTGCATCTATTCTACTGTTGAGGGATACCTGGGTTCTTTCCAGCTTCTGGCTATTATAAATAGGGCTGCTATGAACATAGTGGAGCATGTATCCTTATTACATGCTGGAGAATCTTCTGGGTATATGCCCAGGAGTGGTATAGCAGGATCTTCTGGAAGTGAGGTGCCCAGTTTTCTGAGGAACCACCAGACTGATTTCCAGAGTGGTTGTACGAATTTGCAACCTCACCAGCAGTGGAGGAGTGCTCCTCTTTCTCCACATCCTCACCAACACCTGCTGTCTCCTGAATTTTTAAACTTAGCCATTCTGACTGGTGTAATGTGATATCTCAGGGTTGTTTTGATTTGCATTTCCCTGATGACGAATGAAATTGAGCACTTTTTACGATGCTTCTCTGCCATCTGAAGTTCTTCAGGTAAGAATTCTTTGTTTAACACTGTACCCCATTTTAATAGGGTTATTTGGTTTTCTGGGGTCTAACTTCTTGAGTTATTTGTATATATTGGATGTTAGCCCTCTATCTGATGTAGGGTTGGTGAAGATCTTTTCCCAATTTGTTGGTTGCCGATTTGTCCTCTTGATGGTGTCCTTTGCCTTACAGAAACTTTGTAATTTTATGATGATTGCTTCTATGTTCTTAGTGTTTATAGAACTATTTAGATAGTTTACCTAATCCTGACTTAACTTTGTAATTGGGATCTGTCTAGAAAATCATTCATTTCATTAAGATTTTCTAATTTTGTGAAGTACAGGCTTTTGAGAGGTCCTCTTTGGCGGTTTTTTCTTTCTTCCCTTTTTATGATAAATATTTTATTCAATTTATGGATCACTTTGGAAAGAGTTGACACCTTTACAGGATTGAGTCATTGAAAGACAAAGGTAGAATATGTCTCCAATCATGTTGAGTTTTTGATGTCTTTTATCAGTGACACACAGTTGTTGGTTTATATACAAACATTTTCAAATCTCCAACTGAAATTGTGATTTGATACTTTCATGAGTTCCAGTTTTTTTCTTCATATATTTTGCAGCTCTTCTGTTTGATGCATAAATACTTAACTTTTCTGATTGGTGGATTGTCTCTTTCATCATATGCTTCGCTCCATGTCTGAAAGCTTTCTTTGCACTGAAGTTTGTGCATAGCCATTTCTCCTTAAAGCTAACTTCATTTTTTCTTTTGCTTTTTAAAAAAATTAGATATTTTCTTCATTTACATTTGAAATGTTATCCCCTTTCCTGGTTTTCTCTCCTCATTCCCCCTCCCCTGCTCACAAACCCACATGCTCCTGCTTCCCTATCTTGGCATTTCCCTATATTAAGGCATTGAGTTTTCTCAGGACCAAGGGCCTCTCCTTCCTTTGATGTCCAACAAGGCCATCCTCTGCTACATATGCAGCTAGATCCATGGGTTCCTCCATGTGTACTCTTTGGTTGCTGGTTTAGTTCCTATGAACTCTGGGGGTATTAGTTGGTTCATATTGTTGTTCCTCCTATGGGACTGCAAGCTCCTTCAGCTCCTTCAGTCCTTTCTCTAGCTCCTCAATTGGGAACCTTGTGCTCAGTCTAATGGTTGACTGAAAGCCTCCACCTCTGAATTTGTCAGATACTGGCAGAGCCTCTCTGGATACAGCTATATCAGACTCCTGTCAGCAAGTGCTTGTTGACCTCTACAATAGTGTCTGGGTTTGTTGACTGTATATGGTATGGATGGATCCCCAGGTAGGACAGTCTCTGGATGGTCTTTCCTTTAGTCTCTGCTACACACTTTGTCTCTGTATCACCTTCCATGGATATATTCTTCCCCCTTCTAAGAAGGACCAAAGTATCCATACTATAAATAAGCCCCCAAGTAAATGTTATACTTTGTAAGAGTAGCCATGATCATATCTCTTGACAGTAACACAAGAGTAGCTAAGAAAATAGCCAAGAACAAAACAAGACCTCTGTTGTTTTGGAGACCTTAGAGTTCTCTGTGACCAATAACCTTTAGAGAGAATTTGGAAGACCCAACCATGAAAACTTTATAAAAATACCAAATTTTGCATGATTATTTTAAAAGTAGAAAGGTAGCAGATCACACACTATGTAGAGTTTTAGCTCAATATCATTCAAGTAATGAGGAAGAGATGCAATGAATTATAGAGAATTTTCTCTGCCTTTTAATGTTTTAAGTGATGTCATCGATGTCTAAGATATGACCTTATGATGATCATTTTTATAACATAAAATGATATGAAACTTCCATGGAGGACAGGATATGTGACATATATATATACATATACATATATACATATACATATATACATATTCACACCATATATATATATATATATACACATACACACACACATATATATATATATATACACAAAATATATGAACAAAGTTTAGTATTATTTAGTTTAACCTTTGTCTTAAGTTTATAGTTGATGAGCATAGCAAATGACTATTCACAAGACAATGAAAGCCTATGAATAAATTCCTGATATCAGTATGTTTATCCTTTGGAATTGATAATTTTAAATCTCATTATCTAAATGATACTAGAATCCTTTCAAACATTTTCTATGTATTATTAATCACATTTTACCAGTGAAGGATGAATTGTGATGTTGAAATGTGTATACATTTCTCACAAACTTTCAGCACCATAAAAATTCTTTGCTTTATTATCATTAACTGGAAATCTTAAGAGTATTGCATAAGTTCTAAGATATAAATCCATAATTTAAATAAGCAAAGATATGAATATCCTGGAAGTCTGTTGTGTAGATTAAGAGTTAAAACTCATATGATTGAAACACATCTTGGAAATACTATAATAATCTAAATTACAGATATTTTAGAAAGATATGGTCAAAGGTTAGTTTTCTGGCCAGTGCTGAATCTAAAAGTGCAGATTACTCCCTTGGGTGGAAGAAACTATGATTTGTCCTTCCTGGAACTTAGAAAAAGTTTATGATAAAGGCGGAGAATAGTCAAGTCTAAGGCTTGTTTATCTGTTTATATGAATGCTTATGTGTGAGAACCAGAAGCCACAGTCTTTGACTTCATGGATATAAAAGAAGATGCTAGTGCCTAGAACTACAACAGAGCAAGTCAGTGATAATGGATTTAAATTGTGTTCCCTATATCCTGGCAAAGGGGATACTGCTCATAATCCTTGAAGAATGGTTATACTATGAACATTCACATTCAATTGGATATGCATACATTATAGTTTCAAACTACAGTTAAATTAAAAATTACATGATTGAAGCTCTCAGTAGTCACAACATTATAATATGGCTATGATACTTGACCTTGAAGTGTAAGGCCTTTAGCAGTGCAGGAATTATAAATAAATATTAGTGACTGTACCTCTAGAAACCACAGAGAATTGGCAAAGTAGTTACCAAGTACAAAAGGTTTAGAAGAAAATATTTTTTCTAATTGTTTCCTGTCTAATTGACAGTCAGTTCAAAATAACACAGTTAACACATTAACAATGCACTGGACAAAGAAAAGAAAAGCTGTATATGTTGAGGAATTTGTAGTCATACAATGTAAAAGCACTTGTTTTCACACAAAGTCCAGAGATCTGTGTGAGAACTAGATATTACTGTCCAGTGCTAGCTGGCAAAGCATAAAAGTCACTAGCTGACACCTACAAAGAAGACAAGTGGTCAATGAGACTTTTGTTGTCCAATTAGTTTAATTATTTCTAAAACACCATATAACTGTACAATGAAAAATAATATAATTAAATATATTGTATTTTAAAAGCAGATTAAAATTTTCAAATTCTGTATGCCTAGAAAATAATTGTTGAAAAATTTAGAAATTTAAATGACAGTAAGAAGAGTTAGGAGTAGAGGTTGAAAGGAACTAACAAAGAAAGATATGGTGTAGGCATATTAAAATAATAAAATATAAGAATACTATGAAAAGAGAACAGAAAACTCCCAAAGTAATGCAAAATACTACAAAGTAAAGAATCTATGATGATATCATTGAAAATGCAGCATAAATTACCAAAATTAGCACGTATAATTTCTATTATCCATTAAATATTATTGATAATAGAAACCCAAACCAAAAGATCATAAGTTTACCTTTTAATTCATATAAAGAGAATAGTTTTAGCTATCCTGGGTTTTTTGTTGTTCCAGATGAATTTGATAATTGCTCTTTCTAACTCTGTGAAGATATCTACACAATGGAGTACTATTCAGCCATTAGAAACAATGAATTCATGAAATTCTTAGGCAAATGGATGGAGCTAGAGAACATCATACTAAGTGAGGTAACCCAGACTCAAAAGGTGAATCATGGTATGCACTCACTAATAAGTGGTTATTAACCTAGAAAACTGGAATACCCAAAACATAATCCACACATCAAATGAGATACAAGAAGAAAGCAGGAGTGGTCCCTGGTTCTGGAAAGACTCAGTGAAACAGTATTTGGCAAAACCAGAATGGGGAACTGGGAAGGGGTGGGAGGGAGGACAGGGGAAGAGAAGGGGGCTTACGGGACTTTCGGGGAGTGGGGGGGGGGCTAGAAAAGGGGAAATCATTTGAAATGTAAATAAATTATATCGAATAAAAAAAATTAAACTAGAAAAAAAAAAGAATTGAGTTGGGATTTTGATGGGTATTGCATTGAATCTTTATAGTGCTTTAGGCAAAATGGCCATTTTAACTATATTGATTCTACCGATCCATGAGCATGGGAGGTTTTCCCATTTTTTGAGGTCTTCTTCCATTTCCTTCTTCAGAGTCTTGAAGTTCTTGTCATACAGATCTTTCACATGTTTGGTAAGAGTCACCCCAAGATACTTTATACTGTTTGTGGCTATTGTGAAGGGGGTCATTTCCCTAATTTCTTTCTCAGCCTGCTTATCCTTTGAGTATAGGAAGGCCACTGATTTGCTTGAGTTGATTTTATAACCTGCCACTTTGCTGAAGTTGTTTATCAGCTGTAGGAACTCTCTAGTGGAGTTTTTTGGGTCACTTAGGTAGACTATCATGTCGTCTGCAAATAATGATAGTTTGACTTCCTCCTTTCCAATTTGTATCCCTTTGACCTCCTTATGTTGTCGAATTGCCCGAGCTAGTACCTCAAGTACAATATTGAAAAGATAAGGAGAAAGGGGGCAGCCTTGTCTGGTCCCTGATTTCAGTGGGATTGCTTCAAGTTTCTCTCCATTTAATTTGATGCTGGCTACCGGTTTGCTGTATATTGCTTTTACTATGTTTAGGTATGGGCCTTGAATTCCTGTTCTCTCCAAGACTTTAAGCATGAAAGGATGCTGAATTTTGTCAAATGATTTTTCAGCATCCAATGAAATGACCATGTGGTTTTGTTCTTTGAGTTTGTTTATGTAGTGGATTGCATTGATGGATTTCCGTATATTGAACCAACCCTGCATTCCCGGGATAAAGCCTACTTGATCATGGTGGATGATCGTTTTGATGTGTTCTTGGATTCGGTTGGCAAGAATTTTATTGAGTATTTTTGCATCGATGTTCATAAGGGAAATTGGTCTGAAGTTCTCTTTCTTTGTTGGATCTTTGTGTGGCTTTGGTATCAGCGTAATTGTGGCTTCGTAGAAGGAATTGGGTAGTGTTCCTTCTGTTTCTATTTTGTGGAATAGTTTGAAGAGTATTGGTGTTAACTCTTCTTTGAAGGTCTGGTAGAATTCTGCACTGAAACCATCTGGTCCTGTGATTTTTTTGGTTGGAAGACTTTCTATGACTCCTTCTATTTCTTTAGGCTTTATGGGACTGTTCAGATGGTCTAGTTGGTCCTGATTTAATTTTGGTATTTGGTATCTGTCAAGGAAATTGTTCATTTCCTCCAGATTCTCCAGTTGTGTTGAGTACAGGCTCTTGTAATAGGATCTGATGATTTTTTGGATTTCCTCAGTTTCCGTTGTTATGTCTCCCTTTTCATTTCTAAGTTTGTTAATTTGGATACTTTCTCTGTGCCCTTTGGTCAGTCTGGCTAAGGGTTTATCTATCTTGTTGATTTTCTCAAAGAACCAGCTCCTGGTTTTGTTGATTTTTTGTATGGTTCTCTTTGTTTCTACTTGATTGATTTCGGCCCTGAGTTTGATGATTTCCTGCCTTCTACTCCTCCTGGGTGAAATAGCTTCTTTGTGTTCTAGGGCTTTCAGGTGTGCCATTAAGTTGGTAATGTATGCTCTCTCCATTTTCTTTTTGGAGGCACTCAGGGCTATGAGTTTTCCTCTTAGCACTGCTTTCATTGTGTCCCATAGATTTGGGTATGTTGTGTTTTCATTTTCATTGTGTTCTAAAAAGTCTTTAATTTCTTTCTTTATTTCTTCCTTGACCAAGGTATCATTGAGTAGAGTATTGTTCAATTTCCACGTGTATGTGGGTTTTGAAAATCTGGGGGAATCAGTATCCCTGACCTCAAGCAATACTACAGAGCAATAGTGTTAAAAACTGCATGGTATTGGTACAGTGACAGGCAGGAGGATCAATGGAACAGGATTGAAGATCCAGAAATGAACCCACACACCTATGGCCACTTGATCCTCGACAAAGAGGCTGAAAACATCCAATGGAAAAAAGATAGCCTTTTCAACAAATGGTGCTGGTTCAACTGGAGGTCAGCATGCAGAAGAATGCGAATTGATCCATCCTTGTCTCCTTGTACTAAGCTCAAATCCAAATGGATCAAGGACCTCCACATAAAGCCAGACACTCTGAAGCTAATAGAAAAGAAACTGGGGAAGACCCTTGAGGACATCAGTACAGGGAGAAAGTTTCTGAACAGAACACCAATAGCGTATGCTCTAAGAGCAAGAATTGACAAATGGGACCTCATAAGGTTACAGAGTTTCTGTAAGGCAAAGGACACCATCAAGAGGACAGATCGGCAACCAACAAATTGGGAAAAGATCTTCACCAATCCTACATCAGATAGAGGGCTAATATCCAATATATATAAAGAACTCAAGAAATTAGACTCCAGAAAACCGAACAACCCTATTAAAAAATGGGGTACAGAGTTAAACAAAGAATTCTCACCTGAAGAACTTCGGATGGCGGAGAAGCATCTTAAAAAATGCTCAACTTCATTAGTCATTAGGGAAATGCAAATCAAAACAACCCTAAGATTTCATCTTACACCAGTCAGAATGGCTAAGATTAAAAATTCAGGAGACAGCAGGTGTTGGAGAGGGTGCGGAGAAAGAGGAACACTCCTCCACTGCTGGTGGGGTTGCAAATTGGTACAACCACTCTGGAAATCAGTCTGGAGGTTCCTCCGAAAACTGGGCACCTCACTTCCAGAAGATCCTGCTATACCACTCCTGGGCATATACCCAGAGGATTCCCCACCATGTAATAAGGATACATGCTCTACTATGTTCATAGCAGCCCTATTTATAATTGCCAGATGCTGGAAAGAACCCAGGTATCCCTCAACAGAAGAGTGGATGCAAAAAATGTGGCATATCTACACAATGGAGTACTATTCAGCCATTAGAAACAATGAATTCATGAAATTCTTAGGCAAATGGATGGAGCTAGAGAACATCATACTAAGTGAGGTAACCCAGACTCAAAAGGTGAATCATGGTATGCACTCACTAATAAGTGGTTATTAACCTAGAAAACTGGAATACCCAAAACATAATCCACACATCAAATGAGATACAAGAAGAAAGCAGGAGTGGTCCCTGGTTCTGGAAAGACTCAGTGAAACAGTATTTGGCAAAACCAGAACGGGGAACTGGGAAGGGGTGGGAGGGAGGACAGGGGAAGAGAAGGGGGCTTACGGGACTTTCGGGGAGTGGGGGGGGCTAGAAAAGGGGAAATCATTTGAAATGTAAATAAATTATATCGAATAAAAAAATAACAAAAAAAATAATTCATATAAAGATATCAAGTGATGAAATTTAACCAAATATCACATTAATGTTTTATTAAAATTGGAAGAAATAACAATTAGTAAGTGATTTTTTTTTTTTTTACTATATTTGAAGTTGTCCTCATTCAGTGAGAAAAATACTATGAAGTATTTGAATTCCACTGGTTTTTATTTAGTGGCAAGTGGCATACTTCCAATACAAATGAATTAAGGTTTATATTATACACTATGAATATAATACACTTATAAATTCTGTAATCTTGTGTTATATGAAGTTTATTTCTTCCTTTGATTTTCAGTGTTTACCTGTGATCTGCAAATATTAAATGAAAATTTCATTAAAAAATCATTTTATGTATTTATATTCTAAATCTTGCCCCCCCCAACCTGATCCTGACACCAAGAGTTTTTCACCTGATTCCCTCTCCAATTTTTCTCTAAGAAGGTGCTCCCCCATCCACCTATCTCATTCCTATTACCCGGTTACCACTCTATCCCCACTGCCACTTCACCCACCTGCCCCCCATCTTACTCCCCTCATCCTCCTTCTCTAGGGCATCAAGTCTCTACAGAATTAGGTTCATCCTCTCCCACTGAGGCTGGACAAGGCAGTCCTCTGTGATGTAGGTGCCAGTGGCCACAGAATATCCCGTGTATGCTCTTGGATTGATGACTCAGTCCCTGGAAGCTCCCAGGGGTCTGGGTTACTTGATACTATTGTTTTTCCTTTTTTAAAAATTTATTTGATATATTCTTTATTTACATTTCAAATGATATCCCCTTTCCTGGATCCTCCCCTCCCCTAAAGTCCCATAAGCCCTCTTCCCTCTCCATCTTCCCTAATCACCCTCTTCTCATTTCCCTGTCCTGCTATTCCTTTACAATGCTGCACTGAGCCTTTCCAGGACCAGGAATCTCTCCTTCCTTCTTCTTGGGCATCATTTAATATGTGAATTGTTTCTTAGGTATTCTGAGCTTCTGGGTTAATATCTGCTTATCAGTGAGTGCATATCATGTGTGTTCTTTAGTGATTGGGTCACCTTACTCAGAATGACATTCTCCTGAAAATTAAAATTACAAAGCTTCTGTAAAGCAAAGGACACTGTCAATAGGACAAAATGCAAACCAACAAATTGGGAAAAGATCTTTACCAACCCTACGTCCGACAGAGGGCTAATATCCAAGATATACAAAGAACTCAAGAAGGTAGACGCCAGAGAGCCAAATAACCCTATTAAAAATGGGGTACAGAGCTAAACAAAGAATTTTCACTTGAGGAATATCGAATGACTGAGAAGCACCTAAAGAAATGTTCAACACCCTTAGTCATCAGGGAAATGCAAAACAAAACAACCCTGAGATTTCACCTCTTACCAGTCAAAATGGCTAAGATCAAAGCTCAGGAAAAAAATAGGTGCTGGTGTGGATCTGGAGAAAGGGGAACACTTTTCTACTGCTGATGGGGTTGCAAGCAGTGGAAAAGTGTTCCCCTTTCTGGTACAACCACTCTGGAAATCAGTCTGGTGGCTTCTGAGAAAACGGCATGATACTATCGGAGTGCCACGGTGGCCCAGTGATATCTGTAAAAAATATTTTACAGGCAGAGGTGAGAAATATCTCCTGGGACAGTGGAACTCCCTGTAAATTCAGAAGCTGAAAATCTCACTTGGCAATTTACTGTACTTCTGAAACTCTCCTTCTTAGTGGCCAAAACTAAGAAATACCAAGCATATTAAGATGTAAAAGAATACATTTTGTAGCCAAAAAGTTCTGCAAAGCTTTGCTCCTATTGTTTATGTAATTATGGTAGAAAAAGCATTTTTAGCAGACAGTAAAAGTTTCCAGGAACTCTAAGTCATAGGTTCTTTCTTGTTCTTTCTTTCTTTCTTTTTTTTTTTTTTTGTCATTCCTTGAAGGGCAGATGGATTTCAAACAATAGGTCCAGACTAAGGATATTTGCATATGAAGAACCTTATACAGAACCTGATAATACAAGTGGCCAGGTAGAAAAAATTTATATTTGAGTTGGTACCTAGTTCATAGCTACTCCCCCATCCCAGAGGCCAGGCTTTCTATCTTGCAACTAAATGTGGATATCCCAGGGACATCCAAAGCAGACAAGTTAATTGTGTTCTGCTTTTAACTCTTGATATTGCTTGTTATGCAGACAGGCTATCTCTACCCAGGCTCACCTGGATAGCAATGGAGGCCTATGAGGAACTATGATGTTTTGCAGACCCCACCTAGGGAGTCTTGGGCAAAACAACATTTTTAGCTTATCCAGGTGTGATTCAAGACACAGTAGATACTTTGTACTCAGAGAGACACTTGGAGTAGGTAGTTAGTTAGCTCACGGAGCTATGCCTAAGGGTAGCAACCGATTAGTTCACCAGGGGGTGATTGTGAGGGTGGGGGGCTAATGCAGCCCCAGGCATGACACAGATAAGAATGCAACGGTCTGACTAGGCAAAAGTGCTCCTGGGAGGACAACTCGGGCCAGGCGGCTCTCTAAGTTCTGCAATGCCGCCATCTTCTCTGGGAAGCTAGGTCTGGGATCCATTCTTCCTCAGCATCTGGGCTAGTGAGACATTGGAGCCAAGATGAAGAAGTAGTTTAACTGCATGATCCAACTGGCCAACTGGACTATGGCTGGACCATGGGTAAATACCCTGTATTGCCTGAGAAAACGGAGGCTTTAACAGAAGAATGTGATGCTTAATTTGAGATGTTAACTTAACTGGACTAGAAAAATACATTCAGATTCTTACCGCCTCTGTGGTTGTGTCTGTCTGTCATCCCGCTGGACCTGTTTCATCTCCTAATATCCAGAATTCCTCCTCGGATTTAGTTCTGGGCTGGGACTGGTCCGTGGCACTGGAGGACCCCACTATACCACTACTGGGCATATACCCAGAAGATTCCCCAGCATGTAATAAGAACACATGTTCTACAATGTTCATAGCAGTTTATAACAGCCAGAAGCTGGCTAAAAAGAACTCAGATATTCCTCAATGGAGAAATGGATTCAGAAAATGTGGTATATTTACACTATGAAATACTACTCAGCTATTAAAATGAATTCATGAAATTCTTAGGCAAGTGGGTGGAACTGAAGACTGTTATTCTTCTTATGGGGTTTCAGTCCCTATCAGTTCCTTTAACCTTCTTCTACAGAGATCTCAGATGTCAGTTTAATGGTTGGCATCTATTTGCATCTGTCTGAGGAAGCTGCAGGTAGAGCCTTTCAGAGGACAGTCCTGCTAGGCTCATGTCTACAAGCAAAACATGGAATCAGTTAAGTGTGATAATTATAGGAGAGCTAGTAACTTATATTTTCAAAACCTACTGGTAGGGATAAGAAAATACACCCAATTTGATAGAAACAGGAGAAACTTTTCAGATATAAATATATTTTTATTGTGCCTTTTGTCATAAATACCATGATGAAATTTCATATGTGACTCTGCTCACATTTATTGAATTGTCTCTTGTTCTGTGTATCCATGCAGTAACATCTGTCAGTGGCTTAATGTTTTATCATATTGTCTGCTCTAGTGTGGCAATGTTTGTGTTCAAATAGTCATTATTTGACTTCATGTATTTCCAAAGTACAAGAATCAGTATACTGAAAATTTAGAAATCTCAGAGTGAAGCTAAAACATGCAACACTTAAGTAGAATTGTTATCTGTATTTTTTATGACCTGTTATAAATAATTCTCTCACTTACTCCTCTGCACCAATCATTTCCTCCTGGATGGAGGCTCCTTAAGGGTCAGGAAATAAACTAAACTTTCAAGGTTCTGGAAGTAATGAAGCTTACAAGTTTAGATGTTCTTAAAACTTATGAGATAAGAAAGACCTCCTTCCTATCCACAATCATGTAAAAACTAATAACAGCTAAAGCAAAAGTGATGGAAAAGCTGAGTTTCCTATAAAACTAGCACTGAGTTCTGGGAGTGCAACCTTTATGAATCACCATCCATGATGTAATGAACATTTCAATGGCACAGCTGCCTTTGAAATATCCATGTTTCAACCTTTCACTTGCACTCTCTTAAGTAATTCCAATAAACAAAGTGATTCACTATGCCAGATACTGATACATTTTTTTTTTACTTGATGCAATTTGTTCTTTTATTGGTCTGGGATATGTACATGGTTAAATCTTCTCAGAACAGTCACACAACAGTGTGGAAATATATTTTAAGTAATTGTTTTACTTTATTTTATTTTGTCTAAGGCACCTTAAACCCCAGTTGATAGAAAAGCAGTAGCTTTTAATAACCTTAAGGGTTATGCAAATGGTATTTTATTTGAACAGAATTCTGCCATTCAGACTGAAAATGTACAATTATTTTGTTAGATATTCATTGAAATTTTAAATATTGATATGTGCCCAATTGCAAAATTCACATTAAAATTAGCTATCAAACTGGTTTCCTTCTTGAAAATAGGTAATAAACTGGGAAAAGGGATAACATTTGAAATGCAAATAAATAAAATATCCAATTAAAAAACAGAAAAAGAAAATAGGTAATTGATTTGAAAAATTTTGACATTGATATTTTGTATCCAGCAAAATTTCTATGTTGAGAAAAACATCTTGTATCTGTTGAAGAAGGATGGAAGGATTGTAAAGTGTAACAGGTCATAAAGGAATACAGTTTTGTTTCTTTAAAACACCAATATTATTTTCTATACCATTGAGGGGATGGGTGATGAAGAATTAAAAAATTCTGTAGGTAGGTGGAGAAATGGTTAGGATACTAATGTTTTTGCTTTATAACCAAGGGGAAATGAAATTGATTTCCCAGAATCCATGTGAAACATGTTTAATAAATATATATTTGAGACCTAAAACTCTTAACTAGGCAAGTGAATGAAAACATGTCAATAGCACTGATCAATAGAGAGTGAAATTTATTCAGTAAAGTATCTCCCCAATTTTCATGTGTTCAGTGCTGGCCAGAGATTTGGGTATACCTATGTATAAAACACAAGTCAAGACCATCAAGGCTGTAAATTTTTAATAAGCACTCCAAGTAGCATTGAGATTATTATGTAAGTGCTATATGCTCAGAAAGAATAAACCTCTCAATATGTTCAGAGCCACTACATTGGAAAATTCTTTCATAAAGTATCGTGCACAGTGGGTTGATTCTTTCTATATGATATGTCTGAGCTACATTAACAATAGAGTGATACAGCTGACTAGATAATGAGTGAGGAAGGCATTCAATAGTTAGAAAGCTGATAAAACACTTTACAACACTAATGGAATCATGGAGATAAATGAGACTAATATAGTTTGAAAATGATCATCTCCTATTTTAAAGAAAGATTTAACATGTATAAATATTGTATATTTTTATGTTCATGTCTCATCTTTTGTATAATGTGTCTCAGTACACTGAGCATTGCATATAAAACAGAAGTATAAAATCTTTGCTAAATAAAACATAACATTTTCTTTAAAAGGCTATTCTATATACAATAATTAGTAAGTAAATTTAAATAATCTTTCCTGTGAATCACATCATTATTTTATTTCTTTTACTGAACAATAAATATAGAAAAGTACTTTATGTAAAACTTTTAAGTGAGAGAGCACCAATCAGCTGAGAAGGCTTAGACTATTATGTGGTATTTTGAATTTAGTACAGTTCTCCCAGTAAAGTTATTTAGATACATATTCATAAAAACAGAGAAAATAACATAAAGTACCCCTAGCATTTATGATTAATTCATTTAAACTCATGGTTTCTATACTCATTAATGAAATAATTATCAATTATGAGTTTTGAATAACTACTTTATGACTATTCCTTAATTATAGTGGGACAAATCTAAGGAAACAAAGATAGAAAATCCATAGAATGACCCATATGTACACTTTAGTTTGGGTAACAAAAGGTTGAAATGACCTTTTTGTGTACTAATTTCAGAACTTGTATTTTTTTATTTTTCATCTTTATTTTCATTGCATATCTGTATTTTTCACAGGAAAAATATTTTCACAAAAATAATTGCCTTTTTTCTCTGAGGAAAGAACCAGGTAATCTGACATTGTTGACATGATGAAATGTGTCAATAAAAGATGTTCATAGGAGAAGTTCAGCAGTGGGTTGTTGTACATGAAAGAATCAGAAGGCGTCCTTCAGCAGTTAGTGATACTTGGATGATATATGAAAACTTGCCAGAGTGGTGAGAGCATGAGAATATTCTTACAGATGAATTAGTCCTCTTGCTTAGATCTGTTTCAGCAAGAACTGTCATATTTTCCATACACTTGTCCATCATAGAAATACATGTACACAAATGCATTTAGTGTCAATACTGAAGATAATGAAGAATTAGAATACATTTACAAGGCATCTTTTTCATTATATGCAAATTCTGTAGGAAAAGCAAATCTTCCATGTTCTGAAAATTTCATGAAAATAATTACGAGGAACATCAATAAAGTACTAAATCATGCTGGAGGTATATTTCAAAAGTACATATAGCAAATCCCAGCAACCACATGGTCACTCACAATCATCCATAATGAGATCTGATGCCCTCTTTTTATGTGTCTAAAGACAGCTCCTGCGTACTTACGTATAATAATATTTTTTTAAAACGATCTCAAGAAAAGAGAATACTTCTTTTTTTGTATTTGCTGGGCAGTGGTGGAACATACCTTTAATCCCAGAACTTAAGAGGCAGAGGCAGGTGGATTTCTGAGTTTGACGCCATCCTCGTCTACAGAGTGAGTTCAAGGACAGCCAGGGCTACACAGAGAAACCCTATCTAGAAAAAAACAAAACAAAACAAACAAGACAAAACAAAACAAAAAACCAAAAATGTACATATAGTCCAGAACTTTTTGATAAAAATCCAATAGATTAATTTGAAAAAATATTTTAGTGTACAACATTGAAAACTAAATCTAGGAATTTCATATTTGGTATGAAGATAGCATCAATTTTGTGTACTCAAATCATTTAAATTTATTAATCTTGTACAGAAGGTTTTAGAGGTTGTATATGCTCAGCCCAGGGACTGGCACTATTACAATGTGTGGCCCTTTTCTAGTAAGTGTGGCCTGTGTGACTTTGTAGGAGTAGGTGTGTAAATGTAGGTGTGGCTCTTAGGCCCTCACCATAGCTGGTAGAAGCCAGTCTTCCACTAGCCAACTTCAGATAAAGATGTAGAACTCTCAGACCTGCCTGCACCATGTTTGCCGGGATGCTGTTATGCTTCTTCCTTGATGATAATGGACTGAACCTCTGATCTGTAAGTCAACCTCAATTAAATTTTGTCCTTATAAGAGTTTCCTTGGTCATGGTGTCTATTCACTGTAGTAAACCCCTAACTAAGCCAGAAGTATATATTACTTAGTGTTAGAGCTCTTTCTTATACTCATGAATGCTTGGATTCGATACACAGTTGCACAATAAACAACAACAACAGCAACAGCAGGAGCAACAACAAAACCCCATCTCTTTGTTACAGACATTTCACAAAATCTTGTTAATTCTTGAAGTCTTTGGCATCCTCTCAATTTCACTCACACCTCCTGTCTCTTCTTTCCTGGCACCACAGGACATAAAATCTATGTATCACTGGCAGGTTTTCATGATAGTAGTTTGTAGACATTTGTGATAGATGTATGGATTTACTTTTTGCTATAATTTTAATAGTGGTTGTGAATTTGACTATGAGGAACACTAGAATTATCTTGTCAGTTCATTCAATTAGGGATTAAATTTTGTTGACCCGTCCAGCAGGTCCAGTTATTCCAGGGTTGCAAAGGGGCACTCTCCTGAGAGTCAAATGGGGGAGGGGGGAGAAGAACGGAGACCAGGCAGAGGGAGGTTCAACTGTCAAGGTCTCCATTTAATGTTCTGGGGTGCACAGGTTTTAATCTCTCAGGGGAAGAGCTCTTCTCAAGGCAAGAACAAAGTAGGGAAGGGCAATCTTAGCAGTTTCAGTGGGAAGAGATAAGGGTCCTCTGGTGGATACATCTGATGTTTGCACAGGCTGGAGCCAACCCCAGTTTTCTCAGGACTTCCTTCCACCACAATTACTGGAGAGGCTCTTCTTTGTTTTACTCAGAACCTTTGCCCTGTCAGCTCTCTGGGCCGAAGTGAGGATCTCTAATGGTTTCCCACATTTTGTTACTTTTTGGAAAATATTATATTGATGTTTAAAATTATACCACTTATGTATGAAGACATATTGTATAGTCTTCATTTCTTTGTAAATTTTTCATCTAGGTAAAAATACTGAACATGTTATTTCTGTCTTTTATTGCCTTTAAGTAAAATTTGTTAAATCAACACACACATTACTCATACAGTAGCTTGCTTCTAAAACCTGTGGGGTCTCCACACCCCATAGAAATGATATTGCATCCATAATTAAAAAGACTTCAAGAATTAACAAGATTTTGTGAAATGTCTGTAACAAAGAGATGGGGTTTTGTTGTTGCTGCTGCTGTTGCTGTTGTTGTGGCCTCAACTTTTAGCTCTCAACTATCCTTTCCTTCAGGCAGAAAGAATCAGCAAAACAAGGAGGGAAGTAGAAAAAATACCAGAAAGAACGATGTAATCACTCCAGATCTCAGATTGTCTATATTATATTTCTGGCCTGTATTATTCTTTTGAGAAATAATGCATATAGTCTATATTTTTATATTCATAAGCCATGTTTAGAAAAAAAAGTCTTTCCTGATTTCTGATAGTCATCTAAAGCATTAAGTTCTTCAAAAGGCTGCACATTTGTTAATTATACATATAGATTAGGGACTGTGAAGTGATTCCTAAAATGGATACTATTATGGATAAAGCAGACAATAATTTATCAGGATATTCATTGCACATTATATGTATATTTAATTAGGTCACAGATTATCAACCAAGTGGGATAATGCACATTTTGCTTTAAATTATTTTTAAGAATAAAATTTCCTTATTGTTGGCGAGGATGTGGAGAAAGAGGAACACTCCTCCACTGCTGGTAGGATTGCAAGATGGTGCAACCACTTTGGAAATCAGTCTGGCGGTTCCTCAGAAAACTGTGCATGTCACTCCCTGAGGACCCTGTTATACCACTACTGGGCATATATCCAGAGGATTCTTCAGCATGCAATAAGGACACATGCTCAACAATGTTCATAGCAGCCCCACTTGTAGTAGCCAGAAGCTGGAAAGAACCTAGGTGTCCTTCAACGGAGGAATGGATACAAAAAATGTGGTATATTTACACAATGGAGTACTATTCAGCCATTAGAAACAATGAATTCATGAAATTCTTAGACAAATGGATGGAGCTGGAGAACATCATACTAAGTGAGGTAACCCAGTCTCAAAAGATCAATCATGGTATACACTCACTGATAAGTGGATATTAGCCTAGAAACTTTGAATACCCAGGACATAATCCACAAATTAAATGATGTCCAAAAAGAATGGAGGAGTGGCCCCTGGTTCTGGAAAGACTCAGTGTAAGAGTATAGGGGAATTCCAGAACAGGGAAGTGGGAAAGGGTGGATGGAAGAATAGGGGGACGGAAGAGAGCTTATGGGACTTGCGGGGAGTGGGGACCCAGAAAAGGGGAAATCATTTGCAATGTAAATAAAAATAAAATAAAATAAAATAAAATATATATAAAAAAGAATAAAATTTCCTGGGGTTGGAGAGATGGCTTAGCAGTTAAGAACACTGATGGTTCTTTCAGAAAGTCCTGAGTTCAATTCCCAGCAACCACATGGTGGCTCACAACCATCTGTAATGGAGTCTGATGCCCTCTTCAGGTGTGTCTGAAGAGAGTAATGTTGGTGTACTAATATGCATGAAATAAATAAATATTTTAAAAAAATAAAATTTCCTATTTTTGTTCATTTTTTTTCAAACCATAAACATTTAATATACTTAGCTTATGTATATGTTTGTTTTCTTTAAAATAAATTATTTGGGACAATTTCTAATAATAATTTCAACAGAAAATAAAATAGGATCTTACCTAAAAAGGAAATACATTTATTTTTGCTTTCCTCTTTCATAAAATTTTGATATTAACTACCAAAATGTACCAAAAATTTATTTTCCAATTCTTAGTAAATAATTTATTAAAGATTTATAAAGGATTATTATTATTATTATAGATTTTAAAAATAATTTTATTTATATCTCAAATGTTGTCCTTCTTTTTTTTCTCCCATCCTCAAAACCCTCAACCCTTTCTCCCTCCTGTTTGCCTCTAAGAGGATACTTCTCCACCTACCTACCCACTCCTGCCTTACCATTCTAGAACCCTCTTTGCTGAGACAACAATCTTCTATAGGACCAAGCATCTCCCATCCTATTGATGCCGAATGAGGCATTTTTCTATTACATATGTAGCAGGAGCCATGGACAAATCTATGTAAACTCTTTAGTTAGTAGTTTAGACCCTGGGAGCCATGAGGTTTCCAATTAGTTGATATTGTTGTTCTTACTATAAGGATTCAATTTACTTCAGCTCCTTCAGTCCTTCTCTAACTCTTCCATTGAGTTCCCTGGGATCAATGCAAAAATATTCATTAAAATTGTGATAAACCAAATTCAAGAATATATGAAAACCATCATTCACTAAGATTGTTTAATATATGAAAATTCATTAAAGTAATTGATATAAACAAGCCCAATGGGGGAATCACGTTAATTTTATTAAATGCTAAAAAAGCATTTGACAAAATAAAACTACTATTCAAGTTAACAGTATTGGAAAACACAGTTCAATGCAATCCCCATCAAACTTCCAATTCCATTCTCAACTCAGAGAATTAGAAAGCAATTCACAAATTTATTTGGAATAATATAAAACCCAGGAAAGTGAAAACTATCCTTAACAATAAAAGAACTTCTGGGGAAATCACCCTCCCTGACTTTAAGCTGTACAACAGAGCAATAGTGATAAAAACGGCATGGTATTTTTACAGTGACAGGCAGATAGATCAGTGGAATTGAACTGAAGACCCAGAAATGAGCCCACACACCTATGGTCACTTGATCTTTGACAAAGGAGCTAAAACCATCTAGTCGAAAAATAGAGAGAGCATTCTCAAAAAATGGTACTCGTTTAACTGGAGGTCAACATGTTGAAGAATGAAAATTGATCCATTCTTATCTCCGTTTACAAAGCTCAAGTCCAAGTGGATCAAGAACCTCCACATAAAACCAGATACACTAAATGTAATATAAGAGAAAGTGGAGAAAAACCTCAAACACATGGTCACAGGGGAAATTTTCTTGAACAAAAAAACCAATGGCTTCATAAGGTAAAGAACACTGTCAACAGGACAAAAAGGCAACCCACAGATTGGGAAAAGTTTTTTTTTTTTTTTTTACCAATCCTACACCCAATAGAGGACTAATATCCAATATATACAAAGAACTCAAAAAATTAGACTCCAAAGAGCCAAATTATCCTATTTCAAATGGGGAACAGGTAATTCTCAACTGAGGGAATTCATATGGCTGAAGAGCATCTAAAGAAAGGTTCAACATCCTTGGTCTTCAGGGAAATGCCAATCAAAATGACCCTGAGATTCCACCTCACACCAGTCAGAATGGCTAAGCTCAAAAATTCAGGTTGCATCAGATGCTGGAAGGATGTAGAGAAAGAACATTTCTCCATTGCTGGTGGGATTGCAAACTGGTTCAACCACTCTGGAAATCAGTCTTGGAGTTCCTCAGAAAATTAGACATAGTAACTGAGGACCCAGGTATACCTCCAGGATATATACCTAGAAGATGCTCCAACATGTAAAAAGGACACATGCTTTACTATGTTCTTAGCAGCCTTATTTATAATAGAAAGAAACTGGAAAGAAGCCAGATGTCCCTCAACAGAATAATGGATACAGAAAATGTGGTAAATTTTTACAATGGAGTGCTACTCAGCTATTAAAAACAATGACTTCATGAAATTCACAGGCAAATGAATGGAACTCAAAAATGTCTTCCTGATTGAGGTAACCAAGTCACAGTACAATACACATGGTGTTCACTCACTGATAAGTAGATATTAGCCCAAACATTTAAAATACCCAAGACATAATTCACAGAACATGTGAAGCTTAAGAAGAGTAAAGACAAAGGTGAGGATGCTTCAGTGTTTCCTAGAAGGGGGAACAAAATACTCACTGGAGGAAATATGGAGATAAATATGGAGCAGCCACAGAAGGAAAGGCCAACCAGAGATTGTGCCACCAGGGTATCAATCCCATATATAGTTTCTAACCCAGACGCTATTGTGGATACAGGGACGTGCTGCTGAACGAAGCCTGATATAGCTGTCTTCTGAGAAGATCTTCCAGAGCCTGACCTATGCAGATGAATATGATTGTAACCAACCATTGAACTGAGTTTGGGGCCCCAGATGGAGGAGTTCAAGAAGGGGCTAAAGGAGATGAGGGAGTTTTCATCTCCATGAGGGAGCAGCAGTGTCAATTGGCCAGATCTCCTGAAGCCCACAGATTCTGAACCCCACCAACCAAAGAGTACACATCGGGGGACCCATGACTCTGGCTGCATATTTGGCATAGTATGGCCTTGTTGGACAGTAGTAGGAACAGAAGCTCTTGGGCCTGATGGGGTTTATTGCACCAGTGTAGGTGAATGCCAGAGCAGAAAGGCTGGAGTGGGTAGGTGGGGGATGGAGAGGCAGGAGGAGAAGGGACTGAACAGGGAGTTCTGGAGACCTGGAAAGGAATAACATTTGAAATGTAAATAACGAAAATATCCAATAAAATAAAATAAGATATGAATGCGAATATAAAAAAGTATTGGTAAGATCTGGAATTCAAGGCCCTTACCTAAACACAATAAAAGCAATATACAGCAAACCAAGAGCCATTATCAAATTACATGTAGAGATACTTAAAGCAATCCCCCTAAAATCAGAGATAATATAAGGATGCCCATTCTCCCATATCTATTCAATATAATATTCAAATTTCTAGCTAGAGCAATAAGACAACAAAACACCAAGGGGATACAAATTGGAAAAGAAGTTAAGGTATTGCTATTTGCACATGATGTAATAATATACATAAGCAACCCCCCAAAATATACCAGAGAACTCCTACAGTTGATAAAAAAAACTTAAGCAATGTGGCTGAATATAAAATGAACTCAAACCTATCAATAGGATTCCTTTATACAAATGATAAACAGGCTAAGAATGAAATTTCGAAAACAAAAACCTTCACAATAGCCACAAGTAGTATAAAATAGCTCCGTGTAACACTTACCAAGCAAGTGAAAAATCTGTATGGAAAGAACTTAGAATCCCTGAGGAAAAAAATGGAGGAAAGATCTTTAATGCTCATGGATTGTTAGGATTGACATAGTAGAAATGCCAATCCTACCAAAAACAATCTACAGATTCAATTCATCCCCATCAAGGTTCCAACACAGTTCTTTGCAGACATGGAAAGAGCAATTCTCAATTTCATAAGGATAAACAAAAACTAAGGGTGACAAAAACAATTCTTGACAAATAAAATACTTTTGAGGGAATCTCTATCCCTTACTGCAAACTGTCCTACCTAGAAATAGTAATAAAAATCACATGGTATTGGTGCAGAGACAGATAAATTGATCAATGCAATAGAATTAAAGACACAGAAATGAACCCACACACATATGGACACTTGATCTTTGACAAAGAATTCAAAACCATACAGCAGAAGAAAGAAACCATCTTCATTAAATGGTGCTGGTCTAACTGGTAGTCTCCATGTATGTATAATTATTTTTTTTCTTTTGTCAGACTCAGAAAAAGGAACTTGTCTCATTTATACAGTTAGGAGTAAAATGAAGGGGATTCATCAATTTAAATAACTTGCAAAGTGTTTTTAAAAATAAGCCATATGCCTTTCTGCTGGGGTAGACTGCTAGTTAGGCTGCTCCTCTGGAGATACCATATCCTAAGCCATCTCAGAAGATCTGATGTACTCAGCCCATTTCGTAGGAACCCTCCAGAAGTCCCAGAGCTTCTTCTTGGAATCCAGTGAACTAGGGGCCCATCACCACCCAACCGTCTAGTCCCTCAACCCCACAGAAAACTCTCCCTTTCTGCCAGGTCCTTTCAACTTGTCAGTCTCTGCCTCTGGAGACAACATATCCTGAGCCATCCCAGAAGATGCACTATACTGAGGGCAACTGACACCTCAGTCTGACACATCCATGGAGATTTACTGCACACAAGGTAACTAAGCAGCTGATCATCAGCTTGTCTGCTCCCGTAAAGACAACACAGAATGAAGGCATCCATGGAGCACAACTGCACACAGGGCAATGGGGCAAGAGAAAGCATAGTCTGCAGACCTCCTGGAGGACTTGTGGCATGCAGGGCAACTGACCCAATAAACTGAAAGCCTCTCTGCAATTCTACTGAGTCACACAGACCAGAAAACACCAGAGAAAATGATATGGTGAGAGGCAAGCACAAGACAATAAGCAACAAAACCCAATATACATTGGCATTATCAGAACCAGTTCTCCCATTACAACAAACCCTGAATATACTAACACACCTGAAATTCACTTAAAATTTAATGCTTAAAATGTTATCTCATGAAGATAATAGAGTCCTTTAAGGGGAATATAAATAACTCACTGAAAGAAATACTGGAAAATACAGGTCAACAGTTAGAAGCCCTTAAGAAGGAAACAAATAAATCCCTTAAAGAAATATCGGAAATCACAGTCAAACAGGTGAGGGTATTGAATATATGGTCTAAGTCCTAAAAGTGGAAGTAGAACAATAAATTAAACAGAAATGGAGACAAACCTGAAAATGGAAAACATAAGAAAGAGGTCAAGGATTATAGATGTAAGCATCACCAACAGAATACAAGAAATAAAAGAGAGAATCTCAAGTGTAGAATATATCTTTATATTAGAAGGGAGAGATACAACTGCCAAAAAAATTCAAAGCAGAAAAAGAAAAAAAAAAAAAACAAAAAACCTCCTAACGTAAAATATCTTGGAAATTTAGGACACAATGAAAAGATCAAATCTAAAAATAATTGGAATATAGGAGAATGAAGATACTCAGTTCAAATGATCTGAAAATCCTAGAAGAAAATTTCCCCAACCTAAAGATAAAGTTGGTCATAAAATTACAAGAAGCCTACAGCATACCAAATTAGTGGGAGAAGAAAAAAAAAATCCTCTCAACACAGAACTAAGGCAATCTACATATTCAAAACAAACCCCAACATAATTCTTCAAAGATATGGAAAGCAAACTTCTCAAATTCATCTGGAAAGGCAAAAAACCCAGAATAATAAAAATAATACTAAATAAAAGAATGGCTGGGGAAATCATCATCCCTGACCTCAAGTTTTACTACAGAGCAATAGTGATAAAAACTGTGTGGCATTGGTACAGAGACAGACATGTCGATAAATGGAATTGAAGACCCAGAAATAAAGCCACACATTTTCAGGGGCATTTGATCTTTGACAAAGAAGCCAAATATGTACAATGGAAAGAAAAAGCATCTTCAACAAATATTGCAGGTCTAACTAGCTGTAGATATGTAGAAAATGAAAATAGAGACATATTTTTCACCTTGATCAAAGCTTAAGTCCAAATGGATCAAGGACTTCCACATCAAACCAGATCCGTGAATCTAATAGAAGAGAAAGTGGGAACAAACATTGAACTCATTGCCACAAGGGAATACTTTATCAACTGAACTCTAATGGTGTAGGCTCTAAGATCAAGAATTTATAAATGGGACCTCATGAAACTGGAAAACTTCTGAAAGGCAAAAGACATAGCCTATAAAACAAACTGTCAGTCTACAGGTTAGGAAAAATCTTTACTAACCTCACATTGGATAGAGGACTTATATCCAAAATATAAAAATCTCAAGAAGCTAACCACCAAAATAATCAAATGACCCAATCAAAAACTGGTGTATAGAACTAAACCAAACATTCATGGCAGAGGAATCTTGAATGGTTGAGAAACACCTAAAGAAATGTTCAAAGTCCTTAGTGATCGGGGAAATGCAAGTCAAAAGGACTCTGAGATTCATCTTATAACAATCAGAATGGCTAAGATCAAAACCTCAAGCAACAGCACATGTTGGCAATGATGTGGATTAAGAGTAACACTCCTCCATTGCTGGTAGGATTGCAAACTAAAATTCAACTAAATTCAAACTAAAATAGGAATCTGAAGGTTCCTCAGAAAATTAGAAATAGATCTACCTGAAAATCCAACAATACCACTGTTGGGAATATATACAAAAGATGCCCCACCATGCAACCCAACATATATACAGTAGATGACTGCCAGGTATTGTTTCAGTCAGAGAAGATGCACCTAACCCTCAAGAGACTGGAGGTCCCAGAGAGTTTAGAGGTCAGGTGGGGTGGGGGTTGGGTACATCTTTGTGGAAACAGGGTGGCAAGGAGGTATGGGTTGTGGAATAGCCAGAAGGTGGAGCACTAGGGGAATAAAATCTGGAGTTTTAAATAAATAAATAAATAAATAAATAAATAAATAAATAAATAAATAAATAAATGATAAGATATTTAAAAAGTCATATCGTCTCAAAAGTAAAAAGATACATTGAATTTGCTCTTAATATAATTCTGATAAAAGTATCGGGGACCACAATATAAAATCTGTACCAATTCAAACTGGCAACTATTAAATGAAGCGAATATATTCCTTTGAAAGAAATACCATGTCACTTCTAGTTTTTGTGAGAAATACTGACAGAGAATAAAGTGGAATGTAATATGATGCTGAAGATCTACATGGATGTAGACAATTTGATTTTATTCAAACTTGTTTTCACGGGTGTTAAATTAAGTGTTTTCAAATTTAAAGGAGAAATGAATTATGAAGGTGCAAACTAACCTGAAACTCAGTGAGTTCAATGGTCTATACATATAATTTTTAAAAACATCCACCTAATCTATAAGTTGAATCTATATTTTGCTACTCTCAAATACTCTAGTTATTATAAGCAAAATGTTTATATGATTACTGAGAAATAATAACAGTGTATCCAAAATGATATTTTTGTTAGGACCAGGAACATTGGCAACAGTTAGGATGTAAATAAATAAATAAAATAATTAATTAAAATAATTAAGAAAAAAATGTTCTCTTGAAATTTCACAGGCTAGTTAAAATTATTAGCATATAAGGAAAATGGTAGTGATGAAATGAGGACAGATACTGTATTATTGTACAATCCACAGATCATTTTATGAAACAGAAGCTAAAAGAAAGATTAATGATCACTTCTAGATAAATCTCAAGGTTAGGAAGCAAATTACAAGTGAAGCTACAAGACTATAAAACTTTACAAAATGAAATTACTATGACTTTGAAGTTTATCAAAAATTTTTAATTTACAAATAATTTAACAGAAAATATCTCTAGAATAAACATATATGACTCTATTCCTACATTTAAATGGAACTATTTATCATGCTAAAAATGCTAAAAAAAATCTGTGATATTTAAATAGACTTCCTGCCATTGTTGTAAGATGAATGATGAATCAAGTGTACAGCAAGTTTCCTAAATAATTTATTTGGTCATGAATTATGGTTTCATCTAATTGAAAATTACTAGAGAGGTTTGCCTCAGGCAAGAGCCATAGAATAACGAAAATAAAATAGTTTAAACAGCATTCTATGAATTTAATAATTTCACACAGTTTGCTGGATAAAGGTTTTGATATAGTTGCCATTAATTCAGAAGACAATTTTGGATCCTTACAACATAATCATAAGGCAGGAGTTTTCAGGACAGCAGTGTAAATGATATATTCATACAGAATAGTAGAACAGATACTGTAAGTCATTACTTACACTCAATTTTTCATTATAAATGAGGAGATGCAAGATGGCAGGAGCAAAGCTTGGGATGTCTGTATTTTCATAGCATCTCAAGTAGCTTTCAATCTTTCATCATTCATTTACTAAATGATATACCATGATTTTTGTAGTTAATATTCACAGTACCTTGTAAAGAGTAATTTAAGTAAGTTACTCAAGTTAGTTATTTAAGTAAATTGAGAGAATTTCATTGTTAGTGGTGGAACATAGTTTAGCTTAATAAAACCAATATTCTCTGATATCAATCAACATTTTTTGAATAATATAATCAATACAGAACAATTGCAGTAGCAGATACAGGTGAGCTTAAAACCTCAATGCTTATGTGATTAGGATGTCTTAGTATTTAATAAAGGCAAATATACATTTTCCATATTTATAACAAGTCTGAATTTTTCTAACAAGTTATTGTGTATACTATAGAATATAAGTTCACTTTTAATCAACTTGTATAAAATACATATAAATTTGGTTCTAACTTTTGGGCTTTACCTTTAAAGTATCTGATGATGTCACAGGTCATTCTTCACCTAATGAACCCTTATATAATTTCACTCTTCTTGGTACACAATAAAAAAACTATACACACAAACGTGAACATATGTTAATGTCACATTGATGGTATTTTCTTATCCCCACCAGTAGGCTCTGAAAATACCAGTTACTAGCTCTCCCATAATTGTTACACTTAACTGATGCCATGTTGTGCTTGTAGACAGGAGCCTAGCATAACTGTCCTTTGAGAGGCTCTATCATCAGCTTATTCAGACAGATGCAGATATTTACAGCCACCCATTGAACTGACGTCTGAAACCTCTATGGAAGAGGTAGGACAAAGACTGAATGAGCTGAAGGGGATTGCAACCCCATAAGAAGAATAACAGTGCTTAGTATCTCAGACCCCTCAGAGATTCCAGAGGTTAAGCTGCTAACCAAAGAGCATCTTGGTCTCGTTTGTGGCACCTATTACATATGTAGCAGAGGTATGCCTTGTCTACAAAATTGATGTGTAGGGGGCTGCTAGTGGGATGAGGTGGGAGTAGGTTGGTAAATGGAAGAGCACCCTCTCAGAAGCAAAGGAAGTGGGGAATGGGGTGAAGAACTTGTGGAGTTGGGACCAGGAAAGGGGGTAACATTTGGAATATAAATAAATAAAATGGTCAATAAACATAAATACACAAATATCTACCTATCTATCAATGTACATAATACATACATACATATATACATACATAAAAAAGAGGCATGTGCTTTATGTTAAGGATAGTATTTGAATTATGTAAGTGAATATGCCAGAAAGTAACTTTATTTTTCTTCAAAATTGTTGAAGGAAGAGCAAAAATTCATATTAACTAAACCCACATATTAGAAAATAAATTCTATCAGCTCTAATATATTTAAGCAATATTTTTGTTTTTCAGTCAATCAGGTATATGCCTGGGGTCACCTAACTGGAATAAAATGCAGAAATGACTCCATCCTCTTAGGCATTATATTTTGATAAACAAAAATATTTTAAAAATTAGGCAACAAAATTTGAACTCAGGTTTGAAATAATGTTATAAAAATATGAAAGAATAAAAATGCATAGAGATCTTGATAAAAAGTGTTTTAATTTTATGTTTTTCATTAATTTCTGAATATCTTATTGAATAGTCCTATTGACAACTAGTAAGGGATAAAAAGGACATTAAGCTTGGTCTTTGGAAAATACAGAGGGAAAGAGAAATAGAGAAAGAGAGAGAGAGGGAGAGAGGGACGTAGGGAGTAGGAAGGGAGGGAAAGAGGGAGTGAGGGAAGTAGAGAGGAAGGGAGGGATGGTCCAAGGTCTCCAGCCACCATCTTGGCTCCAGGAGCACAGCCAGGAAACCACCTGGCAGGGAGTTCCATGGTTAAATGGATCCCCCTGTGGTCCCAGGTCACCAGCTACCAGCCAGGCACAGGCTGCTCACCCAGTTCAGCCAGGAAAGCACCTGACCAGCAGGGAGTCTTGTGGTTAGAAGGAACCCCTTGTGGTCCAAAGTCACCAGCCACAATCTTGGCACAGGCAGCTCAACCAGGTATACAGAGGGCACCAGAGTGAAGGATTGCCCAGGACACAGCCTGCCTGGGTTCCTTCCCCACCAGGGAACCAGGCAGTTCTACAGCTGCCTGGGCACTTATCCTGCAGGGAGCATATGACCTGCAAGAAGTCCCCGTGGTTAGAGTGAGCCCCTCGGTCTGAGGTCACCAGCCACCATCTTGGCTCCAGGAGCTCAGCCAGGGAACTGAATGACCTGCAGGGAGTCCCACCGTTAGACAAGCCTCTTCGTCCTAGGACACCAGCCACCATCTTGGGACAGGCAGCTCAACCAGGCCCACAGGAGGTTCAAGCACCAGTCAGTGACAACAGGACTAACACTAGAGAAAACCAGATGGCAAGAGGCAAATGCAGGAACTTAACTAATAGAACTCAAGGCAATATGGCAGTATCTGAATCCAATTGTCCAACAACAGCAAATCCTGAATATCCCAACACAGTAGTAAGACAAGATTTGGATTTAAAATCACTGGTCATGATGCTGTTAGAGGAACACAAGAAAGACATAAATAAATCTCTTAAAGAAATACAGGGGGACATGAATAAGTTAGAAGCCTGTTCAATGGAAACACAAAAATCACTTAAAGAAATTTAGGAGAAATTGAGTCAACAGGCAGAAGTCATGAAAGGGGAAACACAAAAATATGTTAAAGATATACAAGAAAATACAAATAAACAAGTGAAGGAACTGAGCAAAACCATCCAGGATCTAAAAACAGAATAGAAACAACTAAGAAATCACAAATGTAGACAACTTTGGAAATAGAAAACCTTGGGAAGAAATCAGGGGCCATTGGCGCAAATATCAACAACAGCATACAAGAGACAGAAGAAGGAATCTCAGATGCCAAAGATACCGTAGAAACCATTGACTCAACAGTGAAAGAAAATGCAAAAAGCTAAAAGCTTGCAAGCCAAAACATCCAGGAAATCCAGTACACAATTAGAAAACCAAACCTAAGGATTATAGGTATAGATGAAAGTGAAGATTTACAATTTAAAGGGCCAGCAAATATCTTCAACAAAATTATGGAAGAAAACTTCCCTAACCTAAAGAGAGTGTTGCCCATGAACATACAAGAAGCCTACAGAACTCCAAACAGATGGGATCAGAACAGAACTACCTCCCGTCACATAATAATCAAAACTGCAAATGTACTAAACAAAGAAAGAATATTAAGAGCAGTAAGAGAAAAAGGCCAAGTAACATATAAAGGAAGACCTATCAGAATTACACCAGACTTCTCACCAGAGACCATGAAAGCTAGAAGATCCTGGACAGATCTCATTAAGACTCTAAGAGAACACAAATGCCAGCCAAGATTACTATACCCAGCAAAACTCTCAATCACCATAGATGGAGAAAACAAGATATTCCATGATATAACCAAATTTACACAATATCTTTCCAAAAATCCATCCCTACAAAGGATAATAGGTAGAAAACACCAATAAAAGGAGGGAAACTACACCCTGAAACAAGCAAGATAGTATATTTCTTTCATCAAACCCAAAAGAAGATAACCAATCAAATATAAAAATAATATCAATAATAGGAAGTAATAATTACCACTCCTTAATATCTCTTAACATCAATGGGCTCAATTCCCCAATAAAAAGACATAGACTAACAGACTGGATACATAAATAGGACTCTACATTTTGCTGCTTACAGGAAACACACCTCAGGGCCAAAGAAAAACTCTACCTCAGAGTAAAAGGCGGGAAATAAATTTTACAAGCAAATGGTCTTAGGAAACAAGCTGGAGTATCCATTCTAATATCAGATAAAATAAAGTCATTGGAAGAGACATGGAAGGACATTTCTTACTGGTTAACAAAAAAAATCCACCAAGAAGAATTCTCCATTCTGAACATCTATGCTCCAAATGCAAGGGCACCCTGATTCATAAAAGAAACTTTACTAAGACTCAAAGCACACATTGCACCTAACACAGTAATTGTGGGCGACTTCAACACTCCACTCTCCTCAATGGACAAATCAAGAAAACAGAAATGAAACAGGGACACAGTGAAACTAATGGAAGCATTGGACCAATTGGATTTAACAGATATTTAAAGAACATTTCATCCTAAAGCAAAACAATATACCTTTTTCTCAGGACCTTATGGTACCGTCTCATAAATCGACCATATAATTGGTCACAAGACAGACCTCAACAAATATAAGAAGATCAAAATAATCCCATGCCTCCTATCAGATCACTATGGAATAAGAGTAGTCTTCAATAGCAACAAAAACATAAGAAAGCCCACATACACATGGAGGCTGAACAACACTCTACTCAATTATAACTTGGCCAAAGAAGAAACAAAGAAAGAAATCAAAGACGTTTTAGAATTTAATGAAAATGAAGGCACAACATACCTAAATCTATGGGACACAATGAAAGCAGTGTTAATAGGAAAATTCATAGCCAAGAGTGCCTCTAAAAAGAAAATGGAGAGAGCACACACTAGAAGCTTAACGGCACACCTGAGAGCCCTGGAACAAAAATAGCTAATTCACCCTGGAGGAGAAGAAGACAGGAAATCATCAAACTCAGGGCTGAAATCAATCAAGTAGAAACAAAGAGAACCATGCAAAGAATCAACAAAACCAGGAGCTGGTTCTTTGAAAAAAATCAACCAGATAGATAAACCCTTAGCCAGACTAACCAAAGGGCACAGAGACAGTATCCAAATTAACAAAATTAGAAATGAATAGGGAGATATAGCAATAGAAACTGAGAAAATTCAAAAAATCATCAGATCCTACTACAAAAGTCTATACTCAACACAACTGGAGAATCTGGAGGAAATGGACAATTTCCTAGACAGATACCAAATACCAAAATTAAATCCACATCAAATAGATCAACTAAACAGTCCCATAACCGCTAAAGATATAAAAGGGGTCATAGAAAGTCTTCCAACCAAAAAAAGCACAGGACCAGGTGGTTTTAGTGCAGAATTCTATCAGACCTTCAAAGAAGACCTAGCACTCATACTCTTCAAATTATTCCACAAAATAGAAACAGAAAGAACACTGCCCATCTCGTTCTATGAAGCCACAATTACACTGATCCCAAAACCACACAAAGATCCAACAAATAAGGAGAACTACAGGCCAATATCCCTTATGAATATCTATGCAAAAATACTCAATAAAATTCTTGCCAACTGAATCCAAGAACACATCAAAACGATTATTCACCATGATCAAGTAGGCTTCATCCCTGGGACGCAGGGATAGTTCAATATAAGGAAATCCATCAATGCGATCCACTACATAAACAAACTCAAAGAAAAAAAACACATTGTCATTTAATTAGATGCTGAAAAGCTTTTGACAAAATTCAGCATCCTTTCATGCTAAAAGTCTTGGAAAGAACAGGAATTCAAGGCCCATACCTAAACATAGTAAAAGCAATCTATAGCAAACTGGTAGCCAACATCAAACTAAATGGAGAGAAACATGAAGTAATCCCACTATAATCAGTGACTAGACAAGGCTGCCCCCTCTCTCCATATCTTTTCAATAAAGTTCTTGAAATTCTAGCTAGAGCAATTAGACAACATAAGGAGGTCAAAGGGATACAAATTGGAAAGGAAGAAGTCAAACTATCCCTATTTTCAGATGATATGATAGTATACTTAAGTGACCCAAACTGAACCAGAGATCTTCTACAGCTCATAAACAACTTCAGCAAAGTGGCTGGTTACAAAATCAAATCAGGTAAATCAGTAGCCTTCCTATACTCAAAGGATAAGCAGGCTGAGAAAGAAATAGGGAAATGACACCCTTCACAATAGCCACAAACAATATAAAGTATCTTGGGGTGACTCTAACTAAACAGGTGAAAGATCTGTATGAGAAAAACTTCAGGTGTCTGAAGAAGGAAATCGAAGAACTCAGAAAATGGAAAAATCTTCCATGCTTGTGGATTGGCAGGATTAATGTAGTAAAAATGACCATCTTACCAAAAGCAATCTACAGATTCAATACAATCCCCATCAAAATCCCAACTCAGTTCTTCATAGAGTTAGAAAGAGCAATTCTCAAATTCATGTGGAATAACAAAAATCCCAAGATAACTAAAACTATACTCAACAGTAAATGAACTTCCAGGGGAATCAGTATACCAGACCTCAAGCAGTACTGCAGAGCAATAGTGTTAAAACCTGCATGGTATTGATACAGTAACAGGCAGGTAGATCAATGGAATAGGATCAAAGACCCAGAAATGAACCCACACACCTATGGTCAATTGGTCTTTGACAAAGGACCTGAAACCATACAGTGGGAAAAAGATAACCTTTTCAACAAATGGTGCTGGCTCAACTGGAGGTCAGCTTGCAGAAGAATGCAAATTGATCCATTCTTATTTCCTTGTACTAAGATCAACTCCAAGTGGATCAAGTACCTCCACATAAAACCAGACACACTGAAACTAATAGAAAACAAACTGGGGAAGACCCTTGAGGACATGGACACAGGGGAAAAGTTCCTGGATAGAACATCAATAGCTTATGCTCTAAGATCAAGAATTGACAAAAGGGATCCCATCAAATTATAAAATTTCTGTAAGGCAAAGGACACCGTCAAGCAGACAAAATGGCAACCAACAAATTGGGAAAGGAGCTTCACCAACTCTACAGCCGACACAGGGCTAATATCCAATATATACAAAGAACTCAAAAAAACAAAACAAAACAAAAAAACAAACAAAACAAACAAACAAAAAAACCCCAAAGAACTCAAGAAGCTAGATTGCAGAGAGCCAAATAACCTTATTAAAAATGGGGTACAGAACTAAACAAAGAATTCTCACATGAAGAACTTCGAATGGCTGAAAAGCACCTTAAGAAATGTTCAACATCATTAGTCATTAGGGAAATGCAAATCAAAACAACCCTGAGATTTCACCTTATACCAGTTAGAATGGCTACGATTAAAAACTCAGGAGACAGTAGGTGTTGGCGAGGATGTGGAGAAAGAGGAACACTCCTCCACTGCTGATGTGAATGCAAGTTGATACAACCACTCTGGAAATAAGTCTGGCTGTTTCTCAGAAAACTGGGAATAACACTTCCGGAGGACCCTGCAATACCACTCCTGGGCATATACACAGAGGATTCCCCAGCATGCAATAAGGACACATGCTCCACTATGTTCATAGCAGCCCTATTTATAATAGGCAGTAGCTGGAAAGAACCCAAATGTCCCTCCATGGAGGAATGAATACAGTAAATGTGGTATATTTACACAATGGAATACTACTCAGCAATTAAAAACAACGAATCCATGAAATTCTTAGGCAAATGGTGGGATCTGGAAAATATCATCCTAAGTGAGGTAACCCTGCCTCAAAAGAACACACATGGAATACAGTCACTGATAAGTGGATATTAACTCAGAAACTCTGAATATCCAAGACACATTTCACATACCAAATGACTCCCAAGAAGAAGGGAGGAGAGGTCGTGGATCCTGAAAAGACTTGTTCCAGCATTGTGTGGGAGTACCAGGACAGAATTAGGAGGGGGTTGATAGGAGAATGGGCGGAGGGAAGAGAGCTTAGAGAACTTATGGGGAGGGAGGACCTGGGAAAGGGAAAATAATTTGGAATGTAAACATAGAATATAAAAATAATAATAATAAATAAACCAATAAAGTACCACTAACCAAAGAGTTCACATAGTGGGTCCCATGACTCCACCTACAATATAGCAGAGGATAACCTTTTCAGACATCAATGAGAGGAGAGGCCATGGCTCTGTGAAGGCTCAATGCCCCACTATAGGGGAATGCCAGGTCAGGAAAGTAGGAGTGTGTGGGTTGGTGAGCAGGGGGTGGAGAGATAGAATGGGGTTTTCAGAGGAGAAATGAGGAAAGGGGCTAACATTTGAAATGTAAATAAAGCAAATATCTAATAAAAATGAAAAAAGTTAAAAAAAGAGAGGAAGGGATAGAAAGAATGTATATATGATTTCATATGATATAAATGATATATATGTATATATATATATATATATATATATATATATATGCTTTTTCTTTTTTTATATCCAGTTCAATTTTTATTTCAAAAAGGAAAAGGGTTCATAATGTTTTAAACTCCTTACAACTCCTTTATCTGTAATTTCTGTTATGACAAGTGTAAGACAAGCAATTAATCTCAATTACAAGATTAGACCTTCTCTTCTATGTTACAAAATTTATAGCCCCACCAAACTGGCCTTGGTTAGGGCCCTAATTTGCAAACAACTATGCTTTATTATAACATTTGATATTATAGTATATCTGATAGTCAAAAATTATTTTAAAAGCAAAAGCAAATTTCAGAGAACGAACCATGCTAAATCTATATACATAGGAATATGTTGATAGTAAAATCATCTTTATAAACAATTAAATATAAAAATAATTAGTGTTGTATCTTTAAATTGAATACAGGTAATGCTATTCAAATTTATGTGGTTGTGATTTTACTCAATTGTTTGCCCATTGTGTATCATTAATGTGAATATTGTTACATTATGTACTTATTGTAAACTCATCAGCATGTAATAATATTCAATTCAATTACAAGTTTTATTGCTTCATCCTCCCAGATTTATTTTTTCAGTAAATTTCATCACATATCTAGAGCCTAATTTTAAATACTATATGCTAATATGTTAGAATTAAGTGGTGAGTTTTTCAAAAAATATTTTTTTATACAATACATTCTGACTATAGTTTTCCCTCACTGTATTTCTCCCAGTGCCCTTCAACTTTCCCTATCCCCAAGATGCACTTTTCCTTCATTTCCCTTCAGAAAAGAGCAGGCTTTCCCCAGGGATATCAACTGAACATGGCAGAACACATTACTATATACCTAGGCACAAATCCTTACACCAGACAGGACCAGGCACTCCAGTATGAAGAAAAGCATTCCTAAAGTGTTACAAACAATCCTACTTTCAAGGTTAGGTGTCCATATTATAGTCTGATAATGGTTTCTGCAGAAAGAAATAACAGATATGAAGTGGTGCTATTTAAGATTGGAACAGTATCATTATATAACACTCTCAGGAAAAGAACAGTATTTTAAATTTTTGGAAGCAAATTTCAGGGGATTGGTTATCTTCTTTTATTTAATAAACACATTGAGAGCCTAGCATGGGTTGAACAATGATCAATATATTAAAATGAAAATACATATTAACTAGATAATTCTGTATAATTTGAAGGTAGAGATTATTAATAAAAAGTATTCTAAATACAAAAATAAGTATTAAAGAATTATAAAAATCAGTCTTTGAAACTAAGTCCACACAATTTAAAAATAAATTTAAAATTTTTACCTCAGTGGTACATTCACAATAAACCAGTATAAATAGACAGAAACTATTTTTAGTAACCAAGACTTAAAGCATATCATTATATAAATTGTCTTTATTATGTAGATTATGCCATACCACAATGTTTTTTATATTCCAATAGACTTATTTATTTATAATACTTCATAACTTTGCAAAGACAATATAAAATTTTGTGTTTATATATTCTGCTTAGCATAATTTTTCCTTTTTTTGGAAAGAAAGGGTTCAAGAAAGGGTTTCTCTGTATAGCCCTGGCTGTCCTGGAACTCACTCTGTAGACCAGGCTGGCTTCGAACTCAGAAATCTGCCTACCTCTGCCTCCCAAGTGCTAGGATTAAAGGTTAGCATAGTATTTCCTACAGCTCTTTTGTTTACTAGGAGATGCACAGTAGCAGAACTTTTGGTATTTAATATACACGTGATATTTTTATATATATAATATATAAATTGTATATAAATTACATATATTCATATATTACATATACATTGTATATGTTTATACATAAAATTGCACATAAAATACAATTGTATACAAATTACACACACATACACACACACACACACACACACACACACACACACACACACACACACACACACACATATATATGACCCAAATTAGCAAAATGAGAGATAAACAGAAAAACATTATATAACAGACACTAAAAATTAAATCATTATGGATTCTTTAAAAATTTATATTTCATTACTTAGAAAACCTAGAAGAATTGGACAACTTTCTAGATTTGTTCAAACCATTCTTTTTCATTTATTTATTTACAATCCAAATGTTGCTCCCTCCTGGTCGCCTGTCAGAATTACTCCCTTCCCCATTCTTTGTCTTAGAGGGCAGCTCCCTAGTTCCCCCTTACCTCACAACTCCCTAGGACATCCAGTCTCTACAGGATTAGACATATTTTTCTCCACTGTGCCAGATATGGCAGCCCTGTTACATATGTAGAGGCTCAGGGCCTCCAACAAGATTGTGTATGCTCTTTGGTTAGTGGCTCTGTCTCTGGGATCTCCCAGGGCTCCAGGTTAATTAACATTGTTGGTTTTCCTGTTGGGTTGCCATCTCCTGAAGGCCTTTAGCCCTTCTGGGTAGTCTTTCATAGGGGTTACCAACCTACCTCTAATGTTTGCAAATATCTGCATCTGTCTCAGCTTGCTGCTGGGTAGAGCCTCTCAGAGGGCTGCTTAGGCTCCATCTGCAAGAGTAGAGAAATGGAGGCCAGCCATGACCAAGTGAAGAGAGGTGGGGGGAGGGGAGGGGAGCTCAAGAGAGGCAGAGAGGTGAGAGTGTCAAGAGCCAAGAGTGATGAGAGAGAGAGAGAGAGAGAGAGAGAGAGAGAGAGAGAGAGAGAGAGAGAGAGAGAGAGGAATTGCAAACAGCCCTTTTATAGTGGGCCAGGTCTATGGGGAGGGGCATACCTGGCTGTTGCCAGGTAATTGTGGGGTGGAGCTTAGATTGAATACTAACAATCTCCAGTATTTGTTTAATTAAAAAAGAAAACATTAAAAAGAGTTGATGGTGAGGCAGGAATAGGGTAGTCATTATGATATCTGAGCACTTCATGCTGACATAGGGGACGATGTGTCTCTGGGGAACCTAGAGAGAGGGGTATGGGGCTATTTGTCCAGTCTCAGGAAAACTTGGCTGCTTCCTTGTTGTCCAGGGTCTGTGGACCCATCTGAGGATAGGTCAGGAGAACAGGTCCATTAGAAGCTGTCTGTGTCTAGAGACGTTGAGAGGAGTTTGGAGCATCTGAAGGTTGCTTCTCTGGAGCTGTCCTGGATGGGGCAAGGGTCTGGGCTGTGCAGAGCTAGTAAGCAAGGCAGTTTTGATATCCTGATTTTCAGCTTCTCCTGGATAGCTCACCAATGTTGTTCCTGGATTTCGGTACCAAATGTTGAGTTCATAAAAAGAGAGAGAGGTTTAGAGAATGGTATACAGTGTTGTGGGAAAGGGGGTGGCTAACATGGGGCCCATGGCCAGGCAACCTCTTCCCTGAGGGAGCAGACACACATGGACATGATATAGAATAGAGTTTATTCAGGGCATAGGATAGGATGGGAGTTAATGGGGTAGTGGAGGCAGAGAGAGTCAGAAAGACAGAGAGAAAAAATATATATATATATATGTATGTATACTGAGAGAGAGAGAGAGAGAGAGAGAGAGAGAGAGAGAGAGAGAGAGTATAGAAGTGGAGGTCAGCCATGATCAAGTGGAGAGAGGTCGGGGGAGAGGAGGAGAGCCCAAGAGGGACAGAGAGGTGAGAATGCTAACAGGCAAGAGCAATGAGAGAGCAGTATATTGGGTTTTGTTAATTATTGTCTTGTACTTGTCTTTCATCATCTATTTGTCCCTGGTGTTTTCTGGTCGAGGTGACTGTCTGGAGTCTGCCTCTTTTGTCCCTGGGTTACTTCAGGTCTTCTGGCTGGCCTGTGACCCTGACTATAGCAGATACTCTTTGGGACATTCCAACTTGGGGTTCTTCAGAAGGCCAGAGAAGGTGCTGATCTGTTGCCCTGGCTGTAGCAGATGTCCTGGGAGGCCTTCAGACTTTTGTGTCTTCAGAGGAGAAGTCAATCTGTTGCCCTGTATGATGCTGTTCTCCTGGGGAACCTATGGACTGTGGTTTCTGTTTCCCTGTGTGCAGCAGAATTCCAGAGAGGCTTTCAGTCTAATGGGTGAGTTGCCCTGTGTGCCAAGGAGCCCCCAGGATGTCTTCAGACTGTAGTGTCAGTTGCCAAGTTGCCTGCATGCAGTGGATCTCTTGGGATGACTTCCAGATGTGTTGTCTTCAGGGGATCCGACAAACTGAAGATCAGTTTGCTCAGTTGCCTGTATGCAGTGGATCTCCTGGAATGTCTCTGGTGTCACTTGCCCTGTGTGCAACAAATTTCCTGGGATGCCTCAGGACGTAGTGTCATCAGGGAAACAAACTAACTAGCTGGCATCCAGGTGAGAGAGCACGCTCAGAAATGTCTGTGGAATTAGTTTGGCAGGGGTTTTGAATGTTAATGTGTTCTAATCCCAGTGAAGTCCCAGTGGAAGCTGGAGAACTTTCGGAGGGTTTTTACCAGTTATTCTGAGTGCAGTGAATCTCCTGGCTGCCTGAAGATGTGGTTTCTTCAGGGGAGTGGACTAGCTAGCAGTCTGTAAATTCAATGTATCTCAGTTTATGTTGAGTTTCTTGATACACTTGAACTTGAGTCTTGGGTAGGGTAGTGATTATTTATCCTTTTTCATTCTTCTACATGCTGACATCCAGTTAGTCCAGCACCATTTGTTAAATATTCTCATCCTGTTCATTGTATGATTTTGACTTTTTTCAAAAATTATGTGTCTTTAAGTATGTGGGTTTGGTTCTGGGTCTTTAACTTGATTTCATTGTTTCACCTCTCTGTTTCTATATGCATACCATGCTGGATTTTATTACTATTGCTGAATAGTACAACTTTAGGTCAAAGATGGTGATACCTCCAGAAGTTCTGTTGCAGTTCAGAAATGTTTTGGCTATTCTGAGCATTGTTATTTCAATATCTGTGAAAAATTCTGCTGGATTTTTGATGGGTATTGCATTGAATCTCTAGATAGCTTTTGGTTAGATGGCCATTTTTATTATGTTAATTCTACAAATCCATGATCAGGGGAGATCTTTCTGTTTTCTGAGGTCTTCTTCAATTTCTTTCTTTAGAGACTTCCATTACTTGTCATTACAGACCTTTTCCTTTTTTTGGTTAGAATTACATTAAGGTATTTTATCTTATTTGTCACTATTGAGACCAGTAATGCTTACCTATCTTCTTTCTAATCATGTTTGTAGAGAAGGGCTGTTTATCTTCTGTGTAGAGAGTGACTAATTTCTTTGAGTTGATTTTATTTTCAACCACTTTAGTGAAGGTGTTTATCAGGTGTTAGAGTTCTCTGGTAAAATTTTTGGGATCTCTAATATATGCAATTATCTCATCTGCAAATAGCAATATATTGACCTCTACTTTTCCAATTTGTATCTCCTTGATTTCTTTTAATTGTCTTATTGCTCTAGCTAGAACTTACAAAACTATGTAGGGAAGAATAAATGTAGGGAGAGTAGAAATGCTTGTCCATGGGTTAAGTGGAAATTCTTTATGATTCTTTCCAATAAATGAAGTTGGCCATTTGCTATTGACTTGCTGTATATTGTCTTTATTGTATTTAGGTATGCCTCTTGTATTGCTGCTCTCTCAAAAACTTCTTTTTTTTGAAATACTTCTAATTTAATTTAGTTTAATTTATTCTATTAACTTATTCAATTTGTATCCTGCTCACTGCTCCCTTCCTAGTCACCCCCTCTCAAAATCTTTCCCCCATCCTTACTCTTCTTCTCTTCTAAGCAGGTGGGAATTCCCCTAGGTATCCCCTCACCCTATCACTTTAAGTCTTTGTGAGGCTATGCACTTTCACTCCCACTGAGGCCAGATATGGCAACCCAGATAGTAGAATATATCCCACTTACAGGCAAAAGCTTTTGGTCTAACTCTCATTACAGTTCTTTGGGACTAATATGAAGATAAAGCTGAATATTCCATACACATGAGTGTGTGTGTGTGTGTGTGTGTGTGTTTGTGTGTGTGTGTGTGTGTGTGTTGTGGGGTCTAGGTTCATCCTGTGCAAGTTCTTTGGTTGGTGGTTCATACTCTGAGAGCCCAAGTTGTCCAGGATATTTGACTATGCTATCCCCTTCAGAGCCTGCAGTTCATCTTCCTATTCATCCATAAATATCCCCACCCTCCCTCCATTGTTAGCTTGTGGGTATCTGTATCTGTCTGAGTTTGCTGCTGAATGGAGCCTCTAAGAGGACAACAAGAGATACCACATGCTGGAGGATAAAGATCAAGGAGAACATTTCTCATTTGCTGGTGTGATTGTGAATTTGTACAAGAGTTTTGAAAATCAATTTGGTGTTTTCTCAGAAAACAAAGAATAGTTCTACCACACAACCCAGCTATATCACTCATGGGAATATTCTGAAAGGATGGTCCTGATGCTGCAACATCTCACAAAAACATTCACTCAATGATGTTCATAGCAAATTTATTTGTAAAAGGCTGAAACCGGAAACAACCTTTTTGTCCCTCAATTGAATAATGGATAAAGAAAATGTGGTCCATCTATGACATTGAAGACTATTCTGCTATTAAAATCCAAGACATCATGAATTTTGCAGACAAACTGATGGAGAATATCTTTGAGACTATTATCAAGAAGGGATGTTGGATTTTTGTGTGTGGGGGAAGGGGGATGTTGGATTTTTGTCAAATGCCTTTTCAGCATCCAATGGGATGATCATGTCATTTTCCCTTTGAATTTGTTTATATGGTTGATAATGTTGGTGCATTTTCATATATTGAACCACTCCTGGCTGCCTGAATGAAGTCTAGTTGGTCATGGTAGGTGATGTTTTCGATGAGGTTTTGGATTTAGTTTGTGTGTATTTTATTGAGTACTTTTGCTTCAAAGTTCATAAGGGAAATTGGTCGGAGCTACTCTTTCTTTGCTGACTCTTTATGTGGTTTGGATATCACAGGGAATGTCACTTCATTGAATGAATTTGGAATACTTCCTTGTGTCTCTATTTTGTGGAAAGGTTTGAGAAGTATTAGCTCTTTTTTGACAGTCTTATAGAGCTCTGCAATAAAACTATCTAACCTAGGGCTTTTCTTTAGTTGGGAGAATTTTTTGAAGAGATAGTTATCTTTAATGAGATTTAGATATCACCAGAAGAATAACTTCATTGAAATACATTATGTTACAGATGTGATGATTCGTATGCTTTCTTGCTTAGCTAAATATACAGTTAATTTTTTATTAAATATTTTATTTATTTACCTTTCAAAGGTTACCTGCTTTTTTTGCTTTCCACTCCAGAAAATCTCTACGCCATCTCTCAACCTGCTTTTTCTATGACGGTATTTCTCCATCCACCCACCCATTTCTGCCTCCCACCCTAGCATTCCCCTACACTGTGGCATTGAGCCTTCATAGAACAAAGGTGCACTCTTCCCATTGATGCCCAATATGGCTATCCTCTACTATATATGTGTTTGGAGCCATGGGTCCCTCCATGCATACCCTTCACTTGGTGGTTAAGTCACTGGGAGCTCCTGATGGTCTGGTTGGTTGATATTATTGTTCTTCTTATGGGGTTGCAAACCCCTTCACCTCTTTCAGTCCATTGTTTAACTCCTCTATTGGAGACCCCATGCTCAGTCTAATGGGTAGCTATGAGCCTCTGACTCTATATATGTCAGGCTATGTCAGAGCCTCTCAGGAGACAGTTATATCAGGCTCCTGTCAGCAAGCACTTTTTGGCCACCACAATATTGTCTCTGCTTGGTGTCTGTATATGGAATGGACTTCAGGAGGGGCAGTCTCCAAATGGCCTTTCTTTCACTCTCTGCTTCACACTTTGTCACTATATTTCCTCCCGTGAGTATTTTGTTTCCCATTCTAAGGTGGACTGAAACATCCACATTTTGGTATTTCTTCTTCTTGAGCTTCTTGTGGTCTGTGAATTATATCTCAAGTATTCTGAGTTTTCAGACTAATATCTACTCATCAGTAAGTACATACCATGTGTGTTCTTTTGTGACTTATTCACAAAATGCTTATTCAGATGGTTTACCTTATTTGATTTTGCTTTGGTAACGATATTTGTCGAGAAAATAATATATGTCATTTAGGCTTTTCAATTTTATAGATTCTAGGCTTTAAAGTGAGAACTGATGATTCCTTGAATTCCCTTTGTGTACATTGTTATATCTTCTGATTTTATTAATTTGGGTACTGTCTTTTTGCCTATTATTTAGTTTGACTTATGGTTTGCCATCTTCATTTTCCCCAAAAAAGCAGATGTTAGTTTATTGACTCTTTATATTCATCTCTTTGTTTCTAATGTTTGATTTCAGCCCTAATTTTGATTAGGTCCTGCTGTTTTCTCCTGCTGTCTTGGTTTGTATGTTTACATGTTTTGGGGTTTATGTTTTTTTGTTTTTGTTTTGTTGTCATTGTTGCTTGTTTTTGCTAAAATCTTCAGACCTGCTTTTAATTCATTTTTATGAGAACTCTTCAATTTCTTTATGATGGTATGAAATGGTGTGAACTTTCCTCATAGTACTGCTTTCATAGTGTCCCATGAATTTGGGTATGTTGTACCCTTATTTTTTATTGAATTCTAGAAAGTCTTTAACATTTTCCATACTTCTTCCCTAACTCAGTAATCACTGAGTAGAGAGTTGTTCAGTTTCCATGAACAGGTAGGCTTTCTGTTGTTTCTATTGTTTTTGAGGTTCAACTTTAAACTATTGTGTTCTGATAACATGCATGGGGTTATTTCATCCTTCTTGATTCATGGAGATGTGCTTTGTGCCTGACTATATGGGAAATTATGGAGATGGGTCCCTGAGATTTAAAAAAAAAGGTATTTTTTTGTGTTGTGTGAAATATATTATAGATTTGTTAAGTCCATTTGAATCATTACATCTGTGATTTTCATTATTTCTTTGCTTAGTTTCTTTCTCAGTGACCTTTCCATTGATAAGACTGAAAAATTGGAAGTTTCCTATTATCAATGTATGGGGTGTGATATGTGATTTAAGCTTTAATAATGCCTCTTTTCTGAATGTGTATGTCCTTGCATTTGGGATATAGATGTTCCGAATTGGTATAACCTCATGGGGAACTTTTCCTTTGATGAGTATGAAGTATCCTTTCCTGTCTCTTTTGATTACTTTCCATTGGAATTTTGCTAGATACTAGAATATCTACTCTAGCTTGTTTCCTGGCTCCATTTGAATAGAAACCTACTTACTAGCCATTTACACTGAGAAAATAATGATCTTTTTTCTGAGACATATTTCATATATATTGCAAAATTATAAGTTATGATTACACATCTACTGTGTTAACCTTTTATTTTTTGAATTGGAGAATTGAGTTCATTCATATTGAGAGAAATTGAAGAGAAATGATTTTTATGTCTTTTTACTTTGACATTGATTGTTATTGAGTGTGTGTGTTTTTCTTCTATTTCTTATGATAAAGTGAAATTTTATGTCTTGTGTTTTCTTTACTATAGTTAGCTTCATTTACTTGGAGTTTTCCCCCTAGTATTTTCTTTAGGGTTGGGTTAATTAGTGAACAGGTACTGTTTAGATTTGGGTTTATCGTGGAATATCTTGCTTTCTCCAAGTATGGTGATTGAAAATTTTGCCGGGTTTAGTGCTCTGGGATTATATCTACAGTCTTTTTGGGTCTATAATATCTTACCAGGCCCCAATATTATTGTAGAGTCTCAGGTGAGAAATTTGGTGCAATTCTCGTAGGTCTGTCATCATATGTTACTCGGCCTGATTCTCTTGTGCCTTTTAAAATTCTTCATTTTTAAATTTAAAAAATTAAAAATTAGAAATTCTTTTAATTCCTTTTTAATTTAAATTATTTTTAAATTTAAAATTCTTTTAAGATTCTCTTTTGTATGCTTAGTCATTTGATTATTATGTGGTAGGAGGATGTTCTTTTCTGTTCCGAACTGTTTGGTATTCTGTAAGCTTCTTATAAATTTATAGGCACATCTTTCTTTAAGTTAGGGAAGTTTCTTTTATTATTTTGTTTAAGATGTTTTCTAAATCTTTGAGCTGGCAATCTTTTTCTTCTTTTCTCATTATTTTTTGGCTTGGTCCTTTTAAAGTGTCTGAAATTTCCTGGATGTTTTGTGTCACGGACATTTTATATTTTTTATTTTCTTTGATTGACATATTGGTTTCTTCTATTTTATCTTCTAAAGCCTAAGATTCTCTCTTCCATCTTATGTATTCTGTGATTATGTCTTTGTTTCTACTTCCTTTTCTCTTTTTTTAGGATTTTCACGTTCAGGATTGCCTCACTTTCTGTTTTCTTTATTGCTTTCATTTCCCTATTCAGATCTTGGACAGTTTTATTCATATCCTTCACCTGTTTAATTCTATTTTTATGTATTTACTTACATTTATTTGCTTCCTTTTTTAATGCTTCTACTTGTTTGAATGAATTTTTGTGTGTTTCCTAAGGAATTTATTGATGTCCTCTTTACAGACCTCTATCATCTTCATAAAATTGGATTTAAGATCCTCTTCTGAGCTTTGGTTTCATTAAGTTATTCAAAGTTTGTTGTAGCAGGATAGCTGAACTCTAGTGGTGCCACATTGCTCTGGGACTTGTTGATTCTGTTCTTAAGCTGCCTTTTAGGCATTTAGTTTTCCTTTCTAAAGGCTGGATAATCCTGATGGCATCAGGACTTCTCAGGAAGGTGGGGTGGCCATGGGTCAGACAATGGAGATCAGGGTACCTATCCTATTCCTTTTCCTGTGCCTCAGGCAGAACCCACTCTGCAGGTTGTGTCACAGGCCACAGGCAGACCCTACTCTGCAGGTTGAGTCCCAGTCCCTAGGCTGGCACACAGGTCCATAGTTGGTTGTGTAGGGTTCCAAGTTAGTCAGTTTTGTGGACTCCAAAAGTTTCTACTAGGGAAGGGCTGGAGGCTCTTAGGGTCTCAGATGGCTCATCTAAACCAGTGAGCCATGCCTGAGCTAGACAATGGGGCTCCATGGGTGGTGATCATGGCATTTACATCTGCTGTCTCTCCCAGGTGGGCCAGCTGGAGTGGTCAGGAAATCCAACTAGGATGGTTGGTCCAGCAAGGTTCCAAGCTAGTTTTGGGATTTCTGAAGGTTTCCCTGGGTGTACAGGCAGCCTGCTCTTTTCAAATCAATAATGTTAAAGTACCATTGTAAGACCCCAAAAACCAAGGGTGCCCCAGCACCCTACGCACCAGAAGGTGACACCCAAATCACTCGTGAGAAATGGTCTCGATGCAATAGCATGAGGATTTCTTTATTCCAGAATTCTGGGTTCCACAGCCATACACCACGCAGGGCTAGAGGACTGTTGACCACGAGTGCCAAATTGCGACAGCTTTTATAAGTTTACTAAAAAGCCCGCAAATCACAAACCAATCATTTCTTAGCATGGAGAGCCCGCGAAATGCAAGCCAATTGATTTGTACTACTCCATAGATTTTAGGCCAATCAGTTTAAATTATCAGAGCCCACACTCAGTGGACCAATTAGTTTCCTATTTTCTTGAATGTCTATAGCTGCATGAACTCCTGCATAAGGGTAGTGGCGTAAGCAGTTTACAGAAGCAAGATAAGCTTAGCCCATTTCCAGTTACCTTGTGGGGCCAGGATCACCTATTCAAGGCCTTTCTGCTAGGTCTAAAGAAAGGGCAGGCTCTGGAATGTGACCTTTTACCTAGTTTCTAACAAAGCGAGATAGCATTTTAAACGTCTGACTTCTTGGGGTCATTAGAGTTAGGCTGTATTATTTTCTATCCTTTAACCATGTACTAGATACCTTAAATATACCCAAAACAAAGAAATTTAATAGTAATTAAGGGCCATCTGACTTAAAAAATATCTAAGTACAAGTGGATTCACAGCAAAATTCTACCAGAATTTTGAAGAACTAAAACAAAAAAATTATTAAAATTTGAATATAAAATAGAAAATGTAGAATGTATCCAACTACCATCTATAGAATTATTATTATTATTATATTAAAACCAAGAAAACACATGTGAATAAAGTGAAACTAAGATGTAATATTACTGCTGAATATTGATATAAAACAGTGCATATATAAAGAGTTTTGGAAGGATCTCACAGGTATTGGGTGATGGAAATCAAAATATGCTGCATGTAATTAATTTCTATCTAGAAAATTATTAATACATGTTTGCTAATAGACTATGGAAATATACTAAAATGATCATAATTCTATGATGAACTTAGATTTAGACTAGAGAGTCAGGGATATGGTAAACACAAATTGTCCAATAAATGTAATAAGTCATGTGAATAAAGACTAAAAATGTTCTCCTGTGATGTATCTACCTCTAGCACATCTATCATAATTATCTGTGTTTATCACACAGGTTTACAGTGTGTGTTTCTGATCCAGTGGCCATGTGACAGGCAAGAATACAATTTACAGTTTACTCAATGCCTCAAAACTGGAGATAAAGTAGAAAAACATTTGTTTACATGCTCAAAAGCTGCCATAAGCACCATGAATAGTTTTATAATTGGTGTCTTTGAAAGGTATATTAACATGTAGGCATATAGATGATTAAATATATCATTAATGATTCTTTAGGGAGATCATCACAATTATTCTAATGTATTTGTTAACTTTTACCAAAATCCTGCACAAAAAATTTAGAATGTACTTAATTTCCCTTCCAATAATGGCAGGAATATATTCTAACTGTATGATTACAGTAACAATAGAAAGATTATATTAATCTTCAGTGCATAGCAATATATATCATATATTAGCATAATAAGCTCAATGGTAGAAAGAAAAATCAAATTAAATGAATCATAACATTAATGTCTTTAAGAGACAAATAATAAACATTTAGATCCTATAAATAAAAAAATATTGTTGATATAGAAATTTAGAAATTAATTCTTCTTTAGGAGTTATGAAAATGTTTAATGTCATGAGTTCTTTATATGTCTTTCATATTAATGCTCTGTTAATTTTATGGTTGATGAGGATCTTTTCCAATTCTGTAAACTAACCTTTTTTTAATATTGATGGTGTCCTTAGCCTTGCAAATGGTTTCAGTTTCATGAGGTCTCATTTATTAACTGTTGATCTTAGTGCCTTAGTTATTGGTGTTCTATTCAGGAATTTGTCTCCTGCAGCAATGAGTTCAAGGTAGTTTCCCAATTTCTCTTTTATTATATTTAGTGTGTCCTGTTTTATGTTGAGGTATTTGACCCACTTGGACTTGAGTTTTGTGCAAGGTGATAGATTATGGTATATTTTCATATTCTACATATAAATATTCAATTAGACTAGCACTGTCTGTTGAAGATATATTTATTTTTTTCATTGTATGGTTTTGTATTCTTTGTCAAAACTCAAATGTCTATAGGTTTATGAGTCTATTTTTGGGTCTTCAGTTCTATTCCATCGATCAACATATCTGAACTTATGCAAATACCATGAGGTTTTCACTATTATTGCTCTGTAGTATAGCAATAAATTATATTGGGATATACTTCAAGGATGGTGATACCTCACAAAGATATCTGCAACAATTTTAGTTTGGATATGTTAGGATTTTTTTCCATATGAAGTTATGAATTACTCTTTTCAAATTCTGTAAAGAATTGTGTTAGAATTTTGGTGGGAATTACATTGAATGTGTATAGTGCATTCAATAAGATGGCCATATTTATTATGTTCATCTCTGGATCAAAATTCTAAACAATGGAATCTTGAATGGCAAACTAACTCTTAAAATTTACAATATTTTTATTCATCAGGGCAATGCAAATGAAAATGGCTCTGAGATTCTGTCTTACAGTGGACAGAATGGCTCAGATAAAAAATTCAAGTGACAGCAAATGCTGGTGACGATATGAAGCAAGAGGAACTGTAGCTGGCCCAAAGCTACATCTAACTGGTTACCTGGAATAGGACTTGGGGTGGATGGGAAGATTGGTGAGAAAGCAGTGAGATCAATCAACAGTGCTGGTCATGGCCTGAATTTTAATGGCTGACTTTGAATTAAAAGTTAAGGAAGCACCCCCCTCTCCAAATTCCAGGGTCTGTTCAGGAAAACATGTATGGCTACTCAGCAGGGGCCTGGCCCCACTGCTCAGTGGATCACCAGTTCAGTGCAGGAAGCTGCAGATCTGGAAGAACAATAGACTTCACCTAAGTCTGAAAGCTCCACACTGGGTGGCAAACACTGAGGTCTGAATATCAAGGACTGAAGGGCGGGCACAATTCCTCCCTTTTAATTTATTAAAAATTGCTTGGACTGGGACAAAAGATTTACTTATGCTCCATAGATCTGTCTGGGAATTATGGTATCTGGAGGCCCCACTTGTCTTAGGTCAAAGGCTATATTCTCTCTTATCCATCTCAGGAAAACATATGAAGCTTGTTTGTGTCTATTTGCACAAACATGGCCTTTTAGTGTTTATCATGAACAAACACAGCTTCTAGGCACACGATCCTGTCTTAGGTCAAGAAGAAATATGTAGGTTTTTAGTTGTCCATCTCTTGTAGCAAGCCCTCATAGGACTCCTTTTTTTTTTCCCATTCAGACCAAAGCCACAAAGGACCTATGCGAGTATGCAGTCAATGCATTTCTTCATAACAATGAATAGGTGAATAACTGTCATGTTAAGTCACTGAGCTTGGCCAAAGTTGATCCTGAGTGAAAATGACCAGCCTGCTTAAAATACAAAGTCAAAAATTAAGAGCAAAACAGGATTAAAGTTTTCTGTGTATGTCCCAAGGTATCATTCAGTTGCAAATTAGCAATGATAAGACACAAAGCCAGGCCTCCCAGTGAGGGGGAGGTGGCTTTAGAATCAACAGAGACACTATTACCTTTCAGGTAAGAGCCAGGTAAGCTGGGTGATATAAATTATTAGCCATCTTCATAATTGCAATCATACTTACTAGAAGATTCAGGATCTGTGTTCACTTGATGAACCAATCTTTCAGGCAGCAATCTGGCTTCATCTTTGTGTGTGTGTGTGTGTGTGTGTAAAAACACAAACAGAACCACCTCTCCTCCAAATTAAAACAGTGTCTGGACCATTCCATGTATTAGTTAAAGTATCCTGCCATTTAACCAAGGCATACGAGATGGAAGTGACTAGATGCCAAAGGCAATCTGCTGCAGTCTGACCCTTAGCATCAGTTTGCAAAAAATGTAAAAAAAAAAGTGACATAAAAGCAAGCTGTGCTTTTGGTGATATTGGAGGGTATATTTCTCCATTTTTTGTTTTTAAAAGTCATTTTTTTCAGCGTGCAATGCTCACCCTCAATAATTTCTTGGTCCATTGGGTTACAAAGAATTCCAATTTTATGTCCAATACTAAATTCCTGACAAATGATATAAAGCTGTTGCCAGTATAAGCTGGCCCATTATCTGTCTTAATGACTTTAGGTAATTCCATATTATTAAAAGCTTGTAAACAGTGATCAATTATATTTCTAGAAGCTTCTCCTGTATGCAGAGAAGCAAAAAAGGAATCCTGAACAAGTATCAATAAAAACATGTATATATTTTAATTTTCCAAATTCTGCCTAGTGAGTTACATCTATTTGCTAAATATGATTGGGCATAAGGTTATGTGGAATTACCTCTAAATGAGGAACTGGAGATAATGTAAGTCATTTAGGGCTTTGTTTTACAATCATTCTTGCCTGTTTCTTAGTGATCTTATGTAAGAGTCTTAAGGTACAGCTAGAAATATGAAATTTATTATGATACCGTTTATCCAACACAATAGGATCTGAAACTAAGGCCTCTCCTATTAGAGCTCTGTCAATACAATCATTGCCTGCAGCTAAAGGTCCTAGAAGACCAGAATGAGCTCATATATGACCAATATAAAGTGGATTTTTTTTCAAACAAGAATTATGTTTTGCAATTTTGAAAACAAAGATCCTGCTAGTATATTAAAGTTAAATGTACCAAAAGTTTCGAACAGAGAAATGGATTCGGCCATATATAGACTATCAGTAAAAAAGATTAAGAGTATCATCTACAGATTAAAAAATCTGTACTGCTGTCAGTTCTGCTAACTGAGTTGAGAGGGCAGAGGTCTCTATTACTACCTGTTGATTATTTATAAGATATCCAGCTTGTCCTTTAGAGGAAACTTCAGTAAAAATCAAAAGAACATTATGCAGAGACTGTAAAGATGTCATACTAGGAAATATAACCTTATATACATTTAATAATTTTATCAATGTATCTTGAGGATGATGATTATCTATAGGTCCTTTAAATATTATTTGAGCAATTAACAAATCTGTACTATGCTGCTTCAGCCAATTATCTTGATCTACATTAAAAGGCTGAATAATGATAACTGGTTCTTTGCCAAAGTAAGTTATTGCCTGCTTCCTTCAAAGTAAAATCATCTGTGCTACTGCCTCATAATATGGCAGGATATTATGTTTAGGAGATATGCTCAAATGTATCCACATTATAGGAGCCCTTTGCCTTAATAATCCTGTAGGCAAATGAGTTGTGTTGAAAATCAAAAGATATAAAAGCAAAGAATAATCTATATAAGTAACAAATTTCTTTTCACTAGCTCTTTCTACTTGTTGTAAGGCCAGAAATACTTCTGAGTTTAAATCTCTTGGAGGAAGGATCAGCACTCCCTTTAAGAATTACAAGTAAAGCATTTAATTCTCCTGTAGTAAGCTTTAAATAGGGACGAAGCCAATTGATATCACCTAACAATTTTTGAAAATCATTTAAAATTTTTTTTAACTGAATATCATTTTCAATTACATTGTCAATGGTAAAACCTTTCTGGATTTCCCTCCTCCCCAAAGACCCCCCAGCCCGTCCTCCCACCCCCTGCCTCCACATATATGCCCCTCCACCCGACCCATTCTCACCCCTCCTCGATTTTTCCCTTTGTTGGGGCATCTGTTGAGTCTTTACTTGACCAAGGACCACTCCTCCCACTGATGCCCAACAAAGTATTCCTCTGCCATGTTTTTGGCTGTTAGTTCCTGAGAGTCCTGGGGTATCTGAGTGGTCAAAATCATTGTTCTTCCCATGAGACTGTAAACCCCTTCAGTTCCTCTGGACCACCCCATAGGTCCTCCACTATGGACCCCATGCCCAGCCAAATGGTTGGCTGCTAGCATCTGCCTCTTTATTTGTAAGGCTCTGGCAGGGCCCCTCTGGAGACAACCATGGCATGTTCCTTTTGGTATAGTTTTTGTTGACCATAGTATTGTCAGCATTTGGTGACAGTTTGTAGGGTGAATCCCCAGGTAGGGCAGTCTCTGGGTAGCCTTATACTTCAGTCTCTGCTCCACATATTGTCTCCCTTATTACTCCTGTGAGTATTTTGTTCCCTTTCCCAGAGGAACCAAAGCACCCTCACTTAAGTCCTCCTTCTTGATCTTCCTGTGCTGGGTGAATTGTAACTTGTTTATTTTGAGCTTTTGTGCTAACATCTGCTTATTAGTGAGTGCATACCATGTGCCTTCCTTTGTGATTGGTTTACCTCACTCAGGAACTGTTCTAGTGAATGATTATCTTCCAGGAAAAATTGACTTGATCTGTAATTCTAAAAGCCAAATAATGATAAGCATCCTGAGTTTGCAACTTTTATGGAGGTATTTGCAGTCTTTTATCAGCTAAAGCTTGTTGTAAATCTCTATAACATAAAATCAACTCCTAGAGATCTTTTCCTGCTATCAAGATATCAGCTGTGTAATGAATAATGTATACCACTGGCCTTTGGTGTCTTATAGGCTGAATTGCTTGTGCCATAAACTTTTGACATAAGGTAGGACAATTAGCCATGCCCTAAGGAAGAACTGTCTATTGATATCTTCTCATAGATTCCATGAAGTTAATAGAAGGAACACTGAAAGTAAATCTTTCACAATCCTCAGGGTGCAAAGGAATAGTAATGAAACAATCTTTCAAATCTACCACCATTTTATAATATCCTTTAGGAATAGTCACTGGAGATAGAAGCCCAGGTTGTAAAGCTCCCATAGGTAACATAGTTTCATTAAACTTTCTTAGCTCTCGTAACAGTTTTCATATACTTGATTTTTTTCTTGATAACAAATATTGGAGTAGTCCATGGTGACTTAGACTCTCTTAGATGCTCTGCCTCTAGTTGCTACTACACTGGTGAAGAGGTGGCTTTTATTTTTTCTTTAAATAAAGACCACTGATCAACCCACACTGGAATATTTTAAGCCATTGAATTTTATCAGCATGGGATGCAGGTAAGATAGTGACCAAGCCTCTAGTGTCAGAGTGAGGCTTAGGACGTTCAAGCTTTTTAATGCCTGTCCTTCTTTTCTTAGCCCCTGACCAGGCAAAAATCCTTGTTCTAGCATCTGCTTAGCTACTACCTCATTAGGGTTACACATTATAAGACCCATCTGTGACAAGAGATCTCTTCCCCAAAGGGTAATAGGCAAAATTGGCATAACGTAAGCCTGAATTTGTCCTGAATTGCTTCCTCATTTCTCCATGTTAGAAGATTAGTGCTTTGCTATGGATTATTGGCATAAACAATCCTTTGGATGTGAATGAGCATATCTGACACGGGCCAAGCTGAAGGCCAGTCTTGTCATCTAACAATTGTTAAATCAGCTCAAGTATCTATTAATCCTTCAAAGCTTTTACCCTCAATTATTAATTTAAGTTTAGGTCTCTTACTAGCAACAGATTGCACCCAGTAAACATCAGAGCAACCAAAGCCACTCTGTCATCTCTTACTCTTAATGAATCTGGAAGATAGCAGATGTGTGGGACCTAAGATAAATTGAAGAATTCTTTGGTTAACATGTACAGTTATAATTCCGTGAGGGGAAGTAGCCATTATTTTATTTTTCCCTCATAACCATTATCTATGACACATGGATGAATCTGCAGTCCTTTTACAATGGTACTGCTTTGTCCTAGAAGCAATCCCCAAGTTTCTTCAGGCAAAGGTCCAAAAACTCCTGCAGGTAGGGCCTGAGTTCCTATTTCTGGGGTTAACATCACATGGATGGTACAACAGAGGTCCAATCCTGTGCTTCCTAGGGTTCCCCTAATCAGTTCAAAAATGGAGCTCCCTGGCCTGGCAGCAGCTTCATGGCCGCATAAGTTGTTTGCTGTGACCATCTGGGGGCCTAAGGCTGGCCCCTCTGCTTGTTTCCTGACATGGGATGGCCCTGAATATCTGTCTTAGATTTACATTCTCTGGCTCAGTGGTTACTCTTTCTGCATCAAGAACAAACTCCTGGGGTTTTGTTCCTGCTTGCCTGCTTCCAGTGACTTTATTCCCAGAATAATCATTTCTAAAATGACCCAAACCTTCACATTTAAACCATACTTTATGCCGTTGTTTCTGTGAAAGTATTGCATGCACAGTGGCTCTTTGCAAAGCTGTAGCAAGGGCTAGACCTTGCTTGTACGAAGGCTCATTCTTTGCACAAAGTCGAATATACCCAGCCAAGTCTGTCTGTGCTTTGTTAGGTGGTGGAATAGCAGCAAGACACACTGCATTAACGTTCTCATAAGCCAATTGTGTAACAAAAGAATTTCCTGTTTGAGAATCCCCCAAAATTCTACTAACTGCTTTTAGTAGCCTATCCACAAAATCCTGAAAAAGTTCATCAGGAACCTGTCTAATACTAGCTAAATTTCCACTAAAATTCCCTTTAGTCGGTAAGTGATTCCATGCATGGTGGGTAGCCATTGAAACCTGAGCATACACTCCAACAGGAAACAATCTGATTAGCATTGCCTTCATATTGATTTTCTCCTAAAAGTATAATATCATCCCAATCTGGATTACGTGTCTGAGCATTCATCGATGCAGGTCACTTACTAACTTCATTCATGCCATTCAGAACTCCGATATAAGAAAGCTTATTCTGACAAAGTAGACTTACATAGAGTCTTCCAATCTTGAGGGGTTAAATTTGACTCCATCACAGTATGGAGTAAAAGTGGTTAATCACTACAAATCCAAAATAAGCTCAAACATTTTTTAGTGTGATGTGTTCCTAATTTTTTTATTATCTTTAATCTTTTTTTTTATAGTTTATTCATTACCTCCCTCTTGTTCTGCTCTCTACCTTTTCCTTATCCTATCCCTCCTCTGTTATCTCCAAGAGGATTTCCTTATACCCTCACAAACTCCCACACCCATCCAGGCCTCCCAATTCCCTGGGATCTCAAGTCTTTCAAGGGTGAGGTACATCTTCCTTCACTGAGAAGAGACCATGTAGTCTTCTGTGTAAGGGGCCTTGGACCAACTAGTTGCAGTCTTCTGTGTAGGGGGCCTTGAACCAACTAGTATATGCTGCCTGGTTGGTGACTCAGTGTCTGAGAGATCATGGGGTTCCAGGTTTGTTGGGACTGCTGGTCTTCCTATGAGGTTGCATAGTCCTCAGCTTCTTCCAGCCTTTCCCTAATCCAACCACAAGGTTCCCTGACCTCAGACAATTGGTTGGGTATAAATATCTGACTCTGTCTCAGTCAGTTGGCTGTTGTACCTCTTGGAGGTCAGCTATGCTACTAGGCTATTGACTCCAAGTACAATATAGCATCAATAATAATGTCAGGCCTTGGAACCTTCCCTTGAGATGGGTCCCAAATTGGGCTAGTCACTAGACCTCCTTTCTCTTAGCCTCTTCTCCATGTTTTCCCTGCAGTTCTTTTAGACAGGGACAATTCTGAGTCACAGTTTTTTACTGTGGGATGAAAACCCCATACCTCCAGTGGATGCCCTGTCTTTCTACTGGAAATGTATTCTGCATGATCCCTTGCCCAACTGTTGAGATTTCATCTAACATCCCTCCATTTAAGTCTTGAGAATCTCTCACCTCTCAGGTCTCCAGTACATTCTAGAAGGTTCTCCTATCTGCCACCTCCTGAGATTGTATACTTCCATTCATTCTTCTGGTCCAAGCAGCTTCACTCCTGATGCTCCTCCCATGCTTGATCATGTTCCCTCTTTCCCTGGCCCCTTCTGCTCCCATCTCTCATCTAGTTCCCGCCATCTGCCCTCTGGTTTCATCTTCCTTCCAAGTGTGATTAAAGCATCCTTACTTGGGAATGAAGCTAACTTCCAAAAACAAAACAAAACAAAACAAAACAAAACAATCAAATCAAAAATGGGTTATAGAACTAAACAGAAAATTCACAACAGAGGAATGTTTAATGGTTGAGAGAATTTAAAGAAATGTTCAAAGTCCCTAGTGATTAGGGAAATGAAAATCAAAACAGCTCTGAGATTCCATCTTATACCAATCAGAATGACTAAGATAAAAAATTCAGGTGACAGTACTTGCTGGCAAGAATGTGGAGAAAAAGGAATACTCCTTCATTGCAGAAAACCCACATACACGTGGAAATTGAACAATATTCTACTCAATGATACCTTTGTCAAGGAAGAAATAAAGAAAGAAATTAAAGACTTTTTAGAACACAATGAAAATGAAGACACAGCATACCCAAATCTATGGGACACAATGAAAGCAGTGCTAAGAGGAAAACTCATAGCCCTGAGTGCCTCCAAAAAGAAAATGGAGAGAGCATACATTACCAGCTTAATGACACACCTGAAAGCCCTGGAACAAAAAGAAGCTATTTCACCCAGGAGGAGTAGAGGGCAGGAAATCATCAAACTCAGGGCTGAAATCAATCAAGTAGAAACAAAGAGAACCATACAAAGAATCAACAAAACCAGGAGCTGGTTCTTTGAGAAAATCAACAAGATAGATAAACCCTTAGCCAGACTGACCAAAGGGCACAGAGAAAGTATCCAAATTAACAAACTTAGAAATGAAAAGGGAGATATAACAACGGAAACTGAGGAAATCCAAAAATCATCAGATCCTACTACAAGAGCCTGTACTCAACACAACTGGAGAACCTGGAGGAAATGGACAATTTCCTTGACAGATACCAAATACCAAAATTAAATCAGGACCAAATAGATCATCTAAACAGTCCCATAATGCCTAAAGAAATTGAAGGAGTCATAGAAAGTCTTCCAACCAAAAAAAGCACAGGACCAGATGGTTTCAGTGCAGAATTCTATCAGACCTTCAAAGAAGAGTTAACACCAATACTCTTCAAATTATTCCACAAAATAGAAACAGAAGGAACACTACCCAATTCCTTCTACGAAGCCACAATTGCACTGATACCAAAACCACACAAAGATCCAAGAAAGAAAGAGAACTTCAGACCAATTTCCCTTATGAACATCGATGCAAAAATACTCAATAAAATTCTTGCCAACCGAATCCAAGAACACATCAAAACGATCATCCACCATGATCAGATAGGCTTTATCCAGGGAATGCAGGGTTGGTTCAATATACGGAAATCCATCAATGCAATCCACTACATAAACAAACTCAAATTAAAAAACCACATGGTCATTTCATTGGATGCTGAAAAAGCATTTGACAAAATTCAGCATCCTTTCATGCTTAAAGTCTTGGAAAGAACAGGAATTCAAGGCCCATACCTAAACATAGTAAAAGCAATATACAGCAAACCGGTAGCCAGCATCAAACTAAATGGAGAGAAACTTGAAGCAATCCCACTAAAATCAGGGACTAGACAGGGCTGCCCCCTTTCTCCTTATCTTTTCAATATTGTACTTGAGGTACTAGCTCGGGCAATTCGACAACACAAGGAGGTCAAAGGGATACAAATTGGAAAAGAAGAAGTCAAACTATCATTATTTGCAGATGACATGATAGTCTACCTAAGTGACGCAAAAAAACTCCACTAGAGAGCTCCTACAGCTGATAAACAACTTCAGCAAAGTGGCAGGTTATAAAATCAACTCAAGCAAATCAGTGGCCTTCCTATACTCAAAGGATAAGCAGGCTGAGAAAGAAATTAGGAAAATGACCCCCTTCAAAATAGCCACAAACAATATAAAGTATCTTGGGGTGACTCTTACCAAACATGTGAAAGATCTGTATGACAAGAACTTCAAGACTCTGAAGAAGGAAATGGAAGAAGACCTCAAAAAATGGGAAAACCTCCCATGCTCATGGATCGGTAGAATCAATATAGTTAAAATGGCCATTTTGCCAAAAGTAATCTACAGATTCAATGCAATACCCATCAAAATCCCAACTCAATTCTTCACAGAGGTAGAAAGAGCAATTATCAAATTCATCTGGAATAACAAAAAACCCAGGATAGCTAAAACTATTCTCAGCAACAAAAGAAAATCTGGGGGAATCAGTATCCCTGACCTCAAGCAATACTACAGAGCAATAGTGTTAAAAACTGCATGGTATTGGTACAGTGACAGGCAGGAGGATCAATGGAACAGGATTGAAGATCCAGAAATGAACCCACACACCTATGGCCACTTGATCCTCGACAAAGAGGCTGAAAACATCCAATGGAAAAAAGATAGCCTTTTCAACAAATGGTGCTGGTTCAACTGGAGGTCAGCATGCAGAAGAATGCGAATTGATCCATCCTTGTCCCCTTGTACTAAGCTCAAATCCAAATGGATCAAGGACCTCCACATAAAGCCAGACACTCTGAAGTTAATAGAAAAGAAACTGGGGAAGACCCTTGAGGACATCGGTACAGGGAGAAAGTTTCTGAACAGAACACCAATAGCTTATGCTCTAAGAGCAAGAATTGACCAATGCGACCTCATAAAATTACAAAGTTTCTGTAAGGCCAAGGACATCATCAAGAGGACAAATTGGCAACCAACAAATTGGGAAAAGATCTTCACCAATCCTACATCAGATAGAGGGCTAATATCCAATATATATAAAGAACTCAAGAAGTTAGACTCCAGAAAACCAAACAACCCTATTAAAAAATGGGGTACAGAGTTAAACAGAGAATTCTCACCTGAAGAACATCGGATGGCGGAGAAGCATCTTAAAAAATGCTCAATTTCATTAGTCATTAGGGAAATGCAAATCAAAACAACCCTGAGATTTCACCTTACACCAGTCAGAATGGCTAAGATTAAAAATTCAGGAGACAGCAGGTGTTGGAGAGGGTGTGGAGAAAGAGGAACACTCCTCCACTGCTGGTGGGGTTACAAATTGGTACAACCACTCTGGAAATCAGTCTGGCGGTTCCTCTGAAAACTGGGCACCTCACTTCCAGAAGATCCTGCTATACCACTCCTGGGCATATACCCAGAGGATTCCCCACCATGTAATAATGATACATGCTCTACTATGTTCATAGCAGCCCTATTTATAATTGCCAGATGCTGGAAAGAACCCAGGTATCCCTCAACAGAAGAGTGGATGCAAAAAATGTGGTATATCTACACAATGGAGTACTATTCAGCCATTAGAAACAATGAATTCATGAAATTCTTAGGCAAATGGATGGAGCTAAAGAACATCATACTAAGTGAGGTAACCCAGACTCAAAAGATGAATCATGGTATGCACTCACTAATAAGTGGATATTAACCTAGAAAACTGGAATACCCAAAACATAATCCACACATCAAATGAGGTACAAGAAGAAAGGAAGAGTGGTCCCTTGTTCTGAAAAGACTCAGTGAAGCAGTGTTCAGCAAAACCAGAACGGGGAAGTGGGAGGGAGTGGGTGGGAGGACAGGGGGAGAGAGAGGGTCTTATGGGACTTTTTGGGAGTGGGGGGGGCTAGGAAAGGGGAAATCATTTGAAATGTAAATAAAAAATATATTGAATAAAAAAATTAAAAAAAAGATATACTTCTAGAAGCATATCACTTATAAAACATTCCAAATATGCATATATATCACAATTTTTGTGCTTATGTATATATCAGTATGAATATACTAAAATATACTAAAGCTTAACAATTCAGAAATAATAGGAAAGTCCTTATTACTGATATAAAAGAAAAAAGAAAAGGAAAAGAATTGGTTGGGGGGGGCGATGATGAAAAGAAGTGAGGGCGGGCCATGTTTCTTAAACTACTTCCTGCTGTCTAGGGGCATTGTCAATTTTAGGGTGTAGCTGACTTTCGTCATCAGGGTCTACTTGGTACATGTTGGCATCAAGTACCTCTGCAGACAACGGCTCTTCTGTGGGCAGCAGCTGGTAATTCGGTAACAGAAGCTGATTAATAGTTTGGTTGGAATTTTTTTTTTTTTTGTATTTGCCATTGGAGGAATGTAGAAACAAGATTAATTAGACAGGGAGCAAACAATAACACCAGGAAGATGACTAGAAAAGGTGTTACAAAAGGGAGTATCCATTTCCATAGAGGGTTTTTGAAAATGCCAGAGCTGGAGGTCTCACGATCTCTGAAGTTCTTTATGGCTGATTGAAGCTCCTGGATTTTGTTTCTCACTATCCTGGATTGGGTGACATAGAAACAGCATTCTTCTTGGAGGAACAGGCAAAGACCACCTTCTTTAGCTGTCAGGACATGTGAAGCACCACGGCTGCCAAATCATCTATCTGCTTCTGGATAGTAAGCACAGTTTCAGTCATTACATGGAGATCGTTTTTAAACTGGGAAGTGAATGTATTGTATTGGGCCAGAGAAGTCGTTATTCCTGCCACACCAGTACCCACACCTATGGCTATTCCTGTAGCGACCAGGAGTGGCACAATCTAAACTGCCCTCTCATGTCGAGCAGCTATCATATCTACAACTGGGATTGGCAGAGGCTCATTTCCCTGGATTATTCTCAGCTCAGGGAAAAGGAGTACCAACATGCAAACTCCTGACCAGCTGGCAGGTAGGCGAAGATATACCTGAGTGCCACAAAGAATTGACGTGTTCTGGATTGCAGGGCATTGTGGCAGAGATGATATATCAAGGCTTATGGATTTATTACAGTCTAGGGAACTTAGTGTTCCTATAGAACGTGTCCCAGAGGTCTTCAAACAGTTTGCCATGCCAAACAGCGGGACAGAGGTAAGGTACGGAGTCATGGTGACATCGGAGTCAGGAAAGCTAACAAAAGGTGAGGTAAGGTTATTTGACAGTATCATTGGAGAAGCTGTAAGTGACAGCTTTGAGTCAATTCCTGGGAGTACACATAACCAACAATCTTTAAAGTGACCAGGCCTGGTGACATTAAGGCGCTGTTATGCTGAGGTCAGGGTTTGAAGCAACAGGCAAAAGGACAAGTTAATGCCATTTATGAGGGGTGCTGTCAAGGAATCAAGGACCTCAGAGGAGTGTTTAATTATCTTCCCTCCTCTTCCAATATCTAGGGGTTGGGCAATTGAAATATATTTTCTCTGAATATGGAGGGTACTTATTGGGGAACTGGGCTGGTTTTTACGATAGAGCTTACCAACAACTCCTGTCTCCCACCTGGAATCCCACGGGTCTTGTATGTAGAAGAAAAGTTTCTTGCAGTGTTGATAGAAGAAATGATTGACCCGTGATCCTAGCATATGTATCTGACAAAACAAATATGGGCAGCCCCCATATTCGTCTGTCCATTTTTTACAATAATCTTCTGTCTGGTCAAAGAGAAAGCAAGTATAGAGATCATAATACTTAGATGGGATAACAGATACAGGCTTGATCATGATTTGGATAGGTTCCTGGCATCCAGCTATGGGGAAGTTTCCCGACCCTATTTGGAAAGACTGTTTGTTATCTGTGGGGGTTTCTTGAACCTCAAATCTCCAGATGTAAGGACTGCCCTGGATGGAAAGGAAGAACAGCAGGGGTAGGACAAGAAACCCATGTCTAATCCAATGAGGTTGAGCTCAGCTGCCGGAGTGGAGTCTCATATTCTGGAATTGGGGCAAGGTGGATGGTCTCGATGCCCTCCAGAGCTTAATAGTGCATGGTCCTGTAAGGGTTGACATGCATGAAGAAGAGTCATTTTCAGGTGGAGGGATGAAAGGTTTAAGGTGAGACAGATGGACCCAATGAGAAAATCCTTCCAGTTTAGCAGCTGTAGGGGTCACGAGAATCACCTTTAAAGGGCCCTGCCATTTGGGAGAGATGGGTGAGGGATGATCTGGAGGGGATAAGAGGACTTGGTCTCCAATGTTGACAGGTAGTGGTCAGGAGACAGTCTGTGGCTGTGGTAGATGGTGGTCAGCAAAGTCCCATAGGAGAGAGAGTGAAGGTGGCAAAGCAATGGGGTGAGTAAGTGGTCTGGGAGGGGAAAGCATTTAGGTGAAAGACCAGGAGTTAAAACTCGACATCCATACATAAGTTCAAAGGGTGAGATGAGAAGAGGTCACTTGGGGATAGCTCGTAGCCTTAAAAGAGCCAGAGGTAGGAGTTTTACCCAGTCAAGGTGAAGTTCCTGTGACAGCTTAGCAAGAGTGGTTTTTAAAGACTGATTAGTTCTTTCTACCTTACCTGAAGATTGAGGATGATAGGGAATGTGAAAATGCCAAGGGATGTTTAAGGCCTTAGACAGACTCTGAGAGATCTGGGAAGAAAATTTAGGATCATTGTCTGACTGAAGGAAGGCTGGAACACCAAATCGGGGGATGATCTCTCAGAGGAGGAGCTCAGAGACTGTCTTAGCCCTTTTGTTACTGGTGGGAAAGGCTTCTACCCACCCTGAGAAGGTGTCCATCAAGACCAGGAGGTATTTGGCACACTTGACAGAAGGCATATGGGTAAAATCAAGTTGCCAGTCAGTTCCAGGAAGGGAACCTCTAGCCTGATGGGTAGGGAAAGGGGTACTACAATACCTCGAGTTGGAATCTGACATCTGACATCTGACAGATTTTATAAGAAGCAGTGATAGATTTTAAGAAATTTAAGTCTTCAGGAGTAGGCTGTAAGTGGGTCTTAACAAAAGAAGATAATACTTGGCTGTTAGGATGAAAGAGTTGGTGAAGATAGGATAGAGTTTGGAGAGTGTCAGGGGGTGGAGGTAGAGATGTGGGTTGTAGTGTAAGGTTGTCATGGGAAAGGTGAGATGAGTTTAGCCCCCTAAGGGCCGCAGCTCTAGCTGCCTCATCAGCTTGGTTGTGTCCCTTACATACAATAGAGTCATCCATCTGGTGGGATCTGTAGTGGACAATCCCAATAGCTGTGGGGAAATGGGAGGCCTTTAGCAAGGCTAAAATATGGTTTGCATTAGTTACTGATCCTCCTGTTGTGGCAAGTAACCAGCGCTCTTTCCAGATAGCAGCGTGGGACAGGAGGATATGGAAAGCATATTTGGAATCTGTATAGATATTGAGGGATTGTCCCTGTGCCAGTTGAAAGGCATGGGTGAGAGCTATTAGCTCAGCCTGTTGATTAGTGGTGTGTACAGGAAGGGCCTGTGCTTCTACCACCCCTGTCTGACACTATGGCATAGCCAGCTTTTCTAGTCCCTTCATATAGAAAGGAGCTTCCATCTGTGTACCAAGTATAAATAGCTTGAGGCAATGTGCCCTCCTGTATGTGTGAAGGATCAGATAATAGTTGCTCTAAAGTCTCAGTGCAGGAATGAAACAGGGAGTAGTTAGTATTAGGTCAGGGAAGAAGAGTAGAAATATTAAGAGGAGGACACGATTGGAAGATGAGTGTGGAATCTTCTATTAGCTCTACCTGGAGAGAAAGAACTCTGGAGGGAGGTAGAGTCTGCAAGCCTTTGTAAATTAGGAGCTATGACAGGTTATGAGAAGAGAGCACAGTTATGGGAGACCCCAAGGTTAATTTCTTTGATTCTAGAAAAAAGAGTTCAGCAGCTGCTAAGGCATGAATACAAGGTGCCCATCCCTGGATGGTTAAATCTAGTCTTTTTGACAAGTATGGTACAGGTGCAAAAGAAGGTCCCAGTTGATGACCTAAAACTCCAAGGGCAAATCCTTCCTTTTCAGTTACATAGAGGGGAAAAAGGGTGAGTCAGGTCAGGGAGATGTAAGGCTCGGGCCTTAAGGAGAGCCTGTTAGAGCCTCTGAAATGGCTTGGTAACAGATTTGGGAAGAGGTTCATGGGTGTGGCCTAATGCTGCCTCATATAAGGGTCATGAGAGGAGGGAAAAGGAAGGAAGCCAGGAATGTAAAAAGCTAGCCATTCCTAGGAATGAAAATTTCTTCTTTTGTAGAAGGAATAGTTAAAGACTGAATCAGATTCTTTCTATCTAAGGTAATAGCCTTGTGGTTTGGGGTAATTGTTAATCCCAAATAGGTAACCTGAGGAATAGACAGTTGAACTTTAGAAGGTGAGACCCTGTAGCCTTGACTGGAAAGGAAATTTAGAAGAGTAGAGGTGTCTGCTTGGTTAATCTCTAGAAATGGGCTATAGACAAGGACATCATCTACATAAAGAAGAATATTAGATCTAGGGAGAGATAAAGAGAGTAAGTCAGAAGCTAGATTCTGTTCAAATAGGTGTGGGCTGTCTAGGAATCCCTGAGGCAGAACATTCCAGGTAAGTTGGATAGAAAAGTGGGTGTCAGGATCCGTCCAGGTAAAGGCAAATATGTTCTGTGACTGGGTGTCAAGAGGAATAGAGAAAAAGGTGTCCTTTAGATCTAGGACTGAGAAATGAGAAGTTCCTGAGGGGATGGTAGAAAGAAGTGTGTAAGGATTAGCTATGACAGGATGGAGAGGAAACACTGCAATGCACCTGAGGTCTTGAACCAGGCGCTAGGTACCATTAGGTTTTTTAACTGCTAGTATAGGGGTGTTGAAAGGAGAAGAAGTGGGATGAAGGAATTTTTCCTTAAGAGGTCAGAAATGATAGGCTTAAGTCCCCTGAGGCTCTGGAGAGAGAGAGGGGGTATTGAGCTTGGGGGATGTACAATAACTGGTACACAGGAGAATGATGTCTAGCAACAGAGGGGTTCTGGACCTCCCAAACTCTGGGATCCACCTGAGAAGCTGGTAGAGGAAATACCATGTTAGTGTTAGTAGGTTGACTGGCTAGAAGGAGACGTAGGGGAACTGCTGGCAAGCTTGGGTTCAGGCGAGTGGGGGGAGCAAAAGAAATTGAAGCCCCCAGCTTAACTAAAAATTCTCTTCCTAATAAGGGAATGGGATAAGTTGGAACTACCAAAAGAAAATGGGTGAAGGGTATATTTGTAAAAGCGCAGCTAAGTGGTGGGGTCTAATGAGGAAGGTAAGGCTGTCCTCCTATCCTGACTATGGGAAGACGCGAGGGTAAGGTGGGACCCCAGAACTCCACCAGGACCGAGTAAGTGGCCCCAGTATCCAAAAGGAAAGAGATGGGCCTCCCACATACCACGATAGTTACCCGGGGGCTCCCTGCTGGTGATGGGCAAGGTCGGGTTGAGGGAGCTCCGGCCCCTTCATTCATCCATAGCCAAGCCTAGGAGGTCAGTTGGAGGGGTTTCTGGACTGGATGGCCCTCTGTTCTGAACAGGATGGTCCTCTGTTCTGCGTGACACAAGGGCAATTGATGGCCTAATGTCCCTCACGATGACACCTAGGATATGGTCCTTTTGGCTTGCCGGGATTGGGGCAAGCCTTTGCCCAGTGACCTTGTTGACCACATCTATAGCAGGGAGCTGGTGGTATCTGAGCCTTGGAAGGTCAGGGTCCCCGGGGCGGGGGTGGTAGCTGGAGCTGGTCGGACAGCTTTTACCAGCATGTGGAACTTTTGTTTTGGGGCTTTTTCATCTTTCTCATGGTATACCTTGAAGGCCAGCACCAAGACTTCTGCCTGTGGAGTTAGGGGCCCCCTCTCCAGGTACCTAAGTTTAGCTCTTATGTTGGGGTAGCTCTGGGAAAAGAAATAAGTCATTAAAAGTTGCTTACCTTTCAGATTCTCGGGATCTAGATTAGTGTATTGTAATAAAGCTTTCGTGAGGCGTTCTAAAAACTGAGATGGATTTTCCTGTTTGTCCTGGGCAACCTCTTGGAGTTTTTCAAAATTTATTGGCTTTAAGGCTGCCTTTCTGAGACCAGCCAGAAGGCATGTAACAAACCTGTCTCTGGTTAAAATACCACCTGTGGAATTGTCATTCCACTGAGGGTCCTGGTCAGGCACTGTCTCAGATCCAATTGGATAGGTTCTGTCTGTCTGGTGAATTTTGTCTGCATGCGTTCTTGCCTCTTCCCAAACACACCTACATTCATCAGGAAGTAAATTGTTAGTAAGAATCATATGAATATCATGGAAAGTCAAGCTGTAAGATTGAGTAATGTACTGAAACTCTTTAATAAAGTTAGAGGAGTTAGAAGTATAAGAACCCAGTCTACTTTCTATTTGAGAAAGTTCTCTCAATGAGAAAGGAACATGTACTCTAACCAGACCCTCAATTCTAGACACTTCCCTGAGAGGAAGGACTGGTGCTGGGTGAGGTGTCCACGGAGGAGAAGAACTTGGGGGTTTGGCTGTAGCCTTAGAACGAGTAATCGGAGGAGTAAAGGTTGGCACCAGTTCAGGGCATTTGGAGTGACCTGTAGCTGGCACAGAGGGAGAGGAGGGATCTAGGGAGGTTGGGTTGGTAGACTTGGGGACATGGTGAGAAGGAGAGACCAAGGCTGCAGTTTGGGATTTTTCAGTCCCAATAGACCTACCGCAGGTGGGTGGTGGCTTGTCAGCTGGATCAAAAGTAGTACCCTCTAGTGGAGGGTGGGTCAGTTTCATGGCTAGGAGGGAGAAACTGGGATGAGGAGCAGGCAGAGCAGAGGGAAGGCTTAGAGCGAAGATTGATAAAAGCCTGGACATATTGAACTTGGTCCCATTTACTGGATTGCTGCCAGTATGTATTAAGATCCCTTAAAACAATTGGATCTAGGGTGCCATTAGGTGGCCATTTGGAATTATTGTCTAACTTATATTGAGTCCAGGCCTTATTACAGAGGTTTATTAGTTTTGACTGCCTCAAATTGGGCATTAGTTTCAGAGATTTGAGATTTTACAGAAGACATTCTAGTGGCGAGCCTGGAGGTACAGCTGAAGACAATTTATTGCCCATTGGGTGCATGGGAAGTTGCTAGATATATTTCAGCATCCTGAAATAAATTAGCAATGAAATGCAGCTAAGCTAAAGGGTCTAGGCCATCACAAAGGCCTTTAGGAGCTGAAACATTCTCAGAATGTTGGAGGAAGTGCCCCGCCTGGGCCAGGATTTTGTCTGCAGCTGTAAAAGCTAAGGGGGGATTTTAGAGTCACTTCTGGATTGGGGTACACCCGGGAATTAAATGTCCTGTCACAAATGTTAGCAGGAGAGGCAAATCTTAGCTCAAGAAAAGGTTTGCCAGATTCCTTTTGCAGCTAAGATTCCCTCCAGCTTACTGAAGCACCTTAGCAATAAGCCGCTGCATGTTTGTTAAAGATGTGCAAGCTGATAGCTGGGAGTGTGGAACTGTTTGGTTGGGTGGCCCAGAGAAAAGCCACGGGGCAAGCCATAGTGCACAGCTCACGTGATGAAGCCCGTGAGTCTCAGGCTGCAAAGTCCACTAGCAGCTGCGACCACAACAGAGGTGGCAGTGGTGGTGGCGGTGGTCGTGGTGGCGTAGCAACGCAGTGGAGAGGGCAACAGTAGTGGTGATAATGGTGGCGGGTGTGTGCAGTCCTGTCAGTAGCAGTTGCAGGCAAAATCTTCTGCTTGGCTTGCCAAAATGGTTTTTCTACGCAGGTTGTCTGCCTACACTGCAGCACGGGTCACCTGTCTGCCCGATTTGCTGGCCGCAGGGATGCGGTGGAGATGTGGGCCACAATGAGATACACCAGGCCAAACAGTTCTGCCTGGGGCTTTATTTAAGATGGGGAAAGGGGTAGCGGGTGAAAAGAAGGAAGGAAAAGAAAAGAGAGAGGGGGGGGAAGAAATGCTACCCATTTATATACGGGTGATGACATAAATTACAGGTAAAGGTGGGCCATTTAATTCTGGGTATAAGGCGGCTGTTGCCTTGGCAACATGCCTATAGTTCTAATTGTCACCTACATGACGTCACTGGCCTCACTGATCTCGGTACCAACAGGCTCTATACCCAAATGTGGCCCCTGCTTTAATCTCACACAATTACCCAATGGATCATGTCATCATTTAGGAAGTTCTACAACCCCCTGAAGCACAATAGAAGACTTGGTGATTTGAGATGTCCACACTAAATATTCTACTGTAGTAACTCCTACAAAATTATAAACAAAAGCCACAGAGGTAGAGTATGGTTGAGATTCTGAGATAGTTTTATTCTTATATAGCCACCCTGAGATAGGCTTTGCTTCTGTTTATGTTTTCACATCAATATGCCCAGCAAAGGCTCAACAACTACTGCCATTCGACAGTCAATTCAGTGCTGTATTTGTTGTAAGAAGTACATTTTTTTTCTGTCAGTCTACCAAGTTGAAATCGTACTATCTATTTCTTGAATTTTTTTGACTTATATGTCACTGTCATCTCAAAAAATGGGGTACAGAGTTAAACAAAGAATTCTCACCTGAAGAACTTCGGATGGCGGAGAAGCATCTTAAAAAATGCTCAACTTCATTAGTCATTAGGGAAATGCAAATCAAAACAACCCTAAGATTTCATCTTACACCAGTCAGAATGGCTAAGATTAAAAATTCAGGAGACAGCAGGTGTTGGAGAGGGTGCGGAGAAAGAGGAACACTCCTCCACTGCTGGTGGGGTTGCAAATTGGTACAACCACTCTGGAAAGCAGTCTGGCGGTTCCTCCGAAAACTGGGCACCTCACTTCCAGAAGATCCTGCTATACCACTCCTGGGCATATACCCAGAGGATTCCCCACCATGTAATAAGGATACATGCTCTACTATGTTCATAGCAGCCCTATTTATAATTGCCAGATGCTGGAAAGAACCCAGGTATCCCTCAACAGAAGAGTGGATACAGAAAATGTGATATATCTACACAATGGAGTACTATTCAGCCATTAGAAACAATGAATTCATGAAATTCTTAGGCAAATGGATGGAGCTAGAGAATATCATACTAAGTGAGGTAACCCAAACTCAAAAGGTGAATCATGGTATGCACTCACTAATAAGTGGTTATTAACCTAGAAAACTGGAATATCCAAAACATAATCCACACATCAAATGAGATACAAGAAGAAAGCAGGAGTGGTCCCTGGTTCTGGAAAGACTCAGTGAAACAGTATTTGGCAAAACCAGAACGGGGAACTGGGAAGGGGTGGGAGGGAGGACAGGGGAAGAGAAGGGGGCTTACGGGACTTTCGGGGAGGGGGGGGGCTAGAAAAGGGGAAATCATTTGAAATGTAAATAAATTATATCAAATAAAAAAAAAGAACCCAGAAAGTACTAATTCTAGGTTAGGGTTTTTAATTTCCATAACTATTGTAATGTTAACTTATGTTACTGTAACCTAGCAATATATTTTGTGACCACTACACACTACATATAGACATTTAACATTTATTAACATTAGCTAAAGGGCCTGCCACATAACCATGAAAGTGTTAGGCATGTATTCATTTATATTTTAATTTTTACATTTTAATCCTAAACAGATAATGCTGGACTATTTAATATATATTACATGAGACTAACAATAAGCACCTTCATTTAAACTTAAATATAGAGAAATTATGACTTATTTTTCCTTCTGGAGCTCCTACAGATTTATTTGATTTATTTTTCTCAACATCTTTATTAAGATGCTTTAAGATGATAAAAAAGGAAGTGGAATGCTTCAGTTAAATTAAAAGCTCATATTTTCAGAAGCATCTATCTAAACTTTGAGATATTATATTAGTGACTACATATAATATGAATGGAAATAAGCTTTTAGTGCCTGTTGACCTTTAGAAGTTTTAATTTTTGAGTAGTCAATATTTTAAAAAATAACTTGCATGCTTTTCAATAAATAACACTGTCATTGGCCATAGAAATCATAATAGTATAAGGTGCTATTTTGGAAGGTATAATCTTTGCAGCCTGGCATATTCTTTTCACACTATTATTTTTTAAATATCTCACTTTTAGGCTATTATTTGCTAACTTCTAATAGCTTAAACAAGTCAAACTTTGCTCCACTTTTATCAGCAAGATTTTCTCCAGTGAAAAATAAATTCTGTTGTCTTTGATATAAGTTAAACTCGCTGAAAATGTACACATAATTTTTGATATAATATTTTCATTCTTTCTTTCCAAGGTTTTAATGATTATCGTCATGAATGTTAACCTGTAATGTCTCTGGGTACTTTTGGAAGTTTCACCTTCTGTCTAGATTTTTAAGAATGTGATGATACTTGGTTCCACTTACTTATAATGAATATCCAGAAATAGATCTGCTACTCCAGTTCTGTAGACATTGCCAACCAATTATAAAGAAAAGATGGGATTCTTATAAGCTTTAGTGAAGCCAAACTTGACTAAATCAGTTCATCAGAACTTTTATGAAATTATCGATGTTCTGGCATTACAAAGGAAGAATTTAGATGCCAATTTTCAGTGCAGAAAGTTCACCATTTTCATCAATAAGAGGAAGTTTTGGTCTTATAATAAAATTATATGACTTTTTTTATTAAAATAAAATAACCAAAGAAAACAAAATAGCTCCCCAAATAATTTTTGAAAAATATTTTCTCTCAGTAATTTTTATATACTAATACTATTGATAAATATAGATTAGTAAAAGTTATATTAGGAATGTGTCAAATTTCATCATAATTTAAATGTTGTTTTAGAATATTTTACTGTTTTTTCAGTTGTCTGAAGGTTTATAGAAATTTCTTATTTATTACAATATAAACATTAAAATATGTTTATAAAACATGTTTACATAGTAAGACCTATTCATATATTTTAGTATTATTGAAAACACAGGTGAAAGCAAAGTATGTATAATATAACACAAATATATCATGTTACTCCTATGATACTGAACATGCTAATGGAAATCAATATGGGCTCACAAGATTTCAGAGTGCTTTAGGGAGCTTTCTGTCCCTTATCTCAGTTTGGTTTCCAGCACTTCTCCCAGTTTGTCTGTCAACTCTTTGTAAGTCATGTTACATGGGATTATGACCCCTTTCTGGACTCCAAGTTAACTAATACATACATGATACATATATGAAAACACATATAACTAAATACAAACAACAAATCTTCAAAAAGAATCTCTTAAGGATTTTACTCTTTAATATCTCTTAAAAACAGGAAATTGAATCCAGTTTTAATTATTCTAGAATAAAATATTTATTATCAATTTCTATGCTTATATTATGATACAAAATGAGTAACTTTCTTGAGTTTCAACCGTGAAGTTCTTTGCAGACTGAAAAAAATTCAAGCCTGGATTAAAGACAAAGACTTCCTTAGAATAAACTTAGCATCTTTAAAGCTCTTGTTCAAGAGGAGTGGCCAGCTTCCTCCAATGTTTTATCCTGAAAATCAATATGTACTAAAGTGAAATCTTTGTCCTAATCTAGGTAGGCATGAATGCTAGAGAATGGCATGTAGGTCCACAGTGCAAATCTAGCCTTATTATTTTGTACATTGAGACTTCCTGTTCTAAGTTGCACTGTGTTAAAAGTGGGATAAGTATCACAACAATTTTGGAGGACTATATATTCTAATTAAATTATGGTAGAAAGTCTCTTGGAACTCTGTCTCATGCATAAACATGATCTTGAGTTAACACAGCAAAGACTGAGCAATATAACTCAATAGAATTTCATATTTTAGCTTTTCCTGGGGCAATTTTCATTTCTCTTGTCTGAAGTTAATATGGAAATTATGAACCAATCTATTAGAGATTTTGTATACAATTCCATATTTCCTATGGTCCTGAAAAAAATGCACACACTAAAAAATATCTTTTGGGTTATTTTCTTTGCTCAGCCTTAATGTGTTTCAGAAAATGCTTTAAATTTGAATGAATAATCTTATCAGGTACAGGAGACTCTACTATTTTGATGTATGGATGTACATACGTGCACACACACACAAACACAACACACACACGCATATACGTGTGTGTGAATCTGTTATGCAATTATGTATATATTTGTGAGTATCTATAACATCCTTACATTTGATCATATAACTTCTATCAAACTTATCTATCTTAACATTTTTCTCACATACTGACAGTTTTCAACAATTCAATGCAAACTGACAGAAAATCAAAACAAAAATGTTGATGTTTTTAGAAGTTTGTTGAACTTGTTGATGAATTTGCATGCTATTTTTTCCTATGATGTTGTCTTTTGAATTTCTGGTAAACATATTCACAACACACACACACACACATACACACACACTCCAAACCAAATAAAAGAAACAAAAACAGGGGAATTATAGTTATCTTTTCATAATCCAGACTACTCATACACAGACAGCAGTCTCCAAACTCTCTATTGTGTCCTCTGGTTCAATTGCTTTGTCTCTCAATGCTATACTTTTGTTTTTATCTGACATTATTGTATTCTCTTAATATTTTAAAGCACAATATTTTACCTTCCGGAACTGTAGATTTCTCATTCATAGTAATTTCTATAATGAAGTAAAAAAAACAGGAATTTCTAAATAATTTTTCTTAAATATTCTCCTTTAGAAAGAAAGAGTATATTCTTCTCTAGAAAGTACTTATGTGAGAATTTTACGTGTGACTTGTCTAGATGGCAACTGTAATTGTGTCATGGGCAAGCAAGAGAAATCAGAGGCTTTACATAGTGTCCTGGCTATTTCTTTCCTCTAAGGTAAGATTGATGATTCTGAGAGAAGGCGCTATTTTGGCCAGGGAGGAAAATAACAATGACTGATGACCAAGGCCAGCTGACCTTGAAAAGTAATTAAACTAATAATACAGATACAATGTAAATTAATGAGACAGTTAAAGTAAGGGCATATTTGAATCTGAATCCCATAGTCTCTATTTCTTTTAGAAGTATATTTACCATTATCTGACTTAATAGAATCTCAAATTCATATTGACCTACACTTTACAACTTTAAAATTTGCTTTTCTTATTGAAGCTAATAATCCCTTTGTTGTTACTTCTCTTATACTAAGTAGATCAGCTTCTGGACTTTCTTAGAATAGCACTTCAAATAGCCTCTGTATGCTGTAATGTTTATATTTTAAAAGCTAAATATAAGAAGGTGAAAATCTTGTATCTTTAGCTGAATTTGTATTTTTATTGTACAGAAAAGAATACTGGTCTCAAAAATCTGATACTCTTGGGGATATATAATCATCAAGTATAATTCTTTTATTTTCCTTCAGTGAAAATTAAGTAATAATCATTGAAACACTATATATAATAAACAAATACACACACACACACATACACAGAGAGATAGTTCTTGATGGTAAGTCACATTAGTAACATAAAGTATGTAAACTAAGTTGAGCAGTATGTTTCGGACACTATTATCCATATAAGTTGGACAGGACATTAAGTAATATGCTGAGATTCTACTGGGATAACTCAATAAATATAAATGGAGAACATTTTTAAGATCTGAATGATTTGGAAATATACAATAATCTGTTAGTTAATAAAAAGTGGTAGCACAGAACAAAAATGGAATAGTCCACATAAAATTACATGAAACTGACTTATATTAAAAATGGTCTGAGGGACTACTACAAATATCAAAGAAGCTGTGGTATATGTTATCTTGTAAACTTACTGATACAGTAAAATTTTAAAATATATAAACTCTTTGACACTCTACATTTAGAAAAATGTATTAAATACCCTGTTGATTCATATAACATATCCTGGTGTTTTACAGAAATAATGTACAATATGATGAAGAGCAAAGGAAAAGAAAGGCTTTATGTGACTAACATTATCAACATGTTTACAGCATGAGAGAAAATTTAAAAAATCATCTAAAATCAACTTAAGCCATTGTACTGAGAAAATAATACACAACATGATGGGCATTGTGAAAAGTTAAATCTATTGCAATTATAAAGCCATTACATATGTTGTTTTAGTTCATGTTAAAATGACTCTTTGGTCTTATGCAGGAGATTACATTTACCCTTACTTAAACATGCTTTCTGTTAACTCTAAGGTATATAAAAATGAAGAATATAATTTACTTAAACCACTTCAAAAATCAAACCACAGCCATCATTTAAAATTTATCAATATAATAGCTTGCCAGAAGATTTTGCCTTAATCATGCAGTATAAAAGATGTAACTACATGCTAAATTTGTATTCATTATTTATTTATTTTTTTATTCAATATATTCTTTATTTACATTTCAAATGGTTTCCCCTTTTGTGGCTCCCCACTCCCCAAAAGTCCCATAAGCCCTCTTTCCTCCCCCTGTTTCCCCATCTATTCCTTCCCACTTCCCTGTTCTGGTATTTCCTTATACTGCTGCACTGAGTCTTTCCAGAACCAAGGGCCACTCCTCCATTCTTCTTGGACATCATTTAATATGTGGATTATGTCTAGGGTATTCTAAGTTTCTAGGCCAATATCCACTTATCAGTGAGTGCATACCATGATTAATCTTTTGAGACTGGGTTACCTCACTTAATATGATGTTCTCCAGCTCCATCCATTTGTCTAAGAATTTCATGAATTCATTGTTTCTAATGGCTGAATAGTACTCCATTGTATAAATATACCACATTTTTTTGTATCCATTCCTCTGTTGAGGGACACCTGAGTTCTTTCCAGTTTCTGGCTACTTGTTAATAGGGCTGCTATGAACATAGTGGAGCATGTGTATTACATGCCAGTGAATTATCTGGGTATATGCCCAGGAGTGGTATAGCAGGGTCCTCCCTGCCCAGATTTCTGAGGAACTGCCATACTGATTTCCAAAGTGGTTGTACCATCTTTAAATCCCATCAGCAGTGGAGGAGTGTTCATCCTTCTCCACATCCTTGCCAGCACCTGATTTTTTTACCTTAGCCATTCTGATTGGTGTGAGGTGAAAACTCAGTGTAGTTTTGATTTGTGTTTCCCTAATGATTAGTGATGTTGAACATTTCTTAAGGTGCTTCTCAGCCCTCCAAAGTTCTTCATTTTAAAATTCTTTGTTTAGCTCTGTATCCCACTTTTTAATGGGGTTATTTGGTTCTCTGGGTTCTACCTTCTTGAGTTCTTTGCATATATTAGATATTAGCCCTCTGTTGGATTTAGGGTTGGTGAAGATCCTTTCCCAATCTGTTGGTTGCCATTTTGTCCTTTTGAGAGTGTCCTTTACCTTACAGAAACTTTGTAGTTTTATGAGGTTCCATTTGTCAATTCTTGACCTTAGAGCATAAGATATTGGTATTTTATTCAGGAACTTTTGCCCTGTGCCCATGTCCTCAAGGGTCTTCCCCAATTTCTTTTTTATTAGTTTCAGTGTGTCAGGTTTTATGTGGAGGTCCTTGATCCATTTGGAGTTGAGCTTAGTACAAGGAGATAAGAATGGATCGATTCACATTCTTCTGCATGCTGACCTCCAATTGAACCAGTACCATTTGTTGAAAAGGCTATCTTTTTTTTCACTGGATGCTTTCAGCTCCTTTGTCGAAGATCAAGTGATCATAGGTGTGTTGGTTCATTTTTGGGTCTTCAATCCTATTCCATTGATCCGCTTGCCAGGCATTGTACCAATACCATGCAGTTTTTATCACTATTGTTCTGTAGTAAAGTTTGAGGTCTGGGATACTGAATACCCCAGAAGTTCTTGTACTGTTGAGAATAGTTTTAGCTATCCTTGATTTTTTGTTATTCCAGATGAATTTCAGAATTGCTCTTTCTAGCTCTATGAAGAACTGAGTTGGGATTTTGATGAGGATTGCATTGAGTCTGTAGATTGCCTTTCGCAAGATGGCCATTTTAACTATATTAATCCTGCCAATGCATGAGCATGGAAGATTTTTCTATTTTCTGAGATATTCTTCGATTTCCTCCTTTAGAGATCTAAAGTTCTTGTCATATGGGTCTTTCACTTGTTTGGTTAGCATCACCCCAAGGTACTTTATGCTGTTTGTGCCTATTGTGAAGGGTGTCATTTCCCTAATTTCTTTCTCAGTCTGCTTATCCTTTGAGTATAGGAAGGCAACTGATTTGCTTGAGTTGATTTTGTAGCCAGCCACTTTGCTGAAGTTGTTTATCTGCTGTAGGAGTTTTCTAGCAGAGTTTTTTTGGGTCACTTAAGTATACTATCATATCATCTGCAATTAGTGATAGTTTTACTTTTTCTTTCTAATTTGTATCCCTTTGACCTCCTTATATTGTCTAATTGCTCTAGTGAGGACGTCAAGAACTATATTGAAAAGATATGGAGAGAGGGGGCAGCCTTGTCTACTCCCTGATTTTAGTGGGATTGCTTCAAGTTTCTCTCCATTTAGTTTAATGTTGGCTACCGGTATGCTATATATTGCTTTTACTATGTTTAGATATGGGACTTGAATACCTGTCGTTTCCAAGACTTTTAGCATGAAAGGATGCTGAATTTTGTCAAATGCTTTTTCAGCATCTAATGAAATGATCGTGTGATTTTTTTCTTTGAGTTTGTTTATGTAGTGGATAGCATTGATGTATTTCCATATATTGAACCATTCCTGCATCCCTGGGATGAAGCCTATTTGATCATGATGGATCATCGTTTGATGTGTTCTTGGATTCGGTGGGCAAGAATTTTATTGAGTATTTTTGCATCGATATTCATAAGGGAAATTGGCCTGAAATTCTCTTTCTTAGCTGGATCTTTGTGTGGTTTTGGTATCAGAATAATTGTGGCTTCATAGAAGGAGTTGGGTAGTGTTCCTTCTATTTCTATTTGGTGGAGTAGTTTGAAGAGTATTGGTGTTAAGTTTTCTTTGAAGGTCTGATAGAATTCTGCACTAAAACCATCTGGTCCTGTGCTTTTTTTTGGTCAGAAGGCCATCTATGATTCCTTCTATTTCTTTAGGGGTTATGGGTCTGCTTAGATGATCTATTTGATCCTGATTTAATTTTGGTATTTGGTATCTGTCTAAGAAATTCTCCATTTCCTCCAGATTCTCCAGTTGTGTTGAGTACAGGCTTTTGTAGTAGGATCTGATGATATTTGTAAGTTCCTCTGTTTCTGTTGTAATATCTTTCTTTCCATTTCTAATTTTGTTAATTTGGATTCTGTCTCTGTGCCCTTTGGTTAGTCTGGCTAAGGGTTTATCTATCTTGTTGATTTTCTCAAAGAACCAGCTCCTGGTTTTGTTTATTCTTTGTATGGTTCTCTTAGTTTCTACTTGATTTATTTCAGCCCTGAGTTTGATGATTTCCTGTCTTCTCCTCCGGGGTGAATTAGCTTCTTTTTGTGTTCCAGTGCTTTCAGTTGTTCCATTAATCTTCTAGTGTATGCTCTCTTCAATATTTTTTGTGGTGGCACTCAAAGCTATGAGTTTTCCTCTTAGCACTGCTTTCATTCTGTCCCATAGATTTGGGTATGTTGTGCCTTCATTTTTGTTAAATTCTAAAAAATCTTTGATTTCATTCTTTACTTCTTCCTTGACCAAGGTATCATTGAGTATTGTTCAGTTTCCATGTGTATGTGGGCTTTCTGTTATTTTTATTGTTATTAAAGACTACTTTTCCTCCATAGTGATCTGATAGGAGGCATGGAATTATTTCAATCTTCTTATATTTGTTGAGGTCTGTCTTATGACCAACTATATGATTGATTTTGGAGAAGGTACAATGAGGTGCTGAGAAAAAGGTATATTCTTTTGCTTTGGGATGCAAAGTTCTATATAAATCCAATTGGTTCAAAGCTTCAATTAGTTTCACTGTCTCCCTGTTTAGTTTCTGTTTTCCTAATCAGTCCATTGATGAGAGTGGAATGTTGAAGTAGCCCACAATTATTGTGTTAGGTGCAATGTGTGCTTTGAGCTTTAGTAAAGTTTCTTTTATGAATGAAAGCACCCTTGTATTTGGAGCATAGATGTTCAGGATTGAGATTTCTTCTTGTTAGATTTTTCCTCTGACCAGCAAGAAGTGTCCTTCCATGTCTCTTTTGATGACATTAGGTTGAAAGTCAATTTTATCTGATGTTAGAATGGCAACTCCTGCTTGTTTCCTGAGACCATTTGCTTGTAGAATTGTCTTCCAGCCTTTTACTTTAGGGTAGTTTTTGTCTTTGACACTGAGGTGTGTTTCCTGTATGCAGCAAAATGTAGGGTCCTGTTTACATAACCAGTCCGTTAGTCTATGTCTTTTTATTGGGGAATTGAGTCCATTGATGTTAAGAGATATTAAGGAGTAGTGGTTATTGCTTCCTGTCATTTTTGATGTTAATTTTATACTTGTGTGGTTATCTTCTTTTGGGTTTGATGAAAGAAGTTTAATATCCTGCTTTTTCCAGGGTATAGTTTCCCTCATTGTAATGGTGTTTTCCCCCTATTTTCCTTTGTAGGGCTGGGTTTGTGGAAAGATATTGTGTAAATTTGGTTTTGTCATGGAATATCTTGGTTTTTCAATGTATAGTGGTTGAGAGTTTCACTGGGTCTAGTAGTCTTGGATGACATTAGTGTTCTCTTAGAGTTTGCATGAGCTCTGCCCAGGATCTTCTAGCTTTCATGGTCTCTGATGAGAAGTCTGATAGGTCTTCCTTTATATGTTATTGCCCTTTTTCTCTTATTGCCCTAAGTATTCTTTCTTTGTTTAGTACATTTGGGGTTCTGATTATTATGTGGCAGGAGGTATTTCTGTTCTGGTCTAGTATGTTTGGAGTAGTACATTTGGGGTTCTGATTATTATGTGGCAGGAGGTATTTCTGTTCTGGTCCAGTATGTTCTGTAGGCTTCTTTTATATTCATGGGCATCACTCTCTTTAGGTTAGGGAAGTTTTCTTCCATAATTTTGTTGAAGATATTTGCTGGCCCTTTAAGTTGTAAATCTTCACTCTCATCAATGTCTATAATCCTTAGGTTTGGCTTTCTCATTGTGTCTTGGATTTCCTGCATGTGTTGGGTTACAAGCTTTTTGCATTTTGCATTTTCTTTGACTGTTGAGTCTATGGTTTCTATGGTATCTTCAGCATCTGAGATTCTTTCTTCTATCTCTTGTATTGTGTTGTTGATATTTGTGTCTATGGCCCCTGATTTCTTCCCAAGGTTTTCTATCTCCAAAGTTGTCTCCCTTTGTGCTTTCTTAGTTGTTTCTATTTCTGTTTTTAGATCCTGGAAGTTTTTGATCAGTACCTTCAGTTGCTTGTTTATATTTTCCTGTAATTCTTTGAGAGAATTTTGTGTTTCCTCTTTCATGACTTCTGCTTTTTGATCAAAGTTCTCCTGTATTTCTTTAAGTGATTTTTGCATTTCCTCCTTATTGGCTACTAACTTCTGACCCATATTCTCCTGAATTTCTTTAAGCGATTTTTGTGTTTTCCTTATAAGCGCTTCTAACTTTTGATCATTTTTCTCCTAAATTTCTTTAAGAGATTTATTTATGTCTTTCATGTGTTCCTCTAACAGCATCCTTACCAGTGATTTTAAATCCAAATCATGTTTTTCTGGCATGTTGGGGCATCCAGGACTTGTTGTTGTTGGAGAGTTGGGTTCAGTTGCTGCCACAATTTCTTGGTTTTTGTTAGTAAAGTTCCTAAGTTTGCCTTTAGCTATCTAATTCTCACTGGTGTTAGATGGTCTTATTGTCACAGGCTGGTGCTTCAACCTACTGTGGACCTTTAAGGCTATTTCCGCGACATTGGATGACTGGTTTCCTCTGGCACAGATTGCTGATATACTGCCTTCCTCTTTTGTGCACTTGGAGCCCTGCTCAGTATTTCCTCAAGCAATGTTATACTTGGTTTGTCACAGTGAACGAGGTGTTTCTGGATTGCTCTGTCATGGAGTGAAGTTGGTAGCGGGGGTTCACTCCCTCTGTTGATTCTCACTTAGGACACATGCCCCATAACAGACCGTCTGGCAGATGAACCGCCTATGTGCTCAGGTACTGGGCACAGGCAGACCCCTGGCGGTTTGCACCCCCAGAGATCTTAAGCTCGGGGTAATACAGTACCTAGTGATGCTTTTCCATCCTGGCGGGCAGAAAATATGCCCATGGGGAGTCTCTCCCTCTGCTGTTCTTCCTACAGGACACAGGCTCCACCCCCAACTAGTTGGCAGATGAACCGCCTATGTGTATTCATTTTTATACCAACATTTTTCTTATTATCTCCCTGGAATCATTGATGAAAAATAATTGTATATGGGTATGATTCAGTTTGGAAATATATACATTGTTTTATGCACTATTGAAAATTTTGCAACAAAATAATAGTACCATATGCATTTGGAGAAATTTTTCAGTTAACTATAGTTTTATACTGAGAAGTTTTTACCTTGTCTTGTCTGACTACCTTTTCATGACGATTTTAGCATTAGAAAACACACAATAACTTATTGATAATAAGAAAATTTGACCCAGACATAGGGTTCAAATCTTTAATTCCAGTACAGGGGCAGAGGAGGGTGGATCTTTATATCTTCAAGGACATCTTAGCCTACATAAAGAGAATCAAGACAGCCAGGGCTATGTAGAGAACCCTTTCTCAACAGCAATAACAAAAATAAACAAAATGGACACTATGAATTTTAATAGTTGCAATGATGCTTTCTTCTATTTTCATTCCTTTACTATTTATATTTATATTCCTCTACTATTCAAAAAGTATTTAGCAAATACTTTCTCTCCTAGAGAGAGATCTTCAATGTAGATTGGTGGTGAATAAAATTTCTACATTTTTTTCTACATACCACTTTCTTTCCTTTAAAAACTATTTTTAATTTTTTTACATATTCCTTTACCCACCTCAAGTACTCTCATTAACTCTATCTAAAGGAGTTTCACTTCCTGCCCTCTTTAGAGAATGCAACATTTATTTATTTTTCCTATTGTAGTACATTTTATGTTGTTCAGATTGTCTTGGGTCAGAGGCCTGTTCTCATGATAAGTCATCTCCCCAGTATAATATCTTTAAAGAAAATGGACTCACCCTCATAGCCACTGACAGTTAATGATTTTTTTCTCACCTATCTACCTCTATACTGGGATGTTGTCTGGTTGGAGTTTGTTTGGCCTTTTAGATGGTGTCAAAATTATATAAGCTCACATTTACATTGTCTCTGATATTTCAGAAGGATACCATTTCATTGTTTTAACATTATTTTTATTGTATTTTCTTTATTTACATTTCAAATGTTATCCCCATTCCTGCTTTCGCCCCTAAAACCACTTATAGGATCCCTCCCTCCCCCCTGCTTCTGTAAGGAATCTCCTCTACTCCTCTACCCACTAATTCCTCCTTGCCCTGGCATTCCCCTATACTGGGGCATCGAGCCTTCACAGGGCCTCTCCTTCCATTGATTCCTGACAAGAACATCTTCTGCTACATATGCTGCTGGAGCTATGGATCCTTCCATGTGTACAGTTTGGTTGGTGGTTTAGTGCCTGGGAGTTCTGGGGGCATGGTTTGGTTGGTTGATATTCTTCTTCTTCCTAATGGTTGCAAATCCCTTCAGCTCCTTCAGTCCTTTCTTTAACTCCTCCACAGGAGACCCTGTGCTCAGTCCAATGGTTGGCTATGATCATCCAACTCTGTAATGGTCAGGCTCAGAGAAAGCCTCCCAGGAGACAGCTATATCTGGCTCTTGTTAGCATACATTTCTTGGTATTAACAATAGTGTCTGTGTTTGGTGACAGTATATGGGATGTATCCCCAGCTGGCAGTCTCTGGATGGTCTTTCCTCTCTCTTTACCACACTTTGCCTCTGTATTTTCTCCTGTGAATATTTTGTTCCCTGTTCTAAGAAGGACCCAAGAATTCACACCTTAGTCTTCCTCTCCCCCTCTCTCTCCCTCCCTCTCTCTCTCTCTCTCTCTCTCTCTCTCTCTCTCTCTCTCTCTCTCTCTCTCTTCTCTCTCTCTCTGCCTCTCTTCCTCCGCAATATCTCAGTACCTACCAATGGCTAGCCAGTCTAAGTGTAGGACTTTACCTTTCTATGTCAATTTAGCAATATATCCATTTAGCAGAGTAATAATAGTTCTCTTTTGTAATCTATGATGTGTGTAGCCACAAGTCTTTGGACTGAAAATGGTGCAGGGATGGATTTTATTTTGCTGATTTTTAACTTAAATCCAATCATAAAGTGGGTGGTTATTCCCACTAATCTTATTCCACCATTGTAGCAGTGCAAATGTCTTGTTAGGGCAGAAATAATCTTAGCTTATGTTTCTGAGCTAATTCAGGTATTCTTAGCTGAATCAGATTTATGAATGCTTTTTTCATTCAGCAGCATACATAAACTATCTCAATAGTATGAAAATTGTGCAGTATGAAAGAAGTTTTTAAGTCAATACAAATGTAATACCTCTATGCTCTGTAACTTTAATATATGTTATTTTGAGCATTAGCTTCTTACCATCAAGTTCTGTATGATAACTAACAGAGATGTCATTAGATTTTAATGTCTTTGGTCTTTGTGTCTTTACTGTTCAACAGTACTGAAAGATGTAACTCATTCTTGGCACTGGACCTTTTATTAGCCTGTGTTGTCTGTTTTTTTTTTTTTTTTCTCTCTTCATTTGGTAATGTGGTAATATAGTTTAATATAAATATATAATATAAATATATAATTTAATATAAATTCCTTTCCTATATATTTAATATAAATTCCTTATAAATAGCCTCTCTTGTAGTAGCTGGGTTTCCAGATGACATTTTGAAATGTCTTTTTCTTTTCTCCTTAGTTCTCATACTCTGCCTTCCCCTCTCCCACACTAAATTAACCCTTCTTTTTCCTTAACCTCCTTTAAAATGTTATAGCACCCATATTATACAAAGAAACTGTACTAAAGCTCAAAGAACATATTGCACCTCAAACAACAATAGTGGGAGTTTTGAAATACCCCATTTTCCTAAGTCAATGGACAGATCATTAAAACTGAAACTAAACAGAGAAACAGTGAAACTAACAGAAGTTATGAACTAAATGGATTTAACAAATATCTATAGAACATTTTATCATAAAACAAAAGAATATAACTTCTTTTCAGCACCTGACATTACCTTCTGCAAAATTGACCATATAATTGGTAACAAAGCAGGCCTCAACTCATACAAGAAGATTACAGTAATACCATGCATCCTATCAGATAACTATAGATTTAAGGATGATCTTCAATAACAACAAGAACAATAGAAAGCCCACATACATACATGTGGAAGCTAAACAACACTCTATTGCATGATAATTTGGTCAAGGAAGAAATAAAGAAAGAAATTAAAGACTGTTTTTAGAATTTAATGAACATGAGGCAACAACATATCCAAATTTATGGGACACAATGAAAGCAGTCCTAAGAGAAAACTCATTGCTCTGAGCGACAACAAAAAGAAGCTGGAAAAAGCATGCATTAGCAGCATGACAGTACGCCTGAAAGCTCTAGAACAAAAAGAAGCAAATACACCCAAGAGGAATAGACAGTAAAAAATAACCAAAATCAGGGCTGAAATCAACCAAGTAGAAACAAAAAGAATGTAGAAATAATTATTCAAACCAGGATCTGGTTATTTGAGAAAACCAAAAAGATAGATAAACCCTTAACAAACTAAGCAGAGGGTACAGAGAGAGTATCCAAATTAACAGAATCAGAAATTAAAAGGTAGACATAACAACAGAAATTGAGGAAAACCAAAAAAATTATCAGATCCTACTGCAAAAGCCTTTCCTTGACAAAACTTGAAAATATAAACAGATACCAGCTATCAAAGTTAAGTCAGGTTCAGATAAACCACCTACAAAGTCCCATAATCCCTAATGAACTAGAAGCTGTCAATAATAGTCTCACAAACAAAAAAAGCCCAGGACCAGGTGGATTTAATGCATAGTTCTATTAGAACTTCAAAGAATACCTAACACCTATACACTTCAAACCATTCAACAAAATATAAACAGAATGAACTCTACTCAATTTATTCTATGAAGCCACAATTATGCTTATACCTAAACCACAGAAAGACCCAACAAAGAAAAAGAACTTCACACAAATTTTCCTATGAATATTGATGCAAAAATACTCAATAAAAATCTCTCAAACAGAATCCAATAACACATCAAGTGATTATCCGTGATAATCAAGAAGACTTCATCCTATGGATGCAGTGATGGTTCAGTATAAGGAAATTCATCAATGTAATCCACTATATAAACAAACTCAAAGAAAAAAAAACACATGATAATTCCATTAGATGCTGAGAAAGCATTTGACAAAATTCAACATCCTTTTCATGATAAAAGTCTTGGAAACATCAGGAATTCAAGGCCCATACCTAACATAGTAAAAGAAACTATGTATACAGCAAACAAGTAGCCCACATCAAACTAAATGGAGAGAAACTTGATTCCTGAAATCATAGCATAGACAAGGCTGCCCACTCTCTCCTTACCTATTCAATATAGTACTCAAAGCATTAGCCAGAGCAATGAGAAAACAAAAGGAGGTTAAAGGGTTACAAATTGGAAAAAAGAAGTCTAAATATCACTATTTGAAGATGATATGACAGTATATTTAAGTGACCCCCAAAATTCTACAAGAGTACTCCTAAAACTGATAAACAACTTCACCAAAATGGCTGGTTCTAAAATTAACTCAAAGAAATCAGTGTCATACCTCTATTTAAAGCTTCAACAGGCTGAGCAATTAGAGAAACAACTCTCTTCACAATAGTAGCAAATAATATAAAATACATCAGTGTAATTCTAAACAAGTGAAAGATTTGTATGACAAGAACTTCAAGTCTCTGAAGAAAGAAATCAGAGAAGATCTCAGAAGATGAAAATATCTCCCATGCTCATGGATTGGCAGGATTACTATAGTAAAAATGGCCGTCTCGCAAAAGCAATCTACTGATTCAATGCAATTCCCATTAAAACATTTCAACTTAATTCTTCATACAGCTAGAAAGACCAACAGACCCAGGATAGCGAAAACAATTCTCAGCAATAAAAGAACTTCTGGTGGAATCACCAGCCCTGACCTCAAGCTATACTATAAAGCAATCATGTTAAAAACTGCAAGGTATTGGTACAGTGACAGGCAATGGAATAGAATTGAAGAATCAGAAATGAGCATTGGTCACTTGATATTTGACAAAGGAACTAAAACCTTTCAGTGTGGAAAAAAAGCATTTTCTACTAATGTTGCTGTTCCAACTGGTGGTTAGCATGTAGAAGAATGCAAATCAATCCATTTTATCTCCTTGTTCAAAGCTCTCGTCCAGGTGGATCAAGGACCATAAAACCAGATACACTGAAACTATTAGAAAAGAAAGTGGGAAAGAAGCCGGGTGGTGGTGGCGGCACATACCTGTAATCCCAGCACTCTGGGAGGCAGAGGCAGGAGGATTTCTGAGTTCCATGCCAGCCTGGTCTACAGAATGAGTTCCAGGACAGCCAGGGCTATACAGAGAAACCCTGTCTCGGAAAAAAAAATCAAAACAAAAAACAAAAGACACCAAAAACAGTGGGAAAGAACCTCGAGCATATGGGCACAAGGAAAACTTCCTGAACAGAGCACCATTAGCTTATGTACTAAGATCAGGAAATGACAAATGGGACCTCATAAAATTGCAAAACTTCTGTAATGCAAAGACACATTTAGTTTTGTTTCATTTACCGTATTACATGGTACCTTCTTAGTATGTATACATTTTGGTTTTATGTATCACTGAAATAATTTAATATATTGTTTTAATTAATTCTGTGATAATTAAGTACAACATGTTTTTATCATATTGATCTCCCACTGCTCTTTCTGTCTCATTTGAGATTCACAACATTTTTTCTAGCAGAATTTTTAGTATTCCCAATTTAAATTTTATATAAATAAATCATTGTAATTTGATCACCCAGCCTTAGACTAAAGGAAAGATTTGAAAATGCACATCTATATTTTTTAATATAAGATAGAAATTTTGTTCACATATCTATTATCATTTGATTTGCACAAGATGAAAGGCAAATAACTTACAGGAACTTTCTAGCCATTTTCTCAAATATAGAAGATACCTGAAAGAGAAATCTGAGAGTACAGATCTCCAAAAGTGTCCGTATTTATTTTATTCTTTTTAGTGATTAATAGTTTACTGTTTAATAGTTGAAAATGTTGTTTGATTTCTTTTGGGGTTTCATTACACTTTTCAACCATGTAAGCTCATTTGTTCTTCTATTCACATCCTATTTTATTCTTGTCATAGGAAAATATTTTTATACAAAAACATCAGTAAAATATAATTTGGGCTACCACTTAAGAACAATTTGTTCACTCACTATGTCTTCTATATATTGAAGAAATGTATGTAACAGAAAAATCATCATAATCCCTTCGGATTTTTATATACTATGAAATAATTGCAGAATCTGGATATCTATATGATTATTACTTATAGACTTTGTAGTTAAACTTTCGAGCATATACTATACATTAAAATGTTTCATTTTTGCATCCTAGTGGCTTTCTTCACATTTTGTGAAATACAGGAAGAAAATAATCAGTTCTACTCATATGTATATAAAGAGCAATAAAGTAAAAACGTATAACTTCATAATTAAAGATTATATCTAAAATATATTATGGGCTTTGTTTTCATGAGATGAGATACTTTAACAGCCAAAATAGTTTTGAATTATATTATGATAAACAGTTTTTGTTTGCAATCATTATAATGAGACATTGGAAATTTGCTAATTTATGCTTCATTTTATATAAATATTACATGTATAAATATACATGCATTTAAATGTAAGGTGCTCTGTCTTCATTCCATAAGAGTGTATCAGATCCTTTATAGATGGTTATGAGCCACTATGTGGTTGCTGGGAATTGAACTCAGGACCTCTGTAAGAGCAACCAATGTTCTTAACTGCTGACACGTCTCACCAGCACAATATATAAGTGTTTTAAGATAATGTTGTCTTAAGTTTTATTACAATTTTCCTTTGTATATGTATATCAAAGACATGACAAATATAATAGATTCCAATTGAGTATTAAATGTTAAAAATCATTTCCATGAGAAATAAAGTAACATTTTAAGTCTTGATAGAGATGTTTTCTAGAAAATCACATTAAACCTTTGCTAACTTGTCCATCTTAAGGCTTTGATTAGTAGAAATATTTACATTTCTGAAGTCAGTATGATTATTCTAAAGTTTGAAATTTGAAATGTATGAAATATAAGTAATCAGGACACAGTCTGAAAGATGTGAAGTTTAGACATTAGTAGTTAATAAGAAGAAAGGTCAGCAATTTAGAAAACAGGTGGTGATGAGATAACTATTTTCAGGAACTACAGGTGTCAAAATATCTTAAGAATAATTTAAAGAAATGTCACTCCATGCAAGTAAGAATTAGAATCTGGGTCCCAGGAAGATCCTCAATGGATACTGCACTTGTAAGCTCAATGAGAGCCCTAAGAACCCCAAACCCCACATAAATGTTTGATAAACATGGCTGCTCACTAGAAATCACAGGCTTTTGGTTGGGGACCAGAGGTCTCAAGGTAAGCTGGCTAGGAAAGCTGAAAAAAGATTAACTACTTTAGATGCCAGAGAAAGACTTCCCCAGAGAAGTCTTTCCCATGCATAAAGCAAAATGGGAAAAACCAGATACAATTTTTAACCTCCACATGTACTTGAAGATATATGCATGCTTACTCTTAAACGCATGTGCCCACATACCTGCAACAACAGCAACAACAACAACAACACACACACACATACACACACACACACACACACACACACACACACACACATATATATATATATATATATATATATATATATAGTTGCATGCACCATCACTATTGAGACACGCATACAAAAGAAAAAGAATGAAAGAACTTATCACATAGTCTATTTGAAAATGATAGATTTTTATGTTTGTCTTAGTGCTGAGGATGGACCCCTGGTTTAATGCAAGAGAAGTAAGTCTTGTAGCACTTGAAAGAAATAATGACTTTTTACAGTTTATTGCCACATGTGTTAAACATTGATGTTTCAGAACCTGGGCCCAAGGAACTCTAAGATGGAAATGTCCTGTAAGTTTCCTCCCCGAGCACTAGCTATTTTGGTAAAAGAAGGCACCAAACAAACTTCTAAAAGAGAGAGTCAAAAACCAGCCTGACTTGCCTATTATATTAATAAACCAAATCAATAACCAGCATTGAACAATAATTTACCTCAGGAAGCAGCAGTGGACTGCATGACTTGGTAGTAGCCAGCAATTCACTAATCTGAGTTAAGATTCATTCAACCAAAAGGACACTATACCTGTATTAGAATACTAATTAACTATTCAGTATTAGTGACATCATAAGGGGTAGAATGATTACAAGAGCATTAGGATCAGACAGATTGCTGTGAGATATCTCCTAGACATGTCAAAAGCTATACCTATAGAATCTCATCAGCATGACTACATAAACATGAGCTAATCATTGAAATGTCAATAAACATGCTAAAGTGAACAGTGAAAAGCCCATGAGACATTTATCCTACACAAAGAAATACAGGCAATTAACGAGTCTTCTCTAGGATGGTCTTTCAAGTAAAATTTGAAATCCAGTAGCCAGTCAGTTTAGACGATTTTGTCAGGTTCATGTCAGTCAAATGACCAGTCTCAAACTAAAACACATTAAGCAAACAAACAAACAAACAAACAAACAAGCATGCAAACAATCAACAAACCTAGCAAACCCAAAAGGAAATGAATAGACAGACCTTTAAGAATGGCTTCAGACGTTTTCCTCTTTGTATTCATGCACAACTATATGTTCACCTTAACCTACACACACATAGACATGTGAACATGGGTAAAATTACACACATATGCACACACACATACACACATGCACACAAGCACACAAATTCACATACAAGTTGAATATATGAAAGTAATATTAATAAGAGTCATAACTCATAAGCTGATATAAAACAATACCTAATTTATGGTATAATATAATTATCATGCAATCTATTTCTAAAAACATGCAAATATCCTATTTGATAATACCAATTTATAAATTATTATAAATTTAAAATTTACGTATAAATTATTGTACCTCCAGGCAGTTGTACATGTGAAAGAAAATGTAGATGTCTCAAATAAAATTTGAACACTATTATTGCTCAGACTTCACTTTAATGGATTTTTATTTTCCACATTTGAATTTTTATATTTTTTACTAGTTCAACTAATATTAATGCAGAGGTTATGACTAATTATTTTCTTTCCTGATGGGAATACTGAGTTGAAATTAACAATTTAATAGTACCTAATTATATGGTATATATCATTATCATGTAATCTATTTCTAAAAACATACAAATATCCTACTTAATAATACCAATTTATAAATTATTATAAATTTAAAATTTACTTATAAATTATTGTACCTCCAGGAAGTTGGAATTCTAATAACTCAGAATATGTATTAGGAGATAATATTTTTAAAAATCATAAAACTAATGTTAACCCATAAATACAGCAATGTCTGATAACTATAGACATTGAATTTATCTTTGCTAATGTATACTAAATAAAATTTCCACCTATATCTTAAATTTACAAAGGTTTGAATTGCATGTATTAATGAATGTTTAAATAGAAATTATTTTAAAAGGAATATACTAGGTTTCCTAAATTATAAAATTTATTCTTCTTTATGAAAGACATGAAAATCAAGTTATTTGCATATATCTGTGTACTATTGTTATCTGAAGACAAACAACCTTGTGATATTTTGTTTTAGTTACAATTGAAAGAATTGGTCTGGGAACATGGAACTAAATAGGACAGCTATGTTAAGGAGGGATTTCTTCTATGCTTTATTTTCTTAGTTTATAGTAATTCTCCTCCCATTTCTCCTCCTGAATCTCCTGAAGATTTATTGCATAAAAATTCATGTCCTCTGATATGTTTTGTGTTTAATAATTTATAGTCTCTAAGAGAATGGGAGGATATAGGTCATGGCAGTGATTTTTAATACTATTGAGGACCTTGTCTGAGAGATCATGAGAACAGCTTAATTATGTATTAACAAGGGTAAGGAAGGATAGCATTTTAACTACTCTAGTTTTTATAACTTTGTCTCATAATTCCAAGGTAGTCCAATTTTCAATAATGTTAGGTTTGCCACTTCTACTCTCATCTATTCTAATGGCAGCAACATGTTTTCTTCACTTCTGGACCATGTGTCTCAATCAAAACTGTCTGATATACTTCTTTGATATTGCCTTTCTCTGAGTTTTTATATTCTCACCTTTATTAAATTAATGTTTTTCCCTTGTTCACCGTTCATTTCCGTGCCCACCTTTTCACTCAAGAATGCTATCTTAGAGAACATTCCCAGAATCAACTTCATTCTGTAGATCTCAAGTACTTGCCTTTAGGTATTAAGTTACAATATCTTCTTAGTTCCTCTTTATCTTCATGTTCATAAAACATTAAAACATTACTAAGATATAGTTTCAGTATACATATATGATATATGATATATCATATATGGTATACATGTACGCATTAGATAATTTAATTTATCATGTGGATATGATGGGTAAAATATCTACAAATCTTTATTTTATTCCCTATTTGATTTTACTTTCCCACTGTGTAGGATCTGTAACTGGAATGTCTTTTGATTCCCAGTAAATATCTTGTCAGCTATCTAGGATAAATGAGTGTACAGAATAGAATACCATTGTGCAGTAATGCAGCAGTCTAAGTGTTCTCTGAAGAGGCTATTTAGATAAGAAAGGAAGATAAATTTTAATTTTACATCAATAACCAGTTGTTCAGTTTTAATGGATTAAAAGTAATAATTTAGAGTCTCCTAACTTTAGTAGCTTTATAACTCACACAATATCCTAACTATTTACATTAAAGACGTTAATACTATTGATTACTAGAAATTTCCAATTTATGATGTTTGTACTAGCCCAAATGAAAAGTAACTAAATGTCATTAACAATTCATATAAAGTAAGTGCTAATGTGGGATGTAGAATACTGCTAAAACTTGCTTTATACCATCTGTTCCTGGTCACCTGAAGTATATCTGAATGAGATTCATTGGGAAGTATCTGATAAGTATTTATTAATCAGTAAATCATTTAATAGAGATGGTACCCTGAAACTTTCTAGATAGTTTACAAGTGATAATGCTTGCCAATATTTTCTAATGACTTTTGTTAAAATGGCATTTTGTCAATTTATTTGTGTTGGGATCCACTTGTGTCACAATTGACACTTGGAGTCCATTGTAGGAAAGTGCCATCTTTGTACCATGTGTGCTTTTCTGCCATTTTAGATATTTATTTTACAAAATCCTACATGGTAAACTCTGATGCAAATGCAGTTTGTTTTCTTTAGTAAGAAAAACAATAATAACAGCTAAGTTATTATTATAAGTCATTATTACAAGCCATTATTATTACAAGTAAAAGATCATCAAAAAGGAGGAATGATTCATTTATTATGACATAGATGAATTCAATGTAAAAAATATTTGTGGCACATTTAGGATCAATTCCCCTAGAGTTCATCCATGTCCTAAGAAGAATTGTCCATACACTGATTTACTATTGTTTCCTACTGTGAGCCTAAAACTGTTTCCTAAACTATGTGAGCAATCTAAAGGTTCATTGGCTACTGTTTCATAATACAGAAACAAGAATAGCATCAGCAAGAATAGCATTGTGCATGTTGGAAATTATTTTCCCAAAATGTGGAAAAAGTTTAAGAAAGCACATATGAAAATATTGACTTATGATTATGAGTTACTAAATGATCATTTATGAATATTTTGTAGAATACTATAAAACCCATTATAAGTTTTAAAACCATTTATAATTCACATGATAAATGGCTTTATTTAAAAACACAAATAATTTAGTGTTACAAATTAAAAATAAGCAATTTTCAAACTTTGTGTTCATATTAAGCAAATTATGCAACACAAATGGACAATATATGCATGGAATTATGCCCTGGCCTGCAGGAAGAGTCAACAGGGTCTCTAAGAAAGGCGGTGAGGATGAGGAGGCAAGAGACAAGAGACATGGAGGTAAGATAACAATCTGATCAAGCCTCATTAATTATAAGCAAAAGCAAGCCCCTTTAAAGGCAAAAAGGGACTTTCTGGGGAATATCAGGCAGTAACAGATGTTATGCCAGGTGGATCTGTGGCTAAGCAAAGATTATTCTGGGCCAAGTCCCATTTGCAAGTCCCAATGCAGGTCCCAACTGCAGGTCCATCATGATTTCTGAGAAGAGCTTCTTCTACCAAGAAATGAAACCCAAGCAGAATAGAAGCTTAACTTTTATGGCCTTGCTAAGCAGGCCATAAAAGACAAACTGGTGATGCTTATGTCAAGCAGCCAGACCTCCTGGCAGAATTAGATAACTTTAAATTAAAGAGCTAATATATCACAGTTTTTCAACCAGATAACTAAAATCGATGTGTGATAATCTATGGTGGTTAAATATGAATATAGGGAAATATCAATGGACATGCATTTATTGAAAAATTTTACTATAACATGCAGCTACAAATGAATATGTGGCAAATTCACATTTACCTTTCTAAGGATAAAAACAAGAAAATACTTATGTATATTTTACTAAAAGAAGAACTGTTTATGTAATTTTCAGCATGTTATTATACAACTTAAAATTATCTGTCCATAAGCATAGTTTTATTAGAGAAAATGTATATAAAATCAAAAGAGACCCTAAAAGTAGAAATCTTTAGTTTTAAGTGCAAGATAGCATAATTTTTCCATTTGATATATTTATGGATTATATTTATGCATGGAGCATTACTTACTTTATTAATTATTTTTGGGCAACTGCATGCAATATAAACAATTTATTATCCATTACATTGGATCCATATGTGAAATACCTTCAACCAGAAAGCTGCAAAGTAAAAGAGGCAAAATCTAATTTATTCAATTAACAAAATATGTATGCACATATGCATATATACATACATATATGCATGATATATGCATGTGTGAATGTTTATATGTGTATATGTGTATATATGTAATCATGTGTATTTAGTTCACAAACATTGAAGCCATACAAATAAATTATCCAAAAATTAGCATGCCCTTTTCAATATTAAAATTATGATGTTGCCCCTTTTATTTGGGAAGAAGATAGTAGGAATATATGTGTATTTTCACCTGTACAGTTATTTCCTCTATTATAATACTAACATCTCATATGTATGTAAAGTTTTTAAACAAATTCTGCCAAGAAGAGATTTTCAAATTAATTAAATAATGAATTCTTTTATGAAAACTTGTACTTAGTCCACCTTAAGTGGGGTTAAATAAGTACCTAAATAGATTGTGGAATTAGAAAAAGTGAATGTAGTTTATTATAGTTGTATAATAATCATTAACTACATGTTAGTATCTTCTTCTTATAAATATAATACGGGCTATTAATATGTACTATATGAAAAAAACAGTAATCAGTCTAAAACAGCAGACTCCTAAAATTAGAAATTAATTTCTCCTCAATAAGTTACAGTACACACATAGCTCACATGACCTGAGAACTCAGCTAGTGACAATTCTAACAGCATTGTCAGCTGGACTTAGTGTTTCTTATTCAGAGGTTTACTCGAATGGCAATAATAAAGAAATAGTGCTCTACTAGCTTAGTTTACAGAAGCAGGAATGATGAAAAAGTATCTCTTTCTTTAGGTTAGGGATGTTTTCTTCTGTAATTGTCTTGAAGATATTTGCTGGCCCTTTGATTTGGGAATCTGCATGCTATTCTCTACCTATTATCCTTAAATTCGGTCTTTTTATTTTGTCCTGGATTTCTTCAATGTTTTGAGTTAGGAGATTTTGATTTTTGTATTTTCATGGACTGTTTTGTCAATGTCTTCTAGTGTATCTTCTGCACCTGAAATTCTTTCTTCTATCTCTTTTATTCTCTTGGTGATGCTTGCATTTGTGACTTCTCCTAATCTCTTTCCTAGGTTTTCTATCACCAGGATTGTCTCCCTTTGTGTTTCCTTCAATATTTCCATTTCTATTTTTACATCCTGGATGGTTTTGTTCAATTCCTTCACCTGTTTGATTCTATTTTCCTGTATTTCCTTAAGAGATTTTTTTTTTTTTGTTTCCTCTTTAAGGGCTTCTACTTATTTACCTGTTTTCTCCCGTAAAGGAGTTTTTAAGGTCCTTAATAAAGTTCTCTATCTTATTAATGAGATGGGGTTTTAGATCTGAATCTTGCTTTTCAGATGTGGTATCCAGAGCTTGGTGTGGTAGGAAAACTGGGTTCTGATGTTGTCAAGTAGCATTGGTTTCTGTTGCTTATGGTGTTGCTCCTACAACATCTGTGGTGTGGTGCTAACTGCCCTTTCTCTGACTGGATCCTGTCACTCCTGGGATACTGGTTTTGTCAAAACTTCTGGGAGTTCAGCCATCTCTGTGATCCTGTAATTTTAAGATTCTATGATCCTGAAATCCTGGTTGTGACCGATTTCTGTGAGCCAAGATTCCACTGGGATCCTGGTATCCTGTTGTTTCAGAGTCTCCTGGGGGGTCACACTTCTCTGGATGTTGCAGGAGTGGGTGGAGAGCCAAAGCCCTGGCTCTGCTTTGGGCACAGCTGCAAGCCAGAGGGAACCCATGCTTTTGGCTGGGCATGGGTTCATGCTTCTCTGTTTCCTGTAGAGTCCCAAATATGCCAAGTGTTGGTGCAGATGTTGTGTACTCAAATGTGATTTTGGGTGTGCCAGATCTCCTGGAAATTGAGCTTCCCCTTTGATTTTGTGATCTTTGTTGTGTTAGAGCACCTGGGAGTTGAGCTACCCCTGGGTGTTTGTAGGAGTGGGTACAGAGCCAGTGCCCCAGCCCAATTTGACTTTCTTAATGTGAGTTTAATAAGGACAATGAAAATAGACACACCAAAATGGACAGAATAAAGATAAACAGGCCTCAATGCTGCATAAATAACTACAGTTAACTAAGGAATCCTGAGGATTGAAGAGCACAAGAATTGCTTGTCTGATGCCAAGTGGTCAGTCCAGAAAGCACACATATGTTTAACATTACAAAAACTGAGCACGTTCCATTTAGGAATATATATCTATGTATGTAGACATGTAATATAAAATTAATGAAAAGGAGGATTTGAAAGAGTACATGGATTTCTAAACAAGAGTATATGGAAGGGCTTGGCAGGAACCAGAATGGTGAAATAGGAAAAAAAATCACTTAGATTTATCTCAGCTATCCGTGCTTCTACTTTTGAAAATTCTCCTTTTAGTTCCATGTCTCAAATTTTATTCTAGTTGTTTGGCTATTTTGGTGCTTTGATGACTGGGTTCTGTATATATTCTATTCACTGCATTTACATACTCCCACTGAACTTTACAGGATAATTAGCAAAGTGCTGACTGTTATAAAACAAATTGATATAGTTAATTAGATCACTTTCCCCATATTGTTAGTTTCTTTAGAGAATGTCTCAAAACACTAAAGTTTATACTACCCTTGGACTCATTGTCCTTGATATATTGCCCAAGTCTTTAATTGTATTAGTTCAACATTTCTCGATATCTGTCTAGGCCTTTTTCCTTCTGCCTTTGATTTTATTATCTCAATTTTACTATTTAATTTGAAGGTTCATAGCTCTCAAAGGGTATATATTGCATATGAATTCTTTTTTATCATATTAAATTCATTATGATAATTGCAAAATTTTATTTCCACTGCAATAGGTATAAAATATTTATATTTTCTGTTGTTATTTTTCTATTTAATGTCAGATATCAATATTATTGAATGCTATGATAAAATAAATTCAACTTTATTAGTCTTTGTTTATAAATACATTATATGTTCCTATTTTTATATATCTAGTATGTCCCTACATTACTTCCCTTTCACTAAAATTTCTTCCAATGATATAGTTTCCCCTAAATCTATTAGCATAGTATGTGTATCAAAATCAAAGAGTTAGGCTATTTATTGATTTTTCTTCATAGTAATAGCATGAATCAAATTTGGGAATATTTGTTGAGTCATTTCTGTACCTACTATAAGCATAACTTGATATATGTCTTAGTCACCTGACTTTTCTTGCTAGTATCACCTTGTCACCTCAGTGGTATCTGCTGGATGGATTATGCTGGTTCTAACCATCCCACTAGGTGCCCCAACTCTGGAACTCTACTGAAATGATGGTTAATATAAGTGTGTATGGAATATCTGATTTGCTAATGTTTTCTTCAGTATTTCATTTTTTACTTATGATTATATTAAACTTGATATTCAATTTTATTCAATAAAATATTCTTATTTCATTATTATGGTTTTGTAGGTATCATTATTGAAATATTTCTATTGGTTTCTTCTTGTAATATTAGATTTAATATCTAATTGTGGTCTTATTTGAATCATTGTGAAAATTAATTAGCTCCATGTTTTCAAAGAGTATATAGAAAGAGAGGAAGAAGGACTGAAACAGGAGAGAGAGAGAGAGAAAGAGAGAGTTACAGAGAGAGAGAGAGGCAGAGAGAGAGGGGGTGAGAGAAAAAACTATGGAAACATAAGAAATGTTTTCAACAAAGTTACAGTAATAATAGATACAGAGGCAGAGACCAGGTGGGAACAGCTTTGACAGTGTGAAAACATGGCTGCAGTAGACTGCGGAGTATGTTGCTCCTCAATAGGGCTAGCAGGGTGGTGTGCCATGATCTAGAGGTCTCACAAGCTTTGCACTCTTCGACTCCTGTGTGCTGCCCAGTCACATGATTGCCTTGGTTGTGAGAAACTGTAGATAATAAGACTTAATAAAGAAATAAAAACTGAAATACATATAGTTATTTTCTGGACTGAACCCTCTATAAAGACCTCATGTTCTGTAGTGCTGCAGGAGGCTATATTATTTAAAATGATAGATGTATTTGTCCAGTCTTTACCTGTGTTCATACCCAAGGTTGGTGTTGCCAGAGGAGGACATGTTGGTGTGTGTAGTCTGTGCTGCCATTGGAGGTAGTTTTTGCAGCCACCTATGGCCTGGATAATGTCTCTGGCTACAGACTCAGTTCAAGAGTTATAGGCATTAAAAGCTTCTGTGACAACACATCCCTTTAAAATGAAAGAAATAAAAAAGTAAATATCTTCCTGTCTAGGCTGTTTATTCATGTATTTTCAAATGATTAAGTCATTTTTATACTTTTTTTCAGCAACCAATATTTTGGCTTTGCCACTATTCCCTATTTATATTTGTTAAGTTTTCAGTAACGTTTGTCTGTAAAAATAATTCTTTCTATGTCATATGTTGTTGTTTTTGCTGTTGTTGTTGTTTTTCTTTGTACTTCTTTATCTCTAAGAAGAAACAGTTTTTTTTTTCACTATAAGAAAAGCTACAAAGTGGTATTCGTTTATTATTTCTGAATTAGTCATTGGTAATATCTAAAAGGACTAATGGCGGCGGCGGCGGCGGCAGCAGCAGCAGCAGTGGCTTGTCCAGCTGAAGGGCCATCAGCGGTGGAACCAAGGCGACACAGGGTCCAGTTGGGCCCTGCGCCCACGACCACTGACCTTCGCTGACCAGCCGGGCGGCAAGCAGCTGCGGTTCTGCGGAGCCTTTCACTGCACAGAAGCCACTTCAGAACTCAGCTTCCCGCCAGTCAGGAGAGGCTCACCTCCATCTTGATTTCGGACTCCTGAGATCGGACAGACTGAGGTACACAAACATAATCCGAGGCCCAACACCGCAGGGGTCTGAGCCCGACGGACGTTGGCCTGCACCCAGGCCCTGGGCTGTTCGGGTGGCCATCGGGGTGCCAACCTAGCCAGGAGGTCTTTTTGCCCTGGCCTGCGCACACGCCACCATTTTGCCTACAGGACCCAGAGTGCTCGGGAGGGCAGAGACGGCTAACAAGCGTAGCCTGAGGCTAACAAAACGGGGGTCTAGGCCCCAAAAGGCACAGGACTGACCCCAAGAACTGGGCGGCTTAGTGGGCCATCTGTGTGTCAACCCGCCCAGGAGATTGTTAGCACAACAGACTCTCCAGGTGCTTTCAGGGAGCGCGGAAGCGCACGCCGGCCATCCCGGTCACCTGGCGGACCCAATTAACAGTCATAGCCCTAGGGGAACTTTGCTCTGACCTTGGCCTCCCAGGCTTTTGCCTGGACTCGGCCTGGGCGACCAGGCTAACCTTGTGTGCGCCAGCCCGGTTGAGGAATCGGCTGCCCAGCGGAGTGAGCGGGACACAGAGGAGGTCACAGCAGCATACACCTTCGGCGCTCCCTGGGGGTGCACATGGGCTCCATCTGGTCCACAGACACAATCTGGGGCAAGGCCTCAGGCAGAAGCCCTCAGCTAAACTCTCTCTGCTTCAGATCAGCCTGGGCGGCCGCACCACATCTCCAGGTCCCTCAAGAGGCTAGCGGGGGCTTCCAGGCGGCCAGCTGGGAGAAGTCGGTGTGCTCTGGTGGATCCTGCGGGCCCCAGCGGGAGCCTTCGGGTGCCTGCTTTGGGATCTGAACAGCCTGGACAGCAGCACCCTGTCTACAGGCAGTGCAGGGTGTAAGCTGTGCACCAGAGGCTAACGGGGAGGGGGCAGCTTGCACTGGTGAGTCCAGCACTGACAAGACCAAGTAACACCAGTGAGAGCTAGATGGCAAAAGGCAAACGCAGGAATGTCACTAACAGAAATCAAGGCAATATGGCAACATCTGAACCCAATTCTCCTCTACCAGCATGTCCTGGATACCCCATCACACCAGTAAAACAAGATTTGGATTTAAAATCACTGGTCATGATGCTGGTACAGGAACACATGAAGGACATACTTAAAGAAATTCAGGAGAAAATGGATCAAAAGTTAGAAGCCCTTGCAAGGGAAACACAAAAATCATTGAAAGAAATCCAGGAGAATACAAAAGCCAACAAGGAAGAAATGCAAAAAACACTTAAAGAAATACAGGAGAACTTTGGTAAACAGGCTGAGGTCATGAAAGAGGAAACACAAAAATCTGTTAAAGAAATACAGGAGAACTTTGGTCAACAGGCTGAGGTCATGAAAGAGAAAACACAAAAATCTCTTAAAGAATTACAGGAAAGCACAGACAGGCAAGTGAAGGAGCTAAGCAAAACAATCCAGGATCTAAAATCAGAAGTAGAAACAACTAAGAAAACTCAAAAGGAGACAACTTTGGAGATAGAAAGCCTTGGGAAGAAATCAGGGGACAGAGATGCAAATATCAACAACAGAATACAAGAAATAGAAGATAGAATCTCAGATGCTGAAGATTCCATAGAAACCATGGACTCAACAGTTAAAGAAAATGCAAAATGCAAAAAGCTTGTAACCCAAAATATCCAGGAAATCCAGGACACAATGAGAAGACCAAACCTAAGGATTATAGGCATAGATGAGAGTGAAGATTTACAACTTAAAGGGCCAGCAAATATCTTCAATAAAATTATGGAAGAAAACTTCCCTAACCTAAAGAGAGAGATGCCCATGAATATACAAGAAGCCTACAGAACTCCAAACAGACTGGAACAGAACAGAAATACTTCCCGTCACATAATAATCAAAACACCAAATGTTCTAAACAAAGAAAGAATATTAAAGGCAGTAAGAGAAAAAGGCCAAGTAACATATAAAGGAAGACCTATGAGATTCACAGCAGACTTTTCACCTGAGACTATGAAGGCTAGAAGGTCCTGGGCAGATCTCATGCAGACTCTAAGAGAACACAAATGCCAACCAAAACTACTATATCCAGCAAAACTCTCAATCACCATAGATGGAGAAACTAAGATATTTCACGACAAAACCAAGTTTACCCAATATCTATCCACAAACCCAGCCCTAAAAAGGATAATAGGAGGACAACACCAATACAAGGAGGGAAACTTCACCCTGGAAAAAGCAAGATAGTAACCTTTCATCAAACCCAAAAGAAGTTATGCAATCAAATTTAAAAAAATAACGTCAAAAATGATAGGAAGTAACAATCACTATTCCTTAATATCTCTTAACATCAATGGACTTAATGCCCCAATAAAAAGACACAGACTAACTGACTGGATACGTAAACAGGACCCTACATTTTGCTGCTTACAGGAAACACACCTCAGGGTCAAAGACAAACACTACCTTAGAGTAAAAGGCTGGAAGACAATTTTACAAGCAAATGGTCTCAGGAAACAAGCTGGAGTAGCCATTTTAATATCAGATAAAATTGACTTTCAACCCAAAGTCATCAAAAGAGACTCTGAGGGACACTTCTTGCTGGTCAAAGGAAAAATACAACAAGAAGAACTCTCAATCCTGAACATCTATGCTCCAAATGCAAGGGCACCCTCTTTCATAAGAGAAACTTTATTAAAACTCAAAGCACACATTGCACCTAACACAATAATTGTGGGTGACTTCAACACTGCACTTTCCTCAATGTACCGATCAGGAAAACAGAAACTAAACAAGGACACAATGAAACTAATTGAAGCTTTGGACCAATTAGATTTAACTGATATATATATAGAACATTCTATCCTAAAACAAAAGAATATACCTTTTTTTCAGCACCCCATGGTACCTTCTCCAAAATCGACCATATAATTGGTCACAAGACAGACCTCAACAAATATAAGAAGATAGAACTAATCCCATGCCTCCTATCTGATCACTATGGAGTAAAAGTGGTCTTCAATAGCAACAGAAACAATAGAAAACCCACATACACGTGGAAATTGAACAATACTCTACTCAATGATTCCTTGGTCAAGGAAGAAATAAAGAAAGAAATTAAAGACTTTTTAGAACACAATGAAAATGAAAACACAACATACCCAAATCTATGGGACACAATGAAAGCAGTGCTAAGAGGAAAACTCATAGCCCTGAGTGCCTCCAAAAAGAAAATGGAGAGAGCATACATTACCAGCTTAATGACACACCTGAAAGCCCTAGAACAAAAAGAAGCTATTTCACCCAGGAGGAGGAGAAGGCAGGAAATCATCAAACTCAGGGCCGAAATCAATCAAGTAGAAACAAAGAGAACCATACAAAGAATCAACAAAACCAGGAGCTGGTTCTTTGAGAAAATCAACAAGATAGATAAACCCTTAGCCAGACTGACCAAAGGGCACAGAGAAAGTATCCAAATTAACAAACTTAGAAATGAAAAGGGAGATATAACAACGGAAACTGAGGAAATCCAAAAAATCATCAGATCCTACTACAAGAGCCTGTACTCAACACAACTGGAGAATCTGGAGGAAATGGACAATTTCCTTGACAGATACCAAATACCAAAATTAAATCAGGACCAACTAGACCATCTAAACAGTCCCATAATGCCTAAAGAAATAGAAGGAGTCATAGAAAGTCTTCCAACCAAAAAAAGCACAGGACCAGATGGTTTCAGTGCAGAATTCTACCAGACCTTCAAAGAAGAGTTAACACCAATACTCTTCAAACTATTCCACAAAATAGAAACAGAAGGAACACTACCCAATTCCTTCTACGAAGCCACAATTACGCTGATACCAAAGCCACACAAAGATCCAACAAAGAAAGAGAACTTCAGACCAATTTCCCTTATGAACATCGATGCAAAAATACTCAATAAAATTCTTGCCAACCGAATCCAAGAACACATCAAAACGATCATCCACCATGATCAGGTAGGCTTTATCCCGGGAATGCAGGGTTGGTTCAATATACGGAAATCCATCAATACAATCCACTACATAAACAAACTCAAAGAAAAAAACCACATGGTCATTTCATTGGATGCTGAAAAAGCATTTGACAAAATTCAGCATCCTTTCATGCTTAAAGTCTTGGAGAGAACAGGAATTCAAGGCCCATACCTAAACATAGTAAAAGCAATATACAGCAAACCGGTAGCCAGCATCAAACTAAATGGAGAGAAACTTGAAGCAATCCCACTGAAATCAGGGACCAGACAAGGCTGCCCCCTTTCTCCTTATCTTTTCAATATTGTACTTGAGGTACTAGCTCGGGCAATTCGACAACATAAGGAGGTCAAAGGGATACAAATTGGAAAGGAGGAAGTCAAACTATCATTATTTGCAGACGACATGATAGTCTACCTAAGTGACCCAAAGAACTCCACTAGAGAGCTCCTACAGCTGATAAACAACTTCAGCAAAGTGGCAGGTTATAAAATCAACTCAAGCAAATCAGTGGCCTTCCTATACTCAAAGGATAAGCAGGCTGAGAAAGAAATTAGGGAAATGACCCCCTTCACAATAGCCACAAACAGTATAAAGTATCTTGGGGTGACTCTTACCAAACATGTGAAAGATCTTTATGACAAGAACTTCAAGACTCTGAAGAAGGAAATGGAAGAAGACCTCAAAAAATGGGAAAACCTCCCATGCTCATGGATCGGTAGAATCAATATAGTTAAAATGGCCATTTTGCCAAAAGCAATATACAGATTCAATGCAATACCCATCAAAATCCCAACTCAATTCTTCACAGAGTTAGAAAGAGCAATTATCAAATTCATCTGGAACAACAAAAAACCCAGGATAGCTAAAACTATTCTCAGCAACAAAAGAAAATCTGGGGGAATCAGTATCCCTGACCTCAAGCAATACTACAGAGCAATAGTGTTAAAAACTGCATGGTATTGGTACAGTGACAGGCAGGAGGATCAATGGAACAGGATTGAAGATCCAGAAATGAACCCACACACCTATGGCCACTTGATCCTCGACAAAGAGGCTGAAAACATCCAATGGAAAAAAGATAGCCTTTTCAACAAATGGTGCTGGTTCAACTGGAGGTCAGCATGCAGAAGAATGCGAATTGATCCATCCTTGTCTCCTTGTACTAAGCTCAAATCCAAATGGATCAAGGACCTCCACATAAAGCCAGACACTCTGAAGCTAATAGAAAAGAAACTGGGGAAGACCCTTGAGGACATCGGTACAGGGAGAAAGTTTCTGAACAGAACACCAATAGCGTATGCTCTAAGAGCAAGAATTGACAAATGGGACCTCATAAGGTTACAGAGTTTCTGTAAGGCAAAGGACACCATCAAGAGGACAGATCGGCAACCAACAAATTGGGAAAAGATCTTCACCAATCCTACATCAGAGAGAGGGCTAATATCCAATATATATAAAGAACTCAAGAAGTTAGACTCCAGAAAACTGAACAACCCTATTAAAAAATGGGGTACAGAGTTAAACAAAGAATTCTCACCTGAAGAACTTCGGATGGCGGAGAAGCATCTTAAAAAATGCTCAACTTCATTAGTCATTAGGGAAATGCAAATCAAAACAACCCTAAGATTTCATCTTACACCAGTCAGAATGGCTAAGATTAAAAATTCAGGAGACAGCAGGTGTTGGAGAGGGTGTGGAGAAAGAGGAACACTCCTCCACTGCTGGTGGGGTTGCAAATTGGTACAACCACTCTGGAAATCAGTCTGGCGGTTCCTCCGAAAACTGGGCACCTCACTTCCAGAAGATCCTGCTATACCACTCCTGGGCATATACCCAGAGGATTCCCCACCATGTAATAAGGATACATGCTCTACTATGTTCATAGCAGCCCTATTTATAATTGCCAGATGCTGGAAAGAACCCAGGTATCCCTCAACAGAAGTGTGGATGCAAAAAATGTGGTATATCTACACAATGGAGTACTATTCAGCCATTAGAAACAATGAATTCATGAAATTCTTAAGCAAATGGATGGAGCTAGAGAACATCATACTAAGTGAGGTAACCCAGACTCAAAAGGTGAATCATGGTATGCACTCACTAATAAGTGGTTATTAACCTAGAAAACTGGAAATACCCAAAACATAATCCACACATCAAATGAGATACAAGAAGAAAGGAGGAGTGGTCCCTGGTTCTGGAAAAACTCAGTGAAACAGTATTCGGCAAAACCAGAACGGGGAACTGGGAAGGGGTGGGAGGGAGGACAGGGGAAGAGAAGGGGGCTTACGGGACTTTCGGACAGTGGGGGGGGGCTAGAAAAGGGGAAATCACTTGAAATGTAAATAAATTATATCGAATAAAAAAAATTAAAAAAAATAATGTAAATATACTCAGTAAAATTATATTCCTGTATTTAAATAGGACATATTCCTTAAAAAATATGTGTGCCTTATATAAAACTTTTGTACAATGCATATTATCAGTTTTAGAGTTTAGTAATCTAATAATTTCATAAGATAACATGACATTATTTATCAGTACTAATTATACCTTTGCAATGATATTGATAAAATGGCTATGATGACATCAGATGTTATATGTACTGAAATAAAGTTTGGTAATGCATTTTGTTTCTCAGTATTAATCATGCATCCAAAGATATAAAATGAGAATACCACTAGAGATACAGAGATGTATTATATTCTGTTCTTATAAAGTTCAATTGTATATAATTTCTTGGAAATAATACATATGTTATGTTTATTGTTGTAACTAAGAGTATTTGTAGGACCTTGAAATGCAGCCTGGTTCCTGGTTGAGCAAAGGCTAGAAAAGCCATTGACCCTTAAGGGATGGAAGGTGTTTTTCCTGCTCCTGGGCATCAGGCTCCTGTCACATAGGTATAGCCCAACACATAGGTACGCCTATCACAGCCCTCCATAGATTTGTGGCCATCAGTCACATAAGGGCAATACCCATAACCCTCCACAGGTAGAGGACTTGACCTGTGCTCATGTAGTCTCAAGACAGATCTCCATTTTAATGAGACACCTAAAAGCCTGGAAGATATACAAGAATAAACTCTCCATCCCAGAAACTCCTCCCTACAAAAGGTATTTAACCTCAGGCCCTCCCTGAGAAATGGGGCATGGTTTTACTCATCCACTTTATGCCATGACAAGAAATGTCTTAAAACCATGGACTGCCTTTTTTCATCAGGGTACTCCATGGGGAGCAATGGAGAAAGCTGTCACATAAAGGACCACAGTTTAATCTCCAGTAGAAGACCTCTCTGAGCTCCCAGCCACAACCTTGACCTAGCCAAGCCAAACTCAATCTAGCAACCCACTGACCCAGCCAGAGACTCTATCACCGTGGGATTCAGCTGGAGCTCCCCTCTTTTCCCCCTCAGTCCCGGATAGATTGAGCCCATGGTTTCCCATCCCATTCTCAGCTCTTCTGTGACTTCCAGCAGTGCCTGGGTGCCCAAGAGCATGGAAACCAGATGGCCCTGGACTAACTGTGACAGCTTTAGTTGAACTTCCTGTTCTGTCTCCCTGAGTGCTGAGTCCTATGGCAAAGGAGATGCAGGATCCCCCATTAACACTACATATATTGAGTGTTGTTTTCTTTTTATGTATAACTTGCTTTAATACGACTCTTATCATAGTTCATCAGAAAGTTCACAGATATTGCCAACATATTTATAGTTGGTATTTGTTAGTGGTAGTTCACTTTTTAATTTGTTTTCAAAGTTTGCATTGTTTGATAGCTCTACATGCTTCATGGAGATCTATTAGAATTCTTTACAAATGACTGATACATGATGGTATCCTGTTGTGCTCTGGATGTATATACATGCATTCATGGATATAAATGAACCCTAAGCATAGATATTAATGGTTCTCAATAATTGCCTCTGAACATTATTTACTTCATCATTCATGGTCAATGAGGCTAGAAGATACCAAGCAGTAAATGGGATAAAGATTACATAACAACATTAATTAACTCTACTTACATAGGGTATGCTTGTTTGAGCACACCATTCCTGAGTGTTGTATTCTTGAAAAGAGAACCCCAGGGAGAATTCCATTTTGAAGCTTTCTCTTTCACAGCTTTAGAGGTCATAGATCAATGTAGATTATGTATGCACTTAAATCCATAAATAAATACAGTGACAGTGATATTTGCTAATCTTTTCCACAATTATTCTATTATTATTTTGATATCTAAGATGAAACAAGATGGTGACTAGGTAGCTAAAAATAGTCAAAAAGCCTACCACCCGTGTTTTAATCATTACGATAAGTCTTTGATAGAAGGGGATGCAGGACAAATAAATATGGTAGGTAACTTGCATAGCAAATTAAAATGCCTGAAAGCTTCTCTCTTTTCCTAGGAATTAGATTTTACCAAGGTTGTATACAAAAAAACAATTTCAACACTTTGTAAAGTTAATACAATTTACAAGGAATAGTCTTGGTAGAGTCTTTCCAAGTTTCCCTTTTACAAAGTCAATGCTACCACTTCATGGAACATTACTGTTTGCAACATGATAAACTGTATTGCCAGAGACCTAGAACTCCTTGACACTATTTATATTAGAGATCAATGGTGGGGAGTCATTCTTTCAATTTTGTTGTCAGGACTAACCTGAGTGTTATAAATGTGCATTAAAGACCTACCATATTTCATCATTAATGATAAAATTCTTGATATACAGTGTTACACTAAAGTGATCTGCAGGTGCTTCCTATGATAGTACTTTTAGAATGTCAGCAGTGATAAATGATGTTGTGGTTACATGAACAAAGGAATGAAGATTGATTGTTCTGCCTTCCCAAACATCAGTATCTTGTCTTTTTGTATAAATGGGGAAAAGAACATAGTGATCAATGTTTATGAATTTTATGTTGTTCAAAATACCAATGAAAATTGGAGATTCTGTTCAGTGAACATTAGCAAATGTTTGTAAATATCAAGAAAGCTTGTAACCTTTAAAAATGTATGTGCACTATAGCTATAATATAGGAAGTCTGAAGATCTTAGGCTTAAAGGACAGATATATGAAAATTTAAATTCAGTCCCTTATGACACTGAAATAATGCCAGATGCATCGTGTTTCACCCAACTAAAACTTATGTAGAAAGCAAAATGAACATAAATAACACAGAACATGCAAGAGAAATTGTTGTAGTGATTAAACAGCAGATTTAATACGAATGACATTTGAAGCAGTAGAAAAATGTGTGAATGAAATACTGATCACATGCTTCAGAATCTATGTATTTGTCCACTTCAAAAACATGACTAAGAAGTTCATTCATTTCCAGACACTGTTGTATCTGTCAGGAGGAGTGTCACATAGGAAATCGTGGTGGAAGGGGGTAGAGAGTTACATGGCTGTACTCTTCAGGTCAACCCTTACTAATGAGGTAGATCTTCATTAGGGACAGGAACGAAAATATATTCATGGGTATGATTAATTGTGTGAATTGCACAAGTAAGTAAGTTTTAAACCTTACATTTGATGTCTAATTGAAATAACGACAATATTTGTTTCCCAATGACATGGAAATCAGCAGACATAACAGATACAATTATTACTTGAACATATAAAAAATGACTTTTTGGTGATGAAATCACACACTGAAGATATATTTTAAGTATTTCAGTCATTTATTCTCTCAACCATTTATATTGTATTATTTTCATGAATTTGAGCTTATAATTATTATTTTTACAAATGTATTAATTGAATTAAAGTATAGAGAGACACAGAAATAGAGAGTGAGTATTAAAACAACATTCACATTAAAAAAATTATGTTTATCCCTTTCTAGTAAGTCTTAAATAAATATTTAATTATGGTACTTTTTAAAATATAACAGAAATTAATAAACATTATTACTTTATTTATTTTCATCTTTACATGTGTTAAAAATTTATTTATTTATTTAGTGTTATGGACCACAAATGCAATGATAGCATTTGTTTTTATATTTTTATTTCATTAACACACATTTATATGAAAGCAGAATTTTTGCAGATTTGTGTGAGCACATAAAGCATGTTCAGGATTTTGGGAAAATATTTCTTTCTGCTTTTCAGGATATTCTATGTAGATATCCTCACATATATAAAGATTGTAAATTATATGCTTGTTTTAGCAATAATCTTCATATTCTAATATTATTATCATAATTTCAGTTCCTAATCAATACATACATTTTCACTCTTACCTAGGGCTACTATTGGGGTTAATAATCTGTTGCTAGTTAGATAATAGGACTTAGGAGAGAACCTACAATTATTATTCTGCTAAATGGTAAAAATGTTAAACTGAGTCTTAATCACTTATAATTAATGCCATCTACTAATGTATCATTCATTCCTTATCAGTGGAACTTCTCTAGGCAGTACACGATGTTAAGACAGAGAACCAACAATCTTATAATGTGAAGAAAATAAAAGACTTTGAAATAATTAGTCTTGATTCTGACATCAGTATTTCATCCCTTTCTCCAAGGCTCAGGAATAATTGTGGAAGGAGTTGTGGAAGGATTGTAAAACCCAGAAATAATGATTACTCTAAGAAAACTTTGTCTTCTGGATACTGCAGGCAACTGCACATATGAATTTAGTGACTGTTATATCCTGCAGAAAGTCTCTGAGAGGCAAGATAAATCAAGTCCTAATCAAGGAGATAGGAAGTGGGCATGAATTTTCACCCAGTAGTTGAATACCTGTGGGCCACCCATATTCTTGGATAGCTATTGTTTATTTTCATAAATAGTATATTACCTATTAAGCTTACCAGTCTCTAGTATAATCTACACATTAAAAAATATACAGCTAGCATAAGTTGCAATGGATGGGGTTTTAAAACTATATTAAGTCATATGGGCAACAGCAGGGCTTGGCTCCAAAAACATTTGAGGCATAAAGTAATTATAATCAGAAGACATTCTATGAAATTCCCAAACAAGTTCTTAAAAATTTAAAATTATATAAAGTTAAAATAACGTATAATAACTGCCATTAATGTGCTTTAAGTTTTAATTCTTTTCTTTTACAATGTACTTTTGACTTTTAGGAAATAAGCAGAGCATAGTGTTTAAATAAAAATTTGTCTTCTAATTCTTTGGGCTGTTAAATACAGTCTGCCATTATTTTCTTGTAATGAGACAAGATAACCACTTCATGTTCCAATATTTTCACTTGGAGTATTTCACTCTTTAATTAATTTTTGTCATTTATATGCATGAATATTTAAAGATTAAAGACCTGAATTTTACTCCTAGGGAGTACAAACAAGAAAATCAATATTTTCAGTGGAACTCTGAACAGAAAACTGGTCCAATAAACTAATAGAAACTATGTAAATTTCCTCAGGTAGAGGCACATATGTGGGATTAGAAGACAAGTTCAAAGAAGGAGAAAATCCACTAATGAAGAGAGTCTTGCATATTGTACTGAGCACCCACATCACTTAGATTAGAAAAAAGACAAAATAAGGAAATTCTGGTAGAACATTCTTCTCTGCTCCTGTCTTTAAACCCTGCCGATCACCAGTATAACTCCATATTTATGTGTCAGCTACCTCAATGCAGAAACACATTTCAACTAAGCCAACAGTGCTCATATGTATTAGGTCTACAGAAAGTATTTGAGTAGAACACACACAGCTAAAATAATCTCTGAAAATTCAAAGGGAAAACAGAAAATAAAGCATCAAATAAATATCCAACAAAAAGTATCCAGAAATTATCACCTAGACATATAAACATCCCAATTGAGATTTCAAAATTGAAAGAAAATCTATAACAGCCAAGAAAATGTGTCTCAGCACTAGAGGTCAGGAATGCTACCATAGAAAGTCAGGGATATTCCATTATAGTAAAAGCAAATGAATGAAAACAAATATGTCCTGTATGTAAATGATAGAGATCTTTAAATATAAAATTAATAAATCATTTAAAAATACACAAAACAAAAAATATAAGCAAGCAAATAAAACGAGTGGAAGGAAAAAATAAAACTGTTCAAAACTTGAAAATGGAAAGAGAGTCATTAAAGAAAAAGAAAATAATTCTGCCTGTGCCTTCCACCTGGGCAGAACAGTAGCATGTCTGCTAGTCTGCTCTTCATACCTCATAGTCTGAAGCCCACCACGAGGTCAGCTACATCCACGGCCACAAGTAATAGAACCTCTCAAATAACTGCAATTGCTGGAAACCTCAATGAGGCTAGTGGACTCAGCACCCCTTTTTACCCTTACCTGAACCCCTGTGTGAACTCTGCCTGCATTCAGGCCTGTGATTTTCATCTGGGCAGACAATCAGTATCTCTGCACCTCTATTCAACAAATGGTACTGGTTCAACTGATTGTCAGCATGTAAAAGAATGCAAATACACTCATTCTTATTTCCTTGTACAAAGCTCAAGTCCAAGGTGATCAAGGACCTCCACATAAAACTAGATACACAGAAACTAATAGAAGAGAAAGTGCGAAGAGCCTCACACACAGGGGAACAGGGAAAAATTTCCTTAACAGAGCAACAATGGCTTGTGCTCTTAGATAAACAATAGACAAATGGAACCTCATAAAATTGCAAATCATTTGTAAGCCAAAGCACACTGTCAATAGGACAAAACTGCAGCCAATAGATTAGGAAAATATCTTCACCAATCCTACATCCTATAGAGGGCTGATGTTAAATAAATACAAAGAACTCAAGAAGTTAGACTCCAGAGAACTAAATAACCTTTATTAAAAATTGGTGTAAAGAACTAAACAAAGTCATCTAAACTGAGGAATATCAAATGGCAGTGAAGCACCTAATGAAATGTGCATGATCCTTAGTCATCAGAGAAATGCAAATCAAAAGAACCTTCATATTCCACCTCACGGCAGTCAGAATAATGACTAAGATCAAAACTCAGGTGACAGAAGATGTTGGAGAGGATGTGGAGAAATGAACACACCTCCATTGTTCATGAGATTGCATGCTGGTACAAGCACTCTGGAAATAAGTCTTGTGGTTCATCAGAAAAAACGAACATAGGACTGCCTGAGGACCCAGCTATACCACTCCTGGGTATATACACAGAATATGCTCTAACATGTCATAAGGACACATGCTCCACTATGTGAATAGCAACTTTATCTATAATAGCCAGAAGCTGGAAACAACCCAGATGTCTTTCAACAGAAGAATGGATACAGAAAATTTGGAACATTTACAAAATGGAGTACTCCTCAGCTATTAAAAACAACCAATTCATGAAATTCTTAGGCAAATGAATGGAACTAGAAAATATCATCCTGAGTGAGGTAACTCAATCACAAAAGAACATACATTGTATGCACTCACTGATAAGTGGATACTACTCCAAAAACTTGGAATACCCAAGATACAATTCACAGACCACATGAACCTCAAGAAGAAGGAAGACCAAAGGGCTGATGCTTTGGTCCTTCTTAGAGGGGAGAACAACTCACTCAAGGGAGGAAATATGGGGCAAAGGGTGGAGCAGAGCTGGAAGGAAAAGCCATCCAGAAACTGCCCCACCTTGGGATCCATCCCGTATACAGACTCCAAACCCAGACACTATTGCAGATACCAAGAATTGCTTTCTGACAGGAGCCTGATATAGCTGTCTCCTGAGATGTACTGCTAGAGCATGACAAATACAGAGGTAGTTGCTCACAGCCAACCATTTGCCTGAGCATGGGGTCCCTAATAGAATAGTTAGAGAAGAGGCCAAAGGAGCTGAAGGGATTTGCAACATCATAGGAAAAACAACAATATCAACCAACCAGATCTCCCAGAGCTCCCAGGGACTAAACCACCAAACAAAGAACCACATGGTTCTGTCCAAGGCTCCAGTGGCATATGTATCAGAGGATGGTTTTGTTGGACATCAATGGAAGGAGAGGCCCTTGGTCCTCTGAATTCTCCATGCCTCAGTGTAGAGAAATGTTAGGGCTAGGAGGCAGACATGGGTGTGTGACTGGGGAAGCATCCTCTTAGAGGCAGAGGAAGAGGGAGAGAATAGGGAGTTTCTGGAGGGTTCAGAGTTAAACAGGGAATTCTCAACTGAGGAAATTCAAATGGATATAAAGCACGTAAAAAATGTTGAGCAGCCTTAGTTTTCAGGGAAATACAAATCAAAACAACACTGAGATTCTACCTCACACTGGTCAAAATGGCTAAGACAAAAAACTCAGGGGACCGCAGATGCTGGAGAGGATGTGGGGAAAGAGGAACATGTCTCCATTGTTGGTGGGATTGAAAGCTGGTAAAACCACTCTGGAAATCAGTTTGGCAATTCCTCAAAAAATAAGATATAGTACTACCCGAGGACCCAGCTATACCACTCCTGGGCATATACCCAGAAGATGCTCCTACATGTAATAAGGATACATGCTCCACTATGTTCATAGCTTTATTTATAATAGCCATAAGCTGGAAATAACCCACATGTCCTTCAACAGAGGAATGGATACAGAAACTGTGGTATATATACACAATGTACTATTCAGCTATTAAAAATAATGAATTCATGAAATTCTTAGGCAAATGGACAGAACTAGAAAGTGTTGTCCTGAGGGAGGTAATCCAATCACAAAAGAACTCACATAGTATGCACTCACTGATAAGTGGATGTTATCCCAAAAGCTCAAAATAAACAAGTTATAATTCACCCAGCACAGGAAGCTCAAGTAGAAGGAGGACTTAACTGAGGGTGCTTTGGTTCCTCTGAAAAAGGGAACAAAATACTCATAGGAGCAATAAATGAGACAAAGTGTGGAGCAAAGAGTGAAATAAAGACCAAGCAGAGACTGCCCTACCTGGGTTTCATCTAGTAAACACACATGAAACCCCAGCACTACTATGGACAAGAAGTGTATTTCAAAAAGAGCATGCCATAGTTGTCTCCAGAAGGGCCCTGCCATAGCCTCACAAATACAGAGGCAGATTCTAGCAGCCAACCATTGGTCTGGGCATGGGGTCCCCATTGGAAAAGCTGGAGGGTGGTCTGGAGGAGCTGAAGGGGTTTACAGCACCATGGGACAAACAATGATTTCAGCCCCTCTCCCCCAGATGCCCCAGGACTCCCCGGGACTAAACAATTAACCAAGGGATACACATAGTTACAGCCAAAAATGTGGCAAAAGAATTCCTTGTTGGGCATCAGTGGGAAGAGTGGTCCTTGGTCAGGTGAAGGCTCAATAAATGCCCGAACAAAGAAAAATCGAGGCAGGGGAGTTGGGAGTGGGTAGGGTGAAGGGGCATAAAAGTATAAGCAGGGGGTAGGAGGAAGGATTAGGGGTCTTTGGAGAGGAGGGAAATCAGGAAACATTTTTACCATTGGCAATATAAACGAAGATGATATTCAATAAGAATAAAAATTAAAAAAAAGAAAGAAAGAAACAGAAATACTGGAAAACAGGTAGAATCCCAAAAAGAGTTAACAAATGAGTCCCTTGAAGAATTCCAGGGAAACACAATCAAACAGATGAAGGAACTGAACAAAGTAATCCAAGACCTAAAAACGTAAGTAGAAACAATAAAGAAAACACAAATGAGGGTAGCACTAGAAATGAAAAACCTAGGAAAGAGATAAGCAACTACAGATGCAAGCATCACCAACAGAATACAAGAGATAGAAGAGAGAATCTTATGTGTAGAAGATTCTATAGAAGAGACTGACACAAATGTCAAAGAAAATACAAAGTGCAAAAAAGCTCCTAACCCACAACATCCAATAAATCCAATACATACTTCAAAGGCCAAAGCTAAGAATAATCAGAATTGAAGAGAGCAATGATTCCCAGCTCAAAGGACCTGAAAACATCTTCAACAAAAATCATTGAAGAAAACTTCTACAACATGAAGAAAGAGATGACCATGAATGGAGAAGAAATCTGCAGAACACCAAATAGATTGGACAAGAAAAGAAAATCTCTCTGTCACATATTAATTAAAACACTATGCTCTGCCTTGCCACAGGGTCATGTGTTCTACTATGTTTATAGTGGCCTTATTTCTGATAGCATTTTGCCTTTTCCTAAAGCCAGAGCCTTTGCTTGTGCAACTGGCTTGGCCAATTGGACTGATATTCGAATAGGTAGAGCCTCTGCCCAGGTGACATCTTTCTTTGACATCATCTCCCTCCTCCCCTGCATAACTCTGTCCTTCCTGCATGAAGATACTATCACCTGTGAACCAGGTTACCACTGTGTAAGAAAGATTTGTAAGTCCATTCAAGTTCTATAAATGCGTGCCAGGATTTCCAAACATTTCTGATCAATAGTCTGATAATGTGTCATTTGGGTATTACTAAGCCAGTGGTTTGGAGTTGTTTTAAGATTCATTCTATGGCTTGAAGTGAGGTAATGACCAGACTTTATCTCAAAGTAAGCTTATCTGAATCCTTTACCAAATGAGCCACTGTTGCCACTATTCTGAAGCAGGGTGACTATCCTGCAGCTACTGGATGGAATGTTTTGGACAGATAAAATACCCCCATTGTTGCCGTGGTTCAAGATGTTGGGTTAGAACCACTTTGGCAATTTCTTTATGTTCATCTACAAGTAGGAGGAAGGGCTTAGTTATATCTGGCAGCCCTATGTCAGGTTCTGACAAGAGGGCTTGTTTCAGTTCTTTCAGGGTATTCTGATGCAAATCTGGACCTTCTTGGCAGATGCACAGTACCCTAGTTTCTCTAGGGTCTATAAAGTTGTTTAGTAACTTTCAGGCATAGTTACATTGTGATGACTGAGAAGAGCAAACCACTTACATATTATAAAATGATTATTTGGGGATGCAGGGAGAAAAACTCAAAACAAGTCCTGTGCAAAGCCTCAGCAATGATGTTTGTAGAGTTATTGAAGACTTGGGGGAGTTGTTTCCACGTTAGCTGTACATTAATTCCATTGTCTGGTCATACCACTCAAAAGTAAAATAGTCTTGATTTTTGGCTAAAGAAAGCATCCTTTATGTCTAGTACTATACTAAGAATGGTCTAGCAGTAGAAAACTGGGTAAAGTGTATGAGTTAAGGACTATGGGGTAAATATCCATCATCCATTTATTAGCATCTCTCAGATCTTGAATTAGACAGTAATCATTGGAATCAGGCATGCAGAATAGTAACAGTGGTATTACAGACTGATGGGCAAACTTGAAATGCACAGGATCTTGTAGCCACTAATATGAGGAATGATGCTGTCACAATCTTCTTCAGGCATGGGGTACTGTTGACCCCAAACTGTATCTGCCCCTGATTTGAGCTCATCAAACCTATGGAGGGGAGGAGGGAGGGGAAGGCAGTGTTTGCATACTCTCATTCCAACTGTTTCAGCCTACACAGATGGGAATCTGTAGCTGCCATCAGTTTCATGGCTTAGTTCTCTGGAAATCCTGAGCAACCTGTATTCATCAGACAGTCACACAGTCAGCACTAGTATGGAATGCCCTGTTCCATTTAGTACTTTGGCTTCTTCAGGGGTAAAATTTATCTGCATCCCCATCTTGATTTATAAGTTTAGTGTCAAGAGTGTGTATGAACAGTTATGGATTGCTTGAAAAGAGTAGCATATGCAGTAAATAGCAAGGTCCAATTTTATTTGAGTACTCCATCCATGTACATTGTTTCATCCCCGTAGCTCCTTGCACCCTAAATGACTTGGTTGTCAAGTATCCATCTGCTCATGCAAGTACTGAATTCTGGGCTCCCCTCACTAACATAAATTCATTGGGCTTCCCCTCCACCTTAAGGTTTACCCTGGGCTTGTGGAGGGGAACTGAGTCCAGTTCTCCCTAGTCACTCCATTCCTTGATTGCCATAGTTGGCAGTGCTTCTCACTCTTTTTTTTATTTGATATATTTTTTATTTACATTTCAAATTATTTCCCCTTTTCTGGCTTCCCAGTCCTCGAAAGTCTCATAAGCCCTCTTCCCTCCCCCTGTTCCCCCATCCACCCCTTCCCACTTCCCTGTTCTGGTTTTGCCTTATATTGCTTCACCGAGTCTTTCCAGAACCAGGGGCCACTCCTCCATTCTTCTTGGACATCATTTGATGTGTGGATTATGTTTTGGGTATTCCAATTTTCTAGGCTAATATCCACTTATTAGTGAGTGCATACCATGCTTGATCTTTTGAGACTGGGTTATCTCACTTAGTACGATGTTCTCCAGCTCTATCCATTTGTCTAAGAATTTCATGAATTCATTGTTTCTAATGCCTGAATAGTACTCCATTGTGTAGATATACCACATTTTTTGTATCGATTCCTCTGTTGAAGGATACCTGGGTTCTTTCCAGCTTCTGGCAATTATAAATAGAGCTTCTATGAACATAGTGGAGCACGTATCCTTATTACATGCTCGGGAATCCTCTGGGTATATTCCCAGGAGTGGTATAGCAGGATCCTCTGGAAGTGATGTGCCCAGTTTTCTGAGGAACCACTAGACTGATTTCCAGAGTGGTTGTACCAATTTGCAACCCCACCAACTGTGGAGGTATGTTCCTTTTTCTCCACATCCTCACCAACACCTGCTGTCTCCTGAATTTTTAATCTTAGCCATTCTGACTGGTGTAAGGTGAAATATCAGGGTTGTTTTGATTTGCATTTCCCTAATGACTAATGATGTTGAGCATTTTTAAGATGCTTCTCAGCCATCTGAAGTTCTTCAGGTGAAAATTCTTTACTTAGCTCTATACCCTATTTTTAATAGGGTTATTTGGCTTTCTGGGGTCTAACTTCTTGAGTTTTTTGTATATATTAGATATTAGCCCTCTGTCGGATGTAGGGTTGGTAAAGATCTTTTCCCAATTTGTTGGTTGCCAATTTGTGCTTTCGATGGTGTCCTTTGCCTTACAGAAACTTTGTAATTTTATGAGGTCCCATTTGTCAGTTCTTGATCTTAGAGCATTAGTTATTGGTATTCTGTTCAGGAACTTTCCCTTGTACCAATTTCCTCAAGGGTCTTCCTTAGTTTCTTTTCTATTAGTTTCAGAGTGTCTGGCTTTATACGGAGGTCATTGATACATTTGGAGTTGAGCTTAGTACAAGGAGATAAGGATGGATCAATTAGCATTCTTCTGTATGCTGACTTCCAGTTGAACCAGCACCATTTGATGAAAAGGCTATCTTTTTTCCACTGGATGTTTTCAGCCCCTTTGTCAAGAATCAACTGGCCATAGGTGTGTGGGTTCATTTCTGGATCTTCAATCCTATTCCATTGAACTGACTGCCTGTCACTGTATCAATACCATGCAGTTTTTAACACTATTGCTCTGTAGTATTGCTTGAGGTCAGGGATACTGATTCCCCCAGAAGTTCTTGTGTTGTTGAGAATAGTTTTAGCTATCCTGGGTTTTTTGTTATTCCAGATGAATTTGAGAATTTCTCTTTCTAACTCTATGAAGAACTGAGTTGGGATTTTGATGGGTATTGCATTGAATCTGTATAATGCTTTTGGCAAAATGGTCATTTTAACTATTGTAATCCTGCCAGTCCATGAGCATGGGAGATTTTTCCATTCTCTGAGGTCTTCTTCCATTTCCTTCTTCAGAGACTTGAAGTTCTTGTCATACAGATCTTTCACATTTTCAGTCAGAGTCACACCAAGGTACTTAATATTGTTTGTGGTTATTGTGAAGGGTGTCATTTCCCTAATTTCTTTCTCAGCCTGCTTATCCTATAGGAAGGCTACTGATTTGCTTGAGTTGATTTTATAACCAGCCACTTTGCTGAAGTTGTTTATCAGCTATAGGAGTTCTCTGGTGGCATTTTTGGGTCACTTTGGTAGACTATCATATCTTCTGCAAATAGTGATAGTTTGATTTCTTCCTTTCCAATTTGTATCCCTTTGACCTCCTTATGTCGTCTAATTGCCCTAGCTAGTATCTCAAGTACAATATTGAAAAGATATGCAGAGAGGGGGCAGTGACAGTGCTTCTTTTGACCTTCTCTTCTTGAGATATTCTTTGGCCAGAATTTTTAAAATAGGCAAACTAACTTTTTTCCCAGAAGGGGGTAGATGACCCCCATTTAAGGTCCTCCCTCTTCATCTTCAGTCAGCTGTTTGAGGTATCTCCTCAGACCCTCAAACTTGGCTGCTGCTACTGACATGATCTTAGCCAGTTTCTGATTCTGCCACTTCTCAGCCCTTACCTGTTTTTACTCAGTATTTTATCTATTGTTAAAAGCATTTTCTGGCATGACAAATATATCCTAGAGACTCTCAAGTCTCTGAAGTCTGTGAATATCTGGAACAGATTGGTTAATAGAAGCAATGACCATTAATGAATTTGCTTCCTGAGATGCAGGTTCCATAGGAATGTATTGTCTAAATGCTTTTATGACTCTCTGGAGGTAAGCAGCTGTGCTCTTTTCTAGTCTCTGACTTTATTACATACCTTGGTCATATGAGTTGACTTTTGAGCCTCAGCCTTAGGACCTTCCAACAGAAGCTAATGAGCAGCAATCCCAGGCAGGGTGAGTGGTGGGGAACTACTTGTTAATTCGAATCACATTGATAATAGGGACCACAGTGTAGCCAGGGACCAATTTCCATGCCTGTGTCGGATTTTCTCTCTTTTCTGTGGTAAAGAGAACCTGTAATAGTCACCCAAGTGAGTTGATGAGTGAAAAGGACAGTTTCTAACAATGTTATCAAGGTGTGGAAGTTCTCTGAAATGGGGCCATTCTGATATTTTTAATTATATAAGTCACTAGTAGCAAAAGTCCAATGAAGATGAGGCTATTTGTCTTGGTCCTGGGGGCATCTCTAAAAGGGAGAGCTGTAGAGTCAGGTGCAATTACTTGTTCTTCTGGGATGCCCCCTTTCTAAAGGGCGAGTCCTGGCTTCTGGAAGTGGGAGGACTCTGAAGCTGGGGCCAGGTATTCCTGCATAGTTCTTCTTTTTGTTAGGGTCTCATATAGGTGGGATGAGGATTGATAGGAAGGGGGAAATGAGGTTTCTATTTTATTTTCTTTTTTAACCTTCATTGACAAATTGTGTCCTAAAAATATCTTAAGACCAAATTGATTGGGGTGGAAACAGACCATCTCATTTTGTCTGTCTCAGTCATAGACTAGTAAAGGACAGTGACAAGGGGATGGTAAAATCTAGTCAGCAGATTCTTCTACATGCATAGAAGAATAAAAGAAGGTAGGATGGTACCTGCAAGACCTGTATTGAAATTTCATGTATGCTAGTGGGGTTTCACACTCACTCCATTCTTTTAAGAAATTTACAAATTTACATTAAGGGCACTCTGTTCCCCAGGGACAGGATTATCTGTCCAAGCCCCTGTGGCTATGACCCTCCAGTGTATGCAAGATAGAGGAGGCTTCACAAAAATGTTAGTAGTCTCTCTCAACACATGCTCAAGAAAAGTACAACAGACAAGGCACATAGACACAAATCTGACAGTCAAGGTACTGACAAATCCAACAGCAAAACACTGACAAAAAGCCCACAATGAAACATCTTACCATCTTCCCTTTGATTGTGAGTTTTGGGCATCTTGGTGTTCCCAGTCAATTCACCAAAATGTTATGCCATTTTGCATAAGTTGCAGGAACCCAGAAACCACTGAGGCACCAATTTTAATGCAATAACATAAGGGACTTTATTATAGGCTAGTGAGAAAAGTCTCTCACCATGTGCTATGAAGTGGGTCATAGAACCCTGAGTCTAGGTGAACAGGGAATTTATTATAGTTACAGTATAGCAAGCTTGGTGGATTTCTGTATGAGTTAGCAAGTTAATATTTTAAAACTGCATTTCTGGTGTAATCTGTAGGAGGAGAACACAGGGGCAAAACCACTTAACAAAAAGGATAGTCAAGTTAAATATACTCTGCAGGATGTTTTCGGTTACCTACATGTACCTTGACCCTGCTATTGTAACCTCGCTAGCTGTTGCTAAGGGTTGTGGAATTGCTCAAGTGGACTTTGTGGTTGTCCTCATGGAATTGCAGTTCAGCCTCTGGTTTCACACAAAATGGAGTGTCTTCAAAAATGGGGTAGGTTGCGCTTTACACCAACAACTTGACATCAAACATGAAATCCCCATAACAAAATGAAATAATTACATCCAAAAGTAGGAGGCAACAAGAAATAATCAAACTAAGGGTAAAGTTAATAAGGTCAAAACAAAGAGAACAACACAAAGACTCAATGAAACAATGAGTAGGTTCTTTGAAAAAAAACCAACAAGCTAGACAAACACCCATCTAAACTAACAAAAAGCCAGGGAAAACGATTCAAATTAACAAAATCAGAAAAAAAGGGATGCACAGCAATAGATACCATGGAAATCCAATGAATCAATGAGTCAAACATCAAAAGTCTGTACTCTACAAAATTAGAATTCCTAAAAGAATTAGACAATTATATTTATAGATACCACTTACCAAAATTAAATCAAGATCAGACAATTTAAATATATATAACCCCTAGGGAAATAGACACAGTCATTAAAATCTCCTAAACAAAACACAAAAACAAATAGAGCCAAAGAAACAGAACCGAGAACCAGCTTGTGTAAAGAAGAATTTGCCAGAGTTCTAAAAAGATTTATCCAATACTCCTCAAATTATTTCAAGAAATAGAAAGAGAAGGATAGTTATGTAATTCTTTCTATGGGGTGGCAATTACTCTGCTACCCAAACTACATAATGACTCAACAAAGAAAGATACATACAGACGAATTTCTCCTAAGGATGTAGACATAAACTTACTCAATAAAGCACTGCAAAATAAAGTCAAGAACCAATAGAATAGAAGTTGGGGAATATTCTATATCTCAATGGCATAAGAGAAGAATTTTTCAACAGAATCCCAATGGCACAGACACTAAGATTAGCAGTTAGTAAGTAGGATCTCATAACCTAAAATCTTCTCTAAGACAAAGAACACAGTCAAAAGGGCAAAATGGCAGCTTGCAGAAAAGAAAAAGATTTTTACCAATTCTATAACTGATTAAAACAATGTTGATAACATTTAAAGAACTCAAGAATGTATATATTAGAAAACCTAATAAATGAACTTAAAAATGGTGCAAAATTAAACATATTTCTCAATAGTGGAAACGAACATAGTCAGGAAACATTGTGAACATGTTAAACATCCTTAGATATCTGTAAATTCAAATCAAAGCTATTTTGATATTCTGTCTTACACATCTCAAAATACCTAAGATCAGTAACACAAGTGAAAGCTCATGCTGGCAAGGATGTAAAGCAGTGATATCTCTTCTCCATAGCTCATGAGAGCACAGACTTGTATAGCCACTTATGAAAATCAATATTGCTGTTCCTCTGATAATTGAGAAATAGTCTACTTAAAGACTTAGCTTTATCACTCTTTGACATATCCCCAAAGGACATGACCTCTTTCCAAATGGAAACGTACTCAAGTATGTTCACTACAGTTTTATTCATAATAGCCAGAATCTAGAAACAACTTAGATGACCCTCAAGCTAAAAATTGATAAACAAATTATGGTACATTTATATAATGCTTTATTTCTGAGCTGTTTAAAAAATCATAAAATCTGTTGTCAAATAGATGGAACTTAAAAAAATCAGCATGAGAGAGATAATACTGAAGAACAAGAAAAATGTGGTATGTATTATTCTTTATGGAAATATTGGCCATTAAGTAAATAAGAAAGATAAAATATTTAGACCTAGACAGGTTAATATAGAGGAAAAGAATAGTGTAGACCCATGTACATTCCTGTAAGGGAAAACAGAATAGAATTTTATGGGGAGATAGGGTATGCATAGAGCCTGAAACTAGAGGATCAAGTAAAAATAGTGATGGGAATAGGGTTGAGAGAGAGATTGCAGGGAGACAAAGCTATAATTGATAGGCATTTGAGGGACAATATGCAAATGTAGTACAGTGGAAACTTTTTCCAGTGAGGGATTCAGAATCTCAATGGGCCATTTCGTATTATCAAAGGAGGCTTGAAGTAAAAAGATTGGGTTATACCTAGTAAATTTTTTGGCTTAGGGTGTCCCATGGAAATACCTAATCAGCCATGCTGTTGCTTAGACAAAGGGTTTCATTTTCTAAATGAACAGTGTGGTTTCATTGCTCAGGAGAAACCCACTCAGCACACTGAACATGGAGAAGTCCAGCTAGTACATATATCGAGGTGTTGACTCAACCTTACAGTGTCTTTGATGCAGAAAATTGCTCTGCAGCCACCCCATGTAGAAATGTTAAAATCAAGCAAACCAGGAAATTTTTGACCTATTTTTTTTCCTCCCAACAAGATACACAGCAACAAGAGCAATAGCTCATTTGGCTTAAAGCCCAGTAAATGAAATGTTTGGTGACCAAGAACTAGAAACTAGACATCCCAGATACCTAGGGTGAGAACAAACACTTCTGGTCTAAAACAAAAAGTATCAATAAAATGACTCCTAACACATTATAAAATAATATATTCTTATTTATTCCAATCACAGCAAAGAACTAGTGTTCTTTGTATGTAGCTATTTGAACAATTAATAGGCTCAATAACATGTTCTGAGATAACTGAGCTTGAATGAAGACTATGACTGGGAAAATGTGTTTGGCAATTTTGTGATAATGGTTACATAAGAATGTTTTAAAAGATAGTGTATGTGGTCAGTAAAATGCAGCAGAAATTGATTGGTTAAAGAACAATCTTTTTTTTTCATTTTGTACCTCTATGTTTCTGACAATTTAAACATAGTAATTATTAATGAATGCAAAGTAAGGCAATAAAGTAAACAGAATAAAAGAAAATAAGCAATACATTCTCAAATCCCTCAGTGAAACACAATGACTTCCTCAAATATGGAATATGTTTATATATTTCTGAAAGTGAAATGAATCTTTTCTAAGTAGCTTCAAGAAACATTTTTATGCCTTCCACTTAAAATTCTCTGTCTGGTTTCATATTGATCCTTGTTTTCAAAGAAGGCCATTTGTTAATGCAGTCAGTAAATACTTTTTACTCATCATGTTTGTGGCAATTGGTGGCTTACATGCTTTCTTGCTTGCCACTGATTTGATTCATGACTTAGAATGTCAGTTCTTAAAAGAGCAATTTCACATTTCAGGGCCAGTTTCAGTATCGGCTTCTAATTGAATAGGAAGGATCTAATATAGTTCTCTGCCAGAAGGCAATAATCCTTTACCCTAAGGTTTTCTATTTTATATTGAACTAAAAACATGCTGAATCATGAGATTTTGTTTATATTTAGTACAACTCTGTCCTACTTTAACTTACTCAGAGAAAAGTAGTTTTGCCATCAGCAAAAGAAAAATATAACAGGTACATATAGTATTAGTATTTAAAGAATATTTTATTGTATTTTAGAAATATTACATTTTTAAGATCATAGTATTACAAGAACAATTTCAAAACAATTAAAAGCAAATTAAGAAATTGAAAGAAGTATACATTTGAGTATAGATTTAGAGATTTGTCAGTGGTTATTATAGGATATATTTTCTTGTCAAATTCCAATATTAAATTAAGTAAAATGAACAAATATAAACATATATCTTAAGTTTTATATTGACTCACGGTAATTATTTGACCCTACACAATTGATGCAGCATGTTCCACTTATAAATTAAAAAAATATATCAAACTGGCAAAATGCCTTTGGATGCTTCTCAATTTCTACATACCATTTACATCTAATACATATATATTAATGTGCAGTGCCAAACCAGGCAGAAATCTGAGAACTATCACTAAATTCAAATTACAAAGCTAATTGATTTCTGTCTTTTCCTTTCAAAGTATTATAAATTTACATGTTATATTCATGCCTCTGATTCATCACAAATTACTATTTTTGAAATCCGAGGTCAATAAACAGCTTCCTTTGGTCTGCCATTTGAATGCCCATCATTTTCAAATACTGTCTCCTATAAGCACTATCTTTTTTCCTTCTGATCCCATGTGATCTTTCCAAAAAAATACATTATCTTTTGATGATTCTCATTCTGGGTCATTCAATTCAAAATACAGTGTAATATTGATAACAGAGTGTGAATTGCACTAGTTCTCAACCAGCACTGTAAAAATATATTAATTTCTCTTCAGTGTGCTCTTTGTCATTTGCTTTCCTTTTTACATAATGAGCCTATTCATGTAAATTCACCATAAATTTTTTAAAAAATTTAAAACAGGTCTTAGAACTGCAGATGATCTCAATGGAGTGGTGCTACTTCATCATGTTCAAGACCTTGATTTTGATACTCTACACTAGAGAAAAGAAGAGGGAGGGTACAATGGTAGTACAATAAGTAAAACAATACCCCTTCAAGCACAAGCACATGAATTCAACCAATGCCCAAATGAATGAATGAATGCAGAGTAAAATGCTTCATTTTTGTTTAATTCTAGCATTTTAATGGCATAAATAAGATCTCCAGAGCTCAGTGGACAGTGATTCTAGTCCTACTGATGAGAACCAGGCCAATGAAAGACCTTTTGCACTGGGGTTAGATGATATTCCCCACAATGAGTCTAACTATTACTTTCATGCCTTCTTATACATGGGCATGCACATATACATGCACACCCTCATTAACACATATGTAATCATGGACACACACTTGTGCATAGTTTCTCTCTCTCTCTCTCTCTCTCTCTCTCTCTCTTCTCTTACACACACACACACACACACACACACAAACACACACAGACATACAGACACACACAGAGAGAAATGTGCTACATTAACTTAATTGTATACTGATCAGCTATTAAAAACAAGGACATAACAAACTTCACAGGCAAATGCATGGAACTAGAAAATATCAGCTTGCTTTGTATTTAGTCACTGACAAGTGGATATTAGCCCAAAGTCTCAGAATACCCATAATAAAACTCACAGACCATATGAAGCTTAACAGGAAGGAAGGCCAAATTTAGATGCTTCAATTCCACTTAGAAGGTGAAAGAAAATTATCATAGGAGACAGAGCAAGGTAGGGATCTCTGTTGGAGAGGGGAGAAGGAGGAAAAATAAGGAAGAGACATGAGTAGATATTATGGGAGACAGTAGAGAAGCCCAGAGGCCCAAAAAAATGAATAGAAATTATCATCAGTTTTGGGTGAGAGAATGGGGAGAACCACTAGAAAGTCTTAGCCACCAGGGATAATGTAAGCTCCCAAGACAAAATGGAAATGACACTAGCTGACGTGACCAAAAGAGCAATGACAGAACCTGAAGAGACCACTCTCAGTAGATAGACATGGCCCCAGGTTGAGTGATAGGGCTACACACTCATCTCAAATATTTTACCCCAGAACTGTTCTTTTTTTTTAATTTTTTATTCGATATAATTTATTTACATTTCAAATGATTTCCCCTTTTCTAGCCCCCCCCACTCCCCGAAAGTCCCGTAAGCCCCCTTCTCTCCCCCTGTCCTCCCACCCACCCCTTCCCAATTCCCCATTCTGGTTTTGCCGAATACTGTTTCACTGAGTCTTTCCAGAACCAGGGGCCACTCCTCCTTTCTTATTGTACCTCATTTGATGTGTGGATTATGTTTTGGGTATTCCAGTTTTCTAGGTTAATAACCACTTATTAGTGAGTGCATACCATGATTCGCCTTTTGAGTCTGGGTTACCTCACTTAGTATGATGTTCTCTAGCTCCATCCATTTGCCTAAGAATTTCATGAATTCATTGTTTCTAATGGCTGAATAGTACTCCATTGTGTAGATATACCACATTTTTTGCATCCACTCTTCTGTTGAGGGATACCTGGGTTCTTTCCAGCATCTGGCAATTATAAATAGGGCTGCTATGAACATAGTAGAGCATGTATCCCAAGCAATACTACAGAGCAATAGTGTTAAAAACTGCATGGTATTGGTACAGTGACAGGCAGGAGGATCAATGGAACAGGATTGAAGATCCAGAAATGAACCCACACACCTATGGCCACTTGATCCTCGACAAAGAGGCTGAAAACATCCAATGGAAAAAAGATAGCCTTTTCAACAAATGGTGCTGGTTCAACTGGAGGTCAGCATGCAGAAGAATGCAAATTGATCCATCCTTGTCTCCTTGTACTAATCTCAAATCCAAATGGATCAAGGACCTCCACATAAAGCTAGACACTCTGAAGCTAATAGAACTGTTCCTTTCTAAAGGAAAATGCAAGGACAAAAAAACGGAGCTCAGACTGAAGGAAAGACCTTCCAGAGACTGCCCCAACTTAGAATCTATTCTATATGCAGACACCAAACCCCAATAGTATTGCTGATGCCAAGATGTGCTTCCATACAGGAAACTGGCATGACTGTCCTCTAAGATGATATCCATTGGAGTGTGTCCAGAGAATCAAATTGGTGAGTTAGAGGAAAGAGGAAGGGGCTGAAGGGAACTGCAACCCCATAGGAGGAAAACATTATCAATTAACCAGACCCCTCAGAGCTACCAGGGTCTAAGAAACCAACAAAGGAGCATAAATGGTCTGGTGTGCAATCCCTTGTACTTATGTATCAAAGTCTGCCTTGTCTGGCCTCAGTGGAAGGGGATGTACTTGGTCATGTAGAAGGTTGATGTCCCATGGAAAGAGGATCCCAGAGGGGTGAGGTGGGAATGGGTAGGTGGGCCAGTGGATGGGACACCCTTTTAATGTTGAAGGGGAAGGGGGATATAGAAGGGAGCTCATGGAAGGAAGAACAGGAAGATAGACAACATTTGAAATGTAAATAAATAAAATAATTAATAAAAAATTAAAAATGGCAATCTCAGTTTGCAATCTCACCAGCAGTGGATGAGTATTCCTTTCTCCACATTCTCATGAACTTGTGCCAATGATTTCAAGCCTCTGTTCCACTTTCTCTATCAGACTCAGTGTATCTCTTTTTATGTTGAGGTCTTTGATCCATTTGGACTTGAGATTTGTGCAAGGTGACAAATGTGTATCTATTTTTATTTTTCTACATACCAGATGCCTGTTAGACCAGCACTATTTATTGAAGATGCTTTCTTTTTTCCATTGTATATTTTTGGCTTCTTTGTCAAAGATCATGTGTCTATTAGTATGTGGTTTTATTTCTGGGTTTTCAATTCTATTCTATTGATCAAACTTTCTGTGTCTTTACCAAAACAATGCAGTTTTATCACTATTGCTCTGTAATACATCTTGAGGGTAGAGATATGGATTCCACCAAAAGTTCTTTTATTGTTAAAAATTGTTATCACTATCCTGGGTTTTTTGCATTTCCATACAAAGTTGAGAATTGCTCTTTCCATGTCGTTGAAGGATTGTGTTGCAATTTTGATGGGTATTGCATTGAATGTATCAATTGCTTTTGGCAGGTGGGCATGTTAATTCTACCAATCCATGAATAATGAATACAGGAAATCTCTCTACTTTTTGAATTCTTCTTCACTTTCTTTTTTGACACACTTGAAGTTTTTGTTATACAAATCTTTTACATGTTTGGTTAGAGTTACCCCAAGGTGTTACATATTATTTATGACTATTGTCAAGGATTTTGTTTCTATAGATTCCTCAGAAAATTGGAAATAGGTCTACCTGAAGATCCATGTATACTACTATTGGGCATATACCGAGAAGATGCCCCACCATGCCACAGGGGCACATGTTTCACTTTGTTCATAGTCACCTTTATGATATCCAGAATCTGGAAACAACCTACATATTCTACAATGGAAAAAGAATGGCTACAGAAAATATAGTTCACTTCTTATACAATGAAATGCTATTAAGAGAACATACTGAGTTTTGCATGCAAATGGATGGAACTAGAAGCTATAATTCCAAGTGAAGTAACTCAGATTCAAAATACCTTTATAATATGCCCTCACTAGTAAGTGGATATTAGCCAAAAAGAGAAGAGAATACCAAAGACACAATCCACAGGTCTCAAGAAGGTTACCTCACAAGTAAGGATACCTCAAGCCTACTTGGGAGGGAGAAGAAAGTAATCATGGGGGGGGGTGGGTTGGGAAGGGGGGGGAGGGACCTGTGTGAGAGAGGGAAAAGGACATCTTGATCGGGTATTGTGGGGGATCTGTTTTGAAGCCCTGAAGGCCAGTAGAAAGAAAGGAAACAGGCAACTACTAGAGGTAAGAAGTGGGGTAACTCTCTAGAATATACCAGAGACCTGTGATGTAAGAGAATCTCAGGTCTCAAAGGGTGAGACCTTATATGAAATTCCCAACAGTGGTGCAGGAAATTTGTAGAGTCCACCTCCAGTAGAAAGAGAGCGCATCAAGTGGAGGGATGGGATTGCCATTCCGCAGTCAAAATTTCTAACCCAGAACTTTTCCTGATAGAAAGAAGAATAGAGACAAAAATAGAGAAGAGTTCGAGGGAAACAAGGAGCAATTTGTGATCAATTTCAACAAGATGCTCCAAAGCCTGACAGTATTATTGAGGTTATGATGTGCTCTCAGGCAGGAGGCTAGTATCATGTCCTTCTGAGATGCCCAACAGACAGCTGAAAGATGCAGATGCAGATACTTACACCCAAGCAATGGACAGAAGCCAGGGACCCTTGTGTATGAATTGAAAAAGACTGGAAGTAGCAGGAAGATGAGCAGTCTCAACTACCTGGAACTCAGAGGTCTCTCAGACACTGTGACACCAACCACACAGCTTACACATACTGATATAAGGCCCAGGACATATAGACAGCAGAGGACTGTCTGTTCTGGCCTCAGGGAGAGAAGCACCTAACCCTTGAGACTTGAGGTTCCAGGTTGGGGGAGTTCTGGATGGGTGGTGGGGTCTTTGTCCTGGATAGGGGGAAGGAGGAATGAGATGAATAACTGTTAGTTATTGGACCAGGAGGGAGATAATGGATTGACTGCAAAAATGATTACAGAATACAGCTTCTAGTAATAGGAAATCTAAGTGTTAGTCTTAAACCTTTACTCTTTAAGCTCACGTATTTTCTTTAATTGTTTAATTGTTGCAGGGGTAGAAGGAATGGGCTAGGGGATTTTCATGGTGTGGGAATGAGGAGAGGGGACAACATTGAAATGTAAATAAAGAATATATCTTTGAAAAAAGGGAGTAATTATCTTGCTAAATATCCATCACCTGTCTCTGCTCCATAGTTTCACCAAAGGTTTAAAAACCATAACTAAGTTATAAGTGAAGTTTTGTATAGATAAACCCAGTCAATATTTTATCTTTTGTCCTAGCACCTATAATGAATCATTAGTAACCTTTTTATGACTTTTGGTTAATTGTTTTACAACCTCTTAGAATGTGCTCTGAGTGCTTTCTCCTGAAAGTCTAGTTATTAACTAGAACAATTAACTGGTGACACATAATTGACAGAGTTCTCATTGTAGTTTTGATTGAGAGTATATTTCTTTTTTTTTCATTCTTTCCTTTTTTATTAGATATTTTCTTTATTTACATTTCAAATGCTATCCCCTTTCCTCATTTCCCTTCTGACAACCCACTATCCCATCCCTAATCCCCCTGCTCATTAACCCAACCACTCCCACTTCCCTGACCTGGCCTTACCCTACCCTGGGGTAATGATCCTTTATGGATCCAAGGACCTCTCCTCTCATTGATGTCCTCTGTTACCTATGTGGCTGGAGAGTTTTGCTCGGTATAGTAGCCTGGACTACCATTTGTGTTCTCTTAGGTCTGTATAACATCTGCCTAGGATCTTCTAGCTTTCATAGTCTCTTTTGAGAAGTCTGGTGTAGTTCAGATAGGTCTGCCTTTATATGTTACTTGACCTTTTTCCCGTACTCTTTTTAATATTCTTTCCAAGTTTCTTGCATTTAGCATTTTGACTATGATGTGATGATAGGAATTTCTTTTCTGATCCAATTTATTTGGAGTTCTGTAGGTCTCTTATATGGTTATGGGTACTTTTTTCTTTTGGTTAGGGAAGTTTTCTTGTATAATTTTGTTGATGATATTTACTGGCCCTTGAAGTTGGGAATCTTCACACTCTTCTATACCTGCTATCCTTAGGTTTAGTGTTCTGATTTTCTCTTGGATTTCCTGGATGTATGGGTAGGAGATTTTTGTATTTTCTTTCACTTTTGTCTCAGTGTTTTCGATGGTATCTTGTGTACCTGGTATTTTCTCTTCTATCTCTTGTATTCTGTTAGTGATGCTTGCACCTATGGCTCCTGGTATCTTTCTTCCGTTTTCTATCTCCAGTGTTGTCTCCCTTTGCAATTTCTTTATTGTTTCTATGTCCACTTTTAGATCCTGGATGACTTTGTTCAATTCCTTCCCCTGTGGGTTGTTTTCCTGCAATTCTTTAAGGCATTTTGGTGTTTCTCTTTAAGGACTTTTATCTGTTTGCCTGTGTTCTCCTGTATTTCTTTAAGGAAGTAATTTATGTCCGTCCTAAAGTTCTCCATCATCATCATAAGATGTGACTTTAAAGCAAAGTCTTACTTTTTTTAGTGTATTGAGTTATCCAGGACTCACTGTGGTGGGAGAATTGGGTTTTGAAGATGGTAAGTTTCCTTGGTTTCTGTTGCTTATGTCCCTGCCCTTGCCTCTGGATATCTGTTTATCTATACTGTTAGCTGGTCTTGCTGTCTCTGACTGTAGCTTGTCCCTCCTGCAAGCCTGTTTGCCAGAATTACTGAGACCAGTTCTCTCTGGGAGGAATCTGGGCATGGACAGCTGTGGCACAGGGTCAGCTCCAGGGTGCAGATGGAAACTGCAAGGATACTATCCCTGGCTGTTCCTTGGTTCCTGTGCCCTAATCGCTTAGGGCTGGACCCTCTTGGGCCAGGAATTTGAGGAGAAGTGGTGGTCTTACCTGTGCTCACAGGCTTGTCAGCACTTCTTGGAGACCAGTTCTCTCCTGGCAGTCAGCTGTGAATGGGAAGTCCAAGAATCTAGTAGTTTCTCAGTCCCACATGGGTAGTTATTTCAGTTGGTCTTCTATAGAAATAGCTCCCAATGGGTGTGTCTGATTATCACATGTCTAAGGGCCTTTAGGTTAGATCTTCTTCTCTGTTAGGGTGATCTGTGTCTCCTACCTCTCAGTTCCTCACCTGTGAAAACCTCTGAACAACGGAATTTGGAATGGAAAGTTTGAGTAGAAGAGAGAGTGGAGGAAGGGACAAACTATGTAAAGGGATTTTTTCAAAAGTTCTGGAAAATTAAAGTCACCAGGTTTGGATTATAGAAGCTTCACATTGATTATCTTATTGGTAGTGGACTTTTCTAAGAAACATATGAGCAATAATTCTAATCATGATAGAAAAACTCAAAAAAATTAAACCTCTAAAACCAAACCAAAATAAAACAGAAAAACAAAAGCAATACAAAAAGTGAACTGAATCAAAAGAAAGAATTTGACTAAAATTGATATCAATGAACTATTGAGTTTAATGAGGTTTCTTACAGTGATTTAATATTAGTTATATCACTAAAACATACTATTGGCAAATTAGTTACAGTTTCACTAAAAAATACATATCTTAATGAAATGCATTTGTTAGATCCCCAACTTCATCACTCTCTGTGGAAAAAGAGCAGCTTCATGAGAATCCAATGAATCTCCTGAGCCTTGTAATCTGCATGAGTCTAGCAATCCTGTTGAGCTTTTGCTTTTCCCTACAATAAGTATTCATAGGGTGTTTCTTAAGAGTTTTCCCAGGACAGGATAACCAACCCTGCAGAGACTTAATGTGTTGTGGTAGGGAGATACACAAGGGACTCTCTCAGAATAGAGTGGGATTGGGAGCTGGGGGAAGGATTGTGGAAGTGGGTGATTGGGAGGGGACAGTGAGCAGGATATAATGTGAATTTAAAAAAAAAAATCTCCCAGGAGCGATCATCAGCTGCTTTGATTAATGATTTCAATAGCCATGCAAAGTATTTATGCAGTTCTAATTAATTTCCAACAGCCCAAAATCTAAAGCTCATGGATGGATTAGGTTTCTGTGCCCTGAATACTTTACAATGGCTTTAATTTTCAACACATGACATGTTGAGTAACACACACACAAATCATATGCAAACTTTCATACCCTTGAAGCAAGTTGGAATAAGCCATTTATATTTTCTCTTCCATCCACTCTAACTTCATTATACAAGAATTTATTTATTAGTACCATCTCTATTGATCCTGCTAGTCCATCCTTGTTATATCATCATCATCATTACTACCACCAACACCATCAACACCATAATTATCATTTTAATCTGCTTACAATTTGCAACTATTCTTTGGATTAATATGTGTCAATATAGAAAAATGAAAATTTTATTGGATATTTAAACAATAAATTTCCTCTTTTTGTACTTTTTTTTTATCTTGAAAAGCCTAAATATAAAAAATCAAGAAATATGTCAGTGATTTTTTCATTGTTTTGATACAATCTTTTACTTTGTAACCCATACTGACTTCTTTAGTCATGTAGTCAAAACCATCAATCTCCTGAGACAACCTCTCGTTGGATGGGATTAGAGGTAAGTTATTATAATTGGTTAGGGTATCCACAGATAGTGTAACTAGTTTAATTTAGTATGTTCTGCCTTCTAGTAGTTCACAAAGCTATGAAATGCTTAAAAAATAGGACAGATGAAATTTTAATGAAAGGCTAAAGTAACCAAATCTAAAACATAGAAAATCATTAGTAAAATGCAATTATATGAAATCATTCCTTTTTTTAATATAAAATTATTCTAATAAAAAGTCTTCAATATTTAAAATTATGAGTTCTATATTTGTAATATAGAAAAATATTTTAGGAAATTACTCTCTTTAGAACTTTTAATAATTTACATATATATACATATATCTTATAGATATAGATCTTCATAATGAGTATAATTCTGTTTTAATATCGCAGATCAAATCATATCTAGACTGTTCTAAGCAGTCCACCAGTTAACATAATGATCCCAAGTAGTATTAAAACCAATTCACTTCATTTTTGAAGGCTTCCAAACACTGATTAAATTGTAATGAACACACTGAGACAGGTGATATGCGATGACAGTATTTTTCATTGCTACTTGAAGATCTTCAGGGTTAGTGTCTGAGCACACAAATGATATTGCATGATTGGAAGACACATTTTTGGAAAGGGGAGGTTGAATTTTCCATAGGAGTGGTTAATCATAGATTACACTCTTAGGGGCTCTCAAATGAAATGACTTTAATAGATGATAATATATTTCTCTGTGTTCTAATAAAGACTATGCTGAGATATATGATAATATAAATGAATATTTGAAAGTATTTTAAAAAATCAAACAGCAATGACAAGTCTTAAGGATTGTACTATTTTCATCACACTTACCTATTGTTATATACAACAAGATGGATCTATGAGTTGCTCATTGACTGACGATTCTTGTACCACGTCTTTCAAATTGAGTTAGGACCTCAGAAGACACAAATTTGAAGAATAGATGCCACTCTTGGAAGTATCCCTCTGACAAGCATATCTGAAATCTTTGATGTAAAAGTGTATAGACAGTCCCATACATGTAACATACAGATGCATGAAAAAACAATAACACTGCAAGAAATAAAACTAGTTTTAAAATTATTTGGCTTTTAGACATGTGAAAGACTTTTAGACATGTGAAAGACTATTACACTCAGATATATATATATATATATATATATATATATATATATATATATATATATATATATATATATATTGGTTTTTCGAGACAGGGTTTCTCTGTGTAGCCCTGGCTGTCCTGGAGCTCACTCTGTAGACCAGGCTGGCCTCGAACTCAAAAATCCACCTGCCTCTGCCTCCCAAGTGCTGGGATTACAGGTGGGTACCACCACCACCTGGCTTCAATAAATATTTTTAATTGTTTTTACACTGTAGCTAATACTATCAGTTCTATAAAGGAAAATCTGTAAGACACAGTTTCTATGTACAGAAACTAGGAAAAATTATTAGAGTAGACTTCACTGCAAAGGGAGATGAAAGACAATACAGAGGACACAAGAATGAGAGAGATCAAAAACACTGAGTGATTCTTTTAAATGCCATAAGGCATTTTTAAGGCGTCTTGGGGAAAAGAATGTAAGAAATAAATTTAAATTGGACTTAAGCTACAATAGGTATCATGTTCCTTACCATAGATTAATTAACAAAACCCCCAATGCCAGGCTCACATGAAGAGTCTGAGAGACCATATAAAGCATAGCGCATTTTACATTCCAGAAAAAGAAGGTAATATTATAGTGTTAAGTATACCATAAACTTCAAACACTTGACTTTGAAGAGTGAATTAGCTTTTCAGTTGGAAATTCTCCTTGGCTAACTATCATATTTCCAGAGGGAGTTCTGCAACCAACAGAGTAATCAATAATCCTATCCAAATGTAATGTGTATACTCCATAACAATGATCAGAATAAGAGTTCCAATATTGGCACATTATGTGGTAATCAGTAGCTACCTATTAAGCATAGTACCCATTTAATAGGAGTACGCTAATGCCTAGCATTGTAAACTTATTCTCATATACATAGATAGGTAGTGAGGCTATGGAACCTAAAGAAAAACATTTAATTCTACTTTGCTAAACCCATACAACCTCTATTTGCTCTCCTAATATGTATACTCACAATGAGAATAGCTCTACCACCTTCTCCAAAGAAACATCTTTATCCAGCAAATGGGGACTAATATAGAAAGCCACAACTTGTGAAACTTTAGGAGAAAAATGACAATGTCCAGTTAATATTTTTTGCTGCATAAGCTATTCACCTAAAGCTCAGTAAACATTATGAAAGAGGATGTAAAAAGATTAGAAGAGCCAACAAACCTGGATGTTTTATAAAAAATAATATTTTTAAAAATATAAAAAAAAGAAGTATTGAGGAATGTGTATCTAGAAAAAAATTGGGGTTGTATATGATCAAATTATATTATATGTAATTCTCAAAGAATTACTAATAATGTTAAGGTGTTATATATTTAAAATATATCATTAAATATATTTTTATATAATTAAATGAATATTATTAAAAATCTTCATGTTCATCCAAATAACAATGTGCTCTCAAAGGAAACTTTTACAGAAATATATTTTTGAAGTGAAAATACTGTTCATGTATAGATATACATTTCTTGTGCCCTGGACCTTCTACTGCCAAACCCTATTTGCAATTGGGGGTTAGAGGTGAGGTGGTGAAGGGTATATACTCTAGGAGCAGGTGAGAGATGCTGCAACAAGTTCATCTGAATGGTGCTGTTCCTTTAATACCTATCACCCCATTTGTCTCAAGAAACCATATCTTCTAAAGAGACATTGTTGATTGGCTGGCATTGAGTCTCCAATCCTTGGTACTTCAGGCAGTTTTCATTTAGGTCCTCCTGCAGAAGTTGACTTTGTGGCTGCATGGCCACCAGCATTTATACAGAGGAGGCTGCTGTCTTTTATTTTTATATTTTGACAGTCTAGCAGGAACTATGATGCTATTGCCTTGACATTATTGATCTTGCTTTAGAGGATTCCCAGTATTCCTGATTATGCCTGTCCTAAGTTGTTCTGCCTTTCAGGGTTTTATATGTCATTGACTACCAACCCTCAAAGAGATATCACTCCTGAGGGATGTCACACAAGGGATAGATGAGGAACAACCTACATGTTGTCTCACAGATTTCTGTCATCCAGGCTTTGATCACTTCCTTGGGTGGGCCACTCTTGGGATTTTCAAGAGCCATTAGCACTTGAAAGATCAACTTACTTATAGAGTGCTGCCTAAAGATATTCTTTGTGAGATGCATAAAAATTGTAATTATTAGTATGACAATTCCTTCGATCATAGTGCAAGTGACTATTCACAAGAGGTCAAACAACCTCTTAATATTGTTCTATTAAAGAGTCTGCCACCTTTTAGAAGAGTAAGTGGCTGTAAATCAAGACACTTAGAGGGGCCACATGAATCCCAGTAGCTCATAATGGCTGGGGGGGGGGGGTGGTCATAAGAATCTAATCAGATCCCTGTTAAGATAGTGAGTAATATTGGAATTATTATGTAAAGTAAATATCCATATGGCAAGTGTGAGATTAGTTGACAATACTTGGAAGACCACACTGAATTTTATATCTAGTAGGGTCTAGTAGTTCTCTCAAAGGATAGGAAGTCCCAAGAAAATGGACATTTAAGGGACCCAGGGATACCAATGCAGGGATTGATGTGATATGCTTGAGGGATCATTTAAAGTAAGGGGAATGTGAACTTTCATGTCTAAAATGCTATTATAGGTTAGTTTACCATGAAAGTCCTTCATAACCATATTGCATAGCTGGATACAAGGGCCAACAGAAGAGACATTGGTGGCAAAGCAGAAAATTCCCTCTGTGGACCATCTGCCTTCTAATCATCATGTAGTAATGACTAAGCCCATGAAGGGCAAACACAAACTCACATTGGAAGATAAAAGAACAGGGTAGGACTGGGAGTTAACTGCCACAGGCCAAAGGATGGGCATGGGGCAGGGACACAGAAGCCCAAAGCTCATTGGTGTTCCTTGGCAAAAAGTAAAAACAACAACAACAAAAATACTCCCAAGAAACAAAAAACAAACAACATCAACAGCAACAACAACAACAACAAACACAGAATACTACATCTTCACATCAGGGTTTTTTTTCTTCTGGCTCCTTCATCAACCCCTGGTCCTGAGAACATCTCTTGAGGGCATCTATATTAGTGTAGCTGTGTTTTGGGAAAAACAAAAATATAACCGTGTCCCCTTGTCAGAAGCAGAGTGGGTGGCTGCCATCAAAAGGTTATTGGGTCCTTGCATCTATCCAACAGGGAGGAATTATCCCTTGGCAAAAATGCCAATGTTTGTAAGTAGGGTTTGGTCTTTTCTCATTGAAGGATCATAATTTCACATAAAACAGGACCTCCACCAATGATAGGTGTAGATTACTTTTGGATTCTGGGGAGGTTACCAAAGCAAGCTCTTTCTTTAAGGATTAATTTGTTCTTTCTACATTTGCTTGACCTTGAGGATTATAGGATATCCCAAAGAAGGGACTGATCCTCAATGACGATTGGAAGACCCTGACCTGCTGAGATAAGTACTCAAGTCCATTATCAGTCATGAGTGCCCAAGGCATTCCCATTACCAGCATTGCTGATTTCATGGTCTAAATAGCATGAGAGGCCTTTTCACCTGCCATGTCCACCATGTATATTAAGGCAAATCACATATGTACCACAGATGATCATACATAAGATTACCAAAGACTGGGTAATGGGCAACATCCATTTGACAGATTGCACTAGAGAATTGACCTCTAGGGTTAACTCCTGTTCTGACATTGAGGTGCCTCAAGGTGCAAGAGGTATGCATGTGGCACGGGACTTGTGACATAGGCAATTCAGCCAAGAGCTTAAGAGGAGAAAGGTGAAATTGGTTGGTGGTATATCATTCTGATTTGTACTAGCAATCCCATGGCTACAGCCATAACCAGGGCATCAGTTCTTTCATTTACTTATGCTAATATGCTAGGCAATTTAGAGTGTGGTCTTATGTGTGAGATGAACCATGCATGTGCCCTATTCTCAAGGGCCTTCTGGAGAGATCACATGCAGACCTGTATGAGGCTGTTTTGCTCTTTAATATAGAAGGACAGGATATGGAAGTCACCTTGTACTGCATATTGGATATCTGAGAAAATATTAACTGGCTCACATTGGCAACAATGAAAACATTTTCAGGAGTCCAAATACTTCATCTAGTTGTACTGAGCCATGATTAGGGAGAATATGAGTTGTCTCTTCCCCCCACCCTGTCTTTGGATAAGACGCCCATATCTGGCTTTATTAGCATCAGAAAAGACCATTGTTGGTTAGGAATGGGGAAAGTCTAGGTATGCTATGGGATTATACATAATTGGCAGCTGGGACAAAGCAGTAAGTATCTTGTCTGGTGGCATGCGATTATTCAATCAGCTTATAAACTCTGCCCATATTTCTTGAAAGCTGATGGAATATGCATATAATGATTGAAAATATTGTAAGGAGAATGGCAGAATTATTTTATCTGGTTCCCTGTTAAAGGTTTTCTTGCTCAGCCTCTCACCTTAAGGGTAAGGCAAAAGGCAACCTCAAACTTTGAGGTAACCTTAAATAAAGCAGAGGAGGCTTCATACAACCACCCGAGGAGGCCCATTTTGCCATCAAACTCCTAGGACATCCTCAGGGGACAACAGAATTATGTCTAGGAGGGGTCTTCCAGCATTCTACTGTTCCAGAATTGTTACAGAAAGGAACACCATAACTTTTTGTAGTAGGTTGCAACTTCAGATGTAAGTTTAAGCCTGGCAGATGGGCTGCTAGGCCCCTCCAAGAGAAAACAGAAATGCCTCATCTTCTGGTCTGGAAAAGTCAGGAAAGGTTTGAGCCAGTTAACAGTTCCATACAATTGTAGTTACACAAGGCAGTGCAAATCTTTAGCAATGATGAAGAAAGCCAGGGGCTTAATCTTGTCACAAATAGAAAAATCCAGGAAAGCATAAGTGGGAATGCTTTATGATGTATCAATATCTTTATGATGTATAAAGATAATATTGGTTTTGTGAATAGCCCATTCTACTATTTCAATCATGTGAAAAAATACTGAGTTGTAGTTCAATCAGTTGTTCTCCTTGTCTAATTTTATACAAAAAAAATGTTTCCACAATCTTATAAAATACTGGATTGATAATCTATGGGAAGGAGGGCTGCTGAGTTACTAAAAATATAGTTTAAAATGACTTAAGAACCTACAGTTGAACCAGCACCATTTATTGAAAATGTTATCATTTTTCCATAGGATAGAAAATGCAAATCGATCTATTCTTATCTCCTTGTACAAAACTCAAGTCTAAGTGGACTAGGGACCTCCACATAAAACCAGATACAGTGAAACTGATATAGGAGAAAGTGGGGGGAAACCTTGAACACAAAGGTACAAGGGAAAATTTCCTGAACAGAAAATCAATGGCTTATGCTCTAAGATCAACAATAAACAAATGTGACCTCATAAAATTGCCAAACTTCTGTAAGACAAAGGACATTGTCAATAGGACAAAACAGCAACTAACAGATTGGGAAAAGATTTTTACCAATTCTACATCCTATAGAGGGCTAATATCAAATATATTTGTAGTACACAAGAAGTTAGAGTCCAGAGAATCAAATAACCCTATTAAAATGGGGTACAGAGCTAAACAAACAATTTTCAACTGAGGAATATCAAATGGCCAATAAAATGTTCAATGGGCTAAAGAAATGTTTAATATCAAATGGCCAATGAAATGTTCAATGGCTAAAGAAATGTTCAACATTCTTAGTCATCAGAGAAATGCAAATCAAAACAACGCTGAGATTCCACCTTACACCAGTCAGAATGACTAAGAACAAAAACTCAGGTGACAGCAGAAGTTGCTGAGGATGTGAAGAAAGAGGAACACTCCTTCATTGTTGGTGGGATTGCAAGCTGGTACAACTACTCAGGAAATATGTCTTGCAGTTCCTCAGAAACAGACACCCAGATGCCCCAAGACTCCCAAGGACTGAACCATCAACCAAGGGGCACACATAATTCCAGCCAAAAATGTGGCAAAGGGAGGCCTTGTTGGGCATCAGTGGGAGGAATTTACCTTGGTCAGGTAAAGGCTAAACAGAGGCCCGAGCAAAGGGAAACTGAGGGCAGGGAGGGAGTGTGTAGGGTGGAGAGGCATATACATGGAGGCAGGGGGAAGGATTAAGGGGAATGGCTGGGGTCTTAGGGAAGGGGGGATATCTGGAAAGGTTTTACCATTGGCAATGTAAATGAAGATGATATTCAATTAAAAAAAATAATTAAAAAATAAAAGAAAATTTGACACAGTGCTACTTTAGGACATAGCTACTCCTGGGAGTATACCCAAAAATTCAACATATAACAAAAACACATGTTCCTCTATGCTCATAGCAACCTTATTTATAATAGCCAGAAGCTGAAAAGAAACCAGATGCCCCTCAACAGAGGAATGAATACAGAACATGTGATACATTTACACAATGGAGAACTACTAAGCTATTAAAAACAGTGACTTCATGAGGCTCAAGAAGAAGGAAGATCAAAGTGCAGATATTTCCGTCTTTCTTAGAAGGGGGATCAAAATAGCCTTGGGAAGAGATACAGAGATGGAGTGTGGAGCAGCAACTGAAAGAAAGGCCACCCAGTGATTGCCCTACCTGGTGATTCATACCATATACAGTTACCAAATGCAGACACTATTGTGGATACCAAGTTCTTGGTGATAGGAGCCTGATATAGCTGTCTCCTGAGAGGTTCTGCCAGTGCCTGAAAAATGCAGAAGTGAATATTCACAGCCATCCATTGGACTGTGCACAGGGTCCCTAATGGAGGAGTTAGAGAAAGAACCCAAGGAACTGATGAGGTTTGCAGCCCCATAGGAGGAACAACAATATGAACCAACCAGTATACCCAGAGCTCCTGAAGACTAAAGCACCAGCCAAAGAGTGCACATTTAGGGCTCCAGCCACATATGTAGCAGAGGATGGCCTTGTTGGATATCAGTGAGAGGAGAGGCCCTGGGTCCTGTGAAGGCTTGATGCCCTAGTGTAGAGGAATGCCAGGACAGGGAAACTGGCATGGGTTGGAGAGTGGACATGGGGAGGGAATAAGATGGTGGTTTTTGGAGGGGAAATGAGGAAAGGGTATAACAATTGAAATGTAAATAAAGAAAATAGCTAATAAAAAGAAAAAAATAAACAGATTACTTACTGGAGTAATCTGTTTGTTTTTTTCTTTTTATTAGCTATTTTATTTATTAGCTAATCAAAGCCCTAGCTTTGATTTTTTCAGTCAATTATTTTTCACTCCAGTAAGTTTGAGAAGGCCAAAGCTAGCATGATAAAATGGAGGCAGACAGTGGCTGATCCAGTGACATAGCTACTTAGTTTTGTTGTCAGTCATGATATCAAAGGTTCTGAAAGGCAGTGACCACAGCTGCTTTAGGCTCACTGGCTTGAACCTATAGAAAAAAATGATAGATTGAAAGCTTAGGATTTAGAATTTCTTTAACATGTGAATATTTTGCTGGGCAACACTGAAAGTTTTTGCACTGGATTGTACTTAGGAAAATTATTGTACTGGATTGTTATAAGATTTTGATTTTTCTTTAATGAGTAGTAAAATCAGATTGTCCATTCCAAAATTTTTTTTTCTCTGATCACAATCAACAAGTGGGGAAAAAAAGTTAACTAATGCAAATAAAGTTTTTCACAATATTAGACTTTAAAAAAAAAGCAATGCCTTCCTGAACTTCTTAGGCTAATGAATAGAACTACAAAATATCATCCTGAGTGAGGTAACTCAATCACAAAAGAACACATATGATATGAACTCACTGATAAATGGGTTTTAGCCCAAAGCCCAGAATACCTAAGATACAATTCACAGACCACATAAAGCTCAAGAATAAGGAAGACCAAAGTGTGGGTGCTTCAATCCTTCTTAGAAGGGAGAGCAAAATACTCATGGGAGGAGATAAAGAGACAAAGTGGGGAGCAGAAACTGAAGGAAAGGCCATCCTGAGACTGCCCCACATGGGGATCCATCCCATATAAGGTCACCCCATGCAGACACTGGTGTGGATGGCAACAAGTGCATGCTGACAGCAGCCTGATATAGCTGTCTCCTGAGAGGCTCTTACAGAGCCTGACAATTGCAGTGGCAGATGCTCTCAGCCAACCATTGGCCTGAGCACTGGGTCCCCAATGCAGGAGTTAGAGAAAGGACTGGAGGAGCTAAAGGGGGTTGCAACCCCATAGGAGGAACAACAATATCAACTAGCCAGACCCCCCATAGCTCCCAGGGGCTAAATCACCAACCAAGGAGTACATATCTCAAATGTGGACACCAAGCCTTGATACTATTACTGATGCCTTGAAAGGCTTTAGCAGCTTCTGACTAAGACAGATGGAGACATTCATAGCCACACATTGTTCTGAGCCTGGTGAACCCAATGGAAGAGTTAGTAATGGGCTTAAGGAACTGAATGGGACTACAACTACATAGGAATAACAATAATATCAACTAACTGGATTCTAGGGATTAAAGCACCAACCAAAGAGTATACATGGGCTGGTCCATGGCTCCTGCTACTTTTGGAACAGGATTACCTAATCTGGCACCAATTGGAGGGGAGGTACTTGGTCCTGTGGAGGATTGGTGCCCCAGCAAAGAGGGATGCTAGAGGCATGAGGCAGGAGTGGGTGGGTGCAGGGTAGAGTACTCTCTTAGAGGGTAATGGGAGATGGGATAAAGTGGGGGGTTGTGGAGGAGATACTGGGAAGAGGGAAAACATTTGACATGTTAATAAATAAAATAACCAATGAAACACAAAACAAAATAAAAATATTGATTTTGAGGCATTTTTTTTCCACACAAAGGGCACATCAACCACACTAATCCCACTTAGAACAACATGATTTAAAATTTGGTACTAAAATATGCAGGCCTGCTGCTCTGTGAATATATTAGAGAAAGTAAATGGATTTCTACAGCTGTAGTATTACACTGCAGAAGAATAGATTGTTTGAACAGTATCATAACCACAAACATGCATTTATGAAATAATCTGCACAAAACTTAAGGGATTTAAAAGGACACACAGAAATTAGTTGATTTCAAGTAGTCAGGAAATACACTTAAAATGATCTCACACTGATAAACTTTAGAATGTACTATGATGGTTTGAATTGGATTGACCTCCATAGACTTGTAGTGCCACTCCACATTGGCCTATGTGGAGTGGCATGGCACTACAATTCCCTGGCAAATGTGAATACTACAGTTTTAAAATTTTATTAGGAGACATGATTTGAATCAATACCTAATAGACTAAACAGTCAGATAAATAGAAATCAGTGGCAGAAGTGTGTGTGACAGATACTTGGTTTTGAGTCAGTTAGTTATTTTCCCTTTGCACAATTCATCATGTTAGAGTTATTTTTAGTTAGCAAAATTAAGCTTAAAGTACTGATTGAAAAATAAAGTTTTATAGTTTAAGGAAACTACAAATTTTCCCCTCTCTCCTCAGATGTATATATGTTAGTTTCAAATAGCATAACATATTTCTATTATTTAAATGTTTTTAGTAAGGAAATGAGGATTATTTATGATATGAAATTGTCGATTCTAAATTCAGTAACACCCATGAATATTAAATAAAGAACTGAACCATCATCAACTGCACTAAATACACAATAGCAAGAGATAGCAGTATTATCTTGTGACTCACCCCAAGTTTTTAATTTATTCACAATTTTTGTTAAGAACATACTCCTCTTAAAGAAACATTGTAACTATTGTTCTTTTTTCCAGGTCATTTGAACATATAAACAATGAAATCTGATCATCCATATCTCCCATTTTCATCTCCACTTCCACTTATATTCACCTCAACACATCTCAATCCCATCCTCAAATATATTTTTCAAGTAAGATGAAACACTTTAATCCATTTCTTCCTGGTGTTAATGCTACATGTTCATGGACACAGGATTGCCCACTGGTGAATATGAATCCTATCAGCATTTACATCCTTAAAAATGAAAATGATTTTTACCTTAGCCCTGCAACTGACAATTGTCAATATGTTCTCAGTTAAGTGTGGGATATGTAAGTCATCTACCTCAGGAATGATGGGATTTTGACTGCTTGATTTTATAAAGATCTTATATTGGTCACCTCAACTTCTGTTCTTTCAAGAGTATGATGACCATGCCATCTCAAGAATATAGTATTCATAGCATTTCTTCCTCCCTCAGTATACTCCAGCTCTTGGACATTTTTCCTCCCAGTTCCCTAATGAACAATAAGAATTGGTTCAAAGAAGGTGTCTATATAGCTGTCCTAGTCAAAATGAACATTCGGTCTCTTATTCTAAACACCTTTCCCACTTAATGAATATGTTTATTGACTGCTACTTACTGACAAAAGAAGTTTTTGTAATTAAGTTTGGTAGAAAGTAGATATATAGGTACAAGCATAAATATTTAGCAAGTGAAATGATACTGTGGCCATTTAACAAAATATTAATAATCCATACTACCCTGGGGTACATAACCTTTTCATCCATGTACTTTTGACCATGATTACAGTACTAGGCATGAAAGTCTCTCTTTTGGATCAGGTATTAAATCCAACTAGAGCATGGCTAGTTGTCACAAAACAGTTTTGCCAGTAGTATATCAGACTATGTACAACATACATGGTATTTACCGAGTGATTAGTGGACCTTAGCCAAAAAGTTCAGAATGCTCATGATGCAACTGACAAACAATATGAAGCTTAACAAGAAGAAAGGGCAAAGTGTGTATATTTTAATCCCACTTAGGGGAACAAAATAATCCCTAGAGACAGAGAAAGGGAGGGATATTGATGGGAGAGGGGAGAGGAAAGATAGAAAGTGATCAGGATTAGGAATGTGGGGAGATAGGACAGAAGTTCAGAGGGTCTGGAAAATAAAAATATGCACCTCTGGAGGGTGAAGGACAGGGGGAAACCATTAAAAAGTCCCAGATACCAGGGATGTGAGAGGATCCTAGGATGCAATTGGGAAGATCTTAGCTGAAATGTCCAAAAGTAGAGAGATGGAATCTAAAGAGACCACCTCCAGCAATTCTTAATCCAAACATTGGACTGAAGTTGGGACCACTATGGAAGAGTTAGGGAAACGATCGAAGGAATTGGAAGGGATAACAATTCCTTACTAAGCCAAGTGTAAAATAATTTGCACTGCTGGGCACTACTAGAGACAAGGTCAGGGGAAGAAAAGAGCATACATGCGTGGTTCTAAGGCCCAGGACATATATGTAGTAAAGAACTGCCTTATCTTGCCTCAGTGGAAGAGAAAGCACCTAATCCAGTAGGTAGTAGAGACTTGTTGCCCCATGGAAGGGGAATGAGGGGATCACTGGTTCAGATGCTAAGGGGAGTGGGGTGGGATGGATAACTCTTGGAGGGGAGAACAGGTGGGAAGGTACATATATTTTGAATGTAAATAAATAAAATACTTAAATAAAAAGGAAAGAAAACTCTGGTGCTTATTAACATCCAACTAATACTTCTTTTATTATGGTAGATATACATTAATGGAAATTCTCAACAATTAATGAATTCTCAACAATTTTAGAAGTATGTTATTTTCATTACTAGATTTCATTGCAAGATAATAAATATGGGTGTATATTTAAAATTATATTGTCACAAATATCCACAGGCAGTCACTGAAACAATATTTCAATTCAGACATTTGTGGCAGAACTCAGGAATAAAACGTTTAAAGTAAATCAATATATTTTCTAAGACAGCAAAAGATTTTACAGAGGAGGGTGGCTAGAAGTTTTTTTGGGGGAAAGGAAATTTCCTTCAGTCCTGAGGAATTGAGATCATTCTCAGGGCCACATCTCTTTCAATACTTGAAAACATTTCTCTGTCCTCAAGAAACATACCAAAATCTACTCACCTCGCCAAATACTTACACCACGAAATCAACCAACCAACCAATCAACCAGTCAATCAATCAATCAATAAATCAATCAATATATAAATGTAATGATAGTAGGCTTCAGAGAGCTAGAATGGAGTATATAACAAATAAGGACAAAGAAATCAAAAGAAAGGAAAAAATCTAATGACATAGGAAAAAAACAATTTAAAAAATCTGTTTTTTTTTCCTTTTTTTTTTATTCGATATAATTTATTTACATTTCAAATGATTTCCCCTTTTCTAGCCCCCCCCTCCCCGAAAGTCCCGTAAGCCCCCTTCTCTTCCCCTGTCCTCACTCCCACCCCTTCCCAGTTCCCCGTTCTGGTTTTGCCAAATACTGTTTCACTGAGTCTTTCCAGAACCAGGGACCACTCCTGCTTTCTTCTTGTATCTCATTTGATGTGTGGATTATGTTTTGGGTATTCCAGCTTTCTAGGTTAATAACCACTTATTAGTGAGTGCATACCATGATTCACCTTTTGAGTCTGGGTTACCTCACTTAGTATGATGTTCTCTAGCTCCATCCATTTGCCTAAGAATTTCATGAATTCATTGTTTCTAATGGCTGAATAGTACTCCATTGTGTAGATATACCACATTTTTTGTATCCACTCTTCTGTTGAGGGATACCTGGGTTCTTTCCAGCATCTGGCAATTATAAATAGGGCTGCTATGAACATAGTAGAGCATGTATCCTTATTACATGGTGGGGAATCCTCTGGGTATATGCCCAGGAGTGGTATAGCAGGATCTTCTGGAAGTGAGGTGCCCAGTTTTCGGAGGAACCGCCAGACTGCTTTCCAGAGTGGTTGTACCAATTTGCAACCCCACCAGCAGTGGAGGAGTGTTCCTCTTTCTCCGCACCCTCTCCAACACCTGCTGTCTCCTGAATTTTTATTCTTAGCCATTCTGACTGGTGTAAGATGAAATCTTAGGGTTGTTTTGATTTGCATTTCCCTAATGACTAATGAAGTTGAGCATTTTTTAAGATGCTTCTCCGCCATCCGAAGTTCTTCAGGTGAGAATTCTTTGTTTAACTCTGTACCCCATTTTTTAATAGGGTTGTTCGGTTTTCTGGAGTCTAACTTCTTGAGTTCTTTATATATATTGGATATTAGCCCTCTATCTGATGTAGGATTGGTGAAGATCTTTTCCCAATTTGTTGGTTGCCGATCTGTCCTCTTGATGGTGTCCTTTGCCTTACAGAAACTCTGTAACCTTGTGAGGTCCCATTAGAACAAAACCACATGGTCATTTCATTGGATGCTGAAAAAGCATTTGACAAAATTCAGCATCCTTTCATGCTTAAAGTCTTGGAGAGAACAGGAATTCAAGGCCCATACTTAAACATAGTAAAAGCAATATACAGCAAACCGGTAGCCAGCATCAAACTAAACGGAGAGAAACTTGAAGCAATCCCACTGAAATCAGGGACCAGACAAGGCTGCCCCCTTTCTCCTTATCTTTTCAATATTGTACTTGAGGTACTAGCTCGGGCAATTCGACAACATAAGGAGGTCAAAGGGATACAAATTGGAAAGGAGGAAGTCAAACTATCATTATTTGCAGACGACATGATCGTCTACTTAAGTGACCCAAAGAACTCCACTAGAGAGCTCCTACAGCTGATAAACAACTTCAGCAAAGTGGCAGGTTACAAAATCAACTCAAGCAAATCAGTGGCCTTCCTATACTCAAAGGATAAGCAGGCTGAGAAAGAAATTAGGGAAATGACCCCCTTCACAATAGCCACAAACAGTATAAAGTATCTTGGGGTGACTCTTACCAAACATGTGAAAGATCTTTATGACAAGAACTTCAAGACTCTGAAGAAGGAAATGGAAGAAGACCTCAAAAAATGGGAAAACCTCCCATGCTCATGGATCGGTAGAATCAATATAGTTAAAATGGCCATTTTGCCTAAAGCACTATACAGATTCAATGCAATACCCATCAAAATCCCAACTCAATTCTTCACAGAGTTAGAAAGAGCAATTATCAAATTCATCTGGAACAACAAAAAACCCAGGATAGCTAAAACTATTCTCAGCAACAAAAGAAAATCTGGGGGAATCAGTATCCCTGACCTCAAGCAATACTACAGAGCAATAGTGTTAAAAACTGCATGGTATTGGTACAGTGACAGGCAGGAGGATCAATGGAACAGGATTGAAGATCCAGAAATGAACCCACACACCTATGGCCACTTGATCCTCGACAAAGAGGCTGAAAACATCCAATGGAAAAAAGATAGCCTTTTCAACAAATGGTGCTGGTTCAACTGGAGGTCAGCATGCAGAAGAATGCGAATTGATCCATCCTTGTCTCCTTGTACTAAGCTCAAATCCAAATGGATCAAGGACCTCCACATAAAGCCAGACACTCTGAAGCTAATAGAAAAGAAACTGGGGAAGACCCTTGAGGACATCGGTACAGGGAGAAAGTTTCTGAACAGAACACCAATAGCGTATGCTCTAAGAGCAAAAATCTGTTTTTTATCGTGTATACTCTGATTTTTCTTGAATAGCTTTGATCCTTGCACTATTTATCACTATTTTCTAATGCATGAGACAGATTTATTATCTTTAATAACCCAGATATTAGCCAGGCAGTGGTGGCACATGCCTGTAATTCCAATCCTTGGGAGGTAGACGCAGGCAGATTTCTGAGTTCAAGGCCAGCCTGGTCTGCAGAGTGAGTTCCAGGACAGCCAGGACTATACAGAGAAATCCTGTTTCAAAACAATAACTAAAACAAAAAAAACCCAGATATTTCTTCATATTATATTTTCTGAAAATTAAATTTTATATACATTTGTTTAAAAACGGGTGAGTATAAGACATTTCAGTTAAGTTTAGTCAGTTCTACTTTACATACAGACCACATGCCTCAAGACACTTAGGTACCTGAGCAGTTGAATGATTACTTGTACTCGATAGTAGATCATTTGATTGTAGAATTCTGTAAATGTAACAAATATAGATTTGATAATATTGTTGCTTCATCCACAAAAATATGTTTCTATTCATGGATACATTTTCTGTCTTCTATTCAGAAAATAGGAATGTGTCATGAGACATTGATGTCTTCACTGCAGCACAGTGAAGGGTCATTTAGGCTGATACACTGAAAATATACAAGGAATTAAGGCTGTCCTTTCAAACTGAATAATGTCTGACAACAAATCCATAAAGCTGATATTTCTGTGTCAACCTTTCACCTCCTTGACCTTTAAATTTCAACATTGACAAGTCAATAAATTCTAGTAATGCCCTCAACAAAAGGCACTTATGCTGTTATTATGCTTATAAGAGAACTCTCATAGTTTAGTTCAAAGCCAGTCTTAATGAGTGTAAGCATTTATATTTCTGTTAACTATAGTTGTTTCCAAAAATCAAGAAATGACTCTAACTAAATATGAAGATTTATTATTCTATGCAAATATATAAATCTAGAATATTGTGATTGTCAATCAAATGGAATTATGTTTAGGTTTTCAGAATCTACTTGCTGGTCATAGAGGTAAACAAAAGTTTTATATAGGGATATCAACAAGATAGAAAACACTATCATGAATAAAAAGCAAGAAACCATTTTTAAACTAGAGTGCTCTTTTCCTCCCTAAGCTTCCAGAGTTCAAGTCAGAATTCTACTTGTTTTCAGAAGTACACTGTGATGTGAATTAGACTACATTTACATGTGTGTCATGAAAACAGATAAATGATTCTACTGTAGATAGCTGTGAGGCTTCCATGGTCTTACTTCCTTTCCCTTTAAATGATTCTAATACATTCCAGTGTGGTCAGGGGAAACTGTCAGGGGATGGGTATAACTATGTTTATCAAATTCTAGTTCTGACAGTCATTTCCTGTTCTCACTTTTCTCTTTCTCTCTTTCACATTTATGGGAAAAAAGACATCTATTGAAACTTAGATATAATGGTGTTTCAGAGGGGATGGGGGAACATTTTAAAGAACAGAGGAATGTGCGTGATAAAGTGAATGGTTAAACCACTCTCCCTGATAGGTATTCTTACTTGTTTGACACAAAAACTGTGCACCTGGATCAGTCATTTTGTTTTGTCTATTGTAATTATCAGTGATATTCAAAATGTTCTTTCAATAATTCACAAGTTTTTTTCCCTGCCTTCTGCTTTTGGAATAATAGAAGGAACTTTTGTTTTTCTCCCAATACTTTGATAAAATGACTAGAAATTTTGTAATGTATCTGTTAAATCCAGATCAATGCAAAATTATTACCTTCTACCTAAAAACCAAATTTCTAAAAGGAAATAAGATAGATCACCAGGAAGGTTCTAAATGCAATGATGACATGAAGAAGAATAGGATACTAATGTGAACTATATTTTGGAGAAACAACTGCAAGTCTAAGTACTAATTCAATATTTCTTTTACCATTTTTTCTTGAAAAATATAAAATTTGAACATTAAACATTTAGTTTTATTTATGCTAGTCAAATCCCTTTTAAGAAATTCATCATTGTAATTAGGACACTTACATTTATTTGCCTTATATATGAACCCTCATAATTAATTCACACCACATTTGTACTTTCTTTCAAAATATTTGATATCTGGAATAGCAGTCATTTTCTTTAAAAAATGGAAAAGCATTTTCAATTGATGCTGTGCAAAAATTCAAGCTACAGTGATATGGTTCAGGAAAAATGTGTCAGGTAGTTTATTTATATGAATAAAATCATTTCTTAATAAATAACTTGAGTTTTAGTCTTTTTCAAGCTGTTTCTTACATGGTCTCTCAATATATCCCTTGCTTGTCTGAAATTTACAAATTACAAAATATATGAGTATGTCCTCCAATTCAGAAATCTGCCTGCCTGTTTCCAAAGGAAAGGGGGTTACCTGTACCCAGTCTGAGAGTCTCAACACTATCATATGTGTATTATAGAATATTATATGTTTGTCATATTAGATAAAATATCATGAAAAAAAGCTTGAAAATTGATCTAACTCACTTTATCTGCCCCAATCACAGTCTACCTGAAACTGAAGTCAGGATAGAAACTCAGGGATAGAAGCTGGATGTGGAATTTATGGCAAAGACCACAGAGAGACTTTTCTTAATGACCTACTCAGGTCTTTCTCACCTGGCTTCCTGAAAAAAACCAAGACCATGTGGTAAAGTATAGCATGAGCCACTAGGAATTTGATCTCCTACTTCATTTATTAATTAAGATAATACTTTACAGTTTTGCCTATATGTCAGTTTTATGGAGGTGTTTTCTTAGTTATAGTCTCTCTTCCCAGATATATCTATCTTTGTGTGACATTAACATAAATTACTCAGAAGAAATATCAATATTCAGTTCACACAGGATTGTATCTTCTACATTTTCATATTTTTATTTATACTAAATGTCAAAATGCCAAAACTTACTTGCCATGATTTGGGAGAAAATCACTAATAAGAAATATATGTAACAAAAGACCCATCTTCACTAACTGATTAGCAAACATTATAGAAAAGAAAATTTAAGTAAGGGTATTAATCTTTGTTACACAACTGAGACACAGTTCCTCTTAGAAATTCACAGTTCAAGAAACAGTTTTGGAAGTGGTCAAGTCATTGTAATAGACACAATCCTGTCAGTGCCTGGAACTAGGGCTCCTCCAGATCTTCGAGTAAAAATTCTGTTCTCATGAACTTCCCTGAGAACAATATATGATTATTTGAGCTCAGAATTAAAACCACATATTTAAAATAACTATTCCATTATGTTACTAAGACTTTCATATAATTCTCAAGGAAAAATGAAAATGTGAGGAAACCATTCAAAGTACACACACAAAAAAATAATTTTCTGATTTTTGCAGTATATTGTCAATAATTACAATTTTTGTTGTAATATGCTTTGATAGCCGAATTTGGTTAAGTATAATTAAATGCACATTGAAATCCATATTTTCAGCCAATGTTCTTATTTGGGCACATCATTCTTTATATGTTACGATACATTCCAGAAAGCCTCAAATTATACCTTGCAATACAAAAGCATGTACAAATTTCTTACAATTGTATTTACCAACTAAAAGCAATCAAGGCATATTATTATTATCACATTGTTTTAATTTTTGAGTTATTCATATAGTTATATTATAAAACTAGGTACAGAAAATCTGCTTCTCATAATATATCACTTTATAATTATTGAGTAGATTGAAGAGTTAATATGAATGCTGTGCTCATCGATCAATTACTCAAATATAGTATATAGTATATCACTTGAAATGTGTTTGAGAATCCACATTTAATAATTTACCCTCTGCCTCTGACTTTTAAATTATTATTTGTAATGTCATGCCAGCATTTTATGTATTATTAGATGAGCCAATTATTAATAGATAATTACAAATTGCTTAGATATAAATTATAAATTCTAACAGTCCTTTTACTTTTCCATAACTAAAACTAAAATCTCTTCATTTGAGAAATCAATATGAAAATACCTTGACGGAAAAGATTACCCATCCATTATCATCTAGATAATGTCCAATACTCTTCTAAAATTGATTTTTCAGCAATGTCCTCCTGATGTAGTCTGACTGAATTGAAACAGAGAAGAATTAAAATGAATGAAGGGAGAGGGGAACTATCTGTGTTTAATTCCAGTTTCATCAGAAATCGATTAACTAGCTGATTTTAAGTCCAAAAGAATTAATTTTCCTCGGTCTCTAGTATAATTAACAACACTACACCCATCTCCCTAAATATTCATTAAACAGTCAGGAACAATATGAAATTCAAATTAAAAGTTGGTAAAAGATTAAATAGAAGTAATCATCTCTGAAAAGAATCATACTACATCTGAGATGGAATCATTTGAGCAATACAAAATATGGAAATACATTTTGTGTTACGTTTAATTATCATTAATTCCAGAACTGCAAGCTGGCATCTATTTTAGGCTCATTACAAGGATTGAAATGGACTAGAATATTAATATGGATCTATTCTCATTAAAATAATGGGAATGTGTTTCAAAGTTAAAGAATATTTTTAAACAAAGTTTAGATTTCCATTAATTAATTAGATTTTAAATTACAAATGCATACTACAGAAAAGTTACTGAGAGTGTGCTTATTATATGCTCAATATAAACAAACAGAAATATCTTCTGATTGATATTTCTAAAAAAAGCATAAGATCCTTTAGGGACTCATACTATAATTTCAATTTTTGTTATAAATTTGATTATTCTTCATTGTTTTTGAATAATAAATAATTTTATCTGATTTATTTCAAAGGAATTCTCAAGGCAAAAAAATAAAACCATGTTGATACATGAATACAGAAAATGCTGTTTTTCTATCTCCCTTTCTCATGCATCCAAGATACTACCTTCATAATAATCCAACATGAATTGAATGAAACATGCATTGCCCTACTTTAGAAAAGAACTAAATATACCATAAATTATTACAGAACTTACATATTTCCTTTTAGGTGTTCCTGGTTAAATGCATTTGTTGGCTTGAGCTATGTTTTCGAGGAAATTATTATAATTGTAGTTTCAAATTTCATATTTATACTAAGGGACATTTATTATGGCATTGAGATGGTGCAATTTTCCATTAAATTAAACTCAAGCAGAATTATAATAAACAGAATACATAGCATAAATATTTTCAAATATTTTAAATATTAATGATATTTTTGGTTTCTTTGTTTACTTTTTCAGTGTTTCTCTGGGTATCTCTGGCTGTCTCAAATTTACTGTGTAGTCTAGGCTGTCCTCTAATTCACAGAAATCCACATGTCTCTGCCTCCAGAGTAGTGAGATGAGTGATTTGTGCCTCCAATGCTTGGCTTTATGGTTTCTTTTAATCATGTGCATTTATAAATCATACTCGGTTGTATAGTAAAATTTGAAGAAACTATAAGACTTCCAATATTGATCATGTTTTTACTTTTGATCATGACATCACTTCTAAAATACTTTTCAATAAAATCTAGAATTAGGAAACAATTGCCTCATAGTGAACATAATTTTGATGTTACAAAATTTGTGAAAAATAAGCTTTGGAGATGAAAATTAAAGAAGAATGTTCTTACACCTTGAGGTATGTGCATGCTGCCATTCAAGGTTATATATGGACCAGGATAGCAATGAATTCAGCTGTACCCAAACAAAATGGTATGCTTTCTTAAGTCATTATAAGTTCTCTTTTGTTTTTCCTTGGCAACTAGATTTCATGGTTTTGAACGTGTAACTTGAGGATAACTCCATTGAATTGTAGTATTAGCATGATGAACACACTTATATATGAATAGTATTAATGTACAAATCCCTCAGAATTCTGTAAAATATCTGGTTTTATAAGAAACTATTTTGTGTAATTATCTTTTTTTTTATTTTTTACACTTTACATTTTACAATTTAAGATAGGCTAATTCCATTTAGAGACTTCCAAACTGTTGGATATTGGCAATGTTTCACACCTAAAATAACATATTAATAAATGAAGTATATTTGAATAATTATAAAAGATTAAAATGTATTAAATGAAAAACATAAAATATCTAATCATTATAATAGTGAGCTTATAATATAAATTAAAGTCTGTATTCAGAGAGTCCAAATACAATCACTGATCAGTTGAATTGTCAATAATGAAAAGAAGTCAAATATGCAAACTCTAGAAAGAGTTTACTGCATTGGAAGAGCAGATTACAAAAGTGAGTGGAACACAAGTGAAGCAGCTAATATACAGAGAATCCAGAGGAGCAGAGGCGAAGGTCAAAAGAGATCTGCAGCTACACCTGAAGTTGCAGTATCAACAAAATTTTATGTTTTAAAATCATCACACATCCCTTGACAGGAGGGGAGAACAGCAGTCAGCCACTTGCTAGTCCCTAAATGAGTGAATCATACTGTCAGCACACCACAAATATCACCAGACTACAGTGTCAGCAACTTTTCTCTGCATTTCCTCAACATCTCATAAACTCAGCATAAAGTGCATTGGCTTCATAAAACTTTGGGGAAATTAAAACACTCACTGTTCTCAGAAAGGACAAAATGTATATTGTACTGTAAAATATCAATAACCAAATATAAGAGAAACTTAAGGCAAATACTTTGTGTGTATTTTGCATCAAATTTAACCTCTTGTTTTTGTTTTCCTCAACAGTATCTAAGAGTATGTGGGATTTTCAACCAAGAAATAATTTCCTTTCCTTTGATGTAACGATCTCTCTTCGTATCATTTGACGAAGTAAAATATAATAAGATTGAAATAAGTGTCATGCACTCGAGGATTTCCTTGAACTCAGCATGTGGACAAAGATGACTTCTGACTATCTTCAATATTCATTCCTAGTCCACTATATAGACAGTGGATTTACCCCATGCTGTAAGTATCTGTAATTCAGAGCATCCTGCAAGCTAACCAAAGACCTTACCAGTAAATATCTACTCCATCCTTTACAATTTTGTTTAATTCAGTTACTGGCTTTTACAATATAGTTTCTTTGCTAAAGTATTTGAAATATAAAGTCTTTATGAATAAAGTTCCTTGCAAATATTTTTGTCATATTCTATAGACTTTTTGTTTTGAAGATAATTTCAGTTGTTGAACAGAAACTAGCTTATTGCTGTTCCACTTTGTTTTCGCTTCCTCTGTCCAGTGTCATATTAGAAAAAAAATATGCTAAAACCAATGCTACTGAGCTTTCTAATTTCAAGCCTTAGATATTCTAAGACATAGTCTATTTGGAACTGAATTTTATGGCCAGAATAAAAGTGAACTAGGCATATTATTATCATTCATCATCAGGAATATGAGCATGACACTGAGGTCCAATTATTATTCTATATGTGTTAAAATGGATATTACCAAAAAAGTCAGAAGACACCACAAAATTGAAAAGGAAAGGAAAAAATGTATGCTTCATTGGTGGGGATGTTAATCACATCTTTAGGGGTGTAGCTCATTTTAAATGAGCTTCTATTCAATACAACAGCTCCATGTCTGAGTATATTTTCAAAAGGACAGAAAATAAAAAGACAAAGATATATGTTCACTGTTATGATCAGATTAGCAAATGTGTCTATGATCATGACATAGAATAGTGATTTGTGGAAATGATAAATCAATAATTTTTCCCTGGTATTTTGTCTTTGCAAAAAAAAAAAAAAAAAAAACCCAGTAACAACATGGAAGAAAATGGTTTTGTAGCAAACATGTAAGGCAACGGAAAGGAGGAAACCGGTGGCTCAGAAAAACGAGCACAGACTTGTGTAACCAGAAGCACATAATGGATATGATGCTTGCTTCTGACCAAGAAATCTATGCTTCAGAACAAACTGCCTGGAACAGGATATGAAGTCTTGGAAGCACAACAAAGAATAAAGGTGGCAATGAAAGGTAATGCCACTCTTCCTTTTGAATAAAGAAAATGGAAAACTTGCTTTCAAAACTCAGTCTGGTTTTCCAGCTCAATGATTTCTCTCTGGATAGCAAATGACTTGTTTGTCTGTTTATTTGCAGACTTGGTTTAGTTACACCAAATTAAATGTAATGAAATTGCCTTAACAATGTGACTATATACTTTTAAAATTAGTATATGTAACACTTTATATAAGTTTATTTTGTTTAACACTATTCTTTTGGGGGCCTGTCAATGAAACTACCAAATGACTTTAGAGTCTTAAAAAAAAAAAAAGAAAAACAAAATATTTTTGTCAGTTCATGAATGAACAAAATAATATGAAAAAAGTATTATGAAAATCTTTATTCTGGATACATAATAGCCTTTGCTCACATGAATTTACAGCAGCCATCATTACCTGCACAACATCTGCCTAGAATCATGCCAATTAAATTATCCCATGTATGAGAGAAGTGCTCTGGTGGCATCAAACGTAGCTAAAGGCAGTTCAGGGCTAATTAAGGAAGGACAGATGCCTTTCTTCGGGAACACAGGAACTGATGCCTACCAGTGAGTTGCTCCACAATTACTTACAAAAGTGTGATGTTAATTGGACTTTTACATGAAATATAGTTTTAAAAATACTCTGTGGTTGGGAGAGAAATGTGCACATCGAGGAAAAGGAATTGGAAGGAGACAAGAAATGGACATGATCGAAATCTATTGAATATAAAAATCCATTTTCAGGAAATAAATAATAGTTTTAAAAGATATTATTCTCTTCTCCAATTTAGTCACTGGAGTTCCTCCAGGCAGGAACAATTCTGGATCCGAGCTTTTGACTGTGCAATGGCAACCCCATCCCTCTACTTGATATCCTGTTCTTCTACTGGAGGTGGATTTTGCAAGTTCCCTCTCCCCACAGTAGAGCATTTCATTCAAGGTCCCTCCCTTTGAGTCCTGTCAGCCTCTCAACAAGTTGGGTCCCCAAACCTCCCATCTCCCCATCCCCCAGCCTCCCCACCCCCACTCCTACCTCTGGAAGTTGTCTGTTCCATTCTTTCTACTGTCCCTCAGGACGTCAGACCTGTTCCCACCCCAATACCTGATCATATTTCCTTGTCCACTCTCCCATACAGGTCCCTCCTTCCCTAGGCCACCCCCCCACCCAATTGCATTCTTCTCGCTCCTAAGTGGGATTGAGAAATCCTCACTTGGGTCCTTCTGCTTGTTAACCTTGAGTTCTATGGGTTGATCCTGGGTATTTTGTATTTTTTGACTAATAGTCACTTATAAGTGTGTACATACCATACATGTCTTTTGTGTCTGAGTTACCTCACTCAGAATGATATTTTTTTGATATATTTTTATTTACATTTCAAATGATTTCCCCTTTTCTAGCCTTCCACTCCCCGAAAGTCCCATAAGCCCCCTTCTCTTCCCCTGTCCTCCCACCCACCCCTTCCCAATTCCCCGTTCTGGATTTGCTAAATACTGCCTCACTGAGTCTTTCCAGAACAAGGGGCCACTCCTACATTCTTCTTGTACCTCATTTGATGTATGGATTATGTTTTGGGTATTCTAGTTTTCTAGGTTAATATCCACTTATTAGTGAGTGCATACAATGATTCACCTTTTGAGTCTGGGTTACCTCACTTAGTATGATGTTGTCTAGCTCCATCCATTTGCCTAAGAATTTCATGAATTCATTGTTTCTAATGGCTGAATAGTACTCCATTGTGTAGATATACCACATTTTTTGCATCCACTCTTCTGTTGAGGGATACCTGGGTTCTTTCCAGCATCTGGCAATTATAATTGGGCTGCTATGAACATAGTAGAGCATGTATCCTTATTACATGGGCGGGGGGGAATCCTCTGGGTATATGCCCAGGAGTGGTATAGCAGGATCTTCTGGAAGTGAGGTGCCCAGTTTTCTGAGGAACCGCCAGACTGATTTGCAGAGTGGTTGTACCAATTTGCAACCCCACCAGCAGTGAAGGAGTGTTCCTCTTTCTCCACATCCTCTCCAACACTTGCTGTCTCCTGAATTTTTAATCTTAGCCATTCTGACTGGTGTAAGGTGAAATCTCAGGGTTGTTTTGATTTGCATTTCCCTAATGACTAATGAAGTTGAGCATTTTTTAAGATGCTTCTCCACCATCCGAAGTTTTTCAGGTGAAAATTCTTTGTTTAACTCTGTACCCCATTTTTCAATAGGGTTGTTTGGTTTTTCTGGAATCTAACTTCTTGAGTTCCTTATATATATTGGATATTAGCCCGCTATCTGATGAAGGATTGGTGAAGATCTTTTCCCAATTTGTTGGTTGCCGATTTGTCGTTTTGATGGTGTCCTTTGCTGTACAGAAATTTTGTAATTTTATGAGGTCCCATTTGTGAATTTTTGATCTTAGAGCATACTCTATTGGTACTCTGTTCAGAAACTTTCTCCCTGTACCGATGTCCTCAAGGGTCTTCCCCAGTTTCTTTTCTATTAGCTTCAGAGTGTCTGGCTTTATGTGGAGGTCCTTGACCCATCTGGATTTGAGCTTAGTACAAGGAGACAAGGATGGATCAATTCGCATTCTTCTGCATGCTGACCTCAAGTTGAACCAGCACGATTTGTTGAAAAGGCTATCTTTTTTCCATTGGATGTTTTCAGCCCCTTTGTCAAGGATCAAGTGGCCATAGGTGTGTGGGTTCATTTCTGGATCTTCAATCCTGTTCCATTGATCCTCCTGCCTGTCACTGTAACAATACCATGCAGTTTTTAACACTATTGCTCTGTAGTATTGCTTGAGGTCAGGGATACTGATTTCCCTAGAATTTCTTTTGTTGCTGAGAGTAGTTTTAGCTATCCTGGGTTTTTTGTTATTCCAGATGAATTTGTTAATTGCTCTTTCTAACTCTGTGAAGAATTGAGTTGGGATTTTGATGGGTATTGCATTGAATCTGTATATTGCTTTTGGCAAAATGGCCATTTTAACTATATTGATCCTGCTGATCCATGAGCATGGGAGGTTTTCCCATTTTTTGAGGTCTTCTTCCATTTCCTTCTTCAGAGTCTTGAAGTTCTTGTCATAAAAATCTTTCACATGTTTGGTAAGAGTCACCCCAAGATACTTTTTACTGTTTGTGGCTATTGTGAAGGGGGTCATCCCTGTCTAGTCTCTGATTTTTGTGGGATTGCTTCAAGTTTCTCTCCATTTAGTTTGATGCTGGCTACCGGTTTGCTGTATATTGCTGTTACTATGTTTAGGTATGGGCCTTGAATTCCTATTCTTTCCAAGACTTTAAGCATGAAAGGATGCTGAATTTTGTCAAATGCTTTTTCAGCATCCAATGAAATGACCATGTGGTTTTTTTCTTTGAGTTTGTTTATGTAGTGGATTGCATTGATGGATATCCATATATTGAACCAACCCTGCATTCCTGGGATAAAGCCTACTTGATCATGGTGGATGATCGTTTTGATGTGTTCTTGGATTCGGTTGGCAAGAATTTTATTGAGTATTTTTGCATCAATGTTCATAAGGGAAATTGGTCTGAATTTCTCTGTTGGATCTTTGTGTGGTTTTGGTATCAGCGTAATTGTGGCTTCGTAGAAGGAATTGGGTAGTGTTCCTTCTGTTTCTATTTTGTGGAATAGTTTGAAGAGTATTGTTGTTAAGTCTTCTTTGAAGGTCTGATGGAATTCTGCACTGAAACCATCTGGTCCTGTGCTTTTTTTTTTGGTTGGAAGACTTTCTATGACTCCTTCTATTTCTTTAGGCATTATGAGACTGTTTAGATGATCTATTTGGTCCTGATTTAATTTTGGTATTTGGTATCTGTCAAGGAAATTGTCCATTTCCTCCAGATTCTCCAGTTGTGTTGAGTACAGGCTCTTGTAGTAGGATCTGATGATTTTTTGGATTTCCTCAGTTTCTGTTGTTATATCTCCCTTTTCAGTTCTAAGTTTGTTAATTTGGATACTTTCTCTGTGCCCTTTGGTCAGTCTGGCTAAGGGTTTATCTATCTTGTTAATTGTCTCAAAGAACCAGCTCATGGATTTGTTAATTCTTTGTATGGTTCTCTTTGTTTGCAATTGATTGATTTCAAGCCTGAGTTTGATGATTTCCTGTCTTCTACTCCTCCTGGGTGAATTGGCTTCTTTTTGTTCCAGGACTTTCAGGTGTGTCATTAAGCTGCTAGTGTATGCTCTCTCCATTTTCTTTTTGGAGGCGCTCAGGGCTATGAGTTTTCCTCTTAGCGCTGCTTTCATTGTGTCCCAAAGATTTGGGTATGTTGTGCCATCATTTTCATTAAATTCTAAAAAGTCTCTGATTTCTTTCTTTATTTCTTCTTTGGTCAAGGTGTCATTGAGTAGAGTATTATTCAGCCTCCATGTGTATGTGGGCTTTCTGTTGTTTTTGTTGCTATTGAAAATCACTCTTACACCATAGTGATCTGATAGGAGGCATGGGATTAGTTTGATCATCTTATATTTGTTGAGGTCTGCCTTGTGTCCAATTATATGGTCGATTTTGGAGAAGGTACCATGAGGTGCTGAGAAAAAGGTATATTCTTTTGCTTTAGGGTGAAATGTTCTATAAATATCAGTCAAATCCAATTGGTCCAAAGCTTCAATTAGTTTTACTGTGTCCCTGTTTAGTTTCTGTTTTCCCGATTGGTCCATTGAGGAGAGTGGAGTGTTGAAGTCCCCCACAATTATTGTGTAGGTGCAATGTGTGCTTTGAGCTTTAGTAAAGTTTCTTTTACGAATGAATGTGCCCTTGCATTTGGCGCATAGATGTTCAGAATTGAAAGTTCTTCTTGGTGGATTTTTCCTTTGACCAGCAAGAAGTGTCCTTCTGTGTCTCTTTTGATGACTTTAGGTTGAAAGTCAATTTTATCTGATATTAGAATGGCTACTCCTGCTCGTTTCCTGTGACCATTGACTTGTAAGATTGTCTTCCAGCCTTTTACTCTAAGGTAGTTTTTATCTTTGACACTGAGGTGTGTCTCCTGTATACAGCAAATTGTAGGGTCCTGTTTCCTTATCCAGTCTGTTAGTCTATGTCTTTTTATTGGGGAATTGAGACCATTGATGTTAGGAGATATTAAGGAATGGTGATTATTACTTCCTGTCATTTTTGATGTTCTTTTTATATTTGAGTGGTATCTTCTTTTGGGTTTGATGAAGGAAGGTTACTATCTTGCTTTTTCCAGGGTGTAGTTTCCCTCCTTGTATCGGAGTTTTCCTCCTATTATTCTTTGCAGACTTGGGTTTGTGGAAAGATATTGTGTAAATTTGGTTTTGTCATGGAATATCTTGGTTTCTCCATCTATGGTGAATGAGAGTTTTGCTGGGTATAGTAGTCTTGACTGATATTTGTGTTCTCTTAGAGTCTGCATGAGATCTGCCCAGGATCTTCTAGCTTTCATGGTCTCTGGTGAGAAGTCTGGGGTGATTCTGATAGGTCTTCCTTTATATGTTACTTGGCCTTTCTCTCTTACTGCCTTTAATATTCTTTCTTTGTTTAGTGCATTTGGGGTTTTGATTATTATGTGACGGGAGGTATTTCTGCTCAGATCCAGTCTGTTTGGAGTTCTGTAGGCTTCTTGTATATTCATAGGCATCTCCCTCTTTAAGTTAGGAAAGTTTTCTTCCATAATTTTGTTGAAGATATTTGCTGGCCCTCTCTGTTGTAAATCTTCACTCTTATCTATACCTATAATCCTTAGGTTTGGTCTTCTCATTGTATCCTGGATTTCTGGGATATAAGCTTTTTGTATTTTGCATTTTCTCTGACAGTTGAGTCAATGGTTTCTACGGTATCTTCACCATCTGAGATTCTTTCTTCCATCTCTTGTATTCTGTTGTTTATATTTGCATCTATGGCCCCTGATTTCTTCTCAAGGTTTTCTATCTCCAAAGTTGTCTCCCTTTGTGATTTCTTAGTTGTTTCTACTTCTGTTTTTAGATCCAGGATGGTTTTGCTCAGTTCCATCATTTGTTTGTGTTTTCCTGTAATTCTTTAAGAGATTTTTGTGTTTCCTCTTTCATGACTTCTGCCTGTTGACTCAAGTTCTCCTGCATTTCTTTAAGGTTTTTTTTTTTGCCTTTCTTCTTTATAGGCTTCTATCTCTTGGGCCTTATTCTCCTGCATTTCTTTAAGTGATTTTTGTGTTTCCATTATACGGGTTTCTTGCTTATTCATGTTCCCCTGTATTTCTTTAAGAGATTCATTCATGTCCTTTTTGTGTTCTTCTAGCAGCATCATGAACAGTGATTTTAAATCCAAATCTTGTTTCTCTGGTGTGTTGGCATAACCAGGACTTGCTGATGTTGGAGAGTTTGGTTCAGATGCTGCCATATTGCCTAGATTTCTGTTAGTAGCGTTCTTGCATTTGCCCTTTGCCATCTTGTTCTCTGGAGCTAATTGGTCTTGTCTCTGACTGGTGTTTCAGCCTCCTGAGAGTTTCTAGGGCTATTTCTGCAACACTGGATGGCAGGGTTTACCCTGTTGCAGATTGCTGATGTGCTGTCCTCCTCTTGGGTGCCCTTGCAGCCCTAGTGTTCTTTGCCTCAGATTGTGTCTGTGAAGCAGATGGTGCCTGTTTGCTCCTTCAGGGAGTGCTTAGGCTGTATGCTGCAGGGACCTTTTCTGAGTGCTGATCACTCTGCTGGGCAGCGGAACTCCCAACCGGGTTGGTGCACACAAGGCTAGCCTAGCTGCTCAGGCCCTGAGTCTAGGCAAAAGCCTGGCAAGCCAATGTCCGAGCAAAGTTCCCCTCAGCTGTGAGTATGAAATGGGTCTGTCAGGTGGCTAGGATGGTGGCGTGTGCGAGCTCCCTGAGAGTGCTGGGAGAGTCTGCTGGGCTAACAACCTCCTGGCCAGGTCAGCACACAGATGGCCCACCGAGCAGCCCAGGGCCTGGGGGCAGTACAGGGCCTGACCGTCTGAGACCCCTGCTATGTCAGCCTCGGGCTATGCCTGTTAGCCGGTTTGGTTTTGCCTGCTAGGTCTCTCTGGCTTCCCATAGGCAAAATGGAGGGGGAACACATGCCGGCCCAGGCAAACAACCTCATGGCTGGGTTTGCACTCCGGTGGCGCCCCCCCCCCATCATCCCAGGGCCTGGGCGCTTAGACCCCCACGATGTTGGTCTCGGTTATATTTGCGTACCTCAGTCTGATTTCTCTGGTGACCGAGAACTAATATGAGGCCTTGTAAGTGACTGTCGGGAGGCAGAGTTCTGATGTGTCGGGATGATATTTTCCAATTCCATCCATTTTCCTGCAAAACTCAGGGGATCCTCATTCTTAATAGCTGAATAGTATACCACTGCATAAATGAACCTTATTTTCTGTATTCTCCCATTGTGGAACATCTTGATTTTTTCCTGTTTCTGGCTATCATGAATAAGGTGACTGTGAACATAGTTAAATACATGCCTCTGTGGCATGGAGGGGTATAATATGGGTATATGCCCCAGAGTAGTATAGCTGGGTCTTCTGGTAGATCTATTTCCAGTTTTCTGAGGGAACTCCAGAATGATTTCCAGAGTGGTTGTACCAGTTTACAATTCCACCAGCAATGGAGCAGTGTTCCTTTTTCTGCACATACTTGCCAGCATGTGCTGTCACCTGTGTTTTTGATCATAGACATTCTGACTGTGTAAGTTGGAATCTCAAGATCATTTTGATTTGCATATCTCTGATCATTGACAACTTCAAACATTCCATTAAGTGGTTCTCAGCCATTTGAGATTCCTCTGTTGTGAATTCTCTGTTTAATTCTATACCTCATTTTTTGATTGGATTGTTTGGTTTTTCAGAGGTTAGTTTCTTGAGTTCTCTTTATATATTTTAAATATTAGCCCGTTATAAAATGTGGGATTAGTGAAGATTTTTTCACAATCTGTAGGTTGTTGACTTGTCCTAATGGCTATGCCCTGTGCTTTATAGATGCTTTCCAGTTTCAGGAGGTCCCATTTATCAATTCTTGGTCTTAGAAACTGAAACTCTGTTGAGGCAATATCCCCCTGTGTCAATAAGGTGCTTGATCCACTTGGACTTAGTTTTGTGCAAGGTGACAAATATGTATCTGTTTTCATTTTTCTACTTACAGACTGCCAGTTAGCCCAGCACCATTTATTGAATATGATTTCTTTTATCCATTGCTTTTTTGTCAAAAACCAAGTGTGTGGTGTTTTTATTTCTGGGACTTCAGTTCTATTCCAGTAATCAACATGTTTGTCTCTGTACCAATACCATGCCATTTTTATCACTAATACTTTGTATTATAGCTTGAGACCAGGATAGCTTCACTCATCCAATATTTCTTTTATTGTTAAGAATTGTTCTCACTATTCTGGGGTTTTTGTTTTTCCAGATGAATTTGAGAATTGTTTTTGCCATCTCTTTGAAGAATTGTGTTAAGATTTTGATGGGGATTGTGTTGAAGCTATAGATTGCCATTGGTAAGATGAACATTTTCCTATGTTAATTTTGCCAATTCATGAGCATGGAGGTCTTTCCATTTTCTGAGGTCTTCTATTATTTTCTTGAAAGACTTGAAGTTATTGTCATACACATCTTTCACTTGTTTGGTTAGAATTATGCCAAGATATTTTATACTATTTTTGACTATTGTGAATTGTTTCTCTAATTTCTTTCACAACCCATTTATCATTTCTATAAAGGAAAGGCAACTGATTTGTGTGAGTTAATTTTATATCCAGACACTTTGCTGAAGTTGCTTATCAACTATAGAAGTTTTCTGGTAGAATTTTTGGGGTTACTTATATACACTATCATATAATCCTAAAATATGCAAATAGTAATACTTGACTTCCTCTTTAATAATTTATTTCCTTTTTATCTCCTTTTGTTGTCATATTTTTTGAGCTAGAACTTTGAGCACTATATTGAATAGATATGAGGAGTGTGGGCATCCTTTTCTTGTCCCCTATTTCAGTGGGTTTACTTCAAGTATATCTCCATTTAATTTGGCATTGGCTTTTAGTTTGATATATATTGCTTTTATTATGTTTAGGTATGTACGTTGATTTCCTGATCTTTCCAACACTTTTAATATGAATGAGTGTTGTATTTTGCTAAATACTTTTTCAGCATCTGAGATGATCATGTGACATTTTTTCTTTGACTTTGTTTATACAGTGGATTACATTAATAGATATTTGTATATTGAACCGACCTTTCATCCCTGGGAGGAAGCCTAGTTGATCATGGTAGATGATCATTTTTATATATTCTTGGATCCCTCTGGTTGAATTGAGGAAAAGCTGGGAAGAAGCTGAGGCGGAGGGTAGCCCCATGAGAAGACCAGCCTTCCTAACTGAACTGGACCCTGATATCTCTCCAACACTGAGCCACCAACCAGGCCAACTTAACCAGCTGATAATGAGGCCCCTAAGACATATACAGCAGAGGACTGCTCTGTCTGGCCTCAGTGACAGAGACTTAAGGCTCCAGGGAGTGGGGAGGCCATGTGGGCTGGGGGGACATCCCCTTGGAGATGGGGGAGTGACAAAATATGGGATGAGGAGCAATTGGGGGAAGACCACAAGTGGTATGAAGTCTGGACTGTAAAAAGGATTAAAGAATATAAATAAAATTTTAAAAACTATGATTGTTTTTAACATAAAAATTCTCTATTCATTGACCCCAGGTATTGGTTCTTGTGGTAAGACAATGATGACTCAAACTGATTAGCTTATGTCTTGTTTTCTGTAATAAAATATGCTTGTAAATGCAACTGAAAGACTAAAAGAATTATTTGGCCGCAAATACCTGATTACTGTACATCACTGAGTGTCAGTAAAGGAGGTAGGAACTTAAAAGAACTAGTCAAAAACAGTCATTGTCAAGAGCAAAGAATAAAATATTAAGGCATCCATGCAAATGTTCGGCCCATTTTTACCCTTCTTCTATAGTTCCAAATCTCCTGCCTCAGGGACAGTCAATGAAACACTAATTGGGTTTTTCAAACTCATTTATTGTAATCAGAATAATCCACACAGATTTTTCACAACCTAACACGATTTTCCCCTCCCAAGTAATTCTTGATTGTGTCAAGTTGACAGTTATAGCCATCTGTCAACATCAAGTCCATGAATCCAAGTGAGAGAGAGATAGATAAAAATGAATAGAAACTTCCTAGACTTTTGGAAATCATTCCTATTATGCCTTAAAATCTTTTGTAGTCTGCAATTAATCAGCTGCAAGCATTGTCTCTTGTAGGTAACCCTGAAGATGAAGGTTTTAAGAGTGAAGCACTCTCCATTCAATATACAAACCATAGTCAATCTGAAGTATATCATACTAAGTTATGTAAACCAGCACATAACATGAATACTTCATGATCTTAGTAATATGTGCAACCTATAAGTTGCATTCACACAATGAGAAAGTAGCAGCACTACCAGAGTAAATTCATAAAAATCTCAATACTTGTCAATAAACCAAATATGTTATAAAAGTTCTGTATGCATAATGTATAACATGGTGAATATAGGTAAAACAATAAATTGTATATTCTATAAAAGCTGACCTTAAGCAGTCTTACCACACAAAGTAACACTGTGAGACTATTAATACATAAATAATTTATTGTCTTAGTGTTGTTATTTTGTTTGTTGTTTTTTCTTTTGGTTATTAAAGACAGGGTTTCTTGGTGTAGCACTGGCTGTCCTGGAACTCAGAAATCCACTTGCCTTTCCCTCCCAAGTGCTGGGATTAAAGGTATGCACCACCACTGCCCAGTTTTGTCTTAATGCCTGTGAAACAGAAACCACAGACTATAGGGCCCCCTGGAGAACAGTTTTACACAGGACAACAGGTTGAATGCCCCTCTGTAGACCCAACAGTCTAAAGGCCTCCAAGGAGAACTCCTACCAAGAAGGCAATAGATTAACACCTTTTTTGCTTCTCTAAAGACACCATAATTGGTTTGCTAGAGTGAGGGCCAAAGGCCTACCAGCATGCTTGAAGCAACCTAGGGACAAAAGAGGCAGGCTGTAGACAGTGTAACCCAGTCCAGTAAACTCCAGTAATAACCAAATGGCTAAAGGCATATTTGAGCCTATAAGCAAAAGAAGACAATATATGTGGGCATCATCAGAACCAAGTTCTCCCATAAAAGCCAGCCCTGAATATATCAACACACCTGAAAAATCAGGAAGCTGACTTAAAATTGTATTTCATGAAGATAATAGAGTCCTTTAAGGAAGATATAAATAACTCACTAAAAGAATTACAGGAAAACACATGTAAACAGGTAGAAGCCTTTAAAGAGGAACCAAATAAATCCTTTAAAAAATTACAGAAAAGCACAACCAGATGAAAGAATTGAATAAAGTTGTCCAAGATGTAAAAGTAGAAGTAGAAACAATAAAGAAAATACAAATGGAAGCAACTCTAGAAATGGAAAACCTGGAAAAGAGGTCAGGAATTACAGATTTTAAGCATTACCAACAGAATAAAAGAGATAGAAGAGAGAATCTTAGGTGTAGAAGATATTGTAGAAGAGATTGACACAACTGTCAAAGGAACTTCAAAACATAAAATCATGCTAACCCAAAACATCAATGAAATTCAAGACACAATGAAAAGACCAAATCTAAGAATAATTGGAGTAAAGAACTTTAGTTCCCAGCTCAAAGGGCCTGAAAATATCTTTAACACAATCATAGAACAAAACTTCCACAACCTAAGAAAGGGATGGCCATAAATGTACAAGAAACTTATAGAACACTAAATTAATGGAACCAGAAAAGAAAATCATCTCATCACATAATAATCAAAACACTGAATGCATAGAACAAAGAAAGAATATTAAAAGCTGCAAGGGGATTTGCTGTCTGCAGGGACACAAAGGGATCACTAGGTACTGTAACACCCTGAGTCTTAGATTTCTGGTGGTGCAAACCGCCAGGGGTCTGCCTGCACTCAGGAACTGAGCACATAGGCGGCTTTTGTCTGCCAGCCCGCCTGGCTCGGGAAGCTGTGGAAGGAGAGAAGCCCCGCAACCATATTTGCTGTCTGCAGAGACACAAAAGGATCACTAGGTACTGTAACACCCTGAGCCTTAGATTTCTGGTGGTGCAAACCGCCAGGGGTCTGCCTGCACTCAGGAACTGAGCACCTAGGCGGCTATTGTCTGCTAGCCCGCTGGGCTCAGGGCTTGTGTCCTGCCCAGGAAGCTGTAGAAGGAGAGAAGCCCCGCGGCCAAACTCACTGTCTGCAGGGACACAAAAGGATCTCTAGGTACTGTAACACCCTGAGCTTTAGATTTCTGGTGGTGCAAACCCTCAGGGGTCTGCCTGCACTCAGGAACTGAGCACCTGGGCGGCTTTTGTCTGCCAGCCCGCCGGGCTCGGGAAGCTGTGGAAGGAGAGAAGCCCCAGAGCCATATTTGCTGTCTGCAGGGACACAAAGGGATCACTAGGTGCTGTAGCACCCTGAGCCTTAGATTTCTGGTGGTGCAAACCACCAGGGGTCTGCCTGCACTCAGGAACTGAGCACATAGGCGGTTCATCTGCAAGCCAGTTCATCATTGGACCTGAGTCCTATGTGAGAAGAACAGAGGGAGTGACCCCCACCACAACTTCTTCCCTTCATAATAGAGCAGACAGAGAACACCTGGTTGACCTTGACAACCTAAGTATAGCATTGCTTGAGGCAAGATTGAGAAAGGCTCCAAAGGCCCAAAAGAGGAAGCCAGCATATCAATAATCTGTGCCAGAAGAAACCCAGTCATCCAGTGTTGCAGAAATAACCTTAAAGATGCACAGTAGGTTGAAGCTCCAGCCAGTGACAATAAGACCATCTAACTCCTGGGAGAACCAGATGGCTAAAGGCAAACGTAGGAACGTTACTAACAGAAGCCAAGGCATTATGGCAGCATCTGAACCCAATTCTCCAACATTAGCAAGTCCTGGATACCCCAACACACTAGAAAAACAAGATTTGGATTTAAAATCACTGGTCATGACGCTAGTACAGGAACACATGAAGGACATACTTAAAGAAATTCAGGAGAAAATGGATCAAAAATTAGAAGCCCTTACAAGGGAAACACAAAAAACATTGAAAGAAATTCAGGAGAATACAAAAGCCAATAAGGAGGAAACGCAAAAATCACTTAAAGAAATACAGGAGAACCTTGATCAACAGGCAGAAGTCATGAAAGAGGAAACACAAAAATCGCTTAAAGAATTAGAGGAAAACACAAACAAGCAAATAACAGAACTGAGCAAAAATTTTCAGGATCTAAAAACAGAAGTAGAAACAACTAAGAAAGCACAAAGTGAGACAACTTTGGAGATAGAAAACCTTGGGAAGAAATCAGGGACCATAGATGCAAATATCAACAACAGAATATAAGAGATAGAAGAAAGAATCTCAGATGCCGAAGATACCATAGAAACCATGGACTCAACAGTTAAAGAAAATGCAAAATGCAAAATGCTTGTAACCCAAAATATCCAGGAAATCCAGGACACAATGAGAAAGCCAAATCTAAGCATCATAGGTATTGATGAGAGTGAAGATTTACAACTTAAAGGGCCAGCAAATATCTTCAACAAAATTATGGAAGAAAACTTCCCTAACCTAAAGAGAGAGATGCCCATGAATATACAAGAAGCCTACAGAACTCCAAACAGACTGGACCAGAACAGAAATACCTCCTGTCACATAATAAGCAAAACCCCAAATGTACTAAACAAAGAAAGAATACTTAGGGCAGTAAGAGAAAAAGGACAAGTAACATATAAAGGAAGACCTATCAGAATTACACCAGATTTCTCACCAGAGACCATGAAAGCTAGAAGATCCTAGGCGGAGCTCATGCAGACTCTAAGAGAACACAAATGCCAGCCGAGACTACTATACCCAGCGAAACTCTCAATTACTATAGATGGAGAAACCAAGATATTCCACGACAAAACCAAATTTACACAATATCTTTCTACAAACCCAGCCCTACAAAAGTTAATAGGGGGAAAGCACCAGTACAATGAGGAAAACTATACCCTGGCAAGAGCAGAATATTAAGCTTCTTTCATCAAACCCAAAGAGGATAACCACACACATATAAAATTAAAATAAAAAATGTTAGGAAGCAATAACCACTACTCATTTATATCTCTTAACATCAATGGACTCAATTCCCCAATAAAAAGACATAGACTAACAGACTGGTTAGGTAAACAGGACCCTACATTTTGCTGCTTACAGGAAACACACCTCAATGTCAAAGACAAAAACTACCTTAGAGTAAAAGGCTGGAAGACAATTCTACAAGCAAATGGTCCCAGGAAACAAGCCGGAGTTGCCATTCTAATTTCAGATAAAATTGACTTCCAACCTAAAGTCATCAAAAGAGACATGGAAGGTCACTACTTGCTGGTCAAAGGAAAAATCCAACAAGAAGAACTCTCAATCCTGAACATCTATGCCCCAAATACAAGGGTGTCCTCATTCATAAAAGAAACTTTACTAAAGCTCAAAGTACACATTGCACCTAACACAATAATTGTGGGTGACTTCAACACTCCACTTTCACCAATGAACCGATCAGGAAAACAGAAACTAAACAGGGAGACAATGAAACTAATTGAAGCTTTGAACCAATTGGAGTTAACAGATATATATAAAACTTTTTATCCCAAAGCAAAAGAATATACCTTTTTCTCAACACCTCATGGTACCTTCTCCAAAATAGATCATATAGTTGGTCACAAGACAGACCTCAACAAATATAAGAAGATTGAAATAATCCCATGCCTCCTATCAGATCACTATGGAGTAAAAGTGGTCTTTAGTAACAGTAAAAACAACAGAAAGCCCACATACACATGGAAACTGAATAATACTCTACTCAATGATACCTTGGTCAAGGAAGAAATAAAGAAAGAAATCAAAGATTTCTTAGAATTTAATGAAAATGAAGGCACAACATACACAAATCTATGGGACACATTGAAAGCAGTGCTAAGAGGAAAACTCATAGCTTTGAGTGCCTTCAAAAAGAAATTCGAGAGAGCTTACACTAGAAGATTAAAGGAACAACTGAAAACCCTGGAACAAGAAGAAGCTAATTCACCCAGGAGGAGGAGAAGACAAGAAATCATCAAACTCAGGGCTGAAATCAATCAAGTAGAAACCAAAAGAACTATACAAAGAATCAACAAGACCAAAAGCTGGTTCTTTGAAAAAATCAACAAGATAGATAAACCCTTAGCCAGACTAACCAAAGGGCACAGAGAAAGTATCCAAATTAACAAAATTAGGAATGAAAATGGAGATATCACAACAGAAACCGAGGAAATTCAAAAAATCATCAGATCCTACTACGAAAACCTGTACTCAACACAACTGGAGAATCTGGAGGAAATGGACATTTTCTTAGACAGGTACCAATTACCAAAATTAAACCAGGATCAAATAGACCATCTAAACAGACCCATAACCCCTAAAGAAATAGTAGGGGTCATAGATAGGCTTCCAACCAAAAAAAGCACAGGACCAGATGGTTTCAGTGCAGAATTCTATCAGACCTTCAAAGAAGACTTAACACCAATAATCTTCAAACTCTTCCACCAAATAGAAACAGAAGGAACACTACCCAACTCCTTCTTCGAAGCCACTATTAAGCTGATACCAAAACCACACAAAGACCCAACTAAGAAAAAGAATTTCAGGCCAATTTCCCTTATGAATATCGATGCAAAAATACTAAATAAAATTCTTGCCCACAGAATCCAAGAACACATCAAAACGATCATCCACCATGATCAAGTAGGCTTCATCCCAGGGATGCAGGGATGGTTCAATATACGGAAATCCCTAAATGCTATCCACTACATAAACAAACTCAAAGAAAAAAACCACATGATCATTTCATTAGATGCTGAAAAAGCATTTGACAAAATTCAGCATCCTTTCATGCTAAAAGTCTTGGAAAGGACAGGAATTCAAGGCCCATATCTAAACATAGTAAAAGCAATATACAGCAAACCGGTAGCCAACATCAAACTAAATGGAGAGAAACTTGAAGCAATCCCACTAAAATCAGGGACTAGACAAGGCTGCCCCCTCTCTCCATATCTTTTCAATATAGTACTTGAAGTCCTAGCTAGAGCAATTAGACAACAGAAGGAAGTCAAAGGGATTCAAATTGGAAAGGAAGAAGTCAAATTATCACTATTTGCAGATGATATGATCGTATACTTAAGTGACCCTAAAAACTCTACTAGAGAACTCCTACAGCTGATAAACAACTTCAGCAAAGTGGCTGGCTACAAAATCAACACAAGCAAATCAGTAGCCTTTATATATTCAAAGGATAAGCAGACTGAGAAAGAAATTAGGGAAATGACCCCCTTCACAATAGCTACAAACGACATAAAGTATCTTGGGGTGACTCTAACCAAACAAGTGAAAGACCTATATGACAAGAACTTCAGATCTCTGAAGAAGGAAATCGAAGAAGATCTCAGAAAATGGAAAAACCTTCCATGTGCGTGGATTGGCAGGATTAATATAGTTAAAATGGCCATCTTGCCAAAGGCAATATACAGATTCAATGCTATTCCCATAAAAATCCCAACCCAGTTCTTCATAGAGCTAGAAAGAGCAATTCTCAAATTCATCTGGAATAACAAAAATTCCAGGATAGCTAAAACTATTCTCAACAGTAAAAGAACTTCAGGGGGATTCAATATCCCAGACTTTAATCTCTACTACAGAGCAATAGTGATAAAAACTGTATGGTATTGGTACAATATCAGGCAAGCAGATCAATGGAATAGGATTGAAGACCCAGAAATGAACCAATACACCTATGGTCACTTGGTCTTCGACAAAGGGGCTGAAAGCATCCAGTGGAAAAAAGATAGTCTTTTCAATAAATGGTGCTGGTTCAATTGGAGGTCAGCATGCAGAGGAATGCTCATCGATCCATTCTTATCTCCTTGTACCAAGCTCAACTCCAAATGGATCAAGGACCTCCATATAAAACCTGACACACTGAAACTAATTGAAAAAAAATTGGGGAAGACCCTGGAGGACATGGGCACAGGGGAAAAGTTCCTGAATAGAACACCAATAGCTTATGCTCTAAGATCAAGAATTGACAAATGGGACCTCATAAAACTACAAAGTTTCTGTAAGGCAAAGGACACCGTCAAAAGGACAAAACATCAACCAACAGACTGGGAAAGAATCTTCACCAACCCTAAATCTGACAGAGGGCTAATATCTAATATATACAAAGAACTCAAGAAATTAGAACCCAGAGATCCAAATAACCCCATTAAAAAGTGGGGTACGGAGCTAAACAAAGAATTTTCACATGAAGAACTTCGGAGAGCTGAGAAACACCTTAAGAAATGTTCAACATCATTAATCATTAGGGAAATGCAAATCAAAACAACCCTGAGATTTCACCTCACACCAGTCAGAATGGCTAAGGTCAAAAAATCAGGAGACAGCAGGTGTTGGCAAGGATGTGGAGAAAGAGGAACACTCCTCCAGTGCTGGTGGGATTGCAAGATGGTGCAACCACTTTGGAAATCAGTCTGGCGGTTCCTCAGAAAACTGGGCATGTCACTTCCTGAGGACCCTGTTATACCACTACTGGGCATATATCCAGAGGATTCTTCAGCATGCAATAAGGACACATGCTCCACTATGTTCATAGCAGCCCTATTTGTAGTAGCCAGAAGCTGGAAAGAACCTAGATGTCCTTCAACGGAGGAATGGATACAAAAAATGTGGTATATTTATACAATGGAGTACTATTCAGCCATTAGAAACAATGAATTCATGAAATTCTTAGACAAATGGATGGAGCTGGAGAACATCATACTAAGTGAGGTAACACAGTCTCAAAAGATCAATCATGGTATGCACTCACTGATAAATGGATATTAGCCTAGAAACTTTGAATACCCAGGACATAATCCACAAATTAAATGATGTCCAAAAAGAATGGAGGAGTGGGCCCTGGTTCTGGAAAGACTCAGTGCAAGAGTATAGGGGAATTCCAGAACAGGGAAGTGGGAAGGGGTAGATGGAAGAATAGGAGGACGGAAGAGGGCTTATGGGACCTGCGGGGAGTGGGGACCCAGAAAAGGGGAAATCATTTGCAATGTAAATAAAAATAAATAAAAATAAATAAAAAAAATGCTGCAAGGGAAAGGGCCAAAAAAACATAGAAAGGTAGAACTATCATAACTATCATAACCAAACTTCTTACAGAGATACACAAAGCCAGAGATCCTGATCAGAGGTCATGCATACTCTATGAGAACACAAATGACAGCCCAGACTACCATACTCAGCAAAACTCTCAATCAGCATAGATGGAGAAACTAAAATATCCCAAGACAAAACTAAATTCAAACACTATCTACCAATCCAGCCTAACAGAGGATTCTAGAAGGAAAACTCCAACACAAGGAGGGTACCTATACCAAAGAAAAGAAAAGATATTAAGTATCTCACAGCAAAGCCAAAAGAAGAGGACCACATGTACTTAATGTAACCTACAGAAACAAACATAACAGGAACTAAGAACGATCTGTCTTTAATATCTCTCAATATTAATGAACTCAACTCTCCTTTAAAAAGACATAAGCTATTCAGACTGGATACACAAACAAGAGCCAACATTTTGCTACATACAAGAAACAAACCTCAAGAACAAAGACAATTACTATGTCAGAGTAACAGGCTGGACAAAATCTTCCAAGCAACTGGTTTCAAGAAATGAGGTCATAGTATCTGATAAAATAGACTTTCAACCAAAAATTATCAAACAAGATAAAGAAAGACACTTCATATTCATCAAAGGGAAAATCCACCAAGAGAAAGTCTTAATCCTAAACATCTATGCACCAAATGCAAGGGTACCCACATTCCTAATAATACTTTACTAAACCCCAAAAGACACATTTTATGCCACACAATATTAGTGGGAACCTACAACATCTCACAATTTCACTAATGAGCAGGACATTGAAACAGAAACTAAATAGAGACACAGTGAATCTAATATAGGTTATGAACCAAACTGATTTACCAGATACCTATAGAACATTTCACCCTAAAATGAAATAATAAACCTTCATCTCTGCATGTCGATGTACCGTTTCCAAAATCTAACATCTAATAGGCATTAAAGAAATTGTAACTGATACAAGAAGATTGAAATAATCCCATGCATCCTATTGGATCACCACGGCCTGAGGCTGGTCTTTAGTAACAACCAAAACAACAGAAGACTCCCATACATGTGGAAACAGAACACCTACACAATCAATCACAATCAATCATAACTTGGTCAGGGAAGAGATAAAGATATTAAATACTTCCTAGATTTTAATGAAAATATTGACACATCCTACCCAAACTTATGGGACATAATGAAAGCAGTAGTAAGAGTAAACTTTATACCAAGTGTCATGGTAAAAAACTGGAGAAATCTTATACTAACAACTTAACAGCACACCTTAGATCCCAAGAACAAAAAGAATAAAACACACACAAGTAGAGTAGAAGGCAGGAAATAGTCAAATTGAGGGCTGAAACCAACCAAATTGAAACAAAGAGAATGATACAAAGAATCAATAAAAGCAAAAGCTGGTTATTTGAGAGAATCAACAAGATAAATAAACTCCTAGTCAAACTAAGGAAAGGGCCCAGAGTCAGTATCCAAATTACCAAAATCAGAAATGAAAAGGTAGACATATAAAAATGTATATAATTCAAATCCTACTAGAAAAGCCTACACTCAATAAAACTTTAAAATCTAGATGAAAACAGTGGTTTTCTAGACAGATATCACACATGATAGTTATATCAAGAGCAGGTAAACTATCTATACAGGCCATTATCCCATAAGGAAATAGAAGAATTCACAAAATAATTCCCAAACATAAAAGCCAGGACCAGAGGGCTTTACTGCAAAATTCCACCAAACCTTCAAAGGCCTAACACCTATACTCCTCCAACTTTTCCATAAAATATAAACAGAAGGACCACTATCTAATTCATTCTTTGATACCTCATTACTCCGATACCTTAACCAAACAAGGACACAACCATAAAAGAGAACTTCAGACCAATTTTGCTTATGAATATCAATGCAAAAATGATCAATAAAATTCTTGTAAACTGAATCCAAAAACACATCAAAATGATTATCCATCATGATCAAGTAGGCTTCATCCCAGGGATGCAGAGGTGGTTCAATATAAAGAAATCCATCAATGCAGTCCACTATATTAAAAATCTCAAAGGAAAAAACCACATGTTCATTTCATTAGATGTTGAGAAAGCATTTGACTAATCCAACTTCATGATAAAAAGTATGCCCATAACTAAACATAGTAAAAGCAATATACAGCAAAACAGTAGCCAACATCAAACTAAATGGAGAGGAACTTGAACAATCCCATTTAAAAAAAATGACTAGACAAGGCTGTCTGCTCTCTCTCTACCTATTCAATATAGTACTCGAAGTCCTATCCAGAGCAATTAGACAACAATAATACGTCAAAGGGATAAAAATTGAAAAGGAAGAAGTCAAAATATTACTATTTGCAGATGATATGATAGTATATTAGGTGACCCTCAAAATTCCACCAGAAAATTCCTAAACCTGATAAACAACTTCAGCAAAGTGGATAGATATATAATTAACTCAAACAAATCAGTGGCTTTCCTCTACACACATACATACTTTAAATGAGCACATGTAAGTTTTTTAAAATATCTTTTTTAAAGAGTTCATTTTGTTGGCATATCATGACACCCATCTCTCTCACTGGAGTCATTTTTTCTCACAAATAATTATGTAACAATTACAGAAACTAAGAACAGATCCAGAACTCAGATTTTGTGATTGTACCTTCAGTTTGTAAACATCAATACCAAACAATCATATTAAATTCTGTCATTAGGTGTCACATTGTCTTTACTTCTCATACCATTATTATCTTTAATTCATTCCATGCTGCCTTTAAGTAAATAAGAGCAGATGAGAAATAAAACTTTATAACCTAATTTAATCCTGTGATGTAGCTATTGTTTTACTCTTAAGTTTTATATCATTTGGTAAGTAGAACATAGACACAGAACATATTTTTTGGCCACAATAATTAGGTTGCTGAAAAATAGAGGAATAAATGTTGAGTAAGACTTACAAAAGAAATTATGAAATACAGGTAAAATGTAAATTAGGGAGACTTAGTAATGCTTACTCTACTTTGTATGAGTTATATCATTCACTATTGACTTCTGCATCAAGGTGTTATTAACTAAAGTTCAATAACTTTGCATACACACACACACACATATGTATCAGTCTTCAATCTTAAAACTGAAAAAGAAACATTCTATTTAAAATTAACAAAGTAGATAATCCTTCAGTTATTATTGTTTATTATTATTTGTCACTCTGAAAGTTATCTGGTAAGAACATTGTCATATTATGTAAAGAAAAAATTAACTTTTGCTATTCTTTTTAATGTCCTTAGGAGCAACACATAAATATTAACCAAAGCGTATCATCATTAATTTGAAATGAACACCCTCCTATGTCAGTGGGTAAAATGAACAAGCCTTTTCCCCCCTACTTCCCTTTAGTCCCCAACATTTTTCTGGGTCATTACTTTCTTACCCCAAATAGAATTTGTTATACTTTTAAATTTGATCATCACCAATTCATGGAGATAAAATTATTACAAAGTGAAATCACTGTTGACAAGTCAAAAATGAAAGTACAGAGACACATACAATGGTTTAAATGATGGTTACATGTTCAGAAATTAACAGATTAAAAAAATACACAGTGACGGACACATATGTCATGTGCTCACTGAAAAGTGGATAATATCCCAAAAGTTCATAATATCCACAATAAAAATCACAGACCATATGAATCTTAACAAGAAGGAAACCCAATCCTTCTTTTTTTTGTTTTTTTTTTTGTGTTCTTTTTGTTTGTTTTTTTAATTTTTTTATTCAATATAATTTATTTACATTTCAAATGATTTCCCCTTTTCTAGCCCCCCCACTCCCCGAAAGTCCCGTAAGCCCCCTTCTCTTCCCTTGTCCTCCCACTGACCCCTTCCCACGTTCCCGTTATGGTTTTGCCGAATACTGCTTCACTGAGTCTTTCCAGAACCAGGGGCCACTCCTCCGTTCTTCTTGTACCTCATTTGATGTGTGGATTATGTTTTGGGTATTCCAGTTTTTTAGGTTAATATCCACTTATTAGTGAGTGCATATCATGATTCACCTTTTGAGTCTGGGTTACCTCACTTAGTATGATGTTGTCTAGCTCCATCCATTTGCCTAAGAATTTCATGAATTCATTGTTTCTAATGGCTGAATAGTACTCCATTGTGTAGATATACCACATTTTTTGCATCCACTCTTCTGTTGAGGGATACCTGGGTTCTTTCCAGCATCTGGCAATTATAAATAGGGCTGCTATGAACATAGTAGAGCATGTATCCTTATTACATGGTGGGGAATCCTCTGGGTATATGCCCAGGAGTGGTATAGCAGGATCTTCTGGAAGTGAGGTGCCCAGTTTTCTGAGGAACCGCCAGACTGATTTCCAGAGTGGTTGTACCAAGTTGAAACCCCACCAGCAGTGAAGGAGTGTTCCTCTTTCTCCACACCCTCTCCAACACCTGCTGTCTCCTGAATTTTTAATCTTAGCCATTCTGACTGGTGTAAGATGAAATCTCAGGATTGTTTTGATTTGTATTTCCCTAATGACTAATGAAGTTGAGCATTTTTTAAGATGCTTCTCCGCCATCTGAAGTTCTTCAGGTGAGAATTCTTTAACTCTGCACCCCATTTTTTAATAGGGTTGTTCGGTTTTCTGGAGTCTAACTTCTTGAGTTCTTTATATATATTGGATATTAGCCCTCTATCTGATGTAGGATTGGTGAAGATCTTTTCCCAATTTGTTGGTTGCCGATTTGTCCTCTTGATGGTGTCCTTTGCCTTACAGAAACTTTGTAATTTTATGAGGTCCCATTTGTCAATTCTTGCTCTTAGAGCATATGCTATTGGTGTTCTGTTCAGAAACTTTCTCCCTGTACCGATGTCCTCAAGGGTCTTCCCCAGTTTCTTTTCTATTAGCTTCAGAGTGTCTGGCTTTATGTGGAGGTCCTTGATCCATTTGGATTTGAGCTTAGTACAAGGAGACAAGGATGGATCAATTCGCCTTCTTCTGCATGCTGACCTCCAGTTGAACCAGCACCATTTGTTGAAAAGGCTATCTTTTTTCCATTGGATGTTTTCAGCCCCTTTGTCGAGGATCAAGTGGCCATAGGTGTGTGGAAAACCCAATCCTTCTTAGAAGGAGGAACAAAATAATCACAGGAAGTAAAGGGAGGGAGGAGGGAAAGCTAGGGTGGAGGATCAGGTATGGGAAGAGACAGAAGAGAACTCAAAAGGGTCAGGAGAATGAAACTCCCTGCCATGTGCAAAAGTGATGCTGAGTTGAGGCTTAGCCTTCAGAAGACCATCTACCATTCCCACCCTAGGCCAGTGGAGCTTGCAATGCCTGAAGCTCATGTATTAATTCCCTTTCCAGATCCAAGGTGTTCCAATCTAGTTGAAGACATATGTCCTTTCCTTCTTTCTCCTTCCAACAGGAGAAATGTACAGAGAAAAGGGCTGGTGGAAAATGCGAGCACATGTCGCCAGCATGGAACTTTGCTTCTCAATGTCACTCTGGGAGGCCAGAGGTATATCCTCCAGGGGAAAGTTCACAATGGGGTTTATGATGGCATTCTCATCCCTGAGGATGTTTTTCCTTTTGACTTTGGCAAGCAGTTCCCCCGGGGCAGCAGAGGTGATTCGGGGACACAAACTCAAATAGGCTTTTCACAGGATGATCAGCTGGACAAAGTGTTTCTCTATTCTTTTTAGGTGGCACATATCTTGTTCCCCATCCCAGACCATGTACCAGAGACAAACAGAACACATGTAGCATCTCTGGGGCTGTGTGGCTTTGTACTTGGTGCCACTGCAGAATGAACACTTCACTATGCTAGCCCCATGCCTGATACTACATTTGTAGTAGCCATGCCTGTGGCATTTGTGACATTCTGGTGACAATATGAAATGCCCACTCACTGACTCTGGACTCACTGAGGTCTCCAGCTAATACCTGCAGATGATTTACTGACTCACCTCCTCAGCAGCAGCAGTGCAGGAGGCTGAGCAGGGCTACCTGGGTCATCCAAGGGACTCTACTGTGCTCTAGAACCAAAGACCAACATGCAGGCTCCTGAGACCTTCCCAGGGCCTGTAAGAGCAAGAAGACCCATCTTCCATGCCCTTGAAGATGACACTCATAGCTGGGCAATACCTCCAGGAGCTCATCAATGGATATCACAGGACTCTCAACACAAAGCTGAGGTCAGCTGTATCTTAGAGCCAGAACAGGAAGGGAACTTCAAAGGTCACCTGCACAGATGCTCCAGACTTCTTTATCATCTTTATCTCCAGGATTCTCCTTGATTATTACAAAATTCATACCCTTCTGATACTTAATGATTTATTATGTATGTGTAACCAGTATCTTGCTTTCTGTAGACTCTGATGCTTTGAGATAAAATTTAAAAATAAATAAATAAGAAGCAAACTTTTAAAAATGCGCTGGGCTATTGCTTTGGGGTTTCAAGTAATCATGGTAAAATGCTTTGCTGGCAGATTTCATGTTATGGACTGGATACATTTCTCCATGTACAGCCATAAAATTCCTTTGCCATTTTTTCAATTACAAATAAAACTTGTCAGAGAGCCATGCTCAAAAGTGAGTCGTTAGCTGAAGTCAGCTCTTTTATTTATATTTATTAGACCCTGCAGTACCTTTGGCATTTAATATCCCAAACAAGATGTCAGCATCCAAATAATTGTCTATTACCCTAATGTCACATACACTTCTGAATAATTTCTTTCTTCTGCTCCTGATATAACCTATTTAGCTAATTCTAAAAGGAACAAAAAATACTCATTTTCTATCATAGACATTATTCTAAGGAAAAATCTATGATGTAATAAATTTTGATGATACCTGATGTTGAGTAAGCATGATAAGCAAGGCCTTTTAAAAATGTGTGTTTATTAGAAAACTTAAAGGTTTTGTTTGATTCACATGAGCAAAGCAGGATTATATTTTTGCTGCAACATTACAGCATACAAAGTTTTCCGATGGAAAATAAAAACACAAAATACCTACTCTAAATCATGTTGATGACAAAAGTGATGACACCTATATAATAGAGCATTTTAAGTAAAAAAAATACAGAAAAAAGAAATAAGATAAAATTACATAAAATAAGGGCTCTAATGCAAAAGAAAAATACTCATGATATGCCATTATCAGGATTAAAGTGGCCAGAGTTATCGGAAATTATATATAATTTCCACACTGTAAGCAAAACTCACAAATTCCATGGAACAGAATCCGTATTTATTCACTTCATATCTGAGTGGTTTTCTAGTGAGTTGTATGTTTTTGCTTTTCTATGAATTTCAAAGAATCAGAGACCTGAAAAAAAGGTCTGACACCAGTTCCGTTTCTTTTATAAATGCATAACATTGAACAAAATAATTTATTTATATACATTAAAGTTTTTACCTTTTGACAATGCTGGACTATGAGAGTCAAAAAGCCAATATCCTTTGGGTAGCCAGAAATGAATATGCTAAATTGAGAGCTACGTCGAAATTTGGTTTTATCTGATCATGTACCTTATGTTCTCTGAACAATGCAGGTTCCTGGCACCAACAGTGACAGTCAGTAAACTCATTTTCAGTAGTAACTTTGGAATACAGATCTCAGGGCATAGACAAGCTATGAAATTCACATGTACCTTAATAAACCAGTGAGCTTATTAACCAACTTTAGGTTGTTCCTTTCTCAGATTAAAGCAGCAACTTGTATGAAAAATAGCCTCACATTCACCTGTTTCTTTTTTTTTTCCTGTAACAGAAATACATTTTGTTTTTTGGGGTTTTATTTTGGGAGGGGGGTTGTATTTTTTTTTATTTTCTACATTCTTTGTTTACATTCAAATAATTTCCCCTTTCCCTGTTCCCCCTCCCCATAAATCCAATATGCCCTCTTCCCTCTGCCCGTTCCCCTATCAACCCCCTCCTACTTCTTTGTCCTGGTACTCCCCTACATTGCTGCATCAAGCTTTTCCAGGACCAGGGCCCTCTCCTTCCTTCTTCTTGGGAATCATTTGATATGTTAATTGTGTCTTGGGTATTCAGAGCTTCTGGGCTAATATCCACTTCTCAGTGACTGTATTCCATGTGTATTCTTTTGTGATTGGGTTACCTCACTTAGAATGATATTTTCCAGTTCCAAACATTTGCCTAAGAATATCATGAACTAATTGTTTTTAATTGCTGAGTAGTATTCCATTGTATACCACATTTTCAGTATCCATTCCTCCACTGAACAGCATCTGGGTTCTTTTCAGCTTCTGTCTATCATAAATAAGGCTGCTATGAACATAGTGGAGCATGTGTCCTAATTGCATGCCAGGGAATCCTCTGGGTATATGCCTAGGAGTGTTATAACAGGGTCCTCCAGAAGTGTCATGTCCAGTTATCTGAGGAACCACCAAACTGATTTCCAGAGTGGTTGTACCAACTTGCAATCCCACCAGCAGTGGAGGAGTGTTCTTCTTTCTCCACATCCTTACCAACACCTGCTGTCTCCTGAGTCTTTAACCTTAGCCATTCTGACTGGTGTGAGGTGAAATCTCAGGTTTGTTTTGATTTGCATTTCCCTAATGACTAATGATGTTGAGCATTTCTTAAGGTGCTTCTCAGCTAGAGCTCCTGTCTTTTAAAGGACTTTCCATTTACATTCTATTTGGAGTGTCTTAAGATGTAGAGCACTTAGAATTTCCTACAATAATCTTCTATCTTTGTTTGAATGCAATTTCCTAAAAAGCAAGATAATTAAGCCTCTCATCTAATGTGGTTTTCAGGCTAACTGATAGACTTTATATGCAGGAAGAAAACTCAATATCTCTGAGTCAGAAACACTTTCTTTCACCTTGAGCTAGTTACTCCTGTTCCTTTTTTTTCCCTTATTAGTTGCATGACTTCCATCTATTAAACAAATACAATAATCTAAAAACATGCAAAGAAAATGAATGGTCCACCTAGAGTTCTATTTTCACTAATTCGTATCTCAAAAATCAGTAAGGAAAAGACAGTGAGGATAGTTGTGAATACCTTGAGAATTTATCTAGAACCATGTGAGTGAGTTAGTTATGTAGTAACTTTACTGTTTGGACAGAATTGTACACATACATACAGACATGCATACCTATACATGTGTGCACATTCACAGTCAACTATGGAGCCATGCATTATTACACTCAAGTATAAATGTTCAGTGCCAAAACATAGCTCTTTTCTAATTGCAATTCCTTAGTTAAGTTAATAGAGAAGTGCACTGTGAAGATGCATCTCACAGTGAGAAGAAAATTTCACCCATGAATAACACATCCCTTAGTGTGGTGATTAAATTAACAGAATTGTAATTAAATATGTGGAAATTGTTGGTTTGAGAAGCTTTTCTTATACAGTGTCTCATTATTTGGTCACAAGCTTTCTGGAGGAAAGACCTTACTCTTATGCTGATTCAAATTACCTTAATAGTAACAAAACTTTATTTTGTTAATATTTGTTTATCAAATGGAATCTGTAATAAATTCCAGATAGAAAAATCTATAAAGGTATACATGCAGTTACATTTTATATTTTGTGGTAATTTCTTAATATTAGTCACATTATGAACAGCAAAAACAACTTTTATTTGGTTTTAAACATAGCATTTAATGAGAAATATTGATTCCAATTTGGCATGGTGTCACTCATCTGTTATCTCAGCACCCTTTTATTTTTCTTTATTTTCTTAAATGTCTTTGCCTGTTTTGTTACTTTTTATTAGATATATTCTTTAGTTATATTTCAAATGATGTCCCCTTTCCTGGATACCCCCCTCTCTGAAAATTCCATAAGCCCTCTTCCCTCCCCCTGTTCCCCAATCACCCCCTTCCTAATTCCCTGTTCTTGTATTCCCCTATACTGCTACATTGAGCCCTTCCAGGACCAGGGGCCTCTCTTTCCATCTTCTTGGGCATCATTTTATATGAGAATTGTTACTTGGGTATCTTGATCTTCTGGGTTAATATCTACTTCAGGAAGATCAAAGACCAACTCTGGATCCACAATGAGTTCAAAACTATCGTGCAATATATAAAGTCATGCCTCAGAATCTGAAAACTGTTGTAGACAGCATACTTTTCTTATTTAGTCTGCTTGCTTCCAAGACAAAGGAACTGCCTTTGCTTCTTGGAATGCTTACAGCAGGAAACTTGGCAGTTTTGTGGCATACTTATATACATCGTGGCATATATCAACAAACACAAGCACACTCACATACCCACCTTACACTTTAAAACCAATATTAATAAATGTCTTTATCTTGTCAAAAATATATATTGATAACAGCTCATTAAGAGAATATTATAGTCATATAAAAACAAATTTCTAGATTATATAGATTAAGTGATCAACATTTTTAGTGAAGAGATAGAACATGCTTATCAATCTATATCAGATCTTATCTATATATTATATTAAATATATAGATTCCTAAGGATTTGCTTTCTGTTAGATTCTAGAAGGTATTCAAGAAGACTTTATTATAGCACCTAATGTTTTGCTGTGGATTGAATATTCTAGCCAATAGAATACTGCCAATTGAATACTGTATTCAATTATCTAACTACTAGTATTTTCTTATAAAATATACAGAGATTCAAATTCTGTTTACATTATTCTTTTGTCATCTGCCTCCAAAGTTATTTAAGACTTCTGAGTGTGCTACTAAGTAGTAACACATGGATTATACCCCTGTTCAAATAGTATACTTTGAATAATCAGTTAATATATATGAAATAGGTCAAAAAGATTTTTACTCTGTCTAAATTGAGTAAATGATTGCCTTGTTATAGCTGTTAGTCCAACAACTCTTTCAAAGTGATATATGAACAGACCGCAGACATTGCAGGTTATTACCACTGTTTATCTTCCAGAACATAATGGTTAAGGCCCTATTTTGAAGATAACACATAGTTGAGACAAAAAACATGAAGTGAGTATAGACTGCTCCATTCTTAGTAGCTATCTTTTATAGGACTGGAAGGTCTGTTCACTCTATCAGAGGATTAAAAAAAGAATTTACCAATTTTTTCTTAGGCAAGCTTTGTCAACAACAATTACAGGTGTCCTGAGAAGATATGCACTTCTATGCAAAGTAAAATTGTTAGTAGAGTAGTAACCAACTACTTTATGATTGAAATACATCCCACTCTATAAGATGGAGCCTATACCAGACACCATTATCAGGGCTAAGAACCTGTGGCTAGACATGTCATTGTCCCTAGATGAAATCCTGCTAGTGTTTTTCTGCTACACATATTAAATAGACTTCTAATGAGTTAGTGTTATATAGAGAGATACTTTGATTGTTCAGTACTCATCAGAGAAACTACTTCATGAAGTCAACTGCAACTCGCACAGATACAAGTTACAGAGGAATAAAAGATATGCCTAATCATAAATGGAACATCTATATTTCACCTATGTCTCAGGAAACATCTCAAGTGATTGAACCATAGAAACATGGGAAAATTCAAGGAATGTGCCATCTAGATCCAACTGAACGCAAACATGAATTCACAGAGACTGTAACAGCATGGACAAAACTTAACCAAGTTCAATATTTCATTTTACCGTATTCTCTGTTTACTGATAGGGTGCTGGATGAAATCATATAAAATGGTGTGTTTTGTATCTTCTAAAATATTTTTTCTATTACATGTGCATTAATTCATTAATTTCTAATTTTTTTTATTTTACTTCTAACTGTAAACAACAGGACTTACTTAGTGAGTCAGAGTCTCTGGCCAATGGGAATGTCATCTTTTAACCATGGATATGAGGGGGTCACAGCATGTTTGATGCTGAGGCAAGTTTATTCCAATCAATCACAGTTTTTATACCATTATCATAAAAGAATACAGTGGTTATTGTGAGGGTCAAAATAGTGGTAGTTGCCAGTGTACATGAGCATTTGCAAGCTATAGAAGACACATAAGCTTAATACCTAAGACTAGTTGCCCAGGCAAGCTTAGATGTGTTTTCCTGACTTCTAGGCAACAGAGACACAGAAGGTATCCTGAATGCCCCACTAACTGAGGGACAGCATCTCTTTCTCAGCAATTATACCCTAGCAGTCACAGATGTTAACCTCAAAACCCCGTGATGCATGCTTTTAAAAGGCACCTGAATTAAGTCACTTCTATGATTCATTGTGAATAATATTAAAACAAAGTATGAATCAAGAGAAAAAGCTAAATGACTGTTTAAAAAAATGACAGGTCTTGATTGATATTTTACTTAAGTATTTTAAACCTTAACCTCTGTTAATAAGTGCTATCCATCCCACACCAGCAGACTTTGCTATGCCCATGACAAATAGGAGTGAAACTAGTACTAAAGTTTCCCTGCCTAGTTGGGATTGGTGTCAAAGTCCTAGGTGTTCCCGGCTTGTGGATCCAGAATAATAGGAACCTGATGTAGGCAATGTTGAGGCACCAGATGTACAAGTACAATAATGACTTAAAGAATCTAGGTACTTCAGTTTCTTCTGTTTCTAATGGGTAAAGAAAAAGTTTTGAGTATAGAAAAAGGAAAGTAAGGTTGGGGGATGCAGTATTTAAGTCATGTAGTGTCAGAAACAGATTGCTTGGTGGTTAGGTCTTTCTTAGAGGCTGTCTTTTCTGGGATAGGGAGAGGGTTTAACAGTTTTTTGGGGGACAAGTGATGTCTAAGACCCTGTTACTGGTGACCCAAAATCTCTGGATGGTGAGCATCATCCTGGGGTCATTACCAGACACATAAAGGCTGAGTCCCTTATATCCCATACATTATGTATAATGGTTTTTTTATGTTAGTTTGAATGGGGTTGATATTTCCCAGATTTTCAGAGTGTTTCTGCATCCTCTGTAACTGAATAAAATTATTGTTTTCAGTGACCCAGGGAGCTAAAGTTCCACAGCCCCATGTAGCATAAAAGTACATATCTTGACCCTAGAGTCAGGGTTTTCATTTGAGGGACAGACAAATAATTGAAGGGTGGCCAAATCATTTTTAATCCTCTGAATTCTACATCAAAGAGACCTAGAGAATGAAGGAACATGCATACTTTCAGACTTTGAGTGTCTATTCTTTGTTGGTCTATAAAGTTTTCATAAGTCAAATTTCAGGGTGGGAATACAATAGGCAGAGGTATTAACAATTAGGCTCCTCTCTGCCCTGCAGAGAAGGCAGAATCACCATCTTTGTCCCCAGCTGGACCAGTCAGGCCACTCCAGGTACTGAGCTATCCCAACTGAAAGACCTCGGGGTGGGAGGGGGAGGGGAGGCAGACAACCGAGCTGCGGGCTGCCGCCTGCTCCTAGGAACTGGGAGAACAGCTGTACCTCCTTGGGCCTCCAGACGTGGGTACTCTGCCTTGCAGAGAAGGCAGAGTCACCATCTTTGTCCCCAGCCAGACCAGACCGGCCACTCCAGGTACTGAGCTATCCCGAGTGTAAGACCTCGGGGGTGGGGGTGGACGCATAAAACATGAGCTGCTGGTTGCCACCTGTACCTAGGAACTGGGAGAGCCACCATTCCTCTGAGGGCCAGCTTGACGCGGGTTCTCTGCCCTGTGGAGAAGGCAGAGTCACCATCTTTGTCCCCAGCAGATGAGAAAGGCCACCCTAGGCACTGAGCTATCCTGAGTCTAGGACCTCTGGGACACAGGCAACTGAGCTACTGGCTGCTGCCTGTGCTCAGGAACTGGGAGAGCAGTGGTTCCTCTGTGTGCCAGCCAGTCGTGGGGCTGGTACCCTGAGGGATCCCCGCTGCCATCCTTGTTCTCTGACAGAGCATACAGGCAGTACCAGGTTCAGTCCACAGAGACAACCCAAGCATAACATTGCTTGGGGCAGGACACACCACGGCTCCAACAGCACCCAAGAGGAGGGTAGCACATCAGCAATCTCTGACAGGGGAAACCCAGTCATCTAGTGTTACAGAACTAGCCCTACAACCTCACAGGAGGCTCAAACACCAGCCAGAGACAAGACCAACTAACACCAGAAATAACAAGTTGGCAAAGGGCAAATGCAGGAATGCTACTAACAGAAATCTAGGCAATAATGCAGTGTCTGAACCAAACTCTCCAATATCAGCAAGTCCTGGTGACACAAACACACCAGAAAAACAAGATTTGGATTTAAAGTCTCTGGTCATGATGCTGCTAGAAGAACACAAAAAGGACATAAATAATCTCTTAGAGAAATACAGGGGAACAGGAATAAGCTAGAAACCTGTATAATGGAAACACAAAAACACTTAAAGAAATTCAGGAGAATAAGGCTCAAGAGATAGAAGCCAATAAAGAAGAAACACACGCACAAAACAAAACAAAACAAAACAAACAAACAAACAAATAAACAAAAAACTTAAAGAAATGCAGGAGAAAGTGAGTCAAATGGTAGAAGTAATGAAAGAGGAAACACAAAAATCTCTTAAAGAAGTAAAGGAAAACACAAACAAACAAATGAAGGAACTGAGCAAAACCATCCTGGATCTAAAAACAGAAGTAGAAACAACTAAGAAATCACAAAGAGAGACAACTTTGGAGTTAGAAAACCTTGAGAAGAAATCAGGTGCCATAGATGCAAATATCAACAACAGAATACAAGAGATGGAAGAAAGAATCTCAAATGCCAAAAATACCATAGAAACCATGGACTCAACAGTCAAAGAAAATGCAAAATGCAAAAAGCTTGTATCCCAGAACATCCAGGAAATCCAGGACACAATGAGAAGTCCAAACCTAAGGATTATAGGTGTAGATGAGAGTGAAGATTTACAACTGAAAGGGCCAGCAAATATCTTCAACAAAATTATGGAAGAAACCTTTCCCAACTTAAAGAGAGAGAGAGGCTCATGAATATACAAGAAGCCTACAGAACCCCAAATAGACTGGACCTGAGCAGAAATACCTCCCGTCATATAATAATCAAAACCCCAAATGCACTAAACAAAGAAAGAATATTAAAGGCAGTAAGAGAAAAAAGCCAAGTAACATATAAAGAAAGACCTATCAGAATCAAACCAGACTTTTCACCAGAGACCATGAAAGCTAGAAGATCCTGGGCAGATCTCATGCAGACTCTAAGAGAACACAAATGTCAGCCAAGACTACTATACTCAGCAAAACTCTCAATCACCATAGTTGGAGAAACCAAGATAATCTATGACAAAACCAAAATTACACAACATCTTTCCACAAACTCAGCTCTACAATGAATAATAGGAGGAAAATTACAATACAAAGAGAGAAACTACACCCTGGAAAAAGCAAGATAGCTATCTTCTTTAAGCAAATTATAAAGAATATAAAATTATTAAATCAAATATAAAATTAACATTAAAAATGACAGGAAGTAATAATCACTATTCCGTAATATCTCTTAACATCAATGGACTCAATTCCCCCATAAAAAGATATAGACTAACAGACTGGATAAGGAAACAGGACCCTACATTTTGCTGCATACAGGAAACACACCTACATGTCAAAGACAAAAACTACCTTAGAGTAAAAAGCTGGAAGAGAATTTTACAAGCCAATGGTCTCGGGAAACGAGCCGGAGTAGCCATTCTAATATCAGATAAAATTGACTTTCAACCTAAAGTAATCAAAAGAGACACTAAGGGACACTTCTTGCTGGTCAAAGGAAAAATCCACCAAGAAGAACTTTCAATTCTGAACATCTATGCACCAAATGCAAGGGCACCCTCATTTGTAATAGAAACTTTACTAAAGGTCAAAGCACACATTGCACCTAACTTAATAATTGTGGGTAACTTCAACAGTCCACTCTCCTCAATGGACTGATCAGGAAAACAGAAACAAAACAGGGACACAATAAAGCTTCGTGAAGCTTTGGACCAAATGGATTTGACTGATATTTATAGAACATTTCACCCAAAAGCAAAAGAATGTACCTTTTTCTCAGCACCTCATGGTACCTTCTCCAAAATTGACCATATAATTGATCACAAGACAGATCTTAACAAATATAAGAAGATCGAACTAATTCCATGCCTCCTATCAGATCACTATGGAGTAAGAGTGGTCTTCAATAGCAACAAAAACAACAGAAAGCCTACATACACATGGAGGCTGAACAATACTTTACTCAATGACACCTTGGCCAAAGAAGAAATAAAGAAATAAATCGGAGACTTTTTAGAATTTAATGAAAATTAAGACACAACATACCCAAATCTATGGGACACAATGAAAGCAGTGCTAAGAGGAAAACTCATAGCCCTGAGTGCCTCCAAAAAGAAAATGGAGAGACCATACACAAGCAGTTTAACGACACACCTGAAAGTCCAGGAATAAAAAGAAGCCAATTCACCCAGGAGGAGTAGAAGACAGGAAATCATCAAACTCGGGCTGAAATCAATAAGTGGAAACAAAGAGAACCATGCAAAGAATCAACGAATCCAGGAGTTGGTTCTTTGAGAAAATCAACAAGATAGATAAACCCTCAGCCAGACTGACCAAAGGGCACAAAGAAAGTATCCAAATTAACAAAATTAGAAATGAAAAGGGGGATATAACAACAGAAACTGAGGAAATCCAAAAAAATCATCAGATCCTACTACAAAAGCCTATACTCAACACAACTGGAGAATCTGTAGGAAATAGACAATTTCCTAGACAGATATTAAATACCAAAATTAAATCAGGACCAAATAGATCATAGAAGGGGCCATACAAAGACTTCCAACCAAAAAAAGCACAGGACCAGATGGTTTCAGTAAAGAATTCTATCAGACCTTCAAAGAAGAACTAACACCAATACTCTTCAAACTATTCCACAAAATAGAAACAGAAGGAAGAGGCAAGAGGGGCTTCCGGGTGGCCAGCGGGGAGAAGTCAGTGTGCTCTGGTGAATCCAGCGGGCCACAGGAGGAGCCTCCAGGTGTCTGCTTTGGGATCTGAACAGCCTGGGCCACAGCACTCGGTCTCCAGGAAGTTCGGGAGACCTGGTGTGCACCCAGAGGCAGTCTAGGAGCGCGCAGCTTGCTCTGGTGGCACGGAGCTTAGGTTCCAGTCCTGAGGCCTGTGGAGAAAGAGGAACAGTCCTCCACTGCTGGTGGGGCTGTAAGATTGTACAACCACTGTGGAAATCAGTCTGGAGGATCCTCTGAAAACTGGACATGAGACTTCAAGAGGACCCTGCTATACCTCTCCTGGGCATATACCCAAAGGATTCCCCGGCATGCAATAAAGACACATGCTCCATTATGTTCATAGCAGCCTTATTTATAATAGCCCGAAGCTGGAAAGAACCCAGATGCCCCTCAAAGGAGGAATGGATACAGAAAATGTGGTATATTTACACAATGGAATACGACTCAGCAATTAGAAACAATGAATTTACAAAATTTTTAGGCAAATGGTTTGATCTGGAAAATATCATCCTAAGTGAGGTAACCCAATCACAAAAGAATACACATGGAATGCAATCTCTGATAAATGGATATTAATAAGCCCAGAAGCTCTGAATACCCAAAGCACAAATTGCATAACAAATAACTCCCATGAAGAAGTATGGAGAGGGTCCTGATACTGGAAAGGATTGATCTAGCATGGGAAGGGAATATAAGGACAGAGAAAAAGGAGGGAGGTGATTGGAGAAGGGATGGAGAGAAGAAGGATTATGGTACATATGAGGAGGGGGGATCCAGGAAAGGGGAAATCATTTGGAATGTAAACAAAAACTATAGAAAATAAAAATATAAAAAAACAAAACAACAACAACAAAAAAAGAAATAGAAGGAGCACTACCCAATTCCTTCTATGAAGCCACAATTATGCTGATATCAAAACCACACAAAGATCCAACAAAGAAAGAGAACTTCAGACCAATTTCCCTTATGAACATTGATGCAAAAATACTCAATAAAATTCTTGCCATCCGAATCCAAGAGCACATAAAAATGATCATCCACCATGACCAATAGGCGTTATCCCAGGGATGCAGGGGTGGTTCAATATACAGAAATCCATCAATGCAATCCACTACATAAACAAAGTCAAAGAAAAAAGCACATGGTCATTTCATTGGATGCTGAAAAAGCATTTGACAAAATTCAGCATCCTTTCATGCTTAAAGTCTTGGAAAGAACAGAAATTCAAGGCCCATACCTAAACACAGGAAAAGCAATATACAGCAAACTGGGAGCCAGCATCAAGCTAAATGGAGAGAAACTTTAAGCAATCCCACTAAAATCAGGGACTAGACAGTGCTGCCCCCTTTCTCCTTATCTTTTCAATATTGTACATGAGGTACTAGCTTGGGCAATTAGACAACATAAGTAGCTCAAAGGGATACAAATTGGAAAGGAAGAAGTCAAACTATCATTATTGGCAGATGATATGATAGTCTACCTAAGTGACCCAGAAAACTCCACTAGAGAACTCCTACAGCTGATCAACAACTTCAGCAAAGTGGCAGGTTATAAAATCAACTCAAGCAAATCTGTAGCTTTCCTATACTCAAAGGATAAGCAGGCTGAGAAAGAAATTAGGGAAATGACACCCTTCACAATAGCCACAAACAGTATAAAGTACCTTGGAGTGACTCTTACCAAACATGTACGACAAGAACTTCCAGACTCTGAAGAAGGAAATTGAAGAAAACCTCAAAAAAATGGAAAAATCTCCCATGCTCATGGATCGGCAACATTAATATAGTTAAAATGGCCAATTTGCCAAAAGCAATATACAGATTCAATGCAATAGTCATCAAATTCCCAACTCAATTTTTCATAGAGTTAGAAAGAGCAATTCTCAAATTCATCTGGAATAACAAAAAACCCAGGACAGCTAAAACTAGATCAACACAAGAACTTCTGGGGGAATCAGTATCACTGACCTCAAGCAATAGTACAGAGCAATAGTGTTAAAAAGTGCATGGTCTTGGTACAGTGACAGGTAGGCAGATCAATGGAACAGGATTGAAGATCCAGAAATGAACCCACACACATATGGCCACTTGATCCTCGACAAAAGGGCTGAAAACATCCAATGGAAAAAAGATAGCCTTTTCAACAAATGGTGCTGGTTCAACTGGAGGTCAGCATGCAGACGAATGAGAATTGATCCTTCCTTGTCTCCTTGCACTAAGCTCAACTCCAAATGGATCAAGGACCTCCACATAAACCCAGACACTCTGAAGCTAATAGAAAATAAATTGGGGAAGACCCTGGAGGGCATTGGTACAGGGGGAAAGTTCCTGAACAGAACACCAATAGCATATGCTCTAAGATCAAGAATTGACAAATGGGGCCTCATAAAATTACAAAGTTTCTGTAAGGCAAAGGACATCATCAAATGGAGAAATCAGCAACTAACAAATTGGGAAAAGATTTTCACCAACCCTACATCAGATAGAGGGCTAATATCCAATATATACAAAGAACTCAAGAAGTTAGACCCCAGAAAACCAACTCACCATTTTAAAAAATGTGGTAGAGAGCCAAACAAAAAAATTTTCACTAGAAGAACTTCAAATGGCTGAGAAGCATCTTTAAAAATGCTCAACTTCATTAGTCATTAAGGAAATGCAAATCAAAACAACCTTGAGATTTCACCTTACACCAGTGAGAATGGCTAAGATTAAAAATTCAAGAGACAGCATGTGTTGGTGAGGATGTGGAGAAAGAGGAACACTCCTCCACTGTTGGTGGGGTTGCAAATTTTTATAACCACTCTGGAAATCAGTCTGGTGGTTCCTCAGAAAACTGGGCACCTCACTCCCGAAAGATCTTGCTATACCACTCTAAGGCATACCCAGAGGATTCCCCAGCATGTAATAAGGATGCATGCTCCACTATGTTCATAGCAGCCCTATTTATAATAGCCAGAAGCTGGAAAGAACTCAGGTATCCCTCAACAGAAGAATGGATGCAAAAAATGTGATATATATACACAATGGAGTACTATTCAGCCTTTAGAAACAATGAATTCATGAAATTCTTAGGCAAATGGATGGAGCTGGAGAACATCATACTAAGTGAGGTAACCCAGTCTCAAAAGATCAGTCATGGTATGCACTCACTAATAAGTGGATATTAGCCTAGAAAACTGGAATACCCAATACACAATCCACACATGAGGTGCAACAAGAACGGAGGTATGGCCATGGTTCTGGAAAGACTCAGTGTAGCAGTATAGGGCAAAAGCAGAACAGGGAAGTGGGAAAGGGTGGATGGGAGAACAGGAGGAGGGAAGGGGTCTTATGTGACTTTCGGGGATGGGGGGCAGAAAAGGGGAAATCATTTTGGAATGTAAATAAAAAAATTCATGAAAGAAAATAAAAAAAGAAAAAAGAAAAAAGAAAGAAGTGTTCAAATGCTTGAATATTTGTTAAATGATATGAGGATCAGCATGAATTTAAGTAAAGAGATCTACTTTGTCTATGAAGAAAAAACAAAAAAACAAAAAAATAATTAGGCTCCTGTCTGTATTTCAAACCATACTTCACATGTGTTGTACTGGAGCTTGTGCCTCAGCATCTGGAGGCAACACAAAATAGAAATCTTTTAACCAGTCTTAATTTTTTTGTTTTGTTTTATTTATGTTTAATCAAAAACATTTTAAGCTGTAATTTTAAGTTTAACTTGTTGTGCAGCAATAGATAACAAATACAGTGTCCAAATCAGTTAACTAATTATTGCTTCTTTGTATTTTTCCCATTTCTAGTTTCCCCTCCACATCTCTTCTCCCCCCTGTTTCTATGAAGGTGCTCCCCTACATATAAACCCAATCCTGCCTCACAGACCTAGCATTTCTGAACATTCACAGGATCAAGGACATTCTCTTCCAGTGATGTCAGAGCAGGCCATCTCATGCTACATATGCAGCTGAAACCATGTTTCCCTCCATGTTCACTCTTTGGTTGGTGGTTTAGTCGTTGGGAGCCATGGGGTGTCTGGTTAGTTGATATTGTTATTTTTCCTATGGGGCTCATATTAGTTTGGGTTCTCTAGAGTCACAGAATGTATGGATAGTCTTTATATAGTTAGAGAATTTGTCGATGACTTACAGTCTATAGTCCAACTCCCCAACAATGCTCAGCAGCAGCTGTGGATGGAAGTCCAATGATCTAGCAGTTTCTCAGTCCCACGAGGCAAGCAGGCAAGGAAGAGGTAGTAAATCTTCCTTCTTCCAATATGTTGTATTCCTTATATGTTGTATTCCTTATATGTTGTATTCCTTAGCTGCCTGCAGCTATTACGAACTGGTTTGCTGGAACAGAAGCTGAGGGATGGATAGGGAAGGGTCTAAAAGAAGAAGGGCCAAGACAATATTCACTGATCAAGGCCGGAAACTTTAATGGCACCAGACCTTTTAACAGTTTGGGCAAACCCTTCCCCCCAGACTCCGGGCTGTGTTCCGGTGGAAGTTGTCTAGCTTCTCTTGGAGGTCCTCATCTTGACTGCTCCGGCAGCTGTGTGGGTCACCTGCTTAATTCAGGAATTCCTAGACCTGGAGGAACAATGAACTTAACCTTTACTTCAAGCACTTCACCCTAGGTGAGCAGGATCCTGGCTATCTGGGAGACATTAGCCTTGACCATAGTCAAGAACACTCTTAGTACTCCACCCAAGGATAAAAATTCCTGCTTTAACCTACTTCCCTATTATGTCCTAATGGCAGATTCCTGCCCGAAGCCAGGGATTGTCCTTGACCAATGTCAAACTCCAACCATGTGCATGACTGCCCCAATATGGCTCTGTACACTTATATATCTCCAGCCAGTGTATAGCCCAGATTAAAGGCTGTAGGTCTCCAGCAGAGGAGACCACTATGCTTCAATATCTCCATACCAAGATCCAGGTCAGAAACTTATATCTCTGAGCCTCCAAATTAGGATCATAGGTGAGCCTTCCAATTCTAGACTGTAGTTCATTCCAGATATAGTCAAGTTGACAACCAGGAATAGCCACTACAATCCACCCCTTGTCAACTTGATACAAATAATATCTCATGTCCACATGAAACAATAACATGATTGTGAATACTCCTAACATGATATAACTATTCCTCGTACAATCGCAAACACATTTGTAAATTTACAATGGGGAAATGTCCCTTGGGAACATTCTTTTAGTGTTTCAATAACAATTGATTTTAAAGGGATTGGAAGAAAGATAAATGTATCTTTAACAAAATAAGATAGAAGTATTCTTATTACTTATAATCCTTGTTTCTGCAACTGTTTACATGGCCTTAGCTGGTATCTATAACTACCTTCCTCTGCTACCCATTCTGCATTTTCTTCACCTTCGGCAAGCACCTCAGCAGGTTTTGGCTCTTTTCCTGGAGGATTGAACCTTACCTTCATTCCTGATGGGTCTGTGTCCTTTGTCATCCTGCTTGGATTAGGCTGTTGTAGTTTCCCATTGACTTTAATCACAGGAGTTTGTAGTACTAAGAGATGCCCTAGGGAATCTCCTGCACTCCAGAGGAAATCCTGCTTACCTCCATTGTGGAGAGGCAATCCAATTTCCCCATGGTAATCTGGATCTATCACCCCTCCTAACACTGTTATTCCTTTCTTAGCCTGTTGGTTTAAGGGCATTAGAAGCCCAAAATGGCCAAGGGGAAGTCTGAGCTTCCAGTTCAATGGATGTTTGTTGTGACTCCTGGTAGGAGCACTCCCCACCTCTGGAACCAAAACTTCTAGGCCAGCAGAACCTAAATTTGTGGGGACAGGAAGCAAAAATTTTCCTAGAGGGTCACTAGGAGTGATAGTGAGTGGAACTATTCCCTTTTCCACCCCTTGATTCTTGGACCCATTGGTCCTGGCTATGGGAGAAACTGTACCATATATTGAATGCTGATTCAAAGCATATACTGCCTTCTGAAGAACTCTGCCCCAGCCCTCCATGCTGTTGCCACCTAATTGGCACTGTAACTATGTCTTCAAAAGTCCATTCCGTTTTTCTATCAGACCAGCTGCTTCAGGATGATGAGGAACATGGTAAGACCAGTGAATTTCATAATCGTGGGCCCACTGTCGCACTTCTCTGGCTGTGAAATGAGTTCCTTGGTCAGAAGCAATATTATATGGAATACCATGATGATAGATAAGGCATTCTGTGAGTCCATGGATGGTGGTTTTGGCAGAAGCATTACATGCAGGAAAGACAACTCCATATCCAGAATAAGTATCTACTCCAGTAAGAACAAAATATTGTCCTTTCCACGGAGGAAGTGATCCAATATAGTCAACCAGCCACCAGGTTGCTGGCTGGACACCTCGAGGAATGGTGCCATATCTGGGGCTCAGTATTGGTTTCTGCTGTTGGCGGATCTGGCATTCAGCAGCAGCTGTAGCCAAGTCAGCCTTGGTGAGTGGAAGTCTGTGTTGCTGAGACTAAGCATCACCTCCATATCGGCCACCATGGCCACTTTGTTCATGTGCCCACTGCACAATAACTGGGATGGCTGGGGAAAGAGGCTGACTGTCCACAAAACAGGTCATCTTATCCACTTGGTTATTGAACTCCTCCTCAGCTGAAGTCACCTTTTGGTGAGCATTTACATGGGACACAAATATCTTCACATCCTTTGCCCATTTGGAGAGATCTATCCACATACTTCTTCCCCAGATGTCTTTCTCACCAATTTTCCAATTGTGATCTTTCCATGTCCCTGACCATCCAGCCAATCCATTGGCTACAGCCCATGAGTCAGTGAACAATCATAAATCTGGCCATTTCTTCTTCCAAACAAACTGTAATACCCTGTGTACTGCCCGAAATTCTGCCCACTGTGAAGATTTTCCTTCACCTGTATCTTTCAGGCTTGTCCCAGAAAGGGGTTGTAATGCTGCTGCTGTCCACTTCTGGGTGGTGCCTGTATAATTTGCAGAGCCATCAGTAAACCAGGTCCTAGTCTTCTCTTCTTCAGTCAGCTGGTCATAGGGAACACCCCATGAGGCTATAGGTGCATGCTTGGCAGCAGATGGCATTGTAACAGGAGTAGAAACCATAGGCATCGGAGCAACTTCTTCATGTAACTTGCTTGTGCCTTCAGGACCTGTTCTGGCCCGATCATGTATATACCACTTCCATTTGATAACAGACTGCGTTATGACTTGCAGGGTCTGATAACACCCAGCTCATGATGGGCAGTTCAGGTCACATAGTAACTTGGTGTCCTATTGTCAAATGTTCAGTTTCCACTAAGGCCCAATAGCAGGCCAAGAGCTGTTTTTCAAAGGGAGACTAGTCTGCAGATGACAGTAGGGCTTTGCTCCAAAATCCCAAAGGTCTCTTCTGTGATTGACCTATAAGGGCCTGCCAGAGACCCCAAATAGCATCTCTATCTGCCACTGACACCTCAAGTACCATTGGGTCTGCTGGATCATATGGTCCATGTGGTAGTGCAGCCTGCACAGCAGCCTGGACCTGATGAAGAGCCTTCTCCTGTTCTGGGCCCCACACAAAGCTAGCAGCTTTCCAAGTCACTCAGTAAATAGGCCTGAGTAACACACCTAAGTGAAGAATGTGCTGTCTCCAGAATCCAAATAGACCCACTAAACGCTGTGCTTCTTTCTTGGTGGTGGGAGGGGCCAGGTGCAATAACTTATCTTTCACCTTAGAAGGAATATCTCTGCATGCCCCACACCACTGTATTCTTAAGAATTTCACTGAAGTAGATGGACCTTGAATCTTGGTCGGATTTATTTCCCATCCTCTGATACGCATATGTGTTACCAATGAATCCAAAGTGGTTGCTACTTCCTGCTCACTTGGTCCAATCAGCATAATATCATCAATATAGTGCACCAATGTGATATTTTGTGGAAGAGTCAAACGATCAGGTCCCTTCTAGCTAAGTTATGTTACAGGGCAGTAGAGTTAATATATCCTTGAGGCAAAACTGTAAAGGTATACTGCTGGCCTTGCCAAATGAAAGCAAATTGCTTCTGGTGGTCCTTATGTACAGGTACTGAGAAGAAGGTATTTGCCAGGTCAATAGCTGCATACCAGGTTCCAGGAAATGTGTTCATTTGCTCAAGTAACGACACTACATCTGGTACAGCAGCTGCAATTGGAGTTACTGCCTGATTTAATTTTTGATAGTCAACTGTCATCCTCCATGATCCATCTGCCTTCTGCACTGGTCAGATGGGAGAGTTAAAGGAAGATGTGGTGGGAACCACCACCCCTGCATCTTTCAAGTCCTTGATTGTGGCAATAATTTCTGCAATTCCTCCAGGAATACGATATTGTTTTTGATTCACTATTTTCTTTGGCAGAGGCAACTCTAAAGGCTTCCCTTTTGCCTTTCCAATCATAATAGCCCTCACTCCACAGGTCAGAGAACCAATATGAGAATTCTGACAATTTCTGAGTGTATCTATCCCAATTATACATTCTAGAACTGGGAAAATGACCATAGGATGTGTTCTGGGACCCACTGGACCTACTGTGAGTCGCACATCAGTCAAAACTCTTTAATCACCTGTCCTCCATAAGCCCCTATCCTAACTGGAGGGCAACAATGTTTTTTGGGATCTACGGGAATCAGTGTCAATTCAGAACCAGTATCCAATAGCCCCCGGATATTCTGATTATTTCCTTTCCCCCATTGTACAGTTACCCTTGTAAAAGGTCGTAGGTCCTTCTGGGGAAGAATTGGAGAAAGACTAACAGCAAAACTTTTAGGTGTCTTATCAAGATCCTTCTTCAGGGGAACCTGGACACCCCTTCATTCAAGGGGTTCTGGATCTGTATACTGGCTCAAGTCTGGAAATTGATCCATTGGCAAGATTGCCTTTTGCCATGATCCAGTGCAGCCTTCCTATCATTTGTTTGAGGATTTTTCTGCTTCTACAGATCAAAGAGATATGCAGTAGGTTTACTATGTATTTCATCCCTGGAAACACCATGATCAATTAGCCAGCACCAAAGGTCCAAACGAGTCATACCATTATAAGTTCCACCTCTCTGCCCATTATGGGGTATGTCATTATAAACATTGTTTTGTCTACACTGTCCATTATAATAACTACAATCACCTTGTCTCTGGCGATTCAATGCTGCTACCTGGCCCTTGTTAACTTGGGGCCCAATTAAACCCATTAAATTTAATTCATCTAATTGAACAGCAGCATCTCCAACCCCAAGGTCTGGCACAAGGAAAAGGGCAAGAACAAAACTCTTTAAATGTGCTGGTGCCCCTCTCACCAGTTTGCGTCTTATAGGACTGGTGAAGGGCATATCTTCTGGACCTTCCCACTGTGGAGGATTAGGTTTTACACAATGTATCCACTCTAGCATTACAATTTCCCTAAGTCGTAAAATCCCTTCATCAACACTAAGCCAAGGGATATCAGGCATCTCTAATTCCTTTTCAGTAGGCCATCTTTTGATAAATATTTCAGTCAACCAATCAAACAAACTTTTGACATCATTTTGAACTGTCCGAGCTTCCACATTAAAACTAGAATCTCCACTCAGAGAGCCCATGCCAATAAACTCAGCCTGCTCTAGTTTTATGTTCCTTCCACCATTATCCCACACCCTTAAAATCCATTCCCATGCATATTCCCCAGCCTTCTGCTTGAATGAATTAACAAATTCATTAAGCTCCTTATTAGTATAGTGTATTTCCTCATTGACTTCACTTTCCACCTCCCCTTTAGGGGCCTGCTTTGCCTTGAGTCTGGTTATAGGTCTAGAAGAAACTATTGGTGGGCTCTGAGAAACATCAATATTGTAGGCAAAAGTTACTGTTGCATTATCAGGCTTTGAGGGATTAATTTCCTCAGGTGGAGAAGGCATTATTTCAAGGGGTGGGGCTGAGGGTGCTACTCCTTCAGGTGGAGCAAATTCTTGAAAATCTGAAGGTTCAAAATTCTCAATTTCAACAGGGTCTTCCCACACATCCCATCCCAAATTATAGGATCCCATTCTTTGCCAATCAATACCCTCTGAGGTTGAGACTTAAATTTTCGCTGTAATTCAGCCAATCTTATAATGAGGGCTTCAGTTTGATTTTCTGCTACTTGAGCTCTATGGCTGCTAGAGAGTAGATTCTCTTCAAGGGCACACTTAGCAACTTTTAGATTGTTTATTTGAGTCTGGAGCTCTTCGATTTTATCACACAACTCCTTCCTTTCCTTCATTGTTTTTTCCCTGAGATGCTAAGAACAACCAGCCAGCAAATTCATTTTCCGATTTTTTCCCCAACTTGGAGAAAGTATTGTAAACCACTGAATCACCTAATTCCTCAAGATAATCAAAGGCATTAGCTTCTTTAAGCTTGAGATATAGTTTCATCCATGTGTCTTCAATATTCTCCAAGCTCCCAGGAGGGAGAGAATCTGGAGAGGTTTCAGTAGTTGAAGATGCTGGTGGACCAACCAACCAACTCCAAAATTTTGAAACATTCATCCTTATACTTTAACTCCCCTAGAACCACTCCTGGTACCAACTTCTGTATTAGTTTGTGTTCTCTAGAGTCACAGAACGTATGGATAGTCCTTTTATAGTTAGGGAATTTGTCAATGACTTACAGTCTATAGTCCAATTCTGCAACAATGCTCAGCAGCAGCTGTGGATGGAAGTCCAATGATCTAGCAGTTTCTCAGTCCCACTAGGCAAGCAGGCAAGGAAGAGTGAGTCAATCTTCCTTCTTCCAATGTCCTTATATATATCCAGCCAGTGTACAGCCCAGATTAAAGGCTGTAGGTCTCCAGCAGGGGGTTTGGCCCAGATTAAAGGCTGTAGTTCTCCAGCCTAGGGTGTGGCCCAGATTAAAGGGGTGTGCATCCATGCCTTTAATCCCAAATGATCTTGAACTGGGAGATCTTGTCTTAGCCACTGTGCTTCAAGATCTCCATACCAAGATCCAGGTCAGAAACATATCTGTGAGCCTCCAAATTAGGATCATAGGTGAGCCTTCCAATTCTAGACTGTAGTTCATTCCAGATATAGTCAAGTTTACTACCAGGAATAGCCACTACAGGGCTGCAAACTCTCAGCTCCTTCAGCTCCTTCAAAACTTCACTTAACTATGGCACTGGTGTGTCCAGTTCATTCTGATGTTTGACTGCAAGCATTAGCATCTATATTCAAGCTTTAGCAGAGCCTCTCAGGAGAGAGTTATATCAGGCTCCTGTAAGCAGGCACATCTTGGCATCTGCAAGAGTGTCTGGGTTTGGCAGCTGCATATGGGATGCATCTCGAGGTGGGGCAGTCTCTGGATGGCTTTTCCTTCATTTTCTGGTCTACTCATTGTCCCTGGTTTTCCTTTACAAAGGAGAAATTCTGAGTTTAAATTTTGAGATAGGTGGGTTGCCTCATCCCTCAATTAGGAGAAGTACCTAACCTCTGGGTATGGTCTCTGCAGGTTCTCTCTTAATTTTGTTGGATATTTCAGCTAATATTATCACTGATGTATCCTGTGAGCCCCTTGGTTTCCTGGCATCTGGGGATTTCTGGTGGCTCCTCCTAGTTCCCCATGTCTCAGTGCTACACACTTCTTTTCAATTTCCTGACCTTCTGTACATCTCCCCCTCTCCTCCCACAGCTGATCCTGTCCCCCCATTTTCCTCTCCACCTCCTCTCTCTCTCCCAGGTCTCTTCCACCACCTCCCATGATTATTTTATTCACTCTACTATGTAGCACTGGAACATCTATACTCTTGGTCTTCCTTCTAGGCTTAATATCCAATACATAAATGTATCTCAAGAAATTAGATGCCAGAGAAACAAATAACCCTACTAAAAATGGGGTACAGAGCTAAACAAAGAATTTTCATCTGAGGAATCATTAATGGCCGTGAAACACCTAAATACATGTTCCCCATCCTTAGTCAACAGGGAAATGCAAATAAAAATAACCCTGAAATTTCACCTCATATCTCTCAAAATGGCTAAAGTCAAAAACTCAGATGACAGCAGATACTGGCAAGCATGTGGAGAAAGAGGAACACTCCTCCATTGCTGGTGGGATCACAAGCTGGTACACCTACTCTGGGAATCAGTCTGGTGGCTCCATAGAAAATTTGACATAGTACTACTCGAGGACCCAGCTATACCACTCCTGGGCATATACTCACAAGATGCTCCAACATATAACAAGAACACATGCTCCACTATGTACACAGCTGGCTTATTTAATAACCAGAAGCTGAATAAAAACATATGTCCCTCAACAGAGGGATAGATACAGAAAACTTTATACAGTTACAGAATGGAATACTACTCATCTATTAAAAACAATGACTTCATGAAATTCTTAGACAAATGGAAGGAATTAGAAAATATTACGAGTGAGGTAACCCCATCACAAAAGAACACACACTCTATGTACTCTATGATGAGTGGATATTAGGAGAAAAGTTCAGAATTCCTATGATACAATTCACAGACCATATGAAACTCAAGAAGAAGGAAGACCAACTTTTTTTTTTTGAGAAATGTCCTTGCCTCCTCCTTCCTTCTCCTCCTCTTCCTCCCCTCCTTCACCTCCCCCTCCTCCTCCTCTCCCTTCCTGCTGCTGCTCCTCCTCCTCTTCATCCTCCTCCTCTTCTCCTTCTTCTTCGTCTCCTTCTCCTCCTCCTCCTTCTTCTTCTCCTTCTTCCTCTTCTTCTCCTCTTCCTCCTCCTTCTTCCTCATCCTTTTCTTCTTTATGTATTATTCATTTTATTTGTTCCAAATGTTATTCCACTTCCTGGTATCCCCTCCATATTCCCCCCTCCCCATCTTGCTCCTCTTGGCCTCTAAGAGGCTGTACCCTACCCACCCACCCACTCCTGCCTCACTCCTCTAGAGTCCCTTTCTCTGGGGTACCAATCATCTACAGAACCAAGAGACAACCCTCCTACTAATGCCAGTTGAGGCAGTCTTCTCTTACATATTTAGCAGGAGCCATGACCTGACCATGTACACTCTTTAGTTGATAGTTTAGTCACCAGGAGCTCTGAGGGTCTAGTTAATTTATACTGTTGTTCTTCCTATAGGGTTGCAATCCCATGTTGCTCCTTCATCCATCCCCCTGAATCTTCCATTGGGGGTCCCCAGGGTCAGTCTAATGGTTGATTTTGAGTATCTGTATCAGTCTTAGTTGCTTCCAGAGTTTCTCAGAAGACAGCCATATTGCATTCCTATCAGCAGACATATCTCAGCATCAGCAACAGTGTCAAGGTTGGGTGTATGCAGATGGAATGGATCATATAGTGGAGTGGTCTCTAAATGACATTTCCTTCAGCCTCTGATCCATTTTTGTCTCTGGATTTTCTTTAGACCAGGACAATTTTGTGTTAAAATTTTTGAGATTGGTGGGTGGCCCCATCCCTCCCCTGGTTGCCATGTCTATCTAGTGAAGGTAGTCTTTTCAAGATTTATCTCTCTGATGTTGAGTAGCTAATGTTATTTGCACTGACATCTGAAAGCCTCTTGCATCCCTGGTGTGTGCAATTCTCTAGTGTTTTCTCAATTTCTCACACCTACCAATACTTATATCTATTCATTCTTCTTGCAGTCTAGACTTCTCTCCTGTCTTTTCTTATGCTTGGTCTAATTTCCACTCTCTTTTTCCTCCTCCTTTTCTCCCCCACCCATGTCACTTCCTCTCTATGCCTCCTGTGATTATTTTGTTCCCCCATTCTAAGTGGGTTTAAAGCACCTAGACTTTGGCATTCCATTTTCTTAAGCTACAGATGATCTTTAAGTTGTATTGTGGATATTCTGAGCTTTTGGGAGAATATCCACTTATCGGTGAGTACTTACCATGTATGGCTTTTTGGGTCTTGGGTACCTCACTCATAATGATGTTTTCTAGTTTGCTTCATTTGCCTACAAATTGTGTGAAGTAGTCATTTTTAATAGTTGAGTAGAATTCCATTATTTAAATGTACCATTTTTTCTCTGTATCCATTCTTCCATTGAGGGACATCTGGGTTGTTGCCTGCTTCTGGTAGTATGAATAAATCACAAAGGCAAAGAACTCTAGAGATTGTGGGTTTTTTGTTATTTCAGGTGAAGTTGAGAATTGCTCTTTCTCTATCTGTAAAGAATTGAGTTGGAATTTTCATGGAGATTATATTGAATCTGTAGATGGCTTTTAGAAAGATGGCTACTTTTAACTATATTAATTGTACACATCCATGAGTATGGAATATCTTTTTATCTACTGAGGTCTTTATTGATTTTTTTTCTTTAGACACTTGAAGTACTTGTCATAAAAATCTTCCACATGCTTTGTTAGAGTTACTCCAAGATACTTTGTATTATTTGTGACTATTGTGAACGGTATTGATTCCACAATTTCTTTCTCAGCCCATTGTCCATTGTGTATAGAAAGGTTGCTGATTTGTTCGAGTTAATTTTATATCCTACCACTTTAATGAAGTTGTTTATCAGGTGTAGGAGTTCTCTGGTAGAATGTTTGAGTTCCTTATATATACTGTCTTAGAATTTTCAAATAGTGATACTTCAACTTCTTTCTTTCTGATTTTATTCCTTTGACATCCTGCTATTTTCTGATTGCTCTAATTAGAACTTAAAGTGTTGCATTGAACAAATAGGGAGAGAGTGGGCAGCCTTGTGTTGTCCCAGATTTTAGTGTGTTTTGCTTCAAGTGTCTCTCTATTTAATATGATGTTAGCTGTTTGCTTGCTGTATATTTCTTTTATTATTTTTAGGTATGTTCCTTGAATTCCTGATCTTTCCAACACTTTTAACATAAAAGGGTATTAAATTTTGTCAAAGGATTTTTCAGCATCTAATGTGAATACCATATGGTATTTTTCTTTGAATTTGTTTATATAGTGGGATACATTGAGGTATTCCCATATATTAAACCATTCCTGCATCACTGGGATGAAGCTTTCTTGATTTTGGCAAGTGATCATTTTGATGTGCTCTTAGATTCCACTTGGGAAGATTATAGAATATTTTTGCATCAATATTCACAAGCAAATTGGTCTGAAGTTCTCTTTTTTTCTAGTGGATGGTTTCCAGATCAGTATAACTGAGACTTCATAGAATGAATTCGGTAGTATTCCTGCTGTTTCTATTTTGTGGAATATTTTGTGATGTATTGGTATTAGGTCTGCTTTGAATATCTGATAGAATTCTGCAGTAAATGACTGCTTCTATTTCCTTAGGGATTATAGGACTTTTAGATTGCTTAATTTAGTCCTGGTTTAACATGGGTATGTGATATCTGTCTAGAAATTCTTCCATTTTATCTAGATTTTCCAGTCCTGTTGTGTTAATGCTTTTGTAGTAGGATCTATCGATTTTTTTAATTTCCTCAGTTTTGGTTGTCATATCTCTCATTTCATTTCTGGTTTTATTCATTTGGATACTGTCTCTGTGCCCTTTAGGTAGTTTGACTAAGGATTTTCTATCCTGTTGATTTTCTTAGTTGACCAGCTCTTCATTTTGTTGATTCCTTTTATAGAATTTTTTGTTTCTGATTGATTGATTTCTTGTCTGAATTTAATTATTTCTTAACATCTACTCTTGGGTTTGTTTGCCTCTTTCTCATCTAGAGCTTTCAGATGTTCTGGTAAGTAGCTAGTGTAGGGTCTCTCTAATTATTAATGAATGTGGTCAGTACTATGGATTTTTCTGTAGCCGCCCGCAGCCACATGTAAACTGGGTTACCTGTTGAGAGAATTTTGGGGTCATAGGGAAGAGTGGCGAAAAGAAAGTACGGCTAAGTCAATGTTCACTGATCAAAGCCGTAAACTTTAATGGCGCCGGACCTTTTAACAGTTCGGGCAAACCCTTCCCCCCAGACTCCAGGCTGAGTTCCGGTGGAAGTTGTCTAGCTTCTCTTGGAGGTCTTCGTCTTGACTGCTCCGGCAGCTGGGTGGGTCACCTGTTTAATTCAGGAATCCCTATACCAGGAAGAACAATGAACTTAACCTTTACTACGTGCACTCCACCCTAGGTGGAGCAGGATCCTGGCTAACTGGGAGAAGTTAACCTTGACCAAAGTCAAACTCTGACCAAGTGCAAGACTGCCCCAATATGGCTCTGTACATGTCCTCCCTTTTTTTATTAATTTGAACACGAGGAGGTAGAAAACAAGTGGATAAATATCCTTCATAAGAAGGCGGGCCTTAACCAGGAGGGGAAGCATTGACCGTAATTCCTCTTAAATATTGTATAACGTCTTTTTCAGAGGAGGGGTAATAGGCTCCCTTATTATTTTAAGGACAGCCTCTCGACGTTAACCCCTATGCAATTAGGTGTACTTCCTGGGGACTCAGAAGCAGAAATTCACCTCCCCATGCAGTGCTTTGCCTCGCACGTCTCGCTGGTACCCATGTTTGTTCAAAAACAAACACACATAGATCTGAGTTCTATGTGGCTCCCTCTTTGGAGATCCACTTGTGTAAGTTTTGAAGCCAGGGGGGTCTGCAAGTGTCTTTAACAGACATGTAATCTCTCCATCCAGGTGAGCCTGGGTGGAGACAGCCAGTCTGCTTAACAGACAAGGTCAAGAGTTAAAGGTGGAATAGGATTAACTTGTCCCAGAAGTATCCAATTCAGTTGTAAATTAACAACTTTAAGGATCCAAAGCTTGGCCTCTGAGGTGGGAGAGGTAGCCTTGTGAATCAAGAGATATGCTGTTACTTCTCAGGAAAAGTGGAGACTATATGTTAAATTAACACAGCTGGCTGAAGATTGTTAGCCATCTTCAAAATTGGAATCTTCAATATTGGGATTATTTCTAGACTAGTCTATGGTTAAGTCAGCTGAACACAATAAGGAGAAGAGTCATTTTAACTCTTCTAATTAATTTTTCCTAAGCTAGCATAACAGTCTCCATGTTCTGTCCCACAAAGTCTAAAAGCTTGAAGTTAGGCAATTTATCTAACCTGGGACATTTAACAATTGAGGTAAGTCAAGAACATATATCCAATATAGCTCTTATGTTACCATGGTCTGGGCATTCAGCAAGCACAGTCAGCATATCTTCTGCAGCATTCTGTGGAAAAAACAGAGGACATGCCTTCTCCCCCAATATTAAATCAGGATCATGGCATATGTTAGTAAGTGAATTCCTTCATTTCACCTAGACATCAATATGTCTAATTACAAGATGTCATATACATTTAGCAAGGAGTTTCTTGGGATCCAAATTTTAAAATTTTTTTTTTTTTTAAAAACATGCAAGCATAATTTAAATTATATGCACAGGGACACAATTTCCCCTCTCTTCTTTCTTCCAAGAAGATATTGTTTTATTAATTTAAGTTGGAACACAAAGTATAAACCATAACATAGGCAATAACTATGTAATTATATAAAATATAGTTGCTTTTTCTGTTAGAGCAGTTGCAACTAGACAGCCTAAAAATGAATCATTAGTCACATGTACATATTTTTTTTATCTTTTAAATTAGAAATATGAATATCATTTATCTGTAATAACTAAGTCCTCTAGGATTAACACCATTACGTGGTAGAGGTAGAAATTGAGGACATCAAGAACAAATCATTATAATTTGATGTGCACAAAATATAAAATTATTTCAAATACCTAAAGGACAGTCATTTAGAGAACATATCCTTTGTTCTTAGAAATTTGAATCACATTTGTACAAACTGTAGAAATTAAGAATTAGCAGTATTAAAAATGGACCAATTTTAAGCAATTATAAACCATGAGCTATGTATATCTACTATTATTAAAAGCTTGACCTTTAACATCTTAAAAATAGCTGCTATAGCACCCAATTCAGGTATCTGTGTTGAAGCAGGAAGAAACTTAAAGGAATAAACATGTGATCTGATGGTACAAATTATCTTTTGGATAACAATTATTAATTTTGCCTAAAAATGCTTGCCATGTAATAGATCAACCATTAATAATAAATTTGATTGTTGCTTGAAGCAAGGAACAAATGTTTCCTACCTTGAAAACAGAGGTTTAAGACCTTTTGTGGCAAGCTTAAAATGAGGTAAATATAAGATAAAGCCAATTAATATATCCTAACAACTTTTGAAAGCCATTTACCTAAAAATTCTAAAAGTCTATAGGAGCAAGGGCCTGTAACAAACATTCTATGAACATTATACACTGAAAATTTTAAGATCTTAACTTCTAGTATTGAAACAGAGACAAAACACTTTTTCTCACAAGACATAAGGCTGTTAGCCATTCCTTGAGGCAAAACTTTCTAATGAAATTGTTTTGTTGTCTCTTTAAAATTAGAAGCAAATGCTTTTATAATTATCAGAATGTAAAGCAAAAAACCAACCCTTTAAATTTACAATAATTTTATAGGGAGTAGACAGGCCAAATGTTAATGCTTTTATAGCCTCCTTGACCTTTCATAGATTTGAACTGCATTTTAACCCACACCTGGATAAGTCAAAAACTTTTTTTTTTTTTTTTTTTTTTTTTTTTTTTTTTTTTAAAGCCAAACACTCCCTAGGTGGGGCCTGTAAGGCAGAAACAATTTCTCAAAACTTCCTCACTAGCTTCCCCTGAGGCAGCTCTAAGCTTTGCATTAACTCAAATGTAAATTTTTTTTATCTGCCCTAGGATCCACCTTGAGTCCTTGGCAAGGACATTGTATGAGATTCCTCAAATGTAAATATCTTCTAATCTGAGCCTTTTATCTAAGACCAGACCCAAACCTACAAGGACAATTTAAGGATTAAACAAAAGAAGCCTGTAATTTCATGGTCAAAGGAACCTACTTGATATCAAATACATTTCTACAGAGATATCCTTTTTAATCTTGGAGGGTTAAATTTTGCTCCTACCATTGTAGCCTATAAACTTGTGGAAAAGAGGCAATGGGCCTCTAAAACCCATAGCTGCATCACTCTCAAAATTATCTTAATTACAAAATGTTAACAATTACGAGCCTGCAAACTGAAAACTGTAGCCAATGACACACTGATTTTTATTGTAACTCAATGTTTTCTTGCAATATTAGAGCACAATTGTAATTTTGGAAGCAAATCTCAATTTTAAACAATCTATTTTCTTTAAAATTAATGGCAAACACATATTTACAGCACAAGGTTTGTATGCCAGTTCTTATGTTCAAGTGTATAACAGTGTAACTTATTAAAGAGACAATATTTTAAATCTTAATCTTCATTAAGTCTAATCTCCAGGCCAAGATTCACATGAAACACCATGCCAATTTAGGAGCGTCCCAAAGGCCTGTATTTCCTGGATTGCGTCATGCCACGTGGTGTTCAAAATGGCGACTACCCTAAACTACCAGCCTTAATCGTCATGCCACGTGTTCAAAATGGCGACTACCCTAAACTACCAGCCTTAACCATCATGCCACGTGTTCAAAATGGCGACTACCCTAAACTACCAGCCTTAACCATCATGCCACGTGTTCAAAATGGCGACTACCCTAAACTACCAGCCTTAACCTGACTTTTGTTAATAACATTATACCTTTTAAATCATGTGCAGTGACTTAAGCCAATACTCTATAGTCAAGACATGCAAAATATACCTTTAAATCCAATTATAAACAAGAACAAGGCATGAGTGGCGTTAGGCCACGTGTAGTTAGTTAAGATAGCTCTAACACTGAATCACCAGTTTTAAACTAACCTTTTCTTAATAACACTATACCTTTTACATAATAACCAATTTATTTATAACTCTTTAGTCAAGAAATGTAAAGCCTTATATCATTAAAACCAATTAGAAACAAGTATAAAGCGACTACATGAATTTCACAAGCCAAACCAAAGTCTTCCCAAATCTCGAGGTTTCTGGGCTTTAAGAGCGGCTTTTTCCCCAGCCATGCTTGCCTCTTGGGTGAGTGAGCTACGCTGCTGCAGCGTGGCTTTGAATCAATCCCCACACAAACTGTGGCTAGCTCAAGAGGTTACCAGCAGATGTAATCTTTACCAATTTTTCCTTTTTAACATGAAACAGTCATTCACACAAAGACACAGAGAGGACATAAACATACACATAGACAGTCGGTGCACCGGGACAAACACGGAAAGATACACAGAAAGTTAAGCGTGCTTGTTAAGCAATTGCATCCATTTTCCTCTTTAAACAGCTCTTAGAAGCTGTGGACATATGCCTATTTTTAAAAACCCCTTTCTTTTCGCCGAAATCAGCTCTTACGAGCTTTGGGCAAATGCCTACCAAATTCCTTCCCCATATTTCCCTATCTTATCAACCCAAGCAGTCCTGCGCTGGGTCCACGCAGTATGCTTGAAAAACTGTATCCATTCCTGCACTCACAACCATAGACACGAATTCACTAGCGCTAGTTTTGCCCTCTATGTTGCTTACCGTGCGGACACCATTAATTTTCACCTTTTTCTGCGAAGCTTCGCTGGATAGGGCTACCTCAAGAAATTCTCTCGTGCCAGGTCTTCCCACGTTCAGGCGCCACTATGTAGCCGCCCGCAGCCACATGTAAACTGGGTTACCTGTTGAGAGAATTTTGGGGTCATAGGGAAGAGTGGCGAAAAGAAAGTACGGCTAAGTCAATGTTCACTGATCAAAGCCGTAAACTTTAATGGCGCCGGACCTTTTAACAGTTGGGGCAAACCCTTCCCCCCAGACTCCAGGCTGAGTTCCGGTGGAAGTTGTCTAGCTTCTCTTGGAGGTCTTCGTCTTGACTGCTCCGGCAGCTGGGTGGGTCACCTGTTTAATTCAGGAATCCCTATACCAGGAAGAACAATGAACTTAACCTTTACTACGTGCACTCCACCCTAGGTGGAGCAGGATCCTGGCTAACTGGGAGAAGTTAACCTTGACCAAAGTCAAACTCTGACCAAGTGCAAGACTGCCCCAATATGGCTCTGTACATTTTTCTGTTAGCACTGATTCCATTGTGACCCAGAAGATTTGTTATGCTATAGCTTCATTTTCATTAAATTTGTTCTTTATATCTTTGCTGCCCAAGTTATCATTAGGAAGAGAGATATCCAGATTCCATAAATATGTGTATCCTTTCTGTTGTTTTTGTATTTATTGAATTTCAGCCTTAATCTGTGGTGATCTGAAAGAATGTGTGGGATTAATTCAAACTTCTTGTATTTGTTGAGGCTTGTTTTGTGTCTGATTATATGGCAAATTTTGGAGAAGACACAATGAGGTGTGGAGAAGGTATATTATTTTGTTTTAGGGTGAAACATTCTGTAGAGATCTGTGAAATTCATTTAGTTCATATCTTCTTTTTTTTTTTGCCTTTTCTATTCAATATATTTTTTAGTTATATTTCAAATGATTTCCCCTTATGCCTCTGTTTAGTTGCCTCTGTTTAGTTGCTTTTTCATAATATGTCCATTGGTAAGGATGTGGTTTTGAGGTCTCCTACTATTATTTCATGAAGGATCAATGTGTCTTTTAAGCTTTAATAATGCTTCTTTTACAAATGTGAGTGCCTTTGCATTTGGAGCATAGATGTTCAGAATTGAGAGTTCACGTTGTTGGATTTTTTTTTATTTGGTATGTATGAAGTTTCCTTCTCCATCTCTTGATAACTTTTGCTTGAATATCTATTTTATTGAATATTAGAATGGCTATTCCAGTTTATTTTTTGGGACCGTTTGCTTGAACATTTTTAAAGCCTTTTATTCTTAAGTAGTGTCTGTCTTTCTCACTGGGGTATATTTCTGAGGTGGGAACCAATCTGATAGCCTTGTGTTCTGCTTAATACAACCCTTTCTAGACAGCACCTCCACATAACTCAGCCTTCACAGACCAAAGACTCAGTCTTATATTTGCATATCAAGCCAATCCTCCCCCTCAAGCTCCATTTGATAATCTCTTTTTGACAAATGAATCAGTGTTTGTCCTTAGCCATTTGACATTTAGAAAAATATAGGAAGTTTTTCTTTTTTTTCTTTTTTTTCTCTTTTTTTCTTAAATATATTCTTTATTTACATTTCAAATGATTTCTCCATTCTTGGTTTCTCCCTCCCTGAAAGTCCCATAAGCCCTCTCCCCTCCCCCTGTTCCCCAGTCAACCCCTCCCACTTTCCTGTCTTGGTATTCCCCTATACTGCTGCATCGAACCTTTCCAGGACCAGGGACCTCTTCTTGGGCATCATTTGATATGCGAATTGTGCTGTGGGTATTCCAAGCTTCTAGGAAATGAATTCAAAGACTTGTCTGTCTTTGTAAGCACAAACAGTAAGTTAGTCAGGTGGGAGGGATATTGCTCTAAGATTGCCATTTCCACCATGCCGGGGGCCCAACTTTACTGTCCCAGGCTGACCTTGAATTAAGGAATCAGTTTGACTTTGTAAGCACTAACAATAACCTTACCTGTGCTGGATCTTGCCCTGTGATCACCATTCCCCAAATCCCTTTATCTTATTTCTTAATATTTTTCTGATAAGCTGAACATTATTGTAGCTGCCTTTGTTTTAGGCCCATAAATTCCCCAATATAATTCATATTGTATCCATATAGTTTTGTGTATTTGAGAAATCCTCTTTATATATTTTTGAAATCATGCTTTAGAGTACTTACCACAGCTTTTTGGGATGTCTTGAAGGTCATAGCATTTACTATTTGTACGAAGAACATAGACACAACCTTGACTCCCAGACTTGTGTTGTTTCTAATTATTGTGTAGTCATTAACTTTGGAGAGAACCTTTTCTGATATCCTTTACAGTAAGACTATTTCTTAAAGGAGGAACATAAAGTAAATTATGTAAATTATTCTACAACAAAGCCCTATACACACAGCAAACATTGACACTTTTGAAGGCCCATCCCCTGCTAGCTCTGCTCTAGGAGAAGGAACCATGTCACACCATCCTTTCCATAGCAATGAATGACTAGGCAGTCCAGTAATTGGGGAAGGTAAGACATTCCAAGACCAAGAGAAAATCTCATTTTCAAGAGCATGTGGGTATACTTATCTAGTCCGTTAAATCTGTGGCAGGTAGATCCAAATCTTACAAATTTATGATTCCCTGAAGTTTATCTGAACTTTAGTTTACAAAGGGATATACATTACTCTTTATCACTGTATTGAAATGCAAATGTTAGAAAAAGTACTTAGCAGATGTCTATAACTCAACAGGTATAGACATGCCTTTGAGAGCTAGTAAAACCTGTAGGTTTGAGTTAAAAGATCGATCATTCTTTCTCAGTCAAAAGAGTAAGATATACAAATTGAACAGAGAAGTTTTTAGCATAATGAGAAGCACTTTAATTTCCATATTCAGAAGAAAACCAAAGATTCTTTGAGTTTGAAATCTTTAGCTTGTGAGTAAATTGCAAGCAGCCAGTGCTTTATTAGCATATTGGAACATGAATGATCAATGCTTTAGCTCTAAATTTTGAAATACTCATATGACAATAGCTTGTTGGGGAGAAGTATGAAACATTGTCCATTTCAAATATATCTTAAATCATTTTCTTATACTTCTATAACTTGCATTTATGTATCTTAAGACACCTTCTTAGACCCTCCAATCTTAAACATTTTCTTATACTCTACAACACTTATAATTTACATTTAACAACCTTGAATATATTTTATCTGAAGAATATTTTATTTCTAAATCATTTTATCATCATTCATGATTTTTAGGTCTTGTAACATTTATCACTTGCATTCATCAATCCTAAATATATTTTGAAACTCATAGACATTTCTTAGACTTTATATAATTTAAATATTAAAGGATTTGATTACTGTCAAGGTTACTAATTATCAATAACTGTTAGGTTTGAAGATAAAATGTGCCTTTTTGGACTGAAGCCATTTTATCATCAAAATAAAATTTTCCATAAAAATATTCCATAAAGAGATTAGAAACTTTTCTGTGCTTTACATGGTATATCTTTATAGACCATAAGTTTCCCATATGATTAAATTTAAGCTAATTCAAATGTCAGGACAGAAAAATGTTAAGAACTTGGAAAAAATGGCAAGGGCATTGACTAAGAAAGTTCTTATGTGTCAGGTTCTTTTGACAGAGTCCTTTGCCTTAAGAAGCTTTGCAGTTTTATCAGGTAGCATTTATCAATTGCTGATCTTAGAGCTTAAGCCGTTGATGTTCTATTCAGGAAATTGTCTCCTGTACCAATGCATTCAAAGGTATTTGCCACTTTTTCTGTGAAATGTAGTGTATCTAGTTTTATGTTGATATCCTTGATCCACTTGAAATCAATATTTGTGCAGGGTAATAAATATGTTTCTATTTTTGTCCTTCTACGTGTAGATATGCAGTTAGGACAGCACCATTTGATGAGGATGCATTCATTTTTATGTTGTATGGTTTTGACTTCTTTATCAAAACCCAAGCATCCATTGGTATTTTTTATAATATCTATGTCTTCCATTAGATTCCATTGATCAATGTGTCTGTTTCTGTACCAATTCCATGCAGTTTTTTATCTTTATTACTCTGGAGTACAGCTTGAAGGCAGGTATAGTGATTGATCTTGATTTTTTTTTTGCTGAGGATTGTTTTGACTATCTGGTTTTGTTTTGTTTTCATATGAAGATGAGAATTACTCTTTTACGATCTATAAAAATGTGTTGAAATTTTGACAGGGACTGCAATGAATCTGTAGATCACTTTAAGTAGGATGGCCATTTGAAAATGGATAAAGAAATGTGGTGCATCTACAGAATAGAATACTATTCAAGTGTCAAAAACAAAGACATCGTGAATGTTGCAGGCAAATACATGAAACTTGAGAATGTCATTCTGAGTGAGGTAACCCAGTCTCAAAAGGAAATGCATATTTGTGCTCACTTATAAATGGATATTTGCCATACACTATGTGCATCATGCTGCATTCCACAGACCCAGAGAAGTTCAACAAGAAAGCCCCAGAAAAGAAGATTGAATCTTACTTAGAATGGGGAATAAAACAATCAGAAGAGGCAGATTGAGGGATCCAACTGGTAAGGAAGGGAGATGGTGAGGGGGATGGGATCAGGTGTGGGGGAGGGCAGGAGAGGTAGTTAGATGGCCATGAATGTGAAAGAAAATAAGCTACTGAGGGGGATAAGGAGATGGAGAAAATTTCCAGAGCAAGACAGAGAACTAGGATAAGGGACATGCCCACGAATCAGTAGGGATAAACTTAGCTGTGACTTTTTCCATTGGGGATATATAACCAGAAGAGGCCACCTCCCCTAGCCAGGCAGTAACCCCAGTGGAATGACAGAGACACCAACCAAACCACAAAATTTTTAACCCAAAATTTATCCTGTCTACAAGAAATGCAGGGAGGGGGTGGATCAGAGAATGAGGGAATGACCTTCTAATAACTGAACCAGTTTGAGACCCATCCCTTGTTCAAGCACCAATCCCTGACACTACCAATAATTATCTGTTATGCTTGCAGAAAGGAACATGTTTGGGTCTGTGAGGCTCCCAAAAATAGACTCAGACAGATATTGACACCCACAGCCAAAGAGTGTATGGACTAGGGCACTGCTATAGAATAGGAGGAAGGATTGTGGGCTCTGAATAGGATAGGATCTCCACAGGAAGACCAACATAGTAAGCTAACCTGGACCGTCAGGGGACTTATAGACTGAACCACCAACAAAATAGCATATATGGACTGAACCTAAGTTTCTGCATTCATGCAGCAGATGTACAGGTTGGCCTTCATATGGATCCTGAACATCTGGATTGGGGAGTATTCTAGAAGCTGCTACCCATACATGAGCTGTGTTTTTCTATCTAAGCTGCCTTGTCTGGCCTCACTAGGAGAGAAAACACATAGCCTTGCATGACCTGAAGCACCAGGTCATACAGTGGTGAGTGCACCTGCTCAGAAGAGGAGTTGTGGGATATGGGTAGGCTAAGGGAGGGGGGACCAAGATGGGGGCTGTGAGTGGGATGTAAAGTGTATGTATGAGTAAAAAATAAAAAGGGATTGTGGCTGGAGTAAGTACCAGAGGTAGACAAACTGAAAGGAAGTGAGGTGGGTTTCAAGAGTCTGTGACTCAATGTTTTAAAGTGATTTTTTTTAAATAATGCAATCTAATATTTTTCATTAAAATTCCTTAAGTGTTATTGCTGTTATCATTGCTATATAGAGCAATATACCTGACATAATAAAAAGAAAAAGAAAAAATAGAAAAACCACAAAAAAATATAACTCAGGAATGCATACACAATTAAAATCATATTGAATTAAACAATAGGTGTGTTTTTTTTAAGATTTATTTATTTATTATATGTAAGTACACTGTAACTGTCTTCAGACACTCCAGAAGAGGAGTGTCAGATCTTGTTATGGATGGTTGTGAGCCACCATGTGGTTGCTGGGATTGAACTCAGGACCTTCAGAAGAGCAGTCAGTGCTCTTAACCACTGAGCCATCTCTCCAGCCCCAATAGGTGTGTTTTTAAATTGAAATGTTCTGTTAGCATATTCATTATTTTCATCAGCAGATCCATAGTTTTTCATATTAGGAATTTCCTGACCTTTTGTCATCATAATTGTTCCTCCTTCATGGGTCCATAATTTGATTGCTGTTACATATTACAATTTCTAAAGCCATTATAGTTATTTTCATTAAAATTTCCTCCATTGTAACCATCATATATTGATAACGACATTAAAATAGAGTATTTAGCAAGTTTTAAAATGTCCCATAACTTTATATATTTGAGTATTTTTCAAATATTTTTTTTGCAATATCAAAGTAGATTATCATTTTTTAAGTGTGAAATCATAAAACATAAACATATTTTTTGGAATATAACACCAAGTTTTAACAGGTTAAGAATAAGTTTTAGAAGATAAAATCATTTAAAGAATCCAGTGTTTTTAAAGTCAATACCAAGGGCACTATTTTATTGTTACCTAGTTTGGCTGCCAACAAAAAGTTCAGGTATGTGAACTCATAAAGGTGAATATTTATTACCTCATTAAAGAAACATTGTTTTAAATCCTATCTTTATAATCTAATTTTTAGGACAGGAATTGCAGAATTGCATAAAATGAAGATTTTTGTCCAGTAATAGGGTATTTCATAAATGTTTTTCAGAGTTATATTTATAATTATATTTTGGCTGATTCTTTACCATGAATGTGTCTTTTATTTCTTGACTTATCCTGACAATGTAACCTGGAACAAAAACATATTTAACCATGAAGTTCTTTTTGACAAAAGAAAAGAAAACAAAACAAAAAACTCAGGTTCTTTTAATTTTTATTAAACTAATAACATTTATTTTAAATTATACAACTCAGTATTGACATTTTTATTAGATATATTCTTTATTTACATTTTAAACTTTGTCCCCCTTCCTGGTTCCCACCCCTGGAAAAATCCCATAACACATTTCCCCTGTTGCCCAATCCACCCTTTCCCCCTTCCTTGTCCTGGTATTCCTCTACACTGTAGCATCAAGCCTTTCCAGGAACAAGGGTCTTTCCTTCCTTTGGTTTCTAACAAGGCCATCCTCAGCTGCCTATGTGTCTGGAGCAATTGGGGACTCCATATGTACTCTTTGATTGATGGTTTTGTCCTGGGAGCTCTGGGAGTACTATATGACTCATATTGCTGTTCCTCCCATGGGACTGCAAACCCCTTCAGCTCCTTGTGTCCTTTCTCTAGCTCTTCCATTGGGGACCTTATGCTCAGTATAATGATTGGCTGAGGGTGTCCCCCTCTGTATTTCTCATGCCCTAGCAGAGCCTCCCAGGTGACAGCTACATCTCCCTCCGGTCGGCAAGCATTTGTGGGCATGAAACATAGTGTATGTGTTTTGTAACTGCATATGGGATGGATACCTCGGTGGGATAGAATGAAAATTGATCCATTCTTATCTCCTTGTACTAAACTCAAGTACACGCGCATCAAGGACCTCCACATAAAACCAGACACACTGAAATTAAAACAAGTGAAACTGGGAAAGAGTCTTGAAAACATGGGCACAGGGGAAATTTTCCTGAACAGAAAACCAATAGCCTACACTGTAAGATCAAGAATTGACAAATGGGACCTCATAAAATTACAAAGTTTTTGTAAGGCAAAGGACACTGTCAATAGGACCAAATAGCAATCAACAAATTCGGAAAAGATCTTTACCAACCCTACATCTGACAGAGGGCTAATATATAAGATAGAAAAAGAACTCAAGAAGTTAGACTCCAGAGAAGCAAATAACCCTATTAAAATGGGGTACAGAGCTAAACAAAGAATTTTCACCAGAGGAATATTGAATGGCTGAGAAGCACCTAAAAAAATATTCAACATCTTTAGTCATCAGGGAAATGCAAATCAAAACAGTCCTGAGATTTCACCTCACACTAGTTAGAATGACTAAGATCAAATCTCAGGAGACAGCAGGTGCTGAGGAGAATGTGTAGAAGAGGAACATTCCTCTGCTGCTCATGGGATTGCAAGCTGGTACAACCACTCTGGAAATCAGTCTGGTGGTTCCTCAGAAAACTGGGCATAATACTATAGAAGGACCCTGCTATACCACTTCTGGGCATATACCCAGAGGATTCCCCAACATGGAATAAGGACACATGCTCCTCTATGTTCATAGCAGCCCTATTTATAATAGCCAGAAGCTGGAGAGAACCCAGATGTCCCTCAATGGAGGAATCAATACAGAAAATGTTGTATATTTACACAGTGAAATACTATACAGTTACTAAAAACATTTGATTCATGAAATTCTTAGACAAATAGATGGAACTGGAAAATATCATCCTGATTGATGTAACCCAATCACCAAAGAACACACATGGTATGCACTCACTGATAAGTGGATATTAGTCCAGAAGCTTGGAATACCCAAGATACATTTCACATATCAAATGATGCCAATGAAGGAGGAAGAACAAAGTATGTATAATTTGTTCCTTCAGAGAAGGCAGAACAAAATACCCACAGAAGGAGATACAGAGACAAAGGGTGGAGCAGAGTATGAGGGAAAGACCTTCCAGAGTATTTTTAAGTCATGGAAATAATTTATAATATTTAAATGCCTCTGAATTATACACGGTATTTTCTGTAGCTAAAAGTAATATTCACTCAACCACTTTTTAAAATCTATATGGAATATTAAACATGATAGAAGTAGAAAAATTCTCTATGAAGTCCTCTATAAAATGAAATTGTGAAAAGTTCCTGATTAGACAGAAACATCTCCAAGGAAGACTACCAAGTGTAACCGTGGCTTCATAGAATGAATTGGGTAGTGTTTTGTCTGTTTCTACTTTGTTGAATAGTTTGAAGAGTATTGGTATTAGGTCTTCTTTGAAAGTCTGATAGAATTCTGTACTAAACCCATCTGGTCCTGGCCTTTCTTTGGTTGGAAGAATTTTAATGACTTCTTCTGTTTCTTTAGGGGTTATGGGGCTGTTTAGATGGTTTGTTTGATCCTGATTTAAATTTGGTATTCAGTATCAGTCTAGAAAATTATCCATTTCATCAAGATTTTCCAATTTTGTTGAGTATAGGCTGTTGTAGTAGAGTCTGATGATTTTTTGAATTTCCTCCCTTTCTGTTGTTATATCTCCCTTTTCATTTCTGCTTTTGTTAATTTGAATACTGTCCCTCTGCCCTCTGGTTAGTCTGGCTATGGGTTTATCTATCTTCTTGATTTTCTCAAAGAACCAGCTCCTGGTTTTGTTGATTCTTTGTAAAGTTCTTTTTGTTTTTATTTGGTTAATTTTGATTGGTTTGAGTTTGATTATTTTCTGCCCTGTACACATTTGGGTGTATTTACTTCTTTTTGTTCTAATGCTTTCAGGTATTCTGCTAAGCTGCTAGTATTATATGCTCTCTCCCATTTCTTTTTGGAGGCATCAAAGCTATGAGTTTTCTTCTTAGCACTGCTTTCATTGTTCCATAAGTTTGGATATGCTGTGCCTTTATTTTCAATACATTCTAAAGTTTTTAATTTTTTTATTTCTTCCTTGACCAAGTTATCATTGACTAAAGGATTGTTCGGATTCCACATGCATGTGGGCTTTCTGTTGTTTGTGTTGCTACTGAACACCAGTCTTAGTCTCAGTTTATATGATGCGTGGAATTATTTCAATCTTCTTGTATCTGTTGAGGCTTGTTTTGTTACAGATTATATGGTCAATTTTGGAGAAGGTTCCATGAGGTGCTGAGAAGAAGGCATGTTCTTTTGCTTTAGGATAAATATTCTATAGATAGCTGTTAAGTACATTTGCTCCATAACTTCTTAGTTTGACTGTGTTTCTGTTAAGTTTGTGTTTCCATGACCTGTCCATTGATGAGAGTGTGGTGTTTATGTCCCCCAAAATTATTGTGTGAGGTGAAATATGTGCTTTGAGAACTTTATTAGAATTTCATTTATGAAGGTAGGTGCCCTTGCATTTGGAGCATAGATATTCACACTTGAGAATATCTTCTTGGTAGATTTTTCCTTTGATGAGTATGAAGTCTACTTATTTATCCTTTTTCATAACTTTTGGTTGAAATTTGATTAGGGTGGTACTCCAGCTTGTTTCCTGGTACCATTTGTTTGGAAAATTGTTTTCCATCCCTTCACTATGAGGTATTGTCTTTCTTTCACACTGAGGTTCATCTTTTGTAAGCAGCAAAATGCTGGGTCCTTTTTATATATCCAGTCCATTATTCTATGTCTTTTTATTGGGAAATTGAGTTAATTGATGTTAAGAGATATTAAACAATTGTGATTTTTGCTTGTTGTCATTTTCATGTTATTTTTATGTTTGTGTGGCTATCCTCTTTTGTGTTTGTTGAAAGAAGATTACTTTCTTTCTCTAGGGTGTAGTTTTCCTCCTTGTGTTGTTTTCCACTTATTATCATTTGTAGGTCTGGATTTGTGGAAAGATGTTTTGTAAGTTTGGTATTGTCTTGGAATATCTTGGTTTCTCCATTTATGGTAGTTGAGAGTTTTGCTGGGTATAGTAATCTGGGCTGGCATTTGTGTACTCTTAGGTTTGGTATGACATCTGTCCAGGATCTTGTAGCTTTCAGTCTCTGGTGAGAAGTCTAGTGTAATTCTGATAGGTCTGCCTTTATATGTTAGATGACATTTTTCCCTTACTGTTTTTAATATTCTTCTTGTTTTGTTTTGTGCATTTGATGTTTTGACGATTATGTAACAGGAGGAATTTCCTTTTAAACCATTTTATTGTTCTACATTTCATATGCTATTCACCTTCCTTGTTTCCCCTCCACCAATACCCCATTCCACTTCCCCTGTCCACCCTCCCCTTTTCCTCTATGAGGGTGTTCCTTTACCCACTCACCCACTCCTTCCTCAGTGTTCTAGCATCACACTATGCTGAGGCAGCAATCCTCCATAGGACCAAGGCCTTCCTTCTCATAGATTCCAGATAAGGCAATCCTCTGCTACATATGCATGTAGAGCCAGGGACCCCTCTATGTATACTTTTTGGTTGGTGGTTTAGTCCCTGTGAAGTCTGGATGATCCAGTAAGTTGGTATTGTTCTTCCTATGGTGTTATAATTATTTTCAGTTCCTTTATCCCTCCCCATAGCTCTTCCATTAAGGTTCCCAGGCTCAGTCCAATAGTTGGCTTTGAGTATCTGCACCCATCTTAGTCAGGAACTGGTAGATTCTCTCAGAGAAGAGTTATATCAGGCTCCTGTCAGCAAGATCTTCTTGGCAACAGCAATATTGTCAAGATTGGGTGTCCTAAGTGGGGGATGGTTCTAGGTGGGACAGTATCTGGATTGCCTTTCCTTCACTCTCAGTTCCATTTTTTAATCACTATCTTTCCTTTGAACAGGAACAATTCTGGGTTAAACATTTTGAAATTGTGGATGCCCCGCCTCTGAACTGGTACCTATCTATTCAAGGTGGTCTCTACAGGTTCTATCTGCCACTGTTGGGTATTTCTGCTAAAGTCATTCCCATTGGATCCTGGGATCCTCATGTTTCCCTAGCATCTGGGAGTTCCTAGTCTCTACAGCCAGTTCCCATCCCCTACTTCTACAAATTTTTATTCAATTTCCTGGCCCTCTGTATATCTCCCCTGTTCCTTCTAATATAGAATCCTGAACTCTCTGTTTCATCCAGCTACTGTTTCTCCCTGGTTCCCCCTCCCTTTACCTCTTGTGATTATTTTGCTCACCCCTCTATATAGGAGTTAAGCATCCACATAATTGTTCTTCCTTCTCCTTAAACTCGATACAGTTTGTGGTTTGTATCCTGGGTTTTCTGAGCTTTGGGGCTAATATCTACTTATCAATGAGTACACACCATGTGTGCTCTTTTGTGTCTGGGTTACCTCACTCAGGATGAAATTTTCTAGTTCCATCAATTTGCCTACAAATTTCATGAAGCCATAGTTTATAAGCCATCAATATGATCCACTATATAAACAAATTCAAGAAAAAACATTACTTGTTCATTGCATTAGATGATGAAAAAGTCTTTGACAAAATACAATACCTCTTGATGTCTTGGAAAGATCAGGAAGTCAAGACACATACCTAAACAAAATAAAAAGCAATATACAGCAAGCCAATAGACAACATCAAACTAAATGGAAAGAAACTTGAAGCAATCCTACTAAAATCAGGGGCAAGCCAAGGCTACCCACTCTCCCTATCCTTTTTTTTTAAGTTGGTTATATCCTTTTTTTATTAAAAAAATATTTTCTTTATTTAAATTTCAAATGTTATCTCCTTTCCTTGTTTCCCCTCTGAAAACCCCCCTATCCAATTCCACCTCCCCCTGATCACCAACCCTCCCACTCCTGCTTCCCTGTCCTGGCATGCCCCTACACTGGAGCATCAAGCCTTCATAGGACCAAAGGCCTCTCCTTTCATTGATGTATGACAAGGCCATTTTCTGCTATATATATGGCTGGAACCATTGTAATCTTTGGTTGGTGATTTAGTCCCTGGGAGTTCTGGGGGTACTGGTTGGTTCATATTGTTGTTCCTCCTATAGGGCTGCAAACCTATTCAGATCCTTGGTTCATTTATCTAGCTCCACCATTGGCGACCCTGTGCTTAATCCATTGGTTGCATGTGAGCATCTACTTCTGTATTTCTCAGGCACTGTCTCTCATGAGACAGCTATATCAGGCTCCTGTCAGCAAGCATTTGTTGGCATACACAATAAGGTCTGGTTATGGTAACTGTATAGAATTCACAACTGAGGAATACAAAATGGCTGAGAAGCACCTAAAGAAATGCTCAATATCTTTAATCATCAGGGAAATGCAAATTAAAACAACCTTGAGATTCTACCTCACACCAGTCAGAATAGCTAGGACAAAAAAAAAAAAAATCAGGTCACCACAGATGCTGTGGAGGCTGTGGAGAAAGAGGAACACTCTTCCATTGCTGGTGGGATTGCAAGCTGATATAACCACTCTGGACATCTGGCAGTTGCACAGAATATTGGACATAGTATGACCTGAGGACCCAGCTATACCATATCCCAGAAGATGCTTCAATATGTAATAAGGACACATGCTCCATTATGTTCATAGCAGCCTTATTTATAACAGCCAGAAACTGAAAAGAATCCAGATGCCCCTCAACAGAGGAATGTATACAGAAAATGTGATACATTTACACACCGAGTACTAATCAGCTATTAAAAACAAACAATTCATGAAATTCTTAGGCAAATGGACAGAACTAGAAGATATCGTCCTAAGTGAGGTAACCAAATCACAAAAATAACACACATGATATGCATGTACTGATAAGTGGACATTAGCCCAGAAGCTGGGAATACCCTGGATAACATTCACAGATCATATGAAGCTCAAGAAGAAGGAAGACCAAAGTGTGGATAGTTCGGTCCTTCTTAGATGGGGTATCAAAATACCCATGGAAGGAGATACAGAGACAAACTGTAGAGCAGACTCTGAAGGAAAGGCCATTTAGATACTCCCCCATCTTTTCAATATTTTTACTTGAAATTCTAGCCAGAGCAATTAGACAACAAATGGAGGTCGAATTGGAAAGGAGGAAGTAAAGATATCACTATCTATACATAAACATCCCCCCAAAATTCCACCACAGAACATTTACAGCGATAAACAACTTCAGTAACGTGGGTAAATATAAAATTAACTCAAAGAAATCCTTATCCTTCCTCTATTCAAAGGATAAGTGGTCTGAAAATGAAATTATGGATACAATACCATTCACAATTATCACAATTAATATAAAATATCTTGGTGTGACTCTAACCAAATAAGTGAAAGATCTGTATGACAAGAATGATATGTCTCTGAAGAGAGAAATCAAAGAAGACCCAAGGAGATGGAAAGATCTCCCATGCTCATGGATCAGCAGTATTAACATAGTAAAAATGGCCATCTTATCAAAAGCAATCTACAGATTCAGTGCAATCCCATCAAAAATCCAACTCAATTCTTCACAAAGATAGAAAGATAGCAATTCTCAAATTCATCTAAAAGAAGAAAAATCCCAGGATAGTGAAAACTGTTCTCAACACTAAAAGAACTTCTAGAGGAATCGCAATCCCTGTCCTCAAGCTGTACTTCAGAGCAATAGTAATAAAAAATAGTACAGTTTTGCTACAGAGACAGACAGATAGATCGATGGAATAGAACTGAAGATCCAGAAACATACATACATACATACACACACACACACACACACACACACACACACACACACACCCTATGGTCACTTGATCATTCATAAAGAAGCCAAAACCGTCCTGTGGAAAGAGACAGCATTTTTTAAAAATGGTACTGGTTCAACTGGAGGAGTTATACTTTTTAGTTTTTTTTCCTCATTCTCAATATTTCTTTTGCTCTTGAGATTTTAATATAATTATATATTCTTTTTCCATTTCTTCCATCCATACCCTTCTCTGATCTCTTTCAAATTTATGCTATTTTATTGATTGTTTATATATATATATATATATATATATACATATATGCACACACATATACAAATATATAAATATACACATATACACATATACATGTATACACATATATACACATACATACATACATATATAAATGTATATGCATGTGCACATATACACATATACACATACATATATACATATATACATATATATATACACATATATGTTTGTACATATATGCACATGCACATATATACATATGTACACATATATACCTGTACATATATACATACGTACATATATATACACATATGCACATATACACATATATTTAAATATAAACATACACATATACATATAATCACAAATACACATATATACATATACACACATATACACATATACATGTACACACATACTCACATGCACATATACACATATACACATACACACACACCTATACACACACCTATAAATATATTCGTAAATATAACCTGCTTTGTATAGTGTCATTTACATTTAAGCTTTCATGGCAGAGTATATGAAAGTAGATGGTCAACTCTTGTGCTTTCCCATAAAGATAGTCATTTCTCCCACTCTCTTCATTCTGTAGTTACATTTATATTTTTCAAGTCTTGTGTGGTTTACCACATCTATTTTGAATGTATTTAAATCATTATATAGATCAACATATACTAATAATGCAAGCACATTTTTGGTCTCCTTTAAATTCATAATTTTGTGTTGAGATACATTTCTGTATTCATTGTTTTTAATAATGTCAATCCTAAGACTCCATGTATATATATACTCAAACCGTTTGTACTCAAAATGGTTTAGAGGGATTAAATTATTTATCTCTTTTCTCTATCTCAGTGTCTTTTAATCCATTTATTCATTCATCTAAATGTTAACACAGCATAATATAAATTTATTGTTTGCTTCTTCTTTGTACTGTATTTAAAATTTGTACTAGGAGTCATATGACATACTCCATACACATCTGGAACCATAGGAAGTGAATGCACTTTACTTAAATTTTAAATGTATAAGGACACATTTATTTAAAATCTTGGACAAAGAAAATCTACAAACACTACTTGTCTTGAAGATTGTAATACAGTTCAAATTATCTACTACTATGGATGGAAAGACTCTAGTAATTTTGGTAAAGAGCATTTGTGATTTCTGTTCCAAGTTACATCCCAACTTTCTATCCAGTGCTTTAATCTTGGTATCCTTTTGTTCCAATTGTACTATTGCGTTCTCCCCTTTTGTAAAGTAAAAGTTATTTCTTAACATTCATTATCCACCTATCAAATAACATTTCAAATATATTGCCATACTTTATCTTTCTAAGTACATAATCTTCAATGGTGTCTTTATTTAGAGAAGCAACATATATTTAATACTACATAATATTTTTCATCTCCACCTTACTGTTCATATTACATGGTCCTCTGCATCCAAGAACTGGTTTGATAAAACTGATACTTATATTTTTGTTTTATACTAAAATGAAATGTCCCTTTAAAAAACACATTTTAATTTTAAAATACAGTAATACCCCATTCCATCCTCCTTCCTCTTATCTCAGACAGTTGTGAATCTCAACGTGGGTTTTGAGAATCAATACCAGATCCCATGTAACAATGAATCCTTTTATCTGCTGAGTCATATCTCCAGCCCAGTCATGGTTTTGTTTTATTTATGAAGATTTTCAAATTCTATCTCAATATTGATTGTTCCATGCTCACTTCAGTGGGAAGTACTGATACTTTAGTTTTTATTTTATGCTATATCCAATATTGTTATCTCAGCATTCTCCAATGTGTTTTTAAAAGTAGTCTTTCATATTTCATTTGTGTAAAAGTGAAAATCATATTAGTACTTTATTTTATTTTTAAATTTTGTCATCATGATATATTTTTGACAATTTTTGTTTCTGTGTTTTCAATTTCTGATAAATGAAAATAGCTTTTAAAAGAGAATATTGAAGATGTTTGGAAACATCATTCCTACACAAGAAATATGTTGCCACTTTTATAAAAGCAATTTATTGTATGCAAGAAAAATATGAGAATTAAAAACTTTCTACATTCTCAGTGGGCCAGGAACATGCTCTAAATTTATGACTTACTGTGCTTTGACTACTCCCTGTTTTTTAAGAAGTAAGACTTTACAAATATCTGTTTAATTTGCTCAGCACTATTTAATGAATATTTACCTATGATCTATCCCAAATATTCCTTATGGACTATTTTATCAAACAACTGTCTTTATAGCAAACAAGTGAGTTTATATGATCAAAGGAAACAAATTAAATACACTCAAAATTAATTTCCATAAACAACTAATGAACAATAAAATCTCAATTAAGAAAGCAAAAACAGCAAATTATCAGTTATTAGAATCACAGTACAGGTCATAATTATATAATACAATATGCTTGATATTTATAATATACTAAAGTCATTTATTAAAAGTAAAAGATAAAATATATGAAACCATGGTGTTAGGCTGCAAGATTTGGTACCTTTATTATATTATTTTCCACTGAATTTATGCTTTGCATTCTAGTAAGTCTTTATTTTCACAAATATGAAGAAATTATGTAATATTTGCATATAAACTATATTTAGATTACTGAAAATTTGTCTAGATTAGATATGTAGTAATTGTAACCTAAAATCTTATTATCTTATTATCTTATTATTTCTTCACATGTTTAGGAAAAAGTAGCAAAGAGTTATACATAGCTAGCTAAAGATTTATTTGCCAAAAATATAAGCAGATGGTGGGGTGGTAACGGATATGAATAATCTAACATCAAATAAATAATTGTTGGGATGTGGTCCAAGAATGGAGATGTATGATGATATTTCATAGTTATTTTTTTTATTTTAAAATCTTTCTTTATTAGATATATTCTTTATTTACATTTCAAGTGTTTTTCCCTTTCCTGCCCCACCCCCACATCAAAAGTCTTATAACCCATCTCCCCTCCCACTGTTCCCCAATCAACCCTCTCCTGCTTCCCTGTCCTGGTATTCCCCTACACTGCTGCATGGAGCCTTTCCAGGACCAAGGACCTCTCCTCCCTTTGATGTCCAACAAGGCATACTCTGCTGCCTATGTGTCTAGAGACATGGGCAACACCATGTGCACTCTCTGGTTGATGGTTTTGTCCCTGGGAGCTCTGGGAGTACTGGGTGGCTCATATTGTTCCTCCTATGGTGTTGCAAACCTCTTCAGCTCCTTGGATCCTTTCTCTACCTCTACCATTGAGGACCCTGTGCTCAGTTCAATCGCTGGCTGAGGGTGTTCCCCTCTGTATTTGTCATGCATTAGCAGAGCCTCCCAAGTAACAGCTATATCCAGCTCAAGTCAGCAAGTACTTGTGGGCATCAATAATTATGTCTGGGTTTTGTAACTGTACATGGGATGGATCTCTGGGTCAGGTAGTCTCTGGATGGTCTTTCCCTCACACTCTGTTCCACCCTTTGTCTCTGTATCTCTTTCTGTGGGTATTTTGTCCCCCTTCTAAGAAGGACCAGAGTGTCCATACTTTGTTTTTCCTCCTTCTTTGGCATCATTTGATATGTGAAGTGTGTGTCTTGGGTATTCCAAGCTTCTGGGCTAATATCCACTTATCTTTGTGATTGGGTTATCTCACTCAGGATTATATCTTCTGGTTTCATCCATTTGTCTAAGAATTTCACATATTCATTGTTTTTAATAGCTGTGTAGTATTCCATTGTGTAAAGTACCCCATTTTCTGTATCCATTCCTCTGTTGAGGGATATCTGGTTTCTTTCTAGCTTCTGGCTATTATAAATAGGGCTGCTATGAACATAGTGGAGCATGTTAAAAAGTAGCTTTCAAACAGAAGATTTCTCTATGGCAGTTCCAGGCATATTACTTTTGGTTTTCCCACCCTGCAGCTTCCTTCCTCCATTACCTCTCTATTTCTTATACCCACTTAAGCTTCCTTGTTCCTGGTATCACCTCTTCCACTTCTGTACCATGTATTGCATTCCATTCTCGTTCTTCTTCCTTTAAAATTTTTTTCTTTTTAGTGAATATTTTATTTATTTACATTTCAAATGTTATCCCTTTTCCTGATTCCCCACCACCAATGAACTCCCTATCCCATCTCTCCTCCTCCTGCGTCTATGAAGTTCTAAGAAAACTACAAAAAACAAAGACGTGAATCTTAGGACCTTAAGTCCATGCTCTTCAAAACATAGAAGTATTCTTGGAATATCTTTTCATATTCCTGTCAGGTAGAGCTGAGATGAATAACTGTTTCAACACCCAATTCTATCCATATGCTTCTATGGAAAAACAGGTCTCGGCCACTTGTGTCTTATTCTCATGATTGTACACCTTACTTATATGGTTCTGCTTATCTCTCAAAACACAATTGTGTGACCCTATATGAAAACCTACTTGTATTATCCTTCTAAAAATATAGAAATAAAATAATATTTACTGAAACTATGGTATACATATAGAACACAGCATCTGTCAACCTTCAACAGGAAAGCATTTCTTGCAGAAGATAAGAACTAAGACAAAGACTAACAACTAAACAATGCAGAACAAGTTAGAGACATTTCAGTACACAGTCCTAAATGTGAGGTCTTTATTGACACTTCCACACCCACAAAGATGCAGGAATCTGCAAAGAAGAGAAGGCAGAAAGATTATAAGAGGCAAAGGTGATAGATTACTTACTCCAAGGAGTGAGTGTCCCCAAGATAGAACAGGAAAGAAGCATATGTAAATTACCAAAAGAACAAGACCTTCTTTCATTCAAATTAGAAACCTCCATGAAGTGGGAAGAAAATATGTTTGCAAAATTGCATCCGTAAAGAAAAAACTATTTGTAATTAATTGATGCTTGCTGGGAAAGCATGTTTCAGCTTTCCCCAATGGATTATCATTGGATATTTCAATGACATTCCAGTTAGTCAAGTATGACAGACTAGAAGACACCATGCCTGTAGTAAATGTAAAATGATGCTTAGGAAGACGTGTAAGAATATTTCCATACTCAGGCATAGTCAGCACTTGGTGCAGGTGGTGTGCAGGTTGTATATGTGTGTGTGTGTGTGTGTGTGTGTGTGTGTGTGTATGTGTGTGTGTGTGTGTAAGTATGTGTGTAGTATGTATGTCTGTATTTGTTTTAGTAATTTTCTTGTAATGTTTAAGCTTTTCTTCTTGTTTATATTTTTATCACTTTTTCCTTTTTTGAGAGTAAGAAAGTATATGAGGTTTGGAAGTTAAATGAATAGAGAGATATGGAGATTCTTTTGTGTAATGGAAAGGAAGGGATATGTTTAAAATGTATTATATGACAAAATTAAATTAAGGTAAAATTAAGTAATCAATCTGAGTACTAATGTTTTCTTTCAATTCTTCAGCAGAGTATAAGCCAAAAGTTTTGAAGATATGTCTTATTGATCGATACAGTATAAAACTCTTGTGAAAGAACCCAAATTCAGTTCCTATCACCTACTTCATACAACTTACAACAATTTTCAACTTCAAATCTATGAAACTCAATGATGTGGACATAGTAAGGAGTACTGCAACAAAATAAAAAGTATATATATATATATATGTGTGTGTGTGTGTGTGTGTGTAATGATGTTTTATCACAACAATAGAACTAATACCAAGTATATTATATCATATATATATATATGTTTTACATCTTCTTAATTACATGAGATGACATAGTAATCTCCGAATATAGCTTAATATAAAATACTACTTTGTAGTTTCAGAAAAAACAACATAATAATTTTTTGTGACAAATTTCTCTTTGATGTTAATAAAGATTCTAATTGAAATATGTCCCTCAAATTGCAGGCAGTGTAATATCAAAAATGCAAGTGCTGAGTTAAAGAGTGGAAGATGCATTATGTTGCAAGAAATTTATTGGGATTCTATGGTTTATAGAAACTATTTAAGTGTTATATGGGGAAAATAAAACTACAGTTCCTGGTCTTGACATATGAATTAGTTTTCACTGGCAAAAGACAACCACATCTGGAATTGAATATTTTCCTTAAGTGGCAAACCAACAGATGTGAGCAAACTCATGGCTTGAATTCACTTCACAAGTACTGTTTATATAGTGTGAATAGACTCAGAGAACGATTAAGCTTCTTCTATTCCTGGGAGAATTCTGAATCATATTTTATTATCAGAGTATTTAAAATTCTACTACAACTTATTTTGAGCTTTATCAGTACCTTGATATTTTCACTGAATATGGAATAGTTTGTCAATATAATGTTTATATTTTTCATTTGTTCATTCATGTTGAAAATTCATTTGCCTATTCACTTAAACATTTATTCATTTATTTGTGTGTGTATATATGTATATGCATATATATATATATATATATATATATATATATGATCCTTTTGTCTATTCAATTCTTAGTTAATGAGGAATTAATTCATGTTAGGTAAAGTGATAGAGGTAAATGACAGTCACAGTGTTATCCATTAAAGAGATTATTTAGACAACATTTATTTAGGCATCATTTCTGAATGAAAAGATTAATAATCAATGTAAGATTTAAAAATTTGTATTTTAAAGCAAATGGTCTCAGGAAACAAGCTGGAGTAGCCATTTTAATATCAGATAAAATTGACTTTCAACACAAAGTCATCAAAAGAGACTCTGAGGGACACTTCTTGTTGCTCAAAGGAAAAATACAACAAGAAGAACTCTCAATCCTGAACATCTATGCTCCAAATGCAAGGGCACCCTCATTCGTAAAAGAAACTTTATTAAAGCTCAAAGCACACATTGCACCTAAAACAATAATTGTGGGTGACTTCAACATTGCACTTTCCTCAATGGACCGATCAGGAAAACAGAAACTAAACAGGGACACAATGAAACTAATTGAAGCTTTGGACCAATTAGATTTAACAGATATATTTATAGAACATTCTATCCTAAAGCAAAAGAATATACCTTTTTCTCACCACTTCATGGTACCTTCTCCAAAATCGACCATATAATTGGTCACAAGATAGACCTCAACAAATATAAGAAGATGGAACTAATCCCATGCCTCCTATCAGATCACTATGGAGTAAAAGTGGTCTTCAATAGCAACAAAAACAACAGAAAATCCACATACACGTGGAAACTGAACAATATTCTGCTCAATGATACCTTGGTCAAGGAAGAAATAAAGAAAGAAATTAAAGACTTTTTAGAACACAATGAAAATGAAGACACAGCATACCCAAATCTATGGGACACAATGAAAGCAGTGCTAAGAGGAAATCTCATAGCCCTGAGTGCTTCCAAAAAGAAAATGGAGAGAGCACACACTACCTGCTTAATGACACACCTGAAAGCCCTGGAACAAAAAGAAGCTATTTCACCCAGGAGGAGTAGAAGGCAGGAAATCATCAAACTCAAGGCTGAAATCAATCAAGTAGAAACAGAGAACCATGCAAAGAATCAACAAAACCAGGAGCTGTTTCTTTGAGAAAATCAACAAGATAGATTAAACCCTTAGCCAGACTAACCAAAGGGCACAGAGACAGTATCCAGATTAACAAACTTAGAACCGAAAAGGGAGATATAACAACAAAAACTAAGGAAATTCAAAAAATCATTAGATCCTACTACAAAAGCCTATACTCAACACAACTGGAGAATCTGGAGGAAATGGACAGTTTCCTAGACAGATATCTGACACCAAAACTAAATATGGATCAAATAGATCAACTAAACAGTCCCATAACACCTGAAGAAATAAAAAGGGTCATAGAAAGTCTCCCAACCAAAAAAAGCACGGGACCAGATGGCTTCAGTGCAGAGTTCTATCAGACCTTCATAGAAGACCTAACACCAATACTCTTCAAACTATTCCACAAAATAGAAACAGAAGGAACTCCACCCAACTCGTTCTATGAAGCCACAATTATGCTGATACCAAAACCACATAAAGATCCAACAAAGAAAGAGAACTTCAGAAAAATTTCTCTTATGAATATTGATGCAAAAATACGTAATAAAATTCTTGCCAACCGAATCCAAGAACAAATCAAAACGATCATCCACCATGATCAAGTAGGCTTCATCCCAGGGATGCAGGGATGGTTCAATATAAGGAAATCCATCAATGCTATCCACTACATAAACAAACTCAAAGAAAAAAACCATATGATCATCTCATTAGATGCAGAAAAAGCATTTGACAAGATTCAGCATCCTTTCATGCGAAAAGTCTTGGAAAGTACAGGAATTCATGGCCCATACCTAAACATCGTTAAAGCAATATACACCAAACTGGTAGTCAACATCAAACTAAATGGAGAGAAACTTGAAGCAATCCCACTAAAATCAGGGACTAGACAAGGCTGTCCTCTCTCTCCATATCTTTTCAATATAGTACTTGAAGTTCTAGCTAGAGAAATTAGACAACAAAAGGAGGTCAAGGGGATACAAATTGGAAAGGAAGAAGTCAAATTATCACTATTTGCAGATGACATGAGAGTCTACTTAAGTAATAGAGTTGTCTGAAGGTTTTTCATGCACCGAGAAAAGGTGGGTAGAGAGAGAAGCCTGGTTGAAGTTTCTGGGCAAAGGCTTTAGCTGGAGGCTTGGAAAAGCTAAGCCAGGAGGAACAAAAGAGAAGCTAAGAGCAAGCTAGTGGAGCACAACAACTCCTGGGAAAGGTGGGAGTGGGACTGGCAGCAACTGATTTCAGAACTAAGCCAGGAGGAACCAGAGTGTGGGATGCACTCCCTGGAAAGGCAGTAGTGTGATTTTTAAAATTATATGCTACAGGTACTCTGAGGCAGTCTCTCCAAGTCAGGAAGAAAGAATTTAGGGATATCTATACTCAGGATCCCTTCATCTCAGATTTGAATCTTCCAGACCTGTAAGAAAATTGCTTGTTATATATGCACAACCCAGCCTGTATGGTTTTGCCATATTAAATATTGCAAACAAATGTGTAATTAATAGATCAGGTAAATATTTATATAAAAAGTTGAACGTAATCTCAAAATTTGGAAATACTTTGCATGAGCCTGTTTGTCATCAGAACTTGAAAGCCCTTTGTAAAGTGGTTTTAAAAATAACATCTTGTCACCTCAATATTGACAGAATTCTATTAGGAAGAACTGAAGTTTATACAGGTCATTATTTTAACTTGTGTTATATTTTCAAATTAGCTTTTATTAATAAGCCGCTTTGTGTTGCCAATAAGATGAACTTTTCACCAAAATACAACCCATCAAACATTAAAATCTAAAGAAAGAAACAAGCAAAACACATTCTTTAAGAATAAAACAAGTAGTATGATGGGGCATCTTTTGTATATATGTCCAGGAGAAGCATAGCTAGGTAGAAATATTTCTAATTTTCTGAGGAAAGATCAGATAGGTTTTTATAGTGCTTGTGCCACTTTGCAATCCCAACAAGAATGGAGAAGTGTTCCTCTTTCTCCATATCCTTGTCAGTGTGTGCTGTCACATGAGATTTTGGTATTAGTCACTCAAATTACTATAATTTGAATCTATGAATGCTGGGACCTGGATGGGACTGGGGAGAATGCAGGGAAAGGGGGGTTGGATCAAGTATGAGGAGAGGCTGGAGAGAAGCCCAAAAGAACAGGAAAATGAATGAAAATAAGCAATTCTGGGGGTTGGGGGAACAGGGTGAAACTCTAGAACATTTCAGAGACTTGGGGTATGTTCCCAGGAATCAATGGGTATAACCTTAGCCAGAATGCTCAATAGTGGGGAGATGGAAGCTGAAGAGACTGTAATATCCCAAAATCTGAGGGTGCCCCAGCACCCCACGCCTCGGAAGGTGACACCCAAATCACTCGTGAGAAACAGCCTCGATGCAATAGCATGAGGATTTCTTTATTACAGAATTCTGGGTTCCACAGCCATACACTGCGCAGGGGTAGAGGATTGAGGACCCCGTGCAACTGAAGTCAGGGGTATTTAAAGGGGAAAAATCACAAGACAAGGGTTGGAGGACACAATTCACATGGCAAGGGGTGGAGGACAAAACATTCACGGAATGGGGAAATACAGAATGAGGAAGTAAGGAAGGTTAGAGATTATCTGGAGCAAACGTCCTTGGGGCATTGTATAGTTAAACAATGGAACTATAACAGGGTAGGCTATCTTCCTCAAGCTGAAAACAAAACAAGTTACTCTGTGCTGGGTTAGTTGTTTAGAGGTCTAAAAACATTGAGTTGGGGGGGGGGGTCTCTCCTTCCCCACTCCTTCTATTGTTAATAGTTCTAATCTTAGAACTATAGAACTAAATCTCTGACTCTATATATTCTGGAATTTCCTACCCTAATCTCTGATATTGTTGGCATAGCATAAGAATCTGCACAGCACTCATATGTTTCCCTAATAAAAGCTATTAACCGGTTAATTACACAGGTTCCAACTGTAAGCAAAAGGAGTAAAATTACAAGGGGTCTCATCAAAGCAGAAAGCAGGGTGGTCAAGAATACAAGAAAAGGGCCTTTCCACTGAGAATCAAGATTTTTCTGTGAAGTGGCTTCTAATGTAGACCGAATCTCCAAATTGGAAGCGATGTGGGATGTGCAAGTCTATTTCTCGAGTAGGCCTCCCAGAGCTGCTTCCACACTTGCTGCCTCACCTACTCAAGGGCCTTGAGCTTAGAGAACAAAAGCCTGAAGCAAAAAGGGTAGGAGAGCTTTCTAATCATCAATACCAGTCTCTGTGGTCAATTTGGTGAGGGTTTCTTTCATCAGGGTTCCAGCAACTGTTCCTGAAGCCTTCTTATACCGATTCAGTCACCTATCTGGAAGCAGTGAGGAGTCTCTGGTATGCCTGGAGCTTTTAAGGCAAATCTCATATTGTGGGAAACCTCCTGGGAGGGCCCAGTAAACACCAAAGGAGTTGGGGTATCCAAGAAGATCTCTAGGGGGTCAGGTTAAAATGGTAGGGGCTCTTCAGAAACAAGGGGAGAGGCACCACCCAGCTTAAACCAGTCTCCAAGGTCAATTTAGTTAAGGTCTCTCATAGCATTTTGTTTATTCTCTCTACCTGTCTTGAGCCCTGGGTACAGTATGTCCAATAATGTTTCCAATTAGTCCCTAATATCTCTGTCAATTTCTGACTCTCCTTAGAAACAAAAACAGAACCATTATCTGATCCAATTACCTTAGAAACTCTGAAACTCGGGAAAATTTCTTGTAACCTTGGCAGCTGTTTCCTGCTTTAACCCATCTAGAGAAAAGTATGTATAAAGGCTGGAACATATTTTATAACCATATTCTCCTGCCTTAGCTTTTATAAAATCTCTAAATATATTCTAGGCTGTTCTCTTCTAGGTATTTTGGCCTGTTTACTCTTTACTGCATAAGCATTTACTTGCTGGCATATCCTGCACTGTTCTATTATCTCTCTAGCCTAAAACCTGAGTCATAAATATATACGTTTGGTCCCTTAACTTCCAGGACAAAGTTTTCTTTAATCCCCTAAATGAGTCCATCTGTGCATTTGGACTAGTGAGTCTTTGGTTTACTTTCTGGGAAGTATAGTTCTTCCTTCTTGTGTGCACACTCTCTTGGTTGTAGAGGCTAGCTCACACATCTTAACCATGGGTTTTCTGGAAGGAGAGATGGGTAAGGAACAGGCTGCAAGAGAAATTACATGGAGAGACAAAAAACCACATGGCTTCTGGTTTAAGTCTCCATCTCTAATGAAGCCTCTCTTCCAAGAAACAAAAGCAGACCAAGCCCCTCCCCTGAAGGCTGGAAACCGGTTCTTCTTGTTCTTCAGGAGGTGGGTGGTCAGGTTGCTAGCTGCTATTCTTGAGAGCAGTGGGCAGAGGGAAGTCACAATTCCTCCTTTTTTTTTAATTTTAAGAAAAACCAGTGGATAACTATATTCGTCAAAAGATGATGGGCTTTAACCAGTGAGGGAAAGCAGAGGCCTTGGCCCCCTTAAATATTAATTGATGTCCTTTTCAGGGGAGGGGAAATAGGCTGCGTTATTATTTTAAAGGACAGTCTCTCAACGTGAACCTCTATGCAGCCGGGGGAGCTTTTCAGGGAAACTCAGAAGCAGGACATTTCCTTTTCCCTTGCAGTGCCTCGCCTCGCACCTCAAACTGATGCCCATGTTTGTTCAGTTAACAGACATGCATAGCTCCAGTTCTATGCAGCCTCCTTTCTGAGGATCCACTGGTAAAGTAAATGCCCTGTGAATATGAGTTGGTTGGCTTTCATAGCCGCCCATCTTCGAGTCCTGGAAGCCATTGCTGTAGCAGCCCACCTTTGAGTGCTGTATCTGAAAGATATCTGCTTGAAACACACAAAAAATAAGAGATTAAAGGGAAAAACTGCTTGGACTGTTTTTCTGGAGGGCCCATGGTATTTAATTTGCTTGTAAATTAGTAGCTCAGGAATAAAACCTGGCTTGCAAATTAATGGCTAGAGGAAAAGCAGCCTCCCTTCCCAATACGGGAGACGTAGCCTTAAGAACATTATTGAATTAGTCATACTTACCAGCTGATTTAGGGTCTCTATTTACCTACCATATCAATCTTTCTGGCAGCCATCGGGCTCTATCTTCTTTTTGAGAGAAAATATAAATAGAACATCTTTTCCATTATAAAACAGGATCTGGACCATTCCATGTATTGGTTAATGAGTCCCGCCATTTAACCATGGCAATCCCTTGGTATAAAAACTTGTGAACATGATTGATTACATTTAGAGGCTTCTCTAGAATGTACAAAGGTGAAAAGAAATCTTTTTTCCAACTTTGCATAGCAAGTTTACATCCATTTGTCAAAAATGATAGGGCATAAGGCCACATAGATAAACCCCTAAATGGGGAGCTGAAGATAAGGAAAGGCAGTTAGGACATTGTTTTACAATAGTGAAAACATAGATCCTGATGGCGTATTAAAATTAAACATGCCATAGGTTTCCAATAAAGGACAAATTTTGCAACATACAAGCTAATTGTAATAGGATTAAAAGTATAATTTATAGGTTTAAAAACGTTTAATACCATTGTCAGCTCTAACTGAGCTGAGCCCAGGTGTTCCTATAACCACCTTTTCATTATAAATAAGATATCTAGCTCTTCCTTCAGAAGAGCCATCTATGAAAATCAAGAGTATTTTTATGCAGAGGCTATAAAGATCATATTAGGAAATACAACTTCATGCATATCTAAGAAACATTATTAATCTATCTTGAGGACAACAACAATGCCAATAAGTGAATTTTTCCATCTCATCTAGGCACCGGCATGCTTAGTGATAGGAAGCCATATACATTTAGCAAGATTTCCTTGGCATCCAAATTTTAAAATTTTCTTAAAAATATATATGCCTTAAAAATATATATGCATAATTCAAATTATATGCATGGGGATACCATTTCCTCACTCTTTTTCTTTTTTAAGAAGATATTGTTTTGTTTTTTAAAAAATGTTTTATATTACCTCATCTTTGAGGATAACAAAGAATCAAATTGTCAAAGATATCTCAAATAAACAGCCTTTATTTATTAAATGGCCAGTTTTATTGTTTGTTCCAATCTAAGTTAGAACATCAAGCATATACCATAACATAGGCAATAACTATGTAACTATAGAAAATAAACCTAGCATTCTCAGTTGCCTTTTGTTAGAGCGGTTGCAACTAGAATGCCCCAAAATGAATCATAACTATGTACATATTTTGATTTTCTAAATTAGAAATATGAGTATCAATTATCTGTAAAAGTTAATAAAGTCCTCTAGAATCAACACCATTATGTGGTAAAAGTAGAAATTGAGGACAGCAAGAACAAATCTTTATAATTTGATGTACATAAAAATATAAAATTATTTTTAAGCCATTACTCTTTTGATGATGCAAATAATATATGTGCTTGTACATCTGAATGCTTCTATATAGCCTCTTTGGGATACAAACTTTATGTGCCCTGACCCAAGGGTTGCTGTCCAGGCACCTTTTAAAGATTAAATTATATATATTGGATATTAGCCCTCTATCTGCTGTAGGATTGGTGAAGATCTTTTCCCAATTTGTTGGTTGCCGATTTGTTCTTTTGATGGTGTCCTTTGCCGTACAGAAACTTTGTAATTTTATGAGGTCCCGTTTGTCAATTCTTAATCTTAGAGCATAAGCTATTGGTGTTCAATTCAGGAACTTTTCCCCTGTGCCCATGTCCTCAAGGGTCTTCCCCAGTTTCTTTTCTATTAGATTCAGAGTGTCTGGCTTTATGTGGAGGTCCTTGATCCATCTGGATTTGAGCTTAGTACAAGGAGACAAGGATGGATCAATTCGCATTCTTCTGCATGCTGACCTCCAGTTGAACCAGCACCATTTGTTGAGAAGGCTATCTTTTTTCCATTGGATGTTTTCAGCCTCTTTGTCGAGGATCAAGTCCAAACAACCCTATTAAAAAATGGGGTACAGAGTTAAACAAAGAATTCTCACCTGAAGAACTTCGGATGGCAGAGAAACACCTTAAAAAATGCTCAACTTCATTAGTCATTAGGGAAATGCAAATCAAAACAACCCTGAGATTTCACCTTACACCAGTCAGAATGGCTAAGATTAAAAAAATTCAGGAGACAGCAAGTGTTGTCGAGGATGTGGAGAAAGAGGAACACTCCTCCACTGCTGGAGGGGTTGCAAATTGTTACAACCACTCTGGAAATCAGTCTGGCGGTTCCTCTGAAAACTGGGCACCTCACTTCCAGAAGATCCTGCTATACCACTCCTGGGCATATACCCAGAGGATTCCTCACCATGTAATAAGGATACATGCTCTACTATGTTCATAGCAGCCCTATTTATAATCGCCAGATGCTGGAAAGAACCCACGTATCCCTCAACAGAAGAGTGGATGCAAAAAAATGTGGTATATCTACACAATGGAGTACTATTCAGCCATTAGAAACAACGAATTCATGAAATTCTTAGGCAAATGGATGGAGCTAGAGAACATCATACTAAGTGAGGTAACCCAGACTCAAAAGGTGAATCATGGTATGCATTCACTAATAAGTGGATATTAACCTAGAAAACTGGAATACCCAAAACATAATCCACACATCAAATGAGGTACAAGAAGAATGGAGGAGTGGCCTTGTTCTGAAAAGACTCAGTGAAGCAGTATAGAGCCAAATCAGAACAGGGAAGTGGGACGGGCTGGGTGGGAAAACAGGGGGAGGGAAGGGGACTGATGGGACTTTTGGGCAGTGGGGGTCCAGAAAAGGGGAAATCATTTGAAATATAAATAAATATATCAATAAATTTAAAAAAAAGATTAAATTATAAATAAGTATATTGTAGTTATCTTCAGACACACCAGAAGAGGGTGTTAGATCTCACCACAGGTGGTTGTGAGCCACTATGTGGTCGCTGGGATTCGAGCTCTCATGCTCCATGAATGAGGACCTAGCCTTTAGCGGCTGAGCTATCTCTCCAGGCTCACAAACATAAAAATATAAGAGTTTAGCTCTTAGCACCCATGGCTCTCTCTTCAGCCTTTGGTTAACCTTTAAATATTTAAAGGACAGTAATTTAGAGAACATATCCTTTGAAATTTGAATTACATTTGTATAAACAATTGTAAAAATTAAGAATGAGCATTATTAAAAATAGAACAATTTTCAGCAATTGTAAACCATGAGCTTTGTATATATTTACTATTATTAAAAGATTGATTTTTAACATTTTAAAAATAGCTGCTATAGCACCCAAGTGCTGAAGCAGGGAAAACTTAAAGGAATAGACATTATATAAACTTTAATCCCATAGTTGATGTATAATTTATGGGATATACATATAGAAATATAAGGTAAATTGTAACAACTTATTTTTTGGATAACAATTATTAATTTTGCCTAAAAAGCCTTGCCATGTAATCGATCAACCATTAATAATAATTAATTTGATTGCTGCTTGAAGCAAGGGATAAACATTTTATTAGACTCTTAAAACATTTCTTTAGAGTATTTCTATAACATTTTAACAACACATCAATAGTTCTCCTGTGGCAATCTTAAAGAGATGTCTTAGCCAATTAACTTATTTTAATAACCTTTGAAAATTATTTATTTAAAAAATTTTAAAAAACCCATAAGCAAAGGCCTGTTTTTTATAAATAAAACATTTTTATAAAACAAAAGAGATTTCTATAAATAAAATATTAAAAATGTAAGTTCTCAGCTTCTTTTATTGAAGCAAAAACAAAACACTCCTCACATAAGGCAAGGCTATATTTGAATTGTATTTTGGATCATATTTGTATGAATTTATCACAATATTTTCTTGGCCAGAAACTCATGTTTTGTTTTAATTAAGTAGTCGGATCCCCCCCCCTTTTTATTTATTTTTTTATTATTTATTTATTTATTTATTTATTTATTTATTTATTTATTTATTTATTTATTTTTTAAGCAGCACTTAGCACCCAGCTTAGAAACCAGGGCCAGGGGACCTACAAGCAGAGAAACACCGAAGTGCAGTGCGGGAGACAACCCCACTGCCAGCATACCCCTGTTCCAGGCTGGCCAGAAGTAGCATATCCAGGCCCAGGAAGAGTGGCCTCCAGACAGCATGCTGCTATATGCTCTGCAGTTTCAGCTGCTGTTTGCAGAGTTCACGCTCCACCTCTAGCCACTTGGAAAACAGCCTGGAGGCTGTCCTTGGGTGGCCCGTGATCCAGCTGGCAGCATGGAGGCCCCCCCCCCCCCCAGGGCCACTCTGCCGTGGCCACCGGGGCCATCGGCCTAGGGCCTGTGGAATACTGGGCTTCTTCTAGCCGGGCTGCCATCCGCACTGCCTGGGCCACCCACAGAGTTATGGGTTCACTCTCCTTGCTGTGCGCTCTGCCTCCCAAGTGCTGGGATTAAAGGCTTGCGCGCCACCATTGCCAGCTGCTGCACTCAACTTTGAATTAGCCTGCGGCCTGCCGGCTCAAGGCCACAGCAGACAGAATTTTAATTAATTTTTATTTTTAACATGAAACAAACACTCATTCACACAAAACACAGACAAATAAATGTACATGTAGACATACAATCAGTGCACCGGGACAAATGATATAGAAAGATACACAGAAAGAGAAACACGCTTGTTGTTAAGCAATTGCATCCATTTTTCTTTTTTCTTTTATGTTTCTAGAAATATTTTTTTTTGTTTTTTGTTTTTTACTGTTTTATTTTGTTTTATATTATTTTATGTCCTATTTCTCTTGCCTGGTGCAGTTCTTAGACTGCAGACAAATGCCTAACTAAATTAATTCCCTGTTCCATGTTGTCTTTACATCCTAGCTCATCTCAGTGCAGGGCCTACATACTGAGTCAGTCTACCCTGTATCTTTATCCACTTCTGCAGCAACATTCTTTAGAAATAAATGACTTTATTAGCGCTAAATTGATATCCTGTTGCTTACCATGCCCGATACATTTTTTTTTTCTTGGAGCTTTTAAATTCAGACAAATATACCTCATAATGCCTCTCCATTTCCAGTTATAATCCACGTTAGGCGCCATATGTAGAGGCAAGCTCACACAACTTAACCATGGGTTTTCTGGAAGGAGAGATGGGTAAGGAACAGGCTGCAAGAGAAATTACATGGAGAGACACAAAAACACATGACTTCTGGTTTAAGTCTCCATCTTTAATGAAGCCTCTCTCCCAAGAAACAAAAGCAAACCAAGACCCTCCCCTGAAGGCTGGAAACCGGTTCTTCTTGTTCTTTAGGAGGTGGGTGGTTAGGTTGGTGGCTGCTGTTCTTGAGAGCAGTGGGCAGGGGGAAGTCACACTTGGTAATAGTTGGTAGGGTGGTTAGCAATCTCAGTCCTTTTTTTAAGTGAGGCTGTTTCTTAATTTTGTCCCATTTCCCAATGAGTGTCTCTTACAGACTCATAATCAGTATAGGCTCCTGCATACCCATTCCTAGAGCCACATGCTCTGCCTGGTTATTGCCCATTGAATCTTTTCCCTTTGGACGTCCTGGGCAGTGAATACTCACAGTGGCCAACTTCATTAGGACATCTAAGAGGTCCAAGATAACCTGTTGGTTTCCTCTGATGTTAGCAGTCCTCTTGGCATATATCCCCATGGATGTGGGCTGTGGCAAAGGCATGCCTGTTATCCATGTGGCTGTTGATTTTCTTGCTGGTTCCAAGTTCCAAGGTCTTGGTGAGGGCAATGAGCTCCACTTTCTGCATTGACATGCCAGGGGGTAAAGATTCTTCTACTCAGATTACATTTGTGCCCTCCACCATAGCAGCACCTGCTTCCATCATGGAGAAACTGTTCTGGTCTGTAGCAACGATCAGCAGGGGTCAGTCTCTCTTTTGGGGCCAGTTAGCTGTAGCCCATTGGGCAGGAAGCATATCTGCCCCCCTCCCCATTTTGGAGAGTATGTCTTACACTAATAGGGGGTAGGAACAGTCTGGGGTGACACTAAATGAATGGGCTACCCATCCCATCCCTAGGTCCGCTGTTCTTTGGGTAGTCCATGAATACAGTTTGATGCCAGGGGCTTCTTGGATCCAAGATCTTTTCTTGGAAACGGTGCCATTGGCTTGGAAGACCGAGTGTTGAGCTCCTGTGTCCACCTAGAACTGAGTGGGTTTCTCTTTCACTCCCACAGGTATTTTGGGTTGGGGGAGGTGGTCAGAAAACCCATCTCCCATAGTAGCTGTCTTCTAACACCTGGGTTTGCCATTTGGGGGCACTTTTTCCAAGACCTGGGAATTCCTGCTCCCGGCTTCTATTTCTTAGGGCACACTCTGGCTTAGTGGCCTCTTTCCTTATAGTATGCACACTGGTCCTTTTCTGTCTCCCTTTTCTGCTTTTTATAACTATTATAGCCAGGATTCTCTGTAGCTTCCTTTCTTCTCTGTCATTTTCTTTCTTTTTCTATTTCTTCTCCTCCTCTGCCTCCCTGTCTCAGCAAACTACTAAATCTCCCTACATACTTTCTCAATAACCTACACTAATAAATCCTTCTACAGACCTTCTCAGCAAGTTGCACCAAAGCCCTCTAACCTCTAATGCTTTTTCCTGATATCTCTACTAGCACTGTCTATAAGAGCCATTATCATAGTAGCTTTATATTCTAAGCCCCTGGATTCATAGCATGTATATTGGCAGAATGCCTCTATGAGCTGCTCTGGAAAAGCTACAGGTGACTCATCTGGTCCCTGCTTAATCTTACATACCTTGGTCAATTTCGTGGGCTGCCATGCCCTTGAGACCTGCCAATGGAGTCTGGTGTTGGTCTGTCAGATGCCTCTTACCTTTTGTCTGAGGGGGTAATCTTTTTTGCTTCCTGTATTACAAATAAAACAGTCTCAAAGAAATTAATTAGTCTCTTGGGAAATATATCCTTAGTGAGAGAGCTACCATGGTATCAGGATAAGTGGTCTCAGGTCCTCTCCTGCTCCATTCTGTGGTCCTCTCCAAATATCAATTGAGCATAATTATAAACTATAAACTACAAGATAGACATAACACCTAGTTTATCATCCCTGTCAATTAAACAGAACCCTTTTCATCTGTATTATCTTAAAAGACTGTCAGAATTAATACTTAAGAATTAACATTTTAAGAATTGACTCATGTCCTGGCTTTAAATTTTATGTCACCTGAAAATCATTTATTTAAATTTATATCAGCTTTCTCAAGATTAAACAGCTTGGGCTGTCTGTGAGACTAACAGTCTTTAACCCCATCAGAAATCTAAGAGTGACCAATATTAACTGAAAATATAGAGAAAGCTTAACATAGTTTTTAAGACATAAACATCAAATACCATGGATTTTTGATGTTTTTGAAAACCAACTATCTATGTAAAGTACTGTGGACTGTTGTCTATTAAACTATCTTCAGCTATTTCTGATTAAAACCTAGAAAACACCCTAACAATAAACTAGAACCTTATATTTCTATTTAGCCCTAAACTCATAGACTTAAACATCTCAGATCAGTAATGATAAGATAGAACTGGGTGTAAATCCTGTACTTTCAAATTTAGTATTTATACCAATGAAAGCCTTGATTTTGTATGAAAATAAAACCTGTATTAAATAAGAACTTATGCCTTGAACTTAATAACAATTATAAAGGTTTTAGTATCACAAAGACAGACTTTTTTCACTTAATATTTTAGAATCCAGTCTTCTTGAGGTCTCCCTTATTTTGACCTCTCTCCCAGAGGAGCAATATAACCATGAAGTTTAACATCACATCGATCGTAACAATTTAAACAAGTTAAAATAAAAGAAATAAACCATTTGTACCAACTTAAACCCAAAATTCTTGCACCTGCCCCAGGGAGCATCTTGTTAAGACTTGTTTTCCTTTTCAGGGAGCATCAGAGCCCAAGTATTTTGTCTCTCCTTTTGTTCTAAGTTGGTGCACTTGAGTCATGTGACCTGATTTTGGTCCCACAGAGTTGCTTTTCAGTCAAAGTCAAAATAATATCGTCTGTCTAAGTCCAAGAACACAAAACACAATACAAAACAACACCACATAGACAGCCTGACCCTGCCACCATCAGACCTCTAGATTCAAGAAGACAGAGCAAGGAAATCACACAATTTGTGCCTAGAGAGGCCCAGTTTCAGACACCAGGCTTCCCTGCACACATAGCAGGAATCAGATAAAACAGATTTCAGCAAAACATGGCTTTCACCATTACTGACTTGCTGTTTACAGATGGAGGAGAGCCTTTTTCACCTCTCTCCTGGGTTTAAAGCTTCCTCCAGACCCTCACAGTCTAGCAGCTGCCAGTTGAACACACCACACCAGAAGCTTGCAAGCAAAACCGAAATTTTCAGAAAGGCTTATAGACTCAAACTTTGACACACAATGTGACAGACAGAAAACAAACCATGGCACCTGTCTAGTGGTCAAACTGTAGACAAAGACACACAAAACTGACAAGTATTCACCTCCACTGAGATGGACAGACCCAGATCAGAAAACCAGACAGCTGGGAGGGCGTATAAGTTCTCCAATTCAGTAGAACTACTGTGTCCTCCCTGAAATTCAGACGGGAATCTTCCAGTGTCTCTGGAGTTCCCCCAAAATACCCGGGAACGTCTCCCCAGGTTGCAGCCTGTGGTACAGAGCATGTCTGCCCACAATGGTCCTCTGGTTCTCACGAATCCAAGAGGACAGCTGTACAACAAAAACACTTGTCTCCTCAGATACAGAAAACAGATCAGTACAGACATTCAGGACACAGACACCAGCCAGCACACACAAATTCCAGAGGGGATCCCCTGAACCTCCTAGTTGGTTCTTGCATGTGAAGGAAAATCACACTTCCAAGCCAATGCACCAAAAATGTAAGACCCCAAAAACCGAGGGTGCCCCAGCACCCCACACCTCGGAAGGTGACACCCAAATCACTCGCGAGAAACAGTCTTGATGCAATAGCATGAGGATTTCTTTATTACAGAATTCTGGGTTCCACAGCCGTACACTGCGCGGGGGTAGAGGACTGAGGACCCTGTGCAACTGAAGTCAGGGGTATTTAAAGGGGAAAAATCACAAGACAAGGGTTGGAGGACACAATTCACAAGGCAAGGGGTGGAGGACAAAATATGCAGGTAATGGGGAAGTACAGAATGAGGAAGTAAGGAAGGTTAGAGATTATATGGAGCAAACGTCCTTGGGGCACTGTATAGTTAAACATTGGAACTAGAACAGGGTGGGCTATCTTTCTCAAGCTGAAAACAGAAAAACAAGTTACTCTGTGCTGGTCTAGTTGTTTAGAGATCTAAAAACATTTAGTTGGGGGGGGGGGTCTCTCAAGACCACCTCCAGTAGTTAGAGAGGATCCTCCAGTGTAGTTACAAGACATCAACCCACCTTCTAAATTTTTGACCCAGTATTTTTTCTGTGTAAAAGAAATGCAGGGAGATAAATGGAGTAGAAACAGAAGGAAAGGGCATCCGGTTGCTGGCCCAACATATGATTCCTCCCATGGGTGGTTACCAAACTCTGACACTATTATAGATGGCATGTTCTGCTTGCAGGTAGGATCCTAGCATGTCTGTCCTGAGATGTTCTGCCAGTAGTTAACTGAGACTGGTTCAGGTACTTACAACCAACCATTGAACTGAGGTTGGGAACCCATGGAAGATTTAGGAAAATTATTGAAGGAGATGAATATGATACCAACTGTATCAACTAACTCAGACCTCTGTAAGTTCCTGGAGATGAAGCTGCCAACTAAAAAGCCTTCATAATCTGGTCCATGGCCCAGGCATATATGTAGCAGAGGACTGACTTTTGGCCTCAGTGGGAGAGGATATACCTAATTCTCTAAAGACTTGATGCCCCAGGGAAGGGAGATGCTGGGGGTGTAGAGAGCCATATTGGAGTGCTATACCACCAGGCAGGAACTTGACATTGACCAAGGTGAAGTTCCTCTCCTAGCCTTTGAGTGGGAATTCCTGTGCTAGCCAAAATCCTGCTCCACCTAGGGTGGAACACTCAGACCAAGGCAAAGCCGATTGTTCTGAAAGGACCTGCAATTTCCTAAGAGGCACTACCACTTGACACTAGCCACTGCAAAGTAAGGGAACCTGTTTTGGACTGTTTCCAGCCTTTGGGGAAAGGGTTCCACCCTCACCACCTATATAAGTTTGGTCACCTACCTAACTTGTGAAAGCTAAACTCCCCAGTTGTAGGGTGGTGGTGGGAGTGGATAGGTAGGTGAGCACCCTCATAGAAACAGCGTGAGGGGGATGAAATAGAGGGGGTGGTAGAGGGGAAACTGGAAAAGGGGATAACATTTGAAATGTAAGTAAATAAAATATCAAGTTTAAAAACAAGCAAGCAAAACCAACCAATCAACCAACAAACCAACCAACCAAACAAACAAATAAAAAGCAAGTAGTAGAAAGGACTGAGGATCCCATAAGTGGCAGAAACATCACAAGAAGAGAGAGTCAACTAGCCTAGAAGTTGTGTCTCAACGTTTGAATTAACAAACAGGGAACATTCACAGGCTAGACCTAGGCCTCCCTCCCTCTCATATATGTGGTAGTTCTGCATCTTAGTCTTGATGTGGGTCCCAAACAAGTGAACTGAGGGCTATTCAAAAAGTTGTTACCAGTTTGTGAGATATATTCTTCTTGCCTGGCTCAGTGGAGAAGAAGCACCTACCTTCACAGTGATTTGAAGTGCCAGAGTAAGGGATATCCAAGAGGTCTTTACCCACTCATACAAGAAGGGTAGGTTACATGTGAGAAAAATTGTAGGGGGTGACTGGGAGAAGGACAGTGAGCAGGATATAAAATAATATCAATAAAACAAGGGAAAGGCAGAATGTGATCTGTGGGAGAAAAGCATTAAATTATCCAAATCAGAGACAGACAGACAAACAGACAGACAGATAGACAGACACACACAAACACGAGAGAGAGAGAGAGAGAGAGAGAGAGAGAGAGAGAGAGAGAGAGAGAGAGAGAGAGAGAGAGAGAGAGAGAGGGAGAGAGAGGGAGAGAGAGGGAGAGAGAGGGAGAGAGAGAGAGAGGAGAGACAGAGAGACAGAGAGACAGAGACAGAGACAGAGAGGAGGGAGAGGAAGAAAAAGAGAAAGAACGCATCTTACTGGTGACTACAGAGCCTTACTTTATGGAAAAATGATCAAAACATCTATGCTATCATTTCTCCTTAGGCATTTTATCTCCCTAAATGGTATTTTTTCTGGCTCATTTTCTGCCAACACATATATGTTCTACTTTTAATTTACTTTTTCTACTCATTTTCCTGATAAAGTAACAAATCAGCATTCTTGGATTTTTTTTAATTACAACACTTTTTCCTCCCATGTACTTCCTCCAAATCTTGTCATATAGCCCTCAGAACTCTGCTTCAAATTCATGTCTTGTTTCGTTGCTAGTGACTAATGGTTATTGCATAAATATTTTTATATGAATTTATTATGTTTTTCTCATTTTAACCTGCAGAGTACAGTCTATATGTTGACACCATGCAATTTTTCAGGGTTGTGTGGCATACAAAAACCAATTGTTGCGTTCTTTTCCAGAGAAGACCACTTCTACTTCCACTTTCTCTGTTGCCTTTAGTTCGTTGTGAAGGTTTGCAGTATAGTGGTCTTTTCATATAGCCTGTTTGTCATGTTTATTGGTGAAATTCTTTTTCAGTTCACATTTGACAGTTATGGTGTTATACTTTGTGCATGTAGCTTCAGATATTACTAGCAGAGACATTCTCACAGAAAACTCTCTAACGTTGGACCTGTCAGGCTGGTTTGAAGTCAAATGGCCCTCTGAGGGAGCAATGAGGATGATTGTAGGAACGATAGAAAACAGATGCAAAGAACAGATAATGGGAGTGCTGCAGGTCATTATCACACCAGCTGTGCCATATTTCTTCTAGCCCTTTTTTACTACAGTATTGTGGCAAACGAAGCCTCAGGCTAACCAAAACGATTTTCTGAAATATAGAAAAGACATTTGTTCCCCTGTCAAAACTTGTGTATTACTTCCACCAAGGTCAATAGAATCTTCAGCTCCTTGCCATGAGTCTCAAGTGCAGTTTCACTTCTTGTTCCTCAGCAGGCCAGGAAATATGACAACAAACTCCAACCTGCCTTAATTCTGCTTGGCAGCCAGACTTTGTCTTTTTACCCCCTCTGCTTCAGAGAAACAGCAAATGGTTCCTGACAAAACCCTCTAATTCATAGTATTTTTATGCCTCCTTTTTGATAATAACCACTTAGTCTTTGGTGCAAGATTGTTTTTGATATGTATACATTGGGACTGGGCTCTAGGACAACAGACTTGATTAGTTGTGGATTTCTGTTGTAGTCTCCTTCAACTGAAAAGAAAATTCTCTTTAGGGCTGAAAATTACACTTATCAGTGGGTATAATGACAATTGTTTATACATTATTGTAAGAGACTATGCTGGTTTAGCAAAATTAAAAGTTACAGATTATCTTCTATACACTCTTTCAACTTCTTTGTATCTAATGTTCCCATATTGTGGAAGAGGAGGTTTAGGGATGAAAATCTTTCAGTTTCTTACATTTTACATATTGGTGAGTTTTAGAATTTCTGTGTTAGATCAACATCTACTGCAAATGCAATCTTCTTGGTTATGTACTTTCAAATAATCTTATTTTTATTATTAAAAATAACTCATGAACTTATAAAGTAAAAGAAATATATATTGAGTAATTAAAGAGAATCTAAATGGAAGGTGATGAATAAAATGAGTTTAGATACATACTGCTACAAATGTCCATTTAAGTCCTAAAACCACATTAATCAATCTGAGTTTTGCTTCTGAGACCCCTTTATTAATGAATAATGCTGTTTTCTCAAAATATTTTAAAATGTCACCATGTCTGATGGCTAGTTTTTGTTGAATGAGAACAAAACAAAAGCAAGAAACAAAACAGAGTCAATTCTGAAGATGGAATGGCAGTAAATGGATTATGTTCATCAAATTGTCTCATGGGGATATTTGTTGAACAGTTTTTTTATTAATAATTGATGTGGGAGAGCCAGGCTACTGTCAGCAGTGCCATCCCTTATTCTGGGTAAGTGATCCTATGCCATACAAAAAAAGCAAGCTGAGAAAGCAATAAGGGAGCATGACTGTGAACAGTTTATCCACGATTTGTTTCAAGAATTTTCTTTGGGTTCTTGACTTAATTTCCAGGTATAATGAACTATAAAATGTGAGGCAAATATACCTTCCTTTCCCATATTATTTTTGTCATTGTTTTTCATACCCATAGACAGTCAAAGCACTATTACATTATTTAATTATGAATTATTCCTTAATGCTATTCAATGTCCCAAATAATCCATAAAATTCAGCTAATGTGATTTTTTTCATTCTATTTTTAAGTCATTTATGCCAGACTCTTTGTTTAACTCATGGGCAATGAGCCTATTCATTCCAGATCACTTACAAATATCTTATCAGTACAATAATATAAACAATAATGTATTGTTGAGGCAGAACTGGACATCATGGATACAACATTTTTATTACTACAAATCAGAGCAAATAGACTGATCTTCTGTGTTGTTTTAGAATGAGAAAAGAATTAAGATAAAATATGTTATAGCATATTCGCTGCCTGCTGGAGCAGAAAGTCACTAGGTACTGTATCACCCTGAGCTTTAGATCTCTGGGGGTACAAATCACCATGGGTCTGACTGCACTCAAGAAGTGAGCACATAGGCAGTTCATCTGCCAGACCTCCAGGTGTGGGGCCTGTGTCCTGCCTAGAGAGCAGCAGAAGGGGAAAATCCCCGCAGCCATATTTGCTGCCTGCCAGAGCAGAAGAGCGAAACTAGGTACTGTATCACCCCAAGCTTTAGATCTCTGGGGATGCAAACCACCAGGGGTCTGCCTGCACCCAAGAACTGAGCACATAGGCGGTTTGTCTGCCAGTCTGCCTGGCATGGGGCCTGTGTCCTGCCTGGAGACCAGCAGAGGGAGAGAATCCCCTCACCATATTCGCTTTCTGCCGGAGCAGAAGAGTGTCACTAGGTATTGTATCACCCCGAGCTTTAGATCTCTGGGGGTGCAAATTGTCAGAGGTCTGCTTGCAGCCAGGACCTGAGCACACATGTGGTTCATCTCCCAGCTGGTGGATTGTGAGGCCTGTATTCTGCATGGAAAACAGCAGAGGGAGCAACTCCCCATGGCCATCTTTGTGACCTGCCAGGGCAGAAAATCATCACTAGGTACTGTATTATCCTGAGCTTAAGATCTCTGGGGGTGCAAATCTCCAGGGGTCTGCCTGCACTCAGGACCTGAGAACATAGGCAGTTTATCTGCAAGCAGGTCGGTCATGGGGCTTGTATCCTACATGAGAATCAACAGAAGGAATGACCCCCCCACACACCATCTTTTCTCCATAACAGAGCAGTCTGAGAATACCTGGTTCACCTTCACCTGGTTCACCTTGACAACCCAAGTATAACATTTCTTGAGGCAAGACTGAGCAGGGCTCCAAAGGCACAAAAGAGGAAGGCAGCATATCAGTAATCTGTGCCAGAGGAAACCCAGTTATCCAGTGTCACAGAAATAGCTCTAAAGGTCCACAATAGGTTGAAGTACCAGCCAGTTACAATAAGACCATCTAACACCAGTGAGAACTAGATGGCTAACAGCAAGCTTAGGAACATTACTAACAGAAGCCAAGGTATCATGGCAGCATCTGAACCCAATTCTCCAACAATAGCAAGTGTTGGATACCCCAACACACCAGAAAAACAAGAGTTGGATTTAAAAGCACTGGAAAGGATGCTGTTAGAGGAACACATTAAGGACATAAATAAATCTCTTAAAGAAATTCAGGAGAAAAATGATCAAAAGCTAGAAGCCCTTACAAGAGCAACACAAAAATCACTTAAAGAAATTCAGGACAATATGGGTCAGAAGTTTGTAGCCAATAAGGAGGATATGCAAAAATCACTTAAAAAATACAAGAGAACTTTGATCAACAGGCAGAAGTCATGTAAGAGGAAACACAAAAATCTCTCAAAGAATTTAAGGAAAACACAAACAAGCAAATGACAGAACTGAGTAAAAACTTCCAGGATCTGAAAACAGAAGTAGAAACAACTAAGAAAGCACAAAGGGAGACAACTTTGGAGATAGAAAACCTTGGGAAGAAATCAGGGACCATAGACACAAATATCAACAACAGAATACAAGAGATAGAAGAAAGAATCTCAGATGCTGAAGATACCATAGAAATCATGGACTCAACAGTCAAAGAAAATGCAAAATGCAAAAAGCTTGTAACCCAAAATATCCAGGAAATCCAGGACACAATGAGAAAGCCAAATCTAAAGATTATAGGCATTGATGACAGTGAAGGTTTACAACTTAAAGGGCCAGAAAATATCTTCAACAAAATTATGGAAGAAAACTTCCCTAACCTAAAGAAAGAGATGACCATGAATATACAAGAAGCCTACAGAACTCCAAACAGACTCGACCAGAACAGAACTACCTCCCATCACATAATAATCAAAACCCCAAATGTACTAAACAAAGAGAATACTTAGGGCAGTAAGAGAAAAAGGGCAAGTAACATATAAAGGAAGACCTATCAGAATTACACTAGACTTCTCACCAGAGACCATGAAAGCTAGAAGATCCTGGGAGGAGCTCATGCAGACTCTAAGAGAACACAAATGCCAGCCAAGACTACTATACCCAGTGAAACTCTCATTCACTATAGCTGGAGAAACCAAGATATTCCATGACAAAACCAAATTTACACAATATCTTTCCACAAACCCAGCCCTACAAAGGATAATAGGGGGAAAACACCATTACAATGAGGGAAACTATACCCTGGAAAAAGCAGGATATTAAGCTTCTTTCATCAAACCCAAAAGAAGATAACCACACAAGTCTAAAATTAACATCAAAAATGATAGGAAGCAATAACCACTATTCCTTAATATCTCTTAAGATCAATGGATTCAATTCTCCAATATAAAGACATAGGCTAACAGACTGGTTACTTAAACAGGACCCTACATTTTGCTGCATACAATAAACACACCTCAGTGTCAAAGACAAAAACTACCTTAGAGTAAAAGGCTGGAAGACAATTCTACAAGAAAATGGTCTCAGGAAACAAGCAGGATTTGCCATTCTTATATCAGATAAAATTGACTTCAACCTAATGTCACCAAAAGAGACATGGAAGGTCACTTCTTGCTGGTTAAAGGAAAAATACAAAAAGAAGAACTCTCAATCCTGAACATCTATGCTCCAAATACAAGGGCACCATCATTCATAAAAGAAACTTTACTAAAGCTCAAAGCACACATTGCACCTAACTCAATAATTGTGGGTGACTTCAACACTCCACTCTCATCAGTGGACCAATCAGGAAAACAGAAACTAAATAGGGAGACAGTGGAACTAATTGAAGCTTTGGACGAATTGGATTTAACAGATATATATAGAATTTTTCATCCCAAAGCAAAAGAATATACCTTTTTCTCAGCACCTCATGGTACCTTCTCCAAAATAGATCATATAGTTGGTCACAAGACAGACCTCAAGAAATATAAGAAGATTGAAATAATCCCATGCCTCCTATCAGATCACTATGGAGTAAAAGTGGTATAATTACAAAGTTTTGGTAAAGCAAAGGACACCATCAAAAGGACAAATCGCCAACCAACAAATTGGGAAAAGATCTTCACCAACCTTATATCAGATAGAGGGCTAATATTCAATATATACAAAGAACTCAAGAAGTTAGAGCCCAGAAAAGCAAATATCCCTATTAAAAAATGTAGTACAGAGTTAAACAAAGAATTCTCACCTTAAGAACTTTGGATGGCGGAGAATCATCTTAAAAAATGCTCAACTTCATTAGTCATCAGGGAAATGCAAATCAAAACAACCCTGAGATATCACCTTACACCAGTCAGAATGGCTAAGATTAAAAACTCAGAAGACAGCAGATGTTGGCGAGGATGTGGAGAAAAAGGAACACTGCTCCACTTCTGGTGGGGTTGCAAATTAGTACAACCACTCTGGAAATCAGTCTGGCAGTCCTTCAGAAAACTGGGCATGTCACTTCCGAAAGATCCTGCTGTACCACTCCTGGGCATATACCCAGAGGATTCCCCGGCATGTAATCAGGATATATGTTCCACTATGTTCATAGCAGCCCTATTTATAATTGCCAGAAGCTGGAAAGAACACAGGTATCCCTCAACCGAAGAATGGATGCAAAAAATGTAGTATATCTACATAATGGAGTACTATTCAGCCATTAGAAACAATGAATTCATGAAATTTGCAGGCAAATGGATGAAGCTGGAGAACATCATACTAAGTGAGGTAACCCAGTCTCAAAAGATCAATCATGGTATGCACTCAATAATAAGTGGATATTAGCTTGGAAAACTGGAATATGCAAAACATAATCCACACCTCAAATGAGGTACAAGAAGAACGGAGGAGTGGCCCCTGGTTCTGGAAAGACCCAGTGTAGCAATATAAGACAAAACCAGAACAGGGAAGTGGGAAGGGCTGGGTGGGAGAACAGAGGGAGGGAAGGGGGCTTATGTGACTTTCGGGAGTGGGGAACCAGAAAAGGGGAAATCATTTGAAATGTAAATAAAAAATATATCGACCATTAGAAACAATACATTCATGAAATTCTTAGGCAAATGGATGGAGCTGGAGAACATCATACTAAGTGAGGTAACCCAGACTCAAAAGATGAATCATGGTATGCGCTCACTAATAAGTGGATATTAACCTAGAAAACTGGAATACCCAAAACATAATCCACACATCAAATGAGGTACAAGAAGAACGGAGGAGTGGTCCCTTGTTCTGGAAAGACTCAGTGAAGCAGTATAGGGCAAAATCAGAACAGGGAAGTGGGAAGGGTTGGGTGGGAAAACAGAGGGAGGGAAGGGGACTGATGGCACTTTCGGGGAGTGGGGGTCCAGAAAAGGGGAAATCATTTGAAATGTAAATAAATATATCAATAAATTAAATATAGATATTTAAATATATATATAAAATTAAAAAAAAAGAAAAAAAAAGAAAAAAACCAAAAGAAAAATGAAAAAAAAGAAAAGAAAAAAAACATATATCTGTTGTGAGTAAACAATTTGCCTTGTCATTTTTAACACTGGAGTTTAAATAGAAATAAAATTATCTTTTGGCACACATACAAAAAAAACCCAATAAAAACAACAGAAACCCCACATATACATGGAAACTGAACAATACTCTACTCAATTATACCTTGGTCAAGGAAGAAATAAAGAAAGAAATCAAAGATTTCTTTAGAATTTAACAAAAATGAAGGCACAACGTACACAAATCTATGGGACACAATGAAAGCAGTGCTAAGAGGAAAATTCATAGCTCTGAGTGCCTCCAAAAAGAAATTCGAGAGAGCATATACTAGAAGATTAATGGAAAAACTGAAAGCCCTGGAACAAAAAAGCTAATTCACCCAGGAGGAAGAGAAGAAAGGAAATCATCAAACTCAGGGCTGAAATCAATCAAATAGAAACCAAGAGAACCATACAAAGAATCAACAAAACCAGGAGCTGGTTCTTTGAAAAATATCAACAAGATAGATAAAGCCTTAGCCAGACTAACCAAAGGGCACAGAGAAAGTATCCAAATTAGCAAAATTAGAAATAAAAAGGAAGATATTACAATAGACACTGAGTAAATAAAAAAAAAAAATCATCAGATCCTACTACAAAAGCCTGTACTCAACACAACTTGAGAATCTGGAGGAAATCAACAATTTCTTAGACAGATACCAAATACCAAAATTAAACCAGGATCAAATAGATCATCTAAACAGACCTATATCCCCTAAAGAAATAGAAGGAGTCATAGATAGCCTTGCAACCAAAAAAAGCACGGGACCAGATGGTTTCAGTGCAGAATTCTACCAGACCTTCAAAGAAGACTTAACACCAATACTCTTCAAACTATTCCACCAAATAGAAACAGAAGGAACATTACCCAACTCCTTCTACAAAGCCACAATTATGCTGATACCAAAACCACACAAAGATCCAACTAAGAAAGGGAATTTCAGGCCAATTTCCCTTATGAATATCAATGCAAAAATACTCAATAATATTCTTGCCCACCGAATCCAAGAACACATCAAAGCGATCATCCACCAGGATCAGGTTGGCTTCTTCCCAGGGATGCAGGTATTGTTCAATATAAGGAAATCCATCAATGCAGTCCACTACATAAACAAACTCAAAGGAAAAAACCACATGATCATTTTATTAGATGTTGAAAAAGCATTTGACAAAATTCAGCATCCTTTCATGCTAAAAGTCTTGTAAAGCACAGGAACTCAAGGCTCATATCAAAACAAGTAAAATCAATATACAGCAAACCAGTAGCCAACATCAAACTAAATGGAGAGAAACTTGAAGCAATCCCACTAAAATCTGGAACTAGACAAGGCTACCCCCTTTCTCCATATCTTTTCAATATAGTTCTTAAAGTCCTAGCTAGAGCAATTAGATAACATATGGAGGTCAAAGGGATACAAATTTGAAAGGAAGAAGTCAAACTATCACTATTTGAAGATGATATGATAGTATATTTAAGTGACCCAAAAAACTATACTAGAGAACTCCTACAGCTGATAATCAACTTCAGCAAAGTGGCTGGCTACAAAAATCAACTCAAGCAAACCAGTAGCCTTTATATACTCAAAGGATAAGCGGACTGAGAAAGAAATTGGGAAATGACACCCATAATAGCCACAAACAGCATAAAGTATCTTGGTGTGACTCTAACCAAACAAGTGAATGACCTATATGACAAGAACTTCAGATCTCAGAAAATGGAAAATCTTCCATGCTCAAGGATTGGCAGGATTAATATAGTGAAAATGGCCATCTTGCCAAAGGCAATGTACAGATTCAATGATATCCCCATCAAAATCCCAACCCAGTTCATCATAGAGCTAGAAAGAGCAATGCTCAAATACATCTGGAATAACAAAAAACCCAGGATAGCTAAAACTATTCTCAACAGTAAAAGAACTTCAGGGGGATTCAGTATCCCAGACCTCAAACTTTACTACAGAACAATAGTGATAAAAAACTGCATGGTATTGGTACAATGTCAGGCAAGCGGATCAATGGAATAGGACTGAAGACCCAGAAATGAACCCACACACCTATGGTCACTCGATCTTTGACAAAGGAGCTGAAAAAATCCAGTAGAAATAAAGATAGTCTTTTCAACAAATGGTGCTGGTTCAATTGGAGGTTAGCATGCAGAAGAATGTGAATCGATCCATTCTTATCTCCTTGTACTAAGGTCAACTCCAAATGGATCAAGGACCTCCTCATAAAGCCAGACACACTGAAACTAATAGAAAAGAAACTGGGGAAGACCCTTGAGGACATGGGCACAGGGGAAAAGTTCCTGAATTGAACACCAATAGCTTATGCTCTAAGATCAATAATTGACAAATGGGACCTCATAAAACTGCAAAGTTTCTGTAAGGCAAAGGACAGTGTCAAAAGGACAAAACATCAACCAACAGATTGGGAAAGGATCTTCACCAACCCTAAATCTGACAGAGGGCTAATATCTAATATATACAAAGAACTCAAGAATGTAGAACCCAGAGAAACAAATAACCCTATTAAAAAGTGGGGGTACCGAGCTAAACAAAGAATTTTCACATGAGGAACTTCAGAGGGCTGATGAACACCTTAAGAAATGTTCAACATCATTAATCATTAGGGAAATGCAGATCAAAACATCCCTGAGATTTCACCTCACACCAGTCAGAATGGCTAAGGTCAAAAACTCAGGAGACAGCAGATGCTTGGGAGGATGTGGAGAAAAAGGAATCACTCCTCCACTGCTGGTGGGATTGTAAGATGGTGCAACCACTTTGGAAATTAGTCTGGAGATTCCTCAGAAAACTGGGCATAGCACTTCCGGAGGACCCTGCTATATCACTCCTGGGCATATACCCAGAGGATTCCCCAGCATGTAATAAGAACACATACTCCACTATGTTCATAGCAGCCATATTTGTAGTAGCCAGAAGCTGGAAAGAATCCAGGTGTCCCTCAACGGAAAGAATGGATACAAAAAATGTGGTATATTTACACAATGGAATACTATTCAGCCATTAGAAACAATGAATTCATGAAATTTGTAGACAAATGGTTGGAGCTGGAGAACATCATACTAAGTGAGGTAACCCAGTCTCAAAGATAAATCTTGGTATGCACTCACTGATAAGTGGATATTAACCTAGAAACTTGGAATACCCAAGAAATAATCCACATATTAAATGATGTCCAAAAACAATGGAGGAGTGGCCCCTGGTTCTGGAAAGACTCAGTCCAGCAGTATAGGGGAATACCAGAACAGGGAAGTGGGAAGGAGTAGATGGAGGAACAGGGGGAGGGAAGAGGGCTTATGGGACTTGCGGGGAGTGGGGATCCAGAAAAGGGGAAATCATTTGAAATATAAATAAAGAATACATCAAATAAAAAAATGTTATACTACATACCTAGGACATTAACTTTATAAACTAATTTAAAGGGCTTTGTAGAACTATTCTACAAAGTTGTTTCACAAATCACAATATCACAAACTACAAAAAATAGAGAACTAGAAGGTCACTGAAAAGTTAGATCATTATGTTGCTCCTTTAATTTGTGAGTATGATTATTTGCCTTTGAATATGACAGTGCACCAAATGTGTGCAGTGCCTATGAAAACTAAAAGGAAATAGTTCTCTGAAACTAGAGTTACAGATGTCATGGTGGTGCATATCTTTTGCAAAAGAAGCCAGGATTCTTAACCACTGATGCATCTCTACAGCTAAAGGAACCTTTAAAAAAATTGGACATATCAGTCTCCTTCATTTATCATCAATTATTATATTATATTGCACAATTAGTCACACACATTTTCCTCTATTGAAGTTGTATAGATTGTAAGCAAAAGCTGATATACTAACAGAAACAGGCAAGGAGCTCAAAAGTACATTATTTTTAAAAATATGCAGTAGCCATTTCTCTCATATTTTATAACAGAGAAAGTTGCTATTGAAATATGCAAGTTAGCTGGGCATGGTAGCACAAACCTGTAATCCTAGCACTTGGGAGGCAGAGGTAGGTGGATTTCTGAGTTTGAGGCCAGCCTGGTCTACAGAATGAGTTCCATGGCAGCCAGGACTACACAGAGAAACTCTGTCTCAAAAAAACCAAATTAAAAAAAAAAAGAAATTTGCAAGTTTCTTTTTGTTAATCAAGACTAATCCATATGGTACAGGATAAAGTAAGCAACTGAGTTTCAGTTCAGATTTAATGACTAAGAGGATATACAGATTACCTTGATTTATTTTAAAAAGGCCAATTAGATAAAGTACAGCATTTCTGATCAATCATGCATTCAAGAATGATGACATCTTTTGCCTTAGAAACACGTGAGACTTTTAGCCTTATTGATTTTCATTAAAATATCTTGATTTAGAGTCTAAGACCGAAAACCATTAAAGAATACATGCCTGTTGAAGTGAACATCTTGTATCATAAAAAGTGCTACCCAGAGATTGTTTCTTTTCCATTTCATTAAAGTTTGAGTTCAGAACAGGAAAGTGACCAAGAAAACATTATCTAAGTGTGATAAATACCAACCTCAGGAATTCAATTATTGCCATTATGCCAAATGAAACACGGAGCAAATTCTAAATCATGCTAAAATCTCCATTTTCTGCCATCTATCCATATGTATTATTAACTAGTATAAATTAATTAGCTGAAGAAAACTAACATAACTAGATGCATATATGGATTTCTTACTGACCCTTGTAAATCTCACTCTTTAAAGCTCTGCAATGAATTTACTTATGTTTATTTTATATTAATCTTAACATGTTCATGTCAACCATACTGTTTTCTATGATCTAGTCACAAACAATAATAGACCTGAATTATTTTCACTGTCCAAAATGTGTGTATGTATGTCTTTTTTATGTTTCTATTGATATGTGCAGTATGAACACAGGCATATAAATCCCACTGGTGTGTGGTAGATATGTTCTTCAGTGACTTTCTACCTTATTCTCAAAGATACGTTCTTTTATTGAACCATGAACTCAGAAATATGTTCATATTGGAAAGCAACTGAGCCCCAAGGTCCTCCATTCTTTGTATTCCCTGTTTTGACAATACATGAGAGGACTGCAATACCTTGCTTTCAATATGAGGGCTGGAATCTGAATCCAGCCATTCATGGTTGTATAACAAGTAGACTAAACCATTGTTCATTTCCTGAAATTGTATATTTAGAATAATATTATTTAATTGCTAATTGTATGCCTTTTCTGCATATTGTTCAAGTAGAATGTTCTTTGTTTTTCTTTTCTTTTTCCTACTAGGCCACCTTTAAACATTCTGCAACAGTGAGAATATTAAACAATTTAGTCATGAATGACTAATTATGAATGACAGATGTTTTAAACAAAAATAATGTAAATTTAAAAATAAAATTATGTATTTTCTTCTCACTCCCAAATGGGATTGGGAGTGAGAAGAAAATATCCTCACTTGTGCCCTCCTGCTTGTTAACATTCTTGAGTTCTATGGATTGTATCATAGGTATTCTGTACTATTTGGATAGTATCAACTTATTAGTGAGCACATAACATGCAGGTCCTTTAGGGTCTGAGTTACCTCACACATGATGATATTTTCTAGTTGCGTCCATTTGCCTGCAAAACTCATGATATCTTTAGTCTTAATAGCTGAATAGCAGTACATTGTAAATCAACCACATTTTCAGCAACAATTCTTCCATTGTGGGAGATCTTGGTTGTTTTCAGCTTCAGGCTATTGCAAATAAGACTTCTATGAACATACTAGAACTTGACTCCCTGTGGTATGGTGAGGCATCTTATAGGTATACTTTCATACCCATAAAACCTCCAGATTCATTTCCAGAGTGGTTGTACCAGTTTACAATCATACCAGCAATGGAGGAATTTTGTTTTTTCTCCACATCCTTGCCAACCTGCGTTGCCACCTGACATATTAATCTTATCCATTCTGATTAGTGTAAGGTGGAAGCTCAGGATCATTTTGATTTGCATCTCCCTACTGACTAATGACTTTGCACCTTTCTTTTAGTGCTTCTTAGCCATTCTAGATTCCTCAGTTGTGAATTCTGTTTAATTCTGTATGCTCCCCCCTTTTCTGACTGGGATGTTTGGATTTTTGGAGGTTAGCTTCTTGAGTTCTTTATATATTTTGAATATTAAATATATCCAAATATATAAATGAATATATTGGATGTGGAGTTAGTGAATATTTTTCCAATCTGTTGTTTGATGATTTGTTCTACTGATTGTGTCATAAGGCAGAGGAAGAGAGGTGGGAGAGGAGAGGGAGAGGGGAAAGGGGGAATATAATGAAGTTTGGGGGAGTGGGGAGACAGGAGAGAAGCCCTGATGGCCAGCAGAATAATTAGAAATATGCAACCTCAGGGAGTGGGATATAGAGGAACCCTCTAGAAATACCATAGACCCAGGATTTGAGAGATGCCCAGGAACTTCAATACAATGCACAACAGTGTGGAGCAGGAACTCTTAGAGTTTTCCTTCAGGAATGGCAGGGCATCAAGTAGAGGAATTGGTTTGCCATGTTACAGTCAAAAATTTCAACCCATAATTGTTCCAGTCTAAAAGAACTACAGGGACAAAAGTGGATAAAAGACTATCAGAAAGGCAGTCCAGGTCCTGGCCAACTTGGGATCCATCTCATGGGTAGGCTCCAAGGCCTGACACTATTACCAACTCTGTGGTGTGCTTACAGACTGGAACCTATCATGGCTGTTCTTTGAGAGGCACAGCAAGCAGCTGTGTTGTGTCTCAAAACTGAGACAAGACACATACTTACAACAAACCATTGGACTGAAGTCAGGGACTCCTGTGGTGGAATTAGAGAAAGGTTGGAAAAAGCTGAAGAGGAGGACAACCCCATAGGAAGATCATCAGTCTCAACTAACCTGTACCTCTGAGATATCTGAAGCACTGAGACTCCAACAAGGCAGTGTACATGAGCTGATCCAAGGCCCCCACAAATATATGGCAGAAGACTCCCTGGTCTGGCCTTAGTGGGAGAAGATATGCCTAAGAGATGTGAGGTTCCAGGTAGTGGGGAGTTCTTCTGGAGGCAAGGACATCCTCTTGGTGACAGAGGGAAGGAGGAATGGGATGAGAAACTATGGAAGCAGGTACATGGTAGAGAAACAGCTGGAATGTAAAAATAAATGTAATTAAAAATGTCTATTTTACTATGAGAAATGCATTATTTAATGTAAGGAGTGTTAAATGAATTAAGTCAAAATTGATGCATTTATATATTTTTTCAGTAAAGATGTATCATAATGTACCAATTTTTCATTCAAAATCTTTAGAATTTTATGAAATAGCTTAATATCTTTAGTAGTTTATATTCATTTTTAAAATGGATTAAAATTTGTCATTCCCATATACGTTTTACACATGGGTTTTGAGACCCTAACTTGTATCTGTGTAATTACACAGAAGGAAATACTTGTACAACTGAAATATCTCATCAAGACTCCTCTTCTAAAGCAAAATTTACCCTCTATATTTGCATTTTCCACCTATTTAGTTTTATGCTTTTTTAATCACTATCTTCTCCACAAGATAGAATTCATGTGGTATTTGTTGTTATAAAATCAACTGATTTCACTTAACACGTTTTTCCATCTCTTCTCTTGTCGACTGTCTTTTTAAAAAAAAAAAGATATAAATTGTACTTAAAAATAATGCCAATGCTTTAAAAAACCAAAGTTAATATCATAAGTCTGTATTGTTCTTGATACCAAAAGTGACTTTGCAAACTACCAAGTGTAAAAGGTAAATGCCAACCAAGCCACAAGCACTCTGATCAACAATGGTGTCCTGTCTATAAGTTATGATAAGCACAAAGTGTGTGGAAGTAACCAAACAATATTTGATTTGACCTAAGACCCACTCCAGGAAATGAAACACATACCTGACACTGTCTTGGTAACTAAGAAGCAGAAAATAGATAGTCAAAGAACCTTGGGTAAAACCAAACTCTATACTTCTAAAAATAAAAAAGTTATATATATATATATATATATATATATATATATATATATATATATATATATATATATATATATATATATCATGATTCCTGATATTTTGTAATGGCCACAGACCAGTACTCAAGTCATCATCAGAAAAGCTTTTTGAAGTATACAGGAACAAGTGCAGAAATCTACAACCAGACACTATGCATAGAATAAGAGACCTTAAAATACTGAAATCTAAATGGGACGTCTCCATCAAATTTATAGCAGAGGTCAGGGAACCCATGAAAGAGGGATGGAAAGATTGCAATTTATATTTATATATATTGTAGAATCCCTAAGAGTGTAAATGAGTGTGGTCAATGCTTCTATACCCATTTAATTTGCATTTTGCCCCTATGGTTTTGTTTCATCCTATTACAATGTATTAGATTTTCTTCTTTCTTATCATAAAGAATTTTATTACACCTTAAGATAACATTTGTTTTCTAATTTAATAAAGGATCTGGAAGGAGAATAGGTGTAAAGGAGTTAGGAGGAGTTGACAGGAGTGGGAGGGGTAGGGAGAAGAGGACCACAATCAGGATATATTATGTGAGAGAAAAACTATTATCAGTAATAGGAAAAAAAATATCATGCTCAAAATATTAGCACCTCAATTTCATAGGTCAACATTTATTTTAAGGGCACATCAAAACAGAATATATAGCTAGCTTGAATTCTCATCATTTAAAAGAATGTTTGAAACTAAATTATATTAAAATTGAATAAAATGTATATTGGAGGCAGTAGTTTCAATTTTGTTTCAAAATTTAAAACTTTGTTATCTTATAAAACAGTGTTGTTCAAGTGAAATTTCTTTAAAAATGTAGTTCGTTGAAAGTCACCAGTGGTACCTCAGAACAATGTTATCATCATTTTGCATAAAATATAGTGTTCCATTGATCTTTCATCTTTGACTGGATTTTGTACTACTAGAAAGAGTCACTGTAGATTGTGACTACATGACCATGGAAGTTTCCAGAAAACTCCTTTCATAGGACCAGTTTCTTTATCGAACATTTTGTTGTACCTGTTGCTGTTGTTGTTCTTTTATTTGATATTATTTTGTTTGTTTGTTTTTCCACTATGAACAGCTCGATCACTCAGGTACTTATATGGAATGATAAGCAGCTGTGCACAAAAGTAAACAGAAGGTCTGGGAAGAGCTATAAATAGGGAACCTGGGAACATACTTAAGTGTTCCAGATATTGTAAAAAAAAAAATCATGGATATGCTAAGGGCTGAGGTTTTAATAATAATGTCTGTGGGAACTCCCCATCACTCCTGACAGCCATGTTGCTTTCTGAGTGGATTATAATTTGTGCTATCCACAGAAAGCTCCACTGTCACTCTAGTAATTTCTATCTGAGCATAGGGGGCTGTATGAAGTTCTGTGAGAGTACAGGTGACTCACTTAAGAAAAGCTTTGGGGTTGAGTGCCAGCTCTGCAGTAGTGGTTGGGGCATGCTAGAACTTAAAATTTGTAGAAACATAAAATCATAAGTTTATTTTCTTTGGTCACATTCAGTCTTTTATATTTATTTAATTGTAGATATATTTCTCAAATTGTTACATGTGGAGGCAGGAACTATGGGTGGAACTGAGGGTGTGGAAATGGAGCCCATGAGGATTCCTAGAAATCAGACTCCAGAGACCAGTATCAGGGTGCAGTTTTAACTTTATTGTTCATCACATAAGCTTATATATAGTTTTTAGTGAGTCGTGGTAGGGATATGCATTCAAGAGCAAAGGGCAAACAACTTTCATTCTTTCAGAATCTGGCTCATCTGTCAGCTTGTGGGGTACAGGCTGATTTCCATGAAAACCAGTAAAGCGGCCACTGTCCTGGCCTCTGGTCCTTTGTGCTGTGTGCCAGGAGCCATCTTAGATCTTGTAGCATCATAGATCCTGGACCATGGGTGGCAAATCATGGGTTCTTGAGTAGTGAAATGAACACAGCCATGCTAAACTCCTGTGTGTAAGCACATCATAGCATCAGTAATAGTGTCTTGGTCTTCCCTACAAGATGGATCCCAAGTGTGCTGGACATTGGATCCCCTTTTCTTCAGTCTCTTCTCCATTTTTTCCCCTGCAGTTCTTTTAGACAAGAACAATTCTGGATCAGATATTTTGATTGTGGGTTATTAACCCTGTCCACACACTAAAGGACATGTCTCCCCACTGTAGGTGGACCCTACAAGTTCCTTCTCCCCATTGTTGGACATTTTTGTTACAGTCACTCTGTCGAATCCTGAGTTTCTTTCACCTCCCAGGTCTTAATTACATTTTAGAGCGTCCCTACAGGCTGCATATTTCCATTCATTCTCCTTGCCTTCTGGGTTTTGCTTCTGTCTTCTCACCCCTCATAAGTGATCTTGTTCCTGTTTTCCCCTCCCTCTCCCCTCACTTGGACCTCCCCTTCTGTTAAACTTCTTACATTTGATGGGTTTTATCAGGGGTATTCTGTACTTTTTGGTTAATATCCACTTATCAATGAGTACATATCTTATGTGTCCTGTTGGGTCTAGGTTACCTTATTCAGAATGATATTTTCTAGTCCCATCCCTTTGCATGAAAATTCATGATGTCCTAGTATTTAATAGTTGTTAAGTACTCCATTGTGTAAATGAGCCACCTTTTCTGCACTCATTCTTCATTTGAGAGACATCTGGGTTCTTTCCAGCTTCTGACTACTGCAAATGCATCTGCTAAGGACTTAGTGTCGTAGTTTTATTGTAGAGTGTCTTTTGGTTCTATGCCCATGAGAGATGTAGCTGGGTCTTCAGATAGAACTATTTCCAATTTTCTGAGGAACCACCAGATTGATTTCCAAAGTGGTTATAGCCGTTTACAATCTCACATGCAATGAAGGAGTATTCCTCTTTCTCCACATCCTCCTTAGATTCTGGTATAAGGTGGAATCTCAGGGTTGTTTTCATTTGCATTTCCTGATGACTAGGGTTGTTTTAACATTTCTTTAAGTACTTCTAGATCCTTCAAGATTTCTTTTTTGAAAAGTCTCTGTACCCCATTTTTAAATTGGGTTATTTGGATTTTTAGAGTTTAATTTCATGCATTCTTTATATATTTTGGTTATTAGCCCTCTATCAGATGTAGGGCTAATAAAGTTCTTTTCCCAGTCTGTAGGTTGCTGTTTTATCCTACTGAGAGTGTCCTTTGCCTTATGGAAGCCTTTGAGGTTTCTCATTTATCAGTTGTTGATCTTAGAGTCTGTGCCATTGTTGTTCTGTTCACAAAAATTTTGCCTGTGCTAATGGATATGAGACTCTTTCTGACTTTCTATTCTATTCAGTGGATCTGGTTTTATGGTGAGGTCCTTGATCCACTTAGACTTGAACTTTGTGCAAGGTGAAAAATATGAATCTATTGACCACATGCTTCACCTAGTTATTTAACAACCATAAAAAACTTCCATGTTAGTCAAATTTGTTTCATTCTATAAACTTCAATAATTGCCATATCCAGTTGTTACAATCAGGAAAATAAGCTTAGATGAGTAAGACTAATGAATTACAAAACTATGCACTCAATGTGAACATGACTGATGTTTGCAAGGTATCATTGTTAGGTGTATAACAAGGTGCATTGCTAAGAGTTTATGCAATGCAAAAGATTTAGGGAGACAGCTCTATTTTTGCGAAGTTGAAGACCAAAAGGCTAAGAATTGGAACACAAGAAAGAGACACATAGACAGAGAGAATGAACAGGACAGTAGGGTGTATGGTACAAGTGTGTGATGGCCTTTTATGTACTGCACCATACTGCATGTCAGTGCAGGTAATGAGGTTAAGTGCTGCCTCTGACTCAGTAAAAGTCAAGACAGCAGAGCACCTAATCTATAAGAGTCTTCTTTGTTTATTTTCATTTATTATCTTCATCTACATATAGTTTGTGTATACAGTAATATTTCCTATTTTAAATTTATTGTTTTGAAAAATGCAATCATTTTTGCTTAAGTTGGATATTTATGTAACAGTATCACATTCTTCTTTGTACATATATATGTTGCCATTGGGAACAGGTATTTATAGCTACAAAATTAAAATAATTTGTTTTATATGCAAATATATTTTTATATTATTTTTGTAGTATCAATTATATTCTAGTACTCAGTTATACCATGAGATTTTATTTAATTATATATATTTTGAAAGACTTTTCTAAGATTTATTTTAATATTGAAATACTTATAAGGCTACGCACTAATGTTTTTCACTTATATAATCCAGCATTTTGTTATTAAGTATCTAATAGGTTTGCTATCATTGTAAATATGTTCCTAATTATATTTAATGTATTCTACATATTTTATATTATACATGTTTCATAAAGCATAACTATGCATGAGGTTGTAGGTATAAATGCATAATATTTCAAACTGAAGTGGAGTTAATCATATGTCAGCTACTTGCCTTTATCACAAGTTTTGATACCCCTTTGTTCATTATTTTTCATTTGTTGGATTTGTATTTCTTCTTTAGCTCACTCTTTTCATACAGACATTCTTTGAGTGATATAAATATGGCAGTCATTAGTTTCCTTAAGGATTTTATGGCTCCCATTTAGAATAAAAAGAAGAACTGTTCCTTAAAAAGCAATTTCTACATTCCTTTCAAAGATAATATTGCCTGGACTACGATTGTTATCCTATAAATTGTATCAGCACAGTAGACATTTGGTCCCTTACTGAGGTAAAAAGAATATACCTCTTGAAAAATGGTGAAATATGGAGATAAAGGGTGAACAATATATCTATGGGATCTTATAAATAGTTTGAAAGGACATGGTTTGAGAATGTTGGTTCCAGAAGTCTACTGGAGCATTTTATCAAGCTTTGTGAAAATAAGTATGAATTTTGTGATTTCACTTCACAATATTTTCAAGGTTTAGATTTCATCTAAAGGATGATTAATAGAAGAAACTTCAAGTTAGTTGAAGTAACCAGACATACTATTTTTTTAGTAGATGTAGTATCAGCAATGACTTAATTGTCAGAACAGATGTAGATGTCTGGTGGATGTAAAGTTCATAGGATACAAGTTAATGTAAGGGAACTTAAGGTTTGAAAAGTTTGTTTCTCACATGCAGATTAACTATGTACAGATAGTGTTTGGATTATAAGACGGAAGAAAGGAAAATATGGGAATACTAGGCTCAATTTCCTTCTTGGGATGGATTTTGTTGTTTGGAGAAACAGTGCATATTGTGTGTCTGTGACAATAGAATAGAGCCAAAACTGTTTTCATTACTGTATTACATGAGTAAAGGAGAAAATTTATGGGTAGAAATGTATTCATCAAAAAGGGCTTAACATATTAAGTCGCAAGTTTGATGGAATAGAAATGTGGAGACACAGAGAAACTCAAAGACAGAGACACACAGAGAGAGACAAAGAGAGATTTAGAGAAAGTCCAGAATAGATAGAGACAGACAGATAATTTATTGCAAAATTATTTTTAGATATAAAATATGTGTTGTGCCAGGAAGTATGAATCCTAAAAGACCAAAAAGGAGCCTGTCCTGAAATAATCACATTAGGGTCTCCTTATTACAAACTAAAATTTGGGCTTACCACCAACATACAGTCTCTCACTGGAACAAGGTTTTATAGAAAATGGAAGGTGTGAGGTGACCATCCTGGAAAGCATCTGACTGAATGTCTATTGTAAGCTGACAGGTGGGTGCTCTGAAGCAAGACCATATACAATCATGAAGAGTCTGAAAGTACATCTGAAACAATCAAACTAAACATTGATTTACTGTTGCTAGGCAGTATCTCTGCTAAGGACAAGCCTTGGGGTCTTTCCTGGTCCATTGGGTACAGCTTGGGTTTTGATGCAGGTCAATTTCTCAGGGTTTCTTCCTTCCTTCCTTCCTTCCTTCCTTCCTTCCTTCCTTCCTTCCTTCCTTCCTTCCTTCCTTCCTTCCTTTATTCTTTTTATTTTCTTTAAGATCGGGATGGGTCCCAAGATGAAGTGGGCTTGGCCTCTCATACATATATGACTAAATAAAATAAATATTATTGAAACAAGTTCATGTGGAATTTCATGAGGTGCACAGTACCCACATCATGCTTAATTGAATTTCAAATGTTTTTTATTATTTTGGGGAGATCATTCACTAATTGTATTACTTTACTCTTTCCTCTCTTCAAAACTTGCCATATGCCTTGTATAACTGATATTTCTAAGTTAGTATATAAATGTACATATAAAGTTTCAATGAAATTTTCTCATCTTTGCCTCAAAAGTCAAAATTCCCAATGCAAGGACTAGAAATACAGCCATTTTGTAGTTGTTTATCAGCATCTTTCAAGGTATTACTCAAACTTATAGGCTAACTTGTTTTTCTCAGACATTCCCAACCATGGTGTAGCAGGTAAATCCCTGGTCCTTAAGACACCATTTAGTTCAGGTGCAGGACATAGAGGTTCCTGAGTTTGGACTGATCTAAATGTATCTTACTTAACACATAGTTTTCATGGTAAGAGATGGTGCTTTATGCAAGCTTCCAAAGGAGAGATGTAGCAATATTCAATGCTGAGGTAAGACCTTTGAAACATAACAGTGAATAGGATGACACAATAACCCCAAGGTGAGCCTGTGGCATATACACCTTGGCAAAAAACCAAGATCTCCCTAATTGCTCCTTTATTTAAAAGATTAGATAAATTCTTTATTTACATTTCAAATGATTTCCCCTTTCCTGGATCCCACCTCAGGGAAGGGAATGTCCTATAAACCCTCTTATCTTCCCCTGTTCCTCAATCAACCCCCTCCCGCTTCCCTGTCCTGGTATTCCCCTACAGTGCTGGATGGAGCCTTTCCAGGACCAGGAGCCTCTCCTTTTTTCTTCTTGGTCATCATTTGATATGTGAATTGTTTCTTGGGTATTCTGAACTTCTGGGCTAATATCTGCTTATCAGTGAGTGCATACCATGTGTGTTCTTTTGTGATTGAGCCACCTCATCAGGATGATATTTTCCAGTTCCATCCACTTGCCTAAGAATTTCATGAATTCATTGTATTTAATAGCTGAGTAGTATTCCATAGTGTAAATATATAACATTTTCTGTATCCATCCCTCCATTGAGGGACATCTGGGTTCTTTCCAGCTTCTAGCTATTATAAACAGGGCTGCTATGAACACAGTCGAGCATGTGTCCTTATTACATGCTGGAGAATCCTCTGGGTATATCCCCGGGAGTGGTATAACATGGTCCTCGGGTAGTATCATGGCCAGTTTTCTGAGGAACCACTAGACTGATTTCCAGAGTAGTTGTACCAGCTTGCAACAACACAATAGTTGAGGAATGCTCCTCTTTCTCCAAATTCTCTCCAGCACCTGTTTTGTCCTGAGATTTTCATCCTAGCCGTTCTAACTGGTATAAGGTGAAATCACAGGGTTGTTTTGATTTGCATTTCCCTGATGACTAAAGATGTTGAACATTTCTTTAGGTGCTTCTCAGCCATTCAATATTCCTCAGGTAAACTTCTGTGGGAATCAGTATCCCCAAACTCAAGCAGTACTACCAGGCAATATTGTTAAAAACTGCATGGTATTTGTACAGTGACAGGCAGGTAGATCAATGGAATAGATTAAAACCCACACACCTATGGTCACTTTATCTTTGACAAAGGAGCTACAACCATCCAGTGGAAAAAAGATAACCTTTTCAACAAATGGTGCTGGTTCAATTTGAGGACAGCATGCAGAAGAATGCAAATCAATCCATTCTTATCTCCTTGTACTAATCTCAACTCCAAGTGGATCAAGGACCTCCACATAAAACCAGACACACTGAAACTAATAGAAAAGAAACTGGGGAAGAGCCTTTAGCACATGTGCACAATGGGAAATTCCCTGAACAGAGCACCAATAGCTTATGATCTAAGATCAAGAATTGACAAATGGGACCTCATAAAATTACAAAGTTTCTGTAATGGAAAGGACACTGTCAAAAGGACAGAATGGCAACCAAAAAAATTGGGAAAAGATCTTTTCCAACCCTACATCAGACAGAGGGCTAATATACAAGATATACCAAGAACTCAAGAAGGTAGATTCCAGAGAGCCAAATAACCTTATTAAAAAATGGGTTACAGAGCTAAACAAAGAATTTTCACCTGAGGAATATCCCTAATTTCTCTTAAGTTGGGCTCAATAAGAATGGTCTCTGAAGTGACACTAAAATAAAATCATATTGTTTTCACTATTCTCCTTTTGAATACATATCATTCACATAGTTTCTGAAATAATGAGATCTTACATAGTCATTGTGACTCTCCCTGGCCATAACTTGGAATTGTAGGACAAAATCAGTCAGTGAGGACAAATGGAGGAGACACAACATAAGGGGGTAGGGGTGGTGTTCTGAAGCACTCTGAATATATTTGGAAATGATGACACAAGAGAAGAGAAGAGGCAGATGAACTTTAAGTGGCATGATTCAAAATTTATATAGTTTTGGCAACTGAAAGTAGGATCATCCATTTTGGGCAAAGGGTCCTTAGGTGAAGGTTTAAGGCAAAATGTCTCATTAGCAAAGAAAGGTACTCCAGGAATCTCAGGAGTTTTTCTCAGAAAAAAGGTGGTTGACCCTGTAATCTTAAATAAGACTATCTGATATTCTTGATGTAGAGGTGTTTGGAAGTTAAGGAAAGAAAAGAGGAAGCCACACAAGTGAAGGGAGTCCTCCATTATGTTGTGAATGCAGAAGGCTATTAGGAAAGTGGTAGACTTCTACTGTAATTAGGAGGACAACAGTCATAGTGTCAGAGTTTTAGAACAAAAGAGTACCTTCTTTTGATCTGGCCAAGAATTGCCTCAAAAAGATAATATCAAGCAAAAGAGATCACATGAAAGACTTATTAGGAGGAGGAAAAAAATGTCATGACTGAGCATGACAGGTTTAGGTGGGGAGCATGATGACTCAACCTTTTTAGAGATATAAAACGTGTGGTGAAAGTGTTTTGCCTTTCACAGCTGGTGATAGAACAGCTGTTGGTTCTGAGTCATTGAAGGCTAACTGGAAAAGCACCTGGTTCCTATCGCAAACAGTATGACAATATTTCCCATCTTCAGATTGTGAAAGCAATTGGAACTTGTTTATAGCTTCTCATTGATAGCTATTTTTATCTGGATTCTGATTAGAAATAGAAAATAACTTAATAGTACTTGAAGTTTTGTAAATCAAGTTTAATATCATTGCAAACATACAATACTCCCAAAGTTATTTTGTATTACAAAGCAAATTTTCAGCTGGCCAAAAATAAATATTAACATCCCAGGCATATCTTATAGACATGAATACATACCCAGCTAGCAACAAATGCAGTTACGCAATTATGCAAAGTGAGAGAGATAAACATTTGCTGGGATAAATCCAGTCACCAAATAGTACCCCTCTGTCATAATATTTGTTTTAATTGCAGATAGAGATGTGCTGATTATATCAGGCAGTCTTTATTGATATATACCTATCAAGTCCTAATAGCATGTTCCAGGAACTATTTTTAACTTTCTATTGATCAGAGATAACTTCCTGCCCAGACCCGCAAGACAGTCAACAGTGTACCCGGACCACCAAGAAGAGGACAAGATACAAGAAATGTTAAGAAACAACAGCAAGACAGTATTCTGATCAAGCTGTCAAACTTTATTGTTTTACACACCACAATATAAAGGAAAGCAAGCAGGATGTAGGGAGGGGGTATGTGGGGGCAAATATTGTCTCCAGGGAACAATCTCTTAGGGGGCAAGCACTGTCTCCAAACATTGTCTCTAAGAAGTAGTCTCCCAGAATTTTCTCTCAGAATCTCATGACAAAGCTGGCTTGGGCTTCAAGGAAGCTGGCAAACTAAAGTGATTATGAGAAGGTGAAGTGGAAAGAGATTGTTATAGTAACCTAACTGCAGGTGAGCTCTGTTTGTTCTAACCAATATGAGCTCTATATATGCTGATCAACACACAATTTGGCATACCTGAAAGCTAATGTTTTTCCTTCTAAAGGCAGGGTTGAGAATGTGAGATGGCTGAAAGGAGGAGGTTTTGAGATCTAAGTGAGGATGGTTCCTGGCAACTTTCCCACTTTATATCCTGTTGATAAAACATTTATTTTTCAAAAACAGTTATGCAAGATGGCTCCACTGTCCTCTACAACTGCCAGAGGTTTATTCAATGTGATGGCAGCTGCTTTTCTAGGGACATGACTAATTGTTCCCAAATGCCCACGGTTAATGATCACATCTAGAGGATCAATAGAAGTAGAGAAAGAGAGAAGTGTTTTACCACTCAAAAGAGTATTGAGAAAAGCAATCATTCACAGAGCTTTCAGCCTTCATGATTCCAGCCTTGACCATGATCAGAAAAGCAAAATTATTGCTATGCATATAAACTGTATAGAAAAAGGAAGGAGACCTAGTAGCACAGGTAATTTGTTAATAAGCACATAGACCAGTAAATTCACTACATGTTCTTGTCAAGTGTTAAGGCTTTTCGATGGACCTTGCACAATGAAGTCCAGGGACTCTCCCAATAATGAAGCACTCATTTGCTATTCCCTGCAGATGCTGCATCATCTACCACTATTCCAAATGTAGGATTGGAGAAAATTATTTGGCATTCTGTAGGCAGTCTTATTGTCCTATTGATGGCTTCCTTTGCCTTACAGAAAATTTGCTGTTTCTTGAGGTCCCATACATCAGTTGTCACTCTCAGTGTCTGAGCTATTGGTGTTCCATTCAAGTAGTTTTTTCCTGTGCTGCGCCAATACACTCCAGGCTATTCTCTACCTTCTCTTATATCAGGTCCAGTTTATGTGATTTTATGTTGAGGTTTTGATCAATTTAGACTTGAATTTTGTGTGAGATGATAGATATGGACTTATTTTCATTCTTCTACATTCAAACATCAAGTTAGACCAGCACCATTTTTGATTTTGCTTTCTTCTTTTTATTGTGTATTTTTGGCCTCTGTGTTAAAAATCAAGTATCCATAGGTGTGTGGGTCTTCTTCTGTGTCTTCCATTTAATCCAATTGATCAAGCTTTCTCTTTTTTTCAATACTATGTGGTTCTTATTATCATTTCTTTCTTGCACATATTGCGAGCAGGTATTGTGATACTTCAAGAAGTTCTTTAATTGGAAAAGATTATTTTCAATATCTTGTTTTTCTGTTTTTCATATGAAGTTGAGTATTGTTCTTTCAATTGTGTTTGAATTTTTTTGAATTGTGTTTGAATTTTGATGGGATTACAGTGAATCTATAGATAGATTTTTAGAAAGCTGACCATTGTTTTTAATTATCGTACTGATCCTTGAGAATGAGTTTTCTATCTTATAATATGATCTTCAATTTATTTCTTTAAGAATTTGAATTTCTTGTCAATGTTCACTTGCTTGGTTAGAGTTATAAAATGAATGTTTAACATTATTTGTGGTTATTGTGAAGGTTGTTATTTCCCTAATTCCTTTCTTAGCCAGTTAATAATTTGTATAAAGAAGAGTTACTCAGGTGTTGAGTTAAATTGGTATCTAGCAACTGCTGAAGATGTTTATTAGCTACAGAAGCTTGTTGTTTGATTTTTGGGGGGAAGGACTTATGTATAGTATCATATTGTCTATGAATAGTGGTACTTTGACTGCTTCCTTTTCTATTTGTGTTCCCTTTTTCTCATTTAGTTGGCCTATTTCTTCAGCCAAAACTTAAATCACTACATTGAATAGAAAGGCAGAGAGTGGGCAAGCATGTGTTTTCATGGATTTTAATGGAATTGCTTTAAGTTTATCTCTTTTAATTTGATGTTAGCTGTTGGTTTGCTATATATTGCCTTTATTTTTGGTTAGTTATGTATCTTGTAGCACTAGCACCAAAAGACTTTTATCATAATAAGTTTCAGATTTTGTTAAAGACTTTTTTCAGCATTTAATGTGTTTGTTTCTTTTCTTTCAGTTTGATTATATGCTGGAATATATTGATGTATTTTTTTTTATATTGAACTCTCCCTACATTCCTGAGATGAAGTAGGCTTCATTTTGGCCTTGGTAGATGATCTTTGATGTGTTCTTAGATTTAGTTTGTGAGTATTTTATTGAGTAGTTTTACAATTGTCCTTAAGGAAACTGTTATGAAATTAGCTTTCTTTGTTGAGTCTTTCTGTGGTTTATTATTGAGATGACACTGGCCTCATAGAAGGAGTTTGGCAATGCTCCTTCTGTTTTTGTTTTGTATACTAATGTGATGCATATTGCTATTTAGCTATTCTTTGTGGTCTACAAGAAATCCACACTAAAGGCACCTGAAGCTGGCCTTTTATGGGGGAGGTAGAATTTAAATGACTGCTTTTTTTTTTTCTAGGAGTAAGGTGTTGCACAATTACTTAAATTGTTTGCCTGATCTTGCTTTAAGTTTCTTAAGTAGTATCTTTCAAGAAAATTATCCATTTTGTTTAAATTTTTCAACCTGTGGTGTATAGATTTATGAAGTAAGACCTAATGATTCTTTCGATTTTCCTGGTGCCTGTTGTTTTGTTTGTCTTTCATTTCTAATTTTGTCAATTTTAATATTCTTGGTCTACCTTTTAATTAGTTTGGCTAAGGGTTTAATCTATCTTGTTGATTTTCTCTAAGAACCTATTCTTTGTGTTGCTGATTCTTTGTATTGTTCTCTGTGTTCTTAATTTATTGATTTCTGCTCTGAGTTTTAGGATATCCTGGCTTCTATACTTATTTTTCTTCTAGAGCTTTTAGGTGTTCTGTTAATTTGCTAACATAATATTGCTGCAACTTATTTATGAAGATGATTAATGATATGATCTTTTCTTTTAGCACTCACTAATTTTATTTTGTCCCATAATTTTGAGTATGTTGTGCCTTCATTTTCAATGGACTTCTATAAAGTCTGTAATTTTTTTCTTTATTTCTTTCTTAACCTAGGAGTCACTTAGAAAGAGTTGTTTAGTTTACATGAAATGTTATGCTTTCTGATGATTCTGTTGTTGAAATTCATATTTAATCAATGGTGGTCTGATAAAATACAGGAAGTTATTCCTATTTTCCTGTATCTATTAAGACTTGATTTGTGACGAGTATATGGTAAATTTTGGATAAGGGTCCCTCAAACTCTGAGAAGAAAGTATAATCTTTTGTGTTTGGATGAAATGTCCTGTAGATATCTATTAGATCCTTTTATTTTCCTTATCAATTAGTATTATCATCATCATCATCATCATCATCCTTTAATATGTTTTACAGTCCAGCCATTTTCCTCCTCCCAGTCCACCTTCTGACTGTTCCTCATCTCATACCTCCTCCCCCATATCCAAAAGGATGTCTCTACTCCCCCACTCCTATCCCACTAGACCTCCTAGTTCCCTAGTGCCTCAATTCTCTTGGGAGGTATTTGCATCTTCTCTCACTGAGGCCAGACCAGGAAGTCCTCTGCTGAGGGGCTCAGGGATCTCATCAACTGGTACATGCTGCTGGGTCGGTGGCTCAATGCCTGAGAAATCTCTGAGGTCCAGATTAATTGAGACTGCTGATTTTCCTATGGGGTCACTACAGGGATCCCTGACTTCAGGCCAAAATTTGGGTATAATTATCTGCATCTGACTCTTTTAGCTATATGTTGTGTCTCTTGGAGGGCAATCACGTTAGGCTCCAGTCTGTAAGCCCACAATAGCATCTGAAATAGTGTCATGCCTTGGAGTCACCCCTTGAGATGAATACCAAGGTGGGCTTGTCACTGTACCTACTTTCCTTAGGCTCTTCTCCAGTTTATCCCCTGATGTTCTTTTATACAGGCACAACTCTGCATCACAGTTTTTGAATGTGGGATGACAACCCCAGGCATGAACTTGATGCCCTGTCATTCTGCTGGAAGTGGACTTTATAAATTCCCTCTCCTCACTTGTGGACATTTCATCTAAGGTCCCTACCTTGTAGTCCAGGGAGTTTCACAACTCTCAGGTTTCTGTTACATTCTAGAAGGTCTCCCTACCTAGTAACTCCCAAGGTTGCCTGTTTCCATTCTTTCTGCTGGCCCTCAGGGATTTAGTCCTGTTCTCCCCTCCCCATACATGATCATGTTCCCTTTTCCCCTCCATGTCCCTCCCTCCTTCTGCCAGTGATTCCTTTCTTGTCTCTCCCCACTTGCAAGTAGGAGTGAGGCATGCTCATTTAGGACCTTAGATTTGGTAACCTATTTGAGTTCTGTGGGTGGTATGCAGGGTATTCTGTGGTTTTTTGTTTGTTTGTTTTGTTTTGTTTTTTGTCTAATATTGACTTATTAGTGAGTACATACCATGCATGACATTTTGGGTCTGAGTTACCTCACTCAGGATGATATTTTCTATTTCTGTCTATTTGCCTGCAAACTCATTCTTAATAGTTGAGTAGTATTCTGATGTGTAAACAAAGCACATTTGTCTATCTATTCCTCCCTGTGGCTCATCTAGGTTCTTGCTATCACAAGTAAGGCCACTATGAACATAGGGGACCACATGCTCCTGTGGTATGATGGGGTATGCCTGGCTCTTCAGGTAGACCTCCATTTCTCCATGTCCTTGCCAACATGTGCTGTCACCCAAATTTTTGATTTTAGTCATTCTGAACAGTTTATGGTAGAATCTCAGGGTTGTTTTGATTTGCATTTTCCTAATCACTAAGGATTTTGAACCATTTGTTAAGTGCTTCTCTGCAATTTGAGATTCTTCTGTTTTGATTCTCTATTTACTCCTATATCCAATTTTTTGTTTGGGATGTTTGGTGGTTAGCTTCTTGAGTTGTTTGTTTATTTTGGATATTAGCCCTCTATCAGATATGGAGTAGATTAGGATTATTTTTCCAATCTGTAGGTTGCTGATTTGTCTTTCTGAATATGTCCTTTTCCTTACAGAAGTTTTTATTTCATGAGGTCCCATTCATCAATTCTTGATCTTAAAGCCTGAGACATTGAAGTTCTGTTTAGGATCCCATCTCCCTCCCCATGCTAATGAGTTCTAGGCTCTTTCCCAGTTTCTCTTCTATTAGATTCAGTGTATCTGCTTTTGTGTTGAGGTCATTAATCCACTTGGAATTGACCTTTGTTCAACGTGACAAATATGAGCTCTGTTTGTAGTTTGTTAACTACTGACTGCAAGTTAGACCAGCACCATTTATTGAAGATGCTTTGTTTTTTCCATTGTATATTTTGGCTTCTTTCTCAAAGATCAAGTGTCCATAGGTGTATAGTTTTATTTTTCAGTCTTCAATTCTATTCCATCGATCATCCAGTCTGTACCAATACCCTGTAGTTTTTATCACCTTTGCTCTGTAATGTAGCTTGAGGTCAGAGATGATGTTTCCCCAGAATTACATTTATTGTTAATTTTTTTTTTTTTTTTTTGCTGTCTTGGGTTTTTTGTTTTTCCATATGAAATTGAAAATTATTCTTTTCGTGTCTTTGAAGAATCATAATAGAATTTTGATTGGGTTTGCTTTAATCTGTACATTGTTTTTGGTATGACTGCCATTTTTACTGTGTTAATTCTACCAGTCAATAAGAATTAGAGATCTCTCCATTTTTTGAGGTCTTCTTTGCTTTCTTTCTTGAGAGACTTGAAGTCCTTGTCATACAGATCTTTCACTAGCTTGGTTAGAGTTACCCTATAATATTTTATATTATTTGTGACTATCAAGAAGAGTATAGTTTTACTAATTTTTTTCAGCACCTTTAACATTTGTATAGTGGTAGGCTACAGATTTATTTGAGTTAATTTTATATCTGGCCACTTTGCTGAAGTTGTTTATCATCTGTAGAAGTTCTCTGGTAGAATTTTTGAGGTTGCATATGTATACTATCATATCATCGGCAAATAGTGATACCTTGACTTCTTCCAAATTTGTATACCCTTGATCTCTCTCTCTCTCTCTCTCTCTCTCTCTCTCTCTCTCTCTCTCTCTCTCTCTCTCTCTCTCTCTCTCTTTTAATTGTATTACTCTAGCTAGCACTTCCAATGCTATATTGAATAGATATGGGGAGACTGAACATCCTTGTCTTGATTTTAGTGAGTATCTCTCTGTTTAATTTTATATTGGCTGTTTGTTTGCTGTATATTGTTTTTATTATGTTCAGACATGGGCCTTCAATTCCTGATCTCTTTAAGACTTTTACATTTTATTTTGCCAAATGCTTTTTCAGCACCTAGTGAGATGATCATGTGAATTTTTATTTGAATTTATTTATATAGTGGATTACTTTAGTAGATTTTCATATATTGAATCAATCTTGCATTCCTGGGATAAAGTGTACTTGAACATGATAAATGCTGGCTTGATGTGTTCTTGGATTTAGTTTGTGAGAATTTTATTGAGTATTTTTGCATCGATATTCATAAGCAAAAATGGTCTGACGTTCTCTTTTTTGTGTGTTTGTTGTCCTATGTTTTATGTATCAGAGTAATTATGGCTTCATAGAATGAATTTTGTAGTGTTCCTTCTGTTTCTATTTTATTGAATAGTTTGAGGATTGTTGGTAGAAGCATGCAGTAAATTCATCTGTCCTGAGATTTTTTTGGTTGGTGGTTTTTAATGACTTCTATTTCCTTAGGAGATATGGGCCTGTTTAGAGAGTTTACCGGCTCTTGATTTAACTTTGGTATGTGGCTATATCTCTAAAAATATCATCTATTTCATTTGGATTTTCCCACATTTTATTTTTTTCATATAGACTTTTGTATTTGATGATTTTTTTGAATTTCCAAAGTTTTTGTTATTATGTTTCCCATTTTAAACTGATTTTGTTAATTTGGATACTTTCTCTGGGCCCTTTAATTAGATTGGCTAGGGGGTTACCTACATTGTTAATTTTCCAAAGAACCAGCTTTTGGTTTTGTTGATTCTTTGTATAGTTTTCTTCATTTCTATTTGATGGATTTCAGCCCTGCTTTTGACTATTTTGACTATTTCGTGTCATCTACTCTGCTTGGGTGTGTTTGCTTTCCTTTATTCTAAAGCTCTCAGGTGTGCTGCTAAGTTTCTTTCTTTTCTTTTTCTTTTTTTTTTTTTACCTTTTATTGATTCTTTGTGAGTTTAACATCATCTACCCCAGTCCCACTTAATCTCTCTGTCTGCTCATATCTGCACTTAACACCCCCCAAAAGAAAATAAAAATCACACAAATAAAAAAAAAATTAAAAATAGCAAAGCATAGAAAACAGTTCATTGTGGAAGCTGAATGGGGTCATGGTGCATCCATAATTTACTCCTTTGTCCTCATAGCTTCACTGGCAAATGTTCATTACAATGAGTCATTGGTCTGGTTCAATATTTCTGGCTTCTGTGACACCATCAATATTGAATCATCACTGGGAATCCTCCCAGTTATGTTGTTGTTGCCCCATTTCATGGACATCCTGAAGCTTTGGATCAGCAGAACCGGCCCCTTTAAGCATTCTGACAGTTAAGGGCCAGCACAAAGCCCTGAATTTGGACCTGAGTAGTGGCTGAGCTAAGTCAAACTTCTGACTCTCCTGCATCCACAGTATCAGGATGAGCTCTTCAGCATTGCTTTGGCTAGGTCACCCAATGTATCCATAAGGAGGAGGCAGGAGCAGCTCTGCTGCTCTCAGTCCTCAGGGCAAGCTCACCTGTGCCTTCACTATCAGGGCCACTTGTCCTTGAAATGTGAGCTTTAATCAGATTATCAGAATTTTTTTTTACAGTGTGTTTTTTTTTCATTTTTTTATTCGATACATTTTTTATTTACATTTCAAATGATTTCCCCTTTTCTAACCCCCAATCCCTGAAAGAACCATAAGCCCCCTTCTCTCCCCCTGTTCTCCCACCCACCCCTTCCCACTTCCCTGTTCTGGTTTTGTCCTATACTGCTTCACTGAGTCTTTCCAGAAGAAGCGGCCACTCCTCTGTTCTTCTTGTACCTCAGTTGATGTGTGGATTATGTTTTGGGTATTCCAGTTTTCTAGGTTAATATCCACTTATTAGTGAGTGCATACCATGATTCATCTTTCGAGTCTGGGTTACCTCACTTAGTATGATGTTCTCCAGCTCCATCTATTTGCCTAAGAATTTCATGAATTAATTGTGTATATATACCACATTTTTTGCATCCACACTCCTGTTGAGGGATACCTGGGTTCTTTCTAGCTTCTGGCAATTATAAATAGGGCTGATATGAACATAGTGGAGCATGTATCCTTATTACATGCTGGGGAATCTTCTGGGTATATGCCCAGGAGTGGTATAGCAGGATCTTCTGGAAATGAGGTGCCCAGTTTTCGGAGGAACCGCCAGGTTGATTTCCAGACTGGTTGTACCAATTTGCAACCCCACCAGCAGTGGAGGACTGTTCCTCTTTCTCCACATCCTCGCCAACACCTGCTGTCTCCTGAATTTTTAATCTTAACCATTCTGACTGGTGTAAGGTGAAATCTCAGAGTTGTTTTGATTTGCATTTCCCTAATGACTAATGAAGTTGAGCATTTTTTAAGACGCTTCTCCGCCATCTGAAGTTCTTCAGGTGAGAATACTTTGTTTAACTCTGTACCCCATTTTTTAATAGGGTTGTTTGGTTTTCTGGAGTCTAACTTCTTGAGTTTTTTATATATATTGGATATTAGCCCTCTATCTGATGTAGGATTGGTGAAGATCTTTTCCCAATTTGTTGGTTGCCGATCTGTACTTTTGATGGTGTCCTTTGCCTTACAGAAACTTTGTAATTTTATGAGGTTCCATTTGTCAACTCTTGATCTTAGAGCATACGCTACTGGTGTTCTGTTCAGAAACTTTCTCCCTGTACCGATGTCCTCAAGGGTCTTCCCCAGTTTCTTTTCTATTAGCTTCAGAGTGTCTGGCTTTATGTGGAGGTCCTTGATCCATTTGGATTTGAGCTTAGTACAAGGAGACAAGGATGGATCAATTCGCATTCTTCTACATGCTGACCTCCAGTTGAACCAGCACCATTTGTTGAAAAGGCTATCTTTTTTCCATTGGATGTTTTTAGCCGCTTTGTCGAGGATCAAGTGGCCATAGGTGTTTGGATTCATTTCTGGACCTTCAATCCTGCTCCATTGATCTGCCTGCCTGTCACTGTACCAAGACCATGCAGTTTTTAATACTATTGCTCTGTAGTATTGCTTGAGGTCAGAGATACTGATTCCCCCAGAATTTCTTTTGTTGCTGAGAATAGTTTTAGCTATCCTGGGTTTTTTGTTATTCCAGATGAATTTGATAATTGCTCTTTCTAACTCTGTGAAGAATTGAGTTGGGATTTTGATGGGTATTGCATTGAATCTGTATATTGCTATTGGCAAATTGGCCATTTTAACTATATTAATCCTGCCGATCCATGAGCATGGCAGGTTTTCCCATTTTTTGAGGTCTTCTTCCATTTCCTTCTTCAGAGTCTTGAAGTTCTTGTGATACAGATTTTTCACATGTTCGGTAAGAGTCACCCCAAAGTACATTATAGTGTTTGTGGCTATTGTGAAAGGGGTCATTTCCCTAATTTCTTTCTCAGCCTGCTTATCCTTTGAGTATAGGAAGGCCACTGATTTGATTGAGTTGATTTTACAACCTGCCACTTTGCTGAAGTTGTTTATCAGCTGTAGGAGCTCTCTAGTGGAGTTTTTTGGGTCACTTAGGTAGACTATCATGTCATCTGCAAATAATGATAGTTTGACTTCTTCCTTTCCAATTTGTATCCCTTTGACCTCCTTATGTTGTCGAATTGCCCGAGCTAGTACCTCAAGTACAATATTGAAAAGATAAGGAGAGAGGGGCCAGCCTTGTCTAGTCCCTGATTTTAGTGGGATTGCTTCAAGTTTCTCTCCATTTAGTTTGATGCTGGCTACCGGTTTGCTGTATATTGCTTTTACTATGTTTAGGTATGGGCCTTGAATTCCTGTTCTCTCCAAGACTTTAAGCATGAAAGGATGCTGAATTTTGTCAAATGCTTTTTCAGCATCCAATGAAATGACCATATGGTTTTTTTCTTTGAGTTTGTTTATGTAGTGGATTGCATTGATGGATTTCTGTATATTGAACCAACCCTGCATCCCTGGGATAAAGCCTACTTGGTCATGGTGGATGATCATTTTGATGTGTTCTTGGATTCAGTTGGCAAGAATTTTATTGAGTATTTTTGCATCGATGTTCATAAGGGAAATTGGTCCCTCCAATTTCTTTACCAGGGCACTTAGTGGTATAAATTTTCCTTTTAGCACTGCATTCCTTGTGTCCCATAAGTTTGGTTATGCTGTGTCACCATTTTCATTGAAATCCAGGAAACATTAACTTCTTTATTTCTTCCCTGACCATGTTATCATTGAGTAGAGAGTTTTTCAGTTTCCATGTTTATGTGGTTTTTCTGTTGTTTTTTGTTGCTATTGAAGTCCTGCCTTACGTCACAGTAATCTGAAAGGATGCAAGGGATTATGTCAGTATTCTTTTATAGGTTGAGGCTTTGTTTTTGAACAATCATATGGTAAGTTTTGGAGATGGTATCATGAGGTGCTGAGAAAAAAATCTATTTTTATTAAGTTGAAATGTTCTGTAAATATCTGTTAAATTTGGTTCATAACCTCTATTTGTTTCGCTGTGTCTCTCTTTATCTTCTGTTTCAATGACCTGACCATTAGTGAGAATGAGGTGATCAACTCTCCCACTATTATTGTGTGGGGTTCAATGTGTGTTTTGAGCTTTAGTAAAGTTTATTTTTTGAATGTAGGTACCCTTGCTTTTGGGAGATAGATGTTTAAAATTGGGACTGTCTCTTGGTGGGTTTTTCCTTTGATAAATATGATATGTCATTTGCCTTCTCACTTGATAACTTTTGGTTAAAAGTCTATGTTATTGGATATTAGTTTGGGAAATCCAGCTTGCTTTTTGTGACCATTTGCTGGAAGACATTTTACTGCCCTTTATCTGAAGTATTATCTGCCTTTGTTATTAAGGTGTGTTTGTTCAATTTTCTTTTTGAGACTTGCTTTGTGATGAGTATAGGGTAAATATTGGAAATGGTTCCCTGAAATGCTGAGAAGGTATAATCTTTTATGTGTAGGTGAAATGTTCTGTTTGATCCTTTTGATTTATAATATCTTTTAATATCATGTTTCTCTCTAGTTAATCTGTCAATTAGTGAAAATGGAATATAGAAGTGTCCTACTATTAATATGTGTGGTTTAAAATGTGTTTTTCACTTTAATAGTTTTTCTTTTAAGATTGTTGGTACCCTTACAATTGGGCCATACATTCCAAGATTTTGAGACACCAATTCCACCCCCCCCTTTGATTAATATGAAGTGTCCTTACCCATTACTTTTAATTTTGGGGGTGGAAATCTATTTTATTAAATATTGGAATGCCAACTCTTTCTTGTTTATTTTTCCTGTTTGCTCGGAAAATGTTTTTCCAGGCCTTACTATCTAAGGTTATATCTTTGTAGCTGAGAGAGTTTTCTTGTATGACACAGAAAGATGGATACTGTGTTTGCATCATTTCTGCTATTCTGTGTCTTTTCATAGGGACATTGAGTCTAATGATATTGAGAGCTATTATTGTCCAATGATTGTTAATTCCTGGTATTTTGATTTGGTGTTCTGTTGTGTTTGGTATGTGCTTGTGCATGTGTGTGTTTGCATGTGTACACATGTGTGTATGTTTATGTGTGTGCTTCCCCTATTTTTGTTTTCTTTGTGGAGAATTATGTATTTCCTGTGTTTGCTTGGGTGTGGGTAACTTCCTTGGACTGGTGTTTCCCACATAGTATCTTCTATAAGGCTGAATTTTTGGAAAGATATTTTTTAAATTTCATTTTGTCATGCAACACTTTGTTTTCTCCCAATATGGTGATTGAAAAAATTCCTCGGTATAATTGTCTGGACTGGCATTTGTGGTCTCTCAAAATCTTCATTACATCTGTCCAGGTACTTATGGCTTTGAGGATTTCTGTTGTGAAATCAGTTATGGTTCTGATATGTTTGGGTTTTGTATGCTACTTAGTCTTTTCTTCTTGTAGGTTTTAATACTATTTTGTTGTTTTCGTTCTATACATTTAATGTTTTGATTATTATATGCAGGAGAATTACCTTATTATCTTTTATAATATAATTTATTTGCTATTCAGTTTACTTCTGCTATGTTTACAGGCTTCTCTTTGTTTATTGAAAATATTTTTCTTTTTTTTTTTATTATAGAATAGTGTTTATTCAGGGCATGGGGAGGGGAGTTAAGAGGGTAGTAGAGGCAGAGAAAGGCAGAAAGAAAGAGAGAGTAGAGAAATAGAGGCTGGCCATGACCATGTGGAGAGAGGGGGAAGGGAGGAGGGAAGGGAAGAGCCCAAGAGGGCAAGAGAGAAGCTAAGAGAGTAAGCAGCAATAGAAGCAAGAGAACTGAAAATATTTTTCTTGACCTTGGAGCTAGTAATCTTTTCGTTCGTTTATTCCTATCTCTTTTAGGCTTGGTGTTTTCATAGTGTTCCAGATTTTATGGATGTAATACATCAGCATTATTTTGCATTTAATATATTCTTTGACTGTTATACTTTTTTTTTCTATTGTATCTTCCATGTCTGACATTCTCTGTAAGATCCCTTGTATTCTGTTAATAAGGCTTACATCTGTAATTGTTATTCTGTTACCTAGTTTTTCCATCTCCAGGATTCCCCCAGTGTGTATGTGTGTGCATGTGTGTGTGTGTGTGTGTGTTTCAATTGCTTCTAGTTCCTTTCTCAAGTCATGAGTAGAAGGAATATTCATTTATTTCACCTGTTTGATTATTTTTTCCTGTATTTCTGTGAGGGAGGAAGGCAGGAGATTCAGGAGGAGGCATCTCCTGTTTTATTTGCTGGTGCAAAATGTCATGCGCGCACACACACACACACACACACACACACACTCACAGCTAGTAATTGTATATTTCATGGCAAATATTGTTTGTTTTGCAAATTGATGTGCCTAATCTGAAACTACAATCAATATTATACATACTATGACATTTATTGGTATTATATATGCATATCATTTTGTCTTTATGAATATTGCACTAAAACTAATTGAAAATGAATGTTCAGTTTTCAAAAAGAGAACAAATAAAATTTACTCCAAAACTAAGTTATACATAATCATGTGCAACAAATGAGAAATTGTATTATAGCAATCATTTGTTAAATATTCTTTTAAAAGACTCAGTTAAATGTCATTCCATAATAAAAATCATATTTTTGTAAGTATAATATTAAAATAATATTTCTAATGATTCCTTTCAATGAAAGGGAAATCAGATACAAATATTCATTTTCAAAGATTTGAAATTTGTAGTGAAATCAAGATGTATTCTTACTTTTCTCATTGTAGAATTTTCTCATATTTTTAATGTGTTGCCAGAGTTTCTGACTACTTTGGATTTCCAACCTGGCATTCAGAGAGTCCAGTATTGTGCATTTATTAAAACTATTTCTGTTTAAAAGAAAACTGTGGTAAATTTGGAGAATTATTATTGCAGGCTATTACAGTGTTCGATTTTTTGACTGTTCAGCACCATCTAGAAAATAACATCTCACAAGACACTTTCTATTTCAAATAAACATTTTCAATTCTATAACTGAGTCTGGCCAAATGCATAGCAGTAGTTGGTATTTAACACTGAATACTTGGCAGTAATACATAGACATTTGTGGGAAAGGCAATTTTCTTTATTATATTATGAGTTAATATGCTCTGTCCAGGCAGTACAGCTAAATTTATAAATTCACAGTTTTAACTGTTCTAACATTCTGTTTTCAGGTGCTGGGATTACCACTTTATTCATGAATATCCCTTGCTTTTGTGCATTTACTGTTGGCATATTTTCTTTTATAAATTGTGTGACTAAAATTGGGCATTTCTTTAAAAAGATTTGAATTATATAAGTTCGTGACTTGAAATATATACCAAATTTATTGAAAATGAAAGTAAACTCAGATATTGGAAGTGTCTATAGATTATCTTTTACATAAAACACTAAAAATTGTTACATCTTTACCAATCTAAACAAAACATACAAAAATTAGTTTATTAATAGTCACTATAATAGCTACTACTAATATATTTTTGTTCATTTCTAATTAATAATTATTTTTAGGGGAAATAAAATCTGTCTAGAAGACAAATTTTACTGGGAGAATCTCTGTTTGAGTTTATTTGTCTTCAAAGCCTCCTGGTCCCTTTATGAACTTCCAGAATTTCATTGTTAATGATGAGAGTAAGATGCTCTACTCTACAGCCATGTAACATGTATTTAGGAAGGTATAATTGTTGATTAATCATGTGCTCTTTTGAGCAAGCATATTAATGCTCTACCACATAGCAATGATGAATATAATAATGCACTCTCAGAAAGAAAGCAATGTTGAAATGTGAAATAAAAATTCTGCTTCTAATGAGCAAAGACTATTTTAGTAAGAATTGGACAGAGCAATTATTCTAGACTATGTTTAATTTGTTTGTTTTCAATTACCAAAGATTTTTTGAAACAAAATATGGATATTAATGAGAAAAAGAAATAGCAAAAGCTAAATAATATTATTGCCTGCAAATAAACCAGAAACTTGTTTTTCAACAACACAGGATATAGATGGCAACATGCAATGAATTTTTTACTATATAACATTTCAGATGTGGCTGGGCAAGATGAAGGTAGAGAGTGAGCCTAAGTCCAAAGTGTTTGACGTCACAGAATTCACAGCCTTGTAGTGGGAAAGGTTTGTTTGAAAAGTTGAAGAAGTGTTGAATGACTGGAACCTGATTGGACACTCTCTAGGAAAACCACCTGAAGAGGCTTCCAGTTTCTAATTTTGGCTTGAGCTGACCCTGTGTGACAGTTACTCCTTACCCAAATACTGCCTGGATAGAGCAGGTCTTCCAGTAGTGCTGACAAGCCTCTGAGCACAGGCAAGACCACAACTTCTGCTCAGAGGGACCCATCCAGAGCCTCAGGTCACAAGAATCAAGGAGCAACCTGGTAAAGAATCCTTGTAGTTTCCATCAGCACCTGGAGCTGATCCTGTGCCATAGTGCTCCATACCCAAATACCACCTGGAGAGAGCTGGTCTCCCAGGGTTGCGGACATACCTGTGTGCACAGGTATTAATTACCACTACTTCTGCTTAGAGGTACTTGTCCAGAGCCCTCAGGACACTGGACCAAGTATCACAAGGATCATACTGGGACAGAATACTCCCCAGTTCCAACTGTACCCTTGAGATTACCCTGTGCCACAGTTCTGTGCCAAATTCCTCCCTGTGAGAACTGGTCTTCTAGGAGTTCTTACAAAGATTTGCAGGATGGATAAGCCACAGTCAGAGATATCAAGACCAGCTAACACTAGAGATAACCAGATGGTGTGAGACAAGGGCAAGAACATAAGCAACAGAAAACAAGGCTGCTTGGCATCATCAGAACCCAGATATCCCACCACAGTGGGCCCTGGACACCCCAACACACCAGAAAAGCAAGACTCTGATTTAAACTCACATCTCATGATAATGATAGAGGAGTTTAAGGAGGACATAAATAACTCCCTTAAATAAACACAGAAGAGAAAACAGCTTGAAGCCCTTAAAGAAGAAAGACAAAAATCCCTTAAAGAATAACAGGAATACACAACCAAACAGGTAAATGAATTGAACAAAACAATCCAGGATCTGAAACTGGAAATAGTAGCAATAAAGAAAGCACAAAGGGAGGCAACCATAGAGATAGAAAACCTAGGAAAGCGATCAGTAATCATAGATGCAATCATCACCAACAGAATACAAGCGACAGAAGAATCTCAGGTGTGTTTATGTTTTTCCACAGAATGCTACAAAAGCATGCTAACTGCCAGAGTGATTGGTGTGACATGCTAAAGTTAATGTTGACTATGGGCTAACTGAGTGCCCTTACAATGGTTACTTTACTTGTCAAATGTCCCAAATGGAATAAATTGCCTGCTTCAAGCTTTTAGAATTTGTGGGACAGAAAATTAGAAACTGTTAAACTAACTTAGAAAACGTAATCTTAAGGAGAAGTTATAATAACTCGTCTCATTCCTTTAATGTGATCAGTTGACTCAATCATGGACTGGTTTAGAAATAAATCCAATACTAGAGTTTCCAATTCTGAAGATAGCTAATAATCTTTATCTGGGTTCACAATACAGTCTATGTTAATTCACAAAACTACCTCCTCCACTCCAGAGGTTAGCTTTTGTTTTCAGAGAACTACTAATTTACATATGAATTAAATACCTTAGGCCTTCCAGAGACAGAGTTAAAAGAAGCTTTCCCTTTTAATCTCTTCTTTTGTGTTTCAAACAGGTATCTTTCAGCCATAACTAAGCGGCTCCCCAGGGCTTAAAAAAATAGTGGGCTGTGAGGGCCAGCCAGCTTATATTCACAAGACATTTTCCTTTCCAGTGTATCTCCTAAAAGGAGCCACTTAAAGCTCAGATCTGTGTGTGTTTGCCAGTGAGCAGACAGCGGCACCAATAGGAGGTGTGAGACAAAGCACCTCATGGGGAGGATCATGATTTCTGTTTCTGAGTCCCCAGAAAAGACACCTAATCACATACGGGTTAATGTTGAGGGGCTGTCCTTAAATATTAAGAGAGCCTATTATCCTTCCTCTACAAAAGACATCATATAATATTTAAGAAAACTTACAGTCAATACTTCTCTTTTCTGGTTATAAGCCCACCTTCTTTTGATGGTTTTTCTAAAAAAATTAATGGGAAGGGAGAAACTGTATTCCCCCCACAGCATTTGAGCTGGGTTTTGAACCTCTGCACTAATCACTAGTTCTCAGCCCATGAAGTTCCTGGCCTTTTGTTCTTAATAGAACAATACAGCTTCCTGTTTTTCATCTGGAAGACATGGCTACCAAGAACTTGCAGATAGCCTGGGATAGAGTGCTGAAGTCTGCTGAGCTGCCTGACCAATGAATTACTAAATTAAGCAGATAAACCACCCAGCTGCCTGAGCAATGTAGCCAACAACCACCAGACCACTTTCCTGGAACTCTCTCTGGAGTTAGAGGGGAGGGAAGGGCTGGCCCAAACTCTTACATTGTCAGACCTCTATTAAATTTGGGCCTTGATCAACAATTGGGTTGTCTATGGCCTCATTTCTTTTTGGTTCCTTCCCATCTATCCCCAGCCTCTCTTCCAGGGACCCAGTTTGCAATAGCTACAGAAGATACCATAGAAAACACTGAAGCAACAGTCAAAGAAAACTCAAAAAACAAGTCTCCTAGCACAAAACATTCAGGAAATCCAGGACACAATGAAAAGACCAAATCTAAGGATAATAGGATAGAAGAGAGTGAGGATTCCCAACATAAAGAGCCAGTAAATATCTTCAACAAAATTATAGAAGAAAACTTCCCTACAAGATGCCTACAGAACTCCAAAGTAAATTCCTCCCGTAATATAATAGTCAAAATACCAAATACACAAAACAAGACAAGAATATTGTACTGGCTAGTTTTGTGTGTCAATTTGACACAGGCTGGAGTTACCACAGAGAAAGGAGCTTCAGTTGGGGAACTGCCTCCATGAGATACAACAGTGGGCATTTTCTTAATTAGTGATCAAGTGGGGAGGGTCCCTTGTGGGTGGTACCATCTCTGGTCTGGTAGTCTTAGGTTTTATAAGAGAGCAGGCTGAGCAAGCTAGGGGAGGCAAGCCAGCAAGAATCATCCCTCCATGGCCTGTGCATCAGCTCCTGCTTCCTGACCTGCTTGAGTTCCAGTCCTGACTTCCTTTGGTGATGAACAGCAGTGTTGAAGCATAAGCTCAATAAATGCTTTCCTCCCAACTTGCCTTTTGGTCATGATATTTGTGCAGGAATAGAAACCCTGACTAAAAAAAAAATATTAAAAGCAGAAAGTGGAAAATGTCATGTAACATATAAAGCCAGTCCTATTGGAATTATACCAGATTTCATAGCAGATACTAGGAAAGTTAGAACATCTTGGGCAGATATTATACAGACCCTAAGTGAAGACCAATTTTAACCTAGGCTACTATACCCGGCAAAATTCTCAGTTACCATAGATGGAAAAACCAAGATAGTCCATGACCAAAACAAACATACACAATATCTTTCCATAAATCCAGTCATACAAATGATAATAGATGGAAAACACCATCACAAGGAGGGAAACCACACCCTTGCCAAAGCAAGAAACTAATCTTTCAACAAAACCAAAAGAAGATAGCTACAAATCATTAAAATAGCATAAAAATAAGTAACAATCACTATTTTTTAATATGTCATAGCATCAAAGGAATCAATTCCCCAATATAAAGACTTAGAATAACATACTGGACACATAAACAGTACCCAACATTTTCCTGCATGCATGAAAAACTCCTCAGTGTCAACGAAAGACACAACCTCAGAGTAAAGGGCTGGAAAATAATTGTCCAAGCAAATGGTCCCAAGAAACAAGTTGGAGTAGCCATTCCAATAGAAAACAAAAACAACTTTCAACCAAATGTTATCAAAATGATAAAAAAAAAAATGACACTTTATTCTCATCAAAGAAAAAATCTACCAAGAAGAACTCTCAATTCTGAACATTTATGCTACAAATGCAAGGGTACCCACTTTCATAAAAGAAACTCTATTAAAGCGCAAAGCACACATGTACCTCACACAGTAATAATGGGAGAGTTCAGCACTCCTCTATAATCAATGTATCATCATGGAAACACAAACTAAGCAGAGACACATTGAAACTAACTGAAGTTATGTATCAAATGGATTTCACAGATATCTATAGAACATTTGATACTAAAACAGAAGAATATTCCTTGTTCTTTGCACCTCATGGCACCTTCTCCAAAACTGACTATAAAAACATTCACAAAAGAGGTCTTAACAGATATAAGAAGATTGAAATAATCCCAGGCATCCTATCAGATTACCATGGACTAATGCTGGTCTTCAATAACAACATAAACAACAGAAAACACTTATACACATGAGAGCTGAACAATACCTACTCAATGATAATGTGGTCAAAGAAGAAATAAAGGGGTTAAAGACTCTTAGATTTTAATGAAAATGAAGCCACAACATACCCAAACTTATGGAACACAATGAAAGTGGTAAGAGGAAATCTCATAGCCCTGAGTGGCTACAAAAGGACACTGGAGAGAGCATACACTAGCAGCTTGACTGTACATCTGAAAGCTCTAGAACAAAAAGAAGTAAATACACCCAAGAGGTGTAGATCTCAGGAAATAATCAAACTTGTGACTGAAATCAACCAGGTAGAAACAAAGAGAACTACAAAGAATCAACAAATCCCAGAGCTGTTTTTTTTTGTTGTTGTTGTTGTTTTTGTTTTTTTTTTGTTTTGTTTTGGTATTTTTTGGAAAATCAACAAGATAGATAAACCCTTAGCCAGACAAACCAGAGTACAGAGAGACTATACCCCAATTAGAAAATTCAGAAATGAAAAAGGGAGATATAACAACAGAAACTGTGCAAATTCAAAAAATTATCAGATCCTACTACAATAGCCTATATCCAACAAAACTGGAGAATCTGCATGAAATGGAGAATTCTCTAGATAGATACCTAATAGGAAAGTTAAATCAGAATCAGATAAACCATCTAAAGAGTCTCATAATCCCCCCCCCCAAAAAAAAGTGAAGCAGACATTAAAGGTTTCCCAATCAAAAAAAAAAAAAAAAAAAAGAATTTTATCAGACCTTCAAAGAATACTTAGTACTAATTCTCTTCAAACTATTTCATAAAATAAAAACAGAAAGTATACTGCCTAATTCATTCTATGAAGCCACAGAATATTCTCCCTTGGAGATGGAACAGTTTCTGTCTATTCAGGAACTTTTCAAAATATACTTTCATAGAGGACTTCATAACAGATTTTCTTCTAATGCTATGATACTTAATAACCTAAATAGGTTTTAAAAACTAGTTGAGTGAATGTTACTTTTAGCTTCAGGATGTATCATGTACATTTAAAGACCATTTAACTTTTTTTGAAAACCATGTACTTTTAATGAAAAAAGAAATAAAAATATTTTATGATAAAATCGAAGATTTATGTGGAAAATATTTTTGATAAAATAGAAGAGATTTATTAAAAACACGTTAAAATTGACAATTTTCATGGAGAATTAAAGAGTAACGTGTTAGACATTAAAACATTGCTAAACTAATTGAAAAATGAAATAGAAACACTTTTTGATAGAATTCCAGATTTATGTGGAAAATATTTCTAATAAAATTGTAGAAAAATGTAAAAAAAAATGTTAAAATTGAAGACTATCCTGGAAAATTTTATTAGATATAATAAAGGTAGGCATAAAAATATTCCTAAGTTGATTGAAAGTGGAATTATAAATATTTTCTTATAAAGTGAAGATTTACATGGAAATGTTTTTGATAAAATTGGAGAAATTTATAGAAAACTTGTTAAAATTAAAGATTATCATGGAAATTATACAGATTAAATGGTAGGCATAAAATAATTCTAAGTTTATTTAAAGTAGAATTGTAAACATTTTCAGGTAAAATTGAAGATTTACATGGAAATTTCTGATAAAATTCAAGAAATATAAAGACAAACAAGTTAAAATTGACTATTTCCTGGAAAATTATACAGATAAAATGGTAGGTATAAAAAACCTTTCTAAATTAATTGAGGGTGGAATTAAAAACATTTTGTGATAAAAATCAGAGATGTACATGGAAAACATTTCTGATAAAATAGAAAAACATATATAGAAAAACATGTTAAAATTGAAGATTATCATGAAAAATAATGCAGATAAAATGGTAGAAATACAAAAATACTAAATTAATTGAAAGAGGAATTACAACCATTTTCTGATGAAATTGAAGATTTACATGAAAAGTATTTTTATTAGTCTATTTCTTTTTATAGGGGAATTGACTCTATTGATATTAAGAGATATTAAGGAATCTTGATTGCTGCTTCCTGTTATATTTGATGTTATTTTAATGTTTGTATGGTTATCTTCTTTTGGGTTTGTTGGAAGAAGATTACTTTCTTGCTTTTTCTAGGGTGTACTTTCCCTCCTTGTGTTGGCATTTTCCATCAATTATCCTTTGTAGGGCTGGTTTTCTGGATAGATATTGTATAAATTTGGTTTTATTATGGAATATCTTGGTTTCTCCATCTATGTTGATTGAGAGTTTTGCTGGGTATAGCCTTGGCTGGCATTTGTGTTCTCTTATGATCTGTATGAGGTCTGACCAGGATCTTGTAGCTTTCATCATCTCTGGTGAGAAGTCTGGTGTAATTCTGATAGGTCTAACTTTATAAGTTACTTGCCCTTTTTCCCTTACTAATTTTGATATTCTTTCTTTGTTTAGTGCATTTGGTGTTTTGATTATTATGTGCCAGGAGGACTGTCTGGATTGGTCCAATCTGTTTGGAGTTATGAAGACTTCCTGTATGTTCATGGGCATCTCTTTCTCTAGGTTAGGGGAGTTTTCATCTATAATTTTGTTGAAGACATTTACTGGCATTTTAAGTTGGAAATTTTCAGTATCTTCTATACCTATAATCCATAGGTTTGGTCTAATCATTGTATCCTGGATGTTTTGGGTTACCAGCTTTATGCATTTTGCATTTGCTTTGACTGTTGAGTCAATGTTTTCTATGGTATCTTCAGCACCTGAGGTTTTCTTCTATCTCTTGTATTCTGTTGTTGATGCTTGCATCTATGACTCCTGAATTCTTTCCAAGGTTTTCTATCTCCAGTAATGTCTCTCTTTGTGATTTCTTTATTGTTTCTACAACCCCTTTTAGATCCTGGATGATTTTCTTCAGCTCCTTCACTTGATTGTGTTTTCCTGTAATTCTTTAAGGGATTTTTGTATTTCCTCTTTAAGGGCTTCTGCCTGTTGACAGATGTTCTCCTGTATTTCTTTAAGGGAGTTATTTAAGTCCTACTTGAAGCCCTCTATCAGCATCGTGAGACACAATTTTTAGTACAACTCTTGCTTTTCTGGTATGTTTGGGTATCTGGGACTTGCTGTGGTGAGAGAACTGGGTTCTGGTTTTGACAAGTAGTCTTGATTTCTGTTGGTAAGGTTCTTGTGCTTACCTCTCCCCATCTGGATATCTCTGGTGCTAGTCCAAACAAAAATAAAATTAAAAAAAAAAAGTAAAAAGAAAAAAAAAAAAAGAAGGGAAAGCTCTGCTGGGAGATCACTCTCTCCTGGCAGGCTGTGCACAGAAGGCTGTTGAGTTGCCCAGTTCCCTGGTTCAAATGGTGGCAGGAAGCAACATTTATCTTTTATAAATTATTTAGTTGATTTAAAAAATGTCATTACTGAGTTGTATATTTTAAAATAAATTTTATTAGTTTAATAAAATAAATAAAAAACAGTTTGGATGCATGCTAAATTCTGCAACACATGGCAGTTCAATGTATTGTAATCTTCTACTTTTTGAAACATAGCTAAAGTACATTTCTGAATGGCAGATGTGATATAAAACCCTCTTGATTAAAATGAATGATAAATAAATATGTAAATAAACCCAAACATACAAAAAGAAACAAAAAAAGAAGCAGCATTTTATTTTTGACATACCAAAAATTTCCAAAATTAGCATAAATCAAATGGATATATTCTGAAACATTACCATTGTTTCTATAATTTGCAGAGAAACATGATCTCCTCTGGAGTTTATGCATAGTTGAAGAATCTAATATTTTTAAAAAATAATAGTCATGAACAGAAAATAGAAATGTTGTCTAATATATTGTCTATTGTTATTCTAATTTGTATTTGTTTTCTTGCATGTTATGAAGAACCAGCATATATATATATATATGCTAAATATTGTCATATTTTCTTGATACTACAATGCAATGATTTATATAAATATTTATTTATAACAGTATAATACTGTAGATAATTCAATAATTCAGTTAAAACTATTATCATCACATAATACATGAAAACTGAAAAATTAGATTCAAAGAACACACAATATATTATGTCTGTCTTAGAGAAAGTTACATTGTTTTATTCAGACAATGGTTCATATAAAATTGTATAACTTAATAACACACACAAAATAAAAGCTACCATAATCAAGGATTGCCCCATTTTGCTATATTCAACCATTCAATGGACAAAAGCTTGATAATTTAGGTTTAAGGCCATATTGAGATGCATAACATTCATATAATTCTATTTCGTAAATCCTGACAGCAGTTTCACTATCCATCTCTGTGCTGTTCAGCTATCGGATGTTGGCATCTTTACCAATTAATATCAAGTAGGGCAGGTACCCAAAGCTATGTGCAAATGTTGTCACAGAGTTCATTGCTGAACATAATTAGAATTAGAAAACAAGCAGCTACATATGGTTTTTTGTGTCCAATTAAATTGGATTTTTTCCTTTCAGTTATACATTGAACACAATTTTAATAGACATGTAAATTGTAAGGTATTTATAATACCCAGTCCATCACATTTGAAAATTTAGTTAAACTAGTCTATCATCTACCCTATATTAAATTTTTTGCCATTCTATAGCTGAATTATGTTTGATTTTTAACTTGTATTGCCACCTGGAAACCATCCTTTCAAATCTTGGCCTTCTCTAATGATAAAAAAAAATAAGTTTGATTATGAGACTATAAGTAGCTTTCAACCACATCAGAGATCTTAGAAGGAGTTAATATTATCTGAATATGTAGGAAACACAAAGACATAGCTTAAGAGTTTATACAAATTTTAGAGACAGCTGACTGCCTGGATAGTCTCTGATATTTCTTTAAATGTTGGAGAATCTGTGATCAGCCTTCTGGCCCAGAAACATGTGACAGACTTTACATGAAGCAGTGATTCTGAAGGATTAGTTTACCCTGTCTTGGTAGAGCTTAGTAGTTGATTATTCAGAATTTATTTCACTGTTATAGACATCACTTTGTCTTTAGATGAAATAAAAGCTGTTCTTGCTCAGTGGCTTGGTTGGCCCAATTGAATCAACTGCATATGGAGATAATGATCCTCAATATCCTTTCCAGTTGGATGGGATATTTTCAGGAGCAGACATATCTCTTAGTAAAAAAAATAAAAAAGATTAATTATGAAATGATTTTAAATGCAAATTTCTGTGAATCTATGATATTTTTGAAGACTATATATAACATATATGTTATATATATTTCAGATATTATATATAATATCTGAACTGTTAAACTTTGAAACTTTGACTACTCTTAACATTTAGTATTTTAATAATATTGAAATTACTTTATTGTAATTAACTAAGTTAGAACCTAATATAACTATGAGTTTCACTATCTGACAATTAGCTTACATTGCTTAATCATCCTAAAAATTTATAATAGTATCTATTTAAAGGACTGAATCTAACCCTTATATTCTTAAGTGAGTTGAATAGACACTATGGCTATCTAAGTGTAACAAAATTAGTTTTGCATCAATATACAGATATTTATGTCAATGAAAACCTTAAACATGTACCAATGTAAGAAAACATAATTCTGTATGAAAATATAAAGATTACTCCAATGTAAGATTATGGCTATAATATATTTTATTTAAGAGTAAATTTAATAACAAATCTCTATTTGTCTATTTTCTTATATTATTATGTTTTTTTCTTTTCAACCCTTCCCTTTACCTAAAAGGGAAAAGGGAAAAAAGAAAGGAAAGATAGAAATCCCAGGATCTAAGCTCTATTGAGATTTTTTCTCTCTCCTAAATTATGACCATTTCCAAATTACCCCTTTAAGTGACTATACTATACTATACTATACTATACTATACTATACTATACTATTCTATACTATGCTATAATATAATGTATCTATAATATAATCCATAACTGGACTAGCAAATCCAATGATTTGGAATGATGACTCTCCATAGATTCTTCCTGCTCAATATTGGATGATGAATATTTTTAAGGGGTGGAGAAGGGTAGAAAATCAGAAAAATTGGTCAGACATAAGAAAACTAGCTTTAGCATTTGGTATCCAGTCTCTGCTTAGAAAGTTCATGATTGAACTGAAGTCCTGACTGGATCCTTCTGAAAGCCTGGATTAATCGAGGTCATCAGCAATCAGCAGCTATTCCTGAAACTCTTCTGGGATCAAGTCTCTGGATACAGCATCAGGTAAGGCGAGGAGCTTGAACAGGAGGTGATTTCAGCAAACCTGAGAATCAGTGTTGTCAGAGATGTATCTTGCTGTTTTGTTCTTCAATATATAAATCTTACAGCTACATTTCTATAAAAATATTTGTATGGATCATTCAAAGTGCATCAATCAGTTGAGGATGATTTTTTTCTCCTAGTTTGAGCTTGTGAAAGAACTTTAATCTTTAAAAGTTAGTTTATTAACAACCAAGTGGGATATGTCATCATTCATGCTTTGTGAAGGGTTTCATGGTGAATTTAAAGGATTTCATAATCAACATGATATTTTTGGCTAATTTTAGTTGATGTTTTGGCTAAGGACATTTTTGTCTAAGCCATTCCAAGGCTGTTCCAACTTGGAGTGATCGGGAATTTATGTTATCTGTCCTGTTTGTCTACTTGAATTTTTCTTTCTTGTCTATAACCAAGGTCTTCACAGGGACTTCTACTATCAATCAGATCCATATTACTTTGAAAGTGATTCAAAGTCTTTTCTCCTTTCTTGTTAATACAAGCACAGAGCCTCTCACCCCAAATAGCATGTCATTTGTCTAGTAACCAATAACCGATTGGTTCAATTAATCAGACTCCTTTACTTTAGGCCCTTATTTATTCTGATCTCTCTCCCAGAGGTCAACAAACACTTAACAACCTTAATTTTGATGAATGAAATATCAAAACAATTAAAACAATTATTATTATTTGTTAAGATAGGGTTTCTCTCTATATCTGTACCCTTGTTTCCTACATATCAGATTAAAGTCCTGGATTTTATCCTTCCATATATCCTTCCATATATACTTAAAAACATTTAAATCAATTGCTATTACTTCTACTATCCTTAAGACAAGGTAATTTTCTCTTATTCCTCCCTTCTATGGAGATTAATATCTCTTTTTTATTATTTGCTGACATAGGTTTTCACTCTATCTCTATGCCTTTGTTTATTTTTGAGATAAAAGATCTTGATTTCTTTAATTTTCCATGCATACATAAAAACAAGCAAAAATTTATAACTATTTTTTCCTTCTGTCCTTAAGCTAATATCATTGGTTTTCTTACTCCTTTCTTACTCCCTTCTAAGGAGATTAAATTATATGTATATGTAATTATATCCCCTTTCTCTTTAACTGGAATTAACATCCTTTCTTATGTATCTTACTTTAATTAAATTCCTTCTTATTATCTCTATGAGACAATTTTCAGCCTAATTTATGATGGATGCCATACTAACCTATCCCAGAATCCCCACATTTCAAGAATCCATTTTTTTTGCAAACTTTGAATTCTTTTTTTTAATTTTCTATATTCTTTGTTTACATTCTAAAAGCTTTCCCCTTTCCCAGCCCCCCCCCCCATATGTCCCATAAATCCTCTTCTCTCCATCCATTCTCCTATCTTTCCCCCTCTCTCTTCTCTGTCCTGGTACTCCCTTACAATGCTGGATCAAGCTTTTCCAGGATTAGCGCCCTCTTCTTTCTTCTTCATGGGAATCATTTGATATGCTAATTGTATCTTCAGTATTCAGAGCTTCAGGGCTAATTAATATCCACTTATCAATGATTGCATTCTATGTGTATTCTTTTGTGATTGCGTTACCTCACTTAGGATGATATTTTCCAGTTCCATCAATTTGCCTAAAAAATTCATTAATTCATTGTTTTTAATTGCTGAATAGTACTCCATTGTGTATACCACGTTTTCTGTGTCCATTCCTGCATTGAGAGATATCTGGGTTTTGTCCAGCTTCTGGCTGTTATAAATAAGGCTGCAATGAACATAGTGGAGCACCTATGGTCACTTGATCTTCAACAAAGGAGCTGAAACCATCCAGTGGAAAAAAGATAGCCTGTTCAACAAATGGTGCTGGTGCAACTGGAGGTCAGCATGCAGGAGAACGTGAATTGATCCATTCTTATCTCCTTGTACTAAGCTCAACTCCAAGTGGATCAAGGACCTCTACATAAAACCAGACACACTGAAACTAATAGAAAAGAAACTGGGGAAAACCCTTGAGGACATAGGCACAGGGGAAAAGTTCCTGAACAGTACACCAATAGCTTATGCTCTAAGATCAAGAATTGACAAATGGGATCTCATAAAATTACAAAGTTTCTGTAAGGCAAAGGACACCATTAAAAGGACAAAATGGCAACCAACAAATTGGAAAAAGATCTTCATCAACCCCACATCTGATAGAGGGCTAATATCCAATATATACAAAGAACTCAAGAAGTAAGACCTGAGGGAACCAAATAACCTTATTAAAAAATGGGGTATAGACCTAAACAAAGAATTTTTCACCTGAAGAAATTCGGATGATCAAGAAGCACCTTAAGAAATGCTCAACATCATTAGCCATTAGGGAAATGCAGATCAAAACAACCCTGAGATTTCACCTCACACCAGTTAGAATGGCTAAGGTTAAAAACTCAGGAGACAGCAGGTGTTGGCAAGGATGTGGAGAAAGAGGAACACTCCTTCACTGCTGGTGGGATTGTAAGATGGTACAACCACTCTGGAAATCAGTCTGGTGATTCCTAAGAAAACTGGACATGACACTTCTGGAGGACCCTGCTATACCTCTCCTGGGCATATACCCAGAGGATTCTCCAGCATGCAATAAGGACACATGCTCCACTATGTTCGTAGCAAACCTTGAATTCTTAATTTTTCATCAATTCCTCCATTCCCATTTTATTCAAGACTGTTTTCTGCAGCCTGCCTTGTCTCCTCAGGATAAATTTTCTCTTTGTTTTCTGCTTTCTTCCAGAAGGAACACTTAGCATTCACAGCTTAAGATTGCACAGAAGCCTAGAATCAGAGAAAGCATCAGGCTGAATCACAAGCCTGCTGCCCACATCCCCGAATAAACATGGGTGTATCCTAGCCTTCAGCCATGAACCCCTGAATCATGCATACCAAATTTCTAGTCACAAACCTACATAGCTTTCGGAAATATCATGCAGCTCAGCTGTGTTTGTCTGAGAATCCAGTCCTTCCTGTCTCTTAATCTTAAAGTGAAGGCATATGTATTCCATTAGGGTATCTCTCACATTTAATTTCCATTAGGGTATTTCTCACATTTAATTTTTAAAAGTGAGTTTTTACCAGACACATTGGATGCCATCTTTTGAAGTTGTAGTTATTAATTAATCTGCCAATGGGTTTGTTACTCCTTCCTCCATGGTTTATGTTCATGACTGAAAGACACCCACAGAGCCTTTTTATTTTAATCTGCCTTAAAGAGTCAATAGCAGGGCAGGGCAGACAGAGGTGGGATTTTTAGAAATTCCTGGGCTTGGGACTGGGAGTGGGCGGTAGAGAGGATCTACCATGCTAGAAGAATGTGTAGGAAAGGAGAGATGTTATCCCTGGGAAGAGTGCAAGACAGAGAGACATAGCCACCATGTCCAGGTGTCAAGAGAGTGTGTCCAAGAAGGCTTCCCAACTTGTTAAATGCAGCCAATATAAAACATAGAATTAGTAAGTAATAACTCGTGAATAACTTCATTGAGGTTAGATAGTGACTCAGCTATTTTACTGTTTATGACAATTTAAAATATAAGACTGTGTTTTGTCTTTTATTTGGGGACATAAACCATTGAGGTGGGTAGCAACAGGTCGATGGATTAAATAATAACCAATATTTCAACAGCATAATAAGACTTTATCTCAAACTATAGCCTGAGATGCTTAAGCTCACAAGACCTCAACCCCACAAAATGAAAAATAATTAACTGGTGGAAGGTGGAACTTAAAGAATGAGCTTACTCCAGGGATGATAGTCATCCAGTGACAAATAGCACTAAAAAAACACATAAAAGTAACATTAAAAGTAACATTATATGGACTGAGTAGGAATATATATATGTGTGTATGTGTGCACATACACACATGTTGTAGGGAATATTAAAAATTGAGGCTGCCAATTTTCTGCAGTGCAGGACCATTCTCCTGAACTCCTGAGGACTAGCCATCTCTCTGGCCATGTCAGATCACAGGACACCCACTGGGTCATCTCTCTTGTGCTTCCCTTCCTGAGTTCCTCTTGCTACCATGAAACACCCCAAGGTCAGCAATCTCAACACCTATTTACCTGGTAGAAGTCAAGACTCGTAAAGCTTGTAGTTGGCCATTTGCACCAGGGAGCCAAGAAACTCTACAGCCTTCTGTGCATAGCCCACCAGGAGGGAGTGATCTCCAAGCAGGCTTTCACTTTTGAGCACAGAGGTGAGATCTCCACCTTCTCTCTGGAGGGGACCCAGCTAGGAGTGCACAGGGCCTAAGAACAGTGGAGCCCCTGTGTAAGAAGTCTTCCAATCTGCCACCATTTGCACGAGGGATCTGGGAAACTCCATAGTCTTCTGTGCATAGGCCACCAGGAGAGAGAGATCTCTCAGCATTGCTTTTATTTTTGAGCTCAGAGGAGTAAGGACAGGCTTACAGGCCCACAAGAGGAACAAACTACAGCCAGGGACAAGAATACCAAATAGCACCAGATGGCGAAAGGCAAGCACAAGAACCCTACCAACAGAAACCAAGGCTACATTGCAACATCAGAACCCAGTTCTCCCACCACAAGTCCCAGGAACCCCAATACACTGGAAAAGCAAGAGTTGGATTTAAAATCACACATCATGATGCCAATAGAGACCTTCAAGAAATACTTAAATAACTCCCTTAAAGAAATACAGGAGAACATAGGTGAACAGGCAGAAGCCCTTAAAGAAGAAACACAAAAGTCCCTTAAAGAATTACAGGAAAACACAAACAATCAAGTGAAGGAACTGAAAAAAAAACATCCAGGATCTAAAAGTGGAAGTAGAAACAATAAAGAAATCACAAAGTGAGACATCTCTGGAGACAGAAAACCTTGGGAAGAAATCAGGAGTCATAGATGCAAGCATCAACAACAGAATACAAGAGATAGAAGAAAGAACCTCAGGTGCTCAAGATACCATAGAAAATATTGACTCAAAAGTCAAAGACATTACAAAATGCATAAAGCTGGTAACTCCATACATCCAGGAACTCCATGACACAATGAAAAGACCAAACCTAAGGATTATAGGTATTGACTAAAATGAGGATTTACATCCTAAAGGCCCAGTAAATGTCTTCAATAAAATTGTAGAAGAAAACTTCCCAAACCTAGAGAAAGAGATGCCCATGAACATAAAAGAAGCCTTCAGAACTCCAAACAGACTGGACCAGAACAGAAAATCTTCCCAGCATATAATAATCAAAACACCAAATTCACTAAACAAAGAAAGAATATTAAAAGCAGTATGGGAAAAAGGCAAGTAGCTTATAAAGGCAGAATCACACCAAACTTCTCATTAGAGACAATGAAAGCTAAAAGACCTTGGGCAGACCTCACACAGACCTTATGAGAACACAAAAGCCATCCCAGGCTACTATACCCAACAAAACTCTCAATCATCATAGATGGCAAAATGAAAATATTCCATGATAAAACCAAATTTACACAATATCTGTCCACAAATCCAGGCCCACAAAGGATAATTGATGGAAAATGCCAACATAAGGAGAGAAACTACACCCTAGAAAAAGAAAGAAAGTAATCTTCTTCCAACAAACCCAAAAGAAGATAGCCACACAAACATAAAAATAACATCAAAAATAACAAGAAGCAACAAGCAATATTCCCTAGTGTCTCAACAACAATGGATTTAACTTCCCAATAAAAAGACATAGACTAATGAAATATTTATCATGTAAATCTTTAATTTTATCAGAAAATGTTTCTAATTCCTCTTTTAATTAATTTAGTAATTTCTTTTATGTCTACCATTTTATCTTCATTATTTTTTATAATCTTCAATTTTCATGTCTTTCTATATATTTCCTCTATTTTATCAGAAAAGTTTTCAATGTAAATTTTTGATTTTATCACAAATGTTGCTAATTCCACCTTTAATTAATTTAGAATGAGTTTTTACATCAACCATTCTTTCTGTAAAATTTTCCATGAACTAGTCAATTTTAATGTGTTTGTCTATTTCTTGAATTTTACCAGAAATATTTTCCATGTAAATCTTCAATGTTGTCTGAAAATATTTATAATTCCACTTCAATCATGTTAGAATTATCTTTATGTCTATTATTTTATCTATATAACTTCCATGATAATCTTTAACATTAACATGTTTTTTTATATATTTCTACAATTTTATTAGAAATATTTTCCATGTAAATCTTCAAGTGTATCAGGAAATGTTTACAAATCCACCTTTAATCAACTTAGGAATATTTTATGCCTAGTATTATTATATCTATATAAAATTTTCCATGATAATCTTCAATTCTATCATGTTTTTCTACAATTTTCTACATTTTTATCAGAAATATTTTCCACATAAATCTTCAATTCTACCGTAAAATGTTTCTTCACTATATTTCAATTAATTTAGCAATGTTTTACATGTCTACTACTTTACTCCTTAATTTTCCATGAAAATTGTCAATTTTAACGTGTTTATCAGAAATATTTTTCATGTAAATCTTTAATTTTATCATAAAGTGTTTTTATTTTCCTTTATTTCCCAATTTAATTAATAAAAAATTAAAATAAAAAAGCTTATAGTTAACCAATCAGATTTGTGTATCAATAAAATCACAATTTACAAGATGCCAATACAATAATTTCAGAGCCAACTGATAATGATAAAGGGTTTATTCCAATTATTCTAACCTCATGAAATCATCACATCAGTCTCCCTTCTCTCTCTTCCTCTCCAGAGACACTCTCCATCCCTCCAGTCCTGGACCATTAGCTCCACTTAAAGCATTCAACTGAGCTTCAAATTCAAAGTTCCAAAGTCTGCATTTCTCCAAACAAAAGAGTGTACAAGTCTATCAAACTGATACATAAATTCCCGGTATCAACTTCTGTCTTAGGGTATCTATTATTGTGAAGTAAAAGCATAAGAACAGCAACCCTGATAGAGGGAATCATTTAATTGGAGATAGTACACAAAAGTTTAATTCATCATCAGATGGAAAGCATGGTGCGGTGAAGCCAGACATGATGCTAGAGGAGAATTTAGAAATTCTTAATTGCATTAGAAATTTTTGGAGCATAGGAAGCAGAAGTGAATGCCATACTAGGTCTAGCTGACTATACAAGCAAGCCCTAATGCTGACACACTGTCTCCAAAAATGCTACACTTCCTCTTCCAAGGTCATGTTTCCTAATAATTCCTAATAAATCCTTATGGTCCAAACATCTAAAAACATGAGTATGTGGGGTTTGCTCCTATTTATACTACCACAAAGCCTCTCTGATGATTTTTCTGGGCTCTAGTTTATAAGTATAACAAGGTAACACTAGGAATAATTTCAATGAATCTCTTCTCCTGTTTTCTGAATTTGTTTTAGATCTCTGGGATGTCTAGCCATTTCTTTCTGGACCTCCAGACGGTGTCAGACATGAGTTTTCTTTGTAGTTTGGGCTTCAATCTAGACAAAACATTGGTTTGCCATTCAAAAATATGTGCCAAATTCACCTCAGCATATCTTGCAGGAAAGACAGATTTTCAAAGGTTTTCTGGTTTAGTTGGTGTCCCAATCCACTGGAAGTTTATAGACTAGTTACAGAAAATGCCTTTTCCAGGGTCCATATCCTCTATTAGTAGGAGTCTTAGAAAGTGTTACCCTCACAGACTCCTGAGATTTCTCACTGTACTGTGGCACCTGTAATGAGGGCCAGCTGTAGATCTGCATCTTCGCTTTCCTCCTAGGCCATAGTATACCAGTCTGGCAGGATAAGGAAGAAACTAGAAAGGTGTGGCCTTCAGGATCCAAGTACAGCTGGTAGTGAATGTGTGTGGGAAGAGGGGAACTTCTAGGAAGATTTTTAGTGTTGCAGCCCTTTTAAATGGTCTTCAATAAAGCAACTCTCTTAGATGATCTTCAATGAAATAGCTTATGTGCTTTGTGGATACATTTCATGGTAGAAAAAAGGCTATATGTGAACTTTGGAGAGTAAGGAGTTTTCAGGGTGATTGTAAAATCATTGCCTATTGTTTAAAGTACTGTGATTGCCTCATTTGTATAGAGAGGCATTCCAGGATAATCAGGTACTTACTGTGTGGGTTCTGATGAGAAAAGAAGAAGTATAACCTGTAGGTCTGCCAAAGATTATTCAGCCTCTCCCAGGTAGAAGATAAGGCTCCCTCAACAATGTCAGCGAAGCGGAATTCTATGTTGTAAACATAGTCCTGAATTTTCTCCAATCTCAGACAAGCTCTGTAGACATGATATACTGTGACATTAATCAGACGGGGTTCCTCATGTTTCTGTAGGATTATACCTATCCCCCAAAATGCACCACACTGAATTCTACTCTTCTGTCCCAACACTCTCCATATGTAAATACACACACCTATGGACATCAAGGTTATGATGAATAACCCAGAAATATAAAAGTGAAATTGAGTAAATGTTCAACATGAAGTGATATTATAACTAGATATTGGCATGTTGAAGAATAAAAATAGATCTATATCCTCCTTCACAGAATTCAAGACCAAGATGATCAAATGACCTCAACATAAAACCATGTATACAATGAACCTAAATAAAGAAGAATGTGAGGAATAACCTTATATACATTGGCACAGGATCAAAATTCCTGAACATAAGACCAATGGTGTAGGCACTAAGACTAACAGTAAATGGGAACTGATATAACCTAAAATCTTCTGTAAGGTAAGGGAAACCAATCAAAAGTACAAAAATAACAGCACACAGAATGATAAAAACTTTTTACAAAGTACACATCTGATAGAAGGATGTATATGTGTGAATATATATGTATATATATATATATATATATGTATATGTATATGTGTGTGTATGCCTTTGTGTGTGTGTGTGTGTGTGTGTGCGCGTGCGCGCACGCGCGCGCCTCTGTGTGTATGTGTATATTCCTCAAGAAAATGGGCAAACCAAATGATACAATCAAAATATGGTGTATAGATCTAAACAGAATTCTGAAAAGAGGAGCCTTAAATGCCTGAGATGCACTTAAAGAAATGTTTAACCTTATTAGCCATCAGGGAAATGAAAATCAAAATGACTCTTAGAACTTTCTTAACCATTTTATGAGCTGTTTATAATAAAACAAATATTCATACTTTTTATGTTCAAATAATATTTTATAAAAAATATATCTCAAGATATGAAAATCTCCCTCTAACATTTTTTTGGAAAAGACAAAGAATTTTATTCTCTTCTACAACTCTATGAAAGAATGGTATCTTAATGAGATTTTGATTTCAATTTTTTAATATTTTTTATTTTTTATTGGTTATATTATTTATATTTAAATTTTATCCCCCTTCCCAGTTTCCCCTTTGAATATTCCTATCCTTTTCTACCTCCCACTGGCTCTATGAGGGTACTTTACCACCCACCCACCCACCCACCCACTCTTGCTTCAGCTCTCTAGTGTTCTTCTATCCTGGTTCATCAAGCCTCCATAGGACCAAGAGGGTCTTCTCCCAGTGATGCCAGAAAAGGTATCCTTCTATCTTTCAAAGGAATTATATAATATTTAATCTAGAAATATCTAATTTTCTATATTATCTCATATTCTGGCAATATCCAAAAGCATGGAATTTATGAGCATTTTCAAATATTTCAAATGTTCATACATGACCAAGCCCGCTCATAGAGTCAACAGGTTCTTCAGCACAGGAATGAGGATTAAAAAGAAAGAGACAATTATACAAAACTGCAGTATGACCTTAGTCAATTCTGAGACTGAAAGGCGGGTTTAATAATTCTCAATCCATTTTATACCAATTTAATTACATGCAGAAATTAAGGTCAAAAGCAGTACAATGAGGAATAAGCAAGACAGTAAACACAAAATTGTCAAGGCAGTAAGCAAAGTCCCACATCACTTCAGTGACAGTTGTTTCCAAGGGTGTGTAAGAATGACCAATATACCTTAGCCTACTTCCTTGTCCAAGGCCAGAATCTTGCCTGAAGCTTGCTTCTGCTGTAACTTACTTCCTTATTATGCCCTAATGTCAGATTACTGCTTGAGCCCTTGTCCTTGGTCAATTTCAGGCCAGGCAGCATGGCAACCCAATAAGGCTCTTCACACATACATTTGTCAAAGATATTTTGGGCTGTCTTTGTAAATAGGTATTTGTAAGAAAACATAAAGTTTTACCAAGAGAATTTACAGTTATTGTGAATTGTGATTTATTTTTTCTTATGCTTTGCTGGTCCATTGATAAAAGCATATTAATATTGTGTTTTGGTAGTGTAAACCTGTTACTTCAGAATTCTAGTTTTAAATTTATGCACAAGACATCTCAAAGCTCCCCTGTGCTACATAGAGTTCAAGGCATAACTGGACATATAACAAAAAAGACTTTTCTCTGTTAACTCAAGATTAAAGAGGTAGCACTGACTGGAATTCATTGGCTTTTAAAAATAAATATTCTCAGAGATTTGATGAGTATAGAAGAGGATGTGCATATAGTAGGAGAAGGGTAAAAATGTAATTTTGGCACTCTCAAAAAATTGAATAGCAAAATACAGAAATCTATGTCTTAGAATTCTTATACACATAAATTAAGGTATTTAGAATGGCATTGTGCACGTCTTAAAAACCATTAAGACAATGAAGGTATTGGCTTGAACACTATAAATAGAAAGTATATACTTTATTAGAGTATCGACCTTGTTAAGATTTTTCATTGTACATTATTACATTTTTATATTCCTTTTTATTAAATATTTCCTTTATTTACATTTCAAATGCTATCGACTTTCAACATTTCCCCCCCAAAAAACCCCCATCCCACCCCAGCTCCCCCTGCTCACTAACCCACCCACTTCCCTGATCTGACATTCCGCTATGTTTGCGCAATGAGCCTTCCTTCACAGGTCCAAGGGCCTCTCTTTTCATTAATGTCTGACCAGGCCATCCTCTGCTACTCATATGGGTGGAGCCTTTTTGTGCCTCCTTGTGTACTCTTTGGTTGATGATTAAGTCCCTGGGAGCTCTGGGGGTACTGGTTGGTTCATATTGTTGTTCCTCCTATAGGGCTGCAAACCCCTTCAAGTCCTTGGGGCCTTTCTTTAGCTCCTCCATTGGGGACCCTGTGCTCATTTCAACGGTTGGCTGAGAGCATCCCCTTCTATATTTGTCTATTGTATTAAAGAAATCTTTTTTTTTTTTTTTTTTTTTTTTTTGGATTTGGTTTTTTTGAGACAGGGTTTCTCTGTATAGCCTTGGTTGTCCTGGAACTCACTCAGTAGACCAGGCTGGCCTCGAACTCAGAAATCTGCCTGCCTCTGCCTCACAGAGTGCTGGGATTACACGCGTGTGCCACCACCGCCCAGCTTAAAGAAATCTTTAAAACAGGACAATTTATAGAATTTTATAAACAACGATTACTGCAATTTCAATTGTCAATGGCACAGATCCAATTTCACTGGTAAAATAAAATTCCTTCTTTATGCCGGTGCCAAGGCCGTAATGATTGTTCTAATTTGGAGTGGAGGATTTTCTTACCTGCTTGCTTTGGTGAATTTACTTTAATCATCAGGATGAGGAACTGGAAGCATTCTTGAGTGTACATTTACCTATGCCTGAAGATAACTGCAGAAATTAAACTCTGTGAGAAAAATCTGTCCCCATTTAAGACTGAGGACTTGACTTCAGACCACAGACTGGATGGAAAAGAACATTTTATTTTTCAAAGATTTATACTGCCACGATGTTCTCAAACCTGTTGTTTCTAGGTTTATGAATTCATGACTGATTAAGAATGCTACTCATACATGAAGCCGACTCAACTCAGCTTCTTGAATTGAAAGAACTTTGAGTTCTTTTCTTTACAGAAATCAAGATGCAGAGACCATTGGCCAGAGATAACTTTACCCCTTGATAGAAGGTCAGTGCTTGTGGTAGAAAAAATGTGGTCATGTTTTAAAGGTACTAACATGCAACTGATTGAGGGATGATACCATACATTTAGTTTAAACATATTGTGAAAGCAGATACACTATATTCAAAAACTGAAATGTTTATTTTGGGTTATGGGGATATAAATATTATATTTCTGGGTTGAAAACATATCTCTTCTTTGGTGAAGGTGGATTGAACCTTTAAGTAGGGAAATTAAGTAGAATATATTTTAATTCACTTTTTAATTGAAAATAGCATTTTCATACAATATACACTGATCATATCTACCGTCATTCATTTCCTCCAAGGTTCTCCATACAATCCCACCACACTTCTCTTTCAAAAGAACATAAAAATAATTAGAAAGACAAATGATGAAGGATAAAACAAATTGAACACACTAACAAACACTGGAAAATATGCTGAGGAAGAGCAAGAGAAATGCATGGCAATGTATTGGAACATACACACACACACACACACACACACACACAAACAGACACACACACACACATACACCCCACACAAGTATCACAGGTACAGCAAGCACCCTTAAGGATGGATCCCTTGTTAAGCAGTAGATGGCCAAAACAAAACAAACTCCAAGCTTAGAGGAGTTCTTGTTCATTTGATTTTGTTTATTTTATTTATTTTTGTCTGATATTGCTTAGATTAGGCATTTTTAAAAACTTCCTTGGTATTTGGCTTGTGTAATCTGGGATAGATTTTTAAATGATTATAACAAACCATTATGAATCTATTTTTACTGGAATCACTTTGAATAATCCTTTAGTTTTATTTGTGGTATTACAATTTTAAATGCACTGCTATGGTAATTTTGTAGTATTCTTCTTTGTATATCAAAATATGAACAAAAAGGGAACTGATTTATATTTTGCAATCTCATCCTCTTACTTGGGTAACTTTCTGAGAGATGATACACACATACTCACACACACACACACACACAAAGAGAGAGAGAGGGGAGGAGAGAGAGAGGTGGGGGAATTTTCCTTTATAATAATATTGATGCCATTACATTTATCTAGTTTTCAGGAGCAATTTTAATAGTAGTAGTTATGACTTCTACTAAGAATAAAGATGTGCTTGGGTTATCAGAGTTTTACTAAGAACTGGAAATGTTACTTACTCCTGATTTAGAAATATATATCCAGAAATTCAGTAGTCACAAAAATCTAATATTTTAAATACTAAAATGGACTCTCTCTCTCTCTCTCTCTCTCTCTCTCTCTGTCTCTCTCTGTCTCTCTCTGTCTCTGTCTCTGTCTCTCTCTCTCTCTCTCTGATAATGATGGAACTTCCCTTACTTCTATTCATTCAATTACCTATTGTTCATGAGTCATTTCTTATATGCCCTAACCTGAGTTGTGTCCTAATCTAATTTATAGAGGTCAATTTAATTTAAGTAGATAAAGTTTTGCTTTGTTTTGTTTTTTTACCACAAGTACTTTACAGCTTACTAGTAAAGATCATTTCAATTGAACTATTATCTTTTTATTGGATATTTTATGTATTTACATTTCAAATGTTATCCACTTTCCTGGCTCCCCTCTGGAACCCCCCTCTCCCATCTTTCTACCCCTGCTCCTATGAGGATGCACCCCTCCCACCCACCCACTCCCAGCTCACCACCCTGGCATTCTCATAATTTGGGGAATTGAGACTTCACAGGACCAAGGGCTACTCTTCCTATTGATGTCAGACAATAACATCCTCTGCTAAATATGTGGCTGGAGCCATGGGTCCCTCCAATTGTACATTTTTCATTGATAGTATAGTCCCTGAGAGCTCTGGTGTGCCTGGTTGGGTACTTTTATTCTCATTAATCCCATCAGCTCCTTCAGTCCTTTCTCTAACTCCTCCCCATGCTAAGTCCAATGGTTGTCTGCAAGAATTCATCTCTGTATTTGTCAGGTTCTGGCAAAGCCTCTCAGGAGACAGCTATTACAGGCTCCTGACAGAAAGCCCTTCTTGGAATCTATAATAGTGCCTGGGTTTGTTGTCAGTGTATACGATGGATCTCCAGGTGGGGCAGTCTCCGAATGCCTGTTCCTTCAGTTTCTGTACTACATTTTGTCCCCTATTTCCTTTAGACATGAACCTTTGGGTTAAGAATTTGGAGATGAGTGGGTGGCCCCATACCCCAACTGGGAACCTTGCCTAGCCTCTCGATATGGTGTCTATAGGTTCTCCCTCCCCTTTGTTGGGCATTTCAGCTATTCTCATCCCTGTTGGATCCTGGGATCCCCTTGCTTTCCTGTGATAGTACAAATGGCCATCTTGCTGGAAGCACTCTTCAGATTTAATGCAATCCCCATTAAAATCCCCCCTCAATTCTTTGTAGAGTTAGAAAGAGCAATGTACAAATTCATTTGAATAACCAAAAACCCAGAATAGTAAAATCTCTTCTCAACACTAAAAGAACATCTGGGGGAATCACCATTCCTGATCTCAAGCTGTATTACAGAGTAATAGTGATAAAAACTGTATGGTATTTGTACAGAGGCAAGTAGAACAATGGAATAAAATTGAAGAGCCAGAAATGAACCCACACACCTATGGTCACTTTATCTTTGACGAAGGAGCTAAAACAATATTGTGGGGAAAAAAAGCATTTTCAATAAATGGTGTTGGTTCAACTGGTGGTCAGCATGTAGAAGAATGCAAATCAGTCCATTCATATCTCCTTCTATAAAGCTCAAGTCCAAGTAGATCAAGGACATCCACTTAAACCAGATAAACTGAAACTAAAAGAAAGTGGGAAAGAGCTTTGAACACATGGCCACAGGGGAAATGTTCCTGAAGAGAGCACCGCTGGCTTGTACTCTAATATCAGCAATTGACAAATGGGACCTCATGAAATTGCAAAGCTTCTGTAAGGCAAAGGACACTGGCAATAGGACAAATAACAACCAACAGATTGGGATAAGATCTTTACCAACCCTACAGCTGATAGAGGGCTGACATGCAATACATACAAAAAAATCAATCAGTTAAACTGCAGAAAACAAAATAACCCACTTTAAAATGGGGTATAGAGCTAAACAAAGAATTCTCATCTGAGGAATACTGAATGACTGAGAAGCACCTAAAGAAATGTTCAATATCCTTAGTCATCAGGGGAATGTAAATCAAAACAACCCTGAGATTCCACCTTATACCAGTCAGAATGGCTAAGATCAAATTATTATCATTATACATAAATTGTGTCTACTCAAATCCCATGTGATTGTATTTGAAACAGGTCTTTTTTTATTAGATATATTCTTTATTTACATTTCAAATGATTTCCCCTTTCCTATTCCTCCCCCTGAAAGTTCCATAAGCCATCTCTGCTCCCCCTGTTCCCCAATCGACTCCTTCCTGCTTCCCTGTCCTGGTATTCTCCTACCCTGTTGCATCTAGGCTTTCCAGAACCAGGGGCCTCTCCTCCCCTTGATATTCACAATTCACATAGCAAATGATGCTCAAGAAGAAAGAAGACAAAGTATAGATACTCTCATTCTTCTTAGAAGGGGGAGCAAAATACCCACAGAAGAAGATATAGAGACAGAGTGTGGATCAGAGACTGAGGGAAAGACCATCCAGAGACTACCCCACCTAGTGATCCATCCCATATACAGTTAAAAAATCCAGACACTATTATCTATGCCCACAAGTATTTGCTGACTGGAGCCAGATACAGCTGTCACCTGGGAGGCTCTGCTAATGCATGACAAATACAGAGGGGACCACTCTAAGCCAGACAATGATCTGAGCACAGGGTCCCCAATGGGGGATCTAGAGAAAGGACCCAAGGAGCTGATGGGGTTTGCAGTGCCATAGGAAGAACAGTGATATGAGCCACAAAGTACTCCCAAAGCTCCCAGGGACAAAAACATTAACCATATAGTACACATGTTGTTACCCATGACTCCAGAAACATAGGCAGCAGACAATGGACTTGTTGAAAAACAGGTCTTTAGAGATGTAATTAAGGTTAAAAAGGGGGGGGGGGGTGAGGCAGGGTCCTGTTGTGTATGGATACTCTCATTTTCTCAGCAAGAAAATGCCAGCAGAGTAACAAAGAATACCAGCCTGTCCACCTCAATCAGGGAAAGAGGGCTCAAGAAAATCCTAAACTGTATAACCCTTGATAATGAGTTCCAGTTTTATAATAATGATACATAACTACTATTTATTTACCTACTTTTGACTATTCTATTTTTTATGAGTGCATAAACAACAATTTGAACTGTAATGTGTTCTGTGAAAGAGAACTACATGATGAATGGATACAAAAAATGTGGTATATATACACAATGGAGTACTATTCAGCCATTAGAAACAATGAATTCATGAATTTCTTAGACAAATGGATGGAGCTGGAGAACAACATCCTAAGTGAGGTAACCCAGTCTCAAAAGAACACTCATGGTATGCACTCACTGATAAGTGGATATTAGCCCAGAAACTTGGAATACCCAAGACACAGTCCACATATCAAATGATATTCAGAGAGAAAGAAGGAGTGGCTTCTGGTTCTGGGAAGGCTCAGTGCAGCAGTGTAGGGGAATGCCAGAACAGAGAAGTGGGAAGGGGTGGATGGAGGAACAGGGGTAGGGAAGAGGGCTTATGGGATTTGTGGGGAGGGAGAATCAAGGAAAAGGGAAACCATTTGAAACATAAATAAAGAATATATCGAATAAAAAAAAAGCAATCATAATACCGACAGATGAAACTTAGGATTCAGAACACATTGCCAGTGGTTCTTAGTCAACTATGAGTGAGTCTACTGAGATAAATCATATAGTAAGAGGACTCTAACAAGAGAAGCATACTGTAGAGAGGTGTTGCTCTCAATAATTAAAATGTTTTAGTGTCCTTTTCATTGTCTATTTAATTGCTAAGATACTATTTTTTGATGAATAATCATGGCTACTTCATGCCATTGATGATTATGTTAACTCAAGAAAAATACATGTATCTAGAAAAGCAAATTAGAAGAAATACATTTTGATCTATCGTCTAATATCCTCAATAAATGATTGGTAGTAGGGGGAGTAACTCTTATTTAAGATATTTTTGTTTTCTCTGTGTGAGAGTATAAGGCAATTGTAAAAGGCTGGAAGTATGGGACATTTTGGACTTCAAAGGATAGTAAACTAAAAAGTATTTTGTAGTGTTATAGAATAACTTGCAACCTATTAATGAAACATTACATACTTAATTTTACACAGACTTTAGCTCACTGACATCCATCTCCTACTAAAGTGAGATAAAATTGAGTGGGAATTTAACAACTAATAGCACTTCTTTCTACCTAAATTTCTCATTTGGAAGTCACCTCATTACAAGGATATTATACCATCAATCTTTATAACATTGCAAATAGGATCACTGGCATTGCAAGAACAGTTGAAAGGAAAAATGATGACTATAAGTGTGATAATGGTCAATTGAAATTTTAGATCAGTTCTAGTAGCTCAGTGCAAGCTCATTAGACATAGGTTTGCCTTAAGAAATATATTTTACTAACTTTGTTATGAAAGCAGAGCATTCATATCAATTAATCCACAGCATCTCTGTAACTCTATTACCAATCATTTGCACTCCCCATTGAGAAATCACTGGTTCTCTGCATTATTACTACTCTCCGAGAAGAACTTTTATTTAGATCAGGATGTCTATTTAAGGAAAGACATTTTCTGGGGTTAAAATAAATCCAATTATTCTCTAAGTATTAATATCTTAGTTTTGGATGTTCTTTTTCGTTATTTATTATTTTATTTTACTTTATAGGTATTAGTGTGAGGGTGTCGGATTTCCTACTAATGGATTTATGGATAGTTGTGAGCAGCTATGTAGGTCCTGAGAACTGGAGCTGTGTCAATCTAGAAGAACAGCCAGTGTTTTTAACCACTGAGCCCCCCACCCTTTATGGGACTTTCAGGGTGGGGGAAGGATAGGGGAAATCTTTTGAAATGTAAATAAAGAAAAAAAAGTAAAAAGGAAAAAAATAAAGATTTATTTGATTTATGTAAGTACACTGTTGTTGTCTCAAGACATACCAGAGGAGGGTGTCAGAGTCTATTACAGATTGTTTTGAGCCACCATGTGGTTACTGAGAATCAAATTCAGGATGTCTGGAAGAGCAGTCAGTGCTCTTAACCACTGAGCCAAATCTCTAGTCCCTACTGAGCATTTATGATGGTTCTTATAACTTTGTGACAGACAATTGTCTGAACTTGTTCATATTACTAGCTGTTGTTCTAGGCACCTGGACATGACAAGAAGACCATGGAAGGCAGCCATTGAAAAGCCATAATGGGAAATTTTAGTTTTATTTCAATGATTTCAAATTTTGCCTTTCATTTTTACTGTCTTATAAAAGTAGGTGTAGTGACATTATCATGTTTTGATATTCAATGCCATGAAGAGACAGGTACTGACAGAAGGTGTCAAAGATTAACAGATTATTCATGGTTTAAGTTTTTGGAGGATCATCTAAAGGTGAACTTGACATGTTTCTTGTATCCTTTCCATGGAATGGTCTGATATAATTATTTTCCCAGGTCCTATTTAGACCGTATGGGATAAAATAATGCAGGAAATTACAAGAAGGAAAATAATTATTAATCCCTGTAAAGCTAAATGGTCTAGAAAGCTATATTTCTCAATGCAGGATAAATCATTTTGCAAAATATCTATGTTTTTTGAAAAGTCCAGATAAAAGTGTCTGTTAGTCTTCTTAAAAAATTTTGCTTTTTGTTTTTTTTTTTAATACATGTGTAAGGAGATGTATGATCTAGGCAATATATTTTGGTGCACAGCTCTAATTCCAGAAATGGGAAGATGGATAGATTTATACAATAAGGGAGATTCTTTGCTTTTATCTTTTCTAAAAGAGATAAAATGGGGAACAACTATAAGCATCATCTTTGATTTATCAAAGGCAGATACTGCCTGTAAAAAAGGAAGTTATTGAGTTACACGTCACTTTGTGGGAGCCAAAGATTCAGTTCAATCTGAATAATTTTGGCAAATTTTTCTTTTCTTGAAAAACCACTCCAAATAACATGCATGGAAAAAAAAAACTCCCCTTTAGAATATTTCTTGTGATGTGTCTTGGTTTATGACATTGAAAAGTCATTCCTGGAAAACTGAGGTCCATTATAAGAACACCACTGTCATTTAATTTACATTTATAATAATATTACATAACCCATACTTAACTACTTCATGGAAATCTCAGAAATTCTATGAAAGCAGTAAAAGTAGCAAAAGTTATTTGTGATGTAACATATGAAATTTTGTGGAAGATGATAGAATCTTGTATTGATAAATGACACCCAATTAAAATATGATTTGATTAATGATCAATCTGATATTAATAAAATACTGTCTAATTTGTGGTAACTAAATGTTTCAAAACATTAAACTTTATAACATATATACTAAATGGGACTACTTGACAAAAATACCTAAACAAAAACAGAAATATTTCTTGAGTGTTTTAATTAAGTTTTATTATGTCAAATACAAACATTCCCCGTGCCCTCTCTGGTAAACATGAAAAGCAGAGCTGTTGGGAATCAGGCCACCCTGCATACATTCTGGACAGTAAGGAGTGTGTGGTGAAATGTGAGTGTGAGAGGAATAGGGAGAAAAGAGGGGGGAACAGTAGAGAAGAAGATGACTACCCGGAGAGGAGATTCTCTGCTAGACTCCCTATAATGTGAATGATAGATGAGTTGAAAACACTGACTCAGGTGATTCTGTTCAGCGTCACGTATTATTTAAAATAATTTCTTTTTCCCACTTGAACTTTATTGTATATTTTATAAATAAGCTTATATAAACTCCACAATTATGAGGAAATATTAACAGAATAGAAGAATAAATTTTGAAAACACAGGGAACTTGTTTAACCTAAAGTGTTAGTGACCTGTAATGCAAATCCAATGATAAATTTTGAAAATGTCTGGGATTAAGGAGAAGTTAGTGCACTGTACAAGTTAGTTACTGAACTTCAGACATGATATGCTTTACACATGTTATCCATTCAATCTTTTCTCGCTAGAGACAAATTATGTTAATATTTTTAGAAGATAGGATTAAATTTTATTGTCTTGATATTTCTATTACCAGGAACTTAATTTTAGTGCAAAACATTAAAATACCCAGTGGCAGTTTCTTATTTTAATTAAAATGTAAACATCAGAGAAAGAGCTATGGATGGGCAGTGGTGGCCCATGTCTTTAATCCTAGCACTAGGGAGGCAGAGGCAGGTGGATTTCTGAGTTTGAGGCCAGCCTACAGTTTTTCATTCCTATATGGAAAAATAAACTGATATTAGTGATTTCCCAATAGCTAAACAGTGACAACCTTTATATGTTCTTTAACTGAATAAACAATTGGTAAAACAGATTATTTCTATCATTTTTTGGGAGTAATTCCAATATACCAATTTTCTGCATAAATCTTATTGCTATACCTTTTTATATGATTAAAAATAAAACCTTTATGTTCCATGAGTAGGAGTACAAGTTCCTTCATCAACAAATTCTGGCTTTGTTGTTGTTGTTGTTGTTGTTGTTGTTTTCCTAGGTAGGGTTTCTCCTGGCTGTCCTGGAACTCACTCTGTAGACCAGGCTGGCCTTTAACTCAGAAATCTGCCTGCCTCTGCCTCCCAAGTGCTAGGATTAAAGGAATGCGCCACCACTGCCTTGCTCAACCAATTCTTTTATTTTAAATTAGATATTTTATTTATTTACATTCCAAAGTATTTAACCTTTCCTGATTTCCCTCTCCTGAAAGTCCCATAAGCACTCTTCCCTACCCTGTTCCCCAATCAACCCCCTCCTGCTTCCCTGTCCTGGTATTCCTCTACACAGCTGCAAATAATTCATTTTTTTTATATTTTTAATTAGGTATACTCTTTATTTGCATTTCAAACAAATTCTTTTTTTTTTTTTTACTGGAAGTACCTTACTTTTTTTTTTATTCGATATAATTTATTTACATTTCAAATGATTTCCCCTTTTCTAGCCCCCCCACTCCCCGATAGTCCCATAAGCCCCCTTCTCTTCCCCTGTCCTCCCTCCCACCCCTTCCCACTTCCCCGTTCTGGTTTTGCCGAATACTGTTTCACTGAGTCTTTCCAGAGCCAGGGGCCACTCCTCCTTTCTTCTTGTATCTCATTTGATGTGTGGATTATGTTTTGGGTATTCCAGTTTTCTAGGTTAATAACCACTTATTAGTGAGTGCATACCATGATTCACCTTTTGAGTCTGGGTTACCTCACTTAGTATGATGTTCTCTAGCTCCATCCATTTGCCTAAGAATTTCATGAATTCATTGTTTCTAATGGCTGAATAGTACTCCATTGTGTAGATATACCACATTTTTTGCATCCACTCTTCTGTTGAGGGATACCTGGGTTCTTTCCAGCATCTGGCAATTATAAATAGGGCTGCTATGAACATAGTAGAGCATGTATCCTTATTACATGGTGGGGAATCCTCTGGGTATATGCCCAGGAGTGGTATAGCAGGATCTTCTGGAAGTGAGGTGCCCAGTTTTCGGAGGAACCGCCAGACTGCTTTGCAGAGTGGTTGTACCAATTTGCAACCCCACCAGCAATGGAGGAGTGTTCCTCTTTCTCCGCACCCTCTCCAACACCTGCTGTCTCCTGAATTTTTAATCTTAGCCATTCTGACTGGTGTAAGATGAAATCTTAGGGTTGTTTTGATTTGCATTTCCCTAATGACTAATGAAGTTGAGCATTTTTTAAGATGCTTCTCCGCCATCCGAAGTTCTTCAGGTGAGAATTCTTTGTTTAACTCTGTACCCCATTTTTTAATAGGGTTGTTCGGTTTTCTGGAGTCTAACTTCTTGAGTTCTTTATATATATTGGATATTAGCCCTCTATCTGATGTAGGATTGGTGAAGATCTTTTCCCAATTTGTTGGTTGCCGATCTGTCCTCTTGATGGTGTCCTTTGCCTTACAGAAACTCTGTAACCTTATGAGGTCCCATTTGTCAATTCTTGCTCTTAGAGCATACGTTATTGGTGTTCTGTTCAGAAACTTTCTCCCTGTACCGATGTCCTCAAGGGTCTTCCCCAGTTTCTTTTCTATTAGCTTCAGGCCCAACTGCCTGCTATTATACCCATGGCAACATTCTGGGATTCTTGGGATTCTTGAAAAATCCTAGTATTTGAAATTACCATTAAACACAAACGTGTATTTTCTTGGATATTTTCATAATTCACATTTCAAATAATTTTTCCTTTTCCAGGTCTCCCCTTCAGAATCCCCTATCAAAGTCCCCTACCCCTTTCTCTATGAGGGTACTCCCCCAACCACCCATCCACTCCGGTTCTCCTAGGCTGGCATTCCCCTACACTGGGGCATTGAACACCCTTAGGCCTAAGGGCTTCTCTTTCTACTGATGTACATCCTCTGCCACATATGTGGCCAGCTCCATAGGTCACTTCATGTGTATTCTTTGGTTGGTGGTCCAGTCCCTTGGATTTCTAGGGGTTCTGGCCTGTTGACACAGTTGCTCTCTCCATGATGCTACAAACCCTTTCAGATCCTTTAGTTCCTTCTCAAACTCTGACATCAGGGATCCCCAAGCTTAGTCTAATGATTTGCATCTTGCTTCCATCTGCCTTTCTCAGGTTCTGGCAGTGACTCACAGGAGAAAGTCATATGAGGCTCCCTTCAACAAGTACTTCCAGGCATCTAAAATAACGTCCCTGTTTGGTGGCTGTATATTGGATGGACACCAAGGTGGGGCAGTCTCTGGATGGCCATTCCTTCAGTCTCTGTTCCACATTTTGTCTCTGTATCTCCTCCCATGAGAATTTTGTTCCCCCATTCTAAAAAGGACTGAAGCATCCACATTTTGGTCTTTCTTCTTCTTAGGCTTTATATGGTCTGTGAATTGAATCTTGGGTATTCCGGAACATTTGGGCTAATAATCCACTTATCAGTGAGTACATATTGTGTTTGTTCTATTGTGACTGAGTTACCTCACTCAGGATGATATTTTCAAGTTCCATCCATTTGCCTGTGAATTTCATGAAGTCATTATTTTTAATAGATGAGTAGCTTTCTATTCTGTAAGTAGACCACTTTTTCTGTATCCATCATCTGTTGTGGGACATCTGTGTTCTTTCAAGTTTCTGGCTGTTATAAATATGCCTGTGTTGAACATAGTGTGTCCTTAATACATGTTGGACCATCTTCTGGGTATATGCCCGGGAGTGGTAGAGCTAGGTCCTCATGCAGCACAATGTCCAATTTTCCGGGGAACCACCAGCATATTGCCAGAATGGTTGAACAAGCTTGCAACTGACCAGCAATGAAAGTATTCCTCTTTCTTGACATACTCACCAGCATCTGCTGTCACCTTTGTTTTTCATCTTAAACATTCTCACTGGTATAAGATGGAATCTTAGAGTTGCTTTGATTAGCATTTCTCTGAGGACTAAAGATATTGAATATTTCTTTAGGTACTTCTCAGCCTTTCGATTTTCCTCAGTTGAGAACCCTCTTTTTAGTACTGTTCCCCATTATTTGGTTCACTGGAGTCTAACTTCTTGAGTTCTGAAGACCAGTGTTAATCCATAGTGATCTATTAGGAGGCATGGGATTATTTCAATCTTCTTATATTTGTTGAGGTCTGATTTGGGAATGATTATATGGTCAATTATGCAGAAGGTACCATGGGATGCTGAGAAGAAGATTGTACTCTTTTGATTTAGCATTATATATTCTATAGATATCTGTTAAATCCATGTGGTTGATAACTCTGTTAGTTTCACCGTACCTCTTTTTAGTTTGTGTTTCCATGATCTGTCCATTGATGAGAATGTAGTGTTGAAGTCTTTCACTATTATCGCTTAAGGTGCAATGTGTGCTTTAAGCTTTAGTAAAGTTGCTTTTATGAATGTGGGTGCTCTTGCATTTGGAGCATAGATGTTACAAATTGAGAGTTCTTCTTAGTAAATTACTCCTTTGATAAGTATGAAGTGTTCTTCCTTATTATTTTGATAAGTTTTGAGTTTTGGTTGAAAGTCAATATTATCCAATATTAGAATAGCTAATCTAGCTTGTTTCTTTGAACCATTTGCTTGAAAAATTGTTTTCCAGCCCTTTTGTCTAAGGTAGTGTTTGTCTTTGAAAATAAGGTGCCTTTCCCACATGCAGCAAAATGCTGAGTACTGTTTACATATCCAGTCTCTTAGTCTATATCTTTTTCTTGGGGAATTGGAGCCATTAATGTTGAGATAGTAAGGGATAGTGATTGTTGCTTCCTGTTATTTTTAATGTTGTTTTTATGTTTGTGTGGCTATCTTCTCTTGGGTTTATTGAAAGAAATTACTTTGTTTTTTTCAGGGGTGTAGTTTCCCCTCTTTTGTTGGCATTTTCCTTCTACTATTCTTTGTAGGGATGGTTTATGGAAAGATATTATATAATTTTTTTCTCATGGAATGTCTTGGTTTCTCCACCTATGGCATTTGAGGGTTTGGCTGGGTATAGCTGTCTGGACTGGCATTTGTGTTCTCTTAGGGTCTGTATGAGATCTGCCCAGGATCTTCTAGCTTTCATAGTCTCTGGTAAGAAGTCTGATATAATTCTGATAGGTCTGCCTTTATGTGTTACTTGACCTTTCCCCCTTACTTCTTTTAATTTTCTTTTTTTTTTCATGTGTATTTGGTGGTTTGACTATTATGTAGTGAGAGAAATTTCTTTTCTCGTCAGATCTATCTGGGGTTCTGTAGGCTTCTTGTATGTTTGTGTGCACCTCCTTCTTTAGGTTAGGGAAGTTTTCTTCTATAAGTTTGTTGAAGATATTTACTGGCCTTTTAAGTTGGGAACCTTTACTCTTTCCTATACCTATTATCCTTAGGTTTGTTCCTCTTATTGTGTCCTGGATTTCCTGGAAATTTTGGGTTAGGAGCTTTTTGCATTTTGCATTTACTTTGACTGTTGTGTCAATGTTTTCTATGGTATCTTCTGCACCTGAGATTCTCTCTTTTATCTCTTGTATCCTGCTGATGTTGTTTGCATCTATGACTCCTGATATATTTCCTAGGCTTTCTATATCCAGGGTTTTCTCCCTTTGTGTTTTCTTTATTGTTTCTATTTTCATTTTTAGATCCTGGATGTTATTGTTCAATTCCTTCACCTATCTGGTTGTTTTCCTATAATTCTTCAACGGATTTTTTTTGTTTCCTCTTTGTGGCCTTCTACCTATTTACCTGTGTTCTCTTGTATTCCTTTAATGGAGTTATTTATGTCCTTCTTAAAGTCCTCTACCATCATCATGAAATGTGTGATTTTAAATCAGAGTCTTGCTTTTCTGGTGTATTGGGGTCTCCATGGCTCACTGTGGTGGGAGAACTGGGCTCTGATGATGCCAATTTGCTTTGTTTTCTGTTGCTTATATTTTGTTCTTGCTTTTTGCCATCTGCTTATCTATGGTGTTAGCTGGTCTTACTTTCTCTGACTGTGGATTATCCCTCCTAAAAGCCTCTGTGTCAGTACTCTTGGAAGACCAGTTCTCTCCAGAAGGAATTTAGGTAGCAGAATACAGTAGAAGAGCTGTAGTACAGTGTCAACTCTGGGGTAAAGACAGAAACCAGAAGGATCCTATCTCCATCTGTTTCTTGGTTCATGTGTCCTGATGACTCTGGGAGGGTCACTGTTGAGCCAGGAATTTGAACAGAAGTAGTGCTCTTACCTGTGCTCACAGGTATAATGGCTGTCCTTGGAGCCCAGCTCTCTGTTGGTGGTGTTTGTGCATGAAGTGCTGTGTGTGGCACAGCTCCAGACAAAAAGGGAAGGCTCCTGTACCAGGCCACTCCTTGGTTCCTATGTACTGAGGGCTCTAGGCTGGTCCCTCTGAGCAGCAGTTATAGTTCTTACCTGTGCTCACAGGCTTGTCCACAATTCTGGTGGCTAGTTTTCTCCTGGCACTATTTGGGTATGGGGCCCTGTGACATAGAATCCAGAAATATTTTTATAAATAGAATGTTGTGTGAAATGTGTGCACTAGATGCTGATGAATATGTAAATGCATCTCTTTCTAGCAATCCTTTATTCATGTCACAACATAGTACTATAATATTTTAATATTTTATGTTCTCATAAAACATTTCAATGATATTTTTGTATTAGTACAGAAAATTTATTTTAGTGACTTTTCAATATAAAGAAAACTTTCTTAGAGAGAGTTCATTTATATGAAAAATATAAGCTTATATAGACACATATAAACTTTTCTGAATATTTATATTTATATATATATATTATAACTATGTCATTTTTTTAGATTAAAGCTTTAGTTTATATCATGATGATTTGTGTTTATTTCACATGTCATTGTGCTTAGTTCATATTTTTATACCTGAAGTATATATTCTTTATTTTCTAAATTAAGAAAAGCTCAAAGTTACCCACTTGGAAAAATAGTATTTTTATATGATTTTTTTTAAGATCAATAATTTTTGTGGCTTTATTTTGCTCTATTTTTTATAGTTCATCTTGGTTCTGATTTTTAAAAATTTATTTTTTAATTTCCTTTTTATTAGATATTTTTATTTACATTTCAAATCTTATCCCCTTTCCTCATTTCCCCATCTGAAATGCCCTATCCAACCCTCCTCCACCTGCTCACCAATTCTCTTTTCTCACCTACATTCATTTCTCTGTCTTGGCATTCCCCGATCCTGGGGCATCAAGCCTTGATAGAACCAAGGGCCTCTCCTCTTATTGATTTCTGACAATAACATCCTCTGTTGCATATGTGGCTAGAGCCATGAGTACTCTTTGGTTGGTGGTTTAGTCCCTGGGAGTTCTGGGGATACTGGTTTGTTTATATTGTTGTTCCTCCTATGGGGCTGTAAACCCCTTCAGCTCCTTGGGTCCTTTTTGTAGCTCCTTCATTGTGTTCAGTCCAGTGGTTGGTTATGAGCTATACTTCTGTATGTGTCAGGCACTGGCAGAGCCTCTCAGGAGACAGCTATATCAGGCTTCTCTCAGCAAACACTTATTGGTATTCACTCTATATCTTACTCACTCTTCCTTCCCAGTTACCTCTTTCCACAATTCTTTCCAGATTCCCATTCCTTTTTTCCTCTAAGCAGTCCCTCATGGTATCTCCCTTCCCTGGTACTTTAAGCCTCTGGGCTTCCTCTCCCAGTAATGCCAGACAGGCAAGCCAAGGCAGAAGAATATATCCCACATACAGGCTGCAGCTTTTAGGTTAGCTTCCTCTCCAATTGTTCCAGACCCACATAAAGACCAAATTACACATGAGTATGCAGAGAGGCCTAGGTCCTGCATGTGCATGTCCTTCAGTTGGTGATTCACTCTCTGAAAGTCCCAATGGTCCAGGTTAGTTTTCTTTGTTGATATTCCTGTGGAGTTCCTATCCTTTTGGGGCCCCAAAATCCTTCTTCCTATTCTTTCATAGGAGTCTCCTAGCTCCATCCCCTGTTTATTATGAGTGTATATCTTTGAGTCAGTTGGGGCCTCTCAGAAGATAGTCGTACTAGATTCCTGTCTGCAAGTGTAACAGAGTATTATTACCAGTTTCAGGGATTGGTGATTGAACATGGGATGGATGGAGGGATTGGGCCAGTTTTGGATTACTCTTTCCCGCAGTTTCCAATCCATCCCTAATACATACATTTCTTGTAAACAGAATACATTTTGGATCAAGAGTTTTGAAGGAGTGTTGGTGTCCCTGTAGCTACAATGGGATTCCTGCCAAGCCAGAGGAGGAAGCCTCCCAAAGCTCCATATCCCAAATGCTGGGTCACAATTAAGGATACCCCTATCCTTATCCTTGATGCTTGAGTGCCTCTCCTATCTGAGGCTTCTTTCTCTTTCTGGAGCTACCCCCACCTCCCTCTTGATGCCCTTTTCCATACTAACATTCCAGTCCCCTTTTCAAATGGCATCCTTGCTTCCTCCTTTCTTCCTGTCCAGACTTCTTGGATCTCTCCAGAGTACCACAGACATCCTTTATTTTATGGCTAATTTCCACATAGAAGTGAGTACATCCCATGCATATCCTTTTGGGACTTTGTTTCCTCACTCAGGATGACATTCTCAAGTCCTATTGCCTGCAAAATGCATGATGTCTTTGTTTTTAATGCTGAATATTATTCTATTGTATACATATACCATATTTTCTTTAACCATTCTTTAGTTCATGGACATATAGGGCTTTTCCAGTTTCTGGCTGTTAGGAATAAAGCTGATATGAACATAGCTCAGCAAGTGTCTTTGTGGGATGTTGGAGTATCATTTGGGTATTTGCCCTGGAATAGTACAGCTGGATCATCAGGTAAAACTATTCCCAGTTTTCTGAGAAACCAACAAATTGATTTCCAAAGTGATTATACAAGTTTGCACTTGCACCAGCAGTGAAGGAGTGTTCTCTTTACTCCACATCCTTATCTACGCTGTGAATTGAGTTTTTGAGCTTAGCCATTTTGACCTATGTAAGATGGAATCTCAGAATAGTTTTGATATGCATTTCTTTGCTCACAGAGGGCTCTAAACATGTCTTTAAGTGCTTCTCAGCCATTTGAGATTCCTCTGTTGTGAATTCTCTGTTTAAATCTGTGCCCCATTTTAATTGAGTTATTTGGGTTGTTGGTGTTTAACTTCTTAAGTTCTTCATAAATTTTGGATAATTGGGTTTTGTGAGATGGCGGGTTGGTGAAGGTCTTTTCCATAATCTACAGGCTGCTGTTTTTTCTTATTTACAATTTCATGAAGTCCCATTTACCAATTGTTGATCTTCAAGCCTGAGACATTGGTACTTGTTTCAGGAAATTGTCTCTTGTACTGGTGTATTCCGGGTATTTCCCACTTTCTTTTATGATATTTAATGTACCAGGTTTTATGTTGAGGTCTTTGATCTACTTGAACTCCAGTTTTGTACATGGTTGTCTTAGTCAGGGTTTCTTTTTTTTGGTTTGTTTGTTTGGTTTTTTTTCAGAGACAGGGTTTCCCTGTGTAGCCCTGGCTGTCCTGGAACTTATTCTGTAGACCAGGCTGGCCTTGAACTCAGATATCTGCCTGCCTCTGCCTCCCAAGTGCTGGGATTAAAGGCAAGTGCCACCACCGCCCGGCTCTTAGTCAGGGTTTCTATTCCGATACATTCAGTTAGAAGAGCAACATTTGTTGAAGATATTCTTTTTGTTTTTTTTTTTCCCGAGGTTTAGATCATCATTTATTTGATTGCATTATCATTGAAATTAAGCATTTTTTCCAGAATGATACTCCAAGATAAAAATATTAGTTTCACATTAAAAGTGTTTACATTGTTGAAATTATATTTTATATTATAATTATGAGATGCAAAGAGGAAAAGGTCTCAGTCTGCAGGCTTAAACTCTCTATATATTCCATGCGGGCCTTAAACTTGTGGCGCTCTTCCTATCATGGCATTCCAACTACTGGGATTTTTTTTTCAGTGTGTGTTTTTTGCTTCTTCTGCAAATCAAGTGTATGTATGTATGTGGGTTCATTTTTGGGAACTCCATCCAATTACATTGATCAGCATGTTTGATACTTGGAGTGAGTCTAGAGGAACAGAAGTATAATGATGAATCTTTTAAGAAACTGGAGTTGGTGTGGTAATTCACCAGCACCTTCAAATACTGAAACCTCTCCAGATACTCTCTCTCTCCTGGGAATGCAGAGAATACTGAAGACCCGTGGTGGAAACTGTATTCCAAACTTAAGGAAGCAAGTTGGAGAGGAAAAGATTTATTCAGCTTATACTTCCACACTGCTCTTCTTCACCACAGAAAGTCAGGACTAGAACTCAAGCAGGTCAAAAAGCAGGGGCTGATACAGAGCTCATAGAGGAATGTCTTTGATAGGTTTGTTTCCCCTGTCTTACTCAGCTTGCTTTCTTATAGAACTAGCAGCCCAGGGGTGGCACTACCCACAATGGAACTTCCCACTCTTGATCACTAATTGAGAAAATGCCTTACAGCTGGGTTTCATGGAGGCATTTCCTTTAGGAATGTTACTTTCTTTATTATAATTCCAGCTTGTGCCAAGTTGACACACAAGACCAGTCAGTATGACAGTGATAAATATGGATCTATTTTCATTCTTCTACATGTACACATCTAGTGAAAACAGCACCATTTGTCGAAGATGCATTCTTTTTTCCAATGTATGTTTTTTGCTTTTTTAGCAAAAATCAAGTGTCCATAGGTACAGGAGTTTATTTGGGGAACTTTAATCTGATTTCATTGAATGGCATGTTTGTTTCTGTCTCACTACCACATAGATTTTAGTTTTTATCACTTTTGTTCTGTCATACAGCTATAAGGTCAGGAATGGCGTTTCCTTCTGGAGTGCTTTTACTGTTTAGAATTCTTTTGGCTATCCTGGGTATTTTGTTTGTTTTTTCTTTTTGAAGTTGAAAATTGCTCTTTCAATATCTATAAAAAATATTTTGAGATTTTGATGTGGATTACATTGAAATTGTGGATTGCTTTTGATAAGATACTGATTTTCACTATGTTATTACTAACTTTCTATGAGCCTGGAAGATATTTACATCTCCTGTATCTTCTTTAATTTCTTCCTTCAGATATTTGAAGTTCATACATATCAGAGGAAAATTCTACCAAGATTATATATCTCAATTCTTAGCATCTATACTTCAAACAGAAGACAATCCACATTTCAATAAGAAATATTGCTAAAGCTTTACTCTTCCTTTGAAACCAATACATTAATAGTGGAAGACTTTATCACCCTACTCTCACCAACTGGCAGGTCATTAAGACAAAATCAAAACAGAGAAATAATAAAACTAACATGCTTTATCAATCTAATGGACCTGATAACTATTTATAGAGTATTCCACATAAGCACAAAAGAATATACCTTCTTCCAAGATCCTCATGGATCCTTCTCTAAAACTTACCATATAATACATCATAAATCAAGCCAAAAACAGATGCATGGGATTTGAAATAAGGCTTTGTATCTTATCCAGACCACTATGGATTGAAGCTGGACTTTAACAAAAGCAGAATCACCAGAAAACCTACATACTCAATCATTGGATCAATTAAAAAGTAAAGAAATGAAAGGCCTTCTAAAATTCAATAAAATGAAGACAAAACATTTCCAAATTTATGGAATACAATGAAAGCAGCACTAAGAGGAAATTTCTTGGCACTAAGTGCATTCATAAAAAAATTAGAAAGTTCTCACACCATCATTTTAAATGTACATATGAAAGCTGCAGAATCAAAAGAAGCAAGCACAGGAAAGAGGAGTCGTAGGTAAGAAATAATCAAAATCAAGGCTGAAGTCAGTCAGAAACAATGAAATCAATACAAGGGATCAATGAAACCAAGAGCTGGTTCTTTGCAAAAATCAACAAGATAGACAAAAAGCATTAGTCAAACTAACCAAAACACAGAGAGACATTATTAAAATAAGTACAATCAGAAATGAAAAGGGAGAAATTATAATAGGCACTGAAGGAATTCAATGAATCATTAGGTCTTTCTTCAAAAACCCATACTCCAGAAAATTGGAAAATATCAACAAAATAGATGATTATCTAGACATATACAATTTACCAGAATTAAATCAAGATCAGGTAAGCTATTTAAGCAGCCCTATACCCATAAAGAAATTGAGGCAGTCATTAAAAGTCTCCCAACCAAAAGCAGCCCAGTGGGAGGTGAATTTATTGCCATCCATTCTACCAACCTTTCAAAGAAGAGCTAAATCCAATACTTCTCAAAGAATTCAAAAATTAGAAATGGAAAGAACACTGTTAAACTCATTCTACAGGGCCACAGTCACCCTGGTATTTATATCAAACAAAGACTCAACGAAGATAGATAACTGCAGAGTGATTTCTTTTATAAATATTAATGTAAAACTACTCAATAAATTACTTGCAATCCAAATCCAGAAACATATAAAAAGCATCACCCACCACTCTCAAGTAGGGCTCATTCCCGGGATGCAGAAAATTTTCAATATATGAAGATCTATCAATGTAATCCACTGAAAAACAATTTAAATAAATAAATATCACATTGTCATCTTATTAGATGCTGAAAGTCTTTGACAAAAACCTAACAACCCTTCATGTTAATAATAGTAGAGAAGTCAGGGACACAAGGCACAAACTTAACATAACCAAAGCAATATGCAGTAAGCCAATGGTCACCATCAAGATTAATGGAGGGGAGTTTGAAGCAATTCCTATAAAATCAGTAACAAGGGAAGGCTGCAAACTCTCTATATCAAAGCAATATAGCACTTGCAATCCTAGCTACAGTAATAAGACAAGTAAACGAGATCCATGGGAACCAAATTGAAAAGAAAGGACTCAAATTATTTTGGAAAATTGTATAATATTACCTGTCATATTGCCTTATTCAGATAGTGTCTTAGTTGAAGCATGCAAGGTAAACAATCCTGACCATGCATAAGATGTCGTAGAATGCCTTTAATCAATCCTCAGTGCATTAAAGCATAAGGAACAAATGTATTAACCCCAGAGCTGTTAATAACTTTGAAAATGGTACCTGGTTTTCATTTATTTTGAAAGAAAAATTCCAAGAAAGCCTATATATTCTATTAGGAGAGGTAAAAGTATAAACCTTAGATAATCTGAATTGTGAAACAAATTTCAAGGCATGATAGATCACTTACTATTTTCCATACTATTGGTTAGAGAGCAAGGGACTGTCACTCTGAATTGCCATTATTTCTTTAGGTTGAAAGCAAAGAAAACATTAGTTTCTATGTTCATGATTCTATTTATTACATGCTTCCCACTGCTATCTGTTTATTACATGATTTCAAAAATTCTTTTCTAGCATAAAAATTTTACTAAAGTTAATAAAACTGAAAATAATATATTATACCTAAAAAAACAAAAACAAAAACATGAGTAGTTTGCTCTCTGTTAAGCAGTTAATAATGGTGGCACAATGTGTTTTTATTTAAAATTATTGGCTGTGTGACAAAAATGTTTGCTTTAAGGAAAAGCATGCAAGTGACATGCAATACAAAGTCATGTTACTAAGCAGACATTTACAAGCATTGCATTGTCTACTAGAAGATGTAATCTGTTGAATTGTGTCTGGATGATGTGACTAGTGTAACGATCATAAAAAATGCCCAAGTTCCAACAAGAGAAACTCTGAATGCAGAATGAAAAGTCATCACCAAGTTCTATCCCTAGCCAAGAAGCTAACTACAATGGATACCTCATGGGAAAGAAAAATCAGGTTTTGCAAATAAAATGTCAGTTTACACCAGAACAGGACAAATGCCCAGGGTTAGTCTGCCAATATAAAGCGAACTCCATGTTTTGCAGGTATTTCATTTGTTTGTTTTGATATATATGTATCATGCATATATATCATACATATATATCATACATATATACACACACACACTTACATATACATTTATAAACACACACACACACACACACACACATACACACACACATTTAAATAGCATTATTGTAGGAGCTATTTCACTGGGAGTTGAATTTGCTCTTCCAAATGCCCATATGAGACCTGTGTGGTCTCTTTTTGTCTCCAATTTTCAGATAGAATATAAACTCTCAGTTCCCATTTGCCTGATGACTCACTATAATGAGTGTCATGCACTTATCCTCTGGAATGTTAAGCAAGGCCTCTGTTATTTATTATTATTATTATTATTATTATTATTATTATTATTATTATCATTTGTTTCTTTGTTTCTGTGGGACAACTCTGCTAATTAAGGCTGAAGTCCACCATGATTGCTTCCTGACTCTCTTCTCTCTGCCTTCATGAATTGAATTGACCACAGAGCCATGAGAGCAGGGAGATCAAAAGGCCACTCCCTATTTGGAGTATTAGACATAGTAGAGCCCTGAAACACTGGAGGGTAGGAGCATCTTGCCAGGCCATCCCACTCTGAGGATCTGACCTTCTCTTTTCCTTTCCTTGCTATACATTCAATATAGTTCATAGTGTAGGACTGGAAACAGTTTGTGGAACAACTGACACTTCTTGTTCAGAGCTAATATCCATTATTAGCAGAAGGTTACCCCTCTCTCTTTCTGGACCTCAACAGCCTGATTGGGTGTAGGTAATGACCTTTTAACCTTTAACAAAAATTTAGTGATGCAGCAGCTATTCAAAACTCACAAAGTCAGATAACTGCCAGTACCTTGATATACAATAAGGCTGGTGCTTTTTGGGGCATGCCAATCCAATGTGGCAGAATAGCCCCAGGAACCTTGACCATAGCTAGCCACAGTTCTTCTCTTTCTCTCATATCAAACATTTAATTGTAAAAAACAAAAAAGGACCCCCCTTTGATTTGGAAAATGCTAGCCCTATCAAATTCCCCTATAAAGAAACTAAGCAAAAGGCTGCAGGAACTCTCAATCCAATCTACTTCCCTACAGCCTACCCCTTTGTCCTCGGGCCATCAAAGCAGTGCTCTTGTTGGGGGACAAGCATCAACCAAAGGCAGAAAGAATGCCTGCTGGGCTGGAACCAGCATGTCACTATTTAAAACAGTTTTTCCACAGCTCAGACAGCAAGGGGATATCCAAGCATGGAGCTGGAAATGCATTTCCCCTGCCTCATGCTTTCCACCTGCAGTTTGCTTTCATGGGTGACCTGGTAGAGAAACATGTAGTGGTTCTCTTTTTGCAGGAGCAACTGCTGCCTGGTGCTGGACTATGTCAGCAAGCAGCAAAGGTGTTCAGGCAGGGAAAGGGGCGGGGCTTCTGAGCAAAAGGACCACTGAATCCTTCATGGCATTATAAGACATGACCTATGGCACGGGCCCCAAAGATAAAAGCCAAAGCAAACAGGCTGCAATGGCCTGTTTGTGGTTTTCTTCTCCAGATTAGGAGCAGGAAGGTCCAGATCCTTGGGGCAACTGGATGCACATGGCCAAGTTAAAATCTTTTGTCAGATTGACTACAAAATGGTCTTTGCCTATTTGCTCAGCTGGTGCACAGAGCTAAAAACCTAAATCTCAAGAATGATGGGCAGAGTTTTTCCTTTTACAGTGGAGATAACATAGCTTGTAACAACAGAAGCTCCCCCAAAACTTTCAATTTTCATGTTTATTTATTTAACTTTTTGCTTTCATGCCTGTTTTTCTCTAATAACAAGAATAAAGAACATTCATGCTTTTAATCCTAAATATTTTATAGATTACAAACAATGGTAATAGGGACATATCTAAATATTACATCTTTTTATAAATGTAAATATTATTTTAATGTTCACAAAATAATCTTGGATCTCATAGGCTGAAGAAACTGCATTCACTTCTATTATTTAATATTCAATTAACATATACTTAAGCCAATTTATTTTTCACATCCTGTTACATAATTAACATGACATTTTCTTTCTCATCCCTCTTAAGCAGACAGGATACATAATTCTCAACTCTTCCTTGGCTTTCCATAATATAACACAGGTGACTTCCCACTTAAAGGATCCCAAATTAGGATTAAAGTTTTTAATACCTTTCTCCTTGATCTATAACAACTGACAACCAATGCCTTAATATTTGCATTACACCTCTCTTTATTTGATGTGAGTATATATACTCACATCAAATGAGTATATATATATATATATATATATATATATATATATATATATCCACATCAAATGAATATATATATATATACACACACATATATATACATATATATATCCCTCTGTCAGGGTTCTAAACCCCTATTATGATTATTCTACAAGTCTAAATTTAGGAGAAAAAGAAGGTAGCACTCTTGGTGATTTAGTTTCTGGGAGCTCTGGAGGGTCTGGTTGGTCAATATTCTTGTTTTTCCTATGGGTTTGCAAACCCCTTCAGCTCCTTCAGTCCTTTCTCTAACTCCTCCATTGAGGATCCCGTGCTCAGTCCAATGGTTGGCTGTGGGTATCTGCCACTGTATTTGTCAGGCTCTGGCAGGAGACAGCTATATCATGTGTTTCTCAGCAAGCACTTCTTAGTGTCTGGATTTGGTATCTGTATATGAGGTGTATCCCCGGGAGTGCAGTCTCTGGACGACCTTTCCTTCAGTCTCTGTTCCACATGTTGTCTCCGTATTTCCTCCTGTGAGTGTTTTGTTCTCTCTTATAAGAAGGACTGAAGCATTTTCACTTCAGTCTTCCTTCTTGAGCTTCATGTGGTCTGTGTATTGTATATTGGGTATTCTGAGTATTTAGGTAGGGGAATGCCAGGGCAGGGAGGCAGGAATGGGTGGGTGGGTGGGAAACATTTTCATAGAAGCAGGGGATAGGGGGTTTCTAGTGGGGAAACTGGGAAAAGGGATAACATTTGAAATGTAAATAAATAAATTATCCAATAAAATAAATAAATTGAAAAAAGGGAAGAAAGAGAGAAAGAAAGGAAAAGGAAAGAAAAGAAAAGAAAAGAAAAGAAAAGAAAAGAAAAGAAACAAAAAAAGGCAGCACTACCTTTGCAGGCCTTTGTCCTGCCTGGTCCACAAGCTGCCTTTGTCAGCTACACTAACTGATTGTATACTTCTGGAAAGAAGTGGATAATAGCATTCATAGATGACAGCCTTAAGTCCATCCATGGAGAGATGAACTCTCTTGCTGGGGCCTAATAGATACTAAAATTGGAGAATGTGCAGAGTAATGAGAAAATATTATGTCTGTGTAAATGAATCAAATGATGTTTGAGACCAATTTTTGTACTCTCAAAAATCTCTGTACAGATATGCTCTAAATTTCATTCAATTCATTGAGCAATTAAGTTGGTTTGATAATGCCTTGTCTCCATTACTTGCACCCTTCAAAGTCTCTCTAGTTTATTTTGTTTCACTTTGATGTTACACACTGCGTCATCTAATTTTTAAAATGGCAGATAGTAGCATTGCAAAACTCACTGCTACTCAATTTCTGGTTCAATACTAAGTCATTTCCAACACAAATGCTGAATACTTTAGTGACATTTCTCCATTAAAAATATAAATCAGGGAGAGATGTAGGAAAACTCTAGTAATTGAGGTCAAAGTACACAATGACTGGACAGTTCAGCTTAGTATTAGAGACTCCCTTCATTAATCAGATTTCTTCTTCTATGATCTTTTCTGGGAAATTCTAAGCCTCCACATATGTCACTATCTGAGGAATGTCACCTAGCTTCACTTAGATGACTGAAGGAATTTCCTCCCCACTGATTAACGTGTTCAACTAGCACCTGCGATTCCTATAGGGCTTCCTCAGGCTAATGAGGCATTCCAGATACCTAAGCATCCAGCCAATGAATTTTTCTCAACCTGGATGTTCCTCTCCACAGTGCCCCAAAACTTTATAAGCCTTGAGTCACCCTACTTAAAGATGATCTTCTTAGTGATAGTGGGTACTGGTGTAGTTATTCACCATATGTCCTCAAAGGGCTTCTGAACATCTCTTCTAACACTGCTCTCATGGACTGAATTTTCCTACAATCCACGAAAGTGGGAAGAACCACAGTATATTTGTTTGTTTGTTTGTTTTTTATTTATTATATGTTGCCTTGGTCATAGTGCTTCTACATTATAAGAGAAAATTAATTAAGAAACTATAATTAGAATATTTAAAGTAACTCAGAAAATATATCTTATAACAGCAATACTAGTAATAATCTAAAGAATTGGAAAATAGCAGCCATAGCCATAGATGGTTAAATGAAAATGTTCTGGATTTCCATACTTCTCCACATTCTAAGCAAGAAAAATTCTACAAGGAATTTATAAACACAATCCTACAGACTGATAAACTAAGAAAAATATGTAGCCCTTCAGAATTAGAAAATATTCCAATATATAAATTAGAGCAAAAAATCAACAATGAAAACATATAAAAACAATTATATGGTAATTCAATTTCGGTAGAAAACATAGATGTGACTAGCAGATACAATCATAATAATTGCATAAATGGTCACTAAAAACACCCCAAAATAATATTAGAATTAAGAATTAGTTAAATAAATCTGGAATAATGATTATTTTATTAAGAAGCCATAAATAGCAGAACAAAAACTGAGGGAAAATCTATGATAGATATATTCTTCCTGGGAAAAATTTGCCATGTGAAGGAAGAATTGCATATTAGAAAAATGAGTGTATGTACTCCTGTTTGTTCTGATTGACTTTTATGTCCTTGGATCTAAAATTCATATGTTAGATATTAAAATTCCTCTGTGAATTAAATGGGCAAGAAGATATTACCTTGACGTTGTATGCCACAGTTCTTAGATTGATCAATGACTCATAAATCAGAGCCAGCAGAAATACATTTACATAAGAGATGGCATGGAGTTCAAGGACAAAGCTCAGGAAAATCAGCAGAAATAGCAGAATAAAATATGATGTTGCTTCTTTCATTTTTCTGATAATATAAACTAATATTTTATGAAAAGATTTTTATTTTTTAATAAGTAATCATAAGCATTTAAACTTAGCTATCTTTATTTAGGTTATTTTATCTTCCAGTTGATTCAAATTTATAAAGAAATACCAGTTTTTTAAAATAAGTAGTATAAAAAAGTTTCATGTGTTTAAAATATAAAAATAACATGACTATAAATACAAAAAACACATGTTAGCTCATATTGTGCATTTCTTGTTGCAAGATTTACAATAAATATGATATGTATTTCCTTCTTGTTAAGGTAACTGTGATATCTACCATTTGTGGAGAGTTTACAAGTTTACAAGTATTTTTTTTAATGTCATTTTACACAATCTCACAGTCATTTATTTTAAGGACACACTACACTCTTTACTTAAAGCTCAGAACATCATAGAGAATACCTATTTGTAGTTTAAAATAATTCTGTTGAATAGCAAGCAAAATTATGTCTTCTGAGAATTTTTGTTGTTGTTGTTCTTCAAGTTGGAAATATGTTACAAGTACAAAGATAGTTAAAATATGTGAATAAATAGTTTGAAATATGGATATTATCCTTTATAATCTGCATAGATTTGTTGGGCCTTATACCACCAGATACTGAGGCCTAATGAGGGAGCCTGAGCCTTTGCTGAGTTTAGAGATCTTTCTCAGTCACTTCCATACTGGAGTGACTCATCACAACCTGCTTAAGCCCACCTTTGCCTACCTAACTGATGTGGAATAACTTTATTGGCCCTGTCCTTCTCCCCATACCCTCCTTCACCTTCACCCTTCCCTGCGCCCTACATCATCTCACCCCACCCGAATTCCCCATCTCCTTAAACAAAAGACTAATACAATAAACCAAGTTCTTGCTTTGACAGACACCCAGCTAGCTGTGGTTAATCTCCTGATGGCAAGAGAGAGACTCAGCTGGACAGGGTTCTCTCCTCTCAGCCTGGACCAGCCAGCAGAGAACAGACATAGATTTAGTAGAGTCATAAAGGACCTCCCATCTAAAAGAAAAAGAAGAGAATCTGAGGCATCAGTTGGAGATGTGAAGATCGGAGAATGTAGAATGTAGAATATATACATATATATGTGTGTGTGTGTGTGTGTGTAATAATAAAGTGAAAATAAAGATCCCACTGGTATATTTATTATACGTCTTACTGTTCTTTCCCTACTAATCTACACCATGTTTATGAGTTCATGAGTTATCTGGTCTGAGCAGATTCTGGGCCCCAGAATGCATCTTAGTGGGATATTTCAGGGCAAGAAATCCCTGTTCTAGTTCATAAACAGCCCATGGGACTCACAAAGGAAACACACATTCCTGAACATCTAGCCAAATGCTGAATTCATAAACCCATACAGGAAAAAAAAAAGAATATGGCTGAAATGAGATAATACTGCTATACATCAAAAACATTCTAGTCTTGGACAACCCAAATGGCTAAGCAGATAATCACTTTTTTAGCCAAAGCTTACAACCCCAGTTTGCTACTAGGACTAGCACCGTGAATGGGTATTTCTATTAATTGCATTCTGACTTATATTACGGCTACATCAACACATATAGGTACATACCACTTAGACACATACACCAAGTAAATAATAAATAAGAAAAGAAACATTATTTTCTAAACATACTATCTGAATGACAGGCTTAGATTTTAAAACTTGGAGGAAGTCCCATAAGCATCACAGCTGGCAGTTAAATGATCTGTGGAGAGACAAGAATAAAACTTTAAAGTTCGAATTTCCATGTTGTCACTGGTTCAAACTGATGAAGTCTGATAGCAAGTTGTTTATTTTCAACATATTTTAGGAGAGCACAAATTTGAAGAAATAATCTGAAGACAATTGACACAGTCCCATGTGTACCATAGTGCTTAAGACACATTTAGATTGAAACTCTTTATGAAGTACATGTGGCTTCTTATAAAAAGATATGTTTGATTGACCCAGAAACTCAACATAAAGGTCTAGAGAAAATGACTGAGGAAAGCAAAATGTCTGTTGAAGTTATGATTGGCTTGGCTCTTGTTTAATAGAGAAGTTATGTAGGGTGTGGTGGTATCTTTTATAAGGATGGGTTTTATTAATTGAGAAACAATACTCAAAACTTAGAAGGAAAAGTCTGAAATAAACAAACAATAGTCTGGAGACTGACACTGAAGCTTGGCCCTATAGATAACAAAATATCAGGTTGTAAACTATATCCTTTCCATAGACTCTAGATGAAAGATAGTTACAAATCTCCGTGCTTTGAAGAGATGAAATTGCACGTTTAACTTGCCATTCTTCCTCTAGTCTTTATGTCTGTGGCCAAGAATTCCTTATCCTCTAGACAACTTGAAGACTGTGAAGTGTGAGCCTGAAAAACATGTAGAATTTAGTTTTTTTTCTAAACTACCATGTGGGTGATGTGCTAAAGGAGTAATAGAAATAATACATTAAGCTAAAATATAAGGAAATGAACACTAAAACACTGACAAATAATACACAAAGTTTAAATACAGACACAGAAGGCTGAGGAAATTCAAAAGTATGAAAATAAATTTCTTTGCTTATATTTTCAAGAAAGGAACAAATGAACAATAAAAACTTTCATTGAAATTTGGTGATCAGGTTTCATGTTATCTCTTTTATTCAATTTTCAGTTTTATCTTCTGTTTGAAAAATTTGATTTTTTAAATTAATAACAAATATTTTTATTGTTTCTTTATTCTTCTCTCATGCAATACACCCTAACCACAGATGCCATCACCTCCTCTCTTCCCAGACATGAGATTTTTTTAATAAAGATGAAAACAAATGTTGTTTTGAAGTATTTTAAGATAAGTATTAAAATTATATCTATGAATTTATCAGTAGGTTTGTGAATATCTTATGTGCAATTACCAGTTCAAATTCATTTAAGAAATGAGCAAAACCATATCACAAATTTTAAACTCTATCTTCAAAATGTAAGAAAGAAAATGATTCATAGTTTTATCTTTTCATTATAAAATGAGAAGAAATAGCAATAATGTTGAAAACAATCATATAAAGTATAATCAGTAGCAGAACTGACATATTAATATAGATTTTATAAATATTATATAATAAATACCATACACTATGCATATTTATATGCATATATTATATAATGTGTGTTAATAAATATATTAGAAGTTTTACATGTATTGAAAGACTTTGTTTTACATTATGTGTATATGTACATTTTTGTATGTTAGTATGAGCAATTGAGAGTACATGGTGGAAGAGAGTACGGGATTCTGTAGAGCTGAAATTATGGGTGGTTATTAATACGCCCAATGTGAGTTTTGGAACTGAACTTATATCATATGCAGGACCCGTCTCTCTGGCCTTAGAATTATTTTAATATGTTAACATTTATACAATAATTATTAGCATACATTGACGCTTATAATAATAAAATTTTACTTTAAGTGAGTAATTTTGTCAAATATAGTGATTTCACAGCTCTGACTTTCATTGTGCACTGTCTAGGTTAAGATATGATGTACACAAACTTGCAACTTAATAAGGATATCCCAGTAACAAGGTTTCATCTTAATTATGCATGCAAAAAATAAGACTGAAACTGGTATTTAAGCCACATTATTGTGGTATTTTCCTATTGAAGCTCAAGCTATAAAATGCGGGCATATATTTAATTATATGAAAGAAAACAATTTTTTCAGTATTTAGAATCTGGATACATTTCAAAAGTTTATCAAAATCCACTTAGCACCCATAATCAACTGTACTCTTAAGTACTTCAAATTGAGGTTACATGAATAGCTATGCCTGTTAACAGTGTCAAATCATACATTTAAAAAAGATGTTTATTATATTTGTGTTATACTGCAAAAATAGAGAAAAATAAGCTATTAATAGTGATTGACATATCTAATACAAACTCTAAAAATGATATTAAAGCAAACACTTTTAATTCCAATTAGTAGTCTCTAAAATGAATATAGTGTTTTAAATTTATTATACAAAATGACATATTTTCAAATAGAATATGATTTAAAATAGGAGATAGAGTGATTTGATTTGCACTTTTCAAAATGCTTATGTTAAAAACTAAACAGAATATATATACAGAATATAATCTACAGAACTCAAGAAGGTTAACAAGTGAAGATGCCTCCATCCCACTAGATTGGGAGAGGAAAACAATCACATGGGTTGGGAGGAGATGGGTGGGATAGAGGGAGGGAGGGATTTGGGTGGGAGAGGGGACAGGGAGGGGAAAAGGAGAAAATGAGTAGGTATTGGTGGGGTGAACAGGAGTGAAGTCCTGAGGGTCAGAAGAAAGAATTAAAACAGGCAACCTCAGGAGGTAGGAGGTGAGGGAAGGCCCTCTACAATGTACCAGAGACCTGGGAGGCGAAAGATACTCAACACTCAATGAGAGAGACCTTAGATGAAATGCACAACAGTGGAGAGAGGGAACTCTCCATAGAAAAGCAGGGGTATCAAGTTGGGTATCAAGTAGAGTCAACCTCCAATAGAAAGGCAGGGGTATCAAGTGGGCTATAGGGTAGCCATTCCACAATCAAAAACTCTGACCCAGAATTGTTTCTGACTAAAAGAACTGCAGGAACAAAAATGGAAAAGAAACTGAAGGAAAGGAGGTCCAGTGACTGGACCAAATAGGCTTCATGGCAAGAGAAGGCTCCAAAGCCTGGCACTATTAGGATGGGATGCTATGGTGTACTTACACACAAGAACTTAGTGTGGCTGCCCTCTGAGAGGCCCAACAAGCAACTGAAAGAGTCAGATGCAGATACTTAAAATCAATAGATGGACAGGGACCCCTGTGGTTGAACTAAGGAAATGCTAGAAGAAGCTTAGGAGGAGGGCGACCTCATAGAGGACCAGCACTCTCAACTAATCTGGACTCCATAGATTAGCATATCAGCATAAACTAGCTGATATGAGGCCTCTGACACATATACAGCAGAGGCCTGCCTTATCTGGCCTCAGTGAGAGAAGATGCACCTTGACAAATGAGACTTCATAAAATTACAAAGTTTTTGTAAGACAAAGGTTACTGTCAATAGGACAAAACAGCAACCAACAAATTGGGAAACAATCTTTAGCAACCCTGCTTCTGACAGAGGGCTAATATCCAATATATATAAAAAACTCAAGAAATTAGACTCTAGAGAACCAAATAATGCTATTGAAAAATGGGGTACAGGGCTAAAAAAAGAATTTTCACCTGAGGAATATAGAATGGCTGAGAAGCACCTAAAGAAATGTTTAACATCCTTAGCCATCAGGTTAATGAAAATCAAAACAATCCTGAGATTTCACCTCACACCAGTCAGAATGGCTAAGATCATAAACTCAGGAGACAACAGGTGCTGGCGAGGATGTGGAGAAAGAGAAACACTCTTCCATTGCTGGTGGGGTTGCAAGCTGGTACAACCACCCTGGAAATCAGTTTGGTGGTTCCTCAGAAAACTGGGCATAATATTACTGGAGGGCCCTGCTATACTACTCCTCGGCATATATCCAGACACATAGGCAGCAGAGGATGGTCTTGTTAGACACCAAAGTGAAGAGAGGCCCTTAGTCCTGGAATGACCAATGATATAGTGTAGTGTAGTATAGTGTAGTGTAGTGTAGTGTAGTGTAGTGTAGTGTAGTGTAGTGTAGTGTAGTGTAGTATAGTGTAATACCAGGACAGGGAAGTGGGGAAAGATTGATTGGGGAAAGGGGGATGGCTTATGGGATTTTCTGAGAGAGGGGAACCAGGAAAGGGGACATTTGAAATGTAAATAAAGAATATATCTAAATGTTTCCCCCCCCCACACACAGTTTGTGCTGTGTTTTAGAACCTCAGTGCTAATCACTATTTCTCAGCCCTTGAAGCTCCTGGTACATTGTCCTCCTTAGAACAACACAGCCTCCTCTTCATTTTACATGTGAGCTGCTAGCTTCACCTGAGCTAGCCTGGGGCAGAGCATTGAAGTCCTTTTGATTTGCCAGACCTACTGTTTCCTGAATTAAGCAGGCTATCCACTGAGCAGTGTGAAACATTGAAGCCAACACCTACGGAGCCTTGGGGAAGGACTTGCCCTTAAAAAAGCATATATATTGTGAGACCCCAATAATATAACACATCTTGAACAGCAATGTTGTCCTGATGTCGTTTCTTTCTTGTTGTCCACCCATGTCCTCAGCTTCTCTTCCAGGGACCCAGTTCACAGTAACTGCTGGCAGCTACATCTGAAAGTAAAGAATATATCTTTAAAAAAAAGTTAACAGTAAATAGAAAGAAAGAAACTTGAGGTTTCACTGAGCAGGGAGACATGGTAGGGTGGGGGTAGGGGTTGGGTGACATCCTGTTGGAGACAGGATATCAGGAATGGATGGGGAACTGTCCGAGAGCAGACCAGAAGGGGGATGACAACTGAACTGTAAAAAATGTTTAAAAATAACTAAAACTTTTGGAAAGAATAATTGATAGGATAAAATAAATACAAGAACTTTTACATATAGAGGAATCTGTCAAATATCTTAACGTGTACACTATCAATCAATTACAACATTAAAAAAGTAATGCACAAAAATGTTCTTGTACTTATCATTTTTGTTGAAAGGATTTATTTTTTTCAGCGTTTACACTTATTTTTTCTTTATTATATCTTCTCCTTATTTACATTTCAAATATAATCACTTTTCCTCATTTCCCTTTTGAAAGCCCACTATCCCATTCCCCTTCACCCTGCTCACTAATCAACCCACTCCCACTTCCCTGTCCTGCCATTCCCCTATACTGGGGCAAGTAGCCTTCACAGGACCAAGGGCCTCTCCTCTCATTGATGTGCATCAAGGTCATCCTCTGCTGTATGTGCAGCTGGAGCCAAGGGTCCCTCCATGCACACTCTTTGGTTGATGGTTTAGTCCCTGGGAAAGCTGGAGACAGGGGTACTGGTTTGTTCATATTGTTGTTCCTCCTATGGGGATGCAAACCTCTTCAGTTTCTTTTGTCCTTTCTCTAGCTTCTCCATTGAGGACCCTGTGCTCACTTCAATGGTTGGCTGAGAGCATCCCCCTCTATATTTGTCAGGCACTGGCAGGGCCTCTCAGGAGGCACCTCTATCAGGTTCCTGTCAGCAAGCACTTGTTGACATCCACAATAGTGTCTGGAGTTGATAACTCTATATATGATGGATGCCCCCCCAGGGAAGTGTTCTCAGAGCGTACCTTTAATACCAGCATTCAGAAGGCAAAAGTTGGTGGATCTTTGTGAGATTTAGGTCAGCCTGGTCTAAAGAATGAGTTCCAGGAGAGCCAGGGCTACAAAACAAAACAAAACAAAACAAACAACAACCAAAAGTCTGTCTTAAAAAACAAAACAAAGAAACAAAAGGAAGGATTTCTTAATTTTCTGTTTTTACTATTTTGATAATTTCAAAATTTGAAAGTCATAAGGTACTACTTTTTTGTAGGAATTACCTAAATTTGATTCATTAAGATTATTCATATTTTGTTCATTTAACATAGTTTATTGGTTTCCCAACTAAAATAGTATTCTATAATATTCTGTTTTACATTAGGAATTAAAGTGAAACAAACTATGAGAAATTACATTTTCTCTCTACATGCCAAAGTTGATGTTCAGGTTAGGGTGCAGTAAAATCAGGAGAGAAAAAAAGACAATGAGGTTTCTTATTTTGTCATTGAATGGGCATATAGATGAGCATCTTTTGAAGGAAAATTGTGAATATCAAATACTATATTAAGATAAACATTTAAATTGAATTAAATTTCACACACAAATTGGTAGGTAAGCTTCTATATTCAGGATACTCTGTAATCACACTCTTTTGTTTGTTTTTCCTTTGTTCAGTACTGGGGTCTCTGTGAATTAAACCCTGGAACCAGTATGTCCTAGACAAAAGTCCACTAACCGTGCCTATCTCAAATTCTTCCAGTGTGGTTATAGGTTTCTGTTTTGGATAGAGGCATTATTAAAATGAAGATAACCCAGGGTGACATTTTTTCCAAGATACAGGGTTTCCTTTTGGGGTTAACAGCCTTGGTTGCCCGGAAACTTGCTTTGTAGACCTTGATTTTACAGACATTGTCCTGTCTCAATCTCCTGAGTGCTGAGAATAAAGCTGTGTGCCACCACGATGGCTCCAGGATTGTTTTTTATGAGATCTAGAACCACACAGAGAGCATCTAGAGTAGTAGTAAACAAAAATATTTAGCTTTGAAGAATAACAGAGAAGAGAAACAGAGAAGAAACACAGAAGAGAAACATAATTTAGCATAGAAAATTTTACTGAAATTTTCATTGTATGAAATAAAAAGGATAAACAATCTAAGAAATTGCCAATAAAAACAAAGTCTTTCATCCTATCAATGTTTGAAATAAAGGCATAGAAGAAATTAATGAAGACAAAAACCAAGACAATCCTGGTAAACATCTATCCTGTTTTGTTAAAATTTGAAATTCATAATAACACACTATACCATATCCTACATTTTTCTTTGTATGCAGGATTAAATACAGTTCCTAGATTTTATTCCTTTATTAAATTTTATAATTAGCAGTAAATTACTAAATTTATATTTTATTAGTTTATTTTGTTATTAAAAAGAATAGAGATTTTTTAACTTTCTTGTGAAGAATCTAATTATAAACTTAAGTAATTATAAAGCTGTTTATTTACTTAAAAATGTAAAATAACTGGAGAAAATGGGATTAATTCATGACAAAAACAGGAAATGTATTGGGTATTCTAAATTTATCAAACAAATAATTGTCATTTGGCAATCAAATATACATGAATGGCAGGAAGGAAGGCAGAAGGGCTGGAGAAGGTAGAAGTATTAGCTTCTTTGTATGAAACTATTATTTTAAAATATGAATTTTAAATACAAATTGTATTTGTATAAAATAAGGACGTGCATAAATATCCATGCATATATGTCTTACTTTTCATATATGTGCTTGCAATTAAAAGTAATAGAAAGTCAAATTACTATTTCTTAATGCTAAGAAAACTAAAGATGTCATTTTACCACTGAGATGGTTAGGGCAAATTTGTAATCATTGTAGTGTCATTCTCTAGTGAAAATAAATCAGTAATTCCCAAATGAATCACACAAAATAATAGGAAAATGTCAAGGCATAGCATATAAGATACTAGCCTGGCCTGGCGGTGGTGGCGCACGCCTTTAATCCCAGCACTTGGGAGGCAGAGGCAGGTGGATCTCTGAGTTCGAGGCCAGCCTGGTCTACAGAGAGAGTTCCAGGACAGCCAGGGCTACAGAGAAACCCTGTCTCAAAAAAGAAAAAAAAAAAAAAAAAAAAAAGATACTAGCCTGGCTGCTGCTGCTGCTTCTGCTGCTGCTAATGCTGCTGAAAATTATGATGATGATGATGATGATGATGATGATGATGATGATGACGACAATGATGATGATATTTTTGTGACAGTTTTACTATGTAGTCCAAATTGGTCTAAGCTCATTTTGTAGACTAGACTGACCTTAACTAGTATAGATAAATATCCTTTTGCTTCCCAGTCAATAAGATTAAGGACAAACTATATCATGCATGATATGAACTTTTTTCACTGTCATAAAATAAGAAAATATCCTTCCCAAAAAAGTTCAATATTTTTAAGGGAGACAGAAATCAGACATAACTACCAGATTAAGTGATCCTTTCTCAAAGTTAAGGAGCCATATGTTGTAAATGTCATTAACATTCAATTGGAGAAACTGAAATATTAGTATATGATGAAAGCACAGGTTCATATTAAATTTTTAATTAAATATAACTAAACCTCAAAATTAAAATTTTTAAATAATTTTAAATTTATAATGCATCAAGCAACTGTACTTCTACCCCTGGAAAATAATATTCTGTAATGTTTATAGATACAAAAATCACGTGAATATTCTTTATGCTTTCAAATATTTTCACTAGATGCAGATATTTTTATTTATATTGGCAAACATAAAAAAGGAGCAATCAAAAGGGAAGAATGGGTAGATATTGGGGGATTGAGGGTACTTAGTTATATCCTCATCCCTGTCACATAAGTTTCTAACATTATAAACCTAAAAAGAGTATGTAAAACTCTACTTAACATACTTTACCATTTTTATGTAGCTTTGATTTACATCTAAATATATATTTAATGACATCTGTTCTGTTCCAGCCAACATAATTCTGATGTTATCATTGCATGAATAGGATTCTAAAGTAAGTATGGTCCATCAGGCTTCAGGCAAGTCATCTCAGCACTCAGATGGCTGAAGCAGGAGTACTGCCATGTGTGTAAAGCCGCATTACTCTACACAAAGACTTCCAGGTGATCATGAGTGTATATAACATGTGAGTATGTATGTATGTATATATATATATATATATATATATATATATGAAGAGAAAAAATGATAATGAGCATATTTTCCATTGTATTAAATATTATGCTATATGAGTTCAAAGTATCACATTATTTTCTTTAGAAAATACAAAATTGAATTTAAATTGAATTAAAAATTAAACTTAAAATCATTACAAGTTTAAGGTGACTTCATTCATTGCTGCACTCTGTCTTCTTCAAAAACTGCAACCCAGTTTTCTTTCAGCATTTCAATTTTGTTATTGACAATTCTGATACATTTTATTCAATGTGTTGTTAAACTTTATTACAATTTATTGAGTTATGGCTTTTATATATTTATAGATACTTCTTATCCAATAAAGTTTATCCAAATAAAATTACATACACTTTCTTTTTTATACTCTAGTAATATAATAGGAAATGAATAAAACTCAAATAAGAAGATAGAAAGAAACAATTTAATTGAGAAAGGAAGATCTATCACAATAAAATTCACCCTTGTTTTTTAATTTGATTACACAAAGAACAGTATGAGGCAAGCAAAGAAAAAAATGACTGGGTTTGAATTGGAAGTGTGTTTCTTATATTTATGCCCAATTACTGTGGTATAATGATGAGTATTAGAATCATATACAAGTGCTAATTACTAAAACATAATTCTCACTGTGGAAATGACTTTTTAGCATGTAGACTAATTCCCAAGAAAGACATATAACTAAAACTTTTGTAAAACTGTAAGCTAAGGCTTATATTACATTTTGCTAGGTGTTCCACAACTTAGGTCTCCATCAATCTTTCCTGAGAAGTTAAAAGAATGTTAAGTGCACAACAACCTATTAAAAAATAGATTGTTGGCTAGAGAGATGGCTCAGCCGGTAAGAACACTGACTGTTCTTCCAGAGGTCCTGTTTAATTCCCAGCAACCACATGGTGGCTCACAACGATATAAAAGCAGATTGTTTTATTGTGTGTGGGAGACCAAACTGGGTAAGACCAGACTTTCAACAGCTCTCACCTTGAGAATCCACTGACCTTGCGGTTTACAGCTGAACCACCCACTTCTTCTCACAAGGCTGATCAACTGGTTCTTATCCTGGCTGAACACTTGGGGTTGTCTAGGCAGAACCAGCATTCCAGAAAAGCTGCTAGAAGCCATAGTCAACATCCGCCCCAGATGACCTTTCCTCTTTCTGTGCCTTTAGCATGTCCCCTCAACCCCTCCCTACTTCCTCTCACAGTGTGTTCAAAACCAGACTTTGAGCTTTTCATTAAAGAGGCCTTGGAAAGACACCCCTTTTTGCTTGACTTCATTCTTCTTTCCTGCCTGTTTCTTTTCCAGGCTTGGTCATCCTCAACTCCTCCCCCAAATAACTATGTCCCACGGGATGGGATAATTGGTGCCCCAATGTGGTGCTTGAGGTACCGACCTTCGCCAAATGGAAACCACCCCAGGAGAAGGCCGCCAGGGCAAAGAACCCATTTGGAGGAAGCACTCTCACTGCTCATGAGAGAAAAGCATTTCTCAGTAAGCTGACATTTCTGTCCCAAAAGAAATGGGACATTAATTGTCTAAAGAAGTGGTCTTCATCAGCGACCTGAAAGCTTCTCTTAGGGAAAGGGGAGTTAGAGTTAAAAAGAAAGATATGGCAAAAAGTAGGTCGAGAATTAAATGAAATATTGACTAGGCAGGGCCCCAATGCTGTCCTACCTCTCCCCCCATGGCCATGGCCAGTCTCTCCTTATCTATAATCCCTCTCTGCTTTTCTCTGTCTCCATTACCCCATTAACTTTCATCCTCTGTTCTGAATAAACTTTATTCTATACCTTGTCTGTGTGTGTGTTTGCCTAGGCAACCCCCTTCCCCTTTGTTAAATATTAAACAAGAGAAAAAGTAGGTTCCAGGAAAGCACTTTTTCCATGTGTAGGACATGATATCAAAAAAAAAAAAAAAAAAAAAAAAAGGAGAGAGAGAAAGAAAAAAAAAGAAAAGAAAAATGGTTAAAAGCTATTTCAAAACTCTCCTGGGTAGAAGATCAAAATGGGAGACGTCCTGTTTCCTCTCTGAAACATACTGGAGATCTCCATAGTTCTGGTAAAGATATTTGGATCTCTTTGGGACATCAAGTTCCCTTTCTATTGTTTGTCTTTGGTGCACCAAAACCTGTCCATATACATGTCAATTTATGTTGTCTATTGCTTTGATTGGCTGAATGATCGTTGTTTTTATGTTTTATGTTAAAAAAAAAAAGGTAGAAAAAATGCTATCTGCTGGCAGTCCTGCCAGTCATAGTTTACACAGAGGGGGCTAATTTAAGGTGCCTCACATTCTTAAATAGGAGTCAAACACAGCTGGAGAAAAAGCCGCCAACCTCACAATTTGGGAAAACTTTGGTTTAACTTATGAAATTTGTGTAATTACTTTATTCTTGTTTTTAATTGGTCTTAATGGTATAAGGCTTTGCATATCTCGACCTCAGAGTTATAAATTAATTGGGTATGATTTAAAAGGTATTGTGTTATTAAGAAAAGGTTAGTTTAAAACTGATGATTCAGTGTCGGAGCCATCTTAACTATCTACACGTTGCCTAATGCAACTCACACTTTGTTCTTGTTTATAATTGGTCTTAAGGGTATGAGTATATTTTGCATTTCTTGACTATATAGAGTATTGGCTTATAATATATAGAGTCTTTGGACATTATTTAAAAGGTATAATTTTATTAACAGAAAGTTAGGTTAAAACTGGTAGTTTAGGGTAGTAGCCATTTTAGACAACACGTGGCATGACGCAATCCAGGAAATACAGGCCTTTAAGATGCTTCTAAATTGGCATGTTGTTTTGTGTGAATCTTGGCCTGGAAATTGGACTTATAAGAAATGTGATTTAAAATAATGTCTTTTTAATAAGTTACACTGCCATACACTTGAACATAAGAACTGGCAGACAAACCTTGTGCTGTAAAAATAATGCATTTGCCATTGATTTTAAAGAAAATAGATTGTATAAAATTGGGATTTGCTTCCAAAGTTGTAGTTGTGCTTTAATATTGTAAGAAAAAAATGAGTTACAATAAAAACTGCCAGTGTGTCATTGACTGCAGTTTTCAGTTTGCAGTCTGGTTAAAGCTCATGATTCTTAATATATTTTGTAATTAAGATAATTTTAAGAGTGATACATCTGTGGCCATTATAGGCCTATTGCCACTTTTCCACAAGTTTATTGGCTACAATGGTAGGAGCAAAATTTAACCCTCCCAGATTAAAAAGGAGATCTCGGTGGAAATTTATTTGATATCAAACAGGCCCCTTTGACTACTATGAAACTACGAGTAGAATTTTTCTGGGAACCCTGAAATTGCAGGTTCCTTTTGTTATTCAATCCTCAAAATGTACTTGCAGGACAGGTGGGTTTGGGTCTGGTCTTAGATAAAAGGCTCAGATTAGAAGGTGGTTACATTTGAGGAACCGCATATAATGTCCTTGCCAAGGACTCAAGGTGAATCCTAAGGCAGATTAAAAAAAAAAAAGAATTTGCATTTGAGTTAATGCAAAGCTTAGAGCTGACTCTGTGCAAGCTAGTGAGGAAGCTTGTGAGAAACTGTTTTTGCCCTGCTGGCTCTACCTAGGGAGCTTTTGGCTAAAACAACATTCTTGACAGCCTTATCCAGGGGTGGTTTAAAATGCAGTTCAAATCTATGAAAGGTCCATAAGGCTATGTAGAATTTATGAACACATTGAAATTTGGCCTGTCTACTCCATACAAAATTATTATATATTTAAAGGGTTGTTTTTTGCTTTACATTCTGATAATTATAAAAGCATTTGCTTCTAACTTTAACGAAGCAATAAAGCAATTTCATTAGAAGGTTTTTTCCTCAAGGAATGGTTAATAGCCTTACTTTATGTGAGAAAAAATGTTTTGTCTCTGTTTCAATACAAGAAGCTAGGATCTTAAATTTTTCAGTGTATAAGGTTCATGGAATGTTCCTTACAGGCCTTTGCTCCTAACTATGGACTTTTAGAATTTTTATGTAAATGATTTTCAAAGGTTGTTAAGATATATTAATTGGCTTTATCTTATATTAACCTCATCTTAAGCTTGCCCTGGGAGGACCTAAACCTCTGTTTTCAAGGTATAAAATGTTTGTTCCTTGTTTCAAACAGCAATCAAGTTGGTTATTACAAAACATTGATGGTTGATCTATTACATGGAAAGCCTTTTTATGCAAAATTAATAATTGTTATCTAATAGATAAACTGTTAAAAATTTGCTTCCATACATGGTTTTATTTTATAGATTTATACATGCATCCTATAAAAATGCATCTACTATGGGAGTAAAGCTCATATAATTAGATCACATCTTTATTCTTTTAGTGTCCTCTTGCTTCAGCACAGATAATTTAATTGGATGCTGTAGCAGTTCTTTTTAAAATGTTAAAATCAAAATTTTGATTTATATATTAATAATATACACACACATACACACACACACACACACACATATATCATGGGTTACAATTGCTTGAAATTGTTTCTTTTTTTTTTTTTTTTTTGTTTTGATTTTTTTTTATTTGATATAATTTATTTACATTTCAAATGATTTCCCCTTTTCTAGCCCCCCCCACTACCCGAAAGTCCCGTAAGCCCCCTTCTCTTCCCCTGTCCTCCCTCCCACCCCTTCCCAGTTCCCCGTTCTGGTTTTGCCAAATACTGTTTCACTGAGTCTTTCCAGAACCAGGGACCACTCCTGCTTTCTTCTTGTATCTCATTTGATGTGTGGATTATGTTTTGGGTATTCCAGTTTTCTAGGTTAATAACCACTTATTAGTGAGTGCATACCATGATTCACCTTTTGAGTCTGGGTTACCTCACTTAGTATGATGTTCTCTAGCTCCATCCATTTGCCTAAGAATTTCATGAATTCATTGTTTCTAATGGCTGAATAGTACTCCATTGTGTAGATATACCACATTTTTTGTATCCACTCTTCTGTTGAGGGATACCTGGGTTCTTTCCAGCATCTGGCAATTATAAATAGGGCTGCTATGAACATAGTAGAGCATGTATCCTTATTACATGGTGGGGAATCCTCTGGGTATATGCCCAGGAGTGGTATAGCAGGATCTTCTGGAAGTGAGGTGCCCAGTTTTCGGAGGAACCGCCAGACTGCTTTCCAGAGTGGTTGTACCAATTTGCAACCCCACCAGCAGTGGAGGAGTGTTCCTCTTTCTCCGCACCCTCTCCAACACCTGCTGTCTCCTGAATTTTTAATCTTAGCCATTCTGACTGGTGTAAGATGAAATCTTAGGGTTGTTTTGATTTGCATTTCCCTAATGACTAATGAAGTGGAGCATTTTTTAAGATGCTTCTCCGCCATCCGAAGTTCTTCAGGTGAGAATTCTTTGTTTAACTCTGTACCCCATTTTTTAATAGGGTTGTTCGGTTTTCTGGAGTCTATCTTCTTGAGTTCTTTATATATATTGGATATTAGCCCTCTATCTGATGTAGGATTGGTGAAGATCTTTTCCCAATTTGTTGGTTGCCGATCTGTCCTCTTGATGGTGTCCTTTGCCTTACAGAAACTCTGTAACCTTATGAGGTCCCATTTGTCAATTCTTGCTCTTAGAGCATACGCTATTGGTGTTCTGTTCAGAAACTTTCTCCCTGTACCGATGTCCTCAAGGGTCTTCCCCAGTTTCTTTTCTATTAGCTTCAGAGTGTCTGGCTTTATGTGGAGGTCCTTGATCCATTTGGATTTGAGCTTAGTACAAGGAGACAAGGATGGATCAATTCGCATTCTTCTGCATGCTGACCTCCAGTTGAACCAGCACCATTTGTTGAAAAGGCTATCTTTTTTCCATTGGATGTTTTCAGCCTCTTTGTCGAGGATCAAGTGGCCATAGGTGTGTGGGTTCATTTCTGGATCTTCAATCCTGTTCCATTGATCCTCCTGCCTGTCACTGTACCAATACCATGCAGTTTTTAACACTATTGCTCTGTAGTATTGCTTGAGGTCAGGGATACTGATTCCCCCAGATTTTCTTTTGTTGCTGAGAATAGTTTTAGCTATCCTGGGTTTTTTGTTGTTCCAGATGAATTTGATAATTGCTCTTTCTAACTCTGTGAAGAATTGAGTTGGGATTTTGATGGGTATTGCATTGAATCTGTATAGTGCTTTAGGCAAAATGGCCATTTTAACTATATTGATTCTACCGATCCATGAGCATGGGAGGTTTTCCCATTTTTTGAGGTCTTCTTCCATTTCCTTCTTCAGAGTCTTGAAGTTCTTGCCATACAGATCTTTCGCATGTTTGGTAAGAGTCACCCCAAGATACTTTATACTGTTTGTGGCTATTGTGAAGGGGGTCATTTCCCTAATTTCTTTCTCAGCCTGCTTATCCTTTGAGTATAGGAAGGCCACTGATTTGCTTGAGTTGATTTTGTAACCTGCCACTTTGCTGAAGTTGTTTATCAGCTGTAGGAGCTCTCTAGTGGAGTTCTTTGGGTCACTTAGGTAGACGATCATGTCGTCTGCAAATAATGATAGTTTGACTTCCTCCTTTCCAATTTGTATCCCTTTGACCTCCTTATGTTGTCGAATTGCCCGAGCTAGTACCTCAAGTACAATATTGAAAAGATAAGGAGAAAGGGGGCAGCCTTGTCTGGTCCCTGATTTCAGTGGGATTGCTTCAAGTTTCTCTCCGTTTAGTTTGATGCTGGCTACCGGTTTGCTGTATATTGCTTTTACTATGTTTAGGTATGGGCCTTGAATTCCTGTTCTCTCCAAGACTTTAAGCATGAAAGGATGCTGAATTTTGTCAAATGCTTTTTCAGCATCCAATGAAATGACCATGTGGTTTTGTTCTTTGAGTTTGTTTATGTAGTGGATTGTATTGATGGATTTCCGTATATTGAACCAACCCTGCATTCCCGGGATAAAGCCTACTTGATCATGGTGGATGATCGTTTTGATGTGTTCTTGGATTCGGTTGGCAAGAATTTTGTTGAGTATTTTTGCATCGATGTTCATAAGGGAAATTGGTCTGAAGTTCTCTTTCTTTGTTGGATCTTTGTGTGGCTTTGGTATCAGCGTAATTGTGGCTTCGTAGAAGGAATTGGGTAGTGTTCCTTCTGTTTCTATTTTGTGGAATAGTTTGAAGAGTATTGGTGTTAACTCTTCTTTGAAGGTCTGGTAGAATTCTGCACTGAAACCATCTGGTCCTGTGCTTTTTTTGGTTGGAAGACTTTCTATGACTCCTTCTATTTCTTTAGGCTTTATGGGACTGTTTAGATGGTCTAGTTGGTCCTGATTTAATTTTGGTATTTGGTATCTGTCAAGGAAATTGTCCATTTCCTCCAGATTCTCCAGTTGTGTTGAGTACAGGCTCTTGTAGTAGGATCTGATGATTTTTTGGATTTCCTCAGTTTCCGTTGTTATGTCTCCCTTTTCATTTCTAAGTTTGTTAATTTGGATATTTTCTCTGTGCCCTTTGGTCAGTCTGGCTAAGGGTTTATCTATCTTGTTGATTTTCTCAAAGAACCAGCTCCTAGTTTTGTTGATTTTTTGTATGTTTCTCTTTGTTTCTACTTGATTGATTTCGGCCCTGAGTTTGATGATTTCCTGCCTTCTACTCCTCCTGGGTGAAATAGCTTCTTTTTGTTCTAGGGCTTTCAGGTGTGTCATTAAGTTGGTAATGTATGCTCTCTCCATTTTCTTTTTGGAGGCACTCAGGGCTATGAGTTTTCCTCTTAGCACTGCTTTCATTGTGTCCCATAGATTTGGGTATGTTGTGTTTTCATTTTCATTGTGTTCTAAAAAGTCTTTAATTTCTTTCTTTATTTCTTCCTTGACCAAGGTGTCATTGAGTAGAGTATTGTTCAATTTCCACGTGTATGTGGGTTTTCTGTTGTTTCTGTTGCTATTGAAGACCACTTTTATTCCATAGTGATCAGATAGGAGGCATGGGATTAGTTCTATCTTTTTATATTTGTTGAGGTCTGTCTTGTGACCAATTATATGGTCGATTTTGGAGAAGGTACCATGAGGTGCTGAAAAAAAGGTATATTCTTTTGTTTTAGGATAGAATGTTCTATATATATCAGTTAAGTCTAATTGGTCCAAAGCTTCAATTAGTTTCATTGTGTCCTTGTTTAGTTTCTGTTTTCCTGATCGGTCCATTGAGGAAAGTGCAGTGTTGAAGTCACCCACAATTATTGTGTTAGGTGTAATGTGTGCTTTGAGTTTTAATAAAGTTTCTTTTATGAAAGAGGGTGCCCTTGCATTTGGAGCATAGATGTTCAGGATTGAGAGTTCTTCTTGTTATATTTTTCCTTTGACCAGCAAGAAGTGTCCCTCAGAGTCTCTTTTGATGACTTTGGGTTGAAAGTCAATTTTATCTGATATTAAAATGGCTACTCCAGCTTGTTTCCTGAGACCATTTGCTTGTAAAATTGTCTTCCAGCCTTTTACTCTAAGGTAGTGTTTGTCTTTGACCCTGAGGTGTGTTTCCTGTAAGCAGCAAAATGTAGGGTCCTGTTTACGTATCCAGTCAGTTAGTCTGTGTCTTTTTATTGGGGCATTGAGTCCATTGATGTTAAGAGATATTAAGGAATAGTGATTGTTACTTCCTATCATTTTTGACGTTATTTTTTAAATTTGATTGCTTAACTTCTTTTGGGTTTGATGAAAGGTTACTATCTTGCTTTTTTCAGGGTGGAGTTTCCCTCCTTGTATTGGTGTTGTCCTCCTATTATCCTTTTTAGGGCCGGGTTTGTGGATAGATATTGGGTGAACTTGGTTTTGTCGTGAAATATCTTAGTTTCTCCATCTATGGTGATTGAGAGTTTTGCTGGATATAGTAGTTTTGGTTGGCATTTGTGTTCTCTTAGAGTCTGCATGAGATCTGCCCAGGACCTTCTAGCCTTCATAGTCTCAGGTGAAAAGTCTGCTGTGATTCTGATAGGTCTTCCTTTATATGTTACTTGGCCTTTTTCTCTTACTGCCTTTAGTATTCTTTCTTTGTTTAGAACATTTGGTGTTTTGATTATTATGTGACGGGAAGTATTTCTGTTCTGGTCCAGTCTGTTTGGAGTTCTGTAGGCTTCTTGTATATTCATGGGCATCTCTCTCTTTAGGTTAGGGAAGTTTTCTTCCATAATTTTATTGAAGATATTTGCTGGCCCTTTAAGTTGTAAATCTTCACTCTCATCTATGCCTATAATCCTTAGGTTTGGTCTTCTCATTGTGTCCTGGATTTCCTGGATATTTTGGGTTACAAGCTTTTTGCACTTTGCATTTTCTTTAACTGTTGAGTCCATGGTTTCTATGGAATCTTCAGCATCTGAGATTCTTTCTTCTATCTCTTGTATTCTGTTGTTGATATTTGCATCTCTGTCCCCTGATTTCTTCCCAAGGCTTTCTATCTCCAAAGTTGTCTCCCTTTGAGTTTTCTTAGTTGTTTCTACTTCTGATTTTAGATCCTGGATGGTTTTGCTTAGCTCCTTCCCTTGCATGTTTGTGTTTTCCTGTAATTCTTTAAGAGATTTTTGTGTTTCCTCTTTCATGAGCTCAGCCTGTTGACCAAAGTTCTCCTGTATTTCTTTAAGAGATTTTTGTGTTTCGTCTTTCATGACCTCAGCCTGTTGAGCAAAGTTCTCCTGTATTTCTTTAAGTGTTTTTTGCATTTCCTCCTTGTTGGCTTTTGTATTCTCCTGGATTTCTTTCAATGATTTTTGTGTTTCCCTTGCAAGGGCTTCTAACTTTTGATCCATTTTCTCCTCAATGTCCTTCATGTGTTCCTGTACCAGCATCATGACCAGTGATTTTAAATCCAAATCTTGTTTTACTGGTGTGATGGGGTATCCAGGACTTGCTGGTAGAGGAGAATTTGGTTCAGATGTTGCCATATTGCCTTGATTTCTGTTAGTGACGTTTCTGCGTTTGCCTTTTGCCATCTAGCTCTCACTGGTGTTACTTGGTCTTGTCAGTGCTGGACTCACCAGTGCAAGCTGCCCCTTCCCCGTTGGCCTCTGGTGCACAGCTTACACTCTGCACTGCCTATAGACAGGGTGCTGTTGTCCAGGCTGTTCAGATCCCGAAGCAGGCACCTGAAGGCTCCCGCTGGGGCCCGCAGGATTTATTGGAGCACACCGACTTCTCCCAGCTGGCCGCCCGGAAGCCCCCACTAGCCTCTTGAGGGACCTGGAGATGTGGCGGCCACCCAGGCTGATCTGAAGCGGAGAGAGTTGAGCTGGGGGCTTCTGCCTGAGGCCTTGCCCCAGATTGTGTCTGTGGACCAGGTGGAACCCGTGTGCACCCCCAGGGAGCTCCGAAGGTGAATGTTGCTGTGACCTCCCCTGTGCTCCGCTCACTCCGCTGGGCAGCCGATTTCCCCAACCGGGCTGGCGCACACTAGGTTAGCCTTGTCGCCTGGGCCCTGAGTCCAGGCAAACGCCTGGGAGGCCAAGGTCCGAGCAAAGTTCCCCTAGGGCTATGTCTGTTATTTGGGTCCGCCAGGTGACCCGGATGGCGGGCGTGCGCGTCCGCGCTCCGCGAAAGCACCGGGAGAGTCTGTTGTGCTAATAACCTCCTGGGCTGGTTGACACACAGATGGCCCACCAAGCCGCCCAGTTCTTGGGGTCAGTCCTGTGCCTTTTGGGGCCTAGACCCCCGTTTTGTTAGCCTCAGGCTACGCTTGTTAGCAGTCTCTGCCCTCCCGAGCACTCTGGCTCCTGTAGGCAAAATGGCGGTGCGTGCACCGGCCGGGGCAAAAAAAAAAAAACTCCTGGCTGGGTTGGCGCCCCGATGGCCACTCGAACAGCCCAGGGCCTGGGTGCAGGCCAACGCCCGTCTGGCTCAGACCCCTGCGGTGTTGGGCCTAGGATTATGTTTGTGTACCTCAGTCTGACCGATCTCTGGAGCCCGGGATCAAGATGGCGGTGAGTCTCTCCTGACTGGCGGGCAGCCGAGTTCTGAAGTGGCTTCCGTGCAGCGAAAGGCTCCGCAGAACCGCAGTTGCTTGCCGCCCGGCTGGTCAGCGAAGGTCAGTGGTCGTGGGCGCAGGGCCTAACTGGACCCTGTGTCGCCTTGGTTCCACCGCTGATGGCCCTTCAGCTGGAGCAGCCACTGCTACCGAAATTGTTTCTTTTTTAATGCTACTAATTCTTAACTTTTACAATTATTTATACAAATGCAATTGAAAAATTAATCAAAAATATACATATAACTATTGACAGCTTTTCAAGCTTTCTAGCTATAACTGATTTTACATATGCTATTTTTTTACACTGAATGTTCCAAATCAGATTAAGACAAATATTATAACTGATTACTATAGTCAGTCATTTGAATGTTTTCTTAACAATTTAACATTAGTCATATTACCGAGATTCCTCATAATTCGCAAAGACAAGATTTTATGGAACAGGTCCATAAAACTTTACAATATTTTTATAATAAAAGATGGGAGAATCACATTACTATATACCACAAAAATTTTAAATTTTATTGCCCAGGAACTCTCTGAGTGTAGAGAAGAGGGCATGTTTGTGTTTTTTCTGCAAGATGCCAAAGGAACATGCTAGCTGCCAGAGTATGCTAATGCTGAGACTTCTCCATGCTTCTCTACCTTGCTCCCCAGCCTTTTGGGGCCTCTTGTGACTCTTTTGTTGTTTTTGTCATTTGGCCCCTGGGCTTTTAACAGATTTACCAGTTTCCTTAAAACACAGGTTGATTCTGCCTTAAACAAACCAGTTGCAATCCACTACCATCGGCTAGACATCCGAGGCTCAGCTGAAGACCTCTCTTCTGCTGACAAGAAGAGAGCAGCCATTGGCCTTCAGTTCTCCACCCTTGCTGCAGGCATGGAGCCTTCCTGGTTCTGTAAGCTTTGGAGACGTCAATGATGGGAAGGTGACCTCTGGCTCCTAATAGTGACTGAGGGCCATAAGGTGTGGAGTCACCTATGATGGGTATATTGTGGTGCCACAAGCCAAATGCGCACTGCCTATTGGCTGCAGGGTGACTTTATGACAGGATTATTGTGAGTCCACTAGATGGGTACTCATCACAACCACCAAGGGCCTCATTAAGTCATTAGAGTGGGACATGATGCCGGGAGTGGGTGCCACTCACATAGCCTAAGACAGAGGCCCTGTCCTACTAGGACCTAAAAAGGCCTGGTTACTGTGGTGCTGGACGTGGGTGCAAGCAACATAGCCTAAAACAGGCTCTCCACCAACCCTCTTTTTCCATAGCCACCTCCCAAATTTAATAAAGAAAGGAGGGGGATATGTGGGAGACCAAACTATGGGAAACCAGACTTTCAACAGCTTTCACCTTGAGAATCCACCTTGCAGTTTACAGCTGAACCACCCACTTCTTCACACAGGCTGATCAACTGGTTCTTATCCTGGCCGAACACCTGGAGTTGTCTAGGTAGAACCAGCATTCCAGAAAAGCAGCTAGAAGCCGGAGTCAACATCTGCCCCAGATGACCTTTCCTCTTTCTGTGCTTTTAGCATTTCCCCTCAGCCTCTCCCTACTTCCTCTCATGGTGCTTTCAAAACCACATGTTGAGTTTTTCATTAAAGAAGCCTTGACAAGACACCCCTTTTGCTTAGCTGCACTCTTCTTTCCTGCCTGTTTCTCTTCCAGGCTCGGTCCTCCTTGACATCCCCCCAAATAACTAGGTTCCACAGGACAGGATAGCCTAAGATATCTCCTCCATTTGATGTCCAACAAGGGCATCCTCTGATACATATGCATCTGTAGCCATGGGTCCCTCCATGTATACTCTTTGGTTGGTAGTTTTGTCCCTAGGAACTCTGTGGGTACTGGTTGGTTCATAATGTTGTTCCTCCTGTGGGGCTGGCAGTTCCATCAGCTACTTGAGTCCTTTCTCTAGCTCCTACATTGGGGGCCTTGTACTCAGTCTAATGATTGACTGGGAGTACCCACCTCTGTATTTGTCAGGTAGTGGCAGAGCCTCTCAGGAGACAGCTGTACCAGGCTCCTGTCAACAAGCGTTTGTTGGCATTCACATTTTTGTCTGGGTTTGGTGATAGTTTATGGGGTGGAGCCCCAGGTAGGGCAATCTCTGTATGGCCATTCCTTCAGTCTCTGCTCCACACTTTGTCTATGTATCTCCTCTCATAGCTTTTTAATCCCCCTTCTATGAAGGACCAAAGTATCTACACTCTAGTCTTCCTTCTTCTTGAGCTTCATATGGTCTGTGAAGCTTCTGAGCTAATATTAACTTATCAATGAGTTCATACCATATGTGTTCTTTTGTGATTGGGTTACCTCATTCAGGATGATATTTTCTAGTTCTATCCACTTGCCTGAGAATTTCATTAATTCATTGTTTTTAATAGCTGAGTAGTATTTCATTGTTTAAATGTACCACAGTTTCTGTATCCATTCTTCTGTTGAGTGACATCTGGGTTCTTTACAGCTTCTGGCAATTATAAAGACTGCTTTGAATATAGTGGAGCATGTGTCCTTATTACACGTTAGGGAATCTTCTGGGTATATACCCAGGTGTGGTATAACTGGATCCTCTGGTAGTACTATGTCCAATTTTCTGAGGAACCACCAAACTGATTTCCAGAGTGGTTGTACCAGCTTGCAATTCCCCCAGCAGTGGAGGAGTATTCCTCTATCTCTACATCCTTGCCAGCACCTGCTGTCACTTGAGTTTTTGATCTTAATCATTCTGATTGTTGTGAGGTTGAATCTCTTGGTTGTTTGCATTTCCCTGATGACTAAGGATGTTGAACATTTCTTTAGGTGCTTCTCAGCTATTAGATATTCCTAAGTTGAGAATTCTTTATTTAGCTCTGTACCCCATTTTAATAGGCTTATTTGGTTGTCTGGATTTCTTTTTCCCTGTAGACAAGATATCATCTCACTGAGGTAGACTTTCAAATAGCAGTGAGTTGGTGCTATTTGCTCCTGTTCGCAAATGAAAAGAAAAAATTGGCAGTAATTAACACTAAAGGCAATGATTGATAAGTAAGATTTGTTGACTCAAAACAATTTATAGGACTATCTAATGAAACTTGAAGCCAGGAGCTTTGAAATAAATTAAAATGAAAGCAAGTGTAATGTTAATGATTTAGTCACTACAATAAAAAACTATAATCCCTTACCTTGTGTAGAGAAATTAGTCAGCTCCCTGACACAATAGAAAACAAAAGCCAAAACAGTTTCAACTAAGAGGTCAAAATATGGACACAATATCTCAAGGAGCATCATTTCGATGTGGAAAGATTAAATTTTAAGTGACAGATTGCGACAACAATTTGTGGCATAATGAGTACACAGTGTTTAGAGAGGAAAGGTAAACTTCACATCAAAGAAGAGAGAAGTAAATAAAAAAGTAGTAGCATAAGAGAACTAAGGAGAGAATAAAGCATCAAATTAGCAGAAGAAAAGATATAAGAATCCAGCTTTTAGAAATACGTATATATGCAAAACCCATAAAGTATTCGAAATAAAAGTGCTTTTTCAAGGTTTCGATATTATTAAATTCTAAATTAATCAGTGAAGACGAAGTAACAAATTCATCAATGAAATATGACATTATTTCAAAGGTTCTAGAAATTTAAAGATTAAACAAGAGAAATAGAGCCCATGCCTGCATTTGATATGTAAAGTAATTCGATTAATTTATTTAAAAATAAAAATATACCAAACTATCAAAGAATCAAGAAATATAATATAATTTTTATATGTAGAATGGAAGTAAAAATCCATCAGCTACTTGGGTTTTGTTTCATTAGTTAAATGAGTTAAATTAGTCTGTTTTTCACTTGGGGTGTCCATTAGCAGTGAGCGGTGACAATAAGTAGATGAGAATGTTAGCCTGTCAGACTACACCTGGCAGAGAACTAACTCCATATTCACAATGTGTGAAAAGGAGTTCCATTAACATCTACAAGGTTATTGTCTTTCTATTATTACTATTGTTTAAAATTAATGTTTATACTCAGCAGTCATGGCTCAAACTATGTTAAATATTTGTCTTGTCCTCTAAAACATATATGATAATACATCAAGGATACTTGTGGGATTTCAAATCTGAGGCTTCATAAAAGATAAAAATAATAAAAAGTTTCATGCATTGAAGCCACAGATATGATTTGAAAAACCTCTATTTTGAGTGAATCATACTTGGCAAGATATCAAATTTGCATGAGCATGCAAACACATACACACAAACACACACATAGATTTTTTAATGAAAATTTCATTTTTAAAATCCATGTCAAGTCTCTTATTGTCCTACAAACTATGTACTACCTTTGAAATCATGTATTAAAAGTATCAGAGCACCAGCAATAATAGAGTACCTGAACTAACAAGCAGATAATATCAGATATTGTGGTGATATAATTCTTCTACAATAACAATGATCTGACATGGATTACATAGCTTAGACAGGACATTAAAAATAAGAATTCATAGTCATGTAATATTGATCCTCAATTAAAACACACTCAATGGCTTAAGGCACTTTGTACCAACCTGAGTACTATCTAGTAAAGGAGAGAACTGGTGTGAAAATATTGACTTGACATCCACATTGATTCCACCACAAGATATCCTTCAATCAGTAAATAAATAATTGAAAAATGTTAAAAGCACATACTTAAAATAAAAACACTCAAAGAATAATACAAATTATTAAATAATTTGGAAATTGAATTATAAAATGGTAATTGAATTTATGAAAATTGTAAGTCAACAATTAAAATTGCAGACATATAACTTAGAGTACAGAGATTCTACTTATCCTGAGCTGAAACAACTTTTTTAAAGGAACGAATACCTATAAAATTTTTTAATTCCATTCAAAAGATGATTAAATGGCAGACTGTTCAACTTTAGGAGTAGAATTTTTGAGAAGAGTAATTCTAGAGCTGGTGGATGAAACCCTTATCACTTATACTCAAAGAGATAAACATGACTTCATTAGTTTATGCAGAGAAATGACCAGAAGTTTGCATAAAATAGACAATCATATTTCATTGTTTTAAAAGACAACCTTAATAAGTATATTAGTTATGTAAAAAATGAATTTGATTCTGTTTTTGAAATGTTGGCATAATTCATGACCATTCAAATAAGAAAACCTGGACAGCAGAGGTAAGAGTGTACATAGTACAAAGAAAGGTTTCCTTCCTTCTTGTCACGCAGACTCAAAGAGGCCTCAGATGCTAGGCCAGGCTATTATACTCAAAACTCTCAATTACTATATGATGGCAAACCAAAATATTCCATGACAAAACCAAATACAAGCATCAGATTTCTACTAATCCAGTCCCTTAGTAGATATAAGAAAGAAAACTTCAACTCAGAGAGCAGATACACCCAAGAAAACACAATAACTTAACCATCTTACAACAAACACAAAAGAAGTTAATACCATATCCAGAAAAAACAACAAAAATAAAGCGGGAACCAACAGTCATTGGTCTTTAATATCTTGTAACATAGATAACAAATAAAGCAGAGGTCAGACAGCCATTGATGAAAAGCAGATGAGGCACCAAGAGAATGGAGCAGCGCCTGTCTTAGGAATCAACACAGTCATAATCCATCATCCCTTATCCATATCTGGATATTTCTTCCAGCCTCCAGAGATTCCTATCTTAGGTGGGAGTGGTCCTGGAAAGATGCCCGTCATCAGCAACTACTCAGCAATGTTATCGTTATAGGAGCCTTGAGCTTGTGGGCTCCTTCAAGAGTCCTGACTGGAATGGCTGTGACAAGAATGCTCTTTCTGCCAGGGCACTCAAGTGTGCCCTTTGGGCTGTTCTGTAACTGCCCTGGTGGGAAGGGTAGCCATCTCTAGATCTTTCATAGCCAAACGAAGGTAATGTACTTAAATGGGCTTGGCTGCCAAGTTATCTACCTGTTTTTTAATTAGGGTAGTGAGGTGATTAAAAGCCCATGATCCAAAAGAACATCACAATAATAGACCTACAAAGCGTCCTAGGATACTGGGTAAAAGGGTAGTGAGCCATAGAAAAGTGGAAAGCCAATTTTCATACCAACTTTCTGTTTTCTTTCTCATGTTTTTCTAGTCTTTCTCTGACTTTTTTCATGCTATCTCTTACAACTCCTGTTTTATTGGTATAGAACCAGCATTCTTCTTTTAAAGCTGCACAAAGTCCACCCTGTTGAAGGAACAGGAGATCAAGTCCTCACCTATTTTGGAGGACAACCTCAGATAGGGAGTCAACAGAATCAGAGAGATCAACTATCCCCTGCTGAAGGCATTGGACATCTTGATAGATGGCAGCACTTAACTCTGTGTACCTATAGTTAGAAAGAACAAGGGAAGAAATACTTGTCCCTATTCCCACAGCTCCGAGTCCAAGTAGGACAGAGATAGTAACAGCAGAGATAGGTTCTCTGTGGGAGCAGCTCAAAGAGGTAGAGCCATCAGTGGATATGGATTGATCGCACAGGTGAAAAAAAATTCTTCAGAGTGATAATAAACTAAACGAGGAACCATCTTAATAACGATGCAAAACTCAGGGCTCTCTTCCTCCTTTGGATTTACAAAATCCCAGGCAGAGAGGCAAGGTGTGAGGCCATTAAAGCATGCCCACCAAGTTCCATCTGGGGGGAGAATAAAAAAATAGCCAGGAGAGGGAGAAACGTTTTCATTACACAAGTGAGAGTAGGCTGAGGGGACATTTGTTCAACTAGAGATCACCCAAAGACCCAGACCAGATATTTGGGTTAATGAAAGAACTGGCCAAGCAACCATTTGCTAACAGCAGCACCATGGATTATCAACACAGAAGGGATCATCTAGAATGGCAATTCCTTCATAAAAGGGTGGTTGGGAATGGTAGCACAACTAGCAGTCTTCAAAAAGTTCAGGGGAAGCTTAATTTAAGGTAAGAAAAGTCTGATTAACTAAACAAAGGGCAAGATTTTTAGTGAAAGCTAGTTGTGGAGGTTGTACAGGCAGAATAGTGGCTAATGGAGTAGCTGGTGGCCAGAGGGCAAATACAGAAGGTAGGGTGGTGCCTTTAAGAGAGGGAGCATGGGTGGTGTCCTGGTCAATTCCTTTAGAAGGAGCAGGATGAGGTACCAACACAGAATTAGGCCCATTGGGACTGGCTGGGCATGATGTAAAGACTCTTTAAGGAGCTTAATAGAGAAAATAATAATAAGATCCCATTCATAACTTTTTTGCCAATTTAGATTGGGAGATTTTGCATAGGTGGTAAATTTAATTTGTAAAGGTGTGCACCACCCCTTTGTAGATGGATTATAGGCCTTGAAAGATTCATCATGTATTAGAAAACTAACTGGAGCTGTAATATTATGTTTTACTTGGATGTAATCCCAAGAGGAGGTGGGTTTCCAATATGCATCTCCAGTGGTCTCACAGCCCCAGGAGGCACAGAAAAAATCTGTTTTGCCCCCATTCTTATTATGTATGGAACTGCCACAGTGGTACCCAGGGCAGACATAAAACTCAGTTCTCTTCAATAGAATATGCAGAACCAACTGGCCATAACCAGGCTTAGAGTTGCAGTATGAAGAGATTTCTGGGGAAATGGAGATATCCAAAGGATAGTCGACTCCCCAAAGTTCTCCTGCAAGTACAAGCTTTCAAAAGCCAGGGGTCAGAATGTCTGGCCAGCAATCTTGACTGGACAATTTGGAGATAGACCAGACAGGGTCCTTCCTTTCTGAGAGGACAATCCATGTAAAATTCCAAACCATGTGCCTAGAGGACATTCCTGAAGAGGGCTTATGGGGCAGTTTGATTGCCATCACCACTGCATGTTTATGTATGTATACATCTTGCCATGGTAGGGTCATCAGAAGCATCTGGATCAGGTGAGGTAGCATCTGCAAGAGAAGGAGAATGAGTCTCAGGGACGTGAGTGCTCCACTCTGGACATAGGATTAACTTGTTTTACAAGGCATTCTGGGAGCCATCTGGGCTCAGAGTTCTTTTGATTATAAATACATACTGAGCCACGACCCCAAATAAGCACAGGATCAGATCCCTTCCAATGGTTGATGAGGGGATCCCTCCAAAGTACCGTGGCATGAAAATGTTTGGAAACAGAATGGCAATGATGATCAGCAGCTGAAAGTCCATCATTACCTAATCTCGAGAAATTAAGCACAAATAAGGCATGAGCAAGTTTATTGTAAGGTGAAGGGGTCATGAAGGTCTCCATGGAGGTGGAAAAACATTGAAGCATGTTTTTTAAAATCTGATGTGTTCTTTCAACAATTCCTTGACCTTGTGGGTTATAAGGAATACCAGTGATGTGTTTAAAACAAAGGAGTGAGCAGAATTTTTGGAACTTGGTGCCTGTGTATCCTGGCCCACTGTCAGTCTTAATGATTTGAGGTTTTCCCATAACCTTCATACATTGAATAACATGAGAAATAACATCCCAAGAGGTCTCATCCAAAGGGGGGAAAGCAAAGAGAAAACCACTATAAGAAACAATGTGACATGAACTTTTTTGGACCTTCCAAATGAAGGGAAGTGAATCATGTTCATTTGCCAATGTTCATTTGGAAGCAGACCTCTTGGATTAACTCTCAGATGAGGAGTGGGGAGAAGAGAGACACAAGCTGGGCAGGTTTTGACTATTGATCTAGCTTGTTCCCTAGAAATTTTAAACATCTATCTCAACTTAGAGTCATTGAGGTGACGGAGAGCATGTGCTTGTTGAGTCTTTATTAAAGGAGTGGACAGAATTGTTGAGATAAGGTGGATGGCTTTATCTGCCTTAGCGTTACCTTTAGAGAGGGGGGTCCATTAGACCTGTATTTGCTCTTAGATGACACACAAAGAAGGGAGTGGTTCTTGTAAGGATAAGCCATTTAATTTTAGAAAATAGATGGGAGGCAGTAGAGGTGGTTCGTATGTATGGGACCATCTCGAGGAGTAGGATGGACTGTAGTACGAGTAGGAGTAGCACTGTCCATGTATAGGTTAATGGGGGAAGAACATAAACTTTCAAATACCTGTTGTACAGCACATAACTCAACTAGTTGTGCTGAGGAATATGGAGAATAGGACACAAAAGCCACCTCACCTAGGACATAAGCAGCACGTCCATTTGAGGAACCATCAGTAAAAACAGTAACTCCCTCTTTAAGTGGTTGCTTGGATGTGACTCTGGGGAACACAAATGGGTGATTTCTAGCATACTGTATAAGGGGATCATTGGGAAAATGATTATCAATAATGCCAGCAAAGATAGCACACATGATGGCCCAATCATTGTCCGTTTGAAAAGGCCAATCAACCTGTTCTGAGGTATAAAGAACTATAAGGATGTCAGAGCCCTTGCCAAAATATTGTCTGACCACTGGTCTCCTGCCTTTTAAAATTAAATTGGCAGATAAGGAGTAATAGGTGGCTAAAACTTTGCTAGGCTTAGAATGGAGGAGGACCCATATCAGGGGGAACCCTGAAGAAGTTCCTGAAGCCCTTTGTCAAAAACCACCCAAGGAAGAGTGAGAAGTAGCACACACAGTAAAATGTAGGGGGAAATCGGGGTTAAACTGAAAAGTGGTCTATGAGGATATAGTTTGTCCAATTTGTGTAAGAGCTGTTAAAGCCTGAGGGTTAAGTGAGCGAGGTAAAAGTTGATGGGGGTCTCCTTTCAATAGATCATGAAGGGGAAGCAAAACATCAGGCAAAATTTTAAGATAAGGTCGAAGGAACTGCAAATTATTGAAGAGTTGCTGAAAGTCATGTAAAGCTTTTAGGGAAGTTAAATGGAGTTCTATCTTTGGGGTGAAGACACAGTCTTTTGAAAGCTGAAAGCCTAAGTAAGAGTAACGAGCTTGGAATTGAATCTTATTGGGGCAATTTTCAAACCTTGAGAGGACAAAGCTATCTGGAGTTGCTGGAAACATTGAAGCTTGAGCTTGAACTTCAGTAGGAGCTCCAAGGAAAAAAAGCATCAATATAATGAAGAAAACAAATTTGTGGCCATGCTTTACAAATGGTGTAGATGGCTTGAACAACATACTTCTGGGATAGGGTAGAACTATTACCTATGCCCTAGGGAAGTACTCACCACTGGAACCTATCCATGGGTCCTTGAAAATTAATTTGTGGGAGATTGAAAGCAAAATGAGGGCAGTCATCAGGATGTAAAGGAATCCTAAAGAAACAAACCTTTAAATCAATAGCAATTTTAAAAAGGTCTTTGGGAATAGCTGCCAGGGTAGGCAGACCAGGCTGAAGAGCCCCCATAGGGATCATGACTTTATTAACAGCCCTAAGATCTTGCAGAAATCTCCATCTATGGATTTTTTCTTAATTACAAAGATGGGTGTATTCCAAGGGGAAAAAGAAGGTTCTATATGAACTGCAATGAATTGCTCCTACACTAGCTGTCAAGCCGCTTTTAATTTTTCTTGAATTATGGGCCACTGATCAACCCACACAGGAGGGGATTCCCTCCAGCAGATCTTATGTGCATGAGTGGGGGTTGCAGACATGATAGTGACCATTAAGGAAAATCCGAATCTGGGAAGCCTAGTCCTTGTCTAGCTGGTCTTTGTTGGACTTGTATTGGGCATCGAATGCCTTGAGCTTCCTTACCCAGTCTGCATCCTGGAAGGAACCCTTGTGACAACATTTGTTTGATAACGACTTCATTAGGGCTGCATATGATAACATTCATTTGAGAAAGAATATCTCAGCCCCAAAGGTTAACCAAGAGGTCCTTGATGATAAAAGGGGTGGCAGTCCATGAATTTCCTTCCTTATCTGTCCATTTAAGTGTCTTGACACTGATCTGTGGGTGGTTGGAGTGGTCTATACCTTGCAGATGTCTTATAGAGACTCTCGATGGCCAGCTACTAGGCCAATGTTTTGATGAAATAACAGTAGCATCTGCTCCTGAGTCGAGGAGACCTGTAAAAAGCCTTGCTATCTAAAGTAAGCATGGGGCAGGAAGGCATAATCTTGTGTACCCAGAAAACATCTGCTATTCCCATTTCCCTCTGGCCTCTGTGTTCCTTATTAGCATGGTTGTGGAGGGCAACTTGTGGAAGGAGGAGTAATTGGACTATAGGCTATCCTGGAGAGATGGACATAAGTCCTTCTAGGACTCTGGCTAGGACTACAATTTCACCATTATGTGGCGAGTCTACAGGAGTGGGAATAACTTGAATCATCCCTTAGATGAGGAAGCCCTTCCTATGACTAAGCCAAATGTCCAGGGTGGTAGTGGACTGTGAACTCCAGTTGGAACCACCTGCACACCATCCTCAGGTTTTAATATTGAGCTGGTAGTAGCACACAAGTCCAAGCCTGTGCTTTCTGGGGTGGCCTGTGGCAGTTGGGAGATTGAACTGGGCTGTTGGCTGGAAGGACTGCTAATTGTTGTTGTAGGACAAACCCAATAGCACCAAGGTTGGTCCATGTGTAGGGGTCTGGTGGCTGCCCCTGCAGGGCGTTTCCTGAAGGCCGTGGAGAGAGAGGATGGCCAAGATCATCTGTTTGGGAACAGCAATCCCTTTGCCAATTACAACCTTTGTGGCAATGAGAAAAAGGGTAGTTGGAGGTCTTTGCCTTAGGGTAAGTGGACCTGTGAATTGAGGAGCTGAAGTTTGGGGCAAAGAATTTCTGGTAGCTTGGGGATGAGGATATTCACATTGGAAGTGTCCAGGCTGTTTGCAATTAAAGCAGGTTTGACTGCATCTGAACACCTGCTTTCTGAAGTACAACTCCTATTGCCAGTCCGATGGCATGGCTGGGTCCCACATCAACACATAAGTGAACGTATTTTGCCAAGGATTTAGAATGATGATGTTTAAGCATACCCTGGAATCCTGGGTTTGCATTCTCAAAGGCAAGCTGTTTGAGCAATGGACTTTCAGGATCTTGGGGCCCAAATATACAATCAGCAGTCTCAGTAAGGTGACTGATGAATGAGCTATAGTGTTTGTCTGGTCCCCGAAGAACTTTAATTAGAGTGGCAGATATCCCTGTCTTGGGTAGTAATCTCCTCGAAGCCATGAGGAAAACTTGTCTTACTTGGGTTAGGAGTCCTGGGGGATATTTCATTTGGGCTTCTAATGTATTAAAAGAAGAATCACCCAAGAGTTTCCAGGATTACACTTTGCCCATGAGCGGTTTTTACTTTCGATTTCTCTGGCCGCTTCAGCTGCCTCTGACTTCAGAGTGAGGCTCAGGCAAGGTGGGTAGATTCTTTAGGTATGAGCCAGTCCTCGGTGGAAGATTCTCACAGTGCCAAAGTAAAAGGAGCAGTCTCCCCATAGGCGGTGGCTGTAGACTTTAATTTTTCTAAAATTTTAAAGTCAAGGGCCTTGTAAGAGTAATTTGATGCATGACTGCCCCTACTCTCATCGGAGTGGGAGTATCCGGGGAATGTGTGTATAGAATACCTGGGATTGATCTCCTATTTCTCCCTCCTCCTCTTTCTAATTCGGTTTCTCCTTGTCAGGGTCAGGAGCTACACGGGGGGGGGGGGGGGGGAGCTGGGGGGGGGGAGATAGTGGCCCCACTGTGTAAAGAGGGAGGGAAAGCCAGACTGGACTTTTCTGAAAGGATTTTGGCTCTGGCTTTTTCTGGGTTTCTGTCTTTGAAATAAATCCTGAAGTTTGAATGACCATCTCTCCCTCTAAATCTCTTAGCACCTTTAAGAGGGCTACTTGCTCCCTGTGGCTCTCTACCATTTGGTGGAGAGAAGAAATCTTTTCATTGGCTCTTCTTCAGGCAGTAGAAGATGAGAGGGTGGTAAAAATCTCATCAAAAGGCATACAAGGCAGAGGGATAAAAGGTGGAGCCAATTCTAGTATGGGGGTGCTGAAGCAAAGGCAATAGTAGTGGTAGGAGCAGCAAACATAGGTGGGTCTGGTCACAAGATATCACCACTTCCTCCTCTAAGGTGGCCTCTTCCTCTAAGTTGGCTTCTTCCCCTGGGGGTAGAATGTCATTCTCAAGACCATGACCTGATATTAGAGTTTGTAGAGGAAGATAGTGTTTTGTGCTATATGGTTCTTTTGAGAGATCAGTAGAAAGAGCAGATATAGACAAAGAATGTTTTAAATTTCCCTCCTCAATTTCAATCACAACAGAGGCAGGAGGGGTAGGAGAGTATGGAGATGATGTCCTGAATGAATGCTTTTTCAGAGAATGCTCTCCTTCAGTAACTAGATCCTGGAAGCAGGAGGAAATCTGAATAGTATCATTAATCAAAGACCAGTAGTTAAAGGCAGTAACCAGAATTTTTTCTAGACCAAAAGTTGCATAGTAATCTCTAAAGTAACCACCTACTCTAGCCTATGTTTTCTTATCTATCATTCCTTCCTCTGGGAACCAAGGACAAATTTGTCCAACAAGTCTAAAGAGTATTCCAGATCCTTTTTCTTCACCCTAGGCCCTCACATCTTGAGAGATTCTTTAAGCTCTGAAATGAACAGGGATTTCTGCGTAAATGCTTGTCCCATGTCTTACCTTACAAGATTTGTGCCATGAAGATTATTCCCTGGCCAACCAAAGCTGGTCAACTGTGCCTTGAGCTATCTACTCCTGGAGCTGCACTTGAAGGGCCCTTCCACATGTTGCATGACATTCTCTCCTTGATGACTCCATGGGGCCTCCCTGTTGGGCTCCAGAGTGTCTAAACCTGTAAGACAGTCAACAGGGTCTCTGGACCACCCAGAAGAGAATGTGAGACATGAGACAGACAGCAAGACAGTATTCTGATCAAGCTGTCAAATTTTATTTTTTACATACAGCAATATAAAGGGAAGCTAGCAAGGCATAGGGAGGGGTAAAGGCGGCCAGACATTGTTTTGGGGGAACAATCTCAGGGGGCTAGTATTGTTTCTCAGGAACAGTTTCTCAGAATTGTCTCTCAGAGTCTTAGGGAAAAGGTGGCCATTGCTGCAGAAAATTGGCACAGTAAATTGATCAGAAGGAGGTGAGGTAGAAAGGAGTTGCTATGGTAACCTAACCACAGGTGAGCTCTGTATTTACTGACTATCTGGCTACTTGGCTAATCTTGAAAGCCAGTATTTTTCCTTCTAAAAGCAGGCTTGAAATGGCTGAAAGGAGGAGCTTTTGAGATCTATGTAAGAATGGCTCCTGGTACAGGACAGAGAAGATAGAGACAGCAAGACCAGCTAACACCAGAGATAATGAGATGGCCAAAGGCAAACACAAGATAATTACCAACAGAAACCAAGGCAATGTGGCACCATCAGAACCCAATTCTCCCACAACAGCAAATTCTGCATACTCCATCACATCAGAAAAGCAAGAGCCAGATTTAAAATCACATCAACTATTGCTGATGGAAGACTTCAAGAAGGACATAAATAACTCCCTTAACGAAATACAGGAGAACATGGGTCAACAGGTAGAAGCATAAAAATCCCTTAAAGAAATACAAGAGAATATGGAGCAAAAGGTAAAAGCCCTTAAAGAAGAGACACAAAAAAATCTCTTAAAGGAATTCACGACAAAATGTGTCAACAGGTAGAAGACCTTAAAGAGGCAATACAAAAATCCCATAGCAGTTAGGGGAGAACATGGGTCAAGATGCAGAAACCCTTAAAGAGGAATTTCAAAATTCCCTAAAAGAAACACAGGAGAACATGTATCAACAGGTAGAAGTCCTTAAAGAGGAAACACAAAAATTCCTTAAATCATTTCAGGAAAAAAACAAACAAACAAGTAAAGGAACTGAACAAAACAATACAGTATCTAAAACTGGAAATGGAATCAATAAAGAAATCACAAAGTCAAACAACATTGAAGATAGAAAACCTTAGAAAGAATTCAAGCGTCATAGATGCAAGCATCAGCAACAGAATACAAGAGATAGAAAAAAGAGTCTCAGATGCTGATGATTCCATAGAAAACATTGAATCAACAGTCAAAGAAAATGCAAAATGCAAAAAGTTTGTAACACAAAGCACCAGGAAATCCAGGACACAATGAGAAGACCAAACCTAAGAATTATAGGTATAGAAGAAAGCAAGAATTTACATATTAAAGGCCCAGTAAATATCTTTACAAAATTATAGATGAAAACTTTCCTAACCTAAAGAAAGAGATGCCCAAGAACATACAAGAAGCTTACAGAACACCAAACAGACTGGACTAGAGCAGAATTCCTCTTGTCACATAATAATCCAAACACCAAATATACTAAACAACAAAAGAATATTAAAAGCAGTGAGAGAAAAAGGTCAGGTAACTTATAAAGGAAGACCTATCAGAATTACACCAGATTTCTCACCAGAGACTATGAAAGCCAGTAGAGCCAGGGCAGATGTCATACAGACCCTAAGAGAACATAAATGTCAGCCCAGACTACTATAACCAGCAACACTTTCAATTACCACAGAAGGAGAAAACAAGACATTCTATTACAAAAGCAAATTTATATAATATTTTCCCACAAATCCAGCTCTACAAAGGATAATGGGTGGAAAATACCAACACAAGGCAGGAAACTACACTGTAGAAAAATCAATAAGGTAATCTTTCAAGAAATCCAATAGAAGATAGCTTCACAACCAAAAGTTCACCTTTAATAAACAAGATAACAGTAAGCAACAATAACTTTTCCTTAATATCAATGGTCTCAATTCCCCTATAAAAAGACACAGACTAACAGATTGGATAGATAAACAGTACCCAACGTTTTGCTGCATACAAGAAACCCACCTCAGTGTTAAAGACAGTCATTATTTAAGAGTCAAAGGTTGGAAAATAATTTTCCAAGAAGATGGTCCCAAAAACCAAGCTGGAATGGCCATTCTTATATTGGATAAAATTGACTTTCAACAAAAAGTTGTCAAAAAAGATAAGGAGGAACGCTTCATACTGCTCAAAGAAAAAGTCTACCATGATGAACTCTCAATTGTGAACATCTATGCTCTGAATGCAAGGGCACCAACATTCATAAAAGAAACTTTAATAAAGCTCAAAGCACACATTGCACTCCACTCAATAATAGTGGGAGACTTCAACACCCCACTCTCAAAAATGGACAAATCATAGAATCAGATGCTAAACAGAGATACAGTGACACTAACTGAAGTTATGGGTCAAATGGATCTAACAGATATTTATAGAACATTTCACCCTAAAGCAAAAGAATATACCTTCTTCTCAGCACCTCATGGTACCTTCTCCAAAATTGACAATATAATTGGTCACAAAACCAGCCTCAACAGATGCAGAAATATTGAAATTATTTCATGTATCTTATTAGATCACCATGGCCTAAGGCTCGTCTTAAGCTCAAACAAAAACAAAGGAAAACACACATACACATGGACCCTGAACAATGCTCTTCTCAACAACAGCTTGGTCAAGGAAGAAATAAAGAAATTAATGACTTTTTAAAATTTAACGAAAATGAAGATACATCATACCAAAATTTATGGGACATGATGAAAGCAGTGCTAACAGCAAAACTCACAGCTCTGATTGCCTCCAAAAAGAGAATGGAGAGAGCTTATACTAACAGCTTGACAGTGCACTTGAAAGCTCTAGAACAAATGGAAGCAAATACCCCCAAAAGGAGTAGACAGCAGAAAATAATCAAACTTAGGGCCCAAATCAACCAAACAGAAACAGAAAGAACTATACAAAGAATCAACAAAACAAGGATCTGGTTCTTTGAAAAAACTAACAAGAGAGATACACCCTTAGCCAGACTAACCAGAAGGCACAGAGAAAGTATCCAAATTAATAACACCAGAAATGAAATGGGAAATATAGCAACAGAAACTGGAAATTTAAAAAAATTATTAGATCCTACTACAAGATTTTATACTCAACAAGATTTGAAAACCTGTATGAAATGGACAACTTTCTAAATACATACCCAGTTTCAACACTAAAACAGGATCAGATAAACCATCTAAACAGTCCCATAAATCCTGAGGAAATACAAGCAGTCATTAATAGTCTCCCATAAAAAAAAAGCCCAGGACCAGATGGGTTTAATGGGGAATTCTATCAGTTCTTCAAAGAAGAGTTAATGTTAATACTCTTCAAACTTTTCCATGAAATAGAAACTCAAGGAAGACTACTAATTCATTCTATGAAGGTACAATAATGCTTATACCTAAAGCAAACAAAGACCAAACAAGGAAGGAAAAGTTCAGACTAATCTTTCTCATGAACATTGATGCTAAAATACTGAACAAAATCCTGGCTCTCTGAATCCAATAATGCATCAAAACTATAATTCATCATGATCAAGTAAGCTTCATCCCAGGGATGCAGGGATGGTTCAATATAAGGAAATCTGTCAATGCAATCCACTACATAAACAAACTAAAGGAAAAAAAAAAACATGGTTATTTTTAGATGCTGAAAAGACTTTTGACAAAATCCAGCATCACTTCATGATAAAAATCTTAGATAGATCAGGAATCCAAGGCCCATACCTAAACATAGTGAAAGCAATATACTGAAAACTGATAGCCAACATCAAGTTAAATAGAGAGAAACTTGAAGCAATCCCACTAAAATTGGGACCAGACAAGTCTGCCCACTCTCTCCCTATCTATTCAGTATAGTACTTGAAGTCCTAGCCAGAGCAATCAGGCAGCAAAAGGAGGTCAAAGATAAGCAAATTTGAAAGGAAGAAGTCAAAATATCACTATTTGTAGATGATATCATGGTATATGTAAGCAGCCCCAAGACTTCTACCAGAGAACTCCTAAAGCTGGTGAACAACTTCAGCAAAGTGGCTGGATATAAAATTAACTCAAGCAAATGAGTAGCCTTCCTCTACCCCTTACCAACGTATAAACAAAATGATAAAGAACTTAGGGAAATGACATCCTTCACAATAGTCCCAAATAATATTTCATACCTATGTCTAACCCTTATGAAGCAGGTAAAAGCTCTATATGACAAGAACTTTAAACCTCTGATGAAAGAAATCGAAGAAAGTCTCAGAAGATGGAAATATTTCCAATGCTCATGAATTGGCAGGATTAATATAGGAAAGATGGCCAACTTGCCAAAAGCAATATACAGATTCAATGCAATCTTCATCAAAATTACGAATCAATTTTCCATAGAACTAGAAAAAGCAATTCTCAAATTCATCTGGAATAACAAAAAACCCAGGAGAGCAAAAAGTATTTTCCACAACAAAAGTTCTTCTAGGGGAATTACCATCCCTGACCTCAAGCTTTATTACAGTGCAATTGTGATAAAAAAAACTGTTTGGTATTGGTATGCAGACAGGCAAGAAGATCAATGGAATAGAATTGAAGACCCAGAAAAGAAACCACACACGTACAATCACTTGATATTTGACAATGAGCTAAAAACATCCAGTGGAAAAAAGAAAGCATTTTTATCAACTGGAGATCTGCATGCAGAAAAATGAAAATCAACCCATTCTTATCTCCTTGTACAAAGTTGAAGTCCAAGTGGATCAAGTATCTAGACATAAAACCAGACACACTGAAGCTTATAGAGGAGAAAGTGGGGAAGTATCTTGAACACATGGGCACAAGAGAAAAGTTCCTGAACAGAACACCAATGGTTTATGCTCTAAGAACAAGAATCAAAAAATGGGACCTCATAAAACTGCAAAGGTTCTGTAAGGCAAAGGACACTGTCAATAGGACAAAATGGCAGCCAACAAATCAGGAAAACCAACATCCAATAGAGGGCTGATATCCAATGTACACAAAGAACTCAAGAAGTTAGTCTCCAGAGAGTCAAATAACCCTATTGAAAAATGGGAATTCTCAACTGAGGAAACTGGAATGGATCTAAAGCACCTAAAGAAATGTTCTGCATCCTTAGTTATCGGGGAGGGATGCAAATCAAAATAACACTGAGATTCCACCTTACACCAGTCAGAATGACTAAGATGAAAAACTCAGGGCACAGCAGATACTGTCAAGGATGTGGGGAAAAAGGAACACTTCTCCATTGTTGGTGGATTGCAGGCTGGTAAAACCACTCTGAAAATCAGTTTGGCGATTCCTCAGATAATTAGACATAGTACTACCTGCTGACCCAGCTATACCACTCAGGGGCATATGGCCGGAAGATGTTGCTACATGTAATAAGGACACATGCTCCACTATGTTCATAACTGCCTTATTTATACTAGCCAGAATCTGGAAAGAGCCCAGATGTCTCTCAAGAGAGGAGTGGATACAGAAACTGTGGTATATATACACAATGGAATACTATTCAGCTTAAAAACAATGAATTCATGAAATTCTTAGGAAATTGGATGGAACAAAAAAGTGTCATCCTGAGTGAGGCAACCCAATCACAAAAGAACAGACCTGGTATGCACTCACTAATAAGCAGATGTTAGCCTAAATGCTCAAAATAAAAAAAGTTACAATTCACCTTGCTCAGGAAGCTCAAGAAGAAGGAGGACTTAGTGAGGGTGCTTTGGTTCCTCTAAGAAAGGTAACAAAATACTCAAAGGAGCAATAAAGGAGACAATGTGTGGAGCAGAGACCACTCAGTAAAAGCCACTCAGAGACTGCCCTACCTGGGTATTCATCGTATAAACAGTCACCAAACCCTGATACTACTATGGATAACAAGAAATGTATACCAAACAGAGCATGCCATGGTTGTCTCCAGAGGGGCCTTGCCAGAGCCTTAGAAATACAGAGTCAGATGCCAGCAAATAACTATTGGACTGGTCATGGGGTCCCCAAGGGAGGAGATGGAGGGTTGTCCATAGGAGCTGAAGGGGTTTACAGCCCCATGGGAAGAACAAAGATTTCAGCCACCCAGATGTCCCAGGACTCCCACGGCTTAAACCACCAACAAGGGGTACATATGATTCTGGCCAAAACTGTGGCAGAGGAATGCCTTGTTGAGAGGAATGGTTCTTGGTCAGGTAAAGGCTCAACAGAGGCCCCAACAATGTGAAACCAAGTGGGGAGGAAGTGGGAGTGTGCTGGGATGAGGGTTATATACATGGAGGCAGGGGAGGGAGGAGGGGTTGGGGGTCTTTGGGGAGGGGGAAATCAGGAAAGGTTTTACCATTGCAATGTAAATGAAGACAATATTCAATTAAAATAAAGAAACCTAATCTCTACTGTATCCAGAATATACAAGTATATATAAATATATTTTGTGTGAAATTTAGTTTGCTATTTAATTACAAATTCATAATACAGTTGATACAAAATAGTTTCTCTTTGTATTTTTTAACTTTTAAATCAGAAGAATTACTTTAAACACACACAGAGACACAAAGAATAGACATGGCATTTTGTTTGTGGATGCTGACTGGAAAAGAGCATGTGATGTTTTGCTGCAGCAGTTGCTTAAGAGGACATCTAATATTTAGGAAGGGTATAAGTATAACACAACGGACAGTGGACAATGTTGTGGCATTGGTTAGACTTGTCTCCTTCCTTGATCAGCTTTTGTTGTGATTTCATAAAGAGAAACTATTGAAGGAAGTCATGACATTTCATGAACTTTATGCTGCTTCCATGGACCCAGACAGATTGGCAGAGACTGGCAGATCCTTTTGGGTCAATTTTCCCTTGCTGATTCGTGAATGGAGTTTGCAAGTAGATTGCTCTACTACCACCGCAATTGAACTGCTAATATCCTGACAATGAAGACTGGAATTGGCAAAAGAATGATTTCAGAACAGGTTCATTCTCTTTTGCCCTATTAACTTTTCCTTTACACTACCTCTGTTGTATGGTGGGCAAGAATTGAAATTAAAGAATTTTGGATTCCAGGATGGAGAGATGGCTCAGTAGTTAAGAGCACTGACTCCTTGCTCATCTGAAGGTCCTGAGTTGAAATCCCAGAAACCACATGGTGGCTCACAACCATCTGTAATGAGATATGACACTCCCTTCTGGTGTGTCTTAAGACACCTACAGTGTACTTAGATATGACTATAAAGAAATCTTTAAGGTTAGGGCTGACCAGAGCAAGCAGAGGCCCTGAATTAAAATTGACAGCAACCATGTGATGGCTCATAATTATCAGTACAGCTAAAGTATACTCATATATATATATATATATATATATATATATATATATATATATATATATATATATATACTTATATATATATATATATAGAATAAATAAATAAATCTTTACAAACAGATTCAATATTAAAGTAGTTTTGGAAAATCTAAGCCTAAAGTTCATTGTTTCTACGATTTTCTTGGTGAATATTTGTTATTTTATATATATACATATATATATATATATATATATATTGTGTGTGTGTGTGTGTGTGTGTGTGTGTGTGTGTGTGTGTGTGTGTGTGTATGCGTATATGTATGCATATATATACATATATATGTATATATATACTGTGTATATGTATGGAATAAATAGAAGGGAGTGTTTAGAAGTTGGAAAGAAAAGAGGAAACTCAAGTAAGTATATTATAATATCACAAACACACAAAATAATTTTAAAATATCAAATGAGAACGACAAGAGTGGAGAAACTTCTCTCACTTCTGTTATTAATAATGATTTTTTTTCTCCATTTAGCATTGTGTTGACTGAGATGTTCTATAGCCTTCATTATGATGATGTATGTTCTCTTTGGTAAACTCTCTTTAAGACTTTTTTCAATGACCACTTCTATTTCTTTAGTGGTTATGAGATCATTTAGATGGTCTATCTGTTCATGATTAATCTTTGGTAATTGGTATCTGTCTAGGAAATTGTCCATTTCATCCAGATTTTCCAATTTTGTTGAGTATAGAGTTTTGTAGTAGGATATGATAACGTTTTGGATTTCCTCAGTTTCTGTTGTTATTTAACCCTTTTCATTTCTGATTTTGTTAATTTGGGTACTGTCTCTGTGACCTCTGGTTAGTCTGACTAAAGGTTTATCTATCTTGTTGATTTTTTCAAAGAACCAGCTCCCACTTTTGTTGAGTCTTTGTATAGTTCTTTTTGTTTCAACTTGGTTTATTTCAGCCATGAGTTTCATGATTTCCTGCCTTCTACTCCTGTTGGGTGTTTTAGCTTCGTTTTGTTCTAAAGCTTTCAGGTATTCTTTTAAACTGCTAGTTTATGCTCTCTCCAGCTTCTTTTTGGAAGCACTCAGAGCTATGACAGTTCCTCAGAAAAATGGGAATGATACTGCTGGAGGACCCCGCTGTACCACTCCTGGGCATATACCCAGAGGATTCCCCTGCATGTAATAAAGATACATGCTCCACTATGTTCATAGTAGCCCTACTTATAATAGCCAGAAGCTGGAAAGAACCCAGATGGCCCTCAATGGAGGAATAAATACAAAAAATGTGGTATATATACACAGTGGAGTACTATTCAGCCATTAGAAACAATGAATTCATGAAATTCTTAGACAAATGAATGGAACTGGAGAATATCATCCTAAGTGAGGTAGACCAGTCTCAAAAGAACACTCATGGTGTGTACTCACTGATAAGCGGATATTAGCCTAGAAGTTTGTAAAACACAAGACACAATTCACATATCAAATGATGTCCAAGGAGAAGGAAGAAGTGGCCCCTGGTCCTGGAAAGGCTCAGTGCAGCAGTATACGGCAATACCACAACAGGAAAGTGGGCAGGGGTGGATTGGGGAACAGGGTGAGGGAAGAGTGCTTATGGGACTTTCTGGGAGGAGTGAATCCAGGAAAGGGAAAATCACTTGAAATGTAAATAAGGAATACATCGAATAAAAAAAAGAGACTTCTTTCATGACAGCATGTTTTATTTTTTCAAAAGCTTTCTTTTATCTTTTTAGATGATTCTGTGTAATTTGTCCTCTAATCCATTTATGTGATTTTGTGTATTTACTGAATTACATTTGGTAAAAAGCTCCCTAATTTCTGGATTAAAGATAATGTGACTCTGGTAGATGACCTTCAGGATGTGTGTCTATATTCAGCTGGCTGTTGTTTTATGTACTAGATAAATGTTTCAGATTTGTGTAAATGTATTTGACTTTTATATTGGTTCATAGTTTGTTGTTGTCTTTGTTGTTTGATAGTTACATACTTTGGATATTACAGTAATATTAGCTTGATTGAATTCTAGTAAGAATAACAAGGATCAATAAAACAAAGAAATGAGAGCAAGTTTGTGGGAAAGGTGAACTTTCAGATACTATCTGAACTGATTCAGTCACTCAGGAAATAAGTATATGATATCCTCAAAATTTTAAAAATAAATCTACCCTATGTTACAGCTATACTAATCATTTGCAAATGTCTAGAGGATTTGACATACTATTTTATCAGTAATTGCTCACCAGTGATCATTCCCATTATTTTTTTCAGATAGTAGGAATTAAATACAACATAAATATTCTTCAACAGATAAATAATGAAAACATAATATACATACAAAATGGGATATCATTCAGCTATAAAGAAAAATTAAGTGAAGTCATGAAAGGTTTACAGGTAAGTCAAACCAAAAGAGATCATATTGAGAAAGGAAAATCAAGGCTAAAGATGCAAACACCACATAATCTTTCTTATCTGAGATTCCTAGTTGAAAATCTTCAAATTTGAGTATAGATCAGATGGAGATACAGCAGAGTTCAGGAATCAGTAAACAGACCATGGTTGTATGTGAATGAGTAAGAATAAACACAAATTATATGAATATGGTATGAGAAAAATTAGAAGGGGATTAGAGGGCCATAAAGGATGATAAGAAAGAATACTAATACCAAATGTATTTGACAAATTGTCAAGAAATAGTTATCAGGCAGAGGTGAGCTGTACACTGTACAATCACTTCCCTTATCTCTATTACTTTCCAGGTTCTCTCTCCTGAGGAGCACAGCCAGTTCTCAATGAGAACATCTAAATTACATCTTTTATAGCCATTTACCTACATGTCAGGTTCATGTGGGATGGCACAGCAAAGATTAGCTGTCCCCTGTCCCTTACAACTCATTGTGAGTCCCAAACTTTTCACAAGGAGGCCTGTGGCACCCTGGGAACATGCAGTTCCACCTGGGGCACAAGTAGCACATTTGAGCAGCCTATTACTTCTTTAGATCTGCTGGCCATCCAGAGAAGTCCTCTCAGCATCAGGAGCATACTGTCAAAGCCAGGGTAATCAAATGAACCTTATAAACAAGCATGTGTATTCATTCTAATACCTAATAAAATATATTTTTGACCAAAATTATCCACAGGAGATGGAGAGGGATACTTTATGCTCATCAAAGGATAAATCCATTCAACAAGATGACATCCAGTTGTAAACATTTGCCTTCAAATGTAAGGGTACCCACATTCACAAAAGAAGTAGTAGTAAAGACTAACTCACACACCAAGCCCCACATATTAATAGTGGGTGACATCAATATCACATTCTCACCAATGCAAAGATTATACAGATTGACAATTAACAGATAAATAATGAAGCTAACAGATATTATGCATCAAATGGACTGACCATGTTTTGAAGAACATTTAAGCCAAGCAAAGAAGATAATACCTTTCCTTCAGCACCTCACAGAACATTCTCCAAAATTGTTCATATATTCCATCACAAAGCAAGCCTCAAAGATTAAAAAATAGTAATAACCCCTTGTATTTTATCAGGCCATTATGGACTAAAGCTGTACTCCAACAATAACAGAAATAATAGAAAGCCTAAAAACTCATGTAAATTACATAGACTCGACATATTTCTGGAAACACTACAAAGGGACTACTGTGAAATGATGAAATACAGAAAGATATTAAAGACTTTCTAGAATTCAGTAAATAGAAGGCATAGCAAACCAACATTTATTGAACATGATCGAATCAATGCTAAGTGGAATGTTCAAAGGACTAAGTACCTTCATGAGGAAAATAGAGAGATCTCATACTAACAAAATTAAAGCATACCGAAAATCTCTGGAAAAAAAAGAAGCATGAACACATAAGAGAAGGAGATTGCAGGAAATACTCATACTCAGGACTGAAATCAGTAAGGTAGCAACATAGAGAGCAATACAAAGAGACAATGAAACTGAGAGCTGGCTCTTAAAGAAAATTGACAAGTTATCCACTCCCTTAGCCAAGCTAATGTAAAGGCAGAGATAGTATCCAAATAAACAAAATAAGAATTAAAAATGGGATATAAAAACAGAGCCTAAGGAAATTCAAAGGAATTATTAGTTTTTGCTTCAAATTCTTCTATGTCATAAAATGGAGAATTCAAAAACTGGATGATTTTCCTGATAGATACCACATACCAAAGTTGAATCAAGATCAAGATCTCAATGAAAATACTTCTGTAACCCCTAAGGAGACAGAGTCAGCTATTAAAATTATTCCAACAATGGGTGGAAGATTCCAAGGCCAGATGGTTTTTGTGTAGAATTCTACTAGACATTCAAAGAAGAGTGAATAGCAATAGTCTTTAAACTCTTTCAGAAAATAAAGACAGAAGAGAAATAGGAAACCTCATTCTGTGATGCCAAAGTCACCCTGATAGCTACCCCATACAAAGAAAGAGAATTCCAGTTCAAGTTCTCTTAAAAACATTAATGCACAGAAGACTTAATTAAATACTCACAAACTGAATTCAAGAGCACATCAAAGACATTCATCCACCATGATCATGTAGGTTTCATATCATGAATAAAGTGATAGGTCAACATACAAACATCCATCAATGTAATTCACCACATAAAAAAAAAAAAACTGAAAGAAACAATCAACATGATCTTCTCAATAATGATGAAAATTCCTTTATCATTTCATGATAAAATCTTTGGAGTTATCAGAGATAAAACCCCTGACCTGAACTCAATAATGGCACTATATGGTAACCAGAAAAGCAACGTCACATTAAATGGAGAGTAACTTAAATAATCCATTAAAATCTGGGATGAGACGACTATGTCCATCTGCTTAATATCTGTTTAATATAGTACTTAAGGTTTTAGTTAGAGCAATAAGACTGCTAAAGAGATAAAAGGATTCAAATTAGAAAAGACAAAGTCACAGTGTCATCATGATATGATAGTACATATAAGGGTTGCTGCCTGTAATACAAATGTTGATTATGTTTCTCAAAAATCTCTTTGTACAAGGGGTGTCGGAACATAGATTCTGGGAACCTGCCCCCAGTTGATTCTAAATAGGAAATGAAGATTCCAAAACTTAATAGTTGTTTGGGGGAGGCAGGTAGATGCAGAACTTTAAGATTTCTTCTTAGGATAAGGAGGAGAGGAGGAAAGAGAGGATCAGCCATTCTGGAGAGTATGGAAGAGAAGAGATATATTTTGACTGAGAATAGTGCAATACAGAGAGACATGTAGCTGTCTTTTGAAGGAGCCAGAAGACCATGGCCCAGAAGGCTGCCCAAATGGGCCTAGGACAACCCAGATAAAACAGAATCAGTAAGTAATAACTTGAGGTTATTAGTGGGTAGTAGAGGTTAATGACATGAAGGCTAAGCAATGACCTAGCAATTGTACATATGGCTTAAGGCATATTAAATATAAAAGCTATGTGTGTATCTTATATTTGGGAAGATAAATCACTGGGGCAGGTAGATTCCACTCTTGGGATTTATTGATAATTATTTCTATTTATGTGATCCCCCAAATTCTACCAGAGAACTTGTACAACTGATATCAGTAAAGTGGCTGGATACAAAATCAACTACAAGAATGAGTAGCCCTCTGTGATACCAACAATAGATGGGCTAAGAAACAAAATAGGGAAACAGTACTCTTTACAATAGCTACAAATAATATAAACTATCTTGGCATAACTCTAACAAAGCTAGTAAAAGCTATGACAAGAAATTCAAGTCTCTGAGAAAACAGATTGAAGAACATATCAAAAGATGGAACGATTTCCCATGATCATGAATCAGTATGAACATAGCAAAACTGACCATCTAGGAAAAGCAATGTACAGCTTCAATGAAAATGTCATCAAAATTCCAAACAACATTACAAATTCTGAAAAACCAATTCTCATCTTCATATGGGAAAACATACAAACAAACAAACAAACAAACAGACAGACAGACAGACAAAAACTCCCAGATCAGAGAAAACAGTCCTATACAAGAAAATACATTCTGGAAGTCTTACTATCATTGATTTCAATCTGTACTACAGAATAATAGTAATAATAATTGTATGTTATTGGCATAAAAATAGAGAGGGAAATCAAATGAAATGCCCAGTCATAAGCCTACATACCTACAAACACTTGATGTTCAGAAATAATTATATAATGTTTTGGACCAGTATTTATTTTTTTTGATTATTTGTATTTTATTAATTTCACTTTTCAGACTCTAAGTTACTTGTACAACCTTGTTTATTTTGACACCTTTGAATCAAATTTATGCCTTCAATTTGCACCAATATTTTTATTAGTGAGTTGTTTGACTTAAAATTCTCATGATGACTGGTATTTATTATCCATCTAAAATGTACTATTCAAACAGCATACCACTCTAAAATAATGGTTTTGAGAAATAATGACATATAGATAATGATGATGAATACATTATGATAAACTCATTCGTGCTCATTGATCCACTTTTGTATATGTTAGTATGTGACATTTTCCATCCCAAACAACCTGTAAAAATTTTGAATGTGTTTTTCTTCATTTCTATCTGTGCGATATTTTTAAAGTTATATTTACATTATCTTAGCTATAAAATCTTATTTGCACATCATTATTTACTAATTAATCCTTGAGAGATGGTATGTAATCCTTTTACCAGTTAATGTAAAATTGAGAACTGACTGTATTATTCATTACACGATTTCAGTTGAGGAAATTTTCCTGTAAAGTATAACTTAATTATATTAAATGTTAATAAAAATTCTAGTTATTCATGATTAACATACTGCATTCACACATTTAAATATTTTGAGACTAATTTAAAGACTGAAAGTTAAATAAAAAAAAAACTGCACTCATTCCAAGTGTCTGTGAAGCAATGATAGTATATGTAATCTCAGAGATTTAGATACCGCAGAACATATGAAGGAATGTGGATGCTGGTCATCATAAAGCATTATGTAAACTAATATACAGACAGCATTGAAAATACTTAACTTATGATATGCTAAAATTATTTATTTGCAATTAGATAACTGCAGAAACATCTGTAGAAATATATCTGTAATTTACTCTACCAAAAAATCTGTCAAAAGGAAAAAATAAAATTTTCTTAAGTCAGGCTCCACAATCTAAACATAGGTTATTACTGTTACTTTTGAGAGAGAGCAGATTTCACCTTTCTAAAGGGTTTTGAATTTCTTCGTATAATAAATATCTTCTCATTATAGTGATGATTATGCCCTCTATTGTCTCAGAGAAAAGGGTGCTCACTTAATTCAGAAAGGTGAATGTTCATGCATATTACATGTCCAATTTAGCTTCTAAAATATCACAGTAGGCAACTGTAGATCAAACATACATTGAAAGTGCGGTTTTGATTGTTTTTATTAAAATATGTCTGTATGGCTAAGGTCATAAATGCTGAAGCTGCTAAAATATATGTCAGATTTGAATTTTAAAAGGTAAAGATTTTACTATATAGAGATTGATTCAGCAATGCCCTGGAAAGAGTAATGGATAGTGATTAACATTTTTAATATGGTGGTTGGTCAGGATTTTCAAATTAGTAAATGTAATTAAAGAATTACTACTTAAAATTACACAACTACATATTTTATATATTCCTATTTTACTTTTGTAGAAAACTATTTCTGTGATTTATGTCTACAAATATCATCTTATCAAGGGATTCACTCCACTGCTACAGAAGTGCAATGATTTATTTGTACATAATCTGAACACTAAGTACATAGAGGAAATTTAGAGGGCTGATATATGTTAATAGAGATTACATTCTGAAGCAGGACTTTGTGGTTATATGCATATCTGTTCACTGAATACACAAGGAAAGGGTATTAGAATTTAACATCATTGAGTTTTGAAAAATAAAACAATTACAGTTTGTTCTGCATTGACTTAATCAAGTTATTATTGAATGTTAAATGCACAGATTTCTTAAAAATGTAAATGATAAAAAAAACTGCACATGATTTGGCATCACTGGTAGTCAAAATGAAGCTGTTGTGCCAGTTAGAAGCATCTAATTTTTATGAAAGGAATATTTGTGCTTTCTGAATGTATTTACACAGCCATTTCTTTATAAATATGGCATCTTTGAGGAAGAAACATAAGCTATCAACCATGAAAATGCACATATTCACTTACTTCTTCTCCTTTATTTTATTTTTTTCCAAGATAATTTGAAAGATAAGTTATTTCTGCAAATTTCTCCATAAAGCAGGTACTACATATAGACTTTGGAATTTTAAATATTTTTGAAATATATTCAATATATTTTAAAAGGGATAAAAGTATAGTTACTGTTATGACAACATTAGCAACTATTCTCTACATGTGAGACAGCAGTACAATGACAAATTTATTAGGTATGAAGTAAGATTCTAGATGGATTTACAGAGTAGTTTTACCAGTTTAAAATAGAGGAATGTTTCACTTGCTCCAGTTCCTTGCCACCATTTATTGTCACTTGAGTTTGTAATCATAGCCATTCTGAAGAGTATAATTTAGAATCTCAGAATTGTTTTGGTTTTCATTTCGCTGATGAAAAAGCATGTTGAACATTTGTTGAAATGACTGTCAGACATTTGAGATTCCTTTGTTTTTAATTCTTTGTTTAGTTCTGTACCACATTTTTTAAATTGGTTTACTTGATTTTATGGAGTCTAACTTCTTGCGTTCTTTAAATTTTTTTGATATTAGCCCCATATAAGATGTAGGATTAGTGAAGATCTTATCCTAACATATAGGTTGCCATTTTGCCTATTGATAGTGTCCTTTGTCTTACAAAATATTTTTAGTATTATGAGGTCACATTTGTCAATTTTTTATCTTAGACCCTAAGCCACTGGTGTTATTTCAGGAAATTTTCCCTTTGTCAATACATACGAAGCTATTTCTTTCTCTTTTAATAGATTTACTGTGTCAGGTTTTATGTGGAGGTCCGCGATAAACCTGGACAGGAGCTTTGTACATAGTAATAAATATTTATCAATGTGCATTCTTCTACATGCAGATATCCAATTTGAATACTACCATTTGCATTTTCTTTATTTTCTCCATAGTATCATGTGGTTATTTTATAAACAAAATCAAGTGTTTGTAGGTATGTAGGCTTGTTACTGGCATTCCGTTTGATTTCCCTGTTTAATTTTATGGCAATAACATATGATTCTTATTACTATTACTCTGTATTACAGTTTGAAATCAGGGATGGTGAGACTTTCAGAATATATTTTCTTGTATAGGACTGTTTTCTATGATCTGGGAGTTTTTGTCTGTCTGTCTGTGGGTTTAATTGTTTGTTTGTTTGTTTTCCCATATGAAGATGAGAATTGATTTTTCCTAATTTGTAATGTATTGGAATTTTGATGCCATTTTCATTGAAGCTGTACATTGTTTTCTAAGATGGTCAGTTTTACTATATTCATACTGATTCATGATCATGGGAAATTGTTCTATCTTTTGATATGCTCTCCAATTTCTTTTCTCAAAGACTTGAATTTCTTGTCATAGCTTTCACTAGCTTTGTTAGAGTTACACCAAGATAGTTTATATTACTTATGGCTATTGTAAAGGGTACTGTTTCCATATATATATATATTTGTTTCTTAGCCTATTTATCATCGGTATCACAAAGGGCTACTCATTCTTTTAGTTAATTTTATATATAGCCACTTTGTTGATATTGGTTATACAAGTGCTATGGTAGAATTTGGGGGATCACTTATGTAGAAATAATTATCAATAAATCCCAACAGTGGGATTTACCTGCCCCAGTGGTTTATATTCCCAAATACAAGATACACACATAGCCTTTATATTTTAATATGCTTTAAGCCATATATACAATTGATAGGCCATTGCCTATCCTCCATGTCATTAACCTCTACTACCCACCAGTAACCTCAAGTTATTATTTAATAATTCTGTTTTATCTTGGCTGCCCTAGGCCCAGTTGGGTAGCCTTCTGGGATATGTTCTTCTGACTCCTTCACAAGGGTGCTATGTGTCTCTCTCTATTGTAGTATTCTCAGGCAAAATGTGTCTCTTCTCCTCCACTCTCTGTCAGGATGGCATATCCTTTCTTTCCTCTTCTCCTCCCTATCCTAAGACAGGGAACCCTAGAGTTCTGCATCTGTTTGCTTCCCCTACCCAACTATTAGTTGTTGGCATCTTTATTTACCAATTAGAATCAACTGGGGCAGGTTCCCAATATCTGCGTTCAGACACTTTAGTACTATGAGTTTTTTGAGGATCATAATCAATATTTGTATTATAAGCAGCAACACTTATATATACTGTCATATCATCTGTGAATATTCATACTGTGACTTTGTCTTTTCTAATTTGAATCCTTCTATCTCTTTAGTTGTCTTATTGCTCTAGTTAAAACTTTAAGTACAATATTGAACAGATATTTAGAAAATGGACATAATTTCCTTGTACCAGATTTTAGTGGAGTTGTTTAAGTTTCTCTCCATTTAATGTGATACTGCCTATCATGTTACCATACAGTGCCTTTATTGAGTTTAGGTCTAGGACTTGTATCTCTGATCACTCCAAGGCTTCTATTATGAAATGCTAAAGGAATTTTCAGCATTACTGAGAATATCATGTGGATTTTGTCTTTCAGTTTGTTTATGTGGTGAATTACATTAATGGATTTTTATATGTTGACCTATCATTTTATCCCTGATATGAAACCTACATGCTTACTTATGAGCTGATGTCTTTGATGTACTATTGGATTCAGTTTGTAAGTATTTAATTAAGTCTTTGTGCATCAATGTTTTTAAAAGAAATTGTACTGGAATTCTCTTTCTTTTTGTGGTGTAGGTGTAAGGGTGACTTTGGCATCATAGAATGAGATTGCCTATGTCTCTTCTGTTCTTATTTTCTGAAGAGTTTAAAGACTATTGCCATTCACTCTTCTTTGAATGTCTTGTAGAATTCTGCACAAAAACCATCTGGCCTTGGGATCTTCCACCCATTATTGGAAGGATTTTAATGTCTGATTCTATTTCTTTGGGATTACAGAAGTATTTTCATTGAGTACTTGATTTTGATTGGAATTTGGTAAGTGGTTCTTTCAAGAAAATCATCCATTTATTTTAAAATTATTCATTTTGTGAAATGGAGGAATTTGAAGCAAGAACTGATAATTCCTTTGAATTTCCTTAGGTTCTGTTTTTCTATCTCATTTTTAACTCTTATTTTGTATATTTGGATACTATCTCTGCCTTTAAGTTAGTTTGGCTAAGGAATTGGATAACTTGTTGATTTTCTTTAAGAACCAACTCTCAGTTTCATTGACTCCTTGTTTTGTTTTCTTTGTTGCTAACTTACTGATTTCAGGCCTGAGTATGAGTATTTCCTGTGATCTCCTTCTCTTATGTGTCCATGCTTCTTTTTTTCCAGAGATTTTCTGTATTCTTTAAAATTTTTAGTATGAGATCTCTCTATTTTCCTCATGAAGGTACTTTGTCCTTTGAACATTCCTCTTAGCATTGATTCCATCATGTCCACTAAATTTTGGTATGCTATGCCTTCTATTCATTCTTACTGTATTTCATCATTTCACAGTAATCCCTTTGTAGTGTTCCCAGGAATTTGTTGAGTCTATGTAATTTACATGAGTTTTTAGGCTTTCTATTGTTTCTGTTTTTGTTAGAGTACAGCTTTAGTTCATGATGACCTGATAAATACAAGAGGTTAGGTTATTTCTGTTTTTTAATCTTTGAGGCTTGCTTTTAAATGAAACATATGAGCAATTTTGGAAAATGTTCTGTTAGGTGCTGAGGAAAATGTATAATCTTTTTTGTTTGCCTGAAATGTTCTGCAGATATATGGTCAGTCCATTTAATGGATAATATCTGTTAGCTCCATTATTTATCTATTTATTGTCAATCTGTACAATCTTTCTACTGGTGAGATTATGATATTGATGTCACCCACTATTAATATGTGGGGCTTGGTGTGTGATTTAAGCTTTAGTAATATTTCTTTTACGAATGTGGGTGCCCCTACATTTGAGGCAAAAAATGTTTACAACTGAAATGTCATCTTGGTGGATGAATTTATCTTTTGAAGGGTATAAAGTGCTCTTCTCCATCTCCTGTGGTTAATTTTTGGTTAATAGTTTATTTTATTACATATTAGAATGAATACACAAGCTTGGTTGTAAGGCCCATTTGTTGCCCTGGTGTTGGCTGCATGCTCCTGACTCTGAGAGGATTTCTCTGGGTGGCCAGCAGATCTAAGGAAGTAGTATGCTGCTAACCTTTGCTGCCTGTGCCCCAGTTGGAACTAAATGTTCCCAAAGTACCATAGGCCTCCTTGTGAGAAGAGCCAGAGTTTGAGACTCAATTGTTGGTAGAGGACAGAGGGCAGGTAATCTCTGCTTCTCCATCCCATGTGGACCAGATGTGTAGGGAATTGGTGGTAAAAGGTCTAATTTGGATTTTCTTGGGAACTGGCTGTGCTTCTCAGGAAGGAGAATCTGGAAGGTGATAGAGTTAAAGGAAATGAATGTAGAGTGTACAGCTCATCTCTGCCTGCTAACGATTTCTTGACAATTTGCCAAACAAATTTGATATTAGTGTTCTTTCTTACCATCCTGTATTGACCTTTAATCCCCTTCTCATTTGGGACATGCATATGCATTTTTCTGATACCTTCTTCATATTATTTGTATTCTAGCATTCTTATCCACACACATACAACCATAGTCTATGAATTCTTTCCTGAACTCAGCAGTATCTCCATCCAATGTATACTCACATTTGAAGATTTTCAACTAGGAATTTCAGATAAGAAAGAATAAGTGGCATTTGTGTCTGTAGCCTTGGGTTTCGTTCCTCAATATGATCTTTTTTGGTTTGGGTTATCTGCAAATTTCATGACTTCACTTAATTTTCTTTATAGCTGAATGGTATCCCATTTTGTATGTGTATTATGTTTTCTTTATTTATCTGTAGAGGGCCATTTAGGTTGTGCTTAATTCCTAGCATGTGTACAAAAAGAATGAGAATGATCACGGGTGAGCAATTACTGATAAAATAGTATGTCAAATCCTCTAGGCATTTGCCAATGATTAGTATTATAGCTGGGACATAATGTAGATTTATTTTAAAAAAAAATTGAGGATATCATATACTCATTTCCAGAGTGGCTGCTTCGGTTCAGATAGCAACTAAAAGTTCACCTTTCCCATAAACTTGCTATCATTTCTTTGTTTTGTTGATCTTTGTTATTCCTATTGGAGTTCAGTCAAGCTAATATTACTGTAATATCCAAAGAAGGTAATTATAAAACAACAACAACAACAACAACAACAAACTATGAACCAATATTAAAGAAGAAGACACATACCCAAATGTGAAATAAAATACTAGCTAGCTGAATATAGATACACATCATGAAGGTCATCAACCAGGATCACATTATCTTTAATCTGTAAATTAGGGAACTATTTACTAAATGTAATTCAGTAAATATACTAAGTCACATAAATAGATTAGAGGACAAATTTCACATAATCATCTAAAAAGTTGAATGAAAGTTTTGAAAAATACAACAAGCTGTCATGAAAGAAATCTTAAAGAGAGTTGGACTAAAGACCATTGATCATCTCAGTCCACACAATGCTAAATGGAGAGAAAGGCATTATTAAAAGCAGGAGTGAGAGAAGATTCTCCACTGTTGTCATTCTCCTTTAATATTTTAAAATTAATTTTTGTGCTTGTGATATTATAATCTACTTACTTGAGTCTCCTCCTTTCTTTCCAACTTCTAAACACTCCCTTGTATTTATTCCATGCATATACAGAGCATACACACACACACACACATATACACACACACACAGAACATATATCACAGGGCAAATTTTAAAACAATCAACTGTAGGCTGATTTGAAAAAAATCAACTTAGATTTTTCAAATTCTACTTTAATAAGGAATCTTTTTTAAAGATTTATTTATTTACTTTATGTCTATGAGTACACTGTAGCTGTACTGATGATTGTGAACCATCATGTGTTTGCTGGGAATTTTAATTCAGGGCCTCTACTTTCTCTGGTCAGCTCCTGCCTTAAAGACTTATTTATTGTTATATCTAAGTACACTGTAGCTGTCTCTAGACATACCAAAAGAGGGCATCAGATCTCATTATGAATGTTTGTGAGCCACCTTGTGGCTGCTGAGATTTGAACTTAGGGCATTCAGAAGAGCTGTCTGTGCTCTTAATTGCTGAGCCATCTCTCCAGCCTCAAATCTTAAATTCTTTAATTTCACTTCTTGCCTACAGCACAATGGAGGTAGTGAAAAGGAAAAGTAAATAGGGCAAGAGAGAATGTAAAACTGTTCCAAAGTCATTCTTCTGGGCAATTCCAATCTTCATTGTCTGGATATAAGCAGTTCAGTTCACATAATGATAGAGCAATCCACTTGCAAACTCCATTCATGAATCAGCAAGGGAAATTTGAGCCAAAAGAAACTGCCACTCTCTGCCATCTGCGTGAGCCATGGAAGCAGAATGAAGCTGCTGAAATACCCTGAGTTCCTTCATTAGTTTCTCTTTATAAAATCACAAAAAATGATGATCAAGGAAGGAGGCAAGGCTAACAAATGCTACAATATTATCCACGGTCTGTTGCAGTATACTTATACACTTTCTAAATAATAGATGTCCTCTCAAGCAACCACTTAGCAAAACATCACATGCTCTTTTCTAGTCAGCTTCCACAAAAAAAGTCACATGACTCTTCTTAGCAAAACATCCTCCTGTGTGATTGCTTAAGCAAAAACATCTTCTCATGTCTGTGTCACGGAATCATTTTCTCATATATATCTTATAAGTCATTTTTCAGAAAAACATTACATGGCACAACTGAGTCTCCAAATAAACCTAAAAGTTCCATTTCAATCAACATTTTTGAGAAAGTGATAGTTTACCCAAAAATTGAGAAAAATTACTAACTTCTCTCTGCATCACCAGCAAACATACAATGAAGGAGATCACACACAAACCCACACACACATACTCTTCAATTTAAAAAAGCATCAAAGACAATAAAATACTGTTGAACAAACCTAACCAAAAAATAAAGCTCTAGAGTAAAAATTTCACATCTTTGAACAAAGAGATTGAGGAAGAAAATAGTAAAGAGAAAGACACCACTTATTCATTGATTGGTAGATTTTAAGTTGTGAAAATGAACAGTAAACTATAACAAAGATTAAAGATAACAAGTAATAGTAAGAATAGTGAAGGCAACTAATCTTTCTGTCATATGGTAGGAATATAAATTATTGCAATGATTATGGAATGCTTAGTGGATTTTACTCAAAAAATGAAAGACACAGATAGTCTCACTAAGAAAACAGCCACTAATAATAGCCACAGTCTGAAATGTATACTGTGGTCAACTAGCACTGGGGTTTCCATGTTAGTTGCTACATTATTGATAGAAATGAATGAAGGATACTGTAAGCATCCATAAATTTGGAAATGTTTGAAAAAAATTTAAACTCATAATACAGTTAGTTCAATTGAAGTAATATTTTTCTCTGAAGATTGATGAAATGCATAGTGTTATCAATCAAATAACTAATTTATTTTATGTCTATTGTCATTAGGATATGTGTGTATGCATATGTTTCTGCGTTTGTGTCAGTAAATGGTAGGTGCTTTTGCTTATTGGTTGAGGTCAGAAGAATCCATAGAGTATTCTGCAGTGGTAGTTACAGGTATCTGTAAGCTGTCCAACATAAAAAGAAACTGGACTTAAATACTCTGGAAAGTTAGGGAGTATACTAAACACCTGGGCCATCTCTCCAGTCCATACTTTCTTTATGAATATATTTATTAAAATGCATCCATGTATATATAAGTAAAAATTATACAATGACTTAATAGTATCTTAAAAACACTTAAACTTTATACTTGAGTGAATAAAGGACTGGCATATATGTGTCTATGATCTCATAATTTTGTATAATATGATATTATAAGTAGTATCCCATTCAGTGGGAATTAAAGACAATGATTTTAGTTTAATTCATCTGTATCAGTTTATTATTTTTTTTATAAAATTCATGTACATGAATGTATCATTATGGTAGAAGAAAACATCCTTCTGCTAGTGTATCCACTCTGATCATATTTGAAGTCTATGGCACAAAAGAAGTAAATAAACCTCAGACCAGAACGGCCCATGTGCCAGAAGCCCAAGAGTGGCTTTCAGAGCAGTTAAAAATATTGTATTGAATATTAACATTATCTGGTGCTAGAATATCTTCAAGCACAGGAGTATGTGTATAAAACTGAGAAAAATACATTAGGCATTCCATAGAAGGCACACAGTATCTAAGGTAGCTACGCATAGCATAGTTGAAGTCACAGAAGTGTAAACTTAGTCACAGTCTTATATTTTGTTTTAAACGATTTACTTTAAAATATTTGAAATTTGTATAGTGTTGGACCACATTCTGCTCCACTGCTGGCATGTAGAATATGCTACTAGGGCAGAAGAATGCAGAGAAGCTAGACTGTGTTTCCCCAAACAGCTGCTATTGGGTGCTGGGGTATCAATGGCTCCAAGACACTGCTCAAAGAGTGGAAAAACGCAATACAAGATATGGCAGGCCAAAGTTGTGTTTCTCTAGCTTCTAGGTCTCTATTTGCCATGGGAGAAGCTCAGTGAGAAGTTAGGAACAAAGTGCCATGGGCCAATGAAAAGGCTGTGGCCATTGAAGGCCTGTGGACTGAGGACAATGATATGTAGGGCCAGAGAAATGCGGAACTCTACCTAAACTCGTCAGATAGCATAGTTGCACTTGAGAAGCCACGTATGGGACATTTAGGTTGTGGATCTGTAAGCAGAAGTCTTCAACATGCTTCCCATGGTGGGAGACAATCTTCGGTTCCAAACTTTATTGCTTGTTCATTGTGGAAAATGGATAGATACCAACTTCTCAGGGTGGACCACATATTAAATACCATTTGCAGGGAGGGATGTCCAGGAGGGGAATCATATTGGCTGAAACCTCAAGGCTTCTAGATACCTCATTATCATGGAGAAATCTGCTTTGGGCTATGTGACCACCATGCAGAATGTGGACATGTGTTACAGCTAGGAATCTATCAGTTAGAAGGAAGATTTCTACCTTCTCAGATGGATGTCCAGGTACCAGGACTCAGACCCACTCTACCTAATTAAGATTCCTGGCATGGTCTATTGTTCCACAGTGTAGTTTGATATTTTGCTTCTATAAATTATGTTCTGTTGAATTCATCTATTGAACTAGCATAGTTTCCCTTATACAGTCCTCATTCAGAAAAATAAAATAATCTTACTTTGCAAAGTAGCACACTGGAAAGAAGAGTGTATTGAGTTTTTCATTTGTAATACTATACTCTTCAAGTCAGTCCACTATTGGCTAAGAATTTAAGTTATTTGAATGCCACTTGATTTAAAGTAGTATTTCCCTTTTCTCTCTCTCTTTCCTCTCCTCCCCTTTCTTTTTCTTTCTCTTCTTCCCGTGTGTGTGTGTGTGTGTGTGTGTGTGTGTGTGTGTGTGTGTTAGACAGAACTGGCTGACCTTGGGTAATCCAAGTACACGAAAAAATTGAAATATTTCTTATATTTAAACTCCAGCTTCCATCAAATAATTCTAGGTAAAAGTAACTTCTGATGTCAGACATACACCGCTTTAAAATGTATATAATTCAAAACTAAATTTTAAAAAATGTGTAGTGTTCACTAGCATTCCAGAATGAACTTAAACCTTCATGGATACTGGTTTCTACTTATTAATTTCAAACTAAATATAACTTAATGATATTTCTGGTTCCATTTAACTTATTTGTTTGAGTTTCATCCTTAGTAATATACAATCACTAAAATCTTTGCATTTTAATAGATCACACATAAATTATACTTGAAAAATATGTATCTTTTCAGAATGCAATAGCCCCAACATAAAATATTCCTCATTGTTTCAGAGAAATTTTATATAGAATGCATAGTTAAATATTTTATATTTGCTTTAGTGCTCTCCCCCTTCCCCGTTGTATTATGGTGCTAAATATAGTGCAAAATTAGGGCATATTTTCTTCTAGAGAAGCGTTCTGATACTGAATTAACTTCTTCATTGTAATTAACACACACACACACAAACACACACACACACACAAACACAGAGTTTACTTAATAATTGAATTGCTATTATAATATGGAAATTAAACAGAAAAGCATCCTAGGAAAACATGCTGAATAGTTATTATTTTGTAATAGAAATCCTCTGGCACAAGAATAATAAAACAGAACAACACCTGCAAATAATTTGAAGACAATATTCTGTTGATACAATTCTCTATTGATATCCCAAATTAATAAGACTAGATGAGAACATCTGCATAAAAATATATAAATGTAGAAATAAAAGCTGGGATAAAAAAAGCTGAGATCAGATCCATACAGTCTAGAGGTTACCTCTACAGTAAATTTCAGATTTTTGACTTCACGTTTTCTTCATTTGTACAATTCTGGAAATAGGATAAAATATATAGTGTGACTATTACATGTCTGTTGATCACTAGATGGCAGTAGAGGTATAACTCTGAGGCTCTTAGAGAAGCAGGAGACACAGGAGATGAAGAGCATTTGACAGCTTCTTTTCAAAGGTTAGCTTCTCGGAACACACTTCCTATCCAAAGAAATCACTGCAAAATATAAGAAAAGAGAAATTTCCTATGTCAATAATATAGTAAGAAATACTTTCAAATAGTAACTTCAAATATTTCATCAAGCTACACAGTAAGTACCGTTCTGTTTAAAAATCACAAAGAAAGAAAAAAGTGTCCCTACAACTTGTAAAATCAAGGAAAAGAGCATCAAAGAAAATAAAAAAGCATTTTTTCTACCTTCATTTAATAAACAGGTATACGCAGACATGCATGAACATGTCAACAAGCATACACTTATGCATGCATACATAAACATTCACAAACAAACATTCATACAGAAGCATACACACATCTCACAGACATACACAGTCAATAGTTAGCAAAGTATAACACTAGTTAACAGTCTCCAGTCAGTTTGTAAGGAGAGCTTTGTGTGTATCTCCAATTAGTAGATTGCAAGGCAAACAATAAGGAAGAAAGAAAATATCACTCTTCAATAATTGGTGATAATTATATTGACTATAATCCCACTAGCTTTTTTTTTCATGCTTTGTTAAAAACCATTTTTCTGACATGATCTTTCCAGACTATCATTTCCCTGTCTTCGCCTTCTCCCAGATCCTTCCCGCCTCCCCTCCAGTTTCAACTTTTAACATCTTTTGCTGGAAAACAATACAGACTTCTAAAGGAAAATAATAAAATATATCATAATAAGACAATACAAACTGAGGTAGAGGTGAATTTAGCCTAACTTCTTTTGTGGCTAGAGTGGATTGGTAGGTCAGTGGTTTGCCATCAAGGGAAAGAAACTTTGTTTTACAACTGATTGAGTTTTAGGTTTGACAGAGATTATGATGACTTGGAAATACTATTCTAGAACTCATCTCATGGACAATATAGAAGCATGATTATTTCTCAAGGCATAAAAATCGTAAAAAATATAACTTTCTTAATGATGTGAAAGGAATTCAGGGCAAATGTGGCATGCTGATGGTAGTGATGAATCTTAGCTGCTCAAAATTGTTCATTTATTTTATTCAGTGTAAAGAAGCCTTTGTAACATAAACACAATTTCTGCTCTATCTCCCAAGTGTCAGTTTAATTAGCATTCATAAATATCATATCAGAAAGATCATTCTTAGAATATCCATTTGTAAGGAAAGAATACTGAGGTGAATAGCATTCATCTGGAATTTAGACTTTGTAATATTATTTTGATGTCTGGGTCACTTGTACCAGATTTAACAGCTATAGAGCAATATAAGTGGTAAAAGGAAAGGGAAACATATGCTAAAGATCAGCCACATTGCTCTCCATAGAAATCAGTAGGATAATAAAGTCTTTCTCAAGCAGGTGACAAAATGATTAGGAGTTTAAAATAAGGAAGGAATAAGAAAAGTATGGACATAACGGAGTGAGCTAAGGTTAAACATATGTCTTGTATACATAGACAAGTAATTTTAAAATAATGTAGAAACGGTAAACAATGTAAGATAGAGCAGATGATGGCCTTGTGGGACGTCAGTGGGTGGAGAGGCCCTTGGTCCTGTGAAGGCTCAATGCCCCAGTGTAGGGGAATGCCAGGTGAGAGAAACAAGAGTGGGTGAGTTAGTGAGCAGGGAGAGGACACATGATATAGCCGGATTTCGGAGGGGAAACAACAAAAGGGGATAACATTTGAAATGTAAATAAAGAAAACATCCAATAAAAAAGAACGAAAGCAACTGATGTGACAAATGAATTCAAAGTACCCCTCTACTGAAGTGTCCTTTAAATGCACTTTGTTGACTTTACAGAAAATTTACCAAAGCTTTTTGTACATGGGCCAATATTCATCCATAATGAAGAGGACTGTGGTTGAAAGAAATACTGTCTTGAACACACAAAATCCTTCCTACATGGTGTTTGTTCATTGCTTACCCAAAAGTAAATCAGAAAGTTGGAAATGATAAACAGGTCAAACTTAATAAAAATGAGTCAAGGCAATGAAAATTTTGTAAAAGACTTGGGAAGGGAATCTGTAGAATAAAAAGTAATATCAAGCAACAATGTTTCATTCGAAAGGAAATGCTGGATTGTATTTTAAATAATATGAGTTTGAAGATGAATATCAATTTCCAAATCAGACATCTTAAAGAGAAACCGGAGCGAAATATCAATACTAAATTCATTAAAGGCCGACAATCCTCAAACAATATATGAGGCTTATAGGGTTTCTTGTACTCACTGAATAAAAAAGTAATTTGTATTTAAAGACCATTCATTTCTCATTCTTTTCAATTCCATTGTACCAAAGTATTAATAAAAGTGTTTCACTAGATGAGTGGTATTCATAGAAAGAAGGTCGTTTTTTTTGTTTTGTTTTGTTTTTTGTTTTTTGTTGTTGTTGTTTTAAGATTCTAAAAGACAACCACAAGGAGAGGAGAAAGGTTAACATAGGATTCAGTAAATGTGAGAAATGGTACAATGCTATGGAATTACATAATAGGGCTTTTAATGGCTGATTTGGTAAGGACAATTACCTGCCACACAAAGGAACTTGAGCTCAAATGCTTAGAATCCTGTGAAAAGTAGGTCACAAAGCTCCTAACAGCTGGCTTTGGTCAGGAAGAAAGAAAGGACATTTTCAAGGGTTCATTAATCAGTCATCTTTGTCAAGAGGATGAGATATAAGTTCAAGAAGAGTCTGTGTCTCAAAAGATACAGTGGTAAGTAGCTGAAGAAGTCACTTGATATAGACTTCTGGACTCTACAAGAACATGTGTACATTTGCTTGTGGATATATACAACCTTGCAAACATAGCAACACCGACTTGCATATATATTTGTTATCTGTTAGTCTAAAAATATGATTGCAGAGGTAATAGTAATATTCAGAATTGGTGCATGTAATATTTAATGAAAAGGGTTTAGCTTATCCTTTCTTACATAGTTCTAAAAGAATTGCTACATAAATTATCAAATACACACATACATACATACATACACACACCATGTATACATATATATGTTTGGTAATTGTCACATAGCAGTTCTTGAAAAAATAAGAAAAGCTAAGCTTAACTCTTTTTATGAACTTGTTATACGTACCAATTTAAAATATTACTTCTGCAATCATATTTTTAGACTAACAGATAATGTTCATATCCCACATCTGCTTGTAATACCAGCCTGTCCAATACAAGAACCTTCAAGCAGATTCCAAAAACAAACAAACAAACAAACAAAAATCAAAACAAAATGAACACAACTGATCTTGCTAGATGCAATGTTTAATTCCTTCACTTGAATATCTAATAATACATTCTCAAGACAATAATTTATAAATTTTTTGTTGAATCTGAGCTGTTAAATTATATACCCCAAGATGATGGAGAGGACAGAAGCATAAGAACTTTCTCAAGGATGGTTATGTAAGATTAGAGGCAAATGCTGCAACCAGGGAAGGATGCATCACAGACCCATCTAAGCTTGGAGTGACATGACTTGGCATCTTTGGACCAGTATTCCCTCAATTTCCCTCATTTCTCTCTTGTGAAATATTAATACATATTGTGTGCCATTAAATGTTCAAATGGTGTACTTTATGTTTAGATTTTTCCAAGGTTTATAATTATAAGATTGATTTCAGTTTCAGTGAACTTTTCAACACTCTTAAGACTACAAAGATATTAAGAAGACATTTAAATTAGACTGAATTATTTTTTTTTATCATGAAAATGTGCTGAGTCTATAGGAACCAGGAAATGAATGTAGTAGTTTGAATGAGAATGTTTGTTCACTGTAGGCTGAAATATTTGTACGGTTGGTTCCCAGTTGTTGGCTCTATATGCAAAGGCTTAGGTGGTTGGCCTTGCTTGGTGAAATACATAAATGAAGGTAGGCTTTGAGTATTTATGCACTCAAATCTATTCTTTATCTACTTCACGCTTGGGGTTAAGATTATAAGCACTCTGCTTCCAAATGCAGTTGCTATGTCTCCTGCTTGCTGCCAGCCTTCACTATCAAGAATGACTCTTATTCCTCTGGGTACTATAACCTGAAATAAATTCTTCCTTTCCTAAGTTGCCTTTGGTCACAGAAACAGAAAAGTAACTATTACATATGTCAGTAAGTCTGATGGATGTTTTCAGATTTGGCCATCAGCTGTATTGTTTATAGTTATAACCACATTAATTAGTATATTAATTCATAGTAATTAGGACCATACAAATCAATGAATAAATCTAATTCTTAAATATATAAATGCATGCCCATAGCAGTAAGCTTTAAAGTTTGGTAATTTTTATAATAAAGTGATGCAAATTTCATTATTCTGATTTTAACAGAGAGAAGTAAAAATACTTGTATATGATTAATTTTGTATGTATAAGAGTTAGTTTGTTGACAACAATACTTTCAGGAAGGAAAAGTTTATTCAGGGTAAGTCCGGTTCTGCTGGGAAAGCCTTGCTACAGTCAAGGAACTGAGAAGAAAAATGCTGATGCTCATTTCACTTTCTCTTTTTTATTGTTGTCCACCTAATTTGGCACTATTTAGAAACTCTTACACATAGATACTGGCTGCTTATCTTCACCCCCATTTCAAAGTGATACCTTACACATGGCTAAATCATGACAAGAGTATTATAAGAGGCAGTAGTTGTATTTTATCTACATTGGTCTAGCATTACACCAAGGTAATATTCAGATATTGCACATTACCTTATCTGTGTATTTACCATGATATTGATGATATTGATGGTGTGATATACTATTTAATGCTATTTCATTATTGTATATCTATAGCATAACTTGGAACCTGTGATGATAATGCTTCATCAACAATTTTATTACTAAGGATTACTTTTGTTATGTAGATTGTTTATATTTTTAATTTGAAATTCAAGGTTTTTGCATTTAGTTCTGTGAAAAGTTGCATTGGAAATTTGATGAGCATTATACAGAATCTGTAAATAAATTTTGGTAAGATGGTCAATGTTCTTGCAATTCCATAATCATGAGAGGTCTTTCCCTTTTCTATTGTCTTGTTGAATATATACATGTGAATATATATATGTATATATATATATATATATATATACATACACACATACATATATATATATATATATATGTACATACACACACAGACATATATATATATATGGAATAATTTACATTTATTCCAAGTCCCCCAGAGGTTATTCTGAGTAATAGTTTCTTTTATTTTTTCATTATGTTTGTCTTTTGTATACAGGAAGGATACTGATTTTTGTGTGTTAATGTTATATCTTGTTTCATTGCTATATATGTCTAAAAAGGGGTGTGTAACCTGTGAGTAATGACCCATTTAAGGTGGTCCAATGATCTGTAAATAGAGTTGCATAACAATCTGCCTAAAGATAATGAAGTTATGACTCATAACAGTAGCAAATAAAGGTACAATACCCTTAGTAATCAAGGAAATGTGAATCAAAACCCCTCTGAGCTTCTACCTTACACCTGCAACAGTGACAATGATGAAAAATTCAAGTGATGGCACATGCTGTAGAGGAAGTGGAGCAGGGGGAACAATCTTTCCTTGCAGTTAGCAGTGAAAATCTGTAATCTGCTTTGGAAATTAATCTTGCATTTTCTCAGAAAATTGGAATAGTTCTAGCTCAAGACTCTACTATACCACTTCTGGGCATATACCCAATAGATGTTGTACCATACTACAAGTACACCTGCTCAGCTGTGTTCCTAATAGCTTTAATAGTAATACTACATGTCCCTCAACTGAAAAATGGAGAGATAAAATGTGGTATATTTACACAATGAAATGCTGCTAAGCTATTAAAAATAAAGACTTCAGGAGATTTGCAGGCAAAATAGATGGTACAAAATAATATTATTCTTAGTGAGTTAATATAAACTCCAAAAGGCATTCATCATTATATGTTTGTGGATATTACCCATAAATTACAGGACAAGTATGCTACAAACCACAGATGCAAAAGAAGCTACTTAACAAGGAGGGTCCAAAGAAAGATTCTTGAATCCTATTCAGAGGGGGGCATAAAATAGAAATTGGAAGTGGATGAAGAGAGGGAAATATGTGGGAGAGACAGGATGATGATAGGGTTGGGGATCAGATGGGGGTAGAGCAGGGTGTGTGGTGACAGGGCTTTGAAAGACAGTAAAAACAGTCTTTCCAAATGTGGGCATAGTGACTGAGAAATATATTCAACTGTTTGATATTCTTAACAATTAGTGAATTTAAAAACATGAATCTCAAGTGCAGAAGAAACCATTGAAAACATGGACACAATAGTCAAAGAAAACACAAAAAGCAAAAAGCTCCTAACTCAAAACATCCAGGAAATCCAGGACACAATGAGAAGACCAAATGTAAGGATAAGTACTGAACAGAATGAAGACTCCCAACCCAACATAAAGGGCCAGTAAATATCTTCAACAAAATTATAGAAGAAAATATTCCTAACCTATAGAAAGAGATGACCATGAACATACAAGAAGCCTTCAGAACTCCAAAGAGACTCTACCAGAAAAAAAATTCCTCCTGTAACAATACAAAAGAAATTTCTCCATAACAATCAAAATACCAAATGCCCTAAACAAAGAACAAATAGTAAAAGCAGGAGGGAATAAGTCAAGTAACATACACAGGCAGACCTATCAAAATTACACCAGACTTCTCACCAGAGACTGTGAAAGCTAGAAGATCCTGGGCAGATGTCATACAGACTCTAAGCAAATACAAATGCCAGCCCAGGCTACTATATGCAGCAAAATATTCAATTACTATAGATGAAGAAAACATGTTATTCTATGACAAAAACAAATTTACACAATATTTTCCACAAATCCAATCCTACAAAGAATAATGGATGAATGTAGCTTCACAAGGAGCAAAGCTGCACCCTAGAAAAAGGAAGAAAGTAAACTTTCAATAAACCCACACAAACATGGAAGAAGAATCACCTCTTAATATCTCTTAATATGAAAATAATTGTTACTAACATAGGCTAATCAGTTGAAATAAAAAATATGAGGAAATAGAAATTTGTTGGCTGTTACACAGGGGTCTCTTTAATTTGGTAATTGGAGAAATATGTCCAATATTGTACAATCCATACAAACTTTCTGCTTGTTTGTACATGACAGTGCATTGCTGTGTACCACATAATGGTCTTGAAATCATGATTCTCCTATCTCCGTGTTTCTATTAGTAGGATTGCTTATTTGATGTTTTTATACTATATTATGTTTTTCTGAACAGCTTATGTATTTCAAAATTATTTAAACATCCAAAAGAAACATAGACAATAATTTGGGAGGTGGCTTGTAAGATAATAACAACAGTGTGACTGAATGTTTTACTTAGCATTTATAATTATTGTATAAATTTTAAAGAAGATGATCTCATAAGTTACTCTTTTTCTGAGATGAATGCTTTCAAAATCATCACAACCAATGAACCAAAATCCCACATAATGTTTGTGCCACCCTCTAAGCAGAGCCATTGTTCATTGAAACAGTTGGTGAATGATTTCATGGCCAGACCATCTTAACATACACCATTTCTTAAATGAATGTAACCTATTCCCTGCGTACTGAGAATGATGACAACCACTCAAGGCCAATAGTTTTGACCATAGCAAGAAAACTGTATTCAAATTATTGTGCCCACAGTCCATTCCTTAATGCAGCAGAACAGTCAACTCTTAGCTTAGCTACTAGGGTGGTAAAACCCTTTGGTGATGTAAGGGACTTTGAAGTGCAGCCTTATTACAATGAAATCCAAGGTCGAAAATTGTTCTTATTTTGGGTTTGTACTACAGTAAGAGTCAAGATTTTAAGCTCTCCTAAAAACAAAACAAATAAAAAGACTTTACCTTTTTACGTTCATTTAATAACATGCCATCATTTTTATGATTGGTATAAAATATATATATTTTGAACATAAAGAAAATAAAAATTAAAATTGAAAGAGAAAGATCATGTATACTCAAAATAAGGAAAAGTATTGAAATTAAAAAAAAACTGTATATGCAAGAAAGGTGAACTCTAGAAATGATCTCTGAAGGCAAATAAATAAAATAATAATTTAATTAAAAATGAAGGACATATTTAAACATAGAATTCTCAGCAGAGGCTTCTCAAATGGCTAAGAAAGACTTAAAGAATTTTGATCATAATTATCCATCAGGAAAATGTAAATCAAAATTATTTTGAGATTCCCTCCTAAACCTGCCAGAACTGCTATGAACAAGAAAGGTCCTGTTCAAGATGGTAAGAATGTAGATCAAGGGAAAGATTTCTTTATTGCTAGTGGAAGTCCATAGTTGTATAAAATCAATATGGGGATTCCTTGGAAAACTGGGGATTGATCTAACTCAAGACTCAATTATTGCACACTTGAACATACACTCAAAGTATATTCCATTCTATCACAAGAAGACATGCTTAAAGATATTCAAAATAATATTAATAATTGCCAGAAATAGGAAACAATCTAGAAGTTTCTCAATTGAAGAATGGAATATTATTCAGCTATTAAAAAAACTTATCAGTCACCTATCTGTCCACCTTCATCATATTCATTAGGCTTTCTTTCTGTGCCCATCTTCTTTGGATCCTGAATCCTCCTTGACATCCCCAAGCTGCATTGAGTAATATGCTATCCCGATTCAACCCCTATTACCCTATTACTTTTCAGAGCACTTTCATCAGCCCTGCAGATCTGAAAGCATACAGGTTAGAATCACTGCCCATAGCCATCTCCCCTGGTTGCTGATGATGACTAAGCACCACTAGCTTCTGATAGCAGCCTGCTATCCCAGGTGGACTCCAATTATCCCACTGCTTTTCATTACTCTTTTGTCAGACTTGCTGATACAGATCTATAAATCCCAAGAATACCCATAAGAAGTCTACCACACCAGGATCATCGAGGTTAACACCCCTCTTAATACCTACTACAATAGGAACATAGAGAAAGTAAAGTGATCCAGAGTGCTAAAGTCACTAGAAAGAAGTCAATCAACAAAACCCAGGACAATAAGACACCTTCAGAGAGGAATTACCATACTGCAGCAAGCCATGTGTATCCGAACACAACCAAGGCACAGGAAATGACCTTAAATCCAATCTAATGAGGATGAGAGTGGCCTGGAGAGTGGAAATGAAATTCCTTTAAGTAAATACAGGAAAACAATTAAATAGGTGAAGGAAATAAATAAAATTGTTTAAGACATGATGAAAATAAAAGCAATTAAAAAAAACACAAATTGAAGGAATCCTGGAGAATAAAAATCTAGGGAAAAGGACAAGAACATTAAATGCAAGCATCATCAACATATTACAAGAAATGGAAGAAATGTTAGGTATAGAAGATACAATAGAAGAAACTAATACATTGGTCATAGAAAATGTTAAATCTAAAAAAAAAATTCACATTCAGGAAATCTGGGATACTATAAAAAGACCTAACCTAAGAATAATAGAAATAGAAGGTAATGAGTCCTGGCACTAGTGACCATAAATTATTTTTAACAAAAGCATAGAAGAAAACTTTCCCAATATAAAGAATGAGAAGCTTATAAACTTACAGAGGCTTATAGAACACAAAGTTGGCTGGACCAGAAAAGAAAATCCTCTCCACTATATAATAATCAAATCATGAAATCTGCAGAAAAAAAGGAAAAACATTAATTAGTAGTAGAGAAAAAAAGGCTAGGTAAAATAAAAAGCTAGATCTAATATATACCCATATAACCAGAACTCAAAAAAAAAAAAAAATCAAAGGAAACTGCAACTTAAGGAAGATAACTACATCCAAGAAAACACAGGAAATAAGTAATTCCATGCTAGAAAAAAGAATGGAAACACACCATGTCACACCACACACATAAATGCATACACACACACACACACACACACACACAATAATACCATGAACATCAAAATAACAGGAAGTAACAATTATTTGAAATCAATTAACCAACATTATGGAATTAAATTCCTCAGTAAAAAGTCACAGACTAACAGAAGGAATCTGAAAACGGTCCATCATTCTGCGGCATATAAGAAACTCACCTAAGTAAATAAGATAGACATTGTCTCAAAATAAAGGCTGTGAAAAACATTCCAAGTAAACAGACCTAAGGAGCTAGCTGTCATATGCATTTTAATATCTATCAATGCAAATTTTGAACCAAAATTAGATGAAAGAGATAGGTAAGGACACATCATAGTCATCAAAGGAAAGTTTACCAAGGTGATATCCCAATTTTGAAAATCTATGCCCCAAACGCAATGTCACTTACTTTTATAAAACAAACATTGCAAAAGCTAAAGTTGTGCATTGTACCCAACACATCAATTATAATGGGAGACTTCAAAACCCCACCCTCAAAAAATAAACAGAGAAATAATCGTACAAAACAATATTATGAATCAAGTAGCCCTTACAGACATCTACACTATATTTCACCCAAACAAAAGAGAATATAACTTCTCAGTACCTCATGGATCCTTCTTCAAAACTGACCAAAGAATTGGTCAAAAAATAAGCTTCCACATATACAAGAAAGTAGAAATAATACTTTGTATCTTATCAAACCATAATGGATTAAATCTGAACTTCAATAACAGAAACAACAGAAATCTTACATGCTCATGGAAACTGAACAACTCTCTACTAAATGATCTCTATGTCAGGGAAGAAATAAGGAAAGAAATTAAATGAAAGATTTTCTAGAATTTAATAAAAATGAAGGTTAAACATTCCCAGAGTTTTGGGACAAAATGAAAGCAGTGATAAAAGGAAACTTCATAGCACTAAGTGTCTCCATAAATATATTAAGAAGTTCTCATACCAGCAATTTCAAAGGATATCTGAAATCTCTAGGAAATAAAAGATACCAAACTGGAGTAGAAGGCAGGAAATAAGAAAATCAGGGCTGAAATAAATCAACTGGAAACAAAGAGAACAATAAAAAGAATCATTGAAACAAAGAGTTGTGTGGATTTTTTGGGGGGAGAAATTCAACAAGATCAACAAACACTTGACCAATCTAAGCAAAAGACAGAAAGAGAGTAACAAAATCAACAAAATTTGAAATGAAAAAGGAGACATAACAACAGACAAGGAGGTAATTCAAAAAATCTTAGGTGTTACTTCAAAAGCCTGACTTTCACAAAATTGGAAAACCTTAACAAAGTGAATGATGTCTAAAGAGATGCCACTTAACAAAGATAAATCAAGATTTAGTAAAATATTTAAACAGCCCAATAATTCCCAAGGAAATAGAAGCAGTTATTAAAACTCTTCTAACAACAGCAACAGCAGCAGCAACAACAACAGCAGCAATAGCAGCAGCAGCAGCAACAACAACAACAAAAAGTCCAGGACCAAATGGCTTATTCTGTGCAGTATTCTACCAGATTCAATAAAAATCTAATAGCAACTATTCCAAAAAATACGATCAGAAGGAACAGTGGCAAAATCACCACAGTCACAATGGTACCTAAACCACACAAAGACTCAACAATTAAAAAAAAAAAAAAAAAGAATATTAGACTCTAAGCAAAAGACAGAGCCAGAATCCTTACCTGCTCAGGGGCTTGGGAATGAAGAGCAAGGCACTAGAAAGTTTAAAAACCCCCAGCCAAACCCTAACTCTAGAAGTCTGGGGCATTTTCGGTAATGGCCACTATCTTGCCTGCAATCTACCAGGATGAAGTAGGATTCATCTCAGGGATGTAGGGATGGTTCAACATATGAAAATCCATCAACTAAATCCACAATATAACAAAACTGCAAGGAAAAAAGACATAATCATCTCATTATATGCTGAAAAAGCCTTTGACAAAATCCAACAACCTTTTATGTTATGGTCTTAGAGATATCAAAAATTCAAGGCCATATCTCAACATAATATACAGCAAGCTGACAGCCAAGATCAAATTAAATAGAGAGAATTTCAATGCAATTCCACTACAATCAATAACAAGACAAGGCTGTTCACTTTCTCACTATCTACTCCATGTAGTATTTAAAGATTTAGCTAGAACTATAAGACAACAAAGGAGATCAAGAAGTTGCAAATTATAAATGAATAACTCAAAATATCACTATGAGTAGATGGCATGATAAGTATATATAAGCACCGCCAAAATTCTACCAAAGAACCGAAGAATACCTACAGCTAAAAATCAACTTCAGTGAAGTAGCTGGATACAAAATGAACTCAATTCAATAGCCCTCCTGTTTTTCTTACAAATGATAAATGGGCTTAGAAACAAGTTAGGGAAGGAACACCTTTTAAAGTAGCCATAAATATTATAAAATATCTTATTGGAATTCTAACCAAACAAGTGAAAGATCTGTATAACAAGAACTTTAAGTAGATGGAAACATAAATTTTAGAAGATATCAGAAGATGGAAATAAATCCCATGCTCATGAATTGGTCATTAACATAGTGAAAATAGCCATATTAACAAAAATAATGTATAGACTCAATGGAATTCCTATCTAAATTGTCTAGATCAATCCTTACAGACCTTGACAGAGAAATCCTCAACTTCATATGGGAAAACAAATAACCCAGGATATCTAACGGAATTCTGAACAATAAATCACTTCTTCAGGTTATCACCATCTCTGACTTGAAGCCTTACTACAGAACAATAGTAATAAAAACTGCATGGTATTCATATAGGAACTGAAAAGTCAATTGAATCAAATCAAAGACACTGAAATCAACCAACATACCTAGAGACACGAGTTTTGACAAAGAAGTCAAAAACATAAAATGTAAAAAAAGAAACAATATTTAACAAATGGTTCTGGTCTAACTGTATGTCTGTATGTAGAAGAATGCAAATAGATCTATATCTATTACCTTGCACAAAACTCAATTCCAAGTGGATCAGAGACCTAACCTTAAACCTGGATATACTAGTACTATTAGAAAGTGAGAAATAGTCTTGGATTAATTGGTACAAAAAACATCTTCTTGAACATCAATGCCTCAGACTCTAGAATCAACAATTAGTAAATGGTATTTCATGAAATTGAAAACCTTCTATAATGGAAAGGGCACTTTGTTTAGGACAAAGCACATCCTACAGATTGGGAAAAGATCTTCAATAGCCTTACATTTGACAAAAATCTAATATCTGAAAATTATTTAAAAACTCAAGAAGTTAGGCAGGGACAACCCAAATAACTCAATTAAAAAATTAAATATAGAATTAAACAGTGAATTCTCAGCAGATGAATCTTGAATGTCCAAGAAACACTTAGATGTTTAAAGTCCTTAGTCATCAGGAAAACCCAAATCAAAATGACTCTGATCATCTATGTTGGAATGGCTAGCACCCACTGCCATGCTAGATTTTGAGTAAAGGGGACACTCCCCCATTACTGATAGGAGTACAAAGTTGTACAAGTATTTTGGAAGTCAATTTTGCAGTTTCTCCAAGTATTCAGAATACTTCTACCTCAACACCCAGCTATACCACTTGTTGGCATATACCCGGAAGATGTCCCACTATATAACAGGGACACTACATTCTACAGACTCAAAGAAGCTAAAGAAAAAGGAAGGCTCCAAAGGAGGATGCTTGAACTTCACTTCAAAGGGGGAATAAAATAGTTGTAGGAAATTTATGAAGGAAGAAGACTGGACTGTGAAAAGAATGTGGAAAGAAATGGGAAGACATTCAGGATCAAGTGTGGGGAGGGACAGGTGAGATAGCCAAATGGCCAAGAGAATAGAATCTGCAGCAGCAGCAGCAGTTTAGTGGAGGTAGGGTTATATCAAGTGCATGTCAAAGACCTGGAATAGTGAACACTCCCAAGAATCACTGCTGGTAACTTTAGCTGAACCTCACAGCAGTAGTGATATGGAACCTGAAGAGGCCAACTCTTGTAGCCAGGTAGGAATTTCAGCTGAGTGATTGGGATACCAACTCTCCCACAAATCTTTTGATTCAGAATTAATTCTGCATACAAGAAATGCAGGGAAGCTAGATAAAGCAAAGCGAAAGGGAATGGTCATGCAACTACAGGCACAATCTGAGACCCACCCCATTGACAAGTACCAATATCTGACACTAGCAGTGATATTCTGTTTTGATTGCAGACAGGAGCCTTGCATGGGTGTCCTCTGAGAGGCTCCATTCAGCAGCTGACTCAGACAAATGAAGAGACCACTGTCAAACACTGGATGGATCTTGGGAACTCTTATGAAAGAGTTCAGGGAAGGATTAAAGGTCCCAAAAAGAATAGGAACTCTAAAGAAAGACCAACACAATAAAAAACCTGGACACTTGGAGGCTCTGAGACTAAACAACCAAACAAAGGGCATGCACAGGCCTGATCTAGGCTTCCCTCTCTCACACATATGTAGTATATGTATGGCTTGGCCTTTATGGGGGTCCAGAACAACAGGACCAGATGCTATCCCTAAATCTATTGCCTGCCTATGGAAACCATTCCAGGAACTTGGCTGTCTTATCTGCCCTCAATGGGAGAAGAAGCTCCTAGACCTGCAAAAACTTGATATGCCAGGCTGGGTGATACCCAGTGGTAGCCTCCACTTTCATAGAAGGAGGGGAAGTGATATGGGGAAACAGACTGTGTAATCTTGGACTGAGGTGGGGGTCACTGGGATATAAAACTGAATAAATAAAATCAAAGAAAGAGAAAAATGACATGTTGAAACTTGCAGGCAAATGAACATAACTAAAAAGAAAATAAGAAGAAAGAAGGGAAGTGCCACAGTAGCCCAGTGATATCTGTAACACAAAATTTTACCGACAGAGGTGAGAAATGTCTCCTGGGGATGTGGAACACCCTGTAAGTACAGAAGCTGAACATCTCACTTGGCAATTTACTATACTTCTGAAATTCTCCTTCCAAGTGGCCAGAACTAAGAAATACTGAGCATATTACGATGTAAAAGAATCCATCTTGTAGCCAAAAAAAATTTGCAATGCTTTGCTCCAATCGTTTATGTAATTACATTTACCTCCCAACAAAATATATTATAGTATGACTCCAAATATGGTAAAAAAAAAAAAAAAAGCATTTTTAGCAGGCTGTAGAATTCTCCAGGAACTCTAAACTCACAGATTCCCTTTTGTTTTTTAGTCATCCTTGCAGGGCAGATGGATTCGAAACAACAGGCCCAGACTAAGGATATTTACATCTGAAGAACCTTATACAAAGACCTTGCCATACAAGTGGGTGTTGGGCAAGGTAGTAAGAATTTACCTTTGAGTTGGTGCATAGCTCAAAGCTAGCTCCCCCATCCCAGAGGCCGGGCTTTCTGTCTTTTGAGTTACTAATTTGCAACTGAACTGGATACGTCAGGGACATCCACAGCACACAAGTTAATCCTGTTCTGCCTTTAACTCTTGACCTTGCTTGTTAAGCAGACAGGGCTGTCTCCACCTAGGCTCACCTGGATAGCAAGAGAAGCTTGTGCAGAACTACTTTTGTTTTGCAGACACCATGTAGGGTAGGGAGTCCTTGACCAAAACAGCCTTCTTAGCTTATCCAGGTGTGATTCAGGGGACAGTAGATACTTTTTACTCAGAGAGACACTCTGGGTAGTTAGTTAGTTATTTCACCTGGCTGGACCTAAGGGCTGCAGCCAGTTAGGTCACAGGGCTAGGGGCTAGAGGATGCTACCAGAGCTGATCACCTGGGGCCTACTGTGGCCCCGGGAATGGCACAGAGAAGAATGCAATGGGCAGACTAGGTGGAAGTGCTCTTGGAGGACAGTGAGGGCCAGGCAACTTTCCAAGCTATGCAATGCTGCCATCTTCACCAAGAACAGCAGGTGTGGGAACACTCGCTCCTCAGCTCCCAGGCTAAAGTTACAGTGGAGCCACAATGACCAAGCAGTTTAACTGCATGTGCCCAGTAAACACCCTGTAATGCCTGAGAAAACTTGAAGCTGAAATGTTAACAGATGAATATGATGCTTAATTTAAGGTGTTAACTTGACTGGACTAGGAGATACCCAGAAAAATACACTCAGATTCAAACCACCTCTGTGGTTGTGTCTGCTTGTCACTTGCTGGACCTGTTTCCTCTTCTCATATCCAGAATTCCCCCCTCGGATTTAGTTCCCGGCTGGGACTGTCCCTGACAGGAAAGAAAAAGAAAGAAAGAAGGATAAAAGAAGAAAGAAGAGAAGAGAAAAGAAAAGAAGAGAAGAGAAAAAAACATTCTAATGAGGTATCTAAGAACCTGAAAGTCAACCATGCACTCATTTATAAGTGGATGTTCACCAAAAAGTAAAGGAAAACCATACTATAATTCACAGAACCAAAAAGGTAAAGTTATAGGCGAGGCTCTTGTTGGATGGCACATGGAACTCTCTTGGAAGGGAAGATTGAATAGATTTTTCAGAATGGACTGACAGAGTATAGGGTGGGATTAAGCTGAATGGTTGGGCAGTAAAAGGAAAGAGGTAGGAGAAAGACCAATGGAACTGAGAAATATTTTAGAAACACCTTTAGAAAAGGTCCCGCAGCATAGACCATCAGCACTCACTGAAGGAGCAATTTAGGAACTGTGATGTAGAAATCTAGTATATAATGGAACTGAGTAACAATTTAGGAACTGTGATGTAGAGATCTAGTATATAATGAAAACTTCCTGGACTTTTCTACACAAACCTAGCAATGGGAGAAAGATGCAGGCATACTGGAGGATCAATGCAGCCATAAAATCTTGTCTATATACAACATGCCTTTCCTACAACATGTGCTGGAGTAATTGTGGCCCATAACTTGTCTGAGAGGCCATTCAACAATTGTTTGAATTTGATGTTCATGCTCTGCAGGTAAACCTGGATGGTCAGAAACTCAAAGCACTTCTGGGAGGAAAAAGATTCGATATAATAATTAGTATAGACAGAAGCTACATCAGAACTCTGCCTCCTGCCAGTCAGTTACAAGAGTCTCTCCACCATCTTGGATCTCGGGCACCAGAGAAATCAGACAGACTGAGGTACACAAATATAACCCAAGGCCAACATCGCAGGGGTCTAAGCCCGACAGGCATTGGCCTGCACCCAGGCCCAGGGCTGTTTGGGGGGGGGGGCAGGCATCGGTGTGCAAATCCGGCCAGGAGGTTGTTAGCCTAGCAGACTCTCCCAGCACTTTCAGGGTGCATGCGCACACTCTGCCATCCTGGCCACCTGACAGAACCAATTAACAGTCATAGCCCGAGGGGAACTTTGCCCAGGCCTTAGCCTGACAGGCTTTCGCCTAGACTCAGGGCCTCAGCAGCTAGGTTAGCCTTGTGTGCACTAACCCAGTTGGGAGATCGACTGCACAGCAGAGTGACCAGCACTCGGAAAAGGTACCACAGCATAGACCATCAGCACTCACTGAAGGAGCAAACAGGCACCACCTGGTCCACACAGACAACATAAGGCAAAGCACACTAGGGATACAAGGGCACCCAACAGGAGGACAGCACATCAGCAATCTGTAACAGGGAAAACAAAGACATCCCATGTTGCAGAAATAGCCCTACAGCCTCACAGGAGGCACAAAAACCACCCAGAGAAAAGACGAACTAAAGCCAGAAATATCAAGATGGCAAGGGGCAAATGCAGGAACGCTACTACCAGGAATCTAGGCAATATGGCAGTCTGAACCAAACTCTCCAACATCAGCAAGCCTTGGTTACACAAACACACCAGAAAAACAAGATTTGGATTTAAAGTCACTGTTCATGATGCTGCTAGAAGAACTCTAAAAGGACATAAATGAATTTCTTAAAGAAATACAGGGGAACAAGAATAAGCTAGAAACCCGAATAATGGAAACACAAAAATCACTTAAAGAAATTCAGGAGAATAAGGCTCAAGAGATAGAAGCCAATAAAGAAGAAGCAGCCCCCCCCCCCCCAAAAAAAATAAAGAAATGCAGGAGAAAGTGAGTCAAATGGCAGAAGTCATTAAAGAGGAAACACAAAAATCTCTTAAAGAATTACAGGAAAACACAAACAAGCAAGTGAAGGAGCTAAGCAAAACCATCGAGTATCTAAAATCAGAAGTAGAAACAACTAAGAAATCACAAAGGGAGACAACTTTGGAGATACAAAACCTTGAGAAGAAATCATGGGCCCTAGATGCAAATATCAACAACAGAATAAAAGAGATAGAAGAAAGAATCTCAGATGCCAAAGATACCATAGAAACCATTGACTCAACCGTTAAAGAAAATGCAAAATGCAAAAAGCTTGTATCCCAGAACATCCAGAAAATCCAGGACACAATGAGAAGACCAAACCTAAGGATTACAGGTATAGATGAGAATGAAGATTTACAGCTGAAAGGGCCAGCAAATATCCTCAACAAAATTATGGAAGAAAACTTTCCCAACTTAAAGAGAGAGATGCCCATGAATATACAAGAAGCCTACAGAACTCCAAACAGACTGGACCTGAGCAGAAATACCTCTCATCACATAATAATCAAAACCCCAAAAGTACTAAACAAAGGAAGAATATAAAGGCAGCAAGAGAAAAGGGCCAAGTCACATATAAAGAAAGACCTATCAGAATCACACCAGATTTCTCATCAGAGACCATGAAAGCTAGAAGATCATGGGCAGATCTCATGCAGACTCTAAGAGAATGCAAATGTCAGCCAAGACTAATATACCCAGCAAAACTCTCAATCACAGTAGATGGAGAAACCAAGATAGTCGATGGCAAAACCTAATTTACAAAATATCTTTCTACAAACCCATAATAGGAGGAAAGAATAATAGGACGAAAACTCTAATCCAAGTAGGGAAATGACATCCTAGAAAAACCAAGATAGTTACCTTCTTTCATCAAACCCAAAAGAAGATAACCACTCAAATATAAAAATAACATCGAAAATTACAGGAAGTAATAATCACTATTCCTTAATATCTCGTAACGTCAATGGACTCAATAAAAAGACATAGACTAACAGACTGGATAAGGAAACAGAATCCTACATTTTGCAGCATACAGGAAACACACCTCAGTGTCAAAGACAAAAGCTACCTTAGAGTAAAAGGCTGGAAGACAAGTTTACAAGCCAATGGTCTCAGGAAACGAACCAGAGTAGCCGGAGGAGCCATTCTAATATCAGATAAAATTGACTTTCAACCTAAAGTCATCAAAAGAGATACAGAAGGACACTTATTGCTGGTCAAAGGAAAAAATCCACCAAGAACTTTCAATTCTGAACATGTATGCTCCAAATGCAAGGGTACCCTCATTCGTAAAAGAAACTTTGCTAAAGCTCAAAGCACACATTGTACCTAACACAATAATTGTGGGTGACTTCAACACTCCACTCTCCTCAATGGACTGACCAGGAAAACAGAAACTAAACAGGGACACAATAAAACTAATTGAAGCTTTGGACCAATTGGACTTGACTGATATTTATAGAACATTTCACCCTAAAACAAAAGAATATACCTTTTTCTCAGTACCTCATGGTACCTTCTCCAAAACTGACCATATAATTGCTCACAAGGCAGACCTCAACAAATATAAAAAAATAGAACTAATCCCATGCCTCCTATCAGATCACTATGGAGTAAGAGTGGTCTTCAATGGCAACAAAAACAACAGAAATCCCACATACACATGGAGGCTGAACAATACTCTACTCAATGACACCTTGGCCAAAGAAGAAATAAAGAAAGAAATCAGAGACTTTTTAGAATTTAATGAAAATGAAGGTACAACATACCCAAATCTTTGGGACATAATGAAAGCAGTGCTAAAAGGAAAACTCATAGCCCTGAGTGCCTCCAAAAAGAAAATGGAGAGTGCATACACTAGCAGCTTAAGGACATACCTGAAAGCCCTGGAACAGAAAGAAGCCAATTCACCCAGGGGGAGTAGAAGACAGGAAATCATCATACTCAGGGCTGAAATCAGTCAAGTGGAAACAAAGAGAACCATAAAAAGAATCAACGAATGCAGGAGCTGTTTTTTTGAGAAAATCAACAAGATAGATAAACCCTTAGCCAGACTGACCAAAGGGCAGAGAGAAAGTATCCAAATTAACAGAATTAGAAATGAAAAGGGGGATATAACAACAGAAACTGAGGAAATTCAAAAAAAATCATCACTAAACATAGTAAAAACTATATACAGCAAACCAGTAGCCAGCATCACACTAAATGGAGAGAACTACTTGAAGCAATCCCACTAAAATCAGGGACTAGACAGGGCTGCCCCCTTTCTCCTTATCTTTTCAATATGGTATTTGAGGTACTAGCTTGGGCAATTAGAGAAAATAAGGTGGTCAAAGGGATACAAATTGGAAAGGAAGAAGCCAAACTATCATTATTTGCAGATGATGTGATAGTCTACCTAAGTGACCCAAAAAACTCCACTAGAGAACTCCTACAGCTGATAAACAACTTCAGCAAAGTGGCTGGTTATAAAATCAACTCAACCAAATCCTATACTCAAAGTATAAGCAGGCTGAGAAAGAAATTAAGGAAATGACACCCTTCTCAATAGCCACAAACAGTATAAAGTACCTAGGAGTGACTGTTACCAAACATGTGAAAGATCTGTATGAAAAGAACTTCAAGATTCTGAAGAAGCAAATGGAAGAAGACCTCAAAAAAGGGAAAAACCTCCCATGCTCATGCATCGACAGGGTTAATAAAGTTAAAATGGCCATTTTGCCAAAAGCAATACACAAATTCAACGCTATACCCATCAAAATCCCAACCCAAGTCTTCATAGAGTTAGAAAGAGCAATTCTCAAATTCATCTGGAATAACAAAAACCATAGGATAGCTAAAACTATTCTCAACAACGAAAGAAATTCTGGGGGAATCAGTATCCCTGACCTCAAGCAATACTACAGAGCAATAGTTTTAAAAACTGCATGGTATTAGTACAGTGACAGGCAGGCAGATCAATGGAACAGGATTGAAGATCCAGAAGTGAACCCACACACCTATGGCCACTAGATCCTCTACAAAGGGGCTGAAAACATCAGCCCTTTTGAAAAAATGGAAAAAAGGGGCTGAAAACATCAGCCCCATTGAAAAAAAATGCAAAAAAGATAGCCTTTTCAACAAATGGTGCTGGTTCAACTGGAGGTCAGCATGCAGAAGAATGCAAATTGATCCATCCTTGTATCCTTGTAGTAAGCTCAACTCCAAATGCATCAAGGACCTCAACATAATAGAAAAGAAACTGGGGAAGACCCTTGAGGACATCGGTACAGGGGGAAAGTTCCTGAACAGAACACCAATAGCGTATGCTCTAAGATCAAGAATTGAGAAATGGGACCTCATAAAATTACAAAGTTTTTATAAAGCAAAGGACATCATCAAAAGGACAAATCGGCAACCAACAAATTGGGAAAAGATCTTCACCAATCCTACATCAGATAGAGGGCTAATATCCAATATATATAAAGAACTCAAGAAGTTAGACTCCAGAAAACCAAACAACCCTATTAAAAAATGGGGTACAGAGTTAAACAAAGAATTCCCACCTGAAGAACTTCGGATGGTGGAGAAACATCTTTAAAAATGCTCAACTTCATTAGTTGTCAGGGAAATGCAAATCAAACAACCCTGGGATTTCACCTTACACCAGTCAGAATGGCTAAGATTAAAAACTCAGAAGACAGTAGGTGTTGGTGAGGATGTGGAGAAAGAGGAACACTCCTCCACTGCTGGTGGGGTTGCAAATTGGTACAACCACTCTGGAAATCAATCTGGCGGTTCCTCAGAAAACTGGGCAGGTCACTTCCGAAAGATCCTACTATACCACTCCTGGGCATATACCCAGAGGATTCCCCAGCATGTAATAAGGATATATGTTCCACTATGTTCATAGCAGCCCTATTTATAATATCCAGAAGCTGGAAAGAACACAGGTATCCCTCAACAGAAGAATGGATGCAAAAAATGTTGTATATATACACAATGGAGTACTAGTCAGCCATTAGAAACAATGAATTCATGAAATTCTTAGACAAATGGATGGAGCTGGAGAACATCATACTAAGTGAGGTAACCCAGTCTCACAAGATCAATCATGGTATGTACTCACTAATAAGTGTATATTATCCTAGAAAACTGGAATACCCAAAACATAATCCACACATCAAATGAGGTACAAGAAGAACGCAGGAGTGGCCCCTGGTTCTGGAAAGACTCAGTGTAGCATTATAAGGCAAAACCAGAACTGGTAAGTGGGAAGGGGTGGGTGGGAGAACAGGGGGAGGGAAGGGGGCTTATGTGACTTTCGGGGAGTGGGGGACCAGAAAAGGGGAAATCATTTGAAATGTAAATAAAAAAACATCGAATAAAAAAATTAGTATATTTATAGATCTGTTACTAGCACATTTATAATCAGAGAGATGCCATCAAACAACTAATGGGAACATATGCAGAAATTCGCAGCTAAACACTGTGTGGACTCAGGAGAACCCCACAAATATGAGAGAAAAGTATTTCAGAAGCCAGAGGGGGGCAAGAATAACGTGAGAACATAAACCACAGAATTAACTAAGTAGGTCTAAAAGGTGATTGCAGAAACTAAATTGACAATCAAGGACCCCAAGCTAGATTCTCTCTACATATATTATGGTTGTGCAGCTTGGTGTTGTTGTGGAATTCATAACAGTGAGAGTGGATGTGTCTTTAAATCTTTTGCCTTCTATTGGAACCCTTTCACTTTTACTGCGTTGACTCATTCAAACATAAATTGAGGGTTTCTATCTAGTTGTATTTTAACTTAATATACCATGTTGATGTTGGGTAGCTATTCCTGGAAGGATGCTTTTTTGGAATGGGGGGAATAGATCTGAATGAGAAAGGAGGTGGAGGGAAGAATTGGGATGAATGGAGAGTGAGGGAAATTGCAGTTGAGATTTAATTGATGTGAGAAGAATAAAACAAAAAACAAACATAATTTTAAATTTTATTTTACACAAGGCAGAATGGAAACAAACAAAAATCATGCCTTGATGCAATGGGAAATAAAATAAAGTAAAACAATTTTTCCTTGCTCCTGGAAATGGAATCTGGTACAGCCACAATAAATTTTCACATGGAATCTTGTCTAAAGCTAGAGATACTCAAGATTAAGATATATCACTCAAACTTATACCAAAAATTTCATATCCTACTACAGAGATTTGTAGTAGGGTGGCCAAATTCTGCTTGTATTCTAATGCTGTTTCCTTAAGACGTGGATGCTTCAATGATGAGAGAATACTCACATACACCCAAGAGTCACTGTATTATCTTGCACTCAAATTCTTTCTGATTGGTGAATAAAGATGCTGAAAGCCAATATCTGAGAGAAAAGATATTGGTGAAGTTTAGGATTTGTTGGCTTGATGGGTGGAAGCAGAAATACAAGGGAAGGAAAAGAAGGTGAAAGGAGGAGAATCCACCATCAATTAGGTGAGTCAGGAAAATTTGGCCCTGAGTGCTAGCAAATGGGTGTTAAGAGCAGCCCAGATGAAACATAAAAAGTAATAACTCAGGGTTATTTATAAAAGAGTAGATTCTAATAGCATACAGGGTAGATATCTACAAGCTCTTAAGCTGTCTAAGGCTTATTGTAAATAATAAAAGTTGTGAGTCTTTTATTCTGAAAATGAATGATCAAGGTCAAGTAGAAACTTCAAATTGGGAAGAAAATTTTTTACAACAGAGTTAAATGGCTTATTAATGTCCACTGTTGCTCTTGTCATAATACCCAGAATACAGAAAAAGCATAGTTGTTCATGAAATGACAAATGAATAATGAAAGCATAGAAAATTTATGCATGGGGATGTCCTTCTGTGGGGAAAAAAGGAATTCTTCCAGTAAATGAATGGAAGTAGAAAGAATTATTTTACATTAATATGCTCAGATTCAGAAAAACAAATAATTCATTATTTTATCTAGTTTATGTGTTCAATTTGAATAGTAATAGATTACACAAAATAAGATAGGGCTTGTTGGTAGGACTTTCACTATAAGGAATATAGAAATAAATAGAATAAAGGGAGAAAAGGAATAATGTAAAAGTTATGTCAAATGGAGTATATAAAGGAATGCTGGATTGAGTATAGACTACAGAGAAAAGTGAGTAATTTTAGAGGAATTTTGAAAAATTGTAAGGAATCCTCATACAATAGAAGCTGCATATATTTATGCATACACATTGATAAAAATAGGTTAAATCATTTATTTTGTATTGAGGTGACAGTATCCCTAATAATTACCACAGAAAATACAACAAAACAAAATGTCAAAAATTGCTAACCTTTTCTAGAATTTTTTGGCCAGTGTGGTTTCAATAGGATCCAAAACATTACAGAATATTTTAAATTCTTTTTCTTTTTCTTCCAAAACTTGAGAGGAACTCTGTATTAATGAAGACAGCACTTTCTTGCTTTACATGAAGTTGAAGAATCTAGTTGCACACTGACCTGGAAGCTTCATCTTTACTTGTTAGTTTTCATGGTGCTCTATTTTGTAATATATGCTACTAAAAGACAAAAGTAACATAGGTCTCATGCAGTTGTGAATATTGTGTTATACAATGGTGAATATTGTATTATGCAATGAGGAATTACCTAGTAATACATATCCTGTAGTATAATAGCTATAGGCATCATGACAGTAGTCAAAGGCTTTCAGGTTAAATTTAAGACCTGTTTCTCAGCAAACAAACACAAAGCTGTCACCTTATTAAGACCAGGATCCTTTGCCTAGACAAGTCCCATGACCTCAGAAAATAATTACTGCTATTATTTGGCAAAATAAACATAGCATTAGTTGACTCTTAATGATGTATATTTGTTCACCAATGAAACTTCTTTTTTATAATATGTGGATATTATATATACAGAGCCATATCTAATTAAGATACACAGAATAAAACATGGTAGAATGCTCCGTGAAAAATAGCATATCTATATGATATCTCCTTTTCCCTAGTCTTATAAATCATTATGAAAAGGGAGTTAGAGAATTTGTAAGAGTATGAGGCTATAGATAACTATCAGAAAAGAGTATGCTGGTCATAGCAGAACAATAGTTCATATAAGCTCAAAGCTGTTAAGACAACATGCACAGTTCCTACGTAAGATCAAAATAGAGAATATCCCAGCATAAAGTAGAAAAGAGATCATAAGTCCCAGCCCTAGCTGAGAAGTTAGTGACAATTGATGACTTCTGGGAAAAAGAGAGTCAGTTTTCACTCAGCGTATGTACAATTTTGGTGTGTTGACCACACACCAATAGATATCCAACTATCTAACAGTACACAGGAAGCTCAACTTATAACATGGAGGGAGGGAGGATCTAAATGTTCTGAAGATGTGGAAGAAGCAGGGTTTGATCTTGGAATATTTGTTAGTGTGGTATAATCAAACTACATTTCTTTGAATTTTCAAAGAATTAATAAAAAAGAAAATCTTAATATTAAACTGTGTAGTTTTTACCTTTGGGAATTCCAAAACAGGTTTAAAATACCTATTAATGAAGAAGATGACAAAACATTGAGTTTTTATGTTTCCTCTGTATGAAAAATCATATTTGTACAGTGTCAGATAAAATTCTCTTTGAAATACATGTTGCAACCAATTATGGCATGTTTACTATAGTTATGTACTACAGTGACTACAATTTGTCCAAATATTTTATCCTTGAAAGGCTTTCTGACACCTAAGAATGAATGATTTTTTTTCAGATTTGCTTGCATATTGATAACTCTGATAATAGTTGATTTCTTAATAATAGTCACTATAATTTTGTTGTAGAGAAATTCATGGTTTACTCTATGCATAATTGATCATTTATCATTTTTAGCAATAATTCACTTGGTGGAATTTACAAAGCCAAAGCACCTACCAATTACTCAGAAGACCTTTATTTACTTGTTTCCAATTTAAGCAGTTTAGTATAGATTTCTGGATAGTAAGTACCCACTGCCTGATTATATGCAACATTTTATTATAATCTATATTTTACATAGTGTGTTAAGGATATGCAAGCATAGAAGTTGGTTTAATACTAAGAACAGATTGTCTTACAATATATATTATTATATTATATTATAAAGGTGATCTGTTATAGATTTTATTAATCATTGGTGTAGTAATGCATTCACCATTTTTAGTTTTTTGGTTCACTTGTGGCCTTGATGTCCTACATTTCTCTTCTGTGTACCATTTTATTTGAAGTGCAAGATGAAATACTTCATTGACATTGGTATCAATCATTTTTGAGGACTTTGAGATAATACAGTCTGACTAAATCAACCGTAACAGCAAGGCAACTTTTAAAGCTGCAATATATTCTCTATACCTTGCATTGATTCCAATATTTATTAAATAAAGTAAGTAAAAATAATTTCTAAAAGTATAATTTTTAACAATATGTTTTATATTAATTTAATGATAATGAATTAAGGATAGTCTTTAAAATTAAGTAAGATTAATCTACTATAATTAAATTCCCTCTTCATTTAAGCAATAAAGTTGTCATTTTCCCAATAATGTATAATACAATTAACAAGAAAAATTAATTCATTTATTTACCATATGCTTTTGTTTGATTCAGTCTGATCATAAGTTTATATCATTTTTCTGCAAGAAAATATGAACTTATTTAAATAAATGAGAGCTATTAACATTATTGGGTATTATTTTAGATAATCATATCCAAAGGCTTCACACATATTATTTTTAATGTTTTTAAACATTTGTGGTGAATATAATTTCATAGTATTATTCATTACAAAAGTACATTATAGGATTACAAACAACTACTTATACAAAATAATAACATAACTAAAAGTGAAATCCTCATTATGATTCCTGTCAATCACAATATGTACATTTAAGTAAAAAAGTTCAGTTTTATTGGTAAATTATAATTGTTGTGAGTTACTTTGTGGAGCTGTGGCCAAGTCTTAAAGAATGAAAGTCTTATTTTAAGTCATAGATTTAAATTATTCAGCACATAGTTTTTTATTTGTTGCTCAGTTTAGTATTATGGACTAGAACTCACTTAGATTTGTCAAATTCATATTTCAAAAAGTAACTATTCCATCCACTATAGGACTATAACATGGTTTATCTATTACTCTGATATTCTGACTTCTTCTGACTATAGCTGGTGAATTATATAAATTGAAGATAACAGGGCATCTGCCTTCACAAAACATTTGAACTACCACTTCCTCAAGGCCCAGATAATAGGAGCTATGGATATCTAAGAATTTAAGTGGAAATTTTTAAGAAAATAAAATGAAAACAAAAAGCAAAAAAAAAAAAAAATTAAAAAGATAAAATAAAATAAAATAAAATAAAATAAAAACAACATTGTCATGGCCAGGAGTCAGAAGAAACTAGGCATGGATTTATTTCAATGGCCATGAATCTTTCTTTTTTTAGATAATATTGCCTATACTTTATATTTGGTTCCTTACATTTGTTGTCTCATTTGTCTAGAATATTTTCTTCCAATATAAACACCCTGACTTATAAGTATCACATTTCTTCTTCATCATTTGTTCATACTCCATTTTCAAGATTTAATATTTAAAATACTAACATTGTATATATATATACACAAACACACACATACATACATACATGCATGTATTTCTATCTCTGCTATCAAAATGGACTCTAAAGATATTGCAAAAATGTCTGTCCCCACATTTTATCATCTCATTTACCACAGTAATCATCAAACGCCATTTTCAAATACAGTTGTCATTCACCAGAAGGTAATAGCTTCATTCCTGCAAATCTATATTTATAGTCATCTCTTCAATGTAGACAGGACCAAATTACACAGTAATTTTATCATTTTATCATGAGATCACAATCAGACCAATGAAGATAAGAGATAGAAAGTCTAAGGCCAATGAATAGTTCTTGACTAGGATGAACTAGTGGGTAGCACAACACTGGTCAGAAAACAAATGATAGGTGACAATATATATGAATGTAAGAGAGGATGCATACAATTGAACTCAAGTTTAGAATATTTAAGAATGCCAGACAGTGGTGGCACACACCTTTAATCCCAGCACTCGGGAGGCAGAGGCAGGTGGATTTCTGAGTTCGAGGCCAGCCTGGTCTACAGAGTTCCAGAAAAGCTAGGGCTATACAGAGAAGCCCTGTCTCAAAAAAAAAAAAATAGAATGTTTAAGAACATTAATTCCTACAGAAAGAAGAAATTGAGTTGTCATAGGAAACTGAACACAAATATGTTCAAAAATTCTCAAAAATGTGGCCTACAAAGACACAGAATTATTTTTCCCTTAGTGGATAACAAGGGAATTTTCAATAATTCTACTAATTTCTAATAATTACTTCTAATATTATTATGATCTACTTAAAATACTTTTATTTGGTACAATGTTTTGTGTTTGGTAGTATATTTAGGTTACAAATATGTAAACAACATAGACTCTCTAGCTTTTCCACGCGCCTATCCCTACAGATTCTGTCATAAAAAAAATTATATCTGCCCTCTCTAAATACACACACATCTATCCAGAAAATTATAATACATAAAACTTTTATATAAAAGCCCATAAGCTGTAGCTAGAAAAATGACACAGATATTAATGTAACTTATATTTACAGAGAACCCAGGCTCAATTTCTGCTGACCACATGGTAGTTCACAACTCTCTGTACCACCTGTTCTAGGAATGCAACCTTCTCTTTTGATCTCATCAGGAACCAGGCATATTCTTACTACACATACATCTATGCAGGCCAAAAATATGGTTATACACAAAATAAAATAAATGTATTTTTAAGAACCTATATACAAAACCATTATATAAAAGTATGAATTAAGAGATTGTCACTTATCTTTATCCAAAGAGATAAATTGATCCAATAAGTTGAAATTCACATTATAACTATCATTTTAAAAAAATTGATTGATGTATAATTTCAAAACATCCATAAAATTATTGATATAGTCAATCCTTATTTGTTCTATGCAGCAGCAATATGTGAAGATTACAAAACTTTCCAGGCAATAACAATGGGTATAGTTGTAGCATTTTATCTAAGCTATAATGATTATTCAATTAAATACTTATTAGAAAAATATTTTGTTTAAAAAATATGTGCCTTGTTATATAAATGGATGAAAGTAAATACACTCGGTCAGTCCTGATGGTTCAGTGAAAATTACATGCACAAAAACACAATCAATGAGGGTTAGGAATTGAAAATAATGGTGCAGGATCTAAATATCAACATAGAAACATTAAAGGAAACACAAAGATAGACAGCCCAGGAGATAGAAAACTTGGGAAAGAGATTAGGAGTAGTAAATGATAGCATCACCAACAGAATACAAAAGAGAGAAGAGAGAATCTTGGGAGCAGAAAATACCGTAGAAAACATTGATACAATAGTCAAAAAAAAAATGCAAAATGCAAGAAACTCCTAACGCAAAACATCCTGGAAATCCAGAACACAATAAGAAGACCAAAGCTAAGGATAATAGTTATTGAAGAGAGTGAAGATTCCCAAATTAAAGGGCCAGTAAATATTTTCAACAAAATTATATAAGAAATCTTCCCTAACATAAAGAAAAAGATGCCTATAAACATACAAGAATCATACAGAACTCAAAATAGTTTGGACCAGAAAAGAAATTCCTTCCATCACATCATAGTCAAAACACCAAATGCACAAAGTAAAGAAAGAATATTAAAAGCAGTCAGGGAAAAGGGTCAAGTTACATAGAAGGCAGACCTATATGCATTAAACCAGGTTATGAAAACTAGAAGATCCTGGGCAGATAACATACAGACCCTAAGACAACACTTGTCAGCCCAGACTGCAATATGCAACAAAACTCTCAGTTAACATACATGAAGAAACCAGGATATTCCATGACAAAACAAAATTTATATAATATCTTTCTACAAATCCAGCCCTACAAGGGATAATAGATAGAAAATGCCAACACAAGGAGGGAAATGACACACTAGAAAAAGCAAGAAAGTAATCCTTCGAGAAACACAAGAGAAGATATCCACACAAACATAAAAATAACATCAAAGTAACAGGAAGTAACAATATTCTTTAATATCTCTTAACATCAATGGACTCAATTCCCCAATAAAAGACATAGACAGATAGCCTGGATACATAAAAAGGACCCAGAATTTTGCTGCATACAAGAAATTCACCACAATATCAAGGACAAACACTACCTCAGAATAAAGGGCTGGAAGATGATTTTTCAAGCAAATGGTACCAAGAACCAAGCTGGAGTAGCCATTCTAATATTGAAAAAAAATCAACTTTCAACTAAAATTTATCAAAAAGCATAAGGAAGGACACTTAATAATCATAAAAGAAAAAAATCTACCAAGATGAATTCTCAATTCTGAACATCTCTGCTCCAAATACAACATTTATAAAATACCCACTTTCAAAAAATACCCACATTCATAAAAGAATCTATTCTGTAGTGGGAGACTTCCTATTACTCTTGCTTCCCTCTTGCTTCCCACTTACTTCTCTCTTGCCCTCTTGGGCCCTTCTATTTCCCCTCCTTTTCCCCTGTTCTCCAAGGAATTATGTCCATCCCTTCCTGTTAAAAACCTTGGATGAGGGTTTCAAGGCCTATACCTAAACATAGTGAATGAATTATGCAGCAAACCAGTAGCCAACATCAAACTAAATAGAGATAAACTTAAAGCAATCACACTGAAATCAGGGAATTGACAAGGCTGCCCACTCTCTCTGTAACTATTCAATATAGTATTTGAGGTTATAGCTAGAAAAATTAGTCAGCAAAATGAGGTCAAAAGGATATAAATTGGAAAGGAAGAAATAAAAATATCACTATTTGCAGATGATACTTAAGTAACCCCCATAAAAACTGGCCTCTACTACCTCTCTCCCTCTCCCTCTCCCTCTCCCTCTCCCTCTCCCTCTCCCTCTCTCTTTCTCTCTTTCTCTCTTTCTCTCTCTCTCTCTCTCTCTCTCTCTCTGTGCATGTCTCTCCCCCCTCTGTCTTTCTCTCTTTCTTTATCTCTGTCTCTTCTCTCCTCCTCTCTCTCTCTCTGCCTTTCTCTGCCTCTACTACCCATTTAACTCCCTTCCCCATGCCCTGAATAAATTCTATTCTATTCTATATTATAAATAGAATAAAATTCTATTCTATACTATAAAAAATAATTCTGGGAGATTTCAACACCCCACTCTTATCAATGGACAGATTATAGAAAAACAAACTAAACAGAGACACAGTGAAACCAACAGAAGTTGTGGACCAAATGTATTTAACAGATATGTATAGAACATTTCATCTTAAAACAAAAGAATATACCTTCTTCTCAGCACCTCATGGTACCTTCTCCAAAATTGACTATATAATCAGTCACAAAACAGGGCTCAACCAGTACATGAAGATTAAAATTATCCAATGCATCCTATCAGATCACCACAGACTAAGGCTGGTCTTTAATAGCAACAAAAACAAGAGAAAGCCCCCATATAAATAAAAGCTGAACAATTCCCTACTCAATGAAAACTTGGTGAAGGAAGAAAGAAAGAAAGAAATTAAAGACTTTTTAGAATTTAATGAAAATGAAGTCACAGCACACCCAAACATGAGACACAGTGAAAGCAGTGCTAAGAGAAAAACTCCAAACAGAAACTGGAGAGATCATACACTAGCAGCTTAACAGCACATCTTAAAGCTCTAGAATAAAAAGAAGCAAATACACCCAAAAGCAGTAGAAGTCAGGAAATAATCAAACTCAGGGCTGAAATCAACCAATTAGAAACACAAAGAACAATACAAAGAATCAACAAAACCAAAAGCAGATTCTTTGAGAAAATCAACAATATAGATTAACCCTTAGCCAGACTAGCCAGACGGCACACAGACAGTATTCAAATTAACAAAATCAGAAATGAAAGAGGAGATATAACAGAAACTAAGGAAATTCAAATTGTCGTCAGATTCTCCCACAAAATCCTATATTCAACAAAACTGGAAAATCTGGATGAATGGATAATTATTTAGACAGATACCAAACACCTAAGTCGAATCAGGATCAGATAAACCATCTAAACAGTCCCATACCTCCTAAAGAAATAGAAGTCATTAAAAGTCTCCCAAATAATAAAAGCACAAGATCAGATTGGTTTAGTGTAGAACTCTACCAGACCTTCAAAGAACACCTAATACCAATAATCTTCAAATTATTTCACAAAATAGAAACAGAAGGAACACTACCCAGCTTGTTCTATGAAGCCATAGTAATGCTGATACCAAAATCTCACACACACACACACACACACACAAAACAAAGAAAGAGAACTTCAGACCAATTTCCCTTATAGATATCCATGCTAAAATACTCAATAAAATTCTCACAAATGCAATGCAAGAACACTTCAAAATCAACATTCACTATGATCAAGTATGTTTCATCCTAGGGATACAGGGATGGTTCAATACCCAGAAATCTAACAATGTATTCTACTACAGAAACAAACTCAAGGAAAAAAAAAAAACACATGATCATTTCATTAGATGCTGAGAAAGCATTTGACAAAATTCAACATCCTTTCATGTTACAAGTCTTGGAAAAAATGAGGAATTCAAGGCCTATTCCTAAACATAGTGAATGAAATATACAGCAAACCAGGAACCAACATCAAACTAAATGGTGAGAAACTTGAAGCTAATATCACTAATATCAGGGACTTGACTAGTCTGCCCACTCTCTCCCTATCTATTCAATATAGTACTTAGGTTACAGCAGGTGCTGGCAAAGATGTGGAGATAGAGGATCATTCTTCCATTGCTGGTGGGATTGCAAGCTTGTACAACCACTCTGGAAATCAATCTGGTGGTTCCTTAGAAAACTGGACATAGTACTACCTGAGGAGCTCCTGGGGATTGGATCACCGACCCAGCTATACTACTCCTGGTCATATACCCAGAATATGGTCCAGCATGTAATAAGGACACATGTTCCTCTATGTTCATTGCAGCCATAAGAGGCAGAATATGGAAAGAACCCAGATTTCCCTCAACAGAGAAATGGATACAGAAAATGTGGTGCATTTACACAATGGAATACTACTCAGCTATTAAAAACAATGACTTCATGAAATTCATAGGCTAATGAATAGAATTTGAAAATACCCTGAGGGTGGTAACTCAGTCAGAAAAGAACATGCACAGTATATTCTCACTGGTAGGTGAATGTGAGCCATCCCATATACAGTCACCAAATCTGGATGCTATTGTGGATATTGGGAAGGGCTCGCTGACAGGAACCTGATGTAGCTGTTCCCTGAGAGGCTTTCCCTGATCCTGACAAATACAGAGACTGCATGCTTACAACCAACCACTGGAGTAAGCACAGGGTCCCTGATAGAGAAGTGGGAGAAGGACCTGAAGAAGCTGATCGGTTTGCAGCCATATAGAGGAAGCAATAGTGATAATGGGCCAGAGCCCCAGGAGCTCCTGGGGATTGGATCACCAACCAAAGAGGAACCCAGGGTGCTGGCAGTTTATGTGTCGGAGGATGGCCTTTTGGTTGTCAGTGGTAGGAGAGGCCCTTGGGCCTGAATTTGATACCTCAGTGTACCATTGTTAGGCAATGTCAGAATAGGAAGATGGGAGTGGGTCGGAGGTGCACCTTCATAGAGGCAGGGGTAGGGAGGATGAGATAGGGGGGTTATGAATGGGAGACCTGGAAAGAGGAAAACATTTGAAATGTAAATTAAAAAAATATCCAATCAAAAAAAAAAGAAGAAGAAAAAATTTATTTACAAAGAATTGTAGAATACAGTTCCATGAAGGAGAATGAAGGGAACGCCTGTGGTTAATGATATAAGTAGGGGTGGGCCAGGGGGATAGGGCAATGAGGAAGCAGGAGTGTCTTAACCAAGACTAAGGATGTATAAATAAGTCCTATGGAAATCCACTACTTTTCAGACTAATTAAAACACAATAAAATATTTCATCAGAATGTGATTTGTTTACTTTTGGATTGGTTAGCCATACTTTAAAGGCTATTCCAGTTTTTATTTCCAAAACCAATACTATGTAGTTATTCATACATGTTACGTATAGATTTTACACAGTTTGGGATCTTAATTTTAGGGCCTATTTTTTTTCTTTTCTTTTCTGTTTCGACACCTTTTTTTCAGTATAATTCTGGTTGTCTTGGTCTTGGATTTTGATTTGTAGACAAGGCTGTCCTTGAACTAAGAGATCTACTTGTCCTTGCATGCCCTGCATCTCCTGCATAACTTGTATCGCAAGTGCTAGGATTAAAGCTCTCCATAACCATTTCGCAGCTTTTTTAACAGTAAATGGGATGAAAATGAGAATTTCTTTTAATCCATTGGCCAATGTGTCAAAATTTATGCGAGCTCAATAGCTTCATCCATATTTTTGCAGTATATCTTTATTGTGATGTCTCTAGCTCTGTTGTACTAAACTGGTAAGAACTGTATTTGAATTCCTTGTATTTCCACATGAATTTTGTTTTTTCTATTTCTATAATGTATATTATATTAGAAAATGTCTTTCTCTTACAAATAACTTTTGAGAATTATAGGTATTTTAGCAACATTAAATACAATTTCCATTTTCAAGTGGCCATGAATTAACTTTGGTTTGAATATAATAGAAATATATTGATTCTACAGCAGACAGAAATCTTTTTTCTTCTTAGACATTCTTTACAACATTAAATAGCTATTTTGACAGTAAATAGCTCATCCATTTATCAGTACTTGTGAGTAAAGAGACAATGAGAGAACTATTTTATATTACTAAATAAGTAAATATTCTTGACTAGAGAAACAATATTGTTATACAAATAATTATTCCTGTAAAATAATAATAATATATAATATATCAGTTAAAAGGGCATATGGACTTCTTCAGAAAGATTAATGTTCAATATTAAAACATATTTTGGAAGACTAAAAGTAAAAACATAATCTCTTAATGTCCTTAGTTACCAGAAATCCATACATATATTAGATTCAGTGAAAACAGGAAAGAGAGAGAAATTGTTACTTTTATAAGATAGTTAAAATTGTATTCAAGCCTGAGATTTTTTTCCTTATCTAGAGGTTAATATTGAGTCATCTGTAAAATATTATTTAAAATTTAGCATCTATTTCTTTCCTTGAAGTACTTTGAAGTATATATTATAATTATTCTTTCTAGTTGCAAATTCAGAGCAATTGTAATAGCAATATTTCTTATACTTTTATACTTAATGTTTATTTTATTTATTAATTTGGTCTCTCTGTCTCTTTTTGTTTGTGTGTTTGTGTGAAGTGTAAAGCATCTATACAGGTGATTGCAGTGGCCAGAATAGGACATCATATAGCCTGACCTTACAGTAACACATGGCTGTGAGCCACCTAACATAAGGGCTAGCAACTGAACTTTGGTTCTCTGGATTGCCACCATGGACTTTTAAATCATTTCTCTAGCCGTCCAAAGACAAAAAGAAATGAAAATACAAATTAGGTATCAGGCAATTTTTTCCACCAAATGTAATATCTTACTTTTTAATTAGTGTTAGGAAACATAGATTATCCTTGAAAATAGGTCTAAAGTTTCTTTCTCTTATGTGACATTCTTAGAAAACTCAAGTTTTATCTATGGTGTTCATTATTGTAATAATATTGTAATGTTATATTTGCAATGAAAATAATCTTCATGTGAACGAAATTTGATAATAAATCTGAGTAAAAATATTTAAAGACATTTAAAATACCATTTTCCAGTATTTAAGATACAGATACATTCAATTTAAACTTGAAATTGAAAGACAAAATCTGTTGTTTCACTACTGGGTTAGGCTAAAATTGTGGATCAGTACCAGGGCTATGAAACATATATAGAGCTCACAAAGTTCAGGGAAAAGTTTTAGCTATACCTCACCCCTTTACTGGTAAGCTATGTAAATCAAGAGAATGACCAGGAATTTAGAAAATGTAATACTGTGTAAATGGTTCACCCATCAATTTTACCTTCATCGATTCATTGATTCTTTTCAAATTATTATTCATGTAGGAAGCTGCCATGTCATTTATGAGGAGACCATAGATAACTTGCATGGTTTGAAGAATCACTTCTGCTCTGTGTGTTCTAGAAATAAAGCTCATTTTGTCAGGTCTGACAGAAAACTTCTTTAACTTCTAAGTCATCTTTACTGGTCCTTATTTTCACATCTTTAAAAGAAATTGCTGTGATCATTGTATAAAAGATGAAAATATGACACTACTAAAAAATTTACCATTGGAAAATGCATTCAACCAGAGAAAATAAACCATGACCATATTTGAACTACTTTTATAACTAAAGCATAATTGAGTAATAGCAATATTAGGTCTCTATAAAGAATGAATGCAATGGAAAGAATACATGTGCTATGTGTAGTTAGAGAGACTGTAATCTTTTAAGCAGCTATCAGCATCAATGTAGTCAAGCTGGGATTATTTTATATGTCTAATGGAGAACCAACGTTCTCTGCCCCATAACATATTGTAATATATATAGAGAAATCCAAGTAGGCCATAATATTTGGATTATTATTTCCACAAATAATAATACATTTAACTTCCTTTAGATCTTCCTAAGGAAAGATCATGACTTAATCTATTGTATATTTTTGTAATAATTGGATACTTTGGTCCTTAGATTTCTATATCAAATGTCTGTGAATACTATACTCATGAGTTAGACCTATGGAAGAAAAATCAGCAAACAACATATTTTTAATTATGTTCCTAGAATTTTAAAGGAGGCTTTAGACATTTCAAGTCTGAATAAGGTGCTACAAATCTGAAAACAGGGGGTTTAACTGCATTCCATAGCACTGATCGTTAACCCTGTTTTAAAATCTTAAATATATCTTCTTTACATTATTTTCCGTGTTTATTTTCCTACTTTTTACCTAAGGACTGTTCTATAATGAAAAAATATAGTCTCTTCTCAACTTCGAATTAAAATTTTAATGCCATTTCAAATAATCTGATATATTTAGTGAAATGCTGCTCAACCTGTTCCTGGAACCAATGTGAAATTGTTCTGTTTTCTCTGAGAATTTTCAGTATGCTTTGCCCAGACAAGATTAAAATGATGAAAGAACCTCAAGATTTACTCTTACAGCTTAAACTAATTCTGGACAAATGACATCATTTATCATGGTGGGGAATGTCAGCTTCCATCATTAAAACAGAGTGGCAGAGAGATTGTCTAATCTTTCAAATTTTTAACATCACAGACGTGGCCAGCATTTAACTTATACCTAAGTACATATACCTAAGGGGACATCCTGCAGCTCCAGACTTTCTCACTGCTAGCTACTCCTTGCATCTGTGACAAGGACAAGGTGTCATTTTCCATGCATGTCTGTGTGTTTCATCTTAGTGTCCATTTGAGGGAAGATTGATGGTTCTAAAAGTGAATAGAAAGATAAAGCTTCTTTATAAAGCTGTGTCAGTCAAATCTCAAACTCCGTTAACATTTTAATGTAAGACTTTACCCTTGGATAAGTGGAGCTTATCAAACACAGGAGATACAAGGGGGGAAGAGACCTTGGTTCAATGTGCAAGCCTTACAATTCTCAGAAGGTGAAGGAAAAAAATAGATGGAGCCTTAAAATTAAGTGAACATGTGCGGAATACTACTGTGAAGCTGAGACATTTAAATGGCATAACACTTGAAACATTACATCAGTTGAAAGGATTTGTTCCATTAATTCTTAGACAGTTAACATTTCATCCTGAAAAAAGGGTAATTAGTACCAGAATTTTCTTCAATCCCTTGAGACGTTTTTGGCCTTATTACTGCCAAAAGCTGTGCTACTCAAAGGTTACTATTATTTATTGCCATGGCTCCAAACCTTAATAGGAGTCTTTTCAATAAAAATTATGTAGAAGACTTTTCTGATGCTTTTCTTAACATTCCAAAATCAATGACTTGAAATAAGTCCATCTGTTAAGGGCTAAAATGGCTTTTCATACATATATTTTGGCTGTAGATATAAATGGTCTTTTTAAAAGAAAGAATAATGGTGAACAACAATTTAATTTAAGAGGGAATTAGTGCTCAAAGAGTAAGGATTGAAGAGTTATAGTGATTTCCATTACTAGTATTGAACACTGTATTGCTCAATAATTAAAATAAAATGGATTCTTAACATGTACAGTTTTAAACTAAAAAGTAAGGATTTGTTTAGTTATTGCAAATGAATGTTTTATAGTTATTTCAAGAGAATACAAACATAAGAAACTTATCTAACTTGAATAATGTATTAAGCAATCATATCTTCATATATGATATGCATATACAAACACAAAATTTTCATTGAAAATCTACAAGTATGAAACATTTATTTAAAACTAAAAACTGGGCTTCAAGATTGGGGGAGATGGCGTAGAAGTTTAGAGAACCTGTTATACAAGCATTCTTGAATTTTTGAGTTCAAATATTCAAAAACTCACCTATAAAATTGGGAGTTGTGGTTTAAATGCCTTTACCTCCAGGGCAAAGGTTGAGGGAAGAGGCAGGAATGGTGCTACATCTTTGAAGCTACAAACCTTACTCTCTAGGTTTAGTGAGAGAATCAGATTTAAGAAAACAGGATAGAAAAAACAGAAGTCAAACTTCCTCTTTAGCCTCCTCATTCATGAACCCATACACACATATGCATATATAGGTTCACTCACATTGACATACCACACACACACATACACACACACACAGACACACATACACAAGAATATACATGCATAAAAAGCAAGAAGTGCATTAATGTAATTTAATTTAAAAAGAATGCAGTGTAAAAGTAATTAAAATTATATTGCAATAATAAGCTTACCACTTTTTTCTTCAAGTGCAGTAAGTATGTATGTTAGTATATCCTACTCTAACATTTTATTTCTTTTCTTAATTTTTATATATTTGTTTGGTTACTTTGGATAGCATCATGAATGTTCATGGGAGCTATGCTAATTTAGATAATTAGCTCTAGTGTTCTTATTTATCTTTAATAAATATGAATTTGAAACTATTAAAAATTCAAATATCCGAATTTCCAGACTTCATTTTCCAACTACATTAAATAAGGAATAGGCAGGAGTGCTGTCTCTCCTTATAATAAAAATAAAAGGTAGTAAAATATACTTATACAATACTTTTCCTGGATTTTAGCTTTAAATCAATACATAATTTTTGCTATATCATCTCTACACGTTTATTACAAAGAATTCATAAGTTGTATGTTCTGTGTTTTCAATATTTTTGTCATCTATAATTTTAAAACTGAAAATATATAATTATACTTTAATTAATAGTGGTAAGCACTAAGCCTTTTTCAACAAATACAAGGTAATTTTATGCATTGGCTTGCATAAGTTTCTAAAACAATGTTTATTTCTAATTTCTGTAAGAAAACAGTGTTTATCCTTGAATTACTTGCAAGCGTACTATTATTTCTGCTGCCCTAAACCAGGCCAGCTGTTGTACTGCTCCTTCTTTACTGAGTCCTTTGCCCAAAATAAACATTTCACAAGCAGCAAAAAGCTTCCTCCAGACAGATTGCAACTTCTCACCAATTCTCAATAGCTGGGAAATGGTCGCATCTGCATTTAAATTACTTGTTTATTCAACTCATTTATATAAAAGTGCACTAAACCTAAATTCCATTCTGGAAGACTTCTTTAGACCTAGAGGACATTCCATTTCATAGGGTTTCTCCAGTAACTTGTCTCTAGCAGCTGTCAAACAAATCACCTATACAGTTCTGGATTGCAGCATCATTCAAATGCAACATCTTGGAAAGCCTAGTAAGAAAATAGACTGTAAAGTAACTTTTCCTTAAATGGAGAGAATACCATTGCTATTTGGTTCTATCTACCATCCTCTCAGACTATATTAGCTAAACTGGTTTCCTCTGGCTACAATAACTGCATTACCATCTGTTCATCAAAAAAACTACTGTTCATTAACACTTACTAACCTCTTTGAAATAATTTCCAAATACATGTTCCATATTTTGAAACATATTCAATCATTGCCATTAATTCAGTTGAGCACCCACTGTAATAAATGTAACATGTCATTTATTAAAATTCACTGCTAAGTATCACCTTCACTACTTGAAACATATATTAAGAAACTATTAAGTATGAAGGGGCCTGCAACTTTGGAACAATGGCACAATATAAGATTACAGTCTGTGTTTAAAAGATAGAAAAATAGAAGCTCCATCAATATCTCACGAGCCAAATGAAAATGATGCTTAATGTATGAGGGATATTCATCGTTCTTCAGAATCTTTCTTCTGGAATTTTACTTCAGTGGATAACTCCACATTTATACACCTATTAGGTTCAGTAGGTTATAAAGATGAGGTTGAAAGAGATCATGGTTTTGAGTCTGGGACAAGTGAAATAATGAATGGGATGTGGTTATGATAAAAAGCTTCATATAAATGTATGAAATTCAAATAGAATATGTGAAAAATATAGACAATTAAAACCCAACAAAGAGTAGATTATGGAAATAGAGTTTTATGGGCAATAGTGAAAGAAAATTTCTTAATTTGTAAATGAAAGATACATTATTAGTATATTGTGGGAAAAGATGACTATGCTATCATTAAAAGCGCCAGCTAAAACAATGGAGAAACAAATTCTAGATAATTTTTTTATGTATGACTGGGAATGTTAACTTGAAACCATTCTTTGTTCTTCCTGTCTCAAGGAATTGCAAAAACCCAGTCAGCTTTTCCTACCTGTTGTTACAGTTCTGGTTTTTAGATACTAAATATTTATATTTTTCTGTAACTATGAATTGTTAGTGACCAGAACAACCTCTGGTTTTTAAAATTCAAGTCAACTGGAAGTTGTTATTTGCTTCTGGTTTTGTTTTGTTTTTCTGAACAAATTTTTAGCCTAAATTGTTATGTGTATAGTCTGACACTCCTATTGGGAAATTATTGACAGTGGATCTCAAGAACCTACTTTTAACCTATTTCTTATCAGGAAATTCATTCCAATTTCATGAAAAGTAGTAAAAATGATGAGAGAGAGAGAAAGGGGTAAGGAAGGGGAAAATATAAGGAAAACGTGCAAGGATTGGAAGGAGAATTAGGAGAAAGCAGAGATTGGAAGAGATACTAAGTAATACAAAAAGAACAATATAGGATTATAGACCTAGAAAAGGAAGGACAGAAATAAATTTATGGTGCTGATTGCATAAGAAAGACCTAAGGATATAAATGAGTTCAGAAAGTCTAGAAGGAGAATTATCTCTTTGACATATATTTTAGACATATGTTTGTTCATATGTCTAGAATCTGTGAAGATGCCCAACTGAAAGTTAACAACCCTTGTATTATATTTACTTTTTAATTATACTTGTATTAGAGCTTTTCAAAATAATATATTTATTATGTGTACACTGCATTTTTCTAATATTAGTCCATTTGAACCAGTTTAAGATTACAATTTGAGACACTGACATACCATCAGGATATAAAATGTATTCATCACCATTACTCATTTTATACTTTTTATTTCAAAAATTGACAGTCTCATATGTTGATTACACAATTATATATATATATAATAAGTTAGGGTAGAAGGGTTTGGTCATTTTATTATTTTATTAGTTATGGAGGATATTTATCAACACTTGGAAAATGAGGAAATTAAATAAGGAGCTTAAACTCTGTGGTTTCTATTTTTCCTTTTCTATCTTCTTCTTTCTATGATAAAGGAAAGGGAGTTGAGAAAAAAACAGGTAGAATCACCTTATAGATTATTGAATCTACTCTTCAACTAAGAGCTATTCCTATTTGCAGCTATGTTTATTTTTGTTTACATTGTTATGGATTATAGCATATTAATGCAAGCTTAAGGTTCTCATTTATATATATCTTTATATATTGGTTTAAAATTTAAGGTTAGTTTTTGTTAAAATGTACTATAAATTATTTCTCTACACTTAAAAAGGCATTATGCTTATGATCTTCTTTAAAGATAAAAGATTTAATATCAGTTCTTTTAATAGCTTCTATTACAAACTGTTTAGGATAATTAAATAATGCAAGTAAATAATCAAACTCATGATCATGTTAGATACTGATTTAGATTATCACAGAAGTATAGATCTTAAGTTGAACAGATAATAGGTAGCTGGAGACAATGCTTGTTCAGATGTGCCATGGTTAGACTTTCCTCCAAACCATCAGAAACTTACAAAAAATGCAGTGTAAACATATTTTTATTAATTTGAGAACTTTTATTTATTTACATGGAGACATGTTAAATCCTGGCAGTACCCCTTTCACCTCTAAAAAATAATTATAAGCATCAAAGACCTCTATGCAAATGGCTTCATTTCTAACAAATTAGCAACCTGGCAAAGAAAATACCCTAACTTCATTTGCAGACAGTATGGTGTACAAAAGGGAAAAACAAATGCAGCCCAGACTGCTGCTAAGATTTGTCAAGACAAGATAAACAACCCCTTCCTAATACCTGCTTCACATAAGGTCTGTAAGATATTCTGGGCCTGAATGCTAAAGATGATACTTCAATGTCTTAGAGACCACTGGGTACCATGCAGGAAGGCAGCCTAACCCTGATGATTCTTAGTCTTGGAAGCTGCTGCCTGTACTTCCTACTTACTCAGGTAATATTTATTCCTTCTGTGGTCTCTGATAGAGTTGAAGAGTAAATAGTTACAGTCTCACAATTAAGCTTAACGTGTTTAGCATCTAGGAAGATGTTTTATATCTAAGAAGATATTTTTAAGTTAATAATGTGAATTAGGATATAAATTGATTTAAAATCAGGACTCTCAAGTCACCAAGATAGGATAGCTAATAAAATATTTTCTCCTGAATTGACAAATACAAACAGACCAGATTATTTGAATCCAACTCAAACAAAATAGTTTCCAAAAATGTTGATAATTATTCCTACTATATGTCTGTTGTTATGTATTCTAATACTAATAACTGGCCCCAAGAAGTATTTGCCCCCAACAAGGAGATCTCCAGGGATGAAGAAATTCTCACGTATACCAAATGATATAATTTTTTTTTTAAATTTAATACTATTGGTTGAATAAAGATACACACTGTACCTGGGCAGAAGAGAGATAAGTAGAGCTTTGGTTCCCAGGCTTGGGGTTTAAGACAGAAAGAAACCATGAGGCAAGGAAAGGGAGAGGAGAGGAGCTAAAAATATGCTGTACCATAAAAGATCATGAGAACTGGCCACAAGGACCATCCAGTCGGAGTTGAAACAACTCATATAGATCATGGCAAGTTATAGCTTAGGCTTATTGACAAGAAAGCCAAAATATCTTTGTGATATTTGACAAGTTCTAGTGCTCTAAATGCTTATAAAAATAAGGGTTTTGTGGCTTTTATTGGGGGAACTAAATTGTCCAAGGTAAAGTAGAAACCCCTTCTTAAATTTTTACTACAACAACAGTTGTTATATTAGTTTTGTTGTCTTTGGGATCTCTCTGACTAGAAAGAAGGTAACTCTTGCCTGATATTCTAAGTTTTTGAAACAATATTCAACAATGTTGGTTATTTTTTACCAAACTTCCTTGGAAGCTAGTGACACTTTACAAGGCTTTTATAAGGGTATAGCTAAGTAGTATGCAGCTGCCTTATTAAGAATGAAACCCTTGGTTTCAGGCCTCAGGACAGGAAAAATAGGGGGGCGTGATATTTAAAACTCAGTGTCACACATTAGACAATGGGCTTATGTTATAGAAGACAGTTTTACTCAAATGAGTTTCGTTGATATGTACATATAATCAATAACAAACAAGTTTATAAATATAATTTTATTGCTTTTGGCAAAAATTAAATGTAATATTATAAAAGTATCATAAATGTGGATTTCCACAATCCACCTTTCATTATGTGTGTGTATTTGTATATGTATGTGTTTGTGTGTATGTGTGTACTTAACTTTCAAAAACATTTGAGCACAAATATTTATCTTTTTTCCATATATTTCATGTATGTTGAAAATTTTGACTTTAATTTTATTTACTAGGAACTTCATAGTTTAATACTTAAAAACAAATAGATATGTTGATACATTATAGGTATATTTTCTGATGTTGTAAAGGCACACACACCATGCCAGAGCCAAATCTTTGATCCTCTGGGTCTTATGCTGCTCTACCTCACTTCTATAATGTTCCCTGATACTTAGGTATATCAATATTTTGTACTTGAACCCATTGGAAATGGTCTCCTAAGGCTCTAGATTTCGATTGTTGTTTTCTATAGATATCTCTATGTATTTCAAACAGTTTTCCTAATTGTGGGCAATACTACATTTATCTCTGGACATTTACACAAATGTTTGTAAATTGTTGTTAGGAATTTGCTTGGTCTTAGAGCATAAGATATTGCTATTCTGTTCATGAACTTTCCCCCTGTGCCCATGTCCTCAAGGGTGTTCCCCAATTTCTTTTATATTAGTTTCAGTGTGTCTGCTTTATGTGGAGGTCCTTGATCCACTTGGAGTTGAGCTTAGTACAAAGAGATAAGAATGGATTAATTCTCATTCTTCTGCATGCTGACTTCCAATTGAACCAGCACCATTTGTTGAAAAGGCTATCTTTTTTTCCACTGGATGTTTCAGCTCCTTTGTTGAAGATCAAGTGACCATAGGTGTGTGGGTTCATTTCTGTGTCTTCAATCCTATTCCATTGATCCTGCCTGTCACGGTATCAATACCATGCAGGTTTTAACACTATTGCTCGTAATATTGCTTGAGGTCCAGAATACTCATTTCCTCCAGAAGTTCTTTTACTGATGAGAATAGTTTTAGCTATTCTGGGTTTTTTGTTATTCCAGATGAATTTGAGAATTGCTCTTTTTAGCTCTATGAAGAACTGTGTTGGGATTTTGATGGGGATTGCGTTGAATCTATATATTGCTGTTGACAAGATGGCCATTTTAACTATATTAGTCCTTCCAATCCATGAGCATGGAAGATTTTTCCATTTTCTGATGTCTTGTTCAATTTCCTTCTTCAGAGACTTGAAGTTCTTGGCATATAGATCTTTCCCTTGTTTGGTTAGAGTCACACTAAGATACTTTATATTGTTTGTGACTATTGTAAAGTGTGTGATTTCCATAATTTCTTTCTCAGCCTGCTTAACCTTTGAGTATAGGAAGGCTACTGATTTGCTTGAGTTGATTTTACAACCAGCCACTTTGCTGAAGTTGTTTATCAGCTGTAGGAGTTCTCTGGTGGCGTTTTTTGGGTCACTTAATTGTACTATCATATCATCTGCAAATAGTGATAGTTTGACTTATTCCTTTCCAATTTGTATCTATTTGATCTCCTTATGTTGTCTAATGGGACCTCATAACATTACGAAGTTTCTGTAAGGCAAAAGACACCATCGAAGGACAAATTGGCAACCAACAAATTGGGAAAAGATCTTCACCCACCCTACATCTGACCGAGGGCTTATATACAATATATACAAAGAAGTCAAGAAGTTACACCCCAGAAAATAACCCTATTAAAAATGGGGTAAAGAGAAAAACAAGATTTTCACCTGAAGAACTTTGGAAGGCTGAGAAGCACCTTAAGAAATGTTCAACATTATTAGTAATTAAGGATATGCAAATAAAAACAACCCTGATATTTCACCTCACACCAGTTAGAATGACTAAGATTAAAAACTCAAGAGACAGCAGGGGCTGGTGAGGATGTGGAGAAAGAGGAATACTCCTCCACTGCTGGTGGGATTGCAAGCTGGTACAACTACTCTGGAAATAAGTCTGGTGGTTCCTCAGAAAACTGGGCATGACACTTCTTGAGGACACTGCTATACCACTCCTGGGCATATACCCAGAAGATTCCCCAGCATATCATAAGGATACATGCTCCACTATGTTCATAGCAGCCCTATTTATAATAGTCAGAAGCTGGAAAAACCCAGATGTCCCTCAACAGAGGAATGGACACAAAAAATGTGGTATATAAACATTATGGAGTGCTATTCAGCCACTAGAAACAATGAATTCATGAAATTCTTAGACAGATGGATCATCCTAAGTGAGGTAACCCAGTCTCAAAAGAACACTCATGGTATGTACTCACTGATAAGCAGATATTAACCTAGAAGCTTGGAATATCCAAGATACAATCCACATATGAAATGATGTCCAAGAAGAAGAAAGGAGTGGCCCATGGTTCTGGAAAGGCTCAGTGCAGCAGTGTAGGGGAATACCAGGACAGGGGAGTGGGAAGAAGTAGATAGGGGAACAAGGGGAGGGAAGAGGGCTTATGGGACTTTCTGGAAGGGGGATCAAGGAAAGGGGAAATCATTTGAAATGTAAATAAAGACTATATCAGAAAAAATGAATACTTAACCAATGTGAGGTCAATCTGACAAAAATAAAAGGAATTTGTTTGGTTAATGAATTAGGCATTGTAGATTCCCTTCCAAGGACTGCTGTATCAAATTCAGTGAGTAGTTAGATAGGTCTACTGCACTATGCATGGCATTTTTCTTGAGTGGGTTTTAAACCCAATAAGAGAGATACTGGTAATCATAAAATATGTCAGTATTATACCCATATGGTTATTGTGCCATGGTGGTCATGATGACACCAGTAAACATACCTACTTGGATGGTGGAAAGCACCAAGGACTCAACCTTAAGCAATTTAAATGAGGTGCTCTTGGCCAAGAAACAATATATACATTGGTTGCTTTGTGACTAGTTGAATGCTTTGATGTATGTTTAAAAGTAACAATATATAAACTCAAGAGGTTACACTTAGAATGTGTGTGTGTGTGTGTGTGTGTGTGTACAAGTAGTCACTTTTGTTTGTTTGTTTTTCTGTTTGTTTTTCTTGGTTTTTCAAGACAAGGGTTTCTCTGCATAGCGCTAGCTGTCCTGGAACTCACTGTATAGACAAGGCTTGTCTTGAACTGAGAAATCTGCCTGCCTCTGCCTCCCAAGTGTTAGAATTAAAGGCATACAGCACCACTGCCTGGCTATACAAGTACTTATATGTATGCAATAATAATTAATGAAAAAAAGAGGCCAAGAACTTAAAGAGAAGTAGGGTGATTTTGAAAGGGGAAGTAAAGGGAACAAATTAACAAAACTACAATATCAATTATAATTTTCAAAAGAAATTGAATGTTTTGTATTGGTTATTTGTATTATATACTTGCATTCTAATTATATGTTTTACATTCTTCATATTTCTTAGTCATTTTAAAAACACAAATGAAATTATTGATTTTTAGTATTGATTCCTTTCAGTTATTGCCATTACTTGATGTTTAATAATACTGTATTTGTGTTCACTAAACATTATGTTAATTTCTCCACCTTTTTGTTAAAGGATATATTTTATCTTGTGTTCCTTTTTAGAACATCACTAACTAAATCTATCTGTCATTTACAGTTTTATGCTGTCCTGAAAATTTATCATAACCATTGATCCATACAATGTACCCCAGTAAAAATAATGGTAGAGACATATTGTCAGAAGTTGGCTTGTATATATGGGTTCCAAACTTGGAAGATTAAAATTTCGGATGAAGATAGGACAAATACAAGAAGACATTCTATCCTATTTTGTTGCTTTTATGTATTGTTTGTTGCTGATTTCCTTCCCCTATTTGTGGTTAGCATTCTACCACCAAACTGCACTTTAAGATTATAAGTTGAAATAACATCCTTGGAAGGATTCAAAGGCTGTAAACTTTAAAATCAAGTGTCCTTGTTTTAGTATCCAAACATGCACTTATGTCAATTTACCTCAAGCCAATTGCTTCAAGCTATAAGGGTAACTTTTCAACATTTTCAGAATATTGAACACATTTTGAAAGATATGTATGTGAATTAAACTGGATAATTATGGGGGCAGTATCTCTTTTGACAGTACTTGAAATATTATTGATTTTCAGTAAAGCTTAATGTTACTTTCTTTCCAAGTACATTTAAAATATCCTTGTCATTTCACATGTTTTATGTTCAAATTTGTACTCTTCCTTGTTAAATTTATGTGCTCATTTTTTGTGTAACAGTTTTCTCTATACTATTTTACATTTCAAGAACTCATTTTTTAAAAACTATCCAGTCCAAGCATAAAAGATAAAGAGCTGTACATTATCACATTTTGTTGTTTAAAGTAATTACAGAGTGAGGAGTGAATGCAAATTTTCTGATCACTACATCAATTAAAAATGAAGCTAGGTGTATTCATACAATTTAATGTTTTAAAAATGATATTATTTACTAGGAAATCCAATATATTCTTGGATATGGAAACTATAATTTATCATTATTGATGAGTGTAAATTCTGCTTTAAAACAGAAATATAAAATCTTTATTTTCTAATGCATTTTTATCAGTTAATTATGTATTTGGTATGAAAGGATTTGTGATGAAAATAAAAGTGAATTGATAAAAATATTGAAGAGTTCCTGAAATCTGTATAGCTTAAATTGATATCATAATCTCCTGTCAGGTAGGGAATAGAGTTGTTTATGTTTTGTGTATATGTTATTACTGATTTTGATTTGTTAAATATTAATTTAAAATTAATTAAGGTAGATCAATTCCCAGTTTTCTGAGAAAATGCCAAGATGAGTTCTAAACTGGTTACACAAGTTAGTGTTTCCACCAGAAGTGGAGGAGTGTTGCCCATGCTCCACATTCTTGCACCACAAACTGTCAGTTGAAATTTTGATCTTAGCCATTCTGACAGGCATACTTTCAAATTTGTTTTTCTTTACATTTCTTTTATATTTCCCTGATGATTAAGGACATTGAATATTTTCTTTAAGTATTTCTCAACCATTTCAGAGTTCTCTTTTGAGAATTCTCTGTTTTTGTCTGTATTTTTAATTGAATAATTTAGTTGGTTGATATCTAGCTATTTGAATTCTTTATATATTTTTATATTATCCCTTTGTCAGATGTGAAATTGGAGAAAACTTTTTCTGTCCTGTGGGCTGCCATTTTGCCCTATTCATGTCTTTTAATTTACAGAAGGTTTTCTCTGCCATGATGTCTCATTTATTAATTGTTGATCTTAGTGTCTGCACTATGTTGCTCTGTTCAAGAATTTCTCTCCTGTGCCAATATGTTCAAAGCTGTTCCCTACTTCCTTCTCTATCTAGCTTAAAGTAAATGGCTCTAGGGTGAGGTTTTTGATCCATTTCGACTTGAGTTTTGTTTACAGTAATAGGGATTAATCTATTTGCTGTCTTCTAGATACCAACAGCCAGTTAAGTCAGCACCATTTGTTGAAGATGTTTTCTTTTTTCCATTGTATAATTCTGGTTTCTTTATAAAAGAAATCATCAGGCCATAGGTATGTTGGTTTAAGTCTGAGTCTTTTATTAAATTCCATTGATGAACTTACATGTTTCTATGTCAATGCTACTATGTTTTTATAACTATAGTTATCTAGTACAGGTTGAAATTTGGGATGGTTGTACCTCTGGAATTATTTTTTATTGTATAGGATTTTTTCTCTATTTTAGATTTCACAAGTTTTTCTCTTTTTCCCTAGTAACTGTTGTTCTATTAATATGTATAAGGAATTGTGTTAGAATTTTGATGGAAATTGCATTTAATCTATAAGCCGGATGACCTATATATATAAAGGAGTGGTAATCAATTTTTTCAGTTGATCTTGTATCCACCAAATTCACTGAATGTGTTTTCCATCTCTAAGATATCTCTCATAGAATTTTGGGGCTGCTTATATATACTATATTATCTGTGAGTAGAAGTTCTTTGACATTTTCTTTTCTAGTTTTAATTCCCTTGATCTCTTTTCATTGGCTTACTGCTCTAGCTATAACTACTTTTACCTTTTGAATAAATATATAGAGAGGAGAAAGCCTTGTTTTCTTCCTGATTTAGTGTATTTTCATTTAGTTCCTCTCCATTTTTTATTTTGACTGTAGATTTATTTTAAATTGCTTAAGTATGTCCCTTATATCACTGATCTCTCCAAGACTTTTATCATGAAGAGGTATTGTTCGCATTGACAGATTTTTATGTTTTGAACCATGCCTGCATCTCAGTAATGAAGCTCACCTAATCATGCTTTATGGTCTTTTGGTGTATTCTTGAACTTGATTTGTAGGCATTTTATTCAGTGTTTTTGCATAAATGTTCCTGATTAAAATTTCTGTATGATTTCTCTTTGTTTAGTCTTGTAGATTGTGTATCAAGATGACTGTTTCTATTTTGTGTAATAAGTTTAGGAATATTGGTTGTAAGTCTTTGATAGTCTGGTAAAATTCTACTCTAAAACATTTAGCCTTGGGCAATTTTCCTTTTGAAGACAGTTAATGGTTGCTTCTATTTTACTAGTGGTTATAGTTCTATTTAAATTATTTATCTAATGTTTTTTAACTTCAGTAAGTAGTATATATCTAAAACATTGTTCATTTATACTAGGTTTTGTCATTTTGTAGAATAATGGTTTTAGCCGGATGACCTAATAATCCTTTAAAATTTCTCTATAGCTTTGTTATGCCTATATTTGTGTCGTTTTTGTTTCTGATCCTGTTAGTTTGGCTATTTTTTTCTCTGATGTTTAGTTTCAATAAGGGTTTTTCTATTATGTTGATTTTCTCAAAAAGCCAAAACTTTGCTTCATTGATTCTTTGTTTTGTTTTACTGTTACCTTTGTTTCTATTTTATTGATTTCAGCCATCAGTTTGATTATTTTCTTAGGTCTATTACATTTAGGTGTGTATAATTTTTTTCTAGAGCTTTCAGGTATGCTCTTTAGTTACTAATATGAGATCCCTCCAATTGCTTTATGCAGGCACTTAGTTCTATGAAATTTCTGTGTAGCACTACTTTCATTGTGTTCTATAAGTTTGAGTATGTTGTACATTTACTTCCATTGAATTCTAGAAAATCTAAAATTTCTTTCTTTCTCTCTTTGTCTCTCTTTCTTTTGTTCTTTCTCCTTCCTTCCTTCCTTCCTTCCTTCCTTCCTTCCTTCCTTCCTTCCTTCCTTCCTTCCTTCCTTCCTTCTTCCTTCCTTCTTTCCTTCTTTCCTTCTTTCCTTCTTTCCTTCTTTCCTTCTTTCCTTCCTTCCTTCCTTCCTTCCTTCCTTCCTTCCTTCCTTCCTTCCTTCCTCCCTTTCTTTCTTTCTTTCTTTCTTCTTCTTTCTTTCTTTCTTTCTTTCTTTCTTTCTTTCTTTCTTTCTTTCTTTCTTTCTTTCTTTCTTTCTTTCTTTCTTGTTTTCTTTTTTATTTGTCTTATTTGTCTTAATCCAGTAGTTGCTTGGAAGGGAGTTGTGCAATTTTTCTTTTTTTGGTTTTGTGATACAAGGTTTCTCTGTGTATCCCTGTCTGTCCTGGAACTCACTCTGTAGGCCAGGCTGGCCTCGAACTCAGAAATCCACCTGCCTCTACCTCCCAAATGCTGGGAATAAAGGTGTGTGCCACCATCGCCCAGCTAGAATGATCAGTTCTTTAGTGCAATTAATTATTAAAGTTTTCCAGCGTAGATTGTGGTCTGCATGTAGGTGAGGTCAAGTGAAATATAAGGCTAGAGACTGTGGTTAGGCAATGAAAAAGAAATTGAGGGCTAAGAGTTTCAGAGAGAGAAGAGAGGGAATAGACTGAGAAAAGGATAAAAAGATGGAGGAAGGGGATGAACCCAATCCATGTTGCTTGAAATAGCCACAGGTAGCTATGGATATCCTAAAAGAGCAATAGAGTAATGTAGGACAATTTGTCTATTCTAGGTCTGTAGCTTGTATCAATATTAAATGAGTTTTGAGTTATTTGTGTGGGCATTTTGGGGATTAAGAATTTACTGTTATAAATCTGACTGATAATTTACAAGCCTCCCAAATGTTCTTTATATGCTTTTCAGGGAGTTATAGCAAGCCATGAAAGAATAGCCAAAGGGAAGTGATAACGAGAAATGTCAGTGGTTCAGCAACAAACTAACCTTGTGAACCTGGGAAGACCTTGGCTAGAAGGTCACAATGGGGAGACCATGCTGGGACAGTAGCCTATATAGCTTGGATTAGACACATAGAAAGCATTTGATAAAATTTAACTCCTCTTCATGGTAAAAGTCTTGTAATGATCAGGAATTCAAGGCCCATACTTAAACATAGTAAAAGTAGTATACATCAAACTGGTAGTCAACATCAAACTAAATGGGGAGAAACTTAAAGCAATCCCCATAAATTCAGGGACTGACAAGGTTGTCCACTCTCTCCCTACTTATTCAACATAGTACCCAAAGTCCTACTCAGAGTAATTTGACAATAAAAGGAGTTTAAAAGGCTAGAATTTGGAAAGGAAGAAGTCAAAATATCACTATTTGCAGATGATATGATACTATTTTTAAATGACTCCAAAAATTCTACAGGGAAGTCCTAAACCTGAAAAGCAACTGTAGCAAAGTTGCTGAATATAAAATTAACTAAAAAAAAATCACTGGTCTTCTATTACTCAAAGGATAAACATGCTGAGAAACAAATTAGGGAAACAACACCTTTCACAATTGTCACAAGTAATATAATATACCTTGGTGTGACTCTAATGAAGAAAGTGAAAGATCTCTATGACAAGAACTCCAAGTCTCTGAAGAAAGAAATCAAAGAAGATCTCAGAAGAAGGAAAGATCTCATGGATTGACAAGATTAATATAATAAAATTTGCCATTTTGCCAAAAGAAATCTACAGATTCCATGCAAACCCCATCAAAATTCTAACGTATTTCTTCTAAGAGTTAGAAAGAACAATTAGAAAATTATTTTGCAATAAGAAAAAACCAGGATAGTAAAAACTACTCTCAACAATAAAATAACTTCTGAGGGATTGAATCACCATCCCTGACCTCAACCTGTATTACAGAGCAATACTGATAAAAACTGTATGGTATTGGTACAGAGAGTGTCAGGCAAATCAATGGAATAGAATTGAAGATTCAGAAATGAATCCACACACTTATGGCCACTTGATCTTTGACAAAGAAGCTAAAGCCATCCAGTATAAAAAACACAGCATTTTCAACAAATGGTGCTGGTTCAACTGGTGGTCAACGTGTAGAAGAATGCAAATGGATCTATTCTTTTTTTTTTTCTTTTTTCTTTTTATTTTCATTTACTCTCCTCCTGGAGGAGATTCACTTTGTGTTTTTTCTTTTTTTCTTTCTTTGTTTTGTTGGGTTTTTAAAAAATATATTTGCTTGTAAAATCCTCAAGATCAAGTGGACCAAAGATCCACATAAACCAGCTTTACTGAATATAATAGACAACAAAGTGGGGAAAAGCCTTGAACCCATGGGCACAAGGGAAATTTTCCTGAACAGAACACCAATGTCTCATGCTCTAAAATAAAGAATACAAAAATGGGACCTCATAAAATTCCAAAGCTTCTGTAAGGCCAAGGACACTGTCAACTGAACAAAATGGCAACCAACAGATTAAGAAAAAATATTTACCAATCCTTAATCCTATAGAGGGCTATTATCTAATACTCAAGATGCAGACAACAAAGAATCAAATAACCTGATTAAAAATAGGGTATAAAGCTAAACTGAGGAAAATTGAATGGCCGAGAAAGACCTAAAGAAATGTTCAACATTGTTAGTCATCCAGGAAATGCAAATTAAAATGTCCCTGAGATTCCACCTCACACTGGTCAGAATGGCTAAGTTCAAATCTCAGGTGACAGCATATGCTGGCAAGGATGTGGAGGAAGAGGAACACTCCTCCATTGCTGATGGGATTGCAAGCTGGTACAACTTGGAATCAGTCTGGCAGTTTCTTGGAAAATTGTATATCGTTCTACCTGAAGATCCAGCTATACTACTCCTGGGCATAGACCCAAATGATGGTCTAATGTGTAACAAGGACACATGCTCTACTCTGTTCATTGCAGCGATATTTATAATAACCAGAAGCTGGAAACAACACAGATGTCCTTCAACAGAGGAATGGATAAAGAAAACGTGGTACATTTCTTCAATGTACTGTTTAAAACAATTACTTAATTACAATTAATTATTTATAATTAATAATCAGCTATTAAAAACAATGAATTCATGAAATTCTTAGAAAAATTGATGGAACTAGAAACTATCCTCCTGAGTGAAGTAACCCATTCACAAAAGAACACATAGGGCATACACTCACTGATATGTGCCTGTTAGCCTAAGAGCTTGGAATAACTAACATACAATTTACAGACTACATGAAGCTCAAGAAGAAAGAAGAAAGAGCATAGCATTTGGAATGTAAATAAAGAAAATATCCAATAAAAGAAAAAAATATAATTACACACAACATTTCACTATTTTAATATGTGAGATTCAATGGCTGATTTTACTGTTTGAGGTTTAATTTGTGATTTAAGCTTTACTAAGTTTTCTTTAACAAACATGGGTGCCTTTGCATTTAGGTCATAGATATTCAGAGTTGAGATATCACCGTGATTGATTTTTCTCTTTGTATTAAACATTCTTTTTTATGTCCTCTGATTAGGCTTGATACAAATTATATTTTATTAGATATTATAAGTACACAAGCTTGCTTCTCGGTTCCATTTCCTTGGAAATCGTTTTCTAACCATTTACTTTGAGGCAATTTCTACCTTTGATGTTGTGATGTTTCTTACTTGTAGCAGAAAGGATTCTCTTTTCATAGCCACCATATAAGTGTCTTTTTATTGAGACTAACGTTTGTTAATCAATTCTGTTTTGTTATTTTTCTTGGTGATAGTGGTGTGTGTGTGTGTGTGTGTGTGTGTGTGTGTGTGTATTTCTTCCTTGGGTTTTGCTAGTGTGAGCTTATTTATTGTCTGTGGTTTTGTAAGTGTAGTTCACCTGCTTGGGTGGAAGATTTCCTTTTAGTCTTGGATATTTTTGTATAGATATTGTTTGAATTTTAACTGGTCATTTAATTAAACATTTCATTAAACATTAAACTATTAATAAAACATCTTTTCTCCACCTATGGTGATTGAAAGTTTTGCAATATATAGTATTCAGGTCTTGCATCTGTGGTCTTTTAATGTCTGCAAGGTGTCTGTCCAGGTCTTTCTGCTGAGATATCAGATGTAATTCTAATAGGTCTTCGTTATTATGTTACATGACCTTTGTTCTTGTGTATTTTAATATTGTTTCTTTGTTCTGTATGTTTATGTTTTTGGTTGTGATTACTATTTGACATGGGGCCTTTCTTTTCAGGTACTAGCTATTTGGTGTTCTGTAAGCTACAAGCATGTTTTTGTTTAGGTTAGAATTTTTTCCTATTATTTTGTTAAATATATTTTTGAGATTTTTGAGCCGTAATTCTTGTACTTTTTGTCTTATTCATACATTCATCTTTCCTGGACTTCCAGTTTTCCTGAATAATTTAAATTTTTCTTTCATGAATGAACTGATTTCTTCCATTGTATCTTTAATGCTTGCTATTTTCTCTTCCATGTCTTATATTCTGTTAGTGATGCTTGCATCTACAGTTGTTATTCATTTAACTTTGATTTTGCATTTCCAGATTCCTTTAGTTTGGATTTTCTTTATTGCTTCTATTTCCAGTTTCAGGTATTGAAACGTTTCCTTCACACTTTTTTCCCTTAGCTTTCTCAGCATTCTTTAAAAGGTTTATTGGCTTCCTCCAAATATTTATTAGTTATCCCTTAGATTTACTTAAGGGATTCTTTTAATTTCGTTTTTAAGGATCTCTTTTATCTTCGTAAAGTTGGTTTTAATGACATTTTCCTTTGTTTCAGGTACACAGGAATATTTAGTTCTTGATGCCATAAGGTAACTGGGTTCTGGTGATGCCATACTGTCTTGGCTATTGTTGATTGCATTCTTAAACTGGTTTTACAATATCTGGGTTTGGAATGATTCTTTGTACTGATGTTGATTTCTGAATTTGTCTTTGTTAACATGTGTTTTGTTCCTTAGTTTCTGTTTCCTCTTTAGTCTTCTGGGTTTTGTACCCTTGATTTCTAGCTCTTTTTGTTATCTGTGCTGTAGTAAGCAGTATCTGTTCATTTTTGTGACTAAATGTCTGGTGTCTAGCTTGACCTTTGGTGTGGCAGAGTGTTGCTATTCTTCTGACATATATGCCATGGACCCATTCTGACTGTGACTAGAACCTGAGCAGCAGAAGTTTTCCAATCTTGGGAACAGGGGCCTTGCAGGAGGATAAGCCGTGTGGTGTCATGGCTGGGATGGGTGGGAATTGTGGAATGGATATTTCCTAAAAGCTTCCTTAATTGGTTGTACAAATTTGTACAAAGCCAGGTAAACCTCAGGTTTATTTTGTATTTATTCCTCTAAGCCTCCAAATTCTGCATTGTGTAGTGATAAGCTAAATATGAATGTAACAAATTGCTAGAAATCTCTTTATAAGGAGATTATTTTCATACGCATCCAAATTGAAAGGTCAGTGTATCCAGCTGGATAAATATTGCTAATCCATGACACTGCAAAGTGTAAAGTACAAGAGGATTAAAAGACAAGAGACAGCTGTGTGGAAGAGGACTGAGAGCATGACTTAAAAGTGTGGACAAAATATCATAGAAATGCATTACATGAAGTCACAGATGTTAGTGGCTTGCATAAAAATATAACAATAAATGTCAGAAGGTCACAATAGTTTTGTTATTTTCAACACTAGATATCTGTCAAGAAATTTCTTTAAGAGGTGCTTAAAAATTTTGCTGTCAGATAAATTAGAAATTATTTAATGGATAATCAGAGTCATTTTACTTAGCTCCTTAAGCTTAAAAAAGTATGCATATGTATGCAATCACCATTCATTTGCTGTTAATTCATTATTTTGCTTCAAATATGGCACAAATCAAATGACTATAATGTGCATTGTATTTAGTAAGAATAATAATTTAGTCATACAGAAAGATTGTAGCCATAAAGACATTTGAATTTCTATTGTATCACAAAAACATATTCAAATACTTCATTTTATACATTTCAAAATTAAGATTTTTTTCAAAACATATTCAAGTTAATATTCTCAAGTAATCATTTTGAACAGAGGTGTACTGTTCAAAACTAAAGATTTATAATTTGAATCTACTAAGACAAAATCTACTTTTGATTTTTCATATTATTTTTGGATTCCAAAAAATTCTTCTCATATATATTTTCACTACAGTTTCCCCTACTAATACTCTTCCCAATACCCTACTCTGCTATCCCTTATCCCTGAGATCCACTGTTTCCTGGTGTTACATCAGGAAAGATTAGGCCTCCAAGAAATATTAACTGACCATGGCATAACAAGTTACAATAAGAGTCAGCCAACCCATCATATCAGGACTGGACAAGGCCACAAGTTAGGGGAAAAGTATCTCACGATCATATACAGGTGTCAGAGACAGCTGCACTCCTACTGATAAGAGTCCCACAAAAAACACCAAGCTACACAACCATAGCATATTTACAGAGAGTTCAGAAGCCAGACTCATGTTGTCTCTATGAACCCCTATGGAACCCCTTATTTGATTCTTTGTCCTCTGTTCTCCTGGTATCCTTGAACCTTTTGTTCCTACAATTCTAACTTCCTCTCTCCCAGGTGTTAGTTTTTGTTTCTTATTTTGGTGGTGGGGGGTTTACTTGTTTGGATTTTGTTTTTTAATTCCAAAGGGAGTGACCCAATGGAGATCGCCAATTTGGACTAATTTTTCCTTTAATGTTTGGCTGTGATTCTCTGTATCTCCTTCCATCATCTTCCAGAGAATGTCTTTCTGATGATGATTGGCTAGACATACATACATACATACATACATACATACATACATACATACATACATACATAGAGCAGATATCATTAAGAGTCATTTTGTTGACTTTCTTTTCTATCAAAGGTCTCTGGAAAATTAGGCTTCCATTTCATGAGCTCCCTTTTGTGAGTGAGCTTCATTCTATCAAGTTCTTCACTTTCTAAGCATATTGCAGACAAGATATATTGTAGGTCAAACTTTTTGTGTTTAGGTTTGTGTCCAAGTCACACCATTGGTAGTTGTCTGTCTGGTTACAGAAAATATCCATTTCAGGAACCCTGTACTCCAATACTGGAATTCCTCAGACGCTTAAACTATTGAGAATTTGGAGGAGTTTCTACTAAGCTAGCTTTCGACATTACTCCCAAATGCCCTCCAGTTTAAACTGTCACTTCTATAATATCTTTTCTTTCTGCATGCCTATCCCTGACCAGATTACTCTTGTACCCATTCTCTCTTACACACAATCCACCAGTAAAATATATTATATGTTCCTTTCCCAGGGAGATCGATGCATTTCCCCTTAAATGCCTCCTTGTTGCTTAAGTTTACTGGATCTATTGATTATACCATAATTACATTTACTTAACAGATAATGTCCTCATATAACTGATATACATACCATTTGTGTTTATCTGTATCTGTGTTACCTCATACATAATAATCTTTTCTAATTCTACCTATTTCCCTTCAAGTTCCATGATGTCATTATTTCAAAAGTGTGTAACAATCCATTGTGTAAATGTACCTCGTTTTGCTTATCTACTCCTTGGTGGAGAAATATCTCAATGATTTCCAGTTCCTAGCTATTATGAATGTAACCACTATGAGTATAATTGACCAAGTGTCCTCATAAGAAGTTGGAGTGTCCCTTGAATATATGTGCACCATTCCTGGATCTTGAGGTGTACATATTCTCAACTTTCTGAGGAACAACTGTATTGATTTTGATATTTTATATAATGTCACTATAGTGAAGGGTTATTTCTCTTGATTTCTTCCTCAGTGTATTTGCCATTTCTATGTACAAGGAATACTACTGAATATTTTGAGTCAATCTTGTAACCAGCTAATTAACTGAAAGTGTTTATCAGCTGTAAGAGTTCTCTGTTAGAATTGTTAGGTTTGCTTATATATACTAGCCTATCATCTGTGAATGCTTATTCTTTGATTTCTTCCTTTTCAATTCATATTCTGTTGAACTCCTTCATTAGTCTTATTTTTGTAGCTAAAGTTCTTTAAATATATTGAATAGATATGGAATGGACAGCCTTCCATACCTATTCAATATATTTCTGATTTAGTGATGCCAGCCCATGCTAATATTAGCAGTAAATCTTATAATCACCATACATTATGATTGCAAGAAATTACATGATAAACTTACATTTCAACAATATCTATCTAGAAGTACAACATGGAGAAAAGTATTAGAAGGAAAAGTCTAAATTAAGGAGGTTAGTTATACCTATGAAAACATAGGAAATAATTTGACACCACCAAAATGAAAAGAAAGAAAATACATTACACAAACACCCCAAGATACACAAACACACAAATATATACAAACCACTACAAAGAACAAACAACTAAAACAAACAGGAATTAACAGTCATATATACTTCTCAATAACAATTAATTCAGTTCCCCAGTAAAAAGAGGCAAACTAAGAGAATGTGTGAACATTTTTGATCCATCCTTCCCCTGCATTCAAGATACTTGCCTCTATATCAAAGATAGACATTACCTCAGATGAAAGGATTGAAAAATGATATTCCAAGCAAAATGGATCTTAGAATAAATGTGCAGTAGTCATTCTAATAATGATCAAAATAAACTTCAAACTAAAATTAATCTTAGACATGGGAGAAAAACAATTAATACTAATCTAAAAAAAAATCCACTCTACTGAGATGTTTCAATTCTGCAAGGCATCTGTTCAGATACTTATGACTTAGAGAATCTGAATCAAGAAGTCAGAAGTAATTCTAATAGGTTTGTATTTACTCTTCCCTGATTTTTTTCCCTTGTAGTTTTTAGTTTTACTTTTTGTTCTGTATGTTAGTGGATTTGCTTTTAGTTTCTCTCCATTTAATTTGATGTTGGCTATGGGCATGCTGTAAATTTCTTTTATTGAATATTTTATTTACATTACAAATATTATCCCTCTGCAGTTCTCCCCTCCAGAAAGGTTCTATCCTTTTGCCTCATTGAGGGTGCTCCTCCAACCACCCACTCATTCCTGCCTTACTGCCCAGGCATTCCCCTACACTTGGTCATTGAACCCCACAGTGCCAAATGCTGTTCCTGCCACAGATGTTCAATAGGCCATCTTCTTTCACCTATGCCACCTGAACCTTCTTTCCCTCCATTTTTTTTCGTTGGTTGGTGGTCTAGTCCCCAGAAGCTCCAGGAGGTCTGACTAATTGCCACTGTTGCTCCATACATGAGGCTGAAAAACTCTTTATCTCCTTCAGTTTCTTCTCTAACTCCTCCATCAGGGAACCAATGGTTGACTACAAGCATCTTCCTCTGTATGTGTCAAGCTCTGGCAGAGCCTCTCAGGAGACAGACCTAACAGGCTCCAGTCAGCAAGCACTTCCTGGCATCCACAACAGCATGCAAGTTTGACAACTGTCCAATGTATTTGCTATTTTGTGTGCTTTATATAGATTTATAGTCATCTCCTATATTAGGTTATAAAAATTTTCTTCTATAATTCTGTTGAAAATATTTTCTTGGCCTTTGAGCAAAGATTCTTCTCCTTTTATTTCTATTATTCTTAGGTTTAGTTTTTCATAGTGTTATATATTTCATGGAGGTTTTGTATTAGTAATTTTTTAGATATAAACTTTTCTTTGACTGGTATATTGATTTCTTCTACTATATCTTCATTGTGTGAGATTCTGACTTCTAACTTTTAAATTCTCTTGTTGAAACTTGCCTCTGTAGTTCCTGTTCTCATATCTAGATTTTATATTTCCAGGATTTCCTCAATGTCTGTTTTCTTTATTGGTTCTGTCTCAATTTTCATGTTTTGCACAATTCTCTTCATCTTTTATTTCTTTCTTTGCTTTCAAGAAGAGATTTATCCATTGCTTCTAATTATTTGTCTTTCCTCATTTTCTTTTTGAGATTTATACATTTCCACTTTAAGTAACTCTGTCATCTTCATAAAGTAGGTTCTTAAGACTTTCTTTCTGATTCGCTATGTTGGAATATGTCAGGCTTGTAGTAGTAGGATAAATGGAATTTATTGTTGACATATTGCTCTTTCTATTGATCATTGAAAAATACTGCAGAAAGCACACAAGAAAGTGGTATTCCATGGGTAATATCTGCTCATGAAACAAAACAACTTTTGTTAGGTCACACAAATTTCTTTCTAGGGTCTATCATCAGCCCATTAGTTCCCAACTTGTATTCAACTGTTAAACGATACACTTCAAACAACCTACATTTTCCTGGGGTTGGAAAAATAAAGGAAAATCAAAGATTTTGACAAAGAGAAAAAAAATTCTTATTTCTTGGCAGCAAGCTAAATGAAGTATTAGAAGAAACCTAAAGTGTATTCATCTACTCACTGAAGAACATTATATAGGAAAATATTTTAAAATATTTATCCTCTTAGTATTTTAGTACAGCTTTCTAGAAGTAATATAATGCTCAAAATTACTAAAGATAAATTTTTTGAAGTTCACAGAAATAAATGTAATGGAGGCCTGAGACAGGTAATTGCAACTAGAACTACAACAGGATTACATTTTAATATAGCAAGAGAGATGTCTGTAATGTATACCATGTTCATATATAAAATAAACCACCAAAGAAAATTAACATAAAAGGATTGTTGAACTAAGATTAAGTGATTAATGTGACATAGACTATCCCACTCAATATGATGAAATACTTTCAAGTGTCATATCATGGGTAAAAGGAAATTAGAATGTAATTAATAAATAATTTCATATCTGTGCTGGATATTTAATGTCACCATGACACAAAGTAAAATCATCTCAGAGGAGAAAAGTTCAATTAAAAAATTGGAATAGGATAAGAACAGGGGCTGGGGAATATGTTCAATCAAATCACATTTTATTTATAGATGAAAATGTCAGCATAAAACACATTGCTATATAAAATCAATCTGTACTAATTAAAGACTTTTCAGAATCCTAACCAGTTGTTGAGACAGCAGCAGAAGGTGCAAGAAGAGAATATTTAAGGCATACATGACCAATAAGAGTTACCTGTGATCTGAGAAGGAATCCTCTGCATTCACAAACTACTGGCTAGAGAAGGATATATGCCACTGGTCAATTATAACAGTTTTCTTAGAAAATTCTCCCCCAAATCAGGGAGAATAGATGTCCTGAAGAAAAATTTATTCTTTATCTACACAAACTGTAAGGCTCTTTTAAAAAAAATGAATTCACTATATTTACTTAAATGTACTTAGGAAGAAACTTGGTCCATTCTGAATGATAAAAAAAGACTTTGACTAATAATTTTATCTCTTTAAAGTACAAGAGAAAAATAAAAAGGAAATTGCCTCTATAAGATCAGGTTGCTGTAATTTGCTTAATTAACAACTGTTTTGGGGAGGGCCAGGTTCAGTCCATTGTGAGTTTTTCCATCCCTGGGCCAGTGGACCTTCTTTAAGGATGCAGGCTTTGCAGGCCGTGAGGAGCAAGAGAGGAAGCAGCAATCCTAAAGGGCCTCTGTACTAGGCCTTGTGCCTCTAGGTTCTTATCCTGTTTGAGTACCTATACTGATTTCCTTCAATGATGAACATATGGACTTTGTAGTCCAAATAAACGGGTTCCCCTTTAAAAACAAGCAAACAAAAAATGATGGCTTCTAGTTTGTGGGTAATTATATGTCTAGATGCTGAAATCTTTGTTTTTACTAGATAACTGCTTTGTTCTGTGGTTTCTGTTTTCTCTCTTGTCTTCTGGCCCGTGTGGCCTATGACTGTATCAGTGGTCTTGATTCAAGTTGAGCTCTAGATTTCTTGTGTCTGGGTAAGCTTCAGATAGGAAGGAGGTTTCTGCTCAGGTTAGGAATTGGAACACATAATGATGATAAAAGAAACCTGAAGCAATCCCACTACATTCAGGGAATAGAGAAGACTGTCTACTTTCTCCCTACCTATACAATATAGTACTCAAAGTCCTAGCCAGAACAATGAGAAAACAAAGGGATTCAAATTAGTAAGGAAGAAGTCAAAGGATCTCTTTTTTGCAGTTGATATGATAGTATACTTAAGTGTCCCCAAAAATTCCACCAGAGAACTCTTAAACGTGATAAAGAACTTCAGAAATGTGGCTGGATATAGAATTAACTCAAACAAATCAGTAGATTTCCTGTACTTTAGGGATAAAGAGGCTGCGGAAGAAATTAGGGCAAAGACACCCTTCAATATAGTCACAAATAATGTAAAATACCTTGGTGAGACTCTGATGAAAGAAATTGAAGATCTCAGAAGATGGAAAGACGTCACATACTCATGGATTGGCAGGGCTAATACAGTAAAAATGGCCATCTTACCTAAAGCAATCTGCCATGGCTCCCTCCATGTGTACTCTTTGGTTGGTGGTTTAGTCCCTGGGAGCTCTGTAGATACTAGTTGGTACACATTATTGTTCCTTCTACAGGGCTGAAAACTTCTTCAGCTCCTTGGGTCCCCTCTCTAGCTGTCCCATTGGGGAACCTATGCTCATTCTCTTGGTTGGTTGTCAGCCATGGGCAAGTATCCACACTTTGGTCTTCCTTCATCTTGAGCTTCATATGGTCTCTGATTTGTGTCTTGAGTGTTCCCAGCTTGGGGGTTAATATTCCCTTATCAGTGAGTGCATTCCATGTGTGTTATTTTGTGATTGGATTACCTCACCCAGGATGATATTTTCTAGGTCCATCCATTTGCCTAAGAATTTCATGAATTCATTGATTTTAATAGTTGAGTAGTACTCCATTGTATAAATGTACCACAATTTCTGCATCCATTCCTCTGTTGAGGGACATCTGAGTTGTTTCCAGCTTCTGTCTATTATAAGCAGGTCTGCTATGAACATAATGGATGTGTGTCCTTATTACCTGTTGGAGTATCTTCTGGGTAAATGTCCTGGAGGGGTACAGTTGAGTCCTCAGGTAGTACTATGTCCAATTTGCTGAGGCACCACCAAACTGATTTCCAGAGTGTTTTTACCAGCTTGTAATCACATCAGCAGTGGAGGAGTGTTACTATTTCTCCACATCCTCTCCAGCATTTCCTGTCCCCTGAGATTTTGATCTTTGACATTCTGAATGGTGTGATGTTGGAATTGCAGGGTTGTTTCTATTTGCATTTCCCTGATGACTAAGGATGTTGAACATTTCTTTTGGTGTTTCTCAGCCATCTGGTATTCTTCAGTTTAGAATTCTTTGTTAGCCCTGTACCCCTTTTTTAAAAGGGTTATTTGGTTCTCTGAAGTCTAACTTCTTTAGGTCTTTTTCTATATTTGATATTAGCCCTCTATTGGATAGAGGTTTGATAAAGACCTTTTCATAATCTGTTAGTTACCCTTTGGTCCTATTGGCAGTGTCCTTTGCCTTATAGAGGCTTTGCAATTTTATGAGGTCCCATTTGTAAATTCTTGATCTTAGAGCATAAACTATAGGCGTTTTATTCAGTACATTTTCCCTGTGCCCAGGTGCTCCAGGTTCTTCCCCACTTTCTCTTCTATTAGAGTCATTGTATCTGGTTTATATGGAGGTCATGATACACTTGGAATTGAGCTTCGTACAGGGAGATAAGAATGGATCAGTTTGCATCCTTCTACATGTTGACTGCCAGTTGACCTAGCACCATTTGTTGAAAATGCTGTATTATTTTCCACTGGACAGGTTTTAGCTCCTTTGTCAATGAGCAAGTGACCATAGGTGTAAGACTTCATTTATGGGCCTTCAATTCTATTCCATTTATCTACATGCCTGTCACTGTACCAACACCATGTAGTTTTTAATCACTATTGCTCTGTAGTATAGCTTGAGGTCAGTGATGATGATTCCCCAATAAATTATTTTATTTTTGATAGTAGTTTTCATTATCCTGGGTTTTTGTTATTCCAGATAAATTTGGAAATTGTTCTTTCTAATTCTATGAAGAATTGAGTTGGAATTTTGATGGGGATTGCACTGAATCTGCAGATTGCTTTAGGTAAGATGGCCATTTTTTACTGTATTAGCCCTGCCAATCCATGAGTATGGGAGATCTTTCCATCTTCTGAGATCTTCAATTTTTTTCATCAGAGACTTGAAGTTCTTGTCATACAGATGATTCACTTGCTTGGTTAGTGTCACACCAAGGTATTTTACATTATTTGTAACTATTGTGCATGGAGTCATTGTCTTAATTCCTTTCTCAGCCTCTTTATCCTTTGAGTATAGGAAAGCTACTGATTTGTTTGAGTTAATTTTTATCCAGCCACATTGCTGAAATTGTTTATCAGGTTTAGGAGTTCTCTGGTAGAATTTTTGGTGTCACAAATATTCTATCATATCATCTGCAAATAGAGATACTTTGATTTCTTCATTTCTAATTTGAATCTCTTTGACCTCTTTTTGTTTTCTCATTGCTCTAGCTAGAACTTTGAGCCTTATATTGAATAGGTAGGGAGAAAGTGGACAGCCTTGTATAGTCCCTGATTTCAGTGGGATTAAATCAAGTTTCTCTCCATTTAGTTTGATGTTGGTTACTCATTTTCTATATATTGCTTTTACTTGCTTAGGTATGGGCCTTGAATTCCTAATCTTACCAAGACTTTTATCATGAAGCGTAGGATTTGGTCAAATTATTCCTCTGCATCTACTGAAATGATCATGTGTTTTTTTTTCTTTGAGTTTGTTTATATAATGGATTACATTATTGGATTTCCATATATTGAACCATCCCTGCATTCCTAGGATGAAGCCTACTTGATCATGGCAGATGATCATTTTAATGTGTTCTTGGATTTGATTGGCAAGAGTATTATTCAGTAATATTTCATCGATATTCTTGAGGGAAATTGGCCTCATGTTCTCTTTCTTTGTTGGATCTTTGTGTGATTTAGGTATCAGAGTAATTGTGGCTTCATAAAATGAATTTGGTAGTGTTCTATCTGCTTCTACTTTGTGGAATAGTTTGAAGAATATTGGTATTAGGTCTTCTTTGAAGGTCTGATAGAACTCTGCATTGAACCCATCTAGTCCTGGGCTTTTTCTGGTTGGGAGACTATTAATGATTGCTTCTATTTCTTTAGGGGTTATAGAATTGTTTATATCATTTGTCTGAAGCTGATTTAAATTTGGTATATGGTATCTGTCAAGAAAAGTACCCATTTCATCCATATTTTCCACTTTTGTTGAGTAGAGGCATTTTGTAGTAGGATCTGATTTTTTTTTTTTTTTTTAATTCCTCAGTATCTGTTGTTATGCCTCCCTTTTTATTTCAGATTTTGCCAATTTGGATTCTCTTTCTGTCCCCTCTGGTTAACTTGGCCAAGGGTTATCTATCTTTTTTGTTTTTGTTTTTGTTTTTGTTTTTGTTTTTGTTTTTTTCAAAGAACCAGCTCCTGATTTGGTTAATTCTTTGTATAGTTCTTTTTGTTTCTGCTTGGTTAATTTCAGCCCTGAGTTTGACTATTTACTAACATATACTCCTCTTGAGTATACTTGATTCTTTTCATTCTAGAGTCTTAGGCTGTGCTGTTAAGTTGTTAGTGTGTGTTCTTTCTAGTTTCTTTTTGGAGGCATTCAAATCTGTGTTTTCCTTTTAACACTGCTTTCATTGTGTCTCATAATTTTGGGTATGTTGTGCCTTCATTTTCTTTAAATTACACAGTCCTTAATTTCTTTCTTTCTTCCTTGACCAAGTTATTGACGAGGAGAAAGTTGATCAGTTTCCATATGCATGTGGACTTTGTGTGGTTCTTGTTGTTATTAAAGACCAGCCTTAGTCCATGGTGATGTGATAGGGTGCATGGAATTATGTCAATCTTCTTATATCTGCGGAAGTCTGTTTTGTGAGTGAGTACATGGTCAGTTTTGCAGAAGGTACTATGAGGTGCTCAGAAGAAGGTGTATTCTTTTGTTTTAGGACAAAATGTTCTATTGATACATGTTAAATGAATTTGGTTCATATCATCTGTTAGTTTCACTCTTTGTTTAGTTTCTGTTTCCATGATCTGACCATTGATAAGAGTGGGGTGTTGAAGTCTCCCACTATTGTTGTATGGGGTACAACATGTGATTTGAGCTTTAGCAAAGTTTCTTTTATGAATGTGGATACCCTTGCATTTGGTGCATAGATGTGTAGAATTGAGAGTTCATCTTGGTAGATTTTGCTTGTGATGAGTATCAAGTGTCCTTTCTTATTTTTTTGATTACTTTATGTTGAAAGTAGATTTTATTCAATATCATAATGGCTATACCAGCTTGTTTCTTGGAACTATTTGCTTGAAGAATTGTTTCCTAGCTTTTTACTCTGAGGTAGTGTCTTTCTTTGTGCCTGAGGTGAGTTGTCTGTATGCTGCAAAATGTATCCTGCTTATGTATTTAGTCTCTTAGTCAATGTCTTTTTTGAAGAATTGAATCCATTGATATTAAGAGATATTAAGCAGATGTGATTGTTACTTTCTGTAATTTTTTTATTAGAGTTAGAGTTATGTTTGTGTCTCTCTTCTTTTTGCTTTGTTAAAAAGAGATTAATTTCTTATTTTCTCTCATGTGTAGTTTCCCACCTTTTGTTAGTGTTTTCAATTCATTATTCTTTGAAGGGCTGGATTTGTGAAGATACTGTGTAAAAAAAATTTTTTTTTGTCATGGAATACCTTGGTTTCTCTATCTATGATAATTGAGAGATTAGCTGGGTATATTAGCCTGGGATGGCATTTGTGTTCCCTTAGGGTCTGTATGACATCTGCCCATGATCTTCTGGCTTTCATAGTCTCTGGCAAGAAGTCTGGTGTAATTCTGATAGGTCTGCCTTTATATGTTACTTGACAATTTTCCATTATTGTTTTCAATTTTCTTTCCTTGTTTTGTGCATTTGGGATTTTAATTATTATATGATGAGAGGAATTTCTTTTCTGGTTCAAACTATTTCGAGTTCTGTAGGCTTCCTGTATGTTCATGGACATCTATGATTTTGGGATATCTGTTTTGTTTATTTTTTTATTTAGGGAAGTTTTCTCCTATAATTTTGTTGAATACATTTACTGGCCATTAAGTTGGAAATCTTCACTCTTTTCTATAGATATAATCCTTAGGTTTGGTCTTCTCCTTTTGTCCTTAATTTCCTGCATGTTTTGGGTTAGGTACTTTTTGCATTTTTCATTTTCTTTGATTGTTGTTTCAATGCTTTCTATCATAACTTCTGCATCTAAGATGAATAGATGTGCTCTTAATTCTTAATGAATATCCCATGAAAATTTATAAAATTATATTAGTAATTATTGAGGTTATTTTTTTTTTTGTTTTTTTTGGTTTTTTTTTTAATTCGATATATTTTTATTTATATTTCAAATGATTTTCCTTTTTCTGGCTCCCCACTCCCCGAAAGTCCCATAAGCCCTCTTCCCTCCCCCTGTTCCCCCATCCACCCCTTCCCACTTCCCTGTTCTGGTATTGCCTGATACTGCTGCACTGAGCCTTTCCAAAACCAGGGGCTACTCCTCCATGCTCTTGTACATCATTTGATATGTAGATTATGTCTTGGGTATTCAAAGTTTCTAGGTTAATATCCACTTATCAGTGAGTGCATACCGTGATTGATCTTTTCAGACTGGGTTACCTCCCTTAGTGTGATGTTCTCCAGCTCCATCCATTTGTCTAAGAATTTCATGAATTCATTGTTTCTAATGGCTGAATAGTACTCCATTGTGTATATATACCACAATTTTTGTATCCATTCCTCCATTGAAGGACACCTGGGTACTTTACAGATCTTGGCTATTATAAATAGGGCTGCTATGAACATAGTGGAGCATGTATTCTTATTACATGCTGGGGAATCCTCTGGGTATATGCCCAGGAGTGGTATAGCAGGGTCCTCTGGAAGTAAGGTGCCCAGTTTTCTGAGGAACCTCCAGACAGATTTCCAGAGTGGTTGTAGCAATTTGCCTTCCCACAAGCAGTGGAGGAGTGTTCCTCTTTCTTCACATCCTCACCAACACCTCCAGTCTCCTGAGTTTTTAATCTTAGCCATTTTCACTGGTATAAGGTGAAATCTCAGGGTTGTTTTGAGTTGCATTTTCCTAATGACTAATGATGTTGAACATTTTTAAGATGCTTCTCAACCATCCAAAGTTCTTCAGGTGAAATTTTTTTTGTTTAGTTCTGTACCCCATTTTTAATAGGGTTACTTGGTTCTCTAGGGTCTAACTTCTTGAGTTCTTTGTATATATTGGATATTAGCATTCTGTCGGATGTAGGGTTGGTGGCTGGAAGACAATTTTACATGCAAATGGTGTCTGGAAATGAGCTGGAGTAACCATTCTAATATATAGAATTGACTTTCAACCAAAAGTCATCAAAAGAGACTCGGGAGGACACTTCTTGCTGGTCAAAGGAAAAATCCATCAAGAAGAACTCTTAATTCTGAACATCTATGCTCTAAATTCAAGGGCACCCTCATTTGTAAAAGAAACTTCATTAAAGTTCAAAGCACACATTGCACCTAACACAATAATTGAGGGTAACTTCAACACTCCACTCTCCTCAATGGACCAATCAGGAAAACAGAAACTATACAGGGACACAGTAAAACTAACTGAAACTTTGGACCAATTGGATTTAACTGATATTTATAGAACATTTCACCCTAAAGCAAAAAGAATATACCTTTTTCTCAGCACTTCATGGTACCTTCTCCAAAATCGATCATATAACTGGTCACAAGACAGACCTCAACAAATATAAGATCGAACTAATCCCATGCCTCCTATCAGATCACTGTGAAGTAAGAGTGAGTGGTCTTCAATAGCAACAAATACAATAGAAAGCCCACATACTCATGGAGGCTGAACAATACTCTACTCAATGATACCTTGGCCAAAGAAGAAATAAAGAAATCAAAGTCTTTTTAGAATTTAAGGGAAATGAAGGCACAACATACCCAAATCTTTGAGACACAATGAAAACAGTGCTAAGAGGAAAACTCATAGTCCTCAGTGCTTCCAAAATGAAATGGGAGAGAGCATACACTAGCAGCTTTATGGCACACATGAATGCTCTGGAACAAAAAAAAATAACTAATTAACCCAGGAGTAGTAGAAGACAGGAAATCATCAAACTCAGGGCTGAAATCAATCAAGTGGAAACAAAAAGAACCATACAAAGACTCAACAAAACCAGGCACTGTTCTTTGAGAAAATCAACAGGATAAACTCTTAGCCAACTGAGCTTTTTAAATATAGAACTGCTATTGAGTTCTCTCTGATAATCAAAACTGATCTGAGATCTTTACCAGTCTTCAACTGTTAAGATTTAGTTGATTCTGAAATTGCAGGCTGACATCTACCACTTGGACTATATTCCAAGAAGTTGTGAAAACTTTAATCAGTGGTCATAAAAAGGATGTAGTTACAGAAGATAAATGTTAACTGGATTTATTTATACAAAAACTTCACTAACAACTTAATCACAAAAGTTATATATTTTAACTTTCAAAGAACCTGTAGAGGTAATAACAATTGATGAATATTTAGTCAGATAATTTCTCCTAATAGATATGCATGTAAATATTCTCTGTAGTAAATTTCTTATTCGATTTATTATTTAAATTTCTATGTAAACTTGAAAACTACTTACCATATGATCTTGTATTCTGAATGCTATATAAGTGCTAAGGACAAGGAGAAAAACCTGGTCTGAATAACATTTTAGACAGAACTGACCTGAAGAAAAACTTACAAAAAAGTCATAGGATCGGGAGTAATAGTAAGAGAGTAAGGGTATTATTATGACATCAGTGCAGGAGGAAAGAACAAGCTTAGAAGAAAAGAGCAGAGAAAACTCTCTGGGGAAAATTTTTGTAGAAACCTTTGCAAAAAAGGAAGAACATAGAAATAAAGGCTAAAACCACTTTTCAAAGTTTCTCTTTTTCTTCCTGTGACTTCAACTAACAGGCTTCTGAGTTAGAGCCTTGCTGTGCAGTTCTTGTGGAGAAAGACAAAGGCAACATTACTTAATCCCCTGCTGTTTTATGATGTGGTGCTAAATGCCAGAAACTGCAGCTTCTGGCTGAGTCCTCAGGAAACATTGTACAAAGTGAGGAGAAAAGATACAAAGATACGAAGTACTAGGTCATTTGCTACAATATTGTAGCATTTATTAGAGACTGTTTTACCCAAGAAATCTTAACAATCAGATCACCTGAACAAGACACACAAAATGACTCCATTTGACAGTTAAGGATAGATGGATGGAAGAAAGGATGGATGGATGGAGGGAGGAAGGGATGGATGGATATATGTAAAAAAAGCAATACTAAATAGATTCAGATATTTCAGATATTTATATTTATATAACTACACTCATGCAATTTAAGAACTTCAGAAAAGTGGCTGGTTATAAAATCAACTCAATCAAATCATTAGCCTTCCTATACTCAAAGGATAAGCAGGATGAGAAAGAAATTAGGGAAATGATACCCTTCACAAAAGGCACAAACAATATAAAGTATCTTGGTCTGACTCTAACTAAACAAATAAAAGATCTCTATGACAATAACTTCAGGTCTCTGAAGAAGGAAATTGAAGAAGACCTCAGAAAATGGAAAAATAGTTTTGGCAAGATGGCCGTTTTAACTAACACACATGGAATGCACTCACTGATAAGTGAATATTAGCCCCAAAGCTGGGAACACCCAAAGCAATATACAGATTCAATGCAATCCCCATCAAAATCCCAACTCAGTTCTTCATAGAGTTAGAAAGAGCAATTCTCAAATTCATCTGAAATAACAAAAAACCCAAGATAGTTAAAACTATTCTCAACAGTAAAAGAACTTCTAAGGGAATAAGTATCCTGGACTTCAAGCAATACTACAGAGCAATAGTGTTAAAAACTGCATGGTATTGGTAAAGTGACAGTCAGGTGGATCAATGGAATAGCATTGAAGATCCAGAAATGAACCCTCACACCTTTGGCCACTTGGTGTTCCACAAAGGAGCTGAAAACATCCAGTGGAAAAAAGATAGCCTTTTCAACAAATGGTGCTGGTTCAATTGGAGGTCAGCAGGTACAAGAATGTGAATTGATCCAGTCTTATCTCCTTGTACTAAGCTCAACTCCAAGTGGATCAAGGACCTCCACATAAAGCCAGACACACTGAATTAATACAAAAGAAACTGGGGAAGACCTTTGAGGACATTGGTACAGGGAGAAATTAGCTGAACAGAACACCAATAGCTTATGGTTGAAGATCAAGAATTGACAAATGGGACCTCATAAAATTACAAAGTTTCTGTAAGGCAAAGGACACCGTCAAAAGGACAAATTGGCAACCAAAAATTGGGCAAAGATCTTCACAAACTCTACATATAATAGAGGGCTAATATCCAATATATACAAAGAACTCAAGATGGTAGACCCCAGAAAACCAAATTACCCTATTAAAAAAGGAGTACAGAGCTAAACAAAGAATTTTCACTGGAAGAACTTCTGAAGGCTGAGAAGCATCTTAAAAAATGTTCAACATCATTAGTCATTAGGGAAATGCAAATCAAAAAAACCCTGAGATTTCACCTCACACCAGTCAGAATGGCTAAGATTAAAAACTCAGGAGACAGAAGTTGTTGGCACGAATATGGAGAAAGAGGAATACTCCTCCACTGCTAGTGGGGTTGCAAACTGGTACAACCACTCTGGAAATCAGCCTGGCAGTTCCTCAGAAAACTGGGCACCTCAGTTCCGGAGGACCCTGCTATACCACTCCTGGGCATATACCCAGAGGACTCCCCAGCATGTAATAAAAATGCATGCTCCACTATGTTCATAGCAGCCCAATAGCCAGAAGCTGGAAAGAACCCAGATGTCCCTCAGTGGAGGAATGGATACAAAAATTGTGGTATATATACACAATGGAGTACTATTCAGCCATTAGAAACAATGAATTCATGAAATTCTTAGACAAATGGATAGAGCTGGAGAACATCATCCTAACTGAGGTAACCCAATCTCAAAAGATCACTCAGGGCATGCACTCACTGATAAGCAGATATTAACCTAGAAACTTGGACTACCCAAGACATAATTCACATATCAAATGATGCCAAGAAGAAAGAAGGAGTGGCCCCTGGTTCCCGGAAAGGCTCAGTGCAGCATTGTAGGGCAATACCAGAACAGGGGATTGGGAAGGGGTGGATGGAAGAACAGGGAGGGGGAAGAGAGCTTATGGGACTTTCAGGGAGTGGGGAACCAGGAAAGGGGAAATCAATTGATATGCAAATAAAGAATATATCGAATTAAAAAGAAAAGAAGTGGTCATGAATTTTGGAGGGAGTTTGTGAGGCACATGTGGAATTAGTGTTGGAGGGAGACAAGTGTGAAGGAAAATGTTATTGTATTCTCAAAATTACAACAAAATCAATGTAAAACAATAGGAAATAATAATATGCTTCTCTAATAAACCAAACTTTATATGTGAATGGTAAAAGCCAGGGATTATCTTTGGGATGATTGCATTATTCTTTGGTTTTTTTTTTTGTTTGTTTGTTTGTTTTGTTTTTGAGTCACGTTTTCTCTGTGTAGTCCTGGCTGTCCTGGAACTCACTCTGTAGACAAGGCTGGCCTTGATCTCAGAAATCAGCCTGCCTCTGCCTCCCAAGTGCTTGGATTACAGGCATGCGCCACCATGACCAGCTGCATTATTCTTTGGAGTTAAATGAACTTATAAATAATATTAGCAAAAAATTTGAGCCCATTTTTCTAAAAAGTGAAATATTTAAGTGAGAATAAAATGCAGTTTCACAGTGTGTGTATGTGTGTGTCTATGTGTGTGTGTATAGAAGTCCAATATCAGGAATTCTTGTGACATGGCATTATTTATAACGTTGTTGAAACTAAGGAATGTTTTTGTCATATACCATGAATAGTTTTTATCAAGTATGATGAAAACTCTAATGACACGATAAGGGAAACCTTATTATATGTAAAACTAATAATAATGGTAGACAAAGTAATAAGTTCCATAGCTAGATTCATCAAAAAATGCAATAATTTTATGCTATAATTGTGAATCTGGTTGCTTTGTGCTATGTCAAGAGTCTAAATAATGTTTATTATGATGAAAACTGATAATATAAGAAAGATCTGTTTGTGTTGTTCTATCTTTTTTAATCTTTTTTTATTGAGTATCTTCTTCATTTGCATTGCCAATGATAAAACCTTTCCCAATTTTCCCCCTCCCAAAAGCCCCCCTCACCAATGACTCCCTAACACTCTTTTGTTCTATCTTTTGACTATCAAGAAATTACAGCTGAAATTGTAGTTTGTCTAAATAGAATGCTTCTATGATGGGATATTCAGAGAGAAGACTGCATGGAAATAGATTTAAGTCATACAAAGTCTCCATTAGCTGCTTGGAGATTACATTGGTGTTTAGGATCCTGATGCAGCATTGAGTCTTTCTCTGGATGAATTTTAAATATATATATATATATAATAGAAGAAGTAAGATTGTCTTTAATAATTAATCAAAACCGAGGCCAGAGAACAGAAGCACTATGAAGTTTTTAGTGACAGGTTGGTATGCTGACTTTCTGGAATTTTTCTATGTAAAATCAATTTTTTTAGTTTTTTTTTTAATTTTTTTTATTCTATATAATTTATTTACATTTCAAATGATTTCCCCTTTTCTAGCCCCCCACTCCCCGAAAGTCCCTTAAGCCCCCTTCTCTTCCCCTGTCCTCCCACCCACCCCTTCCCACTTCCCCGTTCTGGTTTTGTTGAATACTGCTTCACTGAGTCTTTCCAGAACCAGTGGCCACTCCTCCTTTCCTCTTGTATCTCATTTGATGTGTGGATTATGTTTTGGGTATTCCAGTTTTCTAGGTTAATATCCACTTATTAATGAGTGCATACCATGATTCACCTTTTGAGTCTGGGTTACCTCACTTAGTATGATGTTCTCTAGCTCCATCTATTTGCCTAAGAATTTCATGAATTCATTGTTTCTAATGGCTGAATAGTACTCCATTGTGTAGATATACCACATTTTTTGCATCCACTCTTCTGTTGAGGGATACCTGGGTTCTTTCCAGCATCTGGCAATTATAAATAGGGCTGCTATGAACATAGTAGAGCATGTATCCTTATTACATGGTGGGGAATCCTCTGGGTATATGCCCAGGAGTGGTATAGCAGGATCTTCTGGAAGTGAGGTGCCCAGTTTTCGGAGGAACCGCCAGATTGCTTTCCAGAGTGGTTGTACCAATTTGCAACCCCACCAGCAGTGGAGGAGTGTTCCTCTTTCTCCACACCCTCTCCAACACCTGCTGTCTCCTGAATTTTTAATCTTAGCCATTCTGACTGGTGTAAGATGAAATCTCAGGGTTGTTTTGATTTGCATTTCCCTAATGACTAATGAAGTTGAGCATTTTTTAAGATGCTTCTCCGCCATCTGAAGTTCTTCAGGTGAGAATTCTTTGTTTAACTCTGTACCCCATTTTTTAATAGGGTTTTTTTGGTTTTCTGGAGTCTAACTTCTTGAGTTCTTTATATATATTGGATATTAGCCCTCTATCTGATGTAGGATTGGTGAAGATCTTTTCCCAATGTGTTGGTTGCCGATTTGTCCTCTTGATGGTGTCCTTTGCCTTACAGAAACTTTGTAATTTTATGAGGTCCCGTTTGTCAATTCTTGCTCTTAGAGCATATGCTATTGGTGTTCTGTTCAGAAACTTTCTCCCTGTACCGATGTCCTCAAGGGTCTTCCCCAGTTTCTTTTCTATTAGCTTCAGAGTGTCTGGCTTTATGTGGAGGTCCTTGATCCATTTGGATTTGAGCTTACTACAAGGAGACAAGAATGGATCAATTCGCATTCTTCTGCATGCTGTCCTCCAGTTGAACCAGCACCATTTGTTGAAAAGGTTATCTTTTTTCCATTGGATGTTTTCAGCCTCTTTGTCGAGGATCAAGTGGCCATAGGTGTGTGGGTTCATTTCTGGATCTTCAATCCTGTTCCATTGATCCTCCTGCCTGTCACTGTACCAATACCATGCAGTTTTTAACACAATTGCTCTGTAGTATTGCTTGAGGTCAGGGATACTGATTCCTCCCGATTTTCTTTTGTTGCTGAGAATAGTTTTAGCTATCCTGGGTTTTTTGTTGTTCCAGATGAATTTGATAATTGCTCTTTCTAACTCTGTGAAGAATTGAGTTGGGATTTTGATGGGTATTGCATTGAATCTGTATATTGCTTTTGGCAAAATGGCCATTTTAACTATATTGATTCTACCAATCCATGAGCATGGGAGGGTTTCCCATTTTTTGAGGTCTTCCATTTCCTTCTTCAGAGTCTTGAAGTTCTTGTCATACAGATCTTTCACATGCTTAGTAAGAGTCACCCCAAGATACTTTATACTGTTTGTGGCTATTGTGAAGGGGGTCATTTCCCTAATTTCTTTCTCAGCCTGCTTATCCTTTGAGTATAGGAAGTCCACTGATTTGCTTGTGTTGATTTTATAACCTGCCACTTTGCTGAAGTTGTTTATCAGCTGTAGGAGCTCTCTAGTGGAGTTTTTTGGGTCATTTAGGTAGACTATCATGTCGTCTGCAAATAATGATAGTTTGACTTCTTCCTTTCCAATTTGTATCCCTTTGACCTCCTTATGTTGTCTAATTGCCCGAGCTAGTACCTCAAGTACAATATTGAAAAGATAAGGAGAAAGGGGACAGCCTTGTCTGGTCCCTGATTTCAGTGGGATTGCTTCAAGTTTCTCTCCATTTAGTTTGATGCTGGCTACCGGTTTGCTGTATATTGCTTTTACTATGTTTAGGTATGGGCCTTGAATTCCTGTTCTCTCCAAGACTTTAAGCATGAAAGGATGCTGAATTTTGTCAAATGCTTTTTCAGCATCTAATGAAATGACCATGTGGTTTTGTTCTTTGAGTTTGTTTATGTAGTGGATTGCATTGATGGATTTCCGTATATTGAACCAACCCTGCATTCCCGGGATAAAGCCTACTTGATCATGGTGGATGATCGTTTTGATGTGTTCTTGGAGTCGGTTGGCAAGAATTTTATTGAGTATTTTTGCATCGATGTTCATAAGGGAAATTGGTCTGAAGTTCTCTTTCTTTGTTGGATCTTTGTGTGGCTTTGGTATCAGCGTAATTGTGGCTTCGTAGAAGGAATTGGGTAGTGTTCCTTCTGTTTCTATTTTGTGGAATAGTTTGAAGAGTATTGGTGTTAACTCTTCTTTGAAGGTCTGATAGAATTCTGCACTGAAACCATCTGGTCCTGTGCTTTTTTTGGTTGGAAGACTTTCTATGACTCCTTCTATTTCTTTAGGCATTATGGGACTGTTTAGATGGTCTAGTTGGTCCTGATTTAATTTTGGTATTTGGTATCTGTCAAGGAAGTTGTCCATTTCCTCCAGATTCTCCAGTTGTGTTGAATACAGTCCCTTGTAATAGGATCTGATGATTTTTTGGATTTCCTCAGTTTCCGTTGTTATATCTCCCTTTTCATTTCTAAGTTTGTTAATTTGGATACTTTCTCTGTGCCCTTTGGTCAGTCTGGCTAAGGGTTTATCTATCTTGTTGATTTTCTCAAAGAACCAGCTCCTGGTTTTGTTGATTTTTTGTATGGTTCTCTTTGTTTCTACTTGATTGATTTCGGCCCTGAGCTTGATGATTTCCTGCCTTCTACTCCTCCTGGGTGAAATAGCTTCTTTTTGTTCCAGGGCTTTCAGGTGTGTCATTAAGCTGGTAATGTATGCTCTCTCCATTTTCTTTTTGGAGGCACTCAGGGCTATGAGTTTTCCTCTTAGCACTGCTTTCATTGTTTGGGTATGTTGTGTTTTCATTTTCATTGTGTTCTAAAAAGACTTTAATTTCTTTCTTTATTTCTTCCTTGACCAAGCTATCATTGAGTAGAATATTGTTCAGTTTCCACGTGTATGTGGGTTTTCTGTTGTTTTTGTTGCTATTGAAGATCACTTTTACTCCATAGTGATCTGATAGGAGGCATGGGATTAGTTCGATCTTCTTATATTTGTTGAGGTCTGCCTTGTGTCCAATTATATGGTCGATTTTGGAGAAGGCACCATGAGGTGCTGAGAAAAAGGTATATTCTTTTGCTTTAGGGTGAAATGTTCTATAAATATCAGTCAAATCCAATTGATCCAAAGCTTCAATTAGTTTTACTGTGCCCCTGTTTAGTTTCTGTTTTCCCGATCGGTCCATTGAGGAAAGTGGAGTGTTGAAGTCCCCCACAATTATTGTGTTAGGTGCAATGTGTGCTTTGAGCTTTAGTAAAGTTTCTTTTACGAATGAGGGTGCCCTTGCATTTGGCGCATAGATGTTCAGAATTGAAAGTTCTTCTTGGTGGATTTTTCCTTTGACCAGCAAGAAATGTCCTTCTCTGTCTCTTTTGATGACTTTAGGTTGAAAGTCAATTTTATCTGATATTAGAATGGCTACTCCTGCTCGTTTCCTGTGACCATTGGCTTGTAAGATTGTCTTCCAGCCTTTTACTCTAAGGTAGTTTTTATCTTTGACACTGAGGTGTGTCTCCTGTATACAGCAAATTGTAGGGTCCTGTTTCCTTATCCAGTCTGTTAGTCTATGTCTTTTTATTGGGGAATTGAGACCATTGATGTTAAGAGATATTAGGGAATAGTGATTATTACTTCCTGTCATTTTGATGTTCTTTTTATATTTGAGTGGTTATCTTCTTTTGGGTTTGATGAAGGAAGGTAACTATCTTGCTTTTTCCAGGGTGTAGTTTCCCTCCTTGTATTGGAGTTTTCCTCCTATTATTCTTTGCAGAGCTGGGTTTTTGGAAAGATATTGTGTAAATTTGGTTTTGTCATGGAATATCTTGGTTTCTCCATCTATGGTGAATGAGAGTTTTGCTGGGTATAGTAGTCTTGGCTGACATTTGTGTTCTCTTAGAGTCTGCATGAGATCTGCCCAGGATCTTCTAGCTTTCATGGTCTCTGGTGAGAAGTCTGGTGTGATTCTGATAGGTATTCCTTTATATGTTACTTGGCCTTTCTCTCTTACTGCCTTTAATATTCTTTCTTTGTTTAGTGCATTTGGGGTTTTGATTATTATGTGGCGAGAGGTATTTCTGCTCAGGTCCAGTCTGTTTGGAGTTCTGTAGGCTTCTTGTATATTCATAGGCATCTCTCTCTTTAAGTTAGGAAAGTTTTCTTCCATAATTTTGTTGAAGATATTTGCTGGTCCCTTCTGTTGTAAATCTTCACTCTCATCTATACCTATAATCCTTAGGTTTGGTCTTCTCATTGTATCCTGGATTTCCTGGATGTTCTGGGATACAAGCTTTTTGCATTTTGCATTTTCTTTGACAGTTGAGTCAATGGTTTCTATGGTATCTTCGGCATCTGAGATTCTTTCTTCCATCTCTTGTATTCTGTTGTTTATATTTGCATCTATGGCCCCTGATTTCTTCTCAAGGTTTTCTATCTCCAAAGTTGTCTCCCTTTGTGATTTCTTAGTTGTTTCTACTTCTGTTTTTAGGTCCAGGATGGTTTTGCTCATTTCCATCATTTGTTTGTTTGTGTTTTCCTGTATTTCTTTAAGAGATTTTTGTGTTTCCTCTTTCATGACTTCTGCCTGTTGACTCAAGTTCTCCTGCATTTCTTTAAGTTTTTTTTGCCTTTCTTCTTTATTGGCTTCTATCTCTTGGGCCTTATTCTCCTGCATTTCTTTAAGTGTTTTTTGTGTTTCCATTAAACGGGTTTCTAGCTTACTCATGTTCCCCTGTATTGCTTTAAGAGATTCACTCATGTCCTTTTTGTGTTCTTCTAGCAGCATCATGAACAGTGATTTTAAATCCAAATCTTGTTTCTCTGGTGTGTTGGCATAACCAGGACTTGCTGATGTTGGAGAGTTTGGTTCAGATGCTGCCATATTGCCTAGATTTCTGTTAGTAGCGTTCCTGCCTTTGACCTTTGCCATCTTGTTCTCTGGAGCTAATTGGTCTTGACTCCGGCTGGTGTTTCAGCCTCCTGAGAGGCTCTAGGGCTATTTCTGCAACACTGGAGGGCAGGGTTTCCCCTGTTGCTGATTGCTGATGTGCTTTCCTCCTCTTGGGTGTCCTTGCAGCCCTAGTGTTCTTTGCCCCAGATTGTGTCTGTGAGCCAGGAGGTGCCCGTTTGCTCCTTCAGGGAGTGCTGAGGCTGTATGCTGCAGGGACCTTTTCTGCGTGCTGATCTCTCTGCTGGGAAGCAGAACTCCCAACTGGGTTGGTGCACACAAGGCTAGCCTAGCTGCTCAGGCCCTGAGTCTAGGCAAAAGCCTGGCAGGCCAATGTTGGAGCAAAGTTCCCCTCAGCTGTGGGTGTTAATTGGGTGTGTCAGGTGGCTAGAATGGTGGCGTGCGTGAGTTCCCTGAGAGTGCTGGGAGAGTCTGCTGGGCTAACAACCTCCTGGCTGGGTCAGCACACAGATGGCCCAACGAGCAGCCCAGGGCCTGGGGGCAGTCCAGGGCCTGACCGTCTGAGATCCCTGCTATGTCCACCTCGGGCTATGCCTGTTAGCCGGTTTGGTTTTGCCTGCTAGGTCTCTCTGGCTTCCCGTAGGCAAAATGGCGGTGGTGCGCAAATGGCCCCGATAAACAACCTCCTGGCCGTGTCAGCACACAGATGTCCCACCGAGCAGCCCTGAGCCTGGGGGCAGTCCAGGGCCTGACCGTCTGAGACCCCTGTTATGTCCGCCTTGGGCTATGCCTGTTAGCTGGTTTGGTTTTGCCTGCTAGGTCTCTCTGGCTTCCCGCAAGCCAAATGGCGGCGGCGTGCGCCTGCCTGGGCAAACAAGCTCCTGGCTGGGTCGGCACACAGATGGCCCGCCGAGCAGCCCAGGACCTGGGGGCAGTCCAGGGCCTGACGGTCTGAGACCCCTGCTATGTCCGCCTCGGGCTATGCCTGTTAGCCGGTTTGGTTTTGCCTGCTAGGTCTCCCTGGCTTCCCTTATGCAAAATGGTGGTGGTTCGCGCGCGCCGGCCCAGGAGGAAAAAAACCTCCTGGCCGGGTATGCACCCCGGTGGACCCCCGATCAGCCCAGGGCCTGGGTGCAGGCCAACGCCCGTCGGGCTTAGACCCCCGCGATGTTGGTCTCGGGTTATATTTGTGTACCTCAGTCTGATTTCTCTGGTGACCAAGAACCAATATGGAGCCCTCGTAACTGACTGGAGGGAGGCAGAGTTCTGATCGGTATTTTTTATTCGATATATTTTTTGTCTATATTTCAAATGATTTCCCCTTTCCTGGTTCCCTAGTCCCCAAAAGTCACATAAGCCCTCATCCCTCCCCCTGTTCCCCCATCCACTCCTTCCCACTTCCCTGTTCTGGTATTGTCCTACACTGCTGCCCTGAGCCTTTCCAGAACCAGGGGCCACTCCTCCGTTCTTCTTGGGCATCATGTGATGTGTGGATTATGTCTTGGGTATTCCAAGTTTCTAGGCTAATATCCACTTATCAGTGAGTGCATACCATGATTGATCTTTTGAGACTGGGTTACCTCACTCAGTAGGATGTTCTCCAGCTCCATCCATTTGTCTAAGAATTTCATGAATTCATTGTTTCTAATGGCTGAATAGTACTCCATTGTGTATATAGACCACATTTTTTTGTATCCATTCCTCCGTTGAGGGACACCTGGGTTCTTTACAGATTCTGGCTATTATAAATAGGGCTGCTATGAACATAGTCGAGCATGCATCCTTATTACATGCTGGGGAATCCTCTGAGTATATGCCCAGGAGTGGTATAGCAGGGTCCTCCCGAAGTGAGGTGCCCAGTTTTCTGAGGAACTGCCAGACTGATTTCATTTAATTTTCAAACGTTATCCCTTTCCTGGTTTACCCTCTGTTTTTTGTTTTGTTTTGTTTTTGTTTGGATTTTTTATTTTTGAGACAGGGTTTCTCTGTATAGCCCTGGCTGTCCTGGAAGTCATTTTGTAAACCAGGCTGGCCTCGAACTCTGAAATCTGCCTGCCTCTGCCTCCCAGAGTGCTGTGATTATATGCATGCACCACCACAGCCTGGCTTACCCTCTCGTTTTTAAGCCCATAATCTATGTCCTGGTTTGACATGCTTCAGTGAACAAAAACTTAGTCCAGGAGGGAACCGACAGAAAAGTAAACTTTGAACATTTAGAGACTTTTGCATGAATAATAGCTTTGATGGATTACATCTTTGTGTGTATGTTAGGCAGATGGTACTATCTCTGTGCTGAATTTTGTACCCTGAATAACACATTCACCCTGGACTCAGTTAAGCTAAAGTTCTGGGTATGTATTAAAGACTTGGTTACAATTTAAACAAGGAAATGAAATATAATTTGTTATATTTTTGAAAAAAAATGAAAAAATGTTTTATTGTTGTTTTTCTATACTTAAAATATTTCCCTAAATTAATTCATAGTTCAATCCACTATGATGTCCAAATCATGAATTTGATTAGATTCAGTAACATCTATGTCATTAGTAATGCTTATATTTCAGCATGATTTTGAAGGATTATCTACAGAGCACTAACTAAGTATGGAAAAGACAATGAGAATATAACTAGCACTATTCAAAAACGGCTGATATCTAGACCTGAAATAAAATGTATAAAAAACCAGAACATGAGTTGAGCGCCAAAATTGTCATTCCCACACTTCTTCATCTTCTAAACACGAGAATTCAGATGTATATTGATCATTATAGTCTCTTGCCTCATGAACAATTTCCATCTGAGTCTTAAAACTTTTCTAACCTAATATTGCATTGGTTAGGTGTTTGGCTTGATCACAACAATAAGAAAACTAGTGTATTGATATAGCAATGCATGACTTGCTTTATCTGTCCCAAATTTCTCAGTTCACTTCCAGAATATCTCTCTTCCTCCCCGCTCTGTCTTTTTGTCTATCTCTGTCCCTCTTTCCTTCCACTTCTCTCTGTCTTTCTCCCACATAGATCATATAATTTGTATTTTAAAAAGAGATAATTTCATTCTTATTTTCACGTTTAACCAATATCTCCCAGTTTATTTCCTCAATTACTTTTTTTAAGTTTTAGTACAAAACTAATAAAACCATTAATTGAACTGCAAAAAGATTTTTGTAGCAACTCTGTAAGAGAACACCTGGGGTACTACTCCCTCATATATGAGGAAAATTTTCTAATCTAATAATGGAAGCACTGTCAGGAACTGCACCTAATCCTAACCCTAACCCTAACCCTAACCCTAACCCTAACCCTAACCCATATAGTGATTATAGTCTCACATGTGTAAAAGCATAAAAAAATTCATATATGCCTTTTAAAATTATTGAAGAAAATGGCTAGAAATGCTGAAAAAAGTCTGAACAAGAGAAATATTTTATTTAAGACAAAAATTTCTAAACTAAGTAAAATGTATATCAGTCATCAGTATCTAAAATATGTATATAAAACAAGACTATGTAATAAAAGAGAAAATTGTCATTACATGAGTTGCCTAAATTTTCACTTTAAAATATGCAGAAATAATAAATACCAACCTTAATTCAAACATATTTTTCTTATTTTTATTCGATATTTTCTTTATTTACATTTCAAATGATATCCCTGTACCTGGATTCCCCCTCCCCGGAAGTCCCATAAGCCCTCTTCCCTCCCTCTGTTCCCCAATCAGCCCCTTCCCTTCTCCTTATCTTGGTATTCCCCTACACTGCTGCACTGAGCCTTTCTAGGACCAGGGGCCTTTCCTTCCTTCTTCTTGAGCATACATCATTTATACGTGAATTGTTTCTTGGGTATTCCGATCTTCTGGGCTAATATCTGCTTATCAGTGAGTGCATACCATATGCATTCTTTTGTGATTGGGTCACTTCATTCAGGATGACATTCTCCAGTTCCACCCACTTCCCTAACAATTTCATGACTTCATTGTTTATAATTGCTGTATAGTATTCCATTGTGTAAATATATCACATTTTCTATATCCATTCCTCCCTTGAGGGACATCTGGGTTCTTTCCAACTTATGGCTATTATAAATAGGAATGCTATGAACATAGTGGAGCATGGAAACAAAGGAAATTTATCAAAAGACCTTAACGGTGTAAACAAGAAAGAAAAAAAATGAAACTAAAGTTTAGTTCTTTGAAAATACTAAAAAATTTTTTAAAGAGACAATTAGAGAGCATTTTATTTTCATTATTTATCTCCTGCGCTATGAAAACCTTGAGGCTGTACTTATAATGTTTCAATGCAGGTACCTGTTGCATAATGTTCAATGTTTCTCACTTCTTTTTTTATGATTCTTTTTTATTATTTAATTTTTTTACTGATATATATATATATTTAATTTATTGATATATTTATTTACATTTCAAATGATTTCCCCTTTTCTGGACCCCCACTCCCCGAAAGTCCCATCAGCCCCCTTCCCTCCCCCTGTTTTCCCACCCAACCCTTCCCATTTCGCTGTTCTGGTTTTGCCTTATACTGCTTCACTGAGTCTTCCAGAACAAGGGGACACTCCTCCATTCTTCTTGTACCTCATTTGATGTGTGGATTATGTTTGGGGTATTCCAATTTTCTAGGTTAACACCCACTTATTAGTGAGTGCATACCATGATTCATCTTTTGAGTCTGGGTTACCTCACTTAGTATGATCTTCTCCAGCTCCATCCATTTGCCTAAGAATTTCATGAATTCATTGTTTCTAATGGCTGAATAGTACTCTATTGTGTATATATACCACATTTTTGCATCCACTCTTCTGTTGAGGGATACCTGGGTTCTTTCCAGCATCTGGCAGTTATAAATAGGGCTGCTATGAACATTATAGAGCATGTATCCTTATTACATGGTGGGGAATCCTCTAAGTATATGCCCAGGAGTGGTATAGCAGGATCTTCTGGAAGTAAGGTGCCCAGTTTTTGGAGGAACTGCCAGACTCATTTCCAGAGTGGTTGTACCAATTTGCAACCCCACCAACAGTGGAGGACTGTTCCTCTTTCTCCACATCCTCACCAACACCTGCTGTCTCCTGAATTTTTAATCTTAGCCATTCTGACTGGTGTGAGGTGAAATCTCAGGGTTGTTTTGATTTGCATTTCCCTAATGACTAATGAAGTTGAGCATTTTTTAAGATGCTTCTCCACCCTCCAAAGTTCTTCAGGTGAGAATTCTTTGTTTAACTCTGTACCCCATTTTTAAATAGGGTTGTTTGGTTTTCTGGAGTCTAACTTCTTGAGTTCTTTATATATATTAGATATTAGCCCTCTATCTGATGTAGGATTGGTGAAGATTTTTTTCCAATTTGTTGGTTGCCAATTTGTCCTTTAGATGGTGTCCTTTGCCTTACAGAAACTTTGTAATTTTATGAGTTTCCATTTGTCAATTTTTGATCTTAGAGCATACGCTATTGGTGTTCTGTTCAGAAACTTTCTCCCTGTACCGATGTCCTCAAGGGACTTCCCCAGTTTCTTTTCTATTAGCTTCAGTGTTTCTGGCTTTCTGTGGAGGTCCTTGATGCATTTGGAGTTGAGCTTAGTACAAGGAGATAAGAATGGATCAATTCACATTCTTCTGCACACTGACCTCCAGTTGAACCAGCACCATTTGTTGAAAAGGCTATCTTTTTCCATTGGATATTTTCAGCCCCTTTGTCAAGGATCACGTGGCCATAGGTGTGTAGGTTCATTTCTGGATCTTCAATCCTGTTCCATTGATTAGCCTGCCTGTCACTGTACCAATACCATGCAGTTTTTAACACTATTGCTGTGTAGTATTGCTTGAGGTCAGGGATACTGTTTCCCCCTGAATTTCTTTTGTTGCTGAGAATAGTTTTAGCTATCCTGGGTCTTTTGTTATTCAGATGAGTTTGATAATTGCTCTTTCTAACTCTGTGAAGAATTGAGTTGGGATTTTGATGGGTATTGAATTGATTCTGTATATTGCTTTTGGCAAAATGGCCATTTTAACTATATTAATCCTGCCGATCCATGAGCATGGGAGGTTTTTCCATTTTTTGAAGTCTTATTCCATTTCCTTCTTCATAGACTTGAAGTTCTTGTCATACAGAACTTTCACATGTTTGGTAAGAGTCACCCCAAGTTACTTTATACTGTGTGTGGCTATTGTGAAGGGGGTCATTTCCCTAATTTCTTTCTTAGCCTGCTTATCCTTTGAGTATAGGAAGGCTACTGATTTGCTTGAGTTGATTTTATAACCAGCCACTTTGCTGAAGTTGTTTATCAGCTGTAGGAGTTCGCTAGTGGAGTTTTTTGGGTCACTTAGGTAGACTATCATATCATCTGCAAATAATGATAGTTTGACTTCTTCCTTTCCAATTTGTATCCCTTTGACCTCCTTATGTTGTCTAATTGCCTGAGCTAGTACCTCAAGTACAATATTGAAAAGATAAGGAGAAAGTGGGCAGCCCTGTCTAGTCCCTGATTTTAGTGGGATTGCTTCAAGTTTCTCTCCATTTAGTTTAATGTTGGCTACCAGTTTGCTGTATATTGTTTTAACGATGTTTAGGTATGGGCCTTGAATTGCTGTTCTTTCCAAGACTTTAAGCATGAAAGGATGCTGAATTTTGTCAAATGCTTTTTCAGCATCCAATGAAATGACCATGTGGTTTTTATCTTTGAGTTTGTTTATGTAGTGGATTGCATTGATGGATTTCCAAATATTGAACTATCCGTGCATCCCTGGGATAAAGCCTACTTGATCATGGTGGATGATCGTTTTGAAGTGTTCTTGGATTTGGTTGGCAAGACTTTTATTGAGTATTTTTGCATCGATGTTCATAAGGGAAATTGGTCTGAAGTTTTCTTTCTTTCTTGGATCTTTGTGTGGTTTTGGTATCAGCGTAATTGTGCCTTCATAGAAGGAATTGGGTAGTGTTCCTTCTGTTTCTATTTTGTGGAATAGTTTGAAGAGTATTGGTGTTAGGTCTTCTATGAAGGTCTGATAGAATTCTGCACTGAAGCCATCTGGTCCTGTTATTTTTTTGGTAGGAAGCCTATCTATGACACCTTCTATTTCTTTAGGGGTTATGGGACTGTTTAGATGATCTATTTGTTCCTGATTTAATTTTGGTATTTGATATCTGTCTAGGAAATTGTCCATTTACTCCAGATTCTCCAGTTGTGTAGAGTATAGGCTTTTGTAGCAGGATCTGATGATTTTTTGGATTTCCTCAGTTTCTGTTGTAATATCTCCCTTTTCATTTCTAATTTTGTTAATTTGGATACTTTCTCTGTGCCCTTTGGTCAGTCTGGCTAAGGGTTTATCTATCTTGTTGATTTTTTCAAAGAACTAGCTACTGGACTCGTTGATTCTTTGTATGGTTCTCTTTGTTTCCACTTGATTGATTTCAGCCCTGAGTTTGATGATTTCCTGTCTTCTACTCCTCCTGGGTGAAATAGCTTCTTTTTGTTCCAGGGCTTTCAGGCGTGTCCTTAAGCTGCTAGTGTATGCTCTCTCCATTTTCTTTTTGGAGGCACTCAGGACTATGAGTCTTCCTCTTAGCACTGCTTTCATTGTGTCCCAAAGATTTGTGTATGTTTTGCCTTCATTTTCATTAAATTCTAAAAAGTCTCTGATTTCTTTCTTTATTTCTTCTTTGGCCAAGGTGTCATTGAGTATTGTTCAGCCTCCATGTGTATGTCGGATTTCTGTTGTTTTTGTTGCTATTGAAAACCACTCTTATACTATAGTGATCTGATAGGAAGCATGGGATTAGTTCGATCTTCTTGTATTTGTTGAGGTCTGTCTTGTGACCAAATATGTGGTCTATTTTGAAGAAGCTACCATGAGGTGCTGAGAAAAAGGTATATTCTTTTGCTTTACGGTGAAATGTTCTATAAATATCAGTCAAATCCAATTGGTCCAGTCAATCCAATTGGCTTCAATTAGTTTTACTGTGTCCCTGTTTAGTTTCTGTTTTCCTGATCGGTCCATTGAGGAGATTGGAGTGTTGACGTCCCTCACAATTATTGTGTTAGGTGCAATGTGTGCTTTGAGCTTTAGTAAAGTTTCTTTTACGAATGAGGGTGCCCTTGCATTTGGCGCATAGATGTTCAGAATTGAAAGTTCTTCTTGGTGGATTTTTCCTTTTACCAGCAGGAAGTGTCTCTCAGTGTGTCTTTTGATGACTTTAGGTTGAAAGTCAATTTTATCTGATATTACAATGGCTACTTCGGCTCGTTTCCCGAGAGCATTGGCTTGTAAAATTGTCTTCCAGCCTTTTACTCTAAGGTAGTTTTTGTCTTTGACATTTAGGTGTGTTTCCTGTATGCAGCAAACTGTAGGGTCCTGTTTCCTCATCCAGTCTATTAGTATGTCTTTTTATTGGGGAATTGAGCCCATTGATGTTAAGAGATATTAAGGAATAGTGATTATTACTTCCTGTCATTTTTGATGTTATTTTTATATTTGAGTGATTATCTTCTTTTGGGTTTGATGAAGGAAAGTTACTATCTTACTTTTTCCAGGGTGTAGTTTCCCTCCTTGTATTGTAGTTTTCCTCCTATTATTCTTTGTAGAGCTGGGTTTGTGGAAAGATATTGAGTAAATTTGGTTTTGTCATGGAATGTCTTGGTTTCTCCATCTATGGTGATTGAGAGTTTTGCTGGGTATAGTAGTCTTGACTGACATTTGTGTTCTCTTAGAGTCTGCATGAGATCTGCCCAGGATCTTCTAGCTTTCATGGTCTCTGGTGAGAAGTCTGGTGTGATTCTGATAGGTCTTCCTTTATATGTTACTGGGCCTTTTTCTCTTACTGCCTTTAATATTCTTTCTTTGTTTAGTGCATTTGGGGTTTTAATTATTATGTGGCGAGAGGTATTTCTGCTCAGATCCAGTCTGTTTGGAGTTCTGTAGGTTTCTTGTATATTCATAGGCATCTCTCTCTTTAAGTTGGGAACGTTTTCTTCCATAATTTTGTTGAAGATATTTGCTGGCCCTTTCAGTTGTAAATCTTCACTCTCATCTATACCTATACTCCTTAGGTTTGGTCTTCTCATTGTATCCTGGATTTCCTGGATGTGCTGGGATACCAGCTTTTTGCATTTTGCATTTTCTTTGACTGTTGAGTCAATGGTTTCTATGGTATCTTCCGCATCTGAAATTCTTTCTTCCATCTCTTGTATTCTGTTGTTTATATTTGCATCTATGGCCCCTGATTTCTTCTCAAGGTTTTCCATCTCCAAAGTTGTCTCCCTTTGTGATTTCTAAGTTGTTTCTACTTCTGTTTTTAGATCCAGGATGGTTTTGCTCAGTTCCATCATTTGTTTGTTTGTGTTTTCCTTTAATTCTTTAAGAGATTTTTTGTTTCCTCTTTCATGACTTGTGCCTCTGGACTGAAGTTCTCCTGAATTTCTTTAATTTTTTTTTTTTTTTTTTTTTGTGTGTGTGTGTGTGTGTGTGTTTCTTCTTTGTTGGCTTCTATCTCTTGAGCCTTATTATCCTGTATTTCTTTAAGTGATTTTTGTGTTTCCATTATATGGGTTTCTAGATTATTCATGTTCCCCTGTGTTTCTTTAAGAGATTCATTTATGTCCTTTTTGTTTTCTTCTAGCAGCATCATGACCAGTGATTTTAAATCCAAATCTTGTTTCTCTGGTGTGTTGGCATAACCAGGACTTGCTGATGTTGGAGAGTTTGGTTCAGATGCTGCCATATTGCCTAGATTTTTGTTTCTCACTTCTTTGTGGTTAGAACTTTCACAGTCTTTCCTTCTAGCTGCTGTTAGATACGTGGTTGTTGTCACTTCTTTTAGATATGTGATTGTTGTCAGTGGCGATCCCGCTACTTCCTAGTAGCACACCAGAACCCAAATGCACTTTTTTTTAATTGATAAATTTTTTATTTACATTTCAAATGATTTCGCCTTTTCTGGGTCCCCATTCCCCGCAAGTCCCTTAAGCCCTCTTCCCTCCCCCTGTTCCTCCATTTACCCCTTCCCACTTCCCTGCTCTGGAATTCTCCTATACTCTTGCACTGAGTCTTTCCAGAACCAGGGGCCACTCCTCCATTCTTTTTGGACATCATAGAATTTGTGGATTATGTCTTGGTATTCAAAGTTGTAGGCTAATATCCACTTATCAGTGAGTACGTACCATGATTGATCTTTTGGGACTGGGTTACCTCATTTAGTATGATGTTCTCCAACTCCATTCATTTGTCTAAGAATTTCATGAATTCATTGTTTCTAATGGCTGAATAGTACTCCATTGTGTAAATATACCACATTTTTTTTGTATCCATTCCTCCGTTGAAGGACACCTAGGTTCTTTCCAGCTTCTGGCTACTACAAATAGGGCTGCTATGAACATAGTGGAGCATGTTCCTTATTGCATGCTGAAGAATCCTCTGGATATATGCCCAGGAGTGGTATAACAGGGTCCTCAGGAAGTGTCATGCCCAGTTTTCTTAGGAACTGCCAGACTGATTTCCAAAGTGGTTGTACCATCTTGCAATCCCACCAGCAGTGGAGGAGTGTTCCTCTTTCTCCACATCCTCGCCAACACCTGCTGTCTCCTGAGTTTTTGACCTTAGCCATTCTGACTGGTGTGAGGTGAATCTCAGGGTTGTTTTGATTTGCATTTCCCTAATGATTAATGATGTTGAACATTTCTTAAGGTGTTTCTCAGCTCTCCAAAGTTATTCATGTGAAAATTCTTTGTTTAGCTCCATACCCCAATTTTTAATGGGGTTATTTGGTTCTCTGTGTTCTACATTCTTGAGTTCTTTGTATATATTAGATATTAGCCCTCTGTCAGATTGAAGGTTGGTGAAGATCCTTTCCCAATCTGTTGGTTGACGTTTTGTCCCTTTGGCAGTGTCCTTTGCCTTACAGAAACTTTGTAGTTTTATAAGGTCCCATTTGTCAATTCTTGATCTTCGAGCATAAGCTATTGGTTTTCTATTCAGGAACTTTTCCCCTGTGCCTATGTCCTCCAGGGTCTTCCCCAGTCTCTTTTCGATTAGTTTCTGTGTGTCAGGTTTTATGTGGAAGTCCTTGATCCATTTTGAGTTGAGCTTAGTACAAGGAGATAAGAATGGATCGATTCGCATTCTTCTGCATGCTGTCCTCCAATTGATCCAGCACCATTTGTTGAAAAGACTATCTTTTTTTTCACTAGATGCTTTCAGCTCTTTTGTCGAAGATCAAGTGACCATAGGTGTGTTGGTTCATTTCTGGGTCTTCAATCCTATTCCATTGTTCTGCTTGCCTGATATTGGACCAAAATGATGCAGTTTTTGTCACTATTGCTTTGTTGTAAAGTTTAAAGTCTGGGATACTGAATCCCTCTTTTACTGTTGAAAATAGTTTTAGCTATCCTGGGTTTTTCATTATTCCGGGTGAATTAGAGAATTGTTCTTTCTAGCTCTATGAAGAAATGGGTTGGGATTTTTATGGGGATAGCATTGAATCTGTAGATTGCCTTTGCCAAGATGGCCATTTTAACTATATTAATCCTGTCAATCCATTAGCATGGAAGATTTTTCCATTTTCTGAGATCTTCTTCAATTTCCTTCTTCAGAGATCTGAAGTTCTTGTCATATAGGTCTTTCACTTGTTTGGTTAGAGTCACCAGAAGATACTTTATGCTGTTTGTAGCTATTGTGAAGTGAGTCATTTCCCTAATTTCTTTCTCAGTCTGCTTATCCTTTGAATATATAAAGGCTACTGATTTGCTTGCGTTGATTTTGTAGCCAGCCACTTTGCTGAAGTTGTTTATCAGCTGTAGGAGTTCTCTAGTAGAGTTTTTAGGATCACTTAAGTATATGATCATACCATCTGCAAATAGTGATAATTTGACTTCTTCCTTTCCAATTTGTATCCCTTTGACTTCCTTCTCTTGTCTAATTGCTCTAGCTAGGACTTCAAGAACTATATTGAAAAGATATGGAGAGAGGGGGCAGCCTTGTCTAGTCCCTGATTTTAGTTTATCTCCATTTAGTTTGATGTTGGCTGCCAGTTTACTGTATATTGCTTTTACTATGTTTAGATATGGGCCTTGAATTCCTGTCCTTTCCAAGACTTTTAGCATGAAAGGATGCTGAATTTTGTCAAATGCTTTTTCAGCATCTAATGAAATGATCATGTGGTTTTTTTCTTTGAGTTTGTTTATGTAGTGGATAGCATTGATGGATTTCCTTGTATTGAACCATACCTGCATCCCTGGGATGAAGCCTACTTGATCATGGTGGATGATCATTTTGATGTGTTCTTGGATTCGGTGGGCAAGAATTTTATTTAGTATTTTTGCATCGATATTCATAAGGGAAATTGGCCTGAAATTCTCTTTCTTAGTTGGATCTTTGTGTGTTCTTGTATCACCATAATAGTGGCTTTGAAGAAGGAGTTGGGTAGTGTTCCTTCTGTTTCTATTTGGTGGGAAAGTTTGAAGTTTGGTGTTAAGTCTTCTTTGAAGGTCTTATAGAATTCTGCACTGAAACCATCTGGTTCTGTGCTTTTTTTGGTTGGAAGCCTATCTATGACCCCTTCTATTTCTTTAGGGGTTATGGGTCTGTTTAGATGGTCTATTTGATCCTGGTTTAATTTTGGTAATTGGTATCTGTCTAAGAAAATGTCCATTTCCTCCAGATTCTCCAGTTGTGTTGAGTACAGATTTTTGTAGTAGGATCTAATGATTTTTTGAATTTCCTCAGTTTCTGTTGTAATATCTCCATTTTCATTTCTAATTTTGTTAATTTGGATATTTTCTCTGTACCCTTTGGTCAGTCTGGCTAAGGGTTTATCTATCTTGTTGATTTTTTCAAAGAACCAGCTTTTGGTTTTGTTGATTCTTTGTATGGTTCTCTTGGTTTCTACTTGATTGATTTCAGCCCTGAGTTTGATGATTTCCTGTCTCCTTCTCATCCTGGGTGAATTAGCTTCTTTTTGTTCCAGGGCTTTCAGTTTTTCTCTTAATCTTTTAGTGTATGCTCTCTCGAATTTCTTTTTGGAGACACTCAAAGCTATGAGTTTACCTCTTGGCACTGCTTTCATTGTGTCCCATTGATTTATGTATGTTGTGCCTTCATTTTCATTAAATTCTAAGAAATCTTTTTAATCTTTAATTTTCAGCTTTTTGCATTTTGCATTTTCTTTAACTGTTGAGTCCATGGTTTCTATGGTATCTTCAGCATCTGAGATTCTTTCTTCTATCTCTTGTATTCTGTTGTTGATATTTGCATCTATGTCCCCTGATTTCTTCTCAAGGCTTTCTATCTCCAAGGTTGTCTCCCTTTGAATTTTCTTAGTTGTTTCTACTTCTGATTTTAGATCCTGGATGCTTTTGCTTAGCTCCTTCACTTGCTTGTTTGTGCTTTCCTGTAATTCTTTAAGAGATTTTTGTGTTTCCTCTTTCATGACCTCAGCCTGTTGACCAAAGTTCTTCTGTATTTCTTTAAGTGATTTTTGCATTTCCTCCTTATTGGCTTTTGCATTCTCCTGAATTTCTTTCAATGATTTTTGTGTTTCCCCTGTAAGGGCTTCTAACTTTTGATCCATTTTCTCCTGAATTTCTTTAAGTACGTCCTTCATGTGTTCCTCTACCAGCATCATGACCAGTGATTTTAAATCCAAATATTGTTTTTTCTGGTGTGATGGGGTATCTAGGACATGCTGTTAAAGGAGAATTGGGTTCAGATGCTGCCATATTGCCTTGATTTCTGTTAGTGACGTTCCTGAATTTGCCTTTTGCCATCTAGTTCTCACTGGTGTTAGTTAGTCTTGTCAGTGTTGGACTCACCAGTGTAAGCTGCCTCTTCCCAGGTGTCCTTTGGTTCACAGCTGACCTCCTGCACTGCCTGGAGACAGGTGCTGTAGCCCAGGCTGTTCAGATCCCGAAGCAGACACCTGAAGGCTCCCACTGGGGCCTGCTGGATTCACCAGAGCACACTTATTCCTCCCAGCTGGCCTCCCGGGTGCCCCTCTGACCTCTTGCAGGACCTGGAGACATGGCCTTGCAACCCAGGCTGTTCTGGATCCTGAAGCAGAGATCTGAAGGCTCCCGCCAGAGGTCTCAGGACTGGAACCTAAGCTCCATGCAGTTGGAGCAAGCTGTGTGTTCCCAGTCTGCCTCCACATGCACACCAGGCCTCTTTTACTTCCTGGAGACTGAGTGCTGTGGCCCAGGCTGTTCAGATCCCGAAGCAGACACCTGAAGGCTCTTGCCGGGGCCTGCTGGACTCACCAGTGCACACTAACTCCTCCCAGCCGGCCTCCCGGGTGACCCTCTGGCCTCTTACACGACCTGGAGATGTGGTGTTGCATCCCAGGCTGTTCTGGATCTGGAAGCAGATATCTGAAGGCTCCAGCTAGAGGCCTCAGGACTGGAACCTAAGCTCTGTGCCACAGGAGCAAGCTGTGTGCTCCCAGTCTGCCTGGAAATACAAAATTTAAAAGAGTATAAAAATGAAAATAAATTGTGAATTTAATTGTGAATTGTATATGTATTGAAGATGATGACAAAGGAGTTTAAAGAAAATACAAAGTGCAAAAACACATCCAGGAAACTCATCACAAAATAGAAAGACCAAACCTAAGAATAATAGGAATAGAGGAGAGAGAAGTTTCCCAATGCAAATGGCCAAGAATGATCTTCAACAAAGTCATAGTAAAAAATATCCCTAACATTAAGAATATACAGGAAACCTACAGAAGACCAAACAGATTCAATCAGAAAATACATTCCTCTCATTACATAATAATCAAAACAATAAATTCACAGAACAAAGAGCATAAAAATTAGTAATAGGAAAAGGCAAAGTAACATATAAAATTACACCAGACTTCACAACAAAGAATTTAAAATCCTGAAGATCTTGAAGACATGTAATAAACATCCTTACAGAACACAAATATCAATCCAGGCTACTAAACCAAGCAAAATTCTCAATAACTATAGATAGAGAAACCAAAATACTCCAAGACAAAACCAAATGTAAACAATATCTTTCAACTGACTCATCCCTACAGAAGATAACAGAAACAAAATTCCAGTACAAGTAGGGGAAATATACCCACAAAATCCAAGAAATTAGTCATCTCACAACAAACCCAAAAGATGAGAAACACACAAACATAATATCACCACTACCAACAAAAAGAAAGAAAAAAATGGGAATCAGCAATCATTGGACATTAATATGTCTCAACATTAATGAACTCAATTCCCCAATAAAAATACAAAGTATAGCAGTCTAGATATGTAAACAGGTCCCAGCATTTTGTTACATACAGGAAACAAACATCAGGAAAAAAGACAGACACTCAGACTAAACAGCTGGAAAAAAATTCCAAGCAAATGGTCCCAAGAAACAAGCTGGAGTAGCCATTCTATTATCCAAGAAATCAGACTTTCAACCAAAAAGTATCAAAAAAGATAGGAAAGGATACTTTATACTTATCAAAGGAAAAATCCACCAAGATGAACATTCAATTCTGATCATCTATGCCCCAAATATTAGGGCACCCATATTTGTAAATAAAATGTAACCAAAACTCAAAACACACATTGCTCCTCACACAATAATATTGGGAGACTAATACCCACTCACATCAATGGTTAGATCATGGAATCTGATGCTAAATAAAGACACAGTGAAACTAATAGAAGTACTGAACCAAGTGGGTTTAACAGATAACTATAGAACATTTCACCCTAAAACAAAAGAATATACCTTCTTCTCAGAACCTCATGGTCTCTTCTCCAAAACTGACCATGTAATTGGACACAAAACAAGTCCCAACAGATATGAGAAAATTGGATTAATCCCATGCATTCTATCAGACTACCATACACTAAGGCTAGTCTGCAATAACAACAAAACAACAGAAAGCTTACATATTCACTGAAACTTAATAACTCTCTACTCAGGGAAAAGTAAAGAAATTGAAGACTTTTAGAATGTAATGCAAATGAAGTCATTACATACTTAAACTTATGGGATACAATGAAAGTGGTGCTAAGAAGAAAATTTATAGCACGGAATACCTTCATAAAATAATTGGAAAGATCCTACACTATCAACTTAATATCATATCTGGAAGCTCTAGAAAGAGCTAAAAGAAGCAAACACACCCATGAGGAGTAAATGGCAGGAAGTAATTAAATTCAGACATGAAATTATACTCAAAGAGAGCTATACAAATAATCAACAAAACTAAGAACTAGATTTTTGGGAAAGTCAACAGGATAGATAAAACTTAGCCAAGCTAACTAAATGGCACAAAGACAATATCCAAATTAACAAAATCATAAATGAAAAGGAGAGATAACAACAGACACTAAGGACATTAAAAAAACTCATCAGAGCCATCTGTGCACCAGTCCTGCCAGGGGAGAACTGGTTTCCAGGGAGTGCTTTGACTTACAAGTTTGGAGGTAAGATACCATTTTCTCCTGGGACAGTCTAAGGCAGGACCAACCAAGAGCTCTGGGAGCACAGGAGTGGCAGAGCAGGACTCCATCTGAACCCATGTGATGGACTGCTCCACAGCCCTCTGTGCCATGGGAGAGCTGGTCTCCCAGGGGTGCTAAGAAAGGTCTGCAGGCCCACAGAAGGGATAAGCTCCAACCAGAGACAGCAGGACCACCTAACACCAAAGATAACCAAATGGTGAAAGGCAAACATAAGAATGTTAACAAAAGGAACAAAAGGCAACAAGGCATCATCTGAGCCTAGTTATTGAACAGCAAGTCTTGGATACACCAACATACTGAAAAGGGATGAATTGGATTTAAAAGAATACATCAAAATGGTCAACCCTCATGATCAAGTAGGCTTTATCCCAGGGTAACAGGGATGGTTCAAGATACAGGGAGGCCCTTGTCTCTGAGAGGGCTGGATATCCAGTAGAAGGAAATACCAGGGCAGGGAAGAGGGAGTGGGAGGGTGGGTCAGCAGGAAAGGGGATAACATTTGATATGTAAATAAAAATATATATAATAAAAAAGAAATCTATTAATGTAATCCCCTACATAAACAAAATCAAAGAAAAAAAAACACATGATCATTTCATTAGATGCTGAGAAAGAATTTGACAAAATCCAGCAACCCTTCATGATTAAAGTCTTAGACAGAACAGAAATTCAAGGCTTATACCTAAACATAGTAAAAGCAATATTCAGAAAACCAGTAGCCACCATCAAACAAAATGGAGAGAAACTTGAAGCAATCCCACTGAAATCAGGCACTAGTCAAGGCTGTCTACTTTTTCCTAACCTGTTCAATATAGTACTCAAAGTCCTAGCCAGAACAATTATACAACAAAAGGAGGTCCGAGGGATACAAACTGGAAAGGAAGAAATCCAAGTGTTACTATTTGCAGATGATATGATATGATATGATATGATATGATACCTAAGTGACACACACACACACACACACACACAAATCTTCCAGAGAACTCCTAAACCAGATAAACAACTTCAGCAAAGTGGCTGAATATAAAATTAATTCAAACAAATCAGTAGCCTTCCTTTATTCAAATAATAAAGAGATTGATAAAGAAATTAGCGAAAGGACACCCTTCACAGCAGTCACAAATAATATAAAATACCTTGGTGTGACTCTAACCAAGCAAGTGAAAGATCTGTATGACAAGAACTTCAAGTTTCTGAAAAAAAGAAATTCAAGAAGATTTCAGAAGATGGAAAGGTCTCCCATACTCATAGATTGGCAGGGTTAATACAGTAAAAATGGCCATCATGCTGAAAGAAATCTACAGATTCAATGTAATCCCCATTAAAATTTCAAATCAATTCTTCATAGAGTTAGTAAAAGGAATTTCCAAATTTATGTGGACTAACAAAATAACCAAAATAGTGAAAACTCTTCTCAACAATAAAAGAACCTCTGGCAGAATCACCATTCCTGACCTCAAGCTATACCACAGAACAATAGTGATAAAAACTGCATGGTACTGGTACCATGACAGGCATATAGATCAATGGAGTAGAATTGAAGACCCAGAAATTAACACCTATGGTCACTTGATCTTTGATAAAGATGCTAAAAACATCCAATGAGGAAAATAAATAGCCTTTTCAACAAATGGTGTTGGTTCAACTGGCAGTCAACATGTAGAAGAATGCAAATTGATCCATTCTTATTTCCCTGTACAAAGCTCAAGTACAAGTGGATCAAGGACCTCCAAATAAAACCAGATACACTGAATCTGGAGCACATGGACACAGTGAAAAGTTTTCTGAACAGAACACCAATGGCTTATGCTCTAAGATAGATAAATGGGACCTCATAAAATTGCAAAGCTTGTGTAAAGCAAAAGTCACTGTCAATAGGACAAAATGGCAACCAACAGATTGGGAAAAGATCTTTACCAATCCTATATCCTATAGAAGCCTCATATCCAATATATACAAAGAACTCAAGAAATTAAACTCCAGAGAAACAAATAACCATATTAAATACTGGATACAGAATTAAACAAAGAATTCTCAACTGAGGAATACCCGATGGCTGAGACACCTAAATAAAAGTTCAATGTTTAGTCATCAGAAAAATGTAAATCAAAACAAACATGAGATTCCACTCACACCAGTCAGAATGGCTAAGATCAAAAACTCTTGGGACAGCAGATGCTGGACAGGATATAGAGAAAGAGTAACACTCCTCCATTGCTGATGGGATTGCAAGCTGGTAAAACCACTCTGGATACCAGTCTGGCAGTTCCTCAGAAAATTGTACATAATATTCCCTAAGGATGCAGCTATACCACAGCTGGGCATATACCCAGAATATATTCCAAAATATAGTAAGGACACTTGCTCTACTATGTTTATAACAGCCTTATTTATAAAATATAGAAGCTGGAAAGAACCAAAATTTCCCTCAACAGAGAGATGGATACAGAAATTGTGGCACATTTACACAATGCATTACTATTCAGCTATTAAAAACAATGAATTCATGAAATTCTTAGGCAAATGGATGGAACTAGAAAATATCATCCTGAGTGAGGTAACCCAATCACAAAAGAACACTTGTTGATAAATGAATATTAGCCCAAAAGCACGGAATACCCAAGATTAAATTTACAGACCACATGAAGCTCAAGAAGAAGTAAGACCAAAGTGTGGATACCTTGGTCGTTCTTAGAAGGGAAATTAAAAATACCTAAGGCTCACAGCCAAAGAATGGACTAAGCATACAGTCTGCAATAAAGAGGTTAGAGAAAGGACCAAAGATGCTGAAGAGGTTTACAGCCCCATAGGAGGAATAATAATAAGTATGATCCAGTACCCCAGAGATCCTAGGGACTAAACCACCAACCAAAGAATACACATGGATGGGTCCATGGCTCCAACTACATATGTAGCAGAGGATGGCCTTTTTGGACATCAGTAAGATGAGATATCATTTTTCCTGAGGGGGTTCAATGCCCCCGGTGTAGGCTAATGCAGGTTTGTAATGTGGAAGGGTGTGAGCTGGGGGAGGAGGATGAGTTAGGGGATTTTCAGAGGGAAAATGAGGAAAGGGGATAACATTTAAAATGTAAATAAAACAAATATCTAAAAAAAATTTAAATCAGATCTTACTACAAATGCCTATACTCAAACACAATAAAAAAACTAAATGAAACCAGTGATTTTCTCAACAGATACCAGGCAACAAGGCTGTCAAGACCAGAGAAATTATCTAAACAGTTCAATAAACCCTAAGGAAATAAAAGCAGTCATTAGAAGTCTCCTAACCAAAAAAAATACCCAATGTCAGCTTCTTTTAGTGCAAAATTGTATCAGACTTTCAAAGAAGACCCAATACCACTATTTCTCAAGCTATACCACAAAAGAGTTAAAGAAGGAATATTATCTGATTCATTTTATAACACCAGTTAGTTTCATTGATACCTAAGCCACACTAAGACACAACAAAGAAATAACTTCAGACCAATTTCACTTATGAATATTGATGCAAATATACTCAATAACATATTCACAACCTGAATCCAAGAACACAGTAAAATGATGAATCAACATGATCAAGGAAGCTTCATCCTAGGGATGCAGGGACAGTTCAATATATGGGAATCCTTCACTGTAATACACTCTCTAAACAAACTACAGACTGGGAAAAGATGTTTATAAAGCCTATATCAGATAGATGGCTAATATCCAAAACATTATATTCAAATAATTCAAGAAGTTAGACTCCAGAAAGCAAAATAACTCAATTAAAAAGGGAGTACAGAGTTTAAACAACTAATTCTGTATTGAGGAAATTGAATGGCCAAGAAACACCTAAAGAAATGTTCAGCTTCCTTACTCATTAGGGAAATACAAATCAAAACAACCCTGAGATTATACTTTACCCAATCAAATGGCTAAAATAAAAAACTCAGGCAACAGCAGATACTGACAAGGTTATTAAGAAAGAGGAATGCTCTTCCATTGCTAGTGATATTACAAGATAGTACAATCACTTTAGAAATCATTGTAGTGGTTCCTCAGAAAATTGGCAATATTACTACCTAAAGACGCAACTATACCACTCCTGAGCATATACTCAAAAGGTGCTCCAACATATAAAAAGGACAAATGTTCCATTATATTCATAGCAGCCTTACTTACAACCACCCAGAAAGGCAAACAACCCAGATGTCCCTCAATGCAGGAATGTATACAGAAAAAGTACATGTTCACAAGAAAATATTTATCAGCTATTAAAAATGTCAATTTCATGAAATTTGTAGGTAAATATATGGAACTAGAAAATATCATGAGTAAAGTATCCCAGACTAAAAATGATATACATGGAACAAACATACTCATTGGTAATTCCATAATAATCTAAATGCTCAGAATATCCACAGTACAATTCAAAGAACATATGTAACTAAACAAGAAGGGAGGCCAAACTGTGGATACTTCAAACCCACTTAGAAGGAGGACCAAAATAATCATTGTAGGAAAACGGAAGGAAGGGACTGGAGGGTGAAGGGAGCAGAAGAAAAAAGGGGGAAGGCAGGGCCGGGGGGAAGAGAAAAGAGAGAAGCCCAGAGTACCAAGAGAATGAAATGAAATATTGGAGTGAGGGTTGCTGGAAGGAAGGACTTGGGGAACCACTGGAAAGTCCCAGAATCCAGGGATACGAGAGGCTTCCAGGACCATAAGTGGATGATATTAGTTAAAATACCCAACAGCAGGGAGATACATCCTGAAAAGATCATCTCCAGTGCATAGACATGTCACCCAGTGGAGGACACCACTCATCTAAAACATTTTAACCAAGAATAGTCCATGTCCAAAGGAATGTAGGGACAAAAATGGAGCAGAGGCAGAAGGAAAGGCGATCCAGAGACCTCCCCACTGTGTGATCCACTCAATCTCCAAATATGTAACACTGACTCTATTGCAGATGCCAAGAAGTGCTTACAGACCGGAATCTATTATAGCTGTCCTCCGACAGACTCTGTCAGCACCAGAATAATATAGATGTAGACACTCATAGCCACCATTTGGGCTGTGTCTTGGACCCCAATGGAAGACTTTGGAGAGGGAGATGAAAAGGATTGCAACCCTATAGGAAGAACAGTATCAATTAAACGCAACCCGTAGAGCTCTCAGGGACAAAATCAACAATTAAATATTATACACTAGCCGGTCCATGGATCCTGTGACATATGTATCATCATCTAACATCAGTAGGATAGAAGGCTTTTGCTCCATTGGATGCTTGATGCCTCAGAGAAGGAACACACTGGAAGGGATCACCCTTCTAGAGGCAAAGCAAGGAGTGGAAAACAGGAAGGGAGGATAACATTTGAAATGTAAACAAATAAAATGAATAATAAATAAATAAATCATTCCTTGCTTGTATTATTAATAAAGTACCACTGATTTCTCCAATCAATTGATTTCACAAGCAACTCTAAGATTACTAATTTCTGTTTGAGAATATACTCTCCCTGAGGGAATGTTAGTTAAATATACTTAGAATTCATAATTATTAAAATTGATATACATACTTTATACCTTAAAATGTTTTATTACATATATCTAAACTTCTCAAAGCAGATTATGGATGAAGTATATGGAAGTGTATACATTATTCTACCTGCTCTTACATTTATAGATAAATGGATATACAATTAGTACAGATACAAATTAGTATAAAACATGTATTTGTTTACTATGATGGTAATAACATAAGGTATTTTTCACATTTCCTCAAATAAAATATCAAAGCACATAGGATAGCTACTCAGCAAGTTATTTCTTTAATAAGCTGTTCTTATACAATGTTAATTTGTCAAACTTATTCCTTACAATTATGTCAAGGAATATACAATTTTGGTCTTCAATATTGGCAGCAACTGGGTTGACAAAATGAAAATTTTGAGGGGAAAAGGGATAAGTTACAAGCATTACTACAATTGGATTGGACCTAACTTGCTGACTTTCTTAAGCACACTGCTGTATTAAGCTTTGTCCTTCTCATGATAGGTAATACTAATAGTAATTACTATATTTTACACATCTACGATCTGCTTTCATATGGTCCAACTTTGAAATCTTTTTAAAAGATGTCTTAGTTAGGCTTTCAGTACTATAAAGAGACACCATGACCATGGGAACTCTTGTATTGATACACACTGAATTGACCCTGGATTACAGATTCAGAGTTTCAGTTCATTTGTATTATGGCAAGAAACATGGCAGCAAGTAGTCAGACATGGTGCTGGAGGAGGAGCAGAAATGTCTACATCTTAATCTGAAAGCAGCTTGGAGAGGACTGTTTTCTAGGTAGCTAGAAGTAGTGATTTAAAACCTATTCCCACAGTGACACACTTTTGCCAACAAGGCCAAATTTATTCTAACAAGGCCTCTCCTCCTAATAGGGCCATACCCTAGGCCAATCATATCCAAACCACCACAAAGGCATGATAAACAAGAGTAGTAATGAGTTACTACTAATGATATGAGCATCTGTTACTTTCAAAGTATACTGAATATTGTGTTTATTGAATATAGATAAGTGTGGTTACATCACTTATCATCAATAATATCAATATAGTGGTATTACATTGTTGTAATAACAATGAGTCAACTAGTGAAATTTTTTTCAAGTGTATGTGTGGGTATGTGCTATGCTTTCATGTATGTATCGGTGTCCACATGTATAAGCATATGCTTATGGAAGTGTTCTTTTATATATGTGCATGTGTGTGGAAGCCCAAATTTGATATTGGGTTTCTTCATTGACTTATTTCATTTTATTTTTTAATTTTATCTTATCTTATCTTATCTTATTGGTGTAGTATATTTTTATAAATATACAACTCAAAAATTCTTGTTAATCTAGCTTGCCAATAACCCTTGTTTCTGTTTTCCAAGTCCTGGGTTAAATTATCCAACCTGTCACCTCATATGTCTGCTAAATAATGTGGTAGTTAGTAGCCATATATGAATTAGATTTTGGACTATGACTAGTACAATAACTTTCTAAGTCCGTTAGATCTTTATTAAGTCATAATTTTTTATTTAGTTGATGATTTTTTAATAACACACACACAAGCAATGATGTGGTAAAAACAGTCAAAAATTTACAATAAAATATCTATAAGCTATAAGGGTATCTAAATAATTTTATATTATAACATCAACATTTGATTTGAATATTATTTACAATGTACTCACGAAAATAATGAAAATGGAGTAGACATCAATTAGTATGTGATATTATTTTACTTATTTTAAGAATAAAAGAAACAATAAAAGAATAAATTAAAAGAAACAATTAAAGAATAAAAGGGTGGGGTGAGCAGACGTGAAGCCTGAGCATCAGCATAATGAAAGGAAGCATGCAAGCTCTGGAGTTAGAAGGTGGGGCTCTCTAGAATGTACCAGAGACCTGGGAGGCAAGAGACACTGCACACTCAAAGGGAGGGACCTTGGGTGAAATGCCCAACAGTGAGCAGAGGGAACTTGTAGAATCAACCTCCTGTAGAAAGGCAGGGCATCAAATGAAGGGATGGGGTTACAATCCCTTAATCAGAATCTGTGACCAAGAATTGTTCCTGCCTAAAAGAACTTCAGGGACAAACAAGGAGACGAGACTGAGGGAAAGGAGTTCCAGTGCCTGGCCCAAATTGGGCCCATGTCAAAGCGAGGCTCCAAGGCTTGATACTACTGATGCTATGCTGTGCTTATAGATAAGAACCTAGTATGGCTGCCCTCCAAGAGGCCCAAGAAACAGATGAAAAAGTTTGATGCAGAAATTTATACCCAACCAATGGACAGAAGATGAGGACGTCTGGGGTTCAAGAGAAAGGTTGGAAGAAGGTGAGGAGGAAGGCAATCCCACAGGAAGACCAGAAATCTGGACTAATCTGTAAGCCCAAGATCTCTCACTGAGCCACCAACCAGGCAGCATACACAAGCTGGTCCAAAGCCGCCTGACACATATGTTGCAGAAGATTGTTTGCACCCAACTCTCAAGAGAATTGAGACTTCAAGGAGTGGAGAGGCAGGGTAGGTTGGTGGGGATGGGGGACATCTCCTGGGGAGGTGAGGCAGGGAGGAAGAGGAATGGGGTGAGGAACTACAGGAAAACAGAATGGGACGGGGATAAATACTGGACTGTAAAAACAAAAATAAAATGAAAAAGGGAAAAATTAAAAGTTTGTAAAATTTGATAATAGATATAAAAATAGTATAAGAAAGCTAACTGTAATAGGTAATGTATTTAACCAACACTTTTCTTCTCTATTGCTGTGTAACAAATTATGACAAATGCAGTATCTTGAAATAAAAATAATATATTGTCCTATTTCATTTTTTCTTGTTGCTTATTTCCTAGGGATAGGTTCTAGCTCCAGGTGACATTTCGCAACAATATAGATTTTATGTCCTAATGCAGTAGAAAAGTATTTCTCTGAAAGCATTTAGCCTCAACAACCTGAGCAGCGAGAAATCCCTACTTCTAACATAGCTAATAGTGCTACCAAGCCAATGAAGACCCAGATTTTGAAATTAAGGTCTTCTCGCACATAAAACTTGCAATACATATTTATATTTTTTCAAGTGAAATGATAGCAACCTTTGGAAACAAAATTTGGATGAAAATGGTGAACCAATACTGTAATTTCTCTATCTTCATCCCAATTTTATACTTATCTATCTTCTCGACATTGAATAATTTCATAGTTAAGTATCAACAATCATTATATATATATATGTATATATACACACACAGACAGACACATGCTCATGCGCATGTGATTTGTGTATGCATGTGTGTGTAGTTGTGTTTCTGTGGTATATGCATATGGGCTGCTCTAGAAAATACTTCATTCAGATTAACTTCAAAAAATAGATTAAACAAAGAAGAAAAATGTCAGCACTTACTAATTTTATTCTTCTCTTTTTAACCAGCAACTTTTTGTAGGATGGTGGATTCCTGAGTGTCAACAACATAAAATAAGTAAATTCAGTATTTTATAAAATTTGTAAGGCCCATTTTCTACTTTCCCAACCAAGGACAATTACTCATGCCTGTTGTCAAATAAATTGTCTTCAGAATCAAAGTGGTACAAAAAGAATGGGAACATAAATGTAAGCTAATGTTTTCCTACTATTTATTTTTATTTGATTTAAAATAATTCAAACAACAAAGACATAAAATTGTGAGGGAAAATTAATCTTTATTTTATATAACATCAGGAAATATGCATCTTCTTCACCCAGATGATTTTCCTTTCAAACCACAGATCTTTCAAGGAATAATGTTGAAAATTTCTCTCTGCAGGATTTGTAAACACAATTTTATAATTATCCTCATAATGGTTTAAGGAAACATTTGCCTTTTGGCAGTGATATTAGTGAGACATTTTTATAGAAGACAATACTTCCTATTATGATTGTTAAAGAATGTAGAAAATAACTTTGACTTTTGTGTATAATCAATATTACCATATTTTGCTTCCACATCATTGAACAATAAATAACTTTGGTTGTGTCACCTTTTAAATTTAAAAAGGATATTTTAGTGTTTCCAAATGTATACACACATACACACACATACACATATGTCCTAATTATATGTATACATGTAAATAACTATTTATACACAATCTATTATGTTATAAATGTTGCATACCCTGTACTTAATAATTTGGTGATTCTTAATATAATTATTTAGAAAATATATTGACTTTATCATTTATTAGTTGAAAGTTACCTATAGAAAACAAACCTTTTATTAAGAGATTATTTTCCACCTCCACTTGGGCTTTTTATTGTACATATATTTTCTTTTAAATACTAGGTTACACTTCTGTAATGCATGAAAGATCTCACAGCAATTAATCAATTAAAATTAACTTTTTATACCTCTGAAGACTAGATGCCCTCATTTTGATTATAGATACTTATCTCATTGTTTCTTTGCATATAGATTTTCCTAAGATATGTTTATTTATTTATTTATTTGTTTGTTTGTTTGTTTATTTGAGTAGCATTAACCTGGGTATGTTGGTGTAAGCCAGTAGCTACAGTACTTGACTGACTGTAACCTTGGTTGACACAAAAGAAGGGACCATCAACTGAGGAATTTTTCTATTAATCTATCTTATAGATAGCCTGCTGGGCATTTTGTTGTTGTTGTTATTGTTGTTGCTGTTAGTTAATTGGAAAGGCCCACGGTTAACATTTCAATTCTTAAACATGTGGTCCTAAGGTATGTAAAGACATTTGGACAAAAGTATATGAGAAAGCTAGTACATAATGTTCTCATGTGGTTTCTGATATAGTGTCTGGTCATTGCTCATGCCTGGAGTTCATGACTTACCTTTTCTCCCTAATGGACTAATTTCTCTAATAAATTTGGTTCCAAACAGCTTAAGATCAATCAACATAAGCTACACAAAGTCCTAACTCATAAAACACAAAACATTGAAGACTTTTAATTTTCTAACCTACGGCATCTGAAAGAGGTAATATCACCCAAATATGGGGTGAATTCAATTAAACTCGGCTTTACTTTTGTATTAGAAAACATTTTAAGAAAATATCTCCAACCTGTTTTCCACAATGAATTATATTAGGTACCTAATGTTAGTTATGTTAGTTTACCACTCCAAACATTTTCTCCTCTAACCAAGTCTACCATCTACTTCACAGCAAATATTTCCTAATTCATTGTTCTAATTTCTCACTTCATAAGCCTGTACCCTAGCCCCCTTTCCTTAAAATATACTTGGATGATATCATCCTAGATTCTCGCACATCATGCTCCAGTTCATGGTTCTATGCGCATGTACATAGAGTAAGCGCTGAGTGATCTCTGTGGGTTGAAAAAGACAATGGAAATCCCATGATATTATGATGAAAAAGTAGCAGTATTTGGGAGAAGATATGGAGCAGAGAGAAGAAATATGGATTAAATCAAATTATTCAGTCAGTATATGGTATAGAAATATACCAAGGAGTAGTTTAGTTTGGTTATATGGTAGAATCTCTCTCTCTCTCTCTCTCTCTCTCTCTCTCTCTCTCTCTCTGGCTCTTTCTCTCTCTCTGTCTCTCACTCACTCTCTCTCTCTTAAAATTTACACTATAATTTCCTTAGTAACTGTACCATTCTACAATATTACAACTGTGTGAATAATTCCTGTTTCCCCTGCCTCCTTAACCTCAGCATGTGTAGTACATTGCTTTAGTACTCTGACTGGGGTAAAATAAATCAAACTTGTTTGTCTTTTTGTTAATTCAATTACTATTGACAACAGACATTTTGTTTCAATATTTCTTAGACATTTTTTTCATCTTTCTTAACTCTTGCTTAAGGTCCCAAGCTCACTTTTGAATGAGTCTTTTTTTAACTCTGTTTATACACAGAGACACAGAGACACATAGATACACACACAAACACACACAGAGACACACACACATACAAACACACAAACACATATGATATTAATCTTGTGTAAGATTTCTTTCTATTTCCATAGGATTTCTCTTTGGTACAATGATTGCCTCTTTTGTTGTACAAAGTCCTTTCAGTTTTATGAAGTTCTAGATGTAAGGTGTCAGCTTTTAGCATTAGGGTTTGTAGACTGAGAAATTTTTAATTAACTCTTCAGAGGATTCTCCAAGTCTTCTTCTTTTTCTTTCTTTTTTTATTTTTTTTGGGGGGGGGGATTTTTTGTTTTTTTCAAGACATGGTTTCTCTGTATAGCCCTGGTTGTCTTGGAACTCTGTAGACCAGGCTGGCCTCGAACTCTGAAATCCACCTGCCTCTGCCTCCCAGAATGATGAAATTACAGGTGCGCTCCACCATCACCCGGCTCTCTCCAAGTCTTCTTTACTTTCAACTTCTATATATATTTTTCCAGTCATGGCTTTGATGAAACATTATTATGAAATGTATTCCTCAATATTTTTTATAAATTTGATTGTTTATTTAACCATTTCTGACTATGCTGGTGAATGTGCATGTGAGAATGTGTCTTGAATGTTATTGTTAGTATACATAGTCTTTTGTGTGGCATTCAGAAGACAACTTGCGGTTGTTGATTCTCTCCCCATGCTATGTTGTCCTGGAGAAAAATGTCAGATGTTGAAACTTGGTGGCAATTAATTTTACCCACTGAGCTGTCTTATTAACACTTTTATTGTTTTTTTGTTACATTTTATTTAGCTTGAAATTGTGTCTGTCTTGTGCACATTGTATTATATTCTGTGTATTTAAATGAGGAGTTACCTACCTGTAGCCAGAAACTGGGCCCAGTTTTTACTCATTACTCATGGCCCTCACAATCTTTCTATCCCCCTAATTCACCCTTGGATCTTGGAGGATATATATATATATATATATATATATATATATATATATATATATGACTGATAATTAGCATCTGGAGCATTTAAAGAATTTTAAGAAATAAATATCAAAATACAAAAAAATGAGGAATATTTTTATAGAGCAAACTGAACTTAGAACTAAGCAGAGACTTGTAAAGTTTATATTTGACTTTTTGTTTTGTTTATTTTGTTGGTTGTTTTTTATTGTTGTTGTTTCTGTTGTTGTTGTTGTCATTTAATGTTCAACATCTCTAACTATTGAGAAAATGTAAGCAAAAAGCATGTTGAGATTTTAACTTGCTTTGACTAGCATGGTTAAGACCCACTCCCTCAAAAATAAATAAATAAATAAATAAATAAATAAATAAATAAATAAATAAATAAATAAGACACCAGAAACTACTGATGATATATAGAGAGTGGAAGATAAATACACGTGATTACTAGCAGGAGTGCACACTTCTGGATCCACTATGAAAATCAGTGTGGTTTTACCTCAAAACCTAATATCAAATATACCAAATGATCCAGCTTTATCACAATTGAACATATCCCCAGTGAACTCCACTCTTCTAAATAGATATATATACACATTCGTATTCACTACTGCTCTATCCACAATACCTAGGAAATGGAAATAAGTCTATAAACCCATCAGCTGGTAAATTAGTAATAAATGTTTGGAAAATTTCACAATGAAAGTTTATATCACAGAACCTGCATTGGTATGAATTATGTCCTCTACATATATGTTATGGTTCTTAGATTGATGTTTTTGTGAGATACCTAATTGTGAAAGTGGGAGTGTCCCTGGATTTTTTTTTTTGGTTCTGATCCTCATACTGTGTTTGGTTCCCACTTCCCTCATATGAGGGCTTGTGCCTAATCTTATTGAATCATATTATGCCATGTTCACCTGATATCCCTCATAGGCCTGTGCTCCAGAAGAAAAATGGATGAGGAGTGGATCTAGGGGAGAAGGGTCAAGGTAGGGCAACTGAGCAAAGTAGACTGACGAGCAATTGCAGTCAGGATGCACTATATGAGAAGAATAAAGTTGTTTTTTTTTTTTTTAAATGGGAACTTTTGGAACAAATGGAATTAAGAGGAAAGCAAGCCAGACACTGAAAGATAAACTTTGCATATCTTCTCTCACTTAAAGATGTTACTGTTGAATCTCTAGATATACGTGTTCCACTTTAAATATAGCAAGAACTCCGAAAATTAGAAAGGGGCCATAGTGAGAGTGCATTTGAAGGAAAGGGAGCTAAAATAGAGTAGTAAAAAAGAGTATTAAAGAAATAAAATTTTCTAGATTTAATGGGCACGGTACATAATTTCATGAGGTTTGCTAAATGAGGGATGTTTCCTAAGATACACACACACACACACACACACACACACACATACACACACACACACACACAGAGCAGGAGGGAGGAAAAAGAGAAAGAGGAGGGAGAGAGAGAGAGTTAGAGAGAGAGACAGAGACAGAGACAGAGAGACAGACAGAGAGAGACTCTACCATAGTACATTTTTTTTTTCTGCTAGGAATTTTCAAATGTGAGTTACAAACTTACATTGCTGTTTCGGGCATTTATATGGGTGGTAAGGATCTAAATTCATGCTGATATATAACTTTAGAATTGTTTATGGAACAATAATTGGGAACTCAATATTTATCATCTATCTATCTACTTATCTATCTATCTACTTATCTACTTATCTATCTATCTATCTACTTATCTATCTATCTATCTATCTATCTATCTATCTATCTATCTATCTATCATCTTCTTGACAGTGACTTGCTATGTAGTTTTAACTAACCTGGAACTTGCTATTTAAACCAATCCATAGCAATTTAAAGGTAAAAAGTTTAAAACCAAAAGACATGCCTTTAAGTATGTGCATATATTTTATATTCTTCATAAAAGTATTTTAAAAACCTAAAAATTATCCTCCTAAATTATTTAATGTTAACAAACCTTACAGTTACTGCAATCTCGAAACATCCTCTATAATTCCATTGATTATACCAGAGTAATCATTTGCAAAATTAAAAAATGCCAAAAGGATTAATGATTCTTCATTTGCTAAGAGAACTATGAGTGATGTTTTCAATATTAATTTAAAAATAGGTTTAAATGCATAATTTACCTGACCTAATAAGTAAATTTGTAGCTAAATCAGAAAACGTATATAATCCATCAATATGCCACATTATAACTAATAAATTTTAAATACTGTTGTTATGCAAGACTGTGTTTTAGTATAGAACTTATTATATTATTGATCATTCCAAAATGAGACAGTCCTATTAAGGGAAATATATTTTATTTAATTATAAATTAAAATAACACTGTGAGATTAAAGAAAATGCTAAGCTTTAACTGTAAAAAGAAACCTAGTTCAAATGTAAAATTACTAGTGATTTAATAAAATTTTAAGAAATAGCATATAGAACATTTAAAACTTACAAATATTCACACATGCATATGTGTTCTTCATGAATAATGAATGATAAATGCTTTGAATTATCTATTCTAGTCAATCTGGATACAATAAAATTTTTGTCTTCCCAGTTGTAAAAACTAAGGAAAGAAAATAATTTAGTCCAACTCTTATGCCATTTGCACAAAACCTTTATGATTCCTTCTGAGCATTCACTGGATGTTTCCAACTAGTATTATAACCCTTATTTGCTCTTTTGTTCACTTTTATCTATATCTACCCTCTTTCTTCTTATATTCTTGAACTGAGAATAATTAGATCTTGTCTGCTGGATCTGATGTAGCTTGTAATTTTAAAATTCCACACAGGGTCCTAGACTCTGGCACCCGCAGTTGGCTTGCCCCCCGTCCCTGCCCCGTTCCTCATAGCCAACACCTCTTCCACAAATGCCATCTTTGCCAATCCATAGTCCCTAGATCGCTCTCTTGTCAGCCAACCACCCTCGGCCAGCTCTACCAGTGTCCACTCCAGTCTGGCCCAGTTCTGCCAAACTGCCAGCTTGCATTTTCCCCCCAAACGCTACCTGTTTCTCCATGTTTATTCCTCTGACAGCCCGGTTTCACTTCAGCCCACCTTAATGCAGCAAATGGAAAACACCAGACACCGTTATATTTAAAAACTGACCAAATAACTCAAGGACACATGGTCTACTATGTTCATAGCAGCCTTATTTATAATAGCCAGAAGGTGAAAAGAACCCAGATGTCCCTCAGTGGAGGAATGGATACAGAAAATGTGGTATATATACACAATGGAGTACTACTCAGCTATTAAAAAATGATGATTTCATGATATTCTTAGACAAATGGATGGAACTAGAAAATATTCTTTTTGTTTTGTTTTGTTGTTTTGTTTTGTTTTGTTTTGTTTTGTTTTTTGAGACAGGGTTTCTCTGTGTAGCCTTGACTGTCCTGGAACTCAAGCTATAGACCAGTCTGGCCTCAAACTCAGAAATCTCTCTGCCTCTACTTCCCAAGTGATAGGAATACAGGCATGTGCCACCACTGCCCAGCAGAAAATATCATTCTAAGTGAGGTAATCCCGTCACAAAAGAACACACATGATATTCACTCACTGATAAGTGGATATTAGTCCAACAGCTTGGAATACCCAAGACAAAATTCACAGACCACATGAAGATCAAGAATAAGGAAGAACAAAATGTGGATGTTCCAGTCATTCCTAGAAGGGGGAACAAAATACTCATAGAAAAAAAATACAGAGACAAAGTATAGAACAGAGACTGAAGGAAAGGCCATCCAGAGACAGCCCCACCTGGGGATCTATCCCCCATATACAGTCAGTCACCAAACCCAGATACTACTGTAAAATCCAAAAAGTGCATGCTAACTGGATCCTGATATTGCTGTTTCTCGAGAGGCTCTGCCATAGGCTGACAAATACAGAGGTTGATGGTTGTAGCTAAGCTTTGTACTGAGCATGGTCCCCATGTACATGGTCCCTAATAGAGGAGTCAGAGAAAGGACTGAAGGAGTTGAAGGTGTTAGCAATCCCATAAGATAAACAACAATATCACCAACCAGAACCACCAGAGCTCCCAGGGACCAAAGCATCAACTAAAGAGGTACCCATGGCTCCAGCCACGTATGTAGCAAAGGATGGCATTGTCAGCCATCAATGGGAGGAGAAGCCCTTGGTTCTGTAAAGAATTGATGCCCCAGTGTAGGGAATGCCAGGGAGGGAGGAAGGTGGGGTGGGGGAACACACTCATAGAAGCAATGGGGGAAATGGGATAGGCAATTTCTGGGGGTAGGGGGACTAGGAAAAGAGATAACTTTAAAATGCAAACAAAGAACATATCTAATAAAAAGAAAAACAGAAATATCACTGCTCTACATTAGTCATTATTAACTCATTTAATAATGGTCTAGAGCATGATCCACTGACAGAAAATTATCAATGGCTAATTATAGAAAAATAAACAAAGGTGCAAAAAATGGCTTCCACATTATATATTATTTCATTTTATAATGTGTTTTATCCAATGACTTATAATTTCAATCCTAGAAACCGATTTGATTGTACATAATTTGGTATATCAACCAACACTTAAGACTTAGGCCTTAACACTTAGTCCTGTTTTAACTTTGTGTTTAAACACTCAGACAGTTTTACTGTTACTATGTTTTGGAAATGTATGCAAAAAATAGAGCCTAGTAGTGCAGGAGTTGTGACAAATATAAAGTGTAAAATGTCATATCTGAACACTTGATGAAATAAGTTGACAATAAAAGTTTTCAGTTATATTGTAGAACTTACATAATTTCTATTTTTTGGGTAAGTTTTTACAAAGGTATTATACATACAATTTTTAATTTCAAAGTATTTTGTATCTATTTTTCTTATGAAGGAAAGTTATCTTTGAATTGGATCAATGATGAGTTCCTTTTATTTATTTATGAGTTTTTTTTATTTATCAGTACATTTTTAAGCTTACTATATTTTATAAGTCATTGGATAAAACATACAAAAAAGCTCAGATATGTCAGATATTAGACCAACATACAAAACAGCAAATCTTACTGTACATCCTTCCTTCCTAAGGTATTATTTTTAATTTATCTTGATTTATTACTTTCTTTGTTTGGTAATATTACAAAGACTTTTTAAGTAGCTATAGCCTGGAATACAGATTTAATTTTATACAGCTATAGCTACTTAAAATGATTTCAAATAAACTAGTTTTTGAAAATCATATATAGACTAAAATACAAGTCAATTACCAATGAACAAAACATATTTAAGAAGGAGAGAGATAAAGATAAAGAAACAGAGGAGAACAGTGGGAGAGGTTAGAGACAGAAATATACAGACAAAAATTAAAATATATAAAAATATAGTAAGCTTAAAAATGTACTGATTAGAAAATTAATCCAATTTATATAGGCTACATTATATATGTTGTCAGCCATATGCCAAAGAACTAAAGCAGATATTAACTATATCCCTCACTGGGGATATATAAAAATGATGCTTTCTATTCAATTTCTGTGAAAAAATTCCCTAAAAATCATTTAACTAAGAAATTAGCTTTTTCTCCTTGAATATAAATAGTCTAAAGTGATTTTAAAGAATAAAACAACTTACAGTCATAAAATAGAGGACAGGTTGTAGCCGCCCCCGGCCACATGTGAACTGGAGACCTGGAAGAGAATTCTGGGGACAAACGAGAAGGCAACGAAAGAGAAATGAGTCAGGACGACATTTTGCCAATCGAGACTGATTTTTACTATTATCTAGCCAATATAGATAGTCTTTAGAAAACAACCCTGCCCTCCCTGCAGCCTCCCACACACATCAAGGAGAAGGCCACGAATTCCTCAGCTCCTCTTCTCAGCAGGTTGCCTGCTTCAAGTCATGCAGGTCTCTGCTGGTCTCCAGGTGAGACTGCCCTGAGGTAGCCTTGGTTGTCAAGGTGAAAGCAGCTGATAACACCTGAGATAACATCAGTGGAATGGTGGGGGCTGCCAGCCAGGAATGTTGCAGCTTGAATGGAATGGGCTGAGAAGTCCAGCTCAATGCTGTGGGGGAAGGGACAACAGGTAAATATGAAATACATCACAATGAGAAACAAAATTGGCATATAAATGTGTCGCATGAAAACTAGCAATGTGTGCCTTAATCTGCCATTACTAGAGAAACTTCCTTCTATAACTGATCCATGACCAAACATTTTGCAAAGCAAGAGGCTTAGAAATGCTTTCCCCTAAAGGGATGTCTTCATCAAATCTTTGCCTAAGGGCTCAGGGAACACTATGAAAGAGGAGACAGAGTGAGTGTAAGATCCAGGGATTGGAAGAATCCAAGAAACTAATGAATTTAAATTAAGATTGACTCATAGAACACACAGACTGAGGCAGCATACTCAGGGCCAGCACTATCTCCACTAGATGGACGACTAGAAATGCATGGAGAAGTAGACACATGTCTCCGTTCTTAAACAAAATGCTCTCTCCAAATGATAACTTTTTATAAATTCCAGCAAGGGAATCTCTTAGGAGAATCAAACTAGTTCTGAGGTACAAACTCAATGACAGGTGTGGTAGTTCCTGGAACATAATGTCATGTCAACACTTTTCACTTTTTAAAAGTAAGGCTATATTATTATATATATTTTGCTTATCTTTTTTTGAAACAAATGTTCATTGCCAAAATACACTTCCTCTTTAGCCAAAACACTTGCTATTTAGTGTTTTATTAAGTATGCAAATAAATATTTCTCTCATTCTTGAACTTTCACTAGGGTTCTCTTCCTTCTGTTTGTTTTGTCTCCAGTATCTTAGTTTCTCTTTTAACTAATTTTATTTATTATTATTATTGTTTAGAGGCACATTTGTTTTCAATAGTTGGCTAAAGGGAGTTGGATCCTGATTAGAAGGGAAGTGGGAGGCATTGAGAGGAATAGAGTGAGAAGAAACACAAATGAGGATATATCATGTGTGAACAAATAAGAACTTACATTTCAAATGTTTTCTTATGATTCAAACGGAAACAGCAATCCCACTAAAATCAGGGACTACACAAGGCTGCCCCCTCTCTCCATATCTTTTCAATATAGTACTTGAAGTTCTAGCTAGAGCAATTAGACAACATAAAGAGGTCAAAGGCATACAAATTGAAAAGGAATAAGTCAAACTTTCACTATTTGCAGCTAATACGATAGCATACTTAAGTGGCCCAAAAAGCTCCATCAGAGAACTCTTACAACTGATAAACAACTTTAGCAAAGTGGCTGGTTATAAAATCAACACAATCAAATCAGTACCCTTACTATATTCAAAATATAAGCAGACTGAGAAAGAAATTAGGGAAATGACACCCTTCACAATAGCTACAAACAGCATAAAGTATCTTGGGGTGACTCTAACCAAACAAGTGAAAGACCTACATGACAAGAACTTCAGGTCTCTGAAGAAGGAAATCAAAGAAGACCTCAGAAAATGGAAAAAACTTCCATGCTCCTGGATTGCCAGGATTAATATAGTTAAAATGGCCATCTTGCCAAAAGCAATATACAGATTCAATGCAATCCCCATCAAAATCCCAACTAAGTTCTTCATAGAGTTAAAAAGCAGTTCTCAAATTCATCTGGAATAACAAAAACCCAGGATAGCTAAAACTTTTCTCAACAGTAAAAGAACTTCTGGGGGAATCAGTATCTCAGACCTCAAGCAATACTACAGAGCAATAGTACTATAAACTGCATTGTATTGGTACAGTGACAGGCAGGTAGATCAATGGAATAGGATTGAAGGCCCAGAAATGAACCCAAACACCTATGGTCACTTGATCTTCAACAAACGACCTGAAACCATCCAGTGGAAAAAAGATAGCCTTTTCAGCAAATGGTGCTGGTTCAACTGGAGGACAGCATGCACAGGAGGCAAATTGATACATTCTCATCTCCTTGTACTACGTTTAACTCCAAGTGCATCAAAGACGTCCACATATAACCAGACACACTGAAGCTAATAGAAAAAAACAAACTGGGGAAGACCCTCAAGGACATGGGCACAGGGGAAAAGTTCTTGAACAGAACACCAATAGCTTATGTTCTAAGATCAAGAATTGACAAATGGGACCTCATACAAAGTTTTGGTAAGGCAAAGGACACTGTTAAAAGGACAAGATGGCAAACAACAAATTGGGAAAAGATCTTCACCAACCCTACATCCGACAGAGGGATAACATCCAATATATGAAAAAATTTCAAATATACAGAAAAATATATTTGCAAACACATATGAGTTGTAAATTTTTAAGAAGTTTAAAACCTTCAACTGTTAATTATGCCTGCAGACCAGACAAAAGAACTGAATATTAACCTGTGTGATATTCCATGAGGCAGCAGAATAACAAACCTAGTGATTAACGGTTTTAAACTACTATAATAATTGTGTTAATACCATAAAAACAAACATAAAAAGTAATCATATTTGAACCTTCTAATCAGTAAATAATTGTTAGTAAGATGGATAGTCACCAAAGTTTCAGACATACTAATCACTCATCATTTCAAACTGGTGCAGCAGTAATAAAGTATGGAAGAATTGGTAGCCTGATTTCATAGGTAATGAGAGGAAACAACTACCTATTATATAAAAATCTCTTAGATATAGCTAAGAAAATGAACTAAGAAAGAAAAATATAACAATAATATAACACAAGGTAGTAAAAATGACTAAAATGATGATAATTAACTGAAATTAATTAGATATATGTTATTGCAAAATATTGTAAATCATAAGCGATAGAAAAATTGTACTGAAGACAAAGAGAAAATAAAAAAGTATATAAAAATTTATTCAGGGTCATATGTCATTGACAGCAAAAGCAACACATTTATGATTCCTCTTCAGTCTAGGATGTCTTAAAATATACATATACATGGAAAATCTTTTCTGAAATACAGGTGCTTCAGTGTTTAAATTATGAGGGAATATATAGAAATGCTGAAAATATAGAAATGCTGATTTGTCAGATGATTATTAGTAGGTAATATTCCAATACTAAAAAAGCCTCACAAGCATAAATACATGAGATGTTTTGATAATTGTATTGATTATAATAGTTATTAGATATGTATTACTTCCTATGTGATATGTTAGTCTTCACACAGAGTTAATGATGATTTCATTGGAACATCTGTCAGTCACCTAACTTTGAAAAGCAAATTTATGAAAGCATTAAAAATAATTTTTATTTCATTTTTGAAATATTTAAAATTTATATTGTTTGCACAATTCTTTGACATTAAAATAAGCTTCAAGCTTTGCATGATGCAAGTTGTATAGGTGTGAATATGTTATGAAAGTATTTAAAATAGTAAATGGTCAAATTATTAATATTATCAAATTTTACCATTTTATTCTCCTTTTAAAAATAAAATATTGTATCAGTGCATAACAGAGAAAAATATTTTCTTTACTGGTTGTGATACTGTTAGGTTAAGAATAAACTTCATTGGGTAACTAATGATCAGGCTTAGGCCTAAACAATCTCCTGAAGGTAGCCATTTGTATAACAGCAAATATAATTTGAGAATGATGCTATAGGATTTACAAGAGTTGCTAGAAAGAGAGGTTTATTTTAGCAGTAAAAATAAAAGAATAAGAAAGTCACTCAATGTGGTGTATCCTTGGAGTTTAGGAGAAGAACCCTGTCTATGACGAACTTCAGAGTGGTATTCTCACCATGGAGAAATATATAATTATAACAGGCTATGATCTTTTAGTAAAACTGTTGTATTTGCTTTTATTCTAACACTGGACTTTCGAGCTTCACGTTCTGCTACACTCAATCAGTGTCAGGTTTAGGTTACATTTTGTGGAGTGGGTCTTAAGTCAAATAAGATATTGCTTTCTTGCTCCCACAAGTTTTTTTTTTCTAATATTATTCTAGCGTGTCTTGCTAACAGGATAGAAATTTATATCACAGGTCTTCAGTTTTATTATTATAGGCTGCAGAGTACCTTCTTGTACCTAGGTACTAGAATGTGGACACTAGATGGACTGGACTCTGTTCAATGATTTGTGTAGGTGTTATCTACAGCAATGGAGCCTTACTACCAGATTGTAGAGAGAAATACACAGTCCTGCAATTATCTAGAATTGTTATGCAGATGACATGGAACCCCTTTGAACAACAACTCAATTATTTGCAACCCATACCCAGACTGGAAACTTCATTTGGTAATAAGAAATTTCCAGTTTCGGCTCTCTTTCCACATCAGTTATTTGACTTTCATGTGTACATACCTTAAGATGACTCGACTGCATTAGTTTCTCATAGGATCACTCAAATTGCTATTAATACTACCTGCCTCTCCCCATGTTCCATCCCTTATTGTTATCTTCCCTTCCCTTCCCCCTTGAGCCTATTATCCCACATTTCAAACTATCAATATCTGTTTATTCTTTTTACTTTATCTAGATAGATTTTCTGCAACCTCTAGTCCCTTACCAGGCATCTTACTCTGTAGTTTAATGTAATGTAACTTGGTTATTATTTACTTAATATTCACTAACCATGAATAAGTAAATAGATGACATATTTTTATTTCTAGGTCTGAGTTATCTCACTTATGCTGATATTTTTAGTTTTTTCCATTTACTTGTGAATTTCAGTCTATTAACAGGCTAAATAATAATCTGTCATTTTAATGTACCACATTTTCTTTATCCATTCTAATGTTGAAGGATATCTAACATTTTTCTAATTTTTGGATTATATAAAGTAATAATAAATATAATTGAACAAGTGTCTCTGTGGTAAGAACCATCCTTTAGTTACATGCCCTATGGAGGATTCCTTGATCTTGAGGTAGATTGATTCCCACTTTCCTGAGGAACTGCCATGGTGATTTTAAACAGACTCCAGGGTATTTTGGTAAGATTTGTTTTTCTCCTCAGGGGACAGAAGATGCTGGAGAGGATGTGGAGAAAGAGGAATACTCCTCCATTGCTTGTGGAATTGCAAACTGGTAAAACTACTCTGGAAATCAGTTTGACAGTTCCTCAGAAAACTGGACATAGTACTATCTGAGGACCTAGCTATTCCGTTCCTGAGCATATACCCAGAAGATGCTTCAACATGTATTAAGGACACATGCTCCACTATGTTCTTAACAGCCTTATTTATAATAGCCAGAAGATGGAAAGAACCCAGATGCCCCTCAACAGAGGAATGGATACAGAAAATGTGGTCCATTTACATAATGGAGTACTACTCAGCTATTAAAAACAATGAGTTCATGAAATTCTTAGGCAAATGGATGAAACTAGATAATATCAACTTGAGTGAGGTAACCAAATCACAAGTGCACACATGGCATGCACTTGCTGATAAATGGGTATTAGACCAAAAGCTTGGAATACCCAAGATAAAATTTACAGACAACATGAAGCACAAGAAGAAGGAAGACCAAAGGGTGGACACTTTGGTCCTTCTTAGAAGGGAGATCAAAAATACCTATGTCCCACAGCCAACCAATTGACTAAGCATACAGTCTGCAATAAAGGGGCTAGAGAAAGGACCCAAGGAGCTAAAGAGGTTTACAGCCCCATATGAGGAACAATCATATGTACCAACTGGGACCCCCAGAACTCCCAAGCACTAAAGCATCAATCAAAGAGTACACATGGAGGGACCCATAGCTCCAGTTACATAAGTAGCAGAGGATGGCTGTGTCAGACATCAGTGGAAAGATAGGCCATTGGTCATGTGAAGGAGAGAATCCCTAGTGTAGAAGAACACCAGTTCAGGAAAGTGGGAGGGGCGTTGGTAGGTAGGAGGAGGTGGGATGAGATAGGGGGTTTCAGAGGAGTAAGGAGAAAAGTGGATAATATTTGAAACATAAATAAAGCAAATATCTAAAAAAAACAAAAACAAAAACAAACAAACAAACAAACAAACAAACAAACATACAAACATGTTGGAGGGTTCCAAGTGAGCTTGCAGGGAAAATCCAAGGAGAGGTAGGCGACATTAAGCTTAATTCCTTGGCTCTATCTCTGCAGACATTCCAGAACCATTGCTCAGGGACTGGAAACTATTGCTGAGGAAACCTGGAAACTCTTGCCTCAGGGCCTGGTATCAGGGCAGCTTCTCATGGTAGGGCTATTTTCCAGTTAGATGCCTGATGCCTAGCATTTTTCCAGTAATTGACTTTCTTGGACTTGTCTAGTTCTGGGAAACAGAAATTTAGGCTTAGTCTCCTTACCTGCCAGTTTGAAGCCTTCATGGAGTCAGGATATCTCAGAAGATATCCTTTTGCAGACAGAAGCTAAGCAAAATAGTCTTCTGGGAGCTCTTCCCAGTAGCTGATGGAAACAGATATAGAAACCCACAGCAAAACAGTAAACAGAGTCTCGTGGGATACTTTGTGGAGGGATTAAAGGACGTGAAAGGAATAAATATACCACAAGAAGACCAACAGAGTCAACTATGATGGACCCTCAGGGCCTCCCAGAGAACCCCCAACCGAAGAGCAAGCATGAGCTAGACCTAGGCCCTCTACACATATGTAGCAGATGCGCATCTTGGTCTTCATGCAGTTACCCCAACTATACAACTATACAACTACAACAGAGTCTTTTCTTGAGTCTATTGCCTGCCTGGGGATCTCATTTTCCTTACTGAGCTGCTTTGTCCGGCCTCAGTAGAAGGTAGAAGAGGTTTTGCCTAGTTCTATAGTGACTTGATATGCCAGGGTCAGGGAATTTTTTTTTTTCTATATAGTGCCCTTGAAACTGAAAGAACTGCTAGCCAGAGAAGGGGCTGTCATGATTTGGTAAAATATACCTATGAATTCTTAAATATTGGGGTTGATGAGGCAAAGTCATTGTAAAAGATAATTATGTTTTGTCACAGTTTATCAATGTTGTCTAAACATATGACCAGGAGGAAATTAAAACACATGTCTGGGAATCAATGATAAATCTATGTTTTGGACAATGTGAATCTAATCCCTGCCTGCTTAGTTCTGTATAAATGATGAAACACTTTGACTGCCAGTCAGTCAGGATACAAGATTTTCCAGGCCCCTGTCCCTGATTCATTGTTCTTTCTGAGACTTTGTTATATTCTCTGTGGAAATTGTCCATAACAGGGCTGGACTCTGGCAAGCATCTAAAGCATCTATACTTACTAGGCATTCAGATGCAGCAGTTCATGTTTTGTACAGGTGATTGTGAGACATTATCTCCTAGGTATTCCAGGATGGCCTGGAACTAAAGTTTCTCTTGCCTCAGTTTCTTATGGTTAGAAATCAAGGAAAAAAAAATCTCTATTTCGCATTATTATAGGTTTTTATGATGACATTTCCTGTTTGAATGAACACATTTATTTTAAAAATGGATTGTTTTATTTACTTTAAAAATTTTGGTTTTTTACAATGATTTAAAGAAATTGTATCTTTCATATTTCAGAACAAAATTATTAATTTACTTCTTTGATTGAATATAGAAAAATGAACATGTGCATTACCAATTGAAAAAAGATAGGATACATAATTTCCAAAGTCAATATTGAATTATGTGGATATATTTAAATCTCTTCATATTCACAAACATATCAAGACAAAGCAGTAAGAGTTTGTTCTCTGCAGCTTTTGAAATCAATATTGAAATAGTTACTATTTTAAGTTATAATTTCATTCCTTTATTGTTTTGGTTATGAGATTATCAGTGTTCTGAAAATATTATAGAAAATTCCATAAATAAACACCTATGCTTAAATAGCTTTTATTGTATTATATCATCACAACTGATTTGTTTTATTAATAATTATTGTAATTTTTATTTTTAATTAATTAAATAATTTTTGACACTCTACCTTTTATTCCCCTCCCCATCCACCCTCTGACTGGTCTACATCTTACACTTCATCCCAACTCCCCTGTCTTGAAGTGGATATCCCCACCCCTCAAACCACCTGACCTCTAAAGTCCCTGGGGCCTCTAGTCTCTTGACAATTAAGTACATTATCTCTGAATAAACAAAGATATGGCAGTCTTCTACTGTGTGTGTGTATGTGTGTGGCATTATATCAGTATTAGCTGTATGTTGCCTGTTTGATGGTCCAGTCTGAGAGATCTCAGTGGTCTCTAATAAATGAGACTGCTGGTCCTCCTGCAGGATTGCCCTTCTCCTCAGCTTCTTTCAGCCTTCCCTAATCCAACAATCAGGATCAACTGCTTCTGTCCAGTGGTTGGGTGCAAATATATGCATCTGACTCTTTCACCTGCTTGTTGGATCTTCTAGAGTACAGTCATACTTGGTTCCTTTTTGTGAGCACTCAATAGCTTCAGTAATAGTGGCAGTACTTGAGACCTCTCTTGAGCTAGATCCTATTTTGGAGATCACTGGAATTCTTTCCTCAGATTCCTCTACATTTCCATCCCTGTAATTCTTTCAGAGAGGCAAAATTATGGATCAGAATTGTGACCGCGGGATGGACCCCCCCTCCCTCATTTGATGCAGTCTTCCTGCTGGAGGTAGCTCTATAAGCTCCCTCTCCCTACTGTCAGTGATTTCATCTAACATTCCTCGCTTTGAGTCCTGAGAGTTTCTCACCTCTCAGGTCTCTGGTGCATTCTGGAAGGTTGCCCCAACCTCCTATCTCCAGAGTTTGCCTGTTTCCATTTTTCTACTGGCCCTCAGGGCTTCGGTCCTTTTCCTTCACCCAATACCAGATCAATATCTCTCCCCCACTTTCTCCCCACTATGAATTTTCCCTCCCAGGTCCCTCCCTCCCTCCGCATTTGTGATTGCTATGGGCTAGAAGGTTTTAAGGCATAATTCTATCAAAACTTCAAAGAATAACTAATACCAATATTCCTCTAACTATGCCACAAAATAGAAATAGAAGACCACTATCTAATTCATTCTCAAAAATCACAATTGCTCTGATACTTTAACCACACAAGGATGCAAAAAAAGAGAGAATTTCAGACCAATTTCACTTATGAATATCAGTGCAAAAATACTCAATAAAAATACTGCAAACCAAATCCAAGAACACATCAAAACCATCATTTAGCATGATCAGATAGGCTTCATACCAGGGATGAAAAGTTGGTTCAATACAAAAATCAATTAACATAATTCACTATATAACAAAAAGAAAAAAAAAAACATGAACTTTTCCTCAAATGCTGAAAAAGCACTTGACAAAATACAACACTCCATGTTAAAAGTATTAGTATGATCTGGTATTCAAGGACTATACTTAATGTAATAAAAGCAATTTACTGCAAACCAACAGCTAACATAAAATTAAATGGAGACATACTTAAAGCAATTCCACTAAAATCATGGACAAGACAAGGATCCCCACTATCCCCATATCTATTCAATATAGTACTCGAAGTGCTGGCTAGAAAAATAAGACAACAAAGAGATCTAGGGCATACACATTGGTGAGAAAGAAATAAAGTATCACTAATTGCAGATTATATGATTGTATACATAAGCAACCCCAAAAATTCAACCAGAGAACGTCTCCAGCTGGTAAACAACTTCAGGAAACTTCCTGGATATAAAATTAACTCAAATAAATCAGTAGCCTTCCATTATTCAAATAATAAAGAGACTGAGAGAGAAATTAGGGAAACAACTGTCTTCACAATCACCACAAATAATATAAACTATTTTAGAGTAACTCTAACCAAATAAGTGAAAGACCTATATGATAATAACTTCAAGTCTCTCAAGAAAGAAATCAAAGAAGATCTCAGAAAATGGAGAGATCATCCAGACTCATGGATTGGCAGAACTAACATAGTAAAAATGGCCATCATACCAAAGGTAATATATAGATTCAATGCAATTGCCATCAAAATCCCAACACAATTCAAAGACCTGGAAAGGGCAATTCTCAAATTCATCTGGAAAAGCAAAAAAAAAAAAAAAAAAAAAAAAAAAAAACCAAAGAGCCAAAAATATTCTTAACAATAAAAGAATCTCACAGGGAAGCATCATCACTGACCTCAAACTTTACTATAGAGCAATAATGATAAAAACTGCATGTTATTGGTACAGGGACAGACATATTGATCAATGGAATAGAATTGAGGAGCCAGAATAAAACCACACACTTACGCACACTTGATTTTTGACAAAGAAGCCAAAAATATACAGGGAAAAAAGAAAGCATCTTCCATAAATGGTGCTGGTGTAACAGACTGTCTGTTTGTAGACAAATGAAAATACAACCATATATGTGACCATGCACAAGCTCAAGTCCAAGTAGATCAAGGACTTCAACATATAACCAGATACACTGAATCTAATAGGAGAGAAAGTGGGAAAGAGTCTTTAACTCATTGGCACAGGGGGAAATTTTCTTAACAGAACTCCAATGGCTCATGTTCTAAGATCAAAAAATGATAAATGGAAACTGGAAACGTTTCCCTAAGGCAAAAAACAGTCAACAAGACAAATCAGCAACCTATAGATTGGGAAAATTTTTTCACTAACCCCATGTCTGATAGAGGGCTAATATCTAAAATATAGAAAGAACTTAAGAAACTAATCATCAAAAAACCAAACAACCCAATCAAAAAATGGGGTATAAAAAACTAAACTTTACAACTAAGGAATCTTGAGTGGCTGAGAAGCAACTAAAGAAATGTTCAAAGTCCTTAGTGATCAGAGAAATGCAAATTTTATTCCTTTAAAATTAGCTATTTTGTTTATCACTTTAAAGGATTCTCCACAAAACCTCCATCTCTGGGCTGGAGGGGTACATTGGTTTGTAAAGTGCTTGTGACTCCTTCATACACACCTAATTTTGAATTGTAAACATCATATAACAACGCCAGCACAAGAACCACAGTTCTATTCCTGAAAGCACATAATAAAAGGTAGGTGATTGGAGAATGGATACAGAGAAGAAGGTTTATGGTACATATGGGGAGGGGGGATCTGGGAAAGGGGAAATCATTTGGAATGTAAACAAAGAATATAGAAAATAAAAATATTAAAAAATGTAGGACGTGGCAGTTGGTGTTTGTAACTTTGAGGGAATCAGAGACAGGCAGATCTTTGAACTTATTTTACATCACATTAGATATTCAGTAAGCAGCCAGTTATATAGACTGTCACAGCAACAACAGCAAAATATACAAACAAAAATATAAGCAACACTAAAGTAGCTGGTTAATGATAGATGGCTATTCAGAAATGCCTGAGATTCACCTTTAGTTTCTCCAAACACCACCTCAGCTCCCAGATATATACCAACACAAAACTAGACTAATATGGGAATATGTATACACATGCTAACATAAAAAATTTTTTCTACTTCATGCTTGGTTCTTATAAGCACAAATGATATAGCACTCTTATAAGTAGTTATCAGTGATGGGAAACTAATTCTCATTGTTTCAATGAAGGAGGAAAATGATATCAAAGAAATAATAATGACTACAAGGAAACGTTATCTTCTAGACACAGCAGGGCAGCTGTACATAAGAAGTCAGAGTAGCTGTTACACCCCACAAGACCTGTGAAATCCCAGGCCCAGCCAAATTTCAACATGGAAAGACGCATTGCATGTACAATCCCACCCCTTATTTATATAAATATTAGTAATTTATATTTACTGAGATAAGGAAGACATGGTTCTTTTCTAAGTGTTTTTGGTAACATAAATTGGTTCTGATAATGTAAAATCTAACAATGTAATTTTGGAAAAGTGGAGATGTGGGGAGTGGGGAGGTTGGAAAAAGTAGGGCAGCAAATTTATGGATTACTCAAAAAAACTAATAAAACAACAAAGATATATGAGACTGATATTTTAGCTAATGTTTAGTATAAAAACAAAATAAAAATATATTCTTTGTACCTATTTATATCCACAAGATAAATTGAACATAAAACACAAGCTTCATGCAACAGTCAAATTCATCTTACTGTTTAACTTAAAACCAAAAAAAGTAAAAGTAGCATTATAAAATATTTGCTCAGAAGAAAATATTAAGAACACACATGAAAATCATAGTGAATGTTATCACAGTATCCTTTCCCAAAAGTGAAGACAATTTAAAAATGAAAAGTTTTGAAATAAATTCTATGAAAAGCATTAATAAAGAAGAGGAAGAATTTACAGAATGGAATGTAAGAATCAGACAGGTGAGTCTAAGTGTGGATCACTAGTAAAATCCTGGCCACCCTGCTTGTGAAATTCATAATGCATGTGAATCATGCCAACTAGAATTGAATTGTTTATATTATGTGTTATAAAAAATGAATCATATTTGCATATTATAAATTTTCATTAAAAGAATACTTTATGTAATAGTAGCAAATGCATTCATCCTTTTCACAGCAGGAGATATGATACAGCTTCCACACTCTTGACAAAATAACAAACAATAATCTTCCTTTTGTGTTTTATTTCTTTTTCTGCTTAAAAGAAAAAGATGGATGTTGTTTTAGGCAAGTAATACTTGCAATCTCTACTGAAATAACTCTTGGTAGACAGCAATTTAAGTAGTAAATATCTTTTTATGGATAATTAGTTGATTGCTGTGTGAATTAGATGCTTTTTAGTATCTGTGGCTAATTTATACTTATGAATATTTTATTAATTTCTGTTTTGCTTGGAATAATGAAATTGTAACAACATAGGACCCAGATATTTAACATTAATAAATCCTTAACAGTAATTTAGTGAGACCTATGTGATTAACTGTCACCTAAAACTTTCTTGACAGAGCAATATAATATGCAAATGCTAATTCAGAAATTCAGGTGAAGAGGCATTTGATTCATTATTATTTTCAAGTAAATTAAATCATCTAGCAATGGAGATTTATCCATTATGTCTAACAATTTATTTGGAATCATTAGGTTTTAGAAACCAAGATTATTCTTCAGTATTAGTACCCTGGTTCTATAATTGGATCTACTTCTTCTATATTTGAGGCAGAGACACACAATTTTGAGTACTTTTCATTTGTTAAACTCTAAAATTTATTTGAATTAAATCTTTCTAAATTTTATACAACATGTTTGTTTTCATGGTTCCACTATTTTTGATCATGTTAATATGACATATACCTCCTAGATACATTTCTCATTCCCTAACTTTGTGTCCAGATTTCTTTTCAAGGCCAGCTTGTGCTGCTTAAATATTCTTCCAATGAAGCAACATCAAATAAGCAGTGGTTACATTCGTAGACAAAATTGTCTCTTCCTCTTCCAACAGCTACATTTTGATATTCTGTCCATGACAGTGACTGGGATTGGATGTCTAACTCTCTTATACATGAAAGAACTTGGAAAGACATAGATTTATTCAAGTTTTGTGCATGCTTCAGAAGCCACTACGAATTCAGCTGCACTGCTGTATAAAAACATTTGCTGTATGAAAGACATTTCCAATATGTGGAAAAGGAAGAAAGGAAAGAGGAAGATTCCATGTGGCTTTAAATAGCCACAGGTAGCTATGAATGTCTTAATGGATAGAAGTGGGTCTAACCTAGGTGGACAGCTTGTATCATTATCAACTGACTCTGGAATTATTGTGTGGGCATCTTGTGAATTAAGAATTTATTGATATATAAATCTGACTAACTGCTTTTAAGCTACTAGAGTTTTGATTTTCTAGTTTAAGGGGATTTGTGACAACTCGCCACAGATGGTAGATGGCTGAGAAGGTAGAAATGGCTCTGAGGCAGGTGAACCAGAGAAGGGAAGACCACTGATTGTGGCCAGCCTAGAGGCTGCCAGACTGCCAGGGCAGAGAGTAACAGTGAATAGTGCAGGATGGTGCTCTTTTTTTTTTTTTATTCGATATAATTTATTTACATTTCAAATGATTTCCCCTTTTCTAGCCCCCCACTCCCCGAAAGTCCCATAAGCCTCCTTCTCTTCCCCTGTCCTCCCACCCACCCCTTCCCACTTCCCCGTTCTGGTTTTGTCGAATACTGCTTCACTGAGTCTTTCCAGAACCAGGGGCCACTCCTCCTTTCTTCTTGTATCTCATTTGATGTGTGGATTATGTTTTGGGTATTCCAGTTTCCTAGGTTAATATCCACTTATTAGTGAGTGCATACCATGATTCACCTTTTGAGTCTGGGTTAACTCACTTAGTATGATGTTCTCTAGCTCCATCCATTTGCCTAAGAATTTCATGATTTCATTGTTTCTAATGGCTGAATAGTACTCCATTGTGTAGATATACCACATTTTTTGCATCCACTCTTCTGTTGAGGGATACCTGGGTTCTTTCCAGCATCTGACAATTATAAATAGGGCTGCTATGAACATAGTAGAGCATGTATTTTTATTACATGGTGGGGAATCCTCTGGATATATGCCCAAGAGTGGTATAGCAGGATCTTCTGGAAGTGAGGTGCCCAGTTTTCGGAGGAACCGCCAGACTGATTTCCAGAGTGGTTGTACCAATTTGCAACCCCACCAGCAGTGGAGGAGTGTTCCTCTTTCTCCACACCCTCTCCAACACCTGCTGTCTCCTGAATTTTTAATCTTAGCCATTCTGACTGGTGTAAGATGAAATCTCAGGGTTGTTTTGATTTGCATTTCCCTAATGACTAATGAAGTTGAGCATTTTTTAAGATGCTTCTCCGCCATCCGAAGTTCTTCAGGTGAGAATTCTTTGTTTAACTCTGTATCCCATTTTTTATAGGGTTGTTCAGTTTTCTGGAGTCTAACTTCTTGAGTTCTTTATATATATTGGATATTAGCCCTCTATCTGATGTAGGATTGGTGAAGATCTTTTCCCAATTTGTTGGTTGCCGATTTGTCCTCTTGATGGTGTCCTTTGCCTTACAGAAACTTTGTAATTTTATGAGGTCCCATTTGTCAATTCTTGATCTTAGAGCATATGATATTGGTGTTCTGTTCATAAACTTTCTCCCTGTACCAATGTCCTCAAGGGTCTTCCTCAGTTTCTTTTCTATTAGCTTCAGAGTGTCTGGCTTTATGTGGAGGTCCTTGATACATTTGGATTTGATCTTAGTACAAGGAGACAAGAATGGATCAATTCACATTCTTCTGCATGCTGACCTCCAGTTGAACCAGCACCATTTGTTGAAAAGGCTATCTTTTTTCCATTGGATGTTTTCAGCCTCTTTTAATTCTGACTTATGAGATATAAATTTAGCAGTCTCTATATGCAAAACAGTAATTTCTGCACAAAAGAATCAGTAATTATGTTAAAAAATTCTGGATAATCTAATAATACTTTAAGAATTTCATAATTCTGAATTTTGAACTGTCATATACACAATTTAGAGCACCTTGCTTATTTTGTCTAATTTACAACCTGCCATCCACATCTTGTTAGCTTCAGTGTAAAATGTTGGTACCTCAGAATTGGTGTTCTCTTTACAATATGTGGCAAAATTCAATTAGTTGTTTTTATAAACATTTTCAAGGATTTGTTATAAATTTCACCCAAGTAATTACTACAAAAACAAAAGATCTTTCCTTGTCATCATCTACTACCTTGGCTACCTGCACTTTCTGTCCTCTCTTCTGCAATCATACCTTTGCCTTGAAGGAGGTGATAAAATAGTATTGTTCCAGTTAGAACTTAAAATTCTGTAGTGCCTTATTTCTCTTCACTTTAACTAGTTGTGAATGACTATCTTAATCACAAGCTACTGAAATCAGAAACTTCTACTACAGATGGTAAGAAATATATTGATCTATGGGTTTAATAAGTCATTAAAATCAGTTTAATACTGTATCCACTTAGCAGTATAGTTGTAGTACATTCTCCCTTAGGGTTATTACATTTATACCTTAAGGCATTTAGCTCCATTGGCATCAGCTATTAATCTTGTGGAATAGAATTTAAATACCACCAGAAATTCATTATTTACTACCACTTTTGAAGCAGTGGACATGTTTTGCCAGGACTATCAATTTATTTTTGCAGATTGAATAGTTTATAATTATGTATTATTAATGGTCACTCTTCTAATATTGTACCTTGCAAACACCTTTCTGCACTGGGAAAGCTAACCAGAACCAGGGAAATCTCAACTATCATACCATCTCATTTTGCTATGTGCATTTATTTGACTTTTACACTGTGTAATTTAGGTTTATATCAAAGAAAATATAGCAAAAAATTAAAAAAAGAGTTTACTCATGTATTTTTGTCACTCTAAGTTTTTAGGAATGGATAAAACACATTCATTTTGGTTTTGTTTCATATATAACACAAAAATGTATTATATAAATAAAAATTAAATTTTGATAATTTATCTGTCTCACAAAGATTCATATTTCGAAACATAATTTGAAAATAAGTATATCAATGTACTGTTGTGGAAGTTTTATGTCACTTTAACATGAGCTAGAGTCTTCTGAAAAGAACAGAACCTCAACTCAGAAAAAGTCTCCATGAAGTTTGGCTATAGTATATTTTGTTAATTAGTGACTGATGCATGAGGCAGGGTCTACACTATTGTGAGTATGGTTCTATATTGTGGATTTGCACTAACAACACTTGTATTATGTTCAATTGGTCTCTAAAGTTGCATAATAACCCACACATCTACAGGTAAGAAACTGTGGGAACCTTGCTCTCAGTTTGTTTTTATTCATAAAGAAAGTAGCTGGTGGTCAGTGGCTTGGCAGGAGATAGAGTTGGTACTTTAGGATTACTAGGCAAGGGGCTTAGGAAGATGGAGAAAGATAGCCACCAAGCATGGGAAGGAAGAGAGACACAATCCCTGAGAGGTGCTGGAAACTGAGAGATATTCATCATGTAAGTGCTACAGAATGTAGATGAGAATGCTGCAGGTTTCTGACTGGAGCAGCAAAGATAGGACATAGATTTTATTAGGGAATATCAGAGGAGGGTACATCAGTCATATGGAGGTTTAAGAAGTGACCTATCCATTGAGCTGTTTAAGGATAAATATTAAAGCTGTGTGTGTGTGTGTGTGTGTGTGTGTGTGTGTGTGTGTGTGTGTGTTTCATTTGGGAACCCAGAACATTGGGGCAGGCAGTGAGGAACCCAAGTTCTCTCTGCTGGGATCAATTTAAGTAGCATTAGTAAAAACTAGAGATGGAGTCCAACATATAAACTTGAACTCACTGTTAAAAAATAACTGGGGATTTCTGAATGGAAAACACACAGCATGCCCTAAGATGAGAAAGTGGAAAGAATTGGTTTTATAGCAGAGCTGAGCATTTTTTTGTTTGTTTGTTTGGTAGGTTTTATTTGTTGTTGTTGTTGTTTTTCCCAAGCCTGGAGTATTTGGGACTAGGATGAAAGGAATGCTAAATTGTTACACATAATTCTGCTGTTCATGGTGTAAGCTACGAAATGGCTTTGTCTCCCAAGCTGAACCAGAGAATGCTGAGTAGTGGACTCAGAATCCAGTCTGAGAGCTTCTCAAAGGCCTCTAAGCTGCCTCAGAAAGATTGAGCTCAGAGGTTCTGGGAGCCCCTGCTCTGCAAGAAGACAAGCTACTCAAAAGAAATAGAGGCAGGTTGTGGAGGCCGCTTGCTTTCTATGATCAAGTGAAAGGAATAGGAATAATGGAAATTAAGAAAGTCAATGTTTTGTAAACAACTGGGTTCTTTGAATGGGGGCTTCACAGAAATTCTAGGACAGCTTAGCATGGCATATGAGACTGTCAGGCTGAGAATAGGCCTGTAGTGTAAATAGACGGGATTTAGTTGAAGATAAATAGGAAAAATATTAAATCAACTCATATAAAGAGAAAGGCAAAATAATATATACACACAAAGAGATATCAATCTATAGAAGGGAGAATGAGTGAAAATTACTTAATCATTTTAAAATATGAATGGATGAATAAATAAATTTAGTCCTTAGATGAAAAAACAAAAAGGAGCAGCTAGAGAGATGGCTCAGTGGTTAAGAGCACTGATTGTTTTTCCGAAGTCCTGAGTTCAAATCCCAGCAACCATATGGTGGCCCACAACAATCCATACTGAGATCTGATGTCCTTTTCAGGTATGTCTGAAGACAGCTTCATTGTACATACATGTAATAATGTATAAATCTTTAAAAATATAAATATAAATACAAAAAGGAAATGAGATTGAGAGGCGCCATTTTCTTTTCTTTTTCTTTTTTTTATTCAATATATTTTTTATTTACATTTCAAATGAGTTCACGTTTTCTGGCCCCCCCCACTCCCCGAAAGTCACATAAGATCCCTTCCCTCCCCCTGTTCTCCCACCCACCACTTCCCACTTCCCTGTTCGGGTTTTTCCTTATACTGCTACACTGAGTCTTTCCAGAACCAGGAGCCACTCCTCTGTTCTTCTTGTACCTCATTTGATGTATGGATTATGTTTTGGGTATTCCAGTTTTCCAGGCTAATATCCACTTATTAGTGAGTGCATACAATGATTGATCTTTTGAGACTGAGTTACCTCACTTAGTATGATGTTCTCCAGCTCCATCCATTTGCTTAAGAATTTCATGAATTCATTGTTTCTAATGGCTGAATAGTACTCCATTGCGTATATATACCACATTTTTTTGCATCCATTTTTCTGTTGAGGGATACCTGGGTTCTTTCCAGCTTCTGGCTATTATAAATAGGGCTGCTATAAACATAGTGGAGCATATAACCTTATTACATGCTGGGGAATCCCCTGGGTATATGCCCAGGAGTGATATAGCAGGATCTTTCGGAATTGATGTGCCCAGTTTTCTGAGGAACCGCCAGACTGATTTCCAGAGTGGTTGTACCAATTTGCAACCCCACAAGCAGTGGAGGAGTGTTCGAGAGGAGCCATTTTCAATGGATAATAATTATGTAAGATTGCTTTAATTACCTTAAATTTTTTTAATTACCAAAATGCAGATGGTTATAAGTTTGGTCTTTAAGGTATTACAAATACACTATTAGAGAGGTCAAAATAGGGCAGTCCTAAAGAAAATGCAGACTGTTAGATTAGATCAAGCTCTACTTTTGATGATTTCAGGTTGTTGTACCAAGGACATGCGATTTTGGGAGAGGAGCTCTGTATTTGCATTAACAGAAAAGAAGAAAAGTCTTAGGACTCCTTCCTAAGTGAGATGGATCAGATATAATAGGGGAAACCCTGAACACATTGACTGCAGACAGAAAAGAAAACTTCAAGTAGATTAAACAGGACAGGTACCACGATTTGTGGATTCCTCCACATGTGAACAGTCTTCAAAATGGATTAAGTATAAAACTGTCCCCAGCCAAAACTCCAGCTAATATTAGCCAATAAATATTGTTGGTTACAGAATCCTTAAGATCTTACCATCCTTCACATGGCATGAACAAATATTTATTACAACTGGATATTGATCAAATTAACTTATAAAAAAGACAGTTTTCTTTCACTTACTCAAACTAGGAGCAAAAAAGTCACCCTTAACTGACCTGTGTACCTTGCACTATCCATACAATCTATGTAGATATACATAGTACTAAAAAATTGGTTTATATAGATTGATATATTATTGATTATTATATAACATTGATAAAGTGTACAAGGTTCAACTCTGACAAGATTCATCCTTGGGATGCTAAAATGACCTGCTGTTTCACCTTCTTCCCTCCTGAAGCTGGTTTCAGAAACTTGCTCCCAGAACACTTTCAGGAATCAGTGGTGATTCCTTATGATGTCAGTTCATCAAGGCTTTCAAATGGATCCAGTCAGAACATCAGTCAAACACCAAATCTTCTAAGCAGACAGAGACTGGATATCAGATGCTAAAGCTAGCTTTCTTAAGTTTAAGCATTTTTTTTCCAATTGTCTTGTCCTATCTTTGCCTTAAATATCATTCATATATATTTCATTCACACACGCACAAATACACACACACACACACATATATGTATATGTGTGTGTGTGTATTTTTGTATGTGTGTGAGAGAGAGACAGAAAGAGAGAGAGAGAGAGAGAGAGAGAGAGAGAGAGAGAGAGAGAGAGAGAGAGAGAGAGAGAGAGAGAGAGAGAGAGATTCACTGCCCTGAATTGAGCAATGAGAAGCCATGGAGAACGGTCATCCCTATTCCTTCGCATTGAGTGTCTGGTTAAGGTTATTTTATAAATTATGAATATGATTTCAATATAAGAGATAATTTGGAAGTGGCCATAATTTTGAACAGGAATGAAACTTTTGAATTTCATTCAAACAATTTTGAACAGGAAATAGAGAGCTTACACTTGGGGATTTTTGACTTCCCTAATTCTGCTCTATTCTTTTTTTCCTAGGTGAATGGAAGGGGTTGAAAAATTGGGCAGTAGAGTTCCATTATAAGAAATTATGTATAGAATGTGTTACTAAGTTTATCTTACATTGGTAGAAATCTTTATATTTGGTGCAAACTTAAAGTTATAATTTTTTACATTGGTACAAAATTTATATATTGATACAGGTTTAAGGTTTTCATTCATTTAAATACTTGTATAATGATATAAAATTTAAAATTAATTTTGTGACTCATAGGCACTCTGCCTATGCAACTCATTTGCTTATACCCAGTCCTTTTTTTTCTTTTACATTGGATATTTTATATATTTACATTTCAAATGTTATTCCCTTTCCCAGTTTCCTCTCCAGAACACCCCTATCCCATCCTCCCAGCCCCTGCTTCTCTGAGGGTGCTCTCTCACCCACCCATTCATTCTAGCCTCCCTGCCCTTGCATTCACTTATACTGGGACATATAGCCTTCCAAGGAGCAAGGTGTTCTCCTCTCATTCATGTTCAACAAGATCATCCTCTGCTACATATCTGGAGCCATGGATCCCTCCATGTGTACTCTTTGCTCAGTGGTTTAGTCTCTGGGAGCTCTTGAGGGTCTGGCAGGTTTTTCTTCTTATGGGTTGCAAACTCCTTCAGCTCCTTTAGTCCTTTCTCTACATTCTCCATTTGGGACCCCATACTCAGTCCAATGGTTAGCTGAAAGCATCTGCCTCTGTATTTGTAAGGCTCTGGCAGAGGCTCTCAGGAAACAGCTATATCAGGCTCCTGCCAGCAAGCACTTCTTGGTATCTACAATAGTGTCTAGGTTTGGTGCCTGAATATGGGATGGATCTCCAGTTGGGGAAGTCTCTGCATGGCCTTTCATTCAGTCTCTGTTCCACATTTTGTCTCCATATTTTCTCCCATGAGTACTTTATTCCCCCTTCTAAGAAGGACTGAAAGCAGATACTTTCAGCTAACCACTGGACTGAGCATGAGGTCCCAAATGGAGAATGTAGAGAAAGGACTAAAGAAGCTGAAGGAGATTGCAATCCATAAGAAGAGCATCTACACTTTGAGTTTCCTTCTTTTTAGCTTCATTTGGACTGTAAATTGTATCTTGGGCATTCTGGACTTTTGGGATAATATCCACTTCTCAGTGAATGCATACAATGTGTGTTCTTTTGTGACTGGGTTACCTCACTCAGGATGTTATTTTCTAAGTCTATCAATTTGACTAAGAATTTCATAAAGTCATTGTTATTAATTGCTGCATAGTAGTCCATTGTGTGAATGTACTATATTTTCTATATTCATTCCTCTGTTGAAGGACATCTGGGTTCTTTCCAGATTCTACCTGTTATAAATAAGGCTGCTATGAATATAAGAGAGAATGTGACCTTGTTAGATGTTGAAGCATCTTTTGGTATACCCAGGAGTGGTATAGCTGGGTCCTCAGGTAGTACTATGTCCAATTTTCTGGAGAACTGCCACACTGATTTCCAGATCGATCAAATGAGCTTGCTATCCCACTAACAATGGAGAAGTGTTTCTTTTTGTCCATATCCTTACCAGCATCTGCTGTCTCCTGAATTTTTGATCTTAGCCATTCTGACCTAGTCCTTCTAATAGCTATTATTGTAAACTGTTTAGGTTGATTAAGTAATACACATTATGGTCCAGATAGTAAACTCATGATTGTATTAGATTCTAATTTAATTATAATAAATTATTTTCAAAATTATTTAAATAAAAATACTTTAAGAAGTCAAGTATATAATACATATATTTACAAATATATATTTATATAGTCTTCAATATATTCTTCAGAAAACCATAGAATGTGGCATTTAAAAACATTTCATTATTAATAGATCTTTTTGACTATGGGACATGTCTGTTCCTGACAGTACCCCTTTTGCAGTTCAGTGGAGATATTGAGCATCAAAACCTCCATATAGAGTTGCTCCAATTGTGGCAAGGCAGCCACTGGGCAAGAATTACCCTAATTTATCTGCAGATGAAAATATCCTGTCCAGAAAAGAACACATGATGAGGGATTGCCAACAGATTAGCTCTGCTAAGACACTGTAAACTTGTTCTTTATCATTCCTGCTTCACTTAAGGTCAGTCAGATGGCTCTGGTCCAGAAAGCTGAAAACAAATGTTCCAATGTAATGAATAATATAGGGAACAGTTCTGGCAATCAGTTATCTCTAAAGCTTAAGTTTTGGAATCTAAGTTTTTGTGCTTCCTATATATTTAGTCAATAGTTAACTCATTTTAAGATCTCTGACAAGGATGAAGAGTAGTGATAGTGTCATCACCAAACAGGTTGCATTGCATATATTAAGAAATATGACCTAGAGTTGAAAGGATGGATTTTAGGTAGTAATACAAATTAAAATCAAAACATAATTCAGCTATGGATTCATAAACGTTTTAAGGTAAACAAATGATGTAGTAATTTATCTAAATTGTCAAACACAATGAACTAGATATTGTTATAATTATGTTAAATACATGTCTGAGAGAAAAGAGCCTTTTAATTTAATAAAAATGGAGAAATGTTCTTCATTTCATCTAATACTGCTTGTATTGTTCATCTGGTCCCAAAAATTGCACAAGAATTTACATGTTCACATGTAAGAAACTAAGGGAAATCCCCTCCCAGTTCCTGGCCCCAGTTGCAGGACCATGTTTCCACAGAGATGGGGAATTCAGTACATTTATTAATTACTTTTCTCTTGCTGGGATAAAATACAATGACAAAAAAAGGACTTACAAAAGACTTTCTTTTGGCTTATAGTTTCGGGGGGGCTGTCCATAGCAGCAAGAGAGGCACAGATTCAGTCACTGGAATAGGAAGTTGGAAGATGATGTCATCAAGTTAAAATTAAAATATAATTTAATTATAGAATCATAAACTCTTTAAAGATAAATGATAGAGTAATTTATCTAAATTGTCAAATAAGATGAACTAGATGTTGTTATAATTATGTTCAATGTATGTCTGAGAGTAGAAAGCTTTTTTAAATGAACAAAAATGGGGAAATGTTGCTGATTTCATCCAATGCTCCTTGTATTATATTCATCTGGTCTTCAAAATTGCACAAGAATCAACATGTCTCCATGTAAGAAAATGAGGAAAACTTGCCTAGAGTTGGTTTTGATTGGTAAATAAAATTGCCAGAGGTCAATGGCTAGATAGGCAGATAGAGGTAAACCTTTAAGATTTCTGGGCAAGGAACCAAGGATGATTGAGAGAGATGGCCACCATGATGGGTAAGAAAAAGAGACACCAGGCCTGAGAAATATAGAAGACAGAGAAAGTCATCATGTAGGTGCTGGGGAATGCAGCTAAGGGGGGGGGTGCAAATCTTGGTTTGGGGCAGCAAAAATGGGATATAGATTTTAATAAGTAATAACTTGGGAATATCAAAAGAGGGTACATCAGCCACATGGAGGTTAGGAAGTTTCCCAGACGTTGAGTTGTTTAAGGCATATCTATAAAGGATGTGTGGGGGTTTGGAGGTGGGGGATTGTCTTTTATTTAGGAACCTAGAACATTGAGGCAGGTAGTGAGGGACATGTGACACCATAGCCTCCAAGGTCAATTTGAGTATTGTTAACAACTACAGTCCTAAATTTTATAAGAAAGGAAGCTAAGCAAGTCATAGGAGCAAGCCAGGAATTTAATGCTCCTTTTAGTGTCTGTATTAGTTCCTAATGCAGGATTCTACCCTCCTTGACTGTCTGCTCTCATTGCTTTGATGATGAACTAATGAATGTAACTATGAGTGAAATAAACCATTTTTCCCCAAGTTTTTTGTTATAATTTCTCATTCTATCAATAGTTACCCTAAAACAAATTGGTATCAGGTATAGCTATTGCGAACCTACTTGGTTTTAAGGAAGATTGAGGAAGGACTTATGAAGTTAGGTCTAGAAGAGCCTTGAGTATTCAAAGCTAGTGGGCCCTTCATTAGGAGTTTGCAAGATAAGAATATTAAGAGTAATTTAGGATATGGAGGCTGGGCTTGTAAAGTTTTAGAGGGAAGCAAAGACTCTAGTGGACCTTAACATTACTTATAGAAAAATATGAACAAAAGGAAGTGTGCATAATTCACATCTCGTCACAAATGCAACTTATATAAATAAATACCATCTAGATAATAATATAGAATACTTCCTCTACTTTATTTTTCTTTTAATTATTGCCTTCAAATTACATTTATAGCTTCAATAACATTGTTTGTAGTCCATTCTTTTCTCTTTAATGCAATGTAAACCAAACCTATGAGCCAGTGTATTCTCCATATTTATAACAATTTCTAAGCAGGTTCCTTGAAAGTTAATGATCACATAATTACCTAAAATATTTAGAATTACAATAAACTTCATCACCTATATAAAATCATAAAGCTATCACAATTGAATAATGCATATTTGCAAGAAGCCTACATTTTCCCTATGTTATTTCATAGTGCTTCCTGCTCTTATCTTCCCAGATTGCCTCCTCCCATCATAGACAACTGTTATCAGTTCGTTGTTATTATCAATGCTTTAACTATTGATAATGTCTGATTTTTATAACTTTATGTAGTGGTGAGCTGTGATAGGCAGCCTATTCCCTGGTTGAGGTCAGGCTTAAAACTCTGGTGACCCAGCAGGTGTTTGGACATGCCCCTTTGGCACCTGGCTCCTGTCACAAACCTACATCCTCACACAACCTCCAGTAGAGAGGTCTGTGGCCATCAGTAATGTAGGAGAAGCACCAAGCTCTCCAACATGCAGATAATATATCTCCAAGCTCTCAGACCAAGCCAATAACAAATATCTGTTGTCAGACCCTACCCCACCCCAAAACTGTATATAAAAATTCTATCTCGAAGGAATAAAGGTGTGTGAGAACTACTCTGTTGAGCCCCCTTCATAAATCCTGTGACACTGCCTCTTGGGAAGAGGTCTGCTCTCCTGCACTCCTTGCTGACTAGTTAGCCTCTTATTGGCCCAGCCTGGCCCCACTCAGCACAGGGGCTATAACTGAGAGGGCAATGGTGGGGACAGAGGTGGAGATAGCTACAGCAGCAGAAACAGTGGCAGTGACTCCCCCTTCCTGCTTGGACTCTGTCCTCTTTGTCTGAAACCTTGCACTCATCCATGCCAGAGATCTCCATGGAAAGCCTCTGATACACAGGTCCAGATAACTTTACTACAAACTACAATAAACTCCATATTTATGAATAAGGCTATGAATATTCACTCCCACGAAATTCTAGATGTCACTTCATGAGACAGATCTCATTAGGATTAACTGAGGAGAAAATGAAGTTCAGAGATAGAAAAATAGAATGTTAATGAAGGCCATATTATTTCATTATATAGATTTATATATTTTCCATGAAGAATAATGACAACTCTATAATAAATTTAAACTGTTAAGATTTATTCTGTTTTTGAAAAATTATGTGTCTCTAGGTATATCAATTAGAAGGCATGTCAGTTTGTGAAGATATATTCATAGAAAACATACTATATATGATCCCCATGGAATAGAAGTAGCAAAGTTTTAAGATGTACATAGCATGTTCTGAAAACTCAAACAGGGTTTTCTGCAAAAGCATTATGAATGTTCAATTAATCCTTACAAAAAGATTATTCATCTTGTCTTAGTTAGAATTTTACTACTGTGAAAAGATACTATAACAATAGCAACTTTTATAAGGACAACATTTAATTGAGATGGTCTTCCAGGATCAGAGGTTTAGTACATTATTATCAAAGCAGGAGCATGGCAAGAATTAAGGAAGCATGGTATAGGAGGAACAGAGAGTTCCACCTCTTGTTCCAAAGGCAGTACTCAGAAAACTGACTTCTAGCCAGCTGAGATAAGGGTCTCAAAGGCCTCACCAACAGTACACACCTATTCCAAAAAGACTAAACCTCCTGATAGTGCCACTCCCAGTGCCAAGTATATACCATCACATCACATCACATTCTCTTGCTCCCAAAATTTGTCCAAACACAGGAATCTATGGGGACTATTCCTACCCAGAGCATAATAAAAAATATATTTAGTACAACTTCAAAGCCCTGATAGTCTATCACAGTATCAATTATATTACATGGTAAAAGTTCAAGGTTTCTTCTGAGATTCAGCAAATCTCTTAACTGTAATCTCCAAAGCAAGACAGGGAATCCGCTAGGTAAACTCCAAGCTCTGCTTCTTCATGTCTGATGCCAAAGTGGTCTTCAGAACTCCAACTCCTTTTTAATCTTTGTTGAGTGCAAGAAAATTCTTTCTCCTGAGCTGCTTCCACTCTCTGTTAGCAGCTATCCTCAGGAGATAGCCTATGTCTCTGTCATCTTGAAAATCTTTGAGTCTCCAAGGCGACTTCAATGTTACAGCTTCTTGGTTCTATATCTGGGATCCACACATGATCTTCTAGGATCCTCCAAAGGGCTAGCATCACTTCTCCAGCTCTGGCTTCTACAACACTCTAAGCTCAGGTTGATCCATTCCACTGCTGCTGCTGTTCTTGGCTGTCATACCGTTATACTGGCTCTCCAAAACACTGAGGTCTTCTAGTACAGCTAGTATTCACTGATAGCCTCTCATAGGCTCTCTTCATGCTCTTCATACTGCCAAGCCTCAACTCCTTTACATGACCCTTTCAGTCCTGGGTCAGAACTGGGGCTGCACCTTAACCAATGGCTTTCTATGGCCTCTCATAGAAAAAAGACTCAGTTATTCTTCATGATGCCTTCATGTTTTCAAAACCAGTACCACCTCGGTGACTCTTACATATTACCCAGGACAGCTCTCAGAAAATACTTCCTTGTGCTCTCAGAAAATACTTCCCAAAAGATTTTACTTCAGTGTTGCTAGTCTCTTTTTAATCATGACAAATTTCTTAGTGCCATATAACCAGCATCAATTGTCTCAATAGCCTCTTCTATCTTGACTATAAAGTCAGGACCACATAGCAAAAGCTGCTAAATTCTACTGCCTGCTGGGGGGGGGGTGTAGAACATGCCCCCTTCTTCTATTACATTATCACCAACTTTCTGGTTTCAAACTCCTTCACTGCCTAAACTTGTCTTTGAACTCAGAGACCTTCATGCCTCTCTCCTAAGCACTGACATGAAAGATGTGGCCCACCAAGCCTGTATTTGATTTTTAATTCACCTAGAACTTGCTCTGTTATAGGCTGGCCTAGAACTCAGAAGTCTGTTTGCCTTTGCTTCTAGGGATTAAAGGCTTGTACTATTATGCCTGGACTTAAATTGAGCTGGTGGGGATTGTGTCCCAAGATCAGTACTACATTAATTCAATTTAATATCCTTGAACACCGGATTCAACTCCATTTTGCTTCCTGATACCCCTTTAATACTCCAATCATATATTTTACATTTCCTCTTTCTCAGCTTACTATGTTTGTTCAAAGCACTTTTCATAAGACTTATGCAGAGATCAAAGTCTTAACTTGGCTTTTTGAAACTTTCTTTGTCAATGCAATCAATATAAAGCTCCTTACCTTTTACTTCAGGTACACTCTCAAGGTAAGGGCAAATTGCAGCCACATTCTTCATCAAAATGCCACTAAACAGTTTCTAAGTGACATACTGCAATTCTTCTTCACTGAAACCTCTTGGGACATGTTTGCTCAGTTCCAATCACTCACAGAACCAAAGTCTTAGAAATTCTTATTAGGATGGCCCATTGTTTCCTGCTTGAAGCATTCTACTGCTTACCAAAACCAAACTCCCCAAATCCACATTCATCCAAACAAATGCATGGATAGGCCTACCACAGCATTACTCTACTCCTGCAGTCACCTAGCATAAGATTGTCTAATAGGAAGTTGGATGAAAGTCTCAAAACCCAACCCCACAATGACACACCTACTCTAACAATGCTACATCTACTAATAGTGCCACTCTGTGGGCCAACCTTATGCAAACCATCACATATGCTGAATCCCTGAAGTATCTTTCCATTATCTCCCCTAAAATTTTTTAGAATTGCTTTATTATCACAAACCATGCATTTGTGAAGATAATAGTATTTGCTTCTTTGATAACTAATTCGCTTGAAACATAATCAAGCCATTCCCAGTGGGCTTTTTACATCCTAATATGGATAATTGACATTTAGGATGACAAAATTAGGCTTTTCTTTTTTCTCTTTTCTTAATTGAGAAAAGTTACCCTGTCAATAATTGCTTTAAATATATAACAGAGATAATTCAGATATTATAGAAAACTTGACTGATTATTTTTAAGCCATAAAAAATGAGAAAATTCAAAAGAATATAATATTATCAATATACTTTTGTGTTAAAGTCTAATGGTGTACTTAGTTCTGACATATTCTCTCTGGCACTGAAATGATTATTTTCTATAAATATTTGTTATACATTTGAACCTATAAAAGAGTGTGATATATTCAATAAACCATTTACTGTGGTGCTTTGAGGTCTTCAAAAGAGCAGTGAATAGTTCCCAAGCTGCATATTATACATGATTTTGTACCACATGCTTCACAAAATGTCCTTGACATTCAAGAGCATACCATTGCATTTTTGTCTACCTCACTCTAGGGGACATTTAAAAATACCCTACATTTGCCTTTAATAATATGACTTGTCATATGGAATCCCGATCAAAGCTAATGTAACATAATATTTACTTGATGGTTTTTATTAACTGTTTAAAGAAACCCAGTGTAATCAGAAGCAATTATTTCTTCTGTCATGAAATTATTCTGTGTGTTTCATTTCTGACCATTGATGTAAAAGGATAATAAACTCAGATACTTAATATTATTATTATTCAGTGTGCAGGATTGAATCATTTTGCAGACTTGTCTATTATAGGCATTGGGCCGTAAATGTAATTATTTTGTAGGCTTGTAAAATTGTACTATACAGCATTCATGAGGCAATTCAAGTGCTGAAAAGCTTATGGAGATATTTCTGTTGTATTATACTTTTTCACATTCATTTCAATGTGATTCTTAATTTGGAAAATAATATACATTTTCCTTATTTTTGAGTTTATTTGATCTCATTTCTTATTAGTAATATATTATCTTAAATTCATTTAAAATCTGCTCTGTTGGCACTATTAATAATAACAATCTACCCAAGATTTTATCTCTGTTTTCTTTAATAGTCAATGTCTATTGTCATATAAATTATTTTTAAATAAGTTTTATACCTTTAAATAGAGTTCGCCTCACATGCTTTTGTAGCAGAAACACTTGCAGAAATCTTTCATGTACAATATAATCCTTAATTTAGGAACATAATAGTTGTATTATTTAAAATATTTTATTTGTGTTATCAATTGCAGTGTCTGGTGTTACTGCATACATTAAAGTAGAAGCCATAATGATAACACTTTTGTGTTGCATCAGAAATTTTTAAAAGAGCCAAGCAAATGAAATGTCTCCTTTCCTTTTAAGGAGATTGGAGATCACATTCTTGTAAGAGCACTTATTTGGTGCAATAAAAATAATCATCTGTATTTAATTTGAGAATACTTGTTATGAGATATTTCACACATGATTAAGTTACCAAAATTTCCATCATAAAACTATTTAAACTGATCCATAGCTGAAGAAAGAAATAGGCCAAAAACACATGCACACACACACACACACACACACACACACAAACATACCAGAGCTGGAAAAATAGTACTCCTTATAAAAATGAAAATGGAAACACTTTTTATGTTTGGATTAGGACCTGGGAAAAATGAAAACATAAGGTTTTCTAATTGTTTTCCACTGTGGGATTAAGAACAGCTTGTAGAGAGATTGGTTTATTAATAAATGAAACTCAAAGTCCAAAGACTATAAACATCTTCTGAAGTATTCTCTAGGAGTAAGATTTATATATATATATATATATATGGTCGTAAGATGTTTTTTCTTCCAAATGTAGCTATAATTCCCCAATGAAATAATTTAAAAACCATGTGTCACTATGAGTTTCAGTTCATTTATCTCTGTAGTCTGTTTTCTCTTATTTGCAAAATTAAATAGGCAATTTATCTTCCCTATCTATATAAAATATTATTAATTTCTTTAAGACAATAATAAAAACATATTTTAATTATTAGTTTGGTATTTATAGGTCATAATACATTAATAGATTATTTACCATAAAATAAAGTTTAATCACTTTCCCTTTTTTTATTTTCATGTTTTATTGGAATTTTTCATATAATATATACTGATCATGATTTGTCTTCTGTCAGTTTCTCCCATATCCTCCCTCCCTCACCACCCATATAGCACCATACTTTCTTTTACTCTCTAATTAGAAATAAATAAGGCCAAAAATAAAACAAATACAAGAGAATAAAGAAATATAAATAAACAAAATGAAAAGAATAAATGAAGAAAAAAATACCAAACCAAATCCATGAAAACACAGAAACTAGAAATATAATACATAAACAAAAGACTAGTAAGATGATGCCCTCAAAGCATTATTAGACAAAATATCTCCAAAAATACACAGGTGTTTATTTTATATTGACCATGTATTCACTGCTGTGCTTGGAGTCTGACATTAAGTATGCTTTTTATAACTAGTGAGACTTCATTGGAGAAAACGTTTTTCTTTATTAGAGATTAAAAATGGGAAGTATCTTCTGGGTTAGTTATGGGGGCTCCTGTCCACTTCCCTACTAAATACTGGCACTACATCTGATGTGGATCTGAGGAAGCCATGTGCTTGCTGCCACAGTTCCTGTGAGTACACATGTGCATATACCTTGTGTCAGGAATTCATTGTTTCCTTGGATTTATTCATTCACACTGGCACTTCCAATCTTGCTAAGTTATCTTCTAAAGAGTTACTTATTTCCTGAGGGGAGGGGTTTGATCTCATTTAAAACTCAGTAAAATGGGAATTTCAGGTTTCAATGGAGATTCAGTTTTGCCATGTGATTTTTTTTTTCAGGAAACATTTTTTTCTTTTTTTTTTTCTTGGATATTTTCCTTATTTACATTTCCTTATTTACAATATTATTCCCTTTCCCAGTTCCCTCCTCCTCCCAGAAACCCCTATCCCATTCTCCCTTCCTCTGCTTCTATAAGGGAGTTCCTTAACCCAGCCCACTCCCACCTCCTTGCCGTCAATTCCCCTATACTGGGGCATTTATTCAGCCTTCTTCCTAGGACCGTGGAGCTCTCTTCCCACTGATGCTTTACAAAGAAATCCTCTGCTACATGTGTAGCTGGAGCCATGTGTACTCCTTGGTTGACAGCTTAATCCCTGGGATTTCTGGGGGTCTGTTTGGTTGATATTGTTGTTCTTCCTATGAGAATGCAACGCCCCTCAGCTACTTCAGTCCTTTCTCTAATTCCTCCATTTGGGACCAATGGTTGGCTGTGAGCATCCTTGCTTGTATTTGAAGGGCTCTGGCAGGACCTCTCGTGATACAGTCATATCAGGATCCTGTCAGCAAGCATTTCTTGGCACTCACAATAGTATCAGGGTTTGGTGACTGTATATGGGGTGGAACCCGAGGTGGGACAGTCTCTAAATGTCCTTTGCTTCAGTCTCTCCTCAGGGTTTGGTGACTGTATATGGGGTGGAACCCCAGGTGGGACAGTCTCTAAATGTCCTTTGCTTCAGTCTCTCCTCTAGGCTTTATCTTCATATTTGCTCCTGTATTTTGTTCCCCTTCTCTTGCAGAACCTAAGCACCCACACTTTGGTCTTCCTTCTTCTTGAGTCTCATGCCATCTGTGAATTTTTTTTATATTTTTATTTTCGATATTCTTTGTTTACTTTCCAAATGATTTCCCCTTTAACGGATCCCCCCCTCCCCATATGTCCCATAAATCTTCTTCTCTCCATCCATTCTCCAATCACCTCCCTCTTTTTTTTTTCTGTCCTTATATTCCCTTCCAATGCTAGATCATTCCTTTCCAGGATCAGGACCCTCTCCATACTTCTTCATGGGAGTCATTTGTTATGCAATTTTTGTCTTGGGTATTCATGGCTTCTGGGCTAATTAATATCCACTTATCAGAGATTGCATTCCATGTGTATTCTTTTGTGATTGGGTTACCTCACTTAGGATGATATTTTCCAGATCAAACCATTTGCCTAAAAATTTTGTGAATTCATTGTTTCTAATTGCGGAGTAGTATTCCATTGTGTAAATATACCACAATTTCTGTATCCATTCCTTCTTTGAGGGGCATCTGGGTTCTTTACAGCTTCTGGCTTTTATAAATAAGGCTGCTCCCTACTTATAATTGCCAGATGCTGGAAAGAACCCAGGTATCCCTCAACAGAAGAGTGGATGCAAAAAATGTGGTATATCTACACAATGGAGTACTATTCAGTCATTAGAAACAATGAATTCATGAAATTCTTAGGCAAATGGATGGAGCTAGAGAACATCATACTAAGTGAGGTATCCCTGACTCAAAAGGTGAATGAATCATGGTATGCACTCACTAATAAGTGGATATTAACCTAGAAAACTGGAATACCCAAAACATAATCTACACATCAAATGAGGTACAAGAAGAAAGGAAGAGTGGCCCCTTGTTCTGGAAAGACTCAGTGAAGCAGTATTCAGCAAAACCAGAACGAGGACGTAGGAAGGGGTGGCTGGGAGGACAGGGGGAAAGAATGGGGCTTACGGGACTTTCGGGGAGTGGGGGGCTAGAAAAGGGGATATCATTTGAAATGTAAATAAAAAATATATCTAATAAAAATAAATAAATAAATAAATAAATAAATAAATAAATAAGGCTGCTATGAATATAATGGAGCATGTGTCTTTATTGCATGCCGGGGAATCCTTTGGGTATATGCCCAGGAGAGGTATAGCAGGGTCCTCTGGAAGTCTCATGTCCAGTTTTCTGAGGAACTTCCAGACTGATTTCCACAGTGGTTGTACCATCTTACAGCCCCACCAGCAGTGGAGGAGTGTTCCTCTTTCTCCACATCCTCACCAACACCTGCTGTTTCCTGAGTTTTTGACCTTAGCCATTCTAACTGGTTTAAGGTGAAATCTCAGGGTTGTTTTGATCTGCATTTCCCTAATGACTAATGATGTTGAGCACTTCTTAAGGTGCCTCTCGGCCATCCGAATTTCTTCAGGTGAAAATTCTTTGTTTAGATCTGTACCCCATTTTTTAATAGGGTTATTTGGTTCCCTGGGGTCTAACTTCTTGAATTCTTTGTATATATTGGATATTAGCCCTCTATCAGATGTGGGGTTGGTGAATATCCTTTCCCAATTTGATGGTTGCCGTTTTGTCCTTTTAACAGTGTTCTTTGCCTTACAGAAACTTTGTAATTTTATGAGGTCCCATTTGTCAATTCTTGATCTTAGAGCATAAGCTATTGGTGATCTGTTCAGGAACTTTTTCCCTGTGCCCATGTCCTCAAGGGTCTTCCCCAGTTTCTTTTCTATTAGTTTCAGTATGTCTGGTTTTACATGGAGGTCCTTGATCCACTTGGAGTGAAGTTTAGTACATGGAGATAAAAATGGATCAATTCGCATCCTTCTGCATGCAGACCTCCAAGTGAACCAGCACCATTTTGAAAAGACTATCTTTTTTCCACTAGATGTTTTCTGCTCCTTTGTCAACTATCAAGTGAACATAGGTGTGTGGATTCATTTCTGGATCTTCACTTCTATTCCATTGGTCCACTTGTCTGTCACTGTACCAATACCATGCAGTTTTTAACACCATTGCTCTTTAGTATTGCTTGAAGTCAGGGATACTGATTCCCCCAGAATTTCTTTTGTTGTTGAGAATAGTTTTAGCTATCCTGGGTTTCTTGTTATTCCAGATGAATTTGAGAATTGCTTTTTCTAACTCTGTGAAGAACTGAGATGGGATTTTGATGAGGATTGCATTGAATCTGTAGATCGCGTTTGGCAAGATGGCCATTTTCACTATATTAATCCTGCCAATCCACGAGCATGGCAGATTTTTCCATTTTCTGAGGTCTTCTTCAATTTCTTTCTTCAGAGACCTGAAGTTCTTGTCATATAGATATTTCACTTGTTTGGTTAGAGTCACACCAAGATACATTATATTGTTTGTGGCTATTTTGAAGGGTGTCATTTCCTAACTTCTTTCTCAGCCTGCTTATCCTTTGAGTATAGGAAGGCAACTGATTTGCTTGAGTTGATTTTATAACCAGCCACTTTGCTGAAGTTGTTTATCAGCTATAGGAGTTCTCTGGTGGAGGTTTTCGGGTCACTTAAGTAGATTATCATGTCATCTGCAAATAGTAATAATTTGACTTCTTCCTTTCCAATTTGTATGCCCTTGACCTCCTTATGTTGTCTAATTGCTCTAGCTAGAACTTCAAGTACTATATTGAAAAGATATGGAGAGAGAGGACAGTCTTGTCTAGTCCCTGATTTTAGTGGGATTGCTTCAAGTTTCTCTCCATTTAGTTTGATATTGGCTACTGGTTTGCTCTATATTGCTTTAACGATGTTTAGGTATGGGCCTTGAATTCCTGTTCTTTCCAATACTTTTAGCATGAAAGGATGCTGGACATGCAGAAAAAGCATTTGTCAAATGCTTTTTCTGCATCTAATGAGATGATCATATGGTTTTTTTCTTTGAGTTTGTTTATGTAGTGGATTGCATTGATGGAGTTCCTTATATTGAACCATCCCTGCATCCCGGGGATGAAGCCTACTTGATCATGGTGGATGATCGTTTTGATGTGTTCTTGGATTCGGTTGGCAAGAATTTTATTAAGTATTTTTGCACCAATATTCATAAGAGAAATTGGCCTGAAGTCCTCTTTCTTTGTTGGATCTTTGTGTGGTTTTGGTATCAGCGTAATTGTGGCTTCATAGAACGAGTTGGGTAGAGTTCCTTCTGTTTCTATTTTGTGAAATAGTTTAAAGAGTATTGGTGTTAGGTCTCCTATGAAGGTCTGGTAGAACTCTGCACTGAAGCCATCTGGTCCCGTGCAATTTTTGGTTGGGAGACTTTCTATGACCCTTTTTATTTCTTCAGGTGTTATGGGACTGTTTAGTTGATCATCTGTGAATTTTATCTTGGGTATTTGGAGCTTTCGGGCTAATATCCACTTATCAGTGAGTGCACACCATGTCTATTCTTTTGTCATTGGGCTAACTCACTCAGGATGATATTTTCTAGTTCCATCCATTTGCCTAAGAATTTTATGTATTCATTGATTTTAGTAGATAAGTAGTACTCCATTGTGTAAATATACCACATTTTCCCAATTTGTTGGTTGCAGTTTTGTCCTATTGACAGTGTCCTTTGCCTTACAGAAAATTTGTAATTTTATGAGGTCCCATTTGTAAATTCTTGATCTTAGAGCATAAGCAATTGGTGTTCTGTTCAGGAAAATTTCCCCTGTGCCCACGTAGTAGAGGTTCTTCCCCACTATCTTTTCTATTAGTTTCAGTGTGTCTGGTTTTATGTGGAGGTCCTTAATCCACTTGGAATTGAACTTTGTACAAGGAGATAAGAATATATCAATTTGCATTATTCGGCATGCTAACTGCCAGTTGAACCATCATCATGTGTTGAAAAGGCTATCTTTTTTTTCCCCCACTGGATGGGTTTAGCTCCTTTGTCAAAGAACAAGTGACCATAGGTGTGTGGGTTCATTGCTGGGTCTTCAGTTCTATTCCATTAATCTACCTGCCTGTCCCTGTGCCAATATCATGCAGTTTTTAGTAGTATTGCTCTGTCCAAACCCAGACACTAGTGTAGATGCCAACAAGTGCTTGCTGACAGGAGTCTGAAATAACTGTCTCCTGAGAGGCTCTGCCAGTATCTGACAAATACAGAGGTAGGTGGTCCCAGCCAATCATTGGACTGAGTCCCCAGGAGGATCTAGAGATAGAATCCAAAGAGTCGAAGGAACTGTCAGCCCCATAGGAGGAACATCATTATGAACCAACCAGTACCCCCAGAGCTCCCAGGGACTAAACTACCTACCAAAGAGTACATCTGGAAGGATCCATGGCTCCAGCTGTATATGTCGCAGAGGATGGCCTAGTTGGACATCAAAGGCAGGAGAGGCCCTTGGACCTGAAAAAGATTGATGCTCCAGTATAGGGGAATACCAGGACAGGGAAGTGAGAGTGGGTGAGTTGGTGAGTGGAGGGAAGGATGGAGATAGGATAGGGTAGTTTTGGAGGGAAAACCAGAAAGGGAATAACATTTGAAATGTAAATAAAGAAAATATCTAATTAAAAAACTATTATTTTCTTAAAATACTGCATTTTTTAATTTTTTTTATTCAATATATTTTTTGTTTACATTTCAAATGATTTCCCTTTTCCTGGTTCCCCATTCCCTAAAAGTCCCATAAACCATCTTCCCTCCCCCTGTTCCCCCATCCCCCCTTCCCACTTCTCTGTTCTGGTATTGCCCTATACTGCTACACTGAGTCTTTCTATAACCAGGGGCAACTCCTCCGTTCTTCTTGGACATCATTTGATGTATGGATCATGTTTTGGGTATTCCAATTTTCTAGGCTAATAGTTGCTGTTGATTTCTTTTTCTTTTTTTTTTCCATATCACTTTCCTTGAGTTTGAAAATTTTCTATTGTTTCTGTTCTCGCTGAAATACAATTTTACTCCATAGATTTCTAATATGATTACAGGAGTGGTTTCAGCTTTCTTGTACCTTTGGAGACTTGCTCTGTGACTGAGTATGTAGTCATTTTTGGAGAAAGTTAGGTAAGGTACTGAGAAGAAGAAATATTCTTTTAGGTTTGGGTGAAATGTTCTGTAGATATCTGGTAGGCCTATTTATAGGTCAGTTTATAATATATACTAACTCCAATATTTGTTTAGTTTTTGCCTAGATGACCTATACATTGGTGTGAGTAGGATATATAAAAGTTTCCCACTATCAGTCAGTGAGGGTTCATATGCAATTTAAGATTTAGTCATGTTTCTTTACCAAAAGTGGGTGCCCTTGAATTTGGGGCACAGATGTTTAAAACTGAAACGTCATCTTATTGGATTTTTCTTTTCATAAAAATGAAATATTCTTTCCTATCTCTTCTGATTATTTTTGATTTGACATCTATTTTGTTAAAAATTAGAAAATATTAGAAAAACTCCCCTACCTTGCTTCTTAGTTACATTTGCTTGAAAAGTCTTTTCCAATTGCTTAGTCTGAAGTAATGTCTGTCTTCCATGTGTAGATGTATTTCTCAGGTGTAGCAGAAAGATGGATCCAAATTTCAGATGCATTCTGCTATCCTGTCTCTTTTTATTGGAAAATTGAATCTAATGATTTTGAGTGATATCAAAACATATGAATACTATTTATTTTACTATTGCTGGTGGTGATAGTATGTCTTTCCCTTCTTTTGGTTTTGCTGGTATAAACATGTTTCCTGTGTTTCCATGGGTGTATTTAGCTGCCTTTGATAGTATTATTCTTTCTAATATCTTCTATAGTGTGTGATTTATAGAGAATTGTTCTTTAAATATGACTATATCATAGAATATTTTGTTTTCTCCTCCTATGGTGATGAAAACATTTCCTGAACAATACAAATAGTTTGGACTGGCCTCTGTGGTTTGGTAGAGTCTGTAGGATATCTTTTGATACTTTTCTGGATTTTTGTCTCCATTCAGAATTCAGAAGTAGTTTTAAATGGTCTGCCTTTATGTTACTTGTTTTGATTTTCTGCTGTAGCTTTTACTTTCACTGTTTTTGTCTCTTTGATCATTGTGTGGTATGGGACCATTGTTTTTGATATAATCTCTTTGATGTTCTGTATGCTTCTTATACTTTTCTACTCAACTCCTTCCTCAGGTTAGAAAAATTTTCCTCTATTATTTTGCTGAAAATATTTTTTGTGCCTTTGAGCTAAGATTATCCCCTTTCTTTTATTCTTAATTTTTTTAATGCTTTGTCTTTAGAAGTTTTCCAGATCTTCTAGATGTGTGTCAGGAAGTTTTAGATTTAACCTTTTATTTGATTGTTCTATCTGTGTCTTCTATGATATTCTCAGTGCCTGAGATTCTCTCTTTTATCTCTTGTATTCTGTTGGTGCAACTAGACTGTATTTCCTGTTTACTTACCAAGGTTTTTTATTTCTAGAATTCTCCCCTTTGTGTTTTCCTTTTTTACTTCCATTTTCAGGTCTTGAATAATTTTATTTGTTTCCTTCAACTCGTTGTTTAGTTTTTCTTGGCTTTCTTTAATGGGCTTATTCATTTTTGAAATTCTTATCATTGTGATTTCATGTAATTCATGTACTAAATATACTTCATATAATACAACTAGGATTTGATGATGAAATATTGATGTACCTGTAATTGATTATGTTTTATGCTAATGTGTACATGTCTAGATTTGGGGTAATCATTGTTCTAATTGCTATTTTCATGGTTTGTTGGATGGGTGGTTTGGTCTTAGGGTTCTGTTTCAGCTCTGTTCTTCTGACCTGTATGGACTGAGGTTGATCAGAGAAACACCTACCCAGATGAGTGCTAAAAGACTTATGGAAGGCATGGTCTCTTATAAATCATGGGGTCTTTGGTAAAGTTGGGAACTGGAGTTCTGGCAGTGTGTTCAGCCTGTTACTAAGCAAGGAATTTCTGTAAAAATTAGAAGCTGCTCCATGGTCATGAAGAAGCATGGGAATAATGTTGATAGTAAAGTGGCAGTGGTCTGAGAACAGGGAACCTATCAGGAGATTTGGTGACTGATGGTATAGCCTCTGGCCAAATAGGGAGTCTCTGTCTGAGTTTGGTGTTTTAACATTATAAGGAGGTGAAGGAGACTGGGGAATGAGATATAGGACATTGAGAAATTAAAGATATGTAACACATCAGGTATTTTGGGATATATAGCCTGCGGTTAGGTTGGGGGGGTAAGGGTATGAGAACATTAGGCAAATTTAATGTTTTTAAGCCTATAACTTAGACAATTTGAGATAAAGTAAGGAAAAATTAATCAACTTTGTTACACACACACACACACACACACACCAGTTAGAAGCTGTTATAGACAACCAAATAAATCCCTTAAAGCAAGACAGGAAAAAGCAATCCATCAGGTGAAGGAGTTGACTAAAACCATCTAAGACTAAACATGGACATAGCAACAATAAAGAAGGCACAAGGAAAGGCAACCCTGGCAATAAGGAACCTAGGAAATGGATCATAAACTACTGATACAAATATCACCAACAGAACACAGGTGATTGTAGAGATAATCTCATGTGTAGAAGATAACATCAAAGAGATTGACACAATAGTCAAAGAAAATACAAAGTGCTAAAATCTCCAAACCCCAAATATTCAGAAAATTTTGGATGAAATAAAAGGGGCAAACTTAAGAATAATAGAAAGAGAAAAGAGAAAAATTCCCAATGCAAAGTGCCAGGAAACATCACCAACAAAATTATAGATGGAAACTTTCCTAACCTACAAAAAGAAACTCCCACAAACATACACAAACACTAAAGAGCACAAAAAAAAAAAATGGATCAGAAAAGAGAATTTTACTGTCACATAATAATCAAAATACTAAATACACAGAACAAAGAAATAATATCAAAAGTGGTAAGGGGAAAATTCCAAGTAACATAAAAGGCAGGCCTATCAGAATTACCCCAGACTTCTTAACAGAGACTCTCAAAGAAAGATCTTGAAGAGAAGTCATGCTGATACTAAGGGTACAAAAAATGTCATCCCAAGCTACTATAGCCAGTAAAACTCTCAATCATCATAGAAGGAGAAACCAATATATTCTACGAGAAAACTAAATTTAAGCAGTACAGTTTCACTACTCCAGTTCTACAGATGCTAGAAGAAAAGTTAATACAAGGAGGTTAACTACACACAAGAAAACCAAAATATTTATCATTGCACAACAAACCCAAAAGAAGAGAACCATATAAAAATAATACCACCCTAACAACAAAAATAACAGGAACCAACAATCATTGGTCTTTAATGTCTTTCAACATCAATGGACTCAAACGGATACATAAACAGGACCCAACATTTCGCAGCATAAAAGAAAAACATCTCGGTGACAAAGAAAGACACTGCCGCATAATAAAACTCTGTTTAAAACTTTTCCAAGACAATGGTCCCAAGAAACAAACTGCAGTTGTCATTCTTATGTCCAATAAAAGAGACTTCCAAACAAAAGTTATCAAAAGATATAGAGAAAAAAGTTCACACCCATCAAAGAAAAAATTCACCAATATGAAATTTCAATTCTCATATCTATGCTCCAAATTCAGGGGCACCAAGATTAGTCAATGAAATTTATTTAATGCCATACATTCTATCATATCAGCCCAAACTAAATAAGAACAAAAACAACCTGAAGGCCATATGCTCATGAAAATTGAATAATCTCTATTCAAATGATCAGGAAAGAAATAAAGAAAAACATTAAAAACTTTCTAGAATTTAATGAAAATTAAAGCACAGCATTTATCTCAAATATAAATATTTGTGGCATGGGAATAATTGTAGATAACATAAAATATTTAATAAAAGTCTTGTTTTCCTATAGACATACACAATGTTAGAAAATCACATAAATTAAAAGGATATACAAATTGATGTCCCCCCCCAAATTGCATTAAACTCATCAGTTTTCATAGAAATATGCTCTTATTCTTGGAGTTTAGTCATCCATGGAAATAATGTAATATATTTTGTGAGACCAAGTATAAATTATTTAAATTTTCTGACTTCTGAATTGTACTTGCCAATAGTATTTTCCAGCATAGAATAAACCAATTGTAATTTATATGTTCAAACTTGCAAACATGGAAAACTTAAAAATTCTTTATTCCACTTGATAATGGTGCAGTCAGCTTAATGTGTGGATACTGACTGTACTTCGTGGTAGAGTTATTAGATAGCATGGATACACCCCTAGGTTACATTCTTAGCATTGCCTTAGCCAAAGAACACAAAGTTGTTCCATCTCTAAAACAACAAAGCATGTTGTTGATCACTCCACATTACAGACATTTTTCTTTTTTTATACAGTATACATTTATTATTTTTGTTTTGTTTTGTGTTTTTAAAATTTTTATTTGGATATTTTATGTATTTTATTTCAAATGTTATCCCCTTTCCTCGTCCCCCCGCCCCAACCCTCCCTATACCATACCTCCTCCCCCTGCTTCTATGAGGGTACTCTTCCTCCCACTTCCTCCCACCTCACCACCCTGGCATTCTCCTACACTAGGTCAGGAATTGAGCCATCACAGGACCAAGAACCTTTCCTCTTATTGATGACAGACAATGCCATCCTCTGCTACATATGTGACTGGAGCCATGGTTTCCTCCATTGTGTGCTCTTTGATTCATGGTTTAATAACTGGGAGTTCTGGGGCAGGGGTCTAGTTGGTTGATATTGTTCTTTTTCCTATGGAGAGGCAAAACCGTTCAGCTCCCTCAGTCCTTTCATGAACTCCTCCATTGTGGTCCCTGTAGTCAAGGCAATGGCTGGCTGTGAGCATCTGCCTCTGTATTTGTCAGGCTCTGGCAGAGCCTCTCAGGAGAGAGCTATATCAGGCTCCTATCAGCAAGCACTTCTTAGCATCTGCAATAGTGCCTGGGTTTTGTGTCTGTATATGGGAAAGATCCCTAGGTGAGGATAGTCTCTGGATGGCCTTTCCTTCAGTCTCTGTTCCACACTTTGTCCCTGAACTTCCTTTAGACAGGATCCAAATGGTTTCAAAATTACACATGGGACCTGAATCCATTGCTGAAGCCCTATCTCACTCACAGATCATCTATTACATGGCTAACTTGTTTATATCAATTACAATAAAACATTTTTCCCTTTTAGGGAGACTAAAAATTAATAGTTGACTCAGAGAAGTCACAGAGGAAGCTTTTCTCTCCATAGAGTTATTTTACTTTTCTTGGCACAGTTAATTTTTTTGTATTTCCTTACAGGCTTGTACAAACTTAGACTTCCTTAAAGTCTAAGTTTGAAGATACTAGGTAAACCTATTTCAAGAAAATGTAAAGATCACAAATTGACTACTTACTGAGATTACAAGATTGGCGAATTTGCTCATTAACCAATATAAAGGCTTGATTCTGTACATGTATAGCTAATGTGTTTTTATTAATCAACATATGTATAGTTGCAGTAAGAAAGAGTTGAAAAATATAAAAGCACACCAGCTCTATGTACAATTTTTTTCTTGCTACAACGTGTCAGTTAGTGTAATACAAAACATTTCCTTATTAATTTCAATGTTCTATGAATTTTATTAGCAAATTACAAAAATTAAAGTATTTCACTTTTATAATAGTGTGAGAAATCTCAATTATTAATCCCTATAATCTATAGCTTCTATAGACATTATATACATATATGTTATTAATGTGTTTTCATATATCTAGATACCATTTCTGTAATCTATTAAACATCTGTCAGTCATCTTTATGGCATTCATTTAGCTTATCTTTTATAAGCCTAAGTTTTACATATGTATCTATCATATAACTACCCTCTACCTACCTGATATGTTATCTCTCTCTATGTATCTATCATCTGTTTATCATCAATCTATCTTTTAACCTAACTATTATCTATTATTCATTTACATATATAAAGAAGCTTAGAAAAAGTGAGAAATTGGAAAACTGGAATAGTTTAGATAAATTCAGAGTCAGCAATTTTTCTAAAATTTGTGAGACCTAACAGGTAATGCTGTTTTATTTACTAAAATAAGAATAAAACTCACTGTTTTAGACATAAGTCTATTAAGAGACTGACACTGTGCTATAATTTTTATCTCAGTGTTTTACAGAAAAAGTTTGAAATTTGATTTCACAGAATAAATGAAATATCATTTTACTATTCCATGTACTCTGTTTTGTAGTACTACAGATAAACCAGTAATGACTTTAACATCATTGTTTTCCAGTCTTGAGTTATATGTTCTTTTAATTTTATGATAAAAGTTGTTGGATCCTAATGGAATTTTGATTGCAAATTTTCAGGTCATAAAATGCTCATTTGCTTATCACATAGAATAGCACTTGCAATTTTTGCATTTTCTAAAATGTAACTATGTTTATAATAGCATCATTCTTTGCTGTGATAGAAGTAACACAGTACATTGATTAGCATGATTGTGGATGTATTAGATTTCATTCTACATTAATGAGTAAAAAGAGGCAAGAGTTGGCCCTGCTGAATCTAGATGTACAAAATAGCTATTTAAATACTCCATTAATCAAGCAGTCTCTCAAAATTCCTTCCTCATTCCTAAATGTTCTTTTCTTTATGGTATGGATGCTGTAGCAATGTATAGCAGGATAAAGATTGCCAACATTATTTGAATATAAAACTAATATTATATATAAGGAAAGTACATTTAAAATGTTTAGTTCAGAAATATAGAAGCAATATAAAATATTTAAAAAAGGATATCTGTGTAGTAGAAAAGGTAGTTTCAGGGATAATGATACACTCAGTAGCAATCTTTTCTATGTGTTCCTATGTGAGCTTAAAGAATGGAATAGTATAGGAAGGCCACTGATTTGCTTGTGTTGATTTTATAACCTGCCACTTTGCTGAAGTTGTTTATCAGCTGTAGGAGCTCTCTAGTGGAGTTTTTTGGGTCGCTTAGGTAGACTATCATGTTGTCTGCAAATAATGATAGTTTGACTTCTTCCTTTCCAATTTGTATCCCTTTGACCTCCTTATGTTGTCAAATTGCCCGAGCTAGTACCTCAAGTACAATATTGAAAAGATAAGGAGAAAGGGGGCAGACTTGTCTGGTCCCTGATTTCAGTGGGATTGCTTCAAGTTTCTCTCCATTTAGTTTGAGGCTGGCTACCGATTTGCTGTATATTGCTTTTACTATGTTTAGGTATGGGCCTTGAATTCCTGTTCTCTCCAAGACTTTAAGCATGAAAGGATGCTGAATTTTGTCAAATGCTTTTTCAGCATCCAATAAAATGACCATGTGGTTTTGTTCTTTGAGTTTGTTTATGTAGTGGATTGCATTGATGGATTTCCGTATATTGAACCAACACTGCATTCTTGGGATAAAGCCTATACTCAAAGGATAAGCAGGCTGAGAAAGAAATTAGGGAAATGACCCCCTTCATAATAGCCACAAACAGTATAAAGTATCTTGGGGTGACTCTTACCAAACATGTGAAAGATCTGTGTGACAAGAACTTCAAAACTCTGAAGAAGGAAATGGAAGAAGACCTCAAAAAATGGGAAAACCTCCCATGCTCATGGATCGGTAGAATCAATATAGTTAAAATGGCCATTTTGCCAAAAGCAATATACAGATTCAATGTAATACCCATCAAAATCCCAACTCAATTCTTCACAGAGTTAGAAAGAGCAAAGATCAAATTAATCTGGAACAACAAAAAACCCAGGATAGCTAAAACTATTCTCAGCAACAAAAGAAAATCTGAGGGAATTAGTGTCCCTGACCTCAAGCAATACTACAGAGCAATAGTGTTAAAAACTGCATGGTACTGGTACAGTGACAGGCAGGAAGATCAATGGAACAGGATTGAAGATCCAGAAATGAACCCACACACCTATGGCCACTTGATCCTCGATAAAGAGGCGGAAAACATGCAATGGAAAAAAGATAGCCTTTTCAACAAATGGTGCTGGTTCAACTGGAGGTCAGCATGCAGAAGAATGTGAATTGATCCATCCTTGTCTCCTTGTACTAAGCTCAAATCCAAATGGATCAAGGACCTCCACATAAAGCCAGACACTCTGAAGCTAATAGAAAAGAAACTGGGGAAGACCCTTGAAGACATTGGTACAGGGAGAAAGTTTCTGAACAGAACACCAATAGCGTATGCTCTAAGAGCAAGAATTGACAAATGGGACCTCATAAAATTACAAAGTTCCTGTAAGGCAAAGGACACCATCAAGAGGACAAATCGGCAACCAACAAATTGGGAAAAGATCTTCACCAATCCTACATCAGATAGAGGGCTAATATCCAATATATATAAAGAACTCAAGAAGTTAGACTCCAGAAAACCGAACAACCCTATTAAAAAATGGGGTACAGAGTTAAACAAAGAATTCTCACCTGAAGAACTTCGGATGGCGGAGAAGCATCTTTAAAAATGCTCAACTTCATTAGTCATTAGGGAAATGCAAATCAAAACAACCCTGAGATTTCATCTTACACCATTCAGAATGGCTAAGATTAAAAATTCAGGAGATAGCAGGTGTTGGAGAGGGTGTGGAGAAAGAGGAACACTCCTCCACTGCTGGTGGGGTTGCAAATTGGTACAACCACTCTGTAAAGCAGTCTGGTGGTTCCTCCGAAAAATGGACACCTCACTTGCAGAAGATCCTGCTATACCACTCCTGGGCATATACCCAAAGGATTCCCCACCATGTAATAAGGATACATGCTCTACTATGTTCATAGCAACCCTATTTATAATTGCCAGATGCTGGAAAGAACCCAGGTATCCCTCAACAGAATAGTGGATGCAAAAAATGTGGTATATCTACACAATGGAGTACTATTCATCCATTAAAAACAATGAATTCATGAAATTCTTAGGCAAATGGATGGAGCTAGAGGACATCATACTAAGTGAGGTAACCCAGACTCAAAAGGTGAATCATGGTATGACCTCACTAATAAGTGGATATTAACCTAGAAAACTGGAATACCCAAAACATAATCCACACATCAAATGAGGTACAAGAAGAAAGGAGGAGTGGCCCCTGGTTCTGGAAAGACTCAGTAAAGCAGTATTCGGCAAAACCAGAACGGGGAAGGGGGAAGGGGTGGGTGGGAGGACAGGGGAAGAGAAGGGGGCTTACGGGACTTTCGGGGAGTGGGGGACTAGAAAAGGGGAAATCATTTGAAATGTAAATAAATTATATCGAATAAAAAAATAATAAAAAAAAGAATGGAATAATAACCAAAACTCTGGAAAACTTTCTCTCATCATTAGGAATGATTTATTTCCTCAGTAATCATTAACAATTTGGGGAGTATTTCTTCTTTTTAATTTCTTTGCTATTAAGTGCATATCAGTTTCTGGGATGTCTGTCTAGCTTCTTAAATGTTTTGTTTTAATCTCTAATGTTTTTAAAACTTCACCTTCAGAATAATTCAGAGCAGGCAAAGAGAGGTAGATAGATCTTGATTTGCATCCTAGGCTCTAATTTTCACTGGATCTAGAGTATCTACAAGTACCAACCGCTTTCCAGAAAATGTAATATTTAAACTTTAAATATTTTCCAAAATTATGTTATTAAAACATTTTTAATAAATCTATGAATAACAAACTTAATTTGAATTTCTCATTTAGGTTCATACCATTTGCATCAACTTTTTATTTTTATTATATTATGTAAGTATAAGCAGTTAATATTCATGTTGAATATGGCCTAATTTCTGTTGTTTTTTACTCTATTATATGTGGTTTTAAATATACTTGATTGTATACATATAAATCTCTTTAAATATATAGGGAATGATATAAAGTTTAAATATTTGAGAGTCTGAGATGGATGGATGGATGGATAGATAGATGGATAGATAGATAGATAGATAGATAGATAGATAGATAGATAGATAGATAGATAGATAGAGGGATGGATAGATGGAGGGATGGATAGAATGATGGATGATAGATAAATTAAAATAGATAGATAGATAGATAGATAGATAGATAGATAGATAGATAGATAGATGATAGATAGATAGATAGATAGATAGATAGATAGATAGATAGATGATAAGGTAAGTAGGTACATAGATAGACTCATATTTACACAGAGTTTATTATACACAATGTCTCATCCCAATTCAATTGAGGAATCTGAATATTTTATTTTCAAAATCTATGTCTGGTTTATCTACTAAAATCAAACCATTATTATTTCTTCACTTCCATGATGATAGCATTTCTACTGATCATAAATAAAACTACCTGTACTCAGGAGCTGGAGAGATGACTCAGAAGATAATAGAACTGACTCCTCTTCCAAAGGACCTGGGATCAGTTCTCAGCATCCACATGACAGCTCACAACTGGATGTAACTCCAAGATCTGATATACTCACATTGTCTTACATACAGGCAAAGCACAAAGGCCCATGAGATAAAAATAAATAAACTATTTTGAAAAATATCCAATATACACTATTTCCTGAAACAAGGATGGTTTGAACTCTAGGAATTATAACTCTTCATTTTAAAATAACATAATTCTTTTTAATTCTCATTATCAAGAACTGATGGTCTGAAATTTTGCCTTGACTTATGATTGCAGGGCAAAGAAGGAGGGCCATGTATCTAGTACAAATAACTTTATTATTCATATCACACTGGACAATATCAGATTTATGTTTTCATAAGTTGTTCTTGTTTTCCAAACCCACTGTGATTGTGGAGAAAACCAGGAAAGTGTTATATGACCACTGAATTTGCATCACAAATAGGAAAACAGAACTTAGAGAATGTGAAAATTTTACAGGGTCTTTAGTCAACTCATTCAACACTGATTTGGAAGGAAATTGGTTTTTTTTTAATATTAGTCACATAAAACATGTTTCTGCAAATTAGAAACAAACGGGGATTTGATTCTGTGTTTGGTAGCTGTTTTCTTTACACATATTCTCAAAAGCCACATAACAACATTGAGGTGAAAAGCACTTCACTCTTTTTCATGACCATTATTGTCTGCTTCTTTCCTGCAAAGGTTATTTGTATAGACTTTTAGCAAGTGGACCCACAGGGAAATTTAATAATTGGCAAAATATCTGTCTTTCATTTGCATATAGGAACATATTTCCTCTGTTTTTTTGTGAACTGTTGGTGTTGTTGACTTTTTGTATTATCTGTGAGAAACCAGAATATTCACTTTTTCTATGTTGTGTCAAAAAGTCCTTTCCTATACTTATTCCTAGACCACTAAGTTACCAAGTTACCAATATTTTCCAATTATTGACTTTCCTGATGAACAAAAGTAATTATAAGTTGAATCTGTGACTTCCCAATGTTCACAAACAAATTGTTAGAATTACATTCATTTGTAAAAAAGCATGTTAAATGTCAAATCAAGGAACATATGACAAGACAGCAAAAGAGCACATATAAGTAGAAAATAAACACAGACAAAAACCAACTGAGCTACAAGGGTGACTTCAGTCCTGGATGTGCATCATAAAATGGTAGTCATAGATGATATAAATGAAGACAAAATTTTCTGCAAGACAACTAGCATTCAATAAAAAAAAAAAAACTCTATGACATTGTTCCCATGTCTATATGCTTTTGAACCAAATGATATTTTTAGATGATATTTATCACTTTATATTGAACTTCTCTCAGAACCTGACAGTCAGGGGAAATCACAAAATGTGAGAGAGTGAATGTAACCAGCTACATAGTGTACAAGTGAAAGACAGTCTTAAGAACTAGTTTTAGATAGGCATACACTCACATATAGACCCAATGATATGCTCAGCCAGGCTAAAGAAGTCATGCAGAACAGTAGGTCTATCTTTTCTGACAAGGACTGAACATTTGGTTTTGAATCTTATGTATTCAGAGCTGAGCTGTTGCTAGTTCACTGGTTGTTTCTCTATGAGATATTTGGGACCATTTAAGTTTAAGAGATATGATCTTAATCTCAAATAATCAATTGACTAAATAGTTCTCTACTGTAAGGTGGTTATTGACGGATAATATCTGGAAACAGTGAGAATATGAATTCTGCAATTCACAGCCGTGGCCTTGAGTGCATAGCTCAGTGATAAGTTTGTTCCCCAAATCTAGACACAGATTCAGGTAAGCCTTTTTCACTTATATGCTTGCTCCCTCTATGAACAAAGACTGGCAGGTGCTGGAGTGAGTTGTGACTTATGCCTGGGATCTCAAAGCTCAATACAACTACTAGTATCTCCAAATATGCACGGAAAGTAATCAACTAAAGGTAATGTAGGCATGATGGTGACAATATACTCTTGACACAACATGTTTCAGCCCACATGCAGCAAAATAGATATGATAAGAATATTATAGGAATATAGTAATTTTTAATAGTATAGTCCATAATTTTGAGATTAGCCTTTGCAGCTTAAGAAAGAAATACACTTCTCTACTTTTCTTCATACTTTTATTTTTATGTTTCTATTGTCATTATTCTTTTGTTTTGCATTTAAATATATTTTCTTTTAATTCTTATTCTTTTTGTTGTTGTTGTTTTGTTTTGTTTTTCTATACAGGGTTTTTCTGTATAGTCCTGGCAATCCTGGAACTTACTCTGTAGACCACGCTGACCTGGAAATCAGAAATCTGCCTGCCTCTACTTCCAAAGTGCTGGGATTAAAAGCATGTGCCACCACTGCCCAGCCTTAATTCTTATTATATGTATATAATATATATGCTATATGCTTACAGTTTTGTAATTTTGGGTAAAAGGAGTTTTAATCTATCATTATTTCAATAATTTTCCTTCCTTTCATTCTTCTTGTTGCCTTTTTTTTCATTTTCCCTAGCCAAGTTTTTCTTTATTTATTCACTTTTTTACCTCCTCATGGGTTGTTATGTTACTACAGATTTTACTTCTCTTATTTTTGAGCTTCCAAGTTTATATAATTATCCCTATTTATTGTTGATTGTGTATTAACTGTCCTTAATTGGTTATTGTATTTCTAATGTTAATTTGAATTGATGGTGCAATTATCGTGATTTATTGGCCCTTCCTTAGTATAAAGCATGGTCCACCGATGAGAGAAGATCAGTAAGAATATCTCTATGTAGGAATATCTCCATGTTGAATATATCCATGTAGGAAGAGAAAAGACCTCTATCACCAGAGACTACAATATAAAAATATGAAATATATGAAAGAATAAAATAACATTACTTCATCAAGTCTTCATATTTCATTAATAACCAACTCCAAATATACTGAAGTACTTAAAGCATCAAGTTAGAGATTAAGAAATTGGTTTTTTAAGTGCTCGACTACCTCAAAGATGAATCTAGTATTAAAATGTATGAAAAAATGAATTCAATGCTTGGACAAGAAAAATTTAGCAAATAAATTGGGATTCTAAAAATAATGAACATTCTGACATGAAACACTCAATAATTTACATAAAAAGAAAAACTTAGTGGAAAGCATAACCAACAACCCCTGTCAGGACAGAAGACAGACCAATAAAGCATTGTTGGAGAACAGTAACATCCAAAGATAAAAAAGAAAAATATTGGTCACTGTGTTTTTCAAACTATTGGGGTCTTCTGTTTATATTATATTATTTAAAACACATTCAAAGCATACTTTCTCACAGCTGTGCCAGCACAATTTATTTTGAACAGAAAAGTAAGATCTTTTTTTTTGTCTCATGACTATTAATTTTTGAAGTTCTGAAGTGGAAGTGAATTGATTTTCATAAATAACTTTGTTACTTCCACAATAAAAATTAAGAAAGATAGAGAATGTCTTCTGTTTGTTTTCATTTATATAATTCATTAAACAAATGGCCAGAACTTTTAGGCAGTTGGGAGTCATGATTAAGAGATCAATATTAACTATTTTGGGCATATAACAGAGGATATACGTAGACAGACTTATGACAAAATGGCAAAATTATACCAAATAATTAAAAAAAATCAATAGAATAGGCATGCTATTGGCCATATTCGCTCCCTGCTAGGACAGAAAAGGGTCACGAGGTACTGTATCACCCTGAGATTTAGATCTCTGGGGGTGCAAACTGCCAGGGGTCTGCCTGCACCAAAGAACTGAGCACATAGGCAGTTTATCTGCCAGACCGCCGGGCATGAGGGCCTGTGTCCTGTCCAGAGAGCAGCAGAGGAAGAGATTCTCCACAGGCATATTTGCTCCCTGTCAGGACAGAAAAGGGTCACTAGGTACTGTGTCACCCTGAGATTTAGATCTCTGACAGTACAAACCGCCAGGGGTCTGCCTGCACTCAGGAACTGAGCACTTAGGCAGTTCATCTGCAAGCCGGTCAGTTGCCAGGACCTGTGTCCTACGTGAATGAACAGAGGGAGTGACCCCCACCACACCATCTTTGCTCCATAACAGAGCAGTCAGAGAACACCTAGTTCACCTTGCCAACCCAAGTATAACATTGCTTGAGGCAAGACTGAGCAGGGCTCCAAAGGCACAAAAGAAGAAGGCAGCATATCAGTAATCTGTTCCAGAGGAAACCCAGTCATCCATTGTTGCAGAAATAACCTTAAAGATCCAAAGTAGGTTGAAGCACCAGCCAGTGACAATAAGACCATCTAACACAAGGGAGAACTATATGGCTAAAAACGTAGGAACTATACTAACAGAAACCAAGGCATTATGGCAGCATCTGAACCCAATTCCCCAAAAATAGCAAGTCCTGGATACCCCAACACACCAGAAAAACAAGGGATGGATTTAAAAGCACTGGTAAGGATGATGTTAGAGGAACACATGAAGGACATAAATAAATCTCTTAAAGAAATTCAGGAGATAAATGATCAAAAGCTAGAAGCCCTTACAAGGGAAACACAAAGATCACTTAAAGAAATTCAGGAGAACATGGGTCAGAAATTAGTAACCAATAAGGAGGAAATGCAAAAATCATGTAAAAAAAAAAGTACAGGAGAAGTTGGATCAACAGGCAGAAGTCATGAAAGAGGAAACACAAAAATCGCTCAAAGAATTAGAGGAAAACACAAACAAGCAAATGACGGAACTGAGCAAAACCTTCCAGGATCTAAAAACAGAAGTAGAAACAACTAAGAAAGCACAAAGGGAGACAACTTTCAAGATAGAAAACCTTGGGAAGAAATCAGGGACCATAGATGCAAATATCAACAACAGAATACAAGAGATAGAAGAAAGAATCTCAGATGCCAAAGATATCATAGAAACCATGGACTCAACAGTCAATACAAAATGCAAAAAGCTTGTAACCCAAAGCATCCAGGAAATCCAGGACACAATGAAAAAACCAAATCTAAGGATTATAGGCATTGATGAGAGTGAAGTTTTACAACTTAAAGGGCTAGCAAATATCTTCAACAAAATTATGGAAGAAAACTTCACTAACCTAAAGAGAGAGATGCCCATGAATATACAAGAAGCCTACAGAACTCCAAATAGACTGGACCAGAACAGAAATATCTCCCCCATCATATAATATTCAAAACCCCAAATGTACTAAACAAAGAAAGAATACTTAGGGCAGTAAGAGAAAAAGGGTAAGCAACATATAAAGGAAGACCTATCAGAATATCACCAGACTTCTCACCAGAGACCATGAAAGCTAGAAGATCCTGGGCAGAGCTGATGCAGACTCTAAGAGAACACAAATGCCAGCCAAGACTACTATACCCAGCGAAACTCTCAATCACTATAGATGAAGAGACCAAGATATTCCATGACAAAAGCAAATTTACACAATATCTTTCCACAAACTCAGCCCTACAAAGGATAATAGGGGGGAAACACCATTACAATCAAGGAAACTATAGTCTGGAAAAAGCAGAATATTAAGCTTCTTTCATCAAACCCAAAAGAAGATAACCACTCAAGTATAAAATTAAAATAAAAAATGATAGGAAGAAATAACCACTACCTCTTAATATCTCTTAACATCAATGGACTTAATTCCCCAATAAAAAGACATAGACTAACAGACTGGTTACATAAAAAGGACCCTACATTTTGTTGCATACAGGAAACACACCTCAGTGTCAAAGACAAAAACTACCTTAGAGTAAAAGGCTGGAAGACAATTCTACAAGTAAATGGTCCCAGGAAACAAGCCGGAGTTGCCATTCTAATATCAGATAAAATTGACTTTCAACCTAATGTCATCAAAAGAGACATGGACGGTCACTTCTTGCTGGTCAAAGGAAAAATCCAACAAGAAGAACTCTCACTCCTGAACATTTATGCTCCAAATACAAAGGTGCCCTCATTCATAAAAGAAACTTTACTAAAGCTCAAAGCACACATTGCACCTAACACAATAATTGTGGGTGACTTCAACACTTCACTCTCACCAATGGACCGATCAGGAAAACAGAAACTAAACAGGCAGACAGTGAAACTAATTGAAGCTTTGGAGCAATTGGATTTAACAGATATATATAGAACTTTTCATCCCAAAGCAAAAGAATATACCTTTTTCTCAGCACCTCATGGTACCTTCTCCAAAATCGTTCATATAGTTGGTCACAAGATGGACCTCAACAAATATAAGAAGATTGAAATAATCCCATGCCTCCTATCAGATCACTATGGAGTAAAAGTGGTCTTTAATAACAGTAAAAACAACAGAAAGCCCACATACACATGGAAACTGAACAATACTCTATTCAATGATACCTTGGTCAAGGAAGAAATCAAGAAAGAAATCAATGATTTTTTTAGAATTTAACGAAAATGAAGGCACAACATACACAAATTTATGGGACACAATGAAAGCAGTGCTAAGAGGAAAACTCATAGCTTTGAATGCCTCCAAAAAGAAATTCAAGAGAGCATACACTAGAAGATTAAGAGAACAACTGAACGCCCTGGAATAAAAAGAAGCTAATTCACCCAGGACAGGAAGAAGACAGGAAATCATCAAACTCAGGGCTGAAATCAATCAAGTAGAAACCAAGAGAACCATACAAAGAATCAACAAAAACAAAAGCTGGTTCTTTGAAGAAATCAACAAGATAGATAAACCCTTAGCCAGACTAACCAAATGGCACAGAGAAAGTATAAAAATTAACAAAATTAGAAATGAAAAGGGAGTTCCTCATATTACAACAGAAATGGAGGAAATTCAAAAAATCATCAGATCCTACCACAAAAGCCTGTACTCAACACAGCTGGAGAATTTGGAGGAAATGGACATTTTCTTAGGCAGATAGCAAATACCAAAATTAAACCAGGATCAAATAGACCATCTAAACAGACCCATAACACCCAAAGAAACAGAAGGGGGGGCATAGATAGCCTTCTGACCAATAAAAGCACAGGACAAGATGGTTTCAGTGCAGAATTCTATCAGACCTTCAAAGAAGACTTAACACCAATACTCTTCAAACTATTCCACCAAATAGAAATAGAAGGAACACTACCCAACTCCTTCAACAAAGCCACTATTACGTTGATACCAAAACCACACAAAGATCCAACTAAGAAAGAGAATTTAAGGCCAATTTCCCTTATGAATATTGATGCAAAAATACTCAATAAAATTCTTGCCCATCAAATCCAAGAAAACATCAAAATGATCATCCACCATGATCATTAGGCTTCATCCCAGGGATGCGGGGAGGGTTCAATATAAGGAAATCCATCAATGCTATCCACTACATGAACAAACTCAAAGAAAAAAAAAACATATGATCATTTCATTAGATGCTGAAAAAGCATTTGACAAAATTCAGCATCCTTTCATGCTAAAAGTCTTAGAAAGGACATGAATTCAAGGCCCATATCTAAACATAGTAAAAGCAATATACAGCAAACCGGTAGCCAACATCAAACTAAATGGAGAGAAACTTGAAGCAATCGCAATAAAATCAGGGACTAGACAAGGCTGCCCCCTCTCTCCATATCTCTTCAATATAGTTCTTGAAGTCCTAGCTAGAGCAATTAGACAACATAAGGAGGTCAAAGGGATATAAATTGGGAAGAAAGAAGTCAAACTATCACTATTTGAAGATGATATGGTAGTATACTTAAGTGACCCCAAAAACTCTACTAGAGAACTCCTACAGCTGATAAACAACGTCAGCAAATTGGCTGGCTACAAAATCAACTCAAGCAAATCAGTAGCTTTTATATACTCAAAGGATAAGCAGACTGAGAAAGAAATTTGTGAAATGACACCCTTCACAATAGCAACAAACAGCATAAAATATCTTGGGGTGACTCTAACCAAACAAGTAAAAGACCTATATGACAAGAACTTCAGATCTCTGAAGAAGGAGATCGAAGAAGATCTCAGAAAATGGAAAAACCTTCCACGCTCGTGGATTGGCAGGATTAATATAGTTAAAATGGCCATCTTGTCAAAGGAAATCTACAGATTCAATGCTATCCCTATAAAAATCCTAACCCAGTTCTTCATAGAGCTAAAAAGAGCAATTTTTAAATTCATCTGGAATTAAAAAAAAAAAAAAACCCAAGATAGCTTAAACTATTCTCAACAGTAAAAGAACTTCAGGGTGATTCAGTATCCCAGACCTTAATCTTTACTACAGAGCAATAGTGATAAAAACTGCCTGGGATTGGTACAATGTCAGGCAAGATGATCAATGGAATAGGATTGAAGATCCAGAAATGAACCAACACACCTATGGTCACTTGATCTTCGACAAAGGAGCAGAAAGCATCCAGTGAAAAAAAGATAGTCTTTTCAACAAATGGTGCTGGTTCAATTAAAGGTCAGCATGCAGAAGATTATGAATTGATCCTTTCTTATTTCCTTGTACTAACCTCAACTCCAAATGGATCAAGGACCTCCACATAAAACCTGACACACTGAAACTAATAGAAAAGAAACTGGGGAAGACCATTGAGGACATGGGCACAGGGGAAAAGTTCCTGAACAGAATACCAATAGCTTATGCTCTAAGATCAAGAATTGACAAATGGGCCCTCATAAAACTTCAAAGTTTCTGTAAGGCAAAGGACACAGTCAAAAGGACAAAATGTCAATCAACAGATTGGGAAACAATCTTCACCAACCCTAAATCCGACAGAGAGATAATACCTAATATATACAAAGAACTCAAGAAGGTAGAACCCAGAGAACCAAATAACCCTATTAAAAAGTAGAGCACTGAGCTAAACAAAGAATCTTTACATGAAGAACTTCAGAGGGCTGAGAAACACATTAAGAAATTTTCAACATCATTAATCATTAGGGAAATGCAAATAAAAAAAAACCCTGAGATTTCACCTCATACCAGTCAGAATGGCTAAGGTCAAAAACTCAGGAGATGGCAGGTGTTGGCGAGGATGTGGAGAAAGAGGAATACTCCTCCACTGCTGGTGGGATTGCAAGATGGTGCAATCACTTTGGAAATCAGTCTGGCAGTCCCTCAGAAAACTGGGCATGACACTTCCTGAGGACCCTGCTATAACACTCCTGGGCATATACCCAGGGGATTCTTCAGCATGCAATAAGGACACATGCTCCACTATGTTCATAGCAGCCCTATTTGCAGTAGCCAGAAGCTGGAAAGAACCCAGGTGTCCCTCAACGAAGGAATAGATAAAAAATATATGGTATATTTACACAATGGAGTACTATTCAGCCATTAGGAACAATGAATTCATGACATTCTTAGACCAATGGATGGAGCTGGAGAACATCATACTAAGTGAGGTAACACAGTCTCAAAAGATCAATCATGGTATGCTCTCACTGATAAGTAGATATTAGCCTAGAAACTTTGAATACCCAAGACATAATCCACATATTAAATGAGGTCCAAAAAGAATGGAGGAGTGGCCCCTGGTTCTGGAAAGACTCAGTGCAAGAGTATAGAGGAATACCAGAACAGGGAAATGGTAAGGGGTAAATGGAGGAACAGGGATAGGGAAGAGGGCTTATGGGACTTGCGGGGAGTGGGGACCCAGAAAAGGGGAAATCATTTGAAATATAAATAAAAACTATATCAAGAAAGAAAAAAATTAAAAAAAAAGAATAGGCATGCTATAATCAAAGGCTTGTACAATACCAAATAGATGTAATCATGAATGAACTTCATGTCATTTCAAAACTAACAGAAAAGAAGAGATAAAGAAAACTGGATGAGAGAAGCCTCTAGTGACTAGTTAAAGGGAACCATGAGAACAACACCAAATTTCTTAGTAGCTCACATAATGTTAAAGGGAGGTAACATAAATTATTTCAAAGACACACATAAAATAAACAACATATAACTAAAATTGCTGTATCTGTCATAGTTAGCACTTGTATAAGACAAGTAATTTGTGACAGGCAAACCAGTGCTGCAGAATATAAATGAAGGAATATTAGATAAGAGAGATGAGAAAGTTATATACAATCATGAGTACCAGAAAAATATGTACTTCACTGGAAGAATAGAAAGGTAAATAAGAATTAGGGGAAATACATTTTTGAATAGAAAATTTATTATATAACCAATTAGGAAATACTTTTAGCTGCTTCGGGATCTGAACAGCCTGGTCCACAGCACTCGGTCTCCAGGAAGTGCAAGAGGCCTGGTGTGCACCCGGAGGCAGACTGGGAGTGGACAGCTTGCTTTGGCAGCACTGAGCTTAGGTTCCAGTCCTGAGGCCTCTGGTGGGAGCCTTCAGATCTCGCTTCGGGATCTAGAACAGCCTGGGCTTCAACACCATATCTCCAGGTCCTGCAAGAGGCCAGAGGGGCACCCTGGAGGCCGGCTGGGAGGAGTCAGTGTGCTCTTGTGAGTCCAGCAGGGCCCTGCAGGAGCCTTCAGGTGTTTGCTTCAGGATCTGAACAGCCTGGGCCACAGCACCCTATCTCCAGGCAGTGCAGGAGGTCAGCTGTGCACCAGAGGCCACCTGGGAAGAGGCAGCTTGCACTGGTGAGTCCAGTATTCACAAGACCAACTAACACCAGTGAGAACTAGATGGCAAAAGGCAAATGCAGGAACGTCACTAACAGAAATCAAGGCTATATGGCAGCATCTGAACCCAATTCTCCTTTAATAGCATGTCCTGGATACCTCATCACACTAGAAAAACAAGGTTTGGATTTAAAATCACTGGTCATGATGCTGGTAGAAGAACGCATGAAGGACATACTTAAAGAAATTCAGGGGGAAATGGATCAAAAGTTAGAAGCCCTTACAAGGGAAACACAAAAATCATTGAAAGAAATTAAGGAGAATACAAAAGCCAATAAGGAGGAAACACAAAAATCACTTCAAGAAATACAGGAGAACTTTGGTCAACAGCCTGAGGTCATGAAAGAGGAAACACAAATATCTCTTAAAGAATTACAGGAAAGCACAAACAAGCAAGTGAAGGAGCTAAGCAAAACGATCCAGGATCTAAAATCAGAAGTAGAAACAACTAAGAAAACTCAAAGGGAGACAACTTTGGATTTAGAAAACCTTGGGAAGAAATCAGGGGACATAGATGCAAATATCAACAACAGAATACAAGAGATAGAAGAAAGAATCTCAGATGCTGAAGATACCATAGAAACCATGGACTCAACAGTTAAAGAAAATGCAAACTGCAAAAAGCTTGTAACCTAAAACATCCAGGAAATCCAGGACATAATGAGAAGACCAAACCTCAGGATTATAGGCATAGATGAGAGTGAAGATTTACAACTTAAAGGGCCAGCAAATATCTTCAATAAAATTATGGAAGAAAACTTCCCTAACCTAAGGAGAGAGATGCCCATGGATATACAAGAAGCCTATAGAACTCCAGACTGTACCAGAACAGAAATACCTCCCGTCACATAATAATCAAAACCCCAAATGTACTAAACAAAGAAAGAATATTAAAGGCAGCAAGAGAAAAAGGCCAAGTAACATATAAAGAAAGACTTATCAGAATCACAGTAGATATTTCACCTAAGACTATGAAAGCAAGAAGATCCAGGGCAGATCTCATGCAGACTCTAAGAGAACACAAATGCCAGACAAAACTACTATACCAGCAAAACTCTCAATCACCATAGATGGAGAAACTAAGATATTCCATGACAAAACCAAGTTTACCCAATATCTTTCCACAAACCCAGCCCTACAAAGGATAATAGGAGGAAAATATCAATACAAGGAGGGAAACTTCACCTTGGAAAAAGCAAGATAGTGACTTTCTTTCATCAAACCCAAAAGAAGATAACCAATCAAACATAAAAAATAACATCAAAAATGACAAGAAGTAATAATCACTATTCCTTAATATCTCTTAACATCAATGGGCTCAATGCCCCAATGAAAAGACACAGACTAACCGACTGGATACGTAAACAGGACCCTACATTTTGCTCTATATAGGAAACACACCTCCGGGTCAAAGACAAACACTACCTTAGAGTAAAAGGCTGGAAGAGAATTTTACAAGCAAATGGTCTCAGGAAACAAGCTGGAGTAGCCATTCTAATATCAGATAAAATTGACTTTCAACCCACAGTCATCAAAAGAGACTCTGAGGGGCACTTCTTTCTGTTCAAAGGAAAAATACACCAAGAATTCTCAATCCTGAACATCTATGCTCCAAATGCAAGGGTACCCTCATTCATAAAAGAAACTTTACTAAAGCTCAAAGCACACATTGCACCTAACACAATAATTGTGGGTGACTTCAACTCTGCACTTTCCTCAATGTACCAATCAGGAAAACAGAAACTGAAAGGTTGGCAACAGCCATCTTTGTTCCTAGTTGGACGGGACAGGCGACCCCAGGTACTGAGATATACCGAGTCTAGGATCTCTGGGGACCCAGACCTCTGAGATGCAGTCTGCTGCCTGCACCTAGGACCTGAAGAGATCAATGGTTTGTCTGTGTGCCAGGCAGGCATGGGTCCTGTGCCCTGCGGGGTGGTCGGCAGCCACCAACTTCACTCCCAGTCTGATAGGACTGGCAACCCCAAGGTACCAAGATATCCTGAGACTAAGATTTCTGGGGATGCAGACTTCTGAGCTGCAGGCTGCCACCTGCACCTAGAACCTGGGCAGATCAGCAGTTCATCTGTGTGCCAGCCAGGTATGGGTTCTGTGCCCTGAGGGGTGCCTGCGAGATCACCACTGCCATCTTTGGTCCACAACATAGCAGACATGCAGCACCAGGTTCACTTCACACAGACAATGAAGTATAACATTGCTTGGAGAAGAACACACCAGAGCTCTAACAGCACCCAAGAGAAGGGCAGCATATCAGCAATCTGTGCCAGGGGAAACCCAGGCATCCAGTGGTTCAGAAATAGCCTTACAGGCTAACAGGATGTGAAAGCACCAGCCAGTGACAACAGGATCAACTAAAACCAGAGATAACCAGATGGCAAAACTTAGGAACTTCGCCAACAGAAATCAAGGCAATATGGCAGCATCTAAACCCAATTTTCCAACAACAGCAAGTCCTGGATACCCCAACACACCAGAAAAACAAGATTTGGATTAAAAATCACTGGATCTATGTCCCTGATTTCTTCCCAAGGTTTTCTATCTCTAAAGTCTCCCTTTGAGTTTTCTTAGTTGTTTCTACTTCTGATTTTAGATCCTGGATGTTTTTGCTTAGCTCCTTCACTTGCTTGTTTTTGTTTTCCTGTAATTCTTTAAGATTTTTGTGTTTCCTCTTTCATAATCTCTGCCTGTTGACCAAAGTTCTCCTGTAGTCAGGATTATAGATATAAGCATTACCAATAGAATATGAGAGATAGAAGAAAGAATCTCAGGTGCATAAAACACCATAGAAGAGACAGATACAATACTTAAAGAAAATTCAAAACATTAAAAAAAACTCCTAGTCCAAAACACCCAGAAAATCCAGTACACAATGAAAAGACAAATCCTAACATTAATATGAATAGAACAGAGCAAAGATTCTGCTTTAGTCAGTGTTTCTATTCTTGCACAAAACATCACGTCCAAGGAGCAAGTTGGGCAGGAAAGGGTTTATTGAGCTTACAGTTTCAAATTGCTGTTTATCACCAAAGGATGTCAGGACTGAACCTCAAGCAAGTCAGTAAGCAGGAGCTGATGGAGAAGCCATGGAGAGATTTTTCTTACTGGCTTCCTTCCTCTGGCTTTCTCAGCCTGCCCACGAATGGAATCCAAGAATACCAGCCCAGAAATGGTATAACCCACAAGGAAGGGGTCCTCCCCCCTTGCTCACTAAGTGAGAAAATGCCCCACAGCTGCATCTCATGGAGGCACTTCCTCTACTGAAGTTGGCACACAGAACCAGCCAGTACATATCCACAGTTCAAAGAGCCAGAAAACATCTTCAACAAGATCATAGAAGAAAACTTCCTCAACCGAACAACAGAGATAACCATAAATTTACAAGTAGTCTTTAGAAAACCAAATAAATGGGACCAGAAAAGAAAATCCTCCTGTCACATAATAATTAAAACTCTAAATGCACAGAAAAAAAGAAAGAATATTAATAGCATCAAGGCAAAAAAAAAAAAAACAAAAAAACAAATAACTTATAAAGACAGACCTGTCTGAATTACACCAGACTTCTCAACAGAGACACTAAAAGGCAGAAGAGTCTGGTCAGCGGTCCTGCAGACTCTAAAAGAGCATAAAAGCCAGGCCACTCTACTATACTTAGCAAAACTCACAATCATCATATATGAAGAAAGCAAAATATTTCAGGATAAAACCAAATTCAAACACTATCTACCAATATAGCCCTACAGAGGATTCTAGATGGAAAACTCTAACCCAAGGAGGGTACCTACACCAAAGAAAAGACAAGATATTAACTATCTTACAAAAAAAGCTAAAAGGAAAGAGCCACATGCATATAATGTCATCTACAAAAACAGGCATAACAGGAACTAAAAATCATCTGTCTTTAATATCTGTCAATATTAATGGACTCAAATTACCTATAGAAAGAAATAAGCTAACAGACTTGATATGCAAACAGCATCCTGCATTTTGGCATTTTGCTGCATACCTCAATAACAAAGACAGACACTACCTCAGAGTAAAACACTGGAAAAATGTTTCCCAAGCAAATGATCCCATAAAACACCTGGAGTTGCCATTCTCATGTCTATTAAAATAGACTTTCAACCAAAAAGTTATCAGGTGAGATGGGAAAGGACACTTCATATTCATCAAAGAAAAATGCACCAAGAGACAATATCGAATGTGAATATTTATGCCACAAATGAAAGAGCACCTTTCATAAAAGAACCTTTCTTTTTTTTTTTTGTTTTGTTTTTTTGTGGGTCCTTCCTTTTCTTATTCTTTAATTTATTTTATTTATTCGATATAATTTTTTATTTACATTTCAAATGATTTCCCCTTTTCTAGCCCCCCACTCCCCGAAAGTCCCATAAGCCCCTTTCTCTTCCCCTGTCCTCCCTCCCACCCCTTCCCACTTCCCCGTTCTGGTTTTGCCAAATACTGCTTCACTGAATCTTTCCAGAACAAGGGGCCACTCCTCCTTTCTTCTTGTACCTCATTTGATGTGTGGGTTATGTTTTGGGTATTCCAGTTTTCTAGGTTAATATCCACTTATTAGTGAGTGCATACCATGATTCACCTTTTGAGTCTGGGTTACCTCACTTAGTATGATGTTCTCTAGCTCCATCCATTTGCCTAAGAATTTCATGAATTCATTGTTTCTAATGGCTGAATAGTACTCCATTGTGTATATATACCACATTTTTTGCATCCACTCTTCTGTTGAAGGATACCTGGGTTCTTTCCAGCATCTGGCAATTATAAATAGGGCTGCTATGAACATAGTAGAGCATGTATCCTTATTACATGGTGGGGAATCCTCTGGGTATATGCCCAGGAGTGGTATAGCAGGATCTTCTGGAAGTGAGATGCCCAGTTTTCGGAGGAACCGCCAGACTGATTTCCAGAGTGGTTGTACCAATTTGCAACCCCACCAGCAGTGGAGGAGTGTTCCTCTTTCTCCACACCCTCTCCAACACCTGCTATCTCCTGAATTTTTAATCTTAGCCATTCTGACTGGTGTAAGGTGAAATCTCAGGGTTGTTTTGATTTGCATTTCCCTAATGACTAATGAAGTTGAGCATTTTTTAAGATGCTTCTGTGCCATCCGAAGTTCTTCAGGTGAGAATTCTTTGTTTAACTCTGTACCCCATTTTTTTTTAATTTGCCTTTCTTTTATTTTTTTCCCAGTGAGTCATTTCAAGAACAATCAGAAGGGGATTCTGTATTAAAAGAGTCCATCGAGGTCATCCAATGACATACAATCTGCAAGGAGCTGAGATGATTAGAGTGAGAAATCCCTGCTTGTTGTGCTTTACCATGATCTCCATGGAAACAGAGAAGCAGGAGTGAGTGAGCCCTGTTCATTTCAGTAGCATGCAAAGCTGTACCCCATTTTTAATAGGGTTGTTTGATTTTCTGGAGTCTAACTTCTTGAGTTCTTTATATATATTCGATATTAGCCCTCTATCTGATGTAGGATTGGTGAAGATCGTTTCCCAATTTGTTGGTTGCCGATTTGTCCTCTTGATGGTGTCCTTTGCCTTACAGAAACTTTGTAATTTTATGAGGTCCCATTTGTCAATTCTTGATCTTAGAGCATATGCTATTGGTGTTCTGTTCATAAACTTTCTCCCTGTACCGATGTCCTCAAGGGTCTTCCCCAGTTTCTTTTCTATTAGCTTCAGAGTGTCTGGCTTTATGTGGAGGTCCTTGATCCATTAAACATACACAATAATAGTGGGAAATATCAATACCCCACTATCACTAATAGACAGGTCACTGAAATAGAAACTAAACAGAGACACAGTAAAATTAACAAAAGTTGTGAAGAAAAAGGAAGCATCTTAAACAAATGGTGCTGGTCTAACTGACTGTTAGTATGTAGAAACATGAAAATAGACTAATATTTGTCACCTTACACAAAGCTCAAGTCCAAGTGTATCAAGAAGCTCAACATAAAACCAGATACAATGAATATAATAGAACAGAAAATGGGAAGGAGCCTTGATCTCATTGGCACAGGCAGTTTCCTAAACAGAATTCCAATACCTCATGCTCTACGATCAAGTATTGATAAATAGAATCTCTTGAAACTGGAAAGCTTCTTTAAGGCATAGGACATAGTAATAGGACAAACTGGCAACCTATAGATTGGGAAGAAAAAGTCTTCATCAACTCCACATCCAGTATTGGTCCAATATCCAAAATATATAAAGAAATCAAGAAGCTAACCACCGAAAAACCAAATGACCAAATCAAAAAAAAAAAAAAAAAAAAAAAAAAAAAAAAAAAAAAAGGGCTTGGGTATATAACTAAACAGAGAATTCACAACAGAGGAATCACAAATGGCTGAGAAACACTGAAGAAATGTCGTTAGTGATCAGGAAAATACAAATCAAAATTACCCTGATAGTCTACTTTATACCAATGAGAATAGCTAAGATCAAAACCTAAGGTGACAGCACATGTTGGCAAGGAAGTGGATAAAGAAGAACACTCCACTATTGCTGGTGGGATTGCAAACAGGTATCAATCTGGAGATTCCTCAGAATGTTGGAAATAAATCTACCTGAAGACCCAGCTATACCACTCTCAGGCACATATGTAAAAGATGCCCACCATGCCACAGGGGTACCTATTCCACTATGTTCATATTGACCTTGTTTGTGCTAGCCAGAAGCTAGAAACAACTCAGATGTCCCAGGGCCTGACACTGTTACTGAGGCTATGGTCTGCTCACAAAAAGAGGCCTATCATGACTTCCCTCTAAAAGACCCAGCAAGAAGCTGAAAGAGTCAGAAGCAGATATTTTCACCCAACCAATGCACAGAAGCTTCTGACTCTGTGGTTGAATTAGGGAAAAGCTGGAACAAGCAGAGGAGGAAGGTGAGCCTGTAAGAGGACCAGCAGTCTTAACTAACCTGGAATCTTGAGATCTCTTAGACACTGGGAAACCAACCAGGCAACCAACACCAACTGATATGAGGCCCCAAATACATATAAGGCAGAGGACGGCCAAGTCTGGAATCAGTCAGAGAAGACTGACTGGAAGCCCTAGGGATTGGGGAGGTCAGATAAGACAAGGGTGTGGGATTTGGGGACATCCTTACAGAAATGGTGGGAGGAGGTATGGGCTGTGGAACAGTTAGAGGGTAGACCATGTTGTGGAGAAAAGATAGAATAAAATTTAAAAAATAAAAATTTCCTGATGTAGTACAATTCTGTGTGCACAATAATTTAACACATAATTACAATGCAACTCTTTTCAAAGTACATGTAACCTCTTCTATGAATTATTCCATAGATAAACTGCATGTGTTATCTTTGGGGAACATTTATTCTGCACTCAGTCTTTCAGATTGAATGTAGTTCACAAAGACTCTGGCCCATTTAGGCAGGGGGTGGGCCAAGACAAGTGTTTCCTGGCCCTATAGATAGATAGCAGAGAAGTTGCTAGGTTATTAACCACCTCCACTTCCAGTCTTCTGATAGAAAAATAAGTTGTACATCTCTTCCATTAAAGAGAAAACCTTGAATGTTTAACATTCTAGGTTTCCTGAGTTATTATTGGTGAACACAAGGACCTCTGTGCTCTATCACCCAAAGACAAATATCTCTGTAACATACGAGTTCTATTTCTTTTGTGTGTTTGATCCATAATGGGATTAAAGTAGTTCTGTATTTATTATTCTGCTGAACCTCTCTGTTGTCTTCTATGATTACTGCATTCATTTCCATTCTGCCAAAATTAACAAATTTAAATTCCTAACAAGTATGAAATAGCAACATTCAGTGCCTAAGTTCAAACTTTATTTTTATGTATAGTAATGAGAACATCTATAAGAATATGGTACAGCTAGTCACCTCTCTCAAGATTATTTTAACAATCACAGTTCTGATAGTGTTACATTTTAACTTATGGTAAGTAAATATTGTGTATATAAAATGAGCAGTTATTGTAAATTATGAAATAGATAGCTCATAAAAGGCATAGTGTGCAAAATGTTTTTCTAAAAATAGATTTCTTTTTGTGCAATATGCTTTGAGTAGTGTTTCCTTCCCCAATGCCTCCCAGATATTGCCCACATTACCTCCCATCAGAAATCCAATCCTTTTTTTCCTTTTCAATGTCATTATAAAACAATAGGAACTGAAATATAAATGATGTAATATAAATAAAATAAGATGAAACAAAACCCAATGAAATGAACGTATATATGACAAAACAAGCAAACTAGAAGAAAAAATTAAAAACCACAGGAAACACATAGATACACAAACACAGACACACACACACAGAGTCAACATAGTGATCCCTCAAAAACACACAAAATCAAAATTGATAATAAGGAAGCAAAAGATATTTTGACTGTAGGATTATATTTTCTAAAACCTCCTTCAATGAGTATAATTAAACCTCCCTTCTCGTCATCAGCCACCAAAGGTAGAGGAGAGAAAAGTTTAAGAGGAGAAATATGGATATGGACCTGTTTGGGAATAGTTCTTTGGGGTGAATGCAGTCTATTTTGATAGGATATCAGCAGTTCGGTTCACATGAATCAGCAGCAGTAGCTCAATCCACTTGCAAACACCATTCACAAATAACCAAAGGCAGTTTATATCAAAATGCATCCTAAGTCTCTGTCAATTAACCTGATTCCATGGAAGCTGTAAGAAGCCGACAGAACACCACTGTTTTTTTTTTTTTTTTTTTTTTTTTTTTTTTTTTGGTGAATTTCTCTTTGAAGTCATGCCAAAGATTGTCAGCAAAGAATGGCAAGGTGAATAAATGCCAGAGAGTATCAGCAAAGTCCAACAAACTCCAGCAAAGAGTGGCAAAGCAAATATATACCACACAGATTGGCCACTGTCTATTGGGTTATATTTGCAAACATCACATGATCTCTCAAGTGTCAACTCAAGCAAAACATCACATGTCCTTTTCCCAAGCAGCTTCCAGGAAAACTGTTCTCAGCAAATCATCCTGTCATTTGTCTGCTTTAGCAAAAACATCCTCTCATAAGAAAGTTTTTAGAAAAATATTACATGACACAATTGAGTTTCTGAACGGAACCAAAAATTTCCACTTCAGCAGACTAATATTTTAAGAACAGAAGAGTAGTCTTTTCTAGGAAATTAAACTATATGGGTTAAACAAGATCAAGTGGTCAGGCTTGAAATTATATGAATATAAGCAGAATTATATGTACTGAGCAAGTTGTTATCATATATTTAGGAATATATGGACATATCTGCTTATAAAAGTATATATGTATATAAAAATAATTAAAGTAATAAGTCCATGAATTTGAAACTAGGAGTGCATGTGAAAAGACAGGAAAGGGAAAAGCAAAATTATGAAATATTATCTTGATTTCTAAATATGAAAAAAATATTTTTAAAGAAGTGATAACAAAGAGTTCTAATGAATGTTTTGTGTTTTCTAGTAAAAACTAAACTTCCCCTGATATTTAATTAAGAAACCCTCACCTCCCAAATTTTACTGAGTGCTGCAGTGTTAGTGATCCTTCTTTTTAATTACATTGCAGTAATTATTGCTTAGTAAAAAAAATATGAAAACTAGTTTTAAAATGATTTTCTTCGTAATACGTAAACTTACACCAAGCATTTGATGCTTAATATGTATGTCCACATGCACTTCTAGGATATAAAAGTGTTAAGAAGAATTAAGTCATGATGATGAAGACTGACTCTGTGACCAGGTAAACAAAATCTGGTTATTGAACTTCTGCAGCTTAGTTTCACTTAAAACATTGATAACAACAGATGATGTACTGTCAGGCCCATGGCTACAAGAAGGATAGGGTTGTATGTCTTTCTATCATGATACAATGTGGAGGATGAGCATTCCTCTGGAACGGGTACCATAACCCTGAGACTGGTTGCAGTTTCCAAATATAATCTAAAACTAATGAATGAGTAGATATATTATCTGCCTGAAAAAAAAAAAACACAGGTCTTAATAAAAATGATTATTTATTTTAATTTATTTTCTTGTTACTTCATTTTATTTTTAATATGTGTGTGAGTGTGTATGTATGTGTGTGTATTTGTTGCATTTCTCATGGTGTGTGTACGCTAAGCCAGCCTGCAAGAACATAAGAGCTGACCAGAACCGTACCAGCTTCAGGATTGAGCTAGCTAGGGTAGTTCTTGAGAGCTTGTGCTGGTGGTGTTGGGGAGGGCAAGCCTTTGGGTGCACCAACTCAGTTTGTCTCTAGGCTTAGATCCAGGGCTTTGAGCTTACTCATTCCAAAATCTCCCTCATATATCAACTCCTGTAACAAGTGAAATGGCCAGTTTTGCAGAATTAAAGCTGTAGGATTTCTATGACATAACACAACAAAAGGTACCCAAAAGGTGACCTGGTGAGGATCCAGTATTGATAGTTTAGTAGAAGCTAGAGGCCTCAAATAAAACAAATGATTCATTGAAATACAGATTTCTAAGGAAAGATATTTGGACAAAATGGTATAATGTGACATATACTGTGATACTGTAATACTTTACGGCTTCCATGAACTGTGTATTCTATGCTTTCTTTTCTTTCCTTTCTTTTCTTTTTGTTTTTTTCTAATTTCCTTTGAGGATGGAAAATTGCAAGAAAAGAGGGCATATATGAATGAGCAGGTAGATGAATGGGATTGGGATGCATGAATCTCACAATTAACCAACAAAAAGTTAAAATTATATTATGAAATCCCCGAATACATGACTGTAACACCTTAAGTGTAATATTTTGGAAGCAAGAAGCTGTGCCATGTCTCCTTAGAACTGTAGATAAAGATGATTGTGAGATACCTTGTGGGTTCGGGAAACTGAACTTCAGTCCTCTGCAAGGCCAACAAATACTATCACTCAGTCAGCAATCTTATTGTATTTGTGTGAATATGTTCCTTTTAACCAAATCTTGGTTAAAATCCATTTACTAATAATTATATGCTGTACTAAACTAGGTCCATAATTGTTTTTAAAAGTTTTTTATTGATTTTAGAGTCACTTTTTTATATTTTTAAGATTTCAAGATAATTACATACTTTATCTCTTCTCTTCCTCCTTCTAAACCATTCCATATAACATTTCTTATTTCAATTTCATGACCTCCTATTCATATTCATTGCTATTATGATTGCTTCCATATATGCATAAACATAACTATATAAATATAATGTATAAGATTACTTGTATATATGTTTTCAGGTTTGAATATTTAGCACTGCATGACAATTCATTTGTTGTCTAAAATTTTTTTTTCTTTAATTTCCTGTATTTTTTGTGTAGGGTTGAGGGCTCATGAACTTTTTTGATCCACATTGGTATGTAAACAGATGTCATCCTTGTTCAGATTATATTGAACATCCACTTCTTTTATTGCGTCATCTGACATTAGGAGACAGAATATCCCAGTAAATTTCCTGTTTATCCAGCTCTTCCATTCTTCTGTTCCCTCTTCTAAAATGTTCCCTGATCCTTAGATACTGTAGTATTTTGAAAATATGTGCATTGGGACTACACAATATTACATTTTGATTGATTTTGAGTTTATTTAACTGTTTCCATCTTTTGTATCTGGACATTCTCTTGATAAGAAGTTAGGATTAATCTGATCTACAAATACAAGAACAAATATTTAGATTATTGTTAAGAATTATGTTGTTTTAGGAAACTGGCAGTTTTAGATTTGCCTCTAAGATCCATGACATTACTAGCCCTGGGTAATTGGCAAGATTTCCAGTAAAAATAATTGTTCCCCTTTTGCTAAGCAGTAATTAAGTATAATTAGAGATCCTTTGGTTACTGATGAGATGCAGAAGCCACTGCTATACTCTTAGGGTTATCAAGCTATGCTGCTTATTGCAAAAGGACCATGTTGGTTACTTCCTGTCTTAGTCAGTGTTTTACAGCTGCCAGTATACACCATGACCAAAGCAATTCTTATAAAAAATAACATTTAATTGGGGTTGTCTCACAGGTTCAGAGATTCAGTTCATTTTCAAGGTGGGAGCATGGCAGCATCTAAACAGGCATGGTGCAGGAAGACTTGAGAGTTCTACATCTTTATCTGAAGGCTTCCAACAGAATACTGGCTACCAGGGAGCTAGAATGAGGGTGTTAAAGCTCACACCCATAGTGACATATCTATTCTAACAAGACCATACTTACTCCAACATGTAAACTCCTTCTAATAGTGCCATTTCCTGGCGTGAGCATGTGCAAATTATCACACTTCCCTCTTTTAAAATTTCCTTGGTATCTTCTGCTTCAATAAAATGTAAGCCTCAGGGAGAGGAGACACTCAAGTCAATTCCATCAGAGAGACCTTTAGTTCTGTTTCCAAAGTTCAAAGTGCATTTGGCAATAAGTACTTATCTTTGATCTCTGAGGAACTCAAGAATAATAGCAATAGATGGTATGCATTGAACATCTTGTAAACAAACAAGACCTACAACTCAAAAGAGGATTTCTATGTGAGACACTGAAGATTTTGTTAGATAGACTTTGACTCATGGATGGAAAATTGTCAGCCCAGATGGCAAAAGTTAATTTACTCTACATGTACTCAACCATATTCATTTTTCTTTGCTTTGCAATCCTACTGTCTGGCAATGGTGCCAATTTAGTTTTCTAGTCTCTGTTATTATTCCAGAAAATGTGTCCACATGTGAAGATTTACAACTTGGAGCTTTGGATGACATAGAAAATGTTACCTCTGTCTTTCTAGTTCTGGGGAACCTCACTCAGTATGTTCTTTCTTATATTTTTCCATTTACCTGCAAAGTTCCTGATTTCAGTTTTCTTTACATATAAATAGTATGTCTTTATGTATCTATACCACAGTTTAATTCTCTATTTCTTTGTTGCAGAGCATTTAGGCTATTTCCATTGCCTAGCTACTATGAACAGAACAGCAATGGAGATGGTTGAGCAATTATTTGTGGAGTAGCATGTGAAGTCCTTTCAGCATAAGCTAAGTACTGGTATATCTCAGTCTTATGCTGGATCTAATTTGTTCTCCATCCTGATTTTAGTTGTGACTGTACCAGTTTTTGGCTTACCAAGAGTGAATAAAGATATGTTGTTTTGTTTTTTGTTTTTTTTTGTTTTTTGTTTTTTTTTTCTGAATCTCCTTCATCATTTGCTGTAGGTTGTTTGTAGGTTGTTGTTATTTTTGCCTTTCTGGCTGCATTAAGGTAACATCTCAAATATATTGTACTTTTCTTTTCCCTAGTTTCTATGAGTGGTAGTGACTGCTTTGAACAACTTCTTAGGTATTATTTTTTGAGAACTCTGTTTAGGTCTGAGGCTCATTTTTTAAATATATCTGATTTTTATATGATTTTTCAGTTCTTTATATATTCTGAATATTAATTTTCCCACAGTTCACTAACTGGAAAAAATTATGTCCTTTTCTGTGTGCTTTCAACTTTCCAGGATGAGTATCTTCAGTTAGACAGAACATCCTTTGTGGAGTCTCATAGGTTAAGAGCCAGCTTACTGTTACAGGGTTTGTAGAAAAAGGAATGCTAACTATTGCTTATCTAAGCCTTCTTTACGTTCACTTTTCTTGTTAGCTTTTGGCTTCTTTTATTAGCTAATTCGTTAATTTTACCTCACGACAGCCGTGTCCACTCTCTTCACTCTCCCCCAACCAAAGTCCTTTCTTCTCCCATAACTGGATTCCTCTAATCCTCCTTGATTTCTATTTAGAAACTGGGATGCTTCCCAAGGGTTTCAAACAGACTTCGCTTACATTTGTAAGAAAAAATGTGCAAACAAAAGGGTATACATACCCCGTAATAGTTTATAGCTTCCAGAGAGAGAGTTTTCTTAGCTTGTTTACTTTTTAAATCTATTTTTGTTTTTTTTTTCTTTCCTTTGAAAAAACGAAGTTGCAAGAATAGAGGACAAATGCTATTGAAAAGGGAAAAGAATAGGATAGGAGTGCTGATATCAAACTCCCAATTAACCAAAGTGCTTTAAATTACTGTGAATTTCTGTGTTGTTTCTTTTTTTTTATTCGATATATTTTTTATTTGCATTTCAAATGATTTCCACTTTTCTAGCCCCTCACTCCCCGAAAGTCCCATAAGGCCCCTTCTATCCCCCTGTCCTCCCACCCACCCCTTCCCACATCCCCGTTCTGGTTTTACCAAATACTGCTTCACTGAGTCTTTCCAGAACAGGGGGCCACTCCTCCTTTCTTCTTGTACCTCATTTGATGTGTGGATTATGTTTTGGGTATTCCAGTTTGCTAGGTTAATATCCACTTATTAGTCAGTGCATACCATGATTCACATTTTGAGTCTGGGTTACCTCACTTAGTATGATGTTCTCTAGCTCCATCCATTTGCCTAAGAATTTCATGAATTCATTGTTTCTAATGGCTGAACAGTACTCCATTGTGTAGATATACCACATTTTTTGCATCCACTCTTCTGTTGAGGGATACCTGGGTTCTTTCCAGCATCTGGCAATTATAAATAGGGCTGCTATGAACATAGTAGAGCATGTATCCTTATTACATGGTGGGGAGTCCTCTGGGTATATGCCCAGGAGTGGTATAGCAGGATCTTCTGGAAGTGAGGTGCCCAGTTTTCGGAGGAACCGCCAGACTGATTTCCAGAGTGGTTGTACCAATTTGCAACCCCACCAGCAGTGGAGGAGTGTTCCTCTTTCTCCACACCCTCTTCAACACCTGCTGTCTCCTAAATTTTTAATCTTAGCCATTCTGACTGGTGTAAGATGAAATCTTAGGGTTGTTTTGATTTGCATTTCCCTAATGACTAATGAAGTTGAGCATTTTTTAAGATGCTTCTCCGCCATCCGAAGTTCTTCAGGTGAGAATTCTTTGTTTAACTCTGTACCCCATTTTTAATAGGGTTGTTTGGTTTTCTGGAGTCTAACTTCTTGAGTTCTTTATATATATTAGATATTAGCCCTCTATCTGATGTAGGATTGGTGAAGATCTTTTCCCAATTTGTTGGTTGCCGATTTGTCCTCTTGATGGTGTCCTTTGCCTTACAGAAACTTTGTAATTTTATGAGGTCCCATTTGTCAATTCTTGCTCTTAGAGCATACGCTATTGGTGTTCTGTTCATAAACTTTCTCCATGTACCGATGTCCTCAAGGGTCTACCCCAGTTTCTTTTCTATTAGATTCAGAGTGTCTGGCTTTATGTTGAGGTCCTTGATCCATTTGGATTTGAGCTTAGTACAAGGAGACAAGGATAGATCAATTCACATTCTTCTGCATGCTGACCTCCAGTTGAACCAGCACCATTTGTTGAAAAGGCAATCTTTTCTCCATTGAATGTTTTCAGCCTCTTTGTCGAGGATCAAGTGGCCATAGGTATATGGGTTCATTTCTGGATCTTCAATCCTGTTCCATTGATCCTCCTGCCTGTCACTGTACCAATACCATGCACTTTTTAACATTATTGCTCTGTAGGATTGCTTGAGGTCAGGGATACTGATTCCCCCAGATTTTCTTTTGTTGCTGAGAATAATTTCAGCTATCCTGGGTTTTTTGTTATTCCAGATGAATTTGATAATTGCTCTTTCTAACTCTGTGAAGAATTGAGTTGGGATTTTGATGGGTATTGCATTGAATCTGTATATTGCTTTTGGCAAAATGGCCATTTTAACTATATTGATTCTACCGATCCATGAGCATGGGAGGTTTTCTCATTTTTGGAGGTCTGCTTCCGTTTCCTTCTTCAGAGTCTTGAAGTTCTTGTCATAAAGATCTTCCACATGTTTGGTAAGAGTCACCCCAAGATACTTTATACTGTTTGTGGCCATTGTGAAGGAGGTCATTTCCCTAATTTCTTTCTCAGCCTGCTTAGCCTTTGAGTATAGGAAGCCCACTGATTTGCTTGAGTTGATTTTATAACCTGCCAATTTGCTGAAGTTGTTTATCAGCTGTAGGAGCTCTCTAGTGGAGTTCTTTGGGTCACTTAGGTAGACTATCATGTCATCTGCAAATAATGATAGTTTGACTTCTTCCTTTCCAATTTGTATCCCTTTGACCTCCTTATGTTGTCGAATTGTCCGAGCTAGTACCTCAAGTACAATATTGAAAAGATAAGGAGAAAGGGGGCAGCCCTGCCTAGTCCCTGATTTTAGTGGGATTGCTTCAAGTTTCTCTCCATTTAGTTTGATGCTGGCTACCAGTTTGCTGTATATTGCTTTTACTATGTTTAGGTATGGGCCTTGAATTCCTGTTCTTTCCAAAACTTTAAGCATGAGAGGATGCTGAATTTTTTCAAATGCTTTTTCAGCATCCAATGAAATGACCATGTGGTTTTTTTCTTTGAGTTTGTTTATGTAGTGGATTGCATTGATGGATTTCCATATATTGAATCAACCCTGCATTCCCGGGATGAAGCCTACTTGATCGTGGTGGATGATCGTTTTGATGTGTTCTTGGATTCGGTTGGCAAGAATTTTATTGAATATTTTTGCATCGATGTTCATAAGGGAAATTGGTTTGAAGTTCTCTTTCTTTGTTGGATCTTTGTGTGGTTTTGGTATCAGCGTAATTGTGGCTTCGTAGAAGGAATTGGGTAGTGTTCCTGCTGTTTCTATTTTGTGGAATAGTTTGGAGAGAATTGGTGTTAACTCTTCTTTGAAGGTCTGATAGAATTCTGCACTGAAGCCATCTGGTCCTGTACTTTTTTTGGTTGGAAGACTTTCTATGACTCCTTCTATTACTTTAGGCATTATGGGACTGTTTGGATGATCTATTTGGTCCTGATTTAATTTTGGTATTTGGTATCTGTCAAGGAAATTGTCCATTTCCTCCAGATTCTCCAGTTGTGTTGAGTACAGGCTCTTGTAGTAGGATCTGATGATTTTTTGGATTTCCTCAGTTTCCGTTGTTATATCTCCCTTTTCATTTCTAAGTTTGTTAATTTGGATACTGTCTCTGTGCCCTTTCATCAATCTGGCTAAGGGTTTATCTATCTTGTTGATTTTCTCAAAGAACCAGCTCTTGGTTTTGTTGATTCTTTGTATGGTTCTCTTTGTTTCTACTTGATTGAGTTCGGCCCTGAGTTTGATGATTTCCTGCCTTCTACTCCCCCTGGGTGAAATAGCTTTTTTTTTTTTGTTCCAGGACTTTCAGGTGTGTCACTAAGCTGGTAATGTATGCTCTCTCCATTTTCTTTTTGGAGGCACTCAGGGCTATGAGTTTTCCTCTTAGCACTGCTTTCATTGTGTCCCATAGATTTGGGTATGTTGTGCCTTAATTTTCATTGTGTTCTAAAAATTCTTTAATTTCTTTCTTTCTTTCTTCCTTGACCAAGGTATCATTGAGTAGAATATTGTTCAGTTTCCACGTGTATGTGGGTTTTCTGTTGTTTTTGTTGCTATTGAAGACCACTTTTACTCCATAGTGATCTGATAGGAGGCATGGAATTAGTTCGATCTTTTTATACTTGTTGAGGTCTGTCTTGTGACCAATTATATGGTCGATTTTGGAGAAGGTACCATGAGGTGCTGAGAAAAAGGTATATTCTTTTGCTTTAGGATAGAATGTTCTATATATATCTGTTAAATCTAATTGGTCCAAAGCTTCAATTAGTTTCATCGTGTCCCTGGTTAGTTTCTGTTTTCCTGATTGGTCGATTGAGGAAAGTGCAGTGTTGAAGTGACCCACAATTATTGTGTTAGGTACAATGTGTGTTTTGAGCTTTAATAAAGATTCTTTTACGAAAGAGGGTGCCCTTGCATTTGGAGCATAGATGTTCAGGATTGAGAGTTCTTCTTGTTGTATTTTTCCTTTGACCAGCAAGAAGTGTCCCTCAGAGTCTCTTTTGATGACTTTGGGTTGAAAGTCAATTTTATCTGATATTAAAATGTCTACTCCAGCTTGTTTCCTGCGGCCATTTGCTTGTAAAATTGTCTTCCAACCTTTTACTCTAAGGTAGTGTTTGTCTTTGACCCTGAGGTGTGTTTCCTGTAAGCAGGAAAATGTAGGGTCCTGTTTACGTATCCAGTCAGTTAGTCTATGTCTTTTTGTTGGGGCATTGAGTCCATTGATGTTAAGAGATATTAAGGAATAGTGATTGTTACTTCCTGTCATTTTTGACGTTATTTTTTAGATTTGATTGGTTAACTTCTTTTGGGTTTGATGAAAGGTTACTATCTTGCTTTTTCCAGGGTGAAGTTTCTCTCCTTGTATTGGTGTTTTCCTCCTATTATCCTTTGTAGGGCTGGGTTTGTGGATAGATATTGGGTAAACTTGGTTTTGTCATGGAATATCTTAGTTTCTCCATCTACAGTGATTGAGAGTTTTTCTGGATATAGTAGTTTTGGCTGGCATTTGTGTTCTCTTAGAGAACACATGCATGAGATCTGCCCAGGACCTTCTAGCCTTCATAGTCTCAGGTGAAATATCTGCTGTGATTCTGATAGGTCTTCCTTTATATGTTACTTGGCCTTTTTCTCTTACTGCCTTTAATGTTCTTTCTTTGTTTAGTACATTTGGGGTTTTGATTATTATGTGACGGGAAGTATTTCTGTTCTGGTCCAGTCTGTTTGGAGTTCTGTAGGCTTCTTGTATATTCATGGGCATCTCTCTCTTTAGGTTAGGGAAGTTTTCTTCCATAATTTTATTGAAGATATTTGCTGGCCCTTTAAGTTGTAAATCTTCACTCTCATCTGTGCCTATAATCCTTAGGTTTGGTCTTCTCATTGTGTCCTGGATTTCCTGGATATTTTGGGTTACAAGCTTTTTGCATTTTGCATTTTCTTTAACTGTTGAGTCCATGGTTTCTATGGAATCTTCTGCATCTGAGATTCTTTCTTCTATCTCTTGTATTCTGTTATTGATATTTGCATCTATGTCCCCTGATTTCTTCCCAAGGCCTTCTATCTCCAAAGTTGTCTCCCTTTGAGTTTTCTTAGTTGTTTCTAATTCTGATTTTAGATCCTGGATGGTTTTGCTTAGCTCCTTCACTTGCTTGTTTGTGCTTTCCTGTAATTCTTTAAGAGATTTTTGTGTTTCCTCTTTCATGACCTCAGCCTGTTGACTAAAGTTCTCCTGTATTTCTTTAAGTGTTTTTTGTGTTTCCTCATTATTGGCTTTTGTATTCTCCTGGATTTCTTTCAATGATTTTTGTTTCCCTTGCAAGGGCTTCTAATTTTTGATCCATTTTCTCCTGAATTTCTTTAAGTATGTCCTTCATGTGTTCCTTTACCAGCATCATGACCAGTGATTTTAAATCCAAATCTTGTTTTACTGGTGTGATGGGGTATCCAGGTCATGCTGGTAAAGGAGAATTGGGTTCAGATGTTGCCATATTGCCTTGATTTCTGTTAGTGACATTCCTGCGTTTGCCTTTTCCCATCTAGTTCTCACTGGTGTTATTTGGTCTTGTCAATGCTGGACTCAACAGTGCAAGCTTCCCCTTCCCAGGTGGCCTCTGGTGCACAGCTTACCTCCTGCACTGCCTGGAGACAGGGTGCTGTTGCCCAGGCTGTTCAGATCCCGAAGCAGACACCTGAAGGCTGGACTCACCGGAGCACACCAACTTTTCTCCATTGGCCGCCTCTAATCCCCTCTTGCCTCTTGCAGGACCTGGAGATGTAGTGTTGCTGCCCAGGCTGATCTGGATCCGGAAGGGGATATATCTGAGTGCTCCTGCCAGAGGCCTCAGGACTGGAACCCAAGCTCTGCGCCACAGGAGCAAGCCAAGCTGCGAGCTCCCAGACAGCCTCTGGGTGCACACCAGGTCTCCTGCACTTCCTGGAGACCGAGCTCAGTGGCCCAGGCTGTTCAGATCCCAAAGCAAGCACCTGAAGGCTCCTGTTGGGGCCCGCTGGACTCACTGGAGCACACAGACTTCTTCCTGCTGGCCGCCCGGAAGCCCCTCTTGCCTCTTGCAGGACCTGGAGATGTGGTGTTGCCGCCTAGGCTGATCTGGATCCGGAAGCAGAGAGATCTGAGTGCTCCTGCCAGAGGCCTCAGGGCTGGAATGCAAGCTCCGCGCCACAGGAGCAAGCCATGCTGTGAGCTCCCAGACTGCCTCTGGGTGCACACCGGGTCTCCCCCACTTCCTGGAGAAGGGCGCTGTGTCCCAGGCTGTTCAGATCCCAAAGCAGGCACGCGAAGACTCCTGCTGGGGCCTGCTGGATTCACTGGAGCACGCAGACTCTCTGTGTTATTTCTTAATGGACAACTTCTTAGATAAGAAAAGAAAAAGGAGAAGCAGACTTGACTTGATCTTTGTGACTCTTGGGAAGTCTTAGAACTAAATAGGAGCCTTCTTTTGTAGTTAATTTATTTTTTATTGTTTCTGCAATTATGTAAGGATCTGAGTTTTATTTTATTTATTTACTGAGAATGGAGTAGGATCTGTTTATGCTGCACTGACTAGTCTGGGACTTTTTCTGTAGACAATACCAGCCTGCAACTCATAGACTTCTGAGGATTTTAAGTTGTGCCTCACAAATCCAGTTTTGATAGTTTAACAATATTTTTTTATTGTTTGGACCAAACCTTGCATCAGGAAGCATGTTTTCTACTTAGTGTATGACTTCAGATACAATTATGGTTAGTGTTATCCTATTTAAGAAGCTACCTGGGGAGCTGAGAAAGGAAGTAATTCTCAAAGAGGCTGTGAAAATCTTTAAACACTATCTTTTCAGCAAGCAATACAAAACTACACAATACAGCATGGAAAACAATAAATCAAAAGTGTGACTTGGAGAGCCATCTTTGTTCCTGAGACTGAGCAACCAGGTAAAGACAGCTACACAGGAAACACAGGAGTAGAAGATCTGCTTGGAACATGGCCCACAAGGGCAGCACCTGCACCCAGGATCTGGGCAGGGCTTCCACAGCCATATGTGCACCTAGTCTGCTAGGGAACATCTACTCTGCGGGGAGTTCCACTGATAGAGATGAGGTCACCATCTTCACTCCTGAAGCTGAACAGACTGTAACAGCCAGGAAAGTAGAGAACATTCGAGTGTAAGATCACTTGGGACTCCAGGGCCAAGTGATCTGACAGGGCCCCACCTGCACCCAGGAGCTGGGCAGCCCCACAGCACTCTATGCCAGGGAAAAGCCAGACACAAAGCAGTGCTGAGTTAGGCTTATAGGCACACAGGAGGGACAAGCACCAGCAACTGACAACAAGACCAACTAAGATCAGAGACAGTCAGATGGCAAAAGGCAAACATAGGAACCTTACTAACAAAACTCAAGGCATCAGGGCACCTTCTGAACCCAACTCTCCCACATCAGAACGTCCTGTATACCCTAACACACCAGAAAAACAAGACTTAGATTTAACATCACAGCTCACGATGCTGATAGAGGGTTTAAAAAAAGGACATAATTAGGACATAATTGATTCCCTTAAAGAAATATAGGAGAGTACAAGTAAACAGGGAGAAGCCCTTAAAGAACTACATGAAAACACAATAAAACAGGTGAAGGAATTGAAAAAAAAAAAGCATCCAGGATCTAAAAATGGAGGTAGAAATATTAAAGAAATCACAAGGAAATAAGTCTGGGCATAGAAAACCTAGGAAAGAAGTCAGGGTTCATGGATCCAAGAATCAATAACAGATTATCAGAGACAGAAGAGAGAATCTCAGATGCAGAAGATGCAGAGAAAGTACTGACAAAACAATCAAAGAAAATGAAAAGTGCAAAAACTCCTGACCCAAAACATCCAGGAAATTCAGGAAAAAAATGAAAAGACCAAACCTGAAGATTTTAGGTATAGAAGAGAGTGAAGATTTCCAACTTAAAGGGATAGTAAATGTCTTCAACAAAATTATACAGAAAAAAAAAAAAAAAAAAAAAAAACTTGCCTAAAGAAAGAGATGCCCATGAACATACAGGAAGTCTTCAGAACTCCAAATCGATATGGCCAGAAAAGAAACTCTTCCTGTCACAAAATAATTAAAACACTAAATACACTAAACAAAAAAAGAATATTAAAAGCAGTAAGGGGAAAAGGTTAAGTAACATATAAAGGTAGACCTAAGAGAATTATCCCTGACTTCTCAGCAGAGTCTATGAAAGCCAGAAGAGTCTGGGAAGATGTTATACAGACCTTAAGGTAACATAAACGCCAACCCAGACTGCAATATCCAGCAAATCTCTCAATTACCATAGATGGAGAAACCAAGAAATCCCAGGACAAAAACAAATGTATCTTTCCACAAATCCAGCCCTTCAAAGGATAATGAATGGAAAACATGAACAAAAGAGGGAAACTACAGACTAGAAAATGCAAAACAGTAATCTTCTTTCAAAAAACCCAAAAGAAGATAACCACACAAACATAAAAATTACATCAAAATGGCGGAGAAGCATCTTAAAAAATGTTCAACTTCATTAGTCATTAGGGAAATGCAAATCAAAACAACCCTGAGATTTCATCTTACACCAGTCAGAATGGCTAAGATTAAAAATTCAGGAGACAGCAGGTGTTGGAGAGGGTGTGGAGAAAGAGGAACACTCCTCCACTGCTGGTGGGGTTGCAAATTGGTCCAACCACTCTGGAAATCAGTCTGGCGGTTCCTCCGAAAACTGGGCACCTCACTTCCAGAAGATCCTGCTATACCACTCCTGGGCATATACCCAGAGGATTCCCCACCATGTAATAAGGATATATGCTCTACTATGTTCATAGCAGCCCTATTTATAATTGCCAGATGCTGGAAAGAACCCAGGAATCCCTCAACAGAAGAGTGGATGCAAAAAATGTGGTATATCTACACAATGGAGTACTATTCAGCCATTAGAAACAATGAATTCATGAAATTCTTAGGCAAATGGATGGAGCTAGAGAACATCATATTAAGTGAGGTAACCCAGACTCAAAATGTGAATCATGGTATGCACTGACTAATAAGTGGATATTAACCTAGAAAACTGGAATACCCAAAACATAACCCACACATCAAATGAGGTACAAGAAGAAAGGAGGAGTGGCCCCTTGTTCTGGAAAGACTCAATGAAGCAGTATTCGGCAAAACCAGAACGGGGAAGTGGGAAGTGGTGGGTGGGAGGACAGGGGAAGAGAAAGGGGCTTATGGGACTTTCGGGAAGTGGGGGGCTAGAAAATGGGAAATCATTTGAAATGTAAATAAAAAATATATCGAATAACAAAAAAAAGAAAAAAAAATTACATCAAAAATAGCAGGAATCAATAATCACTATTTCTTAATATATTTTAACATCAATGGATTCAATTTCCCAATAAAAATGCATAGACTAACAGACTGGATACATAAACAGGACCCAAAAATTTGCTCCATACAGGAAACACATCTGAGTGTCTAAAACAATCACTACCTCAGAATAAAAGCCTGGAAAACAGTTTTCAATGCAAATAGTACCAGGAAACAAGCTGGAGTAGCCATTCTAATATCAAATAAAATAGACTTTCAACCAAAAGTCATCAAAAAAGACATGGAAGGACACTTTATATTCATTAAGCGAAAAATTTACCAAGACAAACTCTTCATTCTGAATATTTATGCTCCAAATACAAGGGCTTCATCATTTGTAAATGAAGCTTGGCTAAAGTTTAAAGCACACATTGCACCTCTCACAATAATTGTGGGTGACTTCAGCACCCCACTCTCCTCAATAGACAGATCAGGGAAACACAAACTAAACACACACAGTGAAACTAACAGAAGTTTTTAACCTAATTGATTTAATAGATATCTATAGAACATTTCATCCTAAATCAAAAGTATATATCTTCTTCTCAGCAACTCATGATACCTTCTCCAAAATTGACCATATAATTCTCCACAAAACAGACCTCAAAAGATATAAGAAGATTGAGCTAATCCCATGCCTCCTATCAGATCACTATAGAGTAAGGGTGGTCTTCAATAGCAACAGGAACAACACAAAGAACAACAGAAAGCCCACATATACATGGAAGCTGAACAATGATATACTCAATGATACCTTATACAAGGAAGAATAAGGAAATAAATCAGACTTTTTAGAATTTAGTGAAAATGACAGCACAACATACCCAAATTTATGGGACAAAATGACAGAAGTGGGAAGAGGAAAACTCAGCTCTGAGTGCCTCCAAAAAGAAGCTGGAGAAATCATACACTAATAGCTTAACAGCATACCTTAAAGCTTTAGAACAGAAAGAAGCTAATATACCCAAGAGGAGTAGAAGGCAGGAAATCATCAAACTCAGGGCTGAAATCAACAAGTAGAAACAAAAAGAACTATACAATGAATCAAAAAAACCAGGAGCTAGTTCTTTGAGAAAATCAATTAGATAGATAAGCCTTTAGCCAGACTAATCAAAGGGCACAGAGAGAGTATCCAAACTGGCAAAATCATAAATGAAATGGGAGATATAACAACAGAAACTGAGAAAATTCAAAAAATCATGAGATCCTATACTGAACCTTTACTCAACAAAACTGAAAAATCTGGATGAAATGGACAATTTCCTAGACAGATACCAAATACCAAAGTTAAATCAGGAACAGATAGACCATCTAAACGGGCCCATAACTTGTAAAGAAATAGAAGTAGTCATTGACAGTCTCCCAATCAATAAAAGCACAGGACCAGATGGTTTTAGTGCAGAATTCTATAAGACCTTCAAAGAAGACCTAACACTAATACTCTTCAAATTATTCCCCAGAATAGAAACAGAAGGAACACTACCCAACTCATTTTATGAAGGCACAATTATGCTGACACCAAAACCACACAAAGATCCAACAAAGAAAGAGAGCTTCAGAGCAATTTCCCTTATGAATATTGATACAAAATACTCAATAAAATTCTTGCCAACCTAATCCAAGAACACATCAAAATGATCATTCACCATGGTCAAGTAGGCTTTATCCTTGGGATGCAGGGATCATTCAATATACTGAAATCCATCAATGTAATCCACTATATAAATAAACTCAAAGAAAAAAAAGCACATGGTCATTTCATTAGATGCTGAAAAATCATCTGAAAAAATTCAGTATCCTTTCATGTTAAAAGTCTTGGAAATAATAGGAATTCAAGGCCCATACCTTAACATAGTAAAAGCAATATACAGCAAACCAGTAGCCAACATCAAACTACATGGAGAGAAACATGAAATCCCACTAAAATCAGGGACTAGACAAGGCTGCCCTCTCTCACCATATTTATTCAATACAGTACTTAAATTTCTAGCTAGAGCAATTAGACAACAAAGGGAGGGCAAAAGGATACCTATTGGAAAGGAAGAAGTCAAATTATCACTATTTTCAGATGATATGATAGTATACTTAAGTGACACAAATAACTTCACCAGAGAACTCATATAGCTGATAAACTACTTCAGCAAAGTGGCAGGATATAAAATTAACTCAAGCGAATCAGTAGCCTTCCTATACTCAAAAGGATAAACAGGCTGAGAAAGAAATTAGTGAAATGACACCCTTCACAATAGCCCCAAACAACATAAAGTATCTTGGTGTGACTCTAACCAAACAAATGAAAGATCTGTATGACAAGAGCTTCAAGTCTCTGAAGAAAGAAATCAGAGATGACCTAAGAAGATAGAAAGATCTTCCATGCTCTTGGATTGGCAGTATTAATATAGTAAAAATGGCCATCTTGCCAAAAGCAATATACAGATTCAATGCAATCCCCATCAACATTCCAACTCAATTCTTCACCGAGTTAGAGTAATTCTCAAATTCATCTGAAATGACAAGAAACTCGGGATAGCTAAAACTATTCTCAACAGTTAAAGAACTTCTGGGGGAATCAATATCCTGGACCTCAAGCAGTACAGTCCTGGTACAATGACAGGCAGGTAGATCAATGGAATAGGATTGAAGACCCAGAAATGAACCCACACACCTATGGTCACTTCTTCTTTGACAAAGGAGCTAAAATCATCCAGAGGAGAAAAGATAGTCTTTTAAACAAATGTTGCTGATTCAAATGGGAGGGAAGCATGAAGAAGAATCCAAATTGATCCATTCTTATCTCCTTGTACTAAGCTCAAGTCCAAGCAAGTGGCTCATGGACTTCCACATAAAACCAGACACATTGAAATTACTATAAAATAAACTAGGGTAGAACCTTGAGCACATGGACACAAGGAGAAATTTCATAAACAGAACACCAATAGCTTATGTTCTAAGATCAAGAATTGACAAATGGGACCTCATAAAATTACAATGTCCCTGTAATGCAAAGGACACTGTCAATAGAACAAAATGGCAACCAACAAATTGGGAAAAAATCTTTACCAACCCTACATCCAACAGAGGGTTAATATCCAATATATATATAAACAACTCAAGAAGTTAGACTCCAGAGAAGCAAATAAACCTACTAAAAATGGGGTACAGATCTAAACATAGAATTTTCACCTGGGGAATATTGAATGTCTGAGAAGCACCTAAAGAAATGTTCAACATCTTCAGTCATCAGGAAAATGCAAATCAAACCAACCCTGAGATTTCACCTCACACCAGTCAGACTGGCTAAGATTAAAAATTCAGGAGACTGCAGGTGCTGGTGAGAATGTTGAGAAAGAGGAACACCCCTCCACTGCTGGTGGGATTGCAAGGTGGTAAAACCTTCTGGCAGTTCCTCAGAAAGCTGGGCATGATGCTATTGGAGAATGTTGTTATACAACTACTGGGCATATACTCAGTCAATTCCCCAGCATATAATAAGGACACATGTTCTATTACACTCATAGTAGTCCTATTTACAATAGCCAGAAGCTGGACAGAACCCAGATGTCCCTCAAAGGAGGAATGGATACAGAAAATGTGGTATAATTACACTGTTGAATATTACTCAGCTATCAAAAACAATGAATTCATGAACTTCTTAGGCAAATGGATGGAACTGGAAAATATCATCCAAAGTGAGATAACCCAATCACAAAAGAATACACACATGGTTTGCACTCACTGATAAGTGGATATTATCTCAGAATCTCAGAATACCCAAGACACAATTGACCTATCAAGTGATGTCCAAGAAGTTGGTAGGCAAGGTTCCTGGTCCTGTAAAGGTTCAATGCAGCAGTGTAGACAAATACAAGGACAGGAAAGTAGGAACAGGTTGATTAGGGAACAGGGGGAGGGAAGTGGTCTTATGGGACTTTTGGGTAGGGGTGATCCAGGAAAGGGGAAATCATTTGAAATATATATAAAGAATATATCTTTAAAAAAAAGTGTGGCTTGGAACTGTGATGTTGGGATAAAAGTGACTGCTCATGGCACTTTATAAGTGACAAGAAGCAGAAGGGAAAATTGAAGAGAATATATGTAGTAAGACATTCCACTCTATCTCAAACACACATTGTAGATTCAGAACCATATTAAACTAATCACAGTGTTTATACTAATAAGAATGCAATATGATTGTCCTTCTTGTGTTGTCCCAAAGAATCTCCATCTCAGTAAAATTTCAACGGACACTTCAGACGCATGATTTTTATTTCCTTGTGGTGCACCTTTCCTGACTAAGCAAGTTAGCTCTGTACTGATCCTTTCTTAAGAGAACACCTATACTTCCATTTAATCTATACTTCATTTTTTGGAAGTTGCTCTAAGCTAAATATCTAGAACTTGTGTTCACGGATGCAGAGACTGAGGAGGTTTCTTTTTCTTATGGCCAACAGTTTACTTCCATTATCTTTTATTGATAACTCATTTCTTACATAATCTTAAATTATCATCAAAATTTATTCTCATTCCCTGAAAATGTTGTGTTAAAGCTACCTCTTGAATAAAATGAAAATATTTAACTCAAGATTGAAAAAAGCATTCTCTTTTTTCAACTGCTCTTGAACTGATGATATTGTCTAAAAATTCATTTTATCCAAAGAAGTACAAAAATATCTAGCCTGGTTAATACTCTTTTTTAAAAAGTTATTGGTTATTTTATTTATTTACATTTCAACTGTTATTCCCCTTCTTGCTTTTCACTTCACCCACACCCTATCCCATCCTCCCTCCTCTCTGCTTCTATGAGGGTTGTGCCTCCCCAAGCCCCACTCCTGCCTATTCATCCTAGAATTCCACTACACTGGGACATCTAGCCTTTACAAGACCAAGAGCCTCACCTCCCATTGATGCCAGATAAGCTCATCCTCTGCTACATATATAGCTGAAGATATAGGTTCCTCCATGTTTATTCTTTGGATGGTGGTTTAGTCCCTGGGAGCAATTGGGGGTTGGATATCTAAGACAATTAACTTGTGACACTTGGGAGACTGGCAGAGTTCTCATTGCAGTCTTGATTATCAGAAAAATAGCCTAGTAGCAGCCCCATTATAAAAGAACTTAATAATCACATATATAATTTTAGGAATTCTTATAGGATTATCACTAAAACTTAAGTCACCTATTTGTCTATATAGCATCACTATAAGACAATTCCATCTTCATAGATCTGCAGAGATCTACTGCAAAGGGATATGCTATTAGTTTTTGATTATTATAAGTGCATAATAGTAACAGGAAAAGCATATAAATAGCAGGAATCATTCCTAAAATTAGTCCCCCACAGTCTTGCTGAATGGGGGCTCACCTGTCGCAGATTATATAATAATCTGAGGCAGACATTTCAGGATGATCATCTGCTAGTATATTAGCTTGTCCCATATGGCTTCCGACAACTATTAAACTTAAATAACCAAGTGAGACAAACAGTTCTGAGACTATTCTTCCACTACTAATCAAGATTGGGGTGGCACGTGTTAGGGATAATATTCATTTAGCCTTATGAACTTTCTGAGCAGACTTGGTGACTTTGCCAGCTCCAGCATCCTTCTTGTCCACAACTTTGATGACACCCACAGCAACTGTCTGCTTCATGTTCTGAACAGCAAAACATCCAACTGGAGGATAGTCAGAGAAGCCCTTAACACGCATGGCCTTGCCAGGGCCCATGTCAACATTGGCGGCATCACTAGACTTCAAGAATTTGGGGCCATCTTCCAGCATCTTACCAGAATGACTATCAATCTTTTCTTTAAGCTCAGCAAACTTGCTTGCTCTGTGGGCTGTGTGACAATCCAGAACAGGAGCATAGCCAGCACTAATTGGGCCTGGATGGTTCAGGATAATCACCTGAGCAGTGATGCCAGCTCCTTTCTTTGGTAGGTCATTTTTGCTGTCACCAGCAACATTGCATACTCTAACATCTTTGACTGACAAGTTCTTTACATTGAAGCCCACATGGTCCCGAGGAAGAGGAAGACCTTCACTCAAAGTTTCATGGTGCATTTCAACAGAGTTGACTTCAGTTGTTAGATTGACTGGAGCAAAGGAAACCACCATATGGGGTTTGAGAACATCAGTCTCCATTCTGCCCACGGACACAGTGCCAGTGCCCCCATTTTTATAGACATGCTCAGCAGTTTCAGAGGCTTGTCAGTTAGATGAGTTGGTGACAGGATACAGTCCAAAGCTTCCAGCAGCATGGTGCCACTGGCACTGCCATTTTTTATGGGTTACATCCCATCCCTTGAACCAAGGCATATTACCACTTGGCTCTAGAATGTTGTCACCATTCCAACCAGAAATTGGCACAAATTCTACTGTCAGGGTTGTAACCAATTTTTTTAATATAGGTGCTGAATTCCTTAATGATTTCCTCGTATCTCTTCTGACTGTAGTGTGGCTCAGTGGAATCCATTTTGTTGACACCAACAGTTAGCTATTTCACACCTAGGGTATAAGCCAGAAGGGCATGTTTGTGGGTCTGCCTGTTCTTGGAGATACCAGCTTTAAATTCACCAACACCATCAGCAACAATCAGGACAGCACCGTTAGCCTGAGATGTGCCTATAATCATGTTTTTGGTAACATCTCTGTGTCCTGGGGCAGCAATGATAGTCACATAGTATTTGCTGGTTTCAAATTTTCACAGGGAGGCATCAATAGTGATACCATGCTTACGCTCAGCTTTCAGTTTATCCAAGACCCAGGCATACTTGAAGGAGCCTTTTTCCATCTCAGCCAGATCCTTGCCATAATTTTCAATGGTTAGTTTGTCGATTCAACCATAATTGTAGATCAGGTGGTTGGTTGTGGTACACTTGCCTGAATCTACATGTCCAATTATGACTACATTGAAGTGAGTCTTTTCCTTTCCCAATTTTGCTTTGAATTAGCGGTGGCTTTCATAATACCTATGTTCTGACAGCAAACCCATTGCAAAAAAGCCATACTTATTTTTAATAGGTGAATATCATCTTCCTTAATAGCTTTGGAAGTGACCCAGTGTACCCAATTCAAAATAACAACAACAGCAACAACAACAAAAAAACCACGAACAACAACAATGACGACAACAACAACAAAAAAAAACTTTTATATTAAGACTGAAAGTTTTGCTTGACCCTATGTTATATGTCTGTGCTTGTTTGACAGAAGTGTATGGAGTGTATGGCAGTGTATGCTAACTAAAAATAGAAAACACAACATAAAACTGGTACTGCATGATTGCTTGTTCTCGAGGGCACATAAACTACAAGCAGCAGCAGATTTATGCCATTAAATAGGTATAATCTGCATCTTGTGGTTAGGATATCTGCATTTTTTATGTGGCTGGAAGCATAGTTATGCAAATATTTCAAGTTTCAATTCTTACATTGAGAACATACGAATAGAGTTAGAATATGCATTGAAGTTCTCTCCATCATAGGCCCTTCTGTGTTTATTTTTCTCTGAAATCACAGGAGGGTGTCTAAAGAACAAGTGCAGCAGTATTTTATAAATCATCCTTATCATTAGCTGTGCCATAAATGTTATCAATTTTGCAGTTTAAAGGTTACTATGATCTAATAATATAGAGGGTAAAATTAAACTGTTTAAAAGCAGTTAGGTATGCAAATTTGAAGTACTGCCACAAGGTCGAACAGATGTCTGAAATTTTAGTTGATTGTGTTTATTCATTCTAAATATGTTTACATAATGCACTCTATGCTATTTTCTCAAACAAATTTGCATGGAAATGTATGGATGGTCTGAGTTCTTCCATTTTTAATCATGCAAAACTGCCATTGGCTTCTGTTGAAATTATGCCTGTATCATTTGTTGAAGGATCCATCCAGAAGAAGGTCAGGCAGTCATGGGAACAAAGGTTTCTGCTGCTATGCAGTTACATAGAAATGTGTGTAGAGGACAGCTGGCAAAACACCAAGGTTTGTGACAGAGAATTTGTAAAACAACCTCATTTATTCCCCAGAATGTAGGTACAAATTAGTACACAGGTGTGTGCCTCCAGTTATTTAGTAAAATGCTAAGATGTTCAATGTCTATTTCTAATGCTAAGTTTATTGTTTTATTTAATGTATATGTCATACTTCATAGACATTAGTCAGTGGACAACTTTCTGGAATCAATCTTTATTAAAATGTCTCTTATTTGTCCATTAGTTTTACAGTGCTTTTTCTTCTATCCAAGCTTGATTTCATTTTCAGTTGCTTCTTTAATAAATGCTTAATATCCTTTTAGAACAACTTAAATTCATAATTTGTATCAAAGCCACAGCCCCAAAAGTATTTTCATTGGTTATAATTTAGGCGGTATACAAAGGAGTATGTATATATAATAATTTTTGAAATACTTTTTAAGAAATTCATCTCTCTCTCTCTCTCTTTCTCTCTCTCCCTTTCTGTGTGTGTGTCTGTCTGCCTGACTGTGTGTGTGTGTGTATGAGTGTGTATGTGTGCACATATTTGTGACTGAGAATATGTGTGTCTGTGTGTATGGTGTATGAGTGTGAGAATGTATATGTGGATTTGTGTGTGGGACAGAGAGAAAGAGAGAGAGAGAGAGAGAGAGAGAAACACTGTGGAGTCAATTCTCTTCTTTAGCATGTAAGCCCCCATGATTAAAATGAGATTGTTAGGCATGAAGGCAGGTGACTTTACATGAGTTATCTTATTGGCTTTCTCCTCCCAAAATTATATTACTGCCCTAGTATTACATGCTCCAAACAGATGTACATACCGTATATGCCTCCACAAATTATAACTTCACTAATTGTGAAAGCCATACTTGGAGGATATCAAACGATTAAGAAGAATATCTCTCTTGTTTGTATACAGAATTTGGAGAAAATAAAGCATTTGTTTTCTCCTCACACTTAATATCTTAAAATTATTATAGTATTATTTCATGGTTCTCAATAAACAGTTTTGATAATTAGATAATCTGTCTATGATGCTCCATAATATATTTAAAACATAGTTTTCCAAATTTTAATAGCTTACCAAAACTAGTTATTTCAATTTGTTATAGAATTCTTCAATTTCAAGAAGTATATTTGCCAATATTTTTAGCAAACTTCTCATATATCTGTATCTTGATGTCACAGATTTATCTTTATAAAATATTTTATCATTTTTTAAATGTTATTTTTTTATTTTTGGCATTGGATGGGATACATCACTGAGATTTGTTTATGCTTGGCCAGCATGACAAAATAGTTGTACATCTAGTAGTGAACACTTGAATATAACAATACTAATATTAAGGGACAAAGAGAAAAATTGTGAGTAAAAACTCGGAATATCAGATCTACATACCTGAGTTAGATTCTCTGGTTCCATATGGTGGAATGAGAGAACCATCATCTGCAAATTGTCCTCTGACCTTGACCAATCACTGGGGCATTCCTCCCAACACACACACACACACACACACACACACACACACACACACACACACACAGTAAAGTCTAGTTTTCATTGTCAAATTGACAGAGTTTAAAATTATGTGGAAGAAGCAGCTCTAAGAATGTCTTTGAAGTATTGTGTTATGATAATCTATATGGGACGACCTGACCACAGGTTAACAAGACCATTCACTCTTGCTCTTCAGCTTATGGACCCATGATTGTGTAAGTTTAGAAAGAGGGACTGAGCACTTACATGCATGCATTTCTTCATTTCTCTTGCTTTATGATATGAACATGATATGATCAGTTCCTACAAACTCTTTCATTTCACCACCATGATGAAGTTCAAACTAACACAAACTCTCCTTTACAAATTTTGTTAGGGGTAAGTTCAGAATGTTCTATCAAGCCAGGCAGTGGTGGCACACGCCTTTAATCCCAGCACTTAGGAGGCAGAAGCAGGCAGATTTCTGAGTTTGAGGCCAGCCTGGTCTACAGAGTAAGTTCTAGGACAGCCAGGGCTATACAGAGAAACCCTGCCTCAAAAACAATACAAAATAAAACAAAACAAAACAAAAAAACCAAAAAACCAAAAACCAAAAAAACCAAAAATATGTGCACACATACACACTCACACACATGTTCTATCAAAACAAGAGAAAAACTAAACCAAACGAAACAAACAAAAGCCCTAAGAAACATACATATGTACACACATAAATATATAAATATAAAAAGTAACTACTAAGACAAGCATTTCTACTATTGTTTATTTAATGACAATAGCCGTATTAAATAGCTAATCCTTTATTTAATGTTTATCCAAAATTTTTCCTATATGACACATGAAATGCAAAATTAATTAGGTTCAGATATTCTATACCGAATGTAAAGTAGGCTGGTTAGTGAACAAGGCCCATTGCATCTTTACTTGTTACAAATGAAAATATTCCGTTTGAATAGTACTCTTTTAATATAAAAATGTATAAGTTAAATAGTCTAACTAATATTAATTAACTACTCCTATAAACTAAGTTTCATATAAAATTTTAATCAAGAATGGTGGAGGATATAGGGCTAGATAGGTGCCCCAGCAGTTAATAAAACTATTTTTTCCTCCAATATACATAACCTAAATTCACACAATCCACATGGTGTCTCCCTACCACCTATAACTTAAATTTCCAGGTATTTGAGATCCTGTTTTGTCTACCTCAGGCACCATGAACACAAATGGGGCAGGTAAGAATACGCTGGTAAAACACACATACTTTAACAAAATAATTAATAACAGGATAATATTCAATATAATTTAATTATGAACAAATGAATAGTACATCAATCTTATTTTAATAGTGTATTAAATTGAATTTTAACAAGACATACAGTTTACTATTAGAGTATTTTTTAATAAGATTATAATTCTGTTGATAAGTGTTATATTGGGAAACAATACAATAATTCTACTCTACTAGTTATTTCCTCCTAGAGATATATTGATGAAATATGTATGTTATGACCTAGGAAAAATGTGAAGGTCTAGGTAAAATGTTAATAGGTAAAATATTAAGGCCTAGGTGAAATGTTAAGGCCTAGGTAACAGTTACCTGATTAGCCTGCCATTAATAAGGCTAATGTTTCTGTACTAGGAAACTCTAATATCAAGACTGATTATATATTCTGCTATATTCTATTCCCTTAGAAACTAATTATGATAGAAGTCTGTTGAACTGTTGTATATAGTTATAGTTATATACAATAAGCTTGGGCTCAAACCAACTACCCAACAGCACTTTCTGCACCTATGTAAAAGCTCGTATGGTGTTTATCTTTATACACTGTTCCTGGGATGGACCACAGCATAAGAGAGACAACTGCACCAATATAAGATAGTATTTGGAATAAGACTTCTGAATGCAGTAATGTTCTAGTAAAGTTTAAGTTTCCAAGAACTTCCTGAGAACTGGCATCCTGCTTGTCACAAAGAGGCCTGTATATACATGGCTAACTGTCATCCTGGTTGGTGCATTAAGGTCCCCCACAATAGTTGAATATCCCAATCAATGGAAACAAGATAAAGGTACAACAACATGTTCAAAAGAAAAATTCTCCTATTCCTAATTCCTGAATGGTGAAATAACTTGGCACTGATGTTTGTGGACTTTCAGCATAGAGACCCCATAGAATTTTATTCAGAATCAGAATTCAAATTTGGGAACTGAACCATACATCTGGTCAACTTGTCCAGGAGCATATCCTCAATAAATTATTTGACTGAAATTGGTTGTTTGTGTAGTTTGTGAGGCAATTTCTGCCCCCCCCCAAATTAGCACTTTTATGGAATAATGCTAGACAATGATACAGGTAAGATAATAATTGATTTGGTAAGTATATATCAACTACATAAAAGTAATTATGAAATTCAAATAATTCCACTGCATAGAAAATTCTTGGTTACAGGCAAATCAAATATGTATCAGCCCTCCCTGTGCTACTCATATATCTATAGTAGAGTAACAGCCCCAAGTTTCTTACATTTCAAAGATAATTGCATCTTATCACAGGTAAGTAAAAAAAAAATGAGAAACTGATTTCACTACACCACAACCTAGGAAGCTTATAGAAGCCATATTTTATAGATGGCTTAGAATTTTAAAGAGTGAGTCCATGACTAAAATAAAGAGGGCCATGTGAGTAGAAATGTACTGAAGTAATAGATAAGAAATTATATCCTCATCCACAGACACCAGGCAGAGAGAAAATTCTGAATGGTGTGGACTTTTGGAAACCTGAAAGGCCACTACCAGTAACATCTCTTCTAACATTACGGCACTTTATAAATCTTTCTAAACTCTTCCTTGAATTATGAACCAGACACTTATGACAATATATGAAGCCTTGGTGACCACTCTTATTCAAACATACAGAATTTGACATAAACCAAAACTTAGTGCTGTATAAAATGAAATTAATATGATGTTTTTTGCTGTTCTTTCTACAGAAACTGCCTGTTAGAATATGACAGGAATTAATACATGTCCTAGATAGTTTTCTCTTAATTTGATAAAATCCAAAACTAAAAGTAATATGGCAAAGAAAGTGTTTATTTTACCTTACTTTTTAGAGTTCATCATCTCCAGAAGCCAGGCATGAATTCAAAGCAGAAACCTGGAGGCAGGTATAAAAGTAGAGACCATGAAGACCTCCAGTGCTATCTTTCCATGCCTAGTTCATCTGGCCTTCTTATCCTTACCAGAATCACTTGCCCAGGAGTGACATTATTCCCAATTGCCTAGGTCATCCTATATCAATCATTTATAATAAGTAAAAAAAAAAAATGTTCTACCTATAGGAATGTCAGTCTTACAGGAACATTTTCTCAGTTGATTTTCTTTTTTCCCAGGTGAATCTCTAAATTGTGTGCCAAGCTGACACACAAATTAACCAGCACCACCACTTATATTTATAGAACACCTAAATCCTTATTGCTCTGTAACAGTATTCTTGATAATTTCATTTTTTCTTCACTATTTTATAGAACAAATTTATCCCTTTTGCTGTTATCAGTTTTGGGAAAGCCATTACAGATAAAGGATGAGCATAACATTAGAGACTGTGTAATATAACTTTTATCCTCCAGTTGTCAATGTCATCCTGGAAGCTTAGTGCTAAGTAAGATGACCCTTTGTAAATCTTTCTGAACTATGGCTGTCTGGTTTCACTCTGCTGTTCTGGCTCAAATGCTTTTCCAAACTGACTGATTTAATCTGGCTTTTCTCGTTTCACACTTAAATACTCTGTCTTAAACTAACTTTGTCAATATGTTCTAGGCTTCTGGCTACTTCACAATCTCTGACTCATTCTGTCTTGTTCTGTGACTATCTTATTGTCTCTGCAGCTTGTCTCTAAAGCTGTCACTACTCTCTCACTCTACCCCTTTGTGTGTATGTGTGGGTGTGGGTGTGTGTTGCATGTGTTGCTCTCTTAAGTCTACTAGATTTCTTTCGTCTTGAGAATTGTGCATATGTTGTCTCTGATTTAATCTGTCAAATCTTTCTTTGTTTCATCATTCTATCTGCTAATCAATTTGATGTCACTTTCAAAGATGGCTGCTTCCTTCTATTTTTGAACCTTACTTTCATGGTTTTGGGTTAAAGATGTGTACTTAGGGTGTGTCTATATTCCATCCAGAACTTACTGTAATCCAGGATGTGTCTGCATTAGAGTCTGATTACAAAAACCTAGACGTTTTATGGATGTGATCGCTTGCTAGAGTAGCTATGTTGTGGGAATAAAATTCCTGTATAATACTGGAGTTATTTGATGAAGATATCAGAAGAAAATATATTTAGGAGAATAAAATTTAAGGTGGCTTTTAGAGGCTAGAAATAAGTATATAAAAAGAGTTTTGGAGAAGCAGCGAGGTGTGGTAGGTCATAACTGTAAGCTGAGGTACAAATGCTGCTGTGAGCTTGAGGTCAGTATGATCTATGGTAAGCTTGAAACACCATTCTAGGCTGCAGAGTGAGTCCCTGCACCAAATAACTGACACATGAAGGAGATAATGGGATTAAGTAAGAGAAAGAAGAAGAGAAAGATAGAGAGAGAAAGGGAGGGAGGGAGAGGAAGGGGGAAGGGGATGGGGAGGGGAGGGGGGAAAGAGGAGAGGGAGGGGGAGGGGGAGTAGTGAATGTAGAAGAGTATTGAGAGATCAGATGTGTGAGAGTGCCATCTTCTGGTTATTTCTCATTCCTTCCTGACAGAACAGAGAAATCTTTCTTGGGTTTTTGATTATTCATGTCTGTTTTTCGTTACTGGGTGACTTTCTGATAGTCTAACATGGAATAGCACCTTCAATTACATTAAAATTGTTTCTGAACCATTTTAAGAATGTTAAAACTAGGGGACAGAATCTGTCTGTCACCATTAAGAAAGGTTAACTAACCACACTTTGCAGGATTCAATGGCCAACTTTCAACACTGGCTGATCCCTGGAGGAATCCTTCGACCTGGGATTGATCCAATGGATCAAGAATGTCATTTTCAAACCCAAATTTGGCCACCCAGACCAAATACATTATGTGGTGGTTTGCTGAATCATTCTAGAGGACCTGCGCTCTTGGTTAAACATTTTTCTTTCCAGATAATAGGCAGAAGTTTTTGGCTTTGCTAGCAGAAAGCCCATGGGTACAAAAGAGGAGACACCAGACTACCTGTCTCCCCCTACACTGTACCCCTCTACTTTGTCTTTGAAGGAAGAGCAGAGGAAGTGTTATTTTTCCAATCCCAACCAATTCAACCTCTAAGGTTAAATGGCAGCCACCACAGGGAGCTTTGCCATAGGCAGGGGATGGGGGAACTCTTGTTGCAGGCACACAAGAGATGTGGGGGACTGCTGGGAGGTAACTTCCAAGCCTGTCTGTCATCCTTCAGGTCATCAATGAATTTGAGAATTCCCAATTGCTAGACAACAGTCCAAGGGGTTTATAGACATATATTGTCCTGAACAGTGCACTCTCTATGAAACAGGTACTTCTCCTACCCCTAATGACCCAGAAGCTCACAAGATTACAGTGTGAAATCACACATGTGTTTGCAGTTAAAGAAGATCCTGACTGACAGGAGGAAAACTCAGCTTCAGAAATTCCTTTGTCTCCCACTGATGCAGCCCCTACCCAAGCCCCAGGGACACCACGCTGACTGGGCAATAACAACCCTGACACCCTCTAAAATATGATCTTCCAGTCCTTTCAGGTCAGCAATATATCCAGGCCTAAGTTAACTGAGTCATACTGATTATGTTATGACATAATATTTTCCACTTTTAAGAGTTTCTAGGCTCCATGCCAGAGATAGTACAAAACAGAAGGGACATAAAAACAACTAAAAATGACTATGCACAGCCTTCAAAAAAAAAAATACTGTTTCTATGTTGAACACCTCAGAGATAGTCAAAGTTAGAGAGGGCCTTATTAAATATGAGAGACTTGAGACTATTCAAATCATGGTTATAAAGAGTCATTATAAGTCCCTCCAAAACCTAGAAAGCAAAGTCTATGAGCTCCAGGAAGTCCCATGATTGGGCCTTTTAGTTACCAGAAAAGGGGAGAATGAGAGACCCGATCTTTTAGGTGTAGACTCCATCTTAGAAAACCTGACCTAAGGTTAAACTTCAATTAATGAATGAGACAATACTTAGCTTCAGTTTCCAGGTTTCTCCCAATAAGACCTGAATCTATCACCAGTTTTCAGGTTACCCCCAACAAAACCTGTGTCTTCTAGCAACAGTTTTCATGTTATTCTCCAACAAATCTGCACTTCCAGGTTACAAGCCTGACCCTAACATTTCACTTACTAACAACCACAAATTAGGAGGAAATCAGAAGTTCAGTTTATGGTTTGGCTCCCAGCACCTGCCAATTATGTTAAAGGTCATAATGGACTACCAATTAGATATGTACCTTGGGGCTGCTCACTCCTATTCTGCTGGGTCAGAAATAGCTATTTGGCTGTCAGGAGTCATAATGGGACAAGTTAAATACTAGCAAGTGATCATCCTGAAATGGCCTGCTTCAGAATATTATATAATTTGCAACATGTGGGCCCTTATTAAACAAGGCTGTAAGGGGCTTATTTTAGGAAAGATTCTCACTATAAATAGGCATTTCCTGTTTGTACTGGCTAGTTTTTTATGTCAACTTGACACAGGCTGGAGTTATCACAGAGAAAGGAGCTTCAGTTGGGGAAGTGCCTCCATGAGATCCAGCTGTGGAGCATTTTCTCAATTAGTGATCAAGTGGTGAGGGCCCCTTGTGGGTGGTATCACCTTTGGGCTGGTGCTCTTGGGTTCTATAAGAGAGCAGGCTGAGCAAGCCAGGGGAAGCAAGCCAGTAAGAAACATCCCTCCATGGCCTCTGCATCAGCTTCATGACCTGCTTGAGTTCCAGTCCTGGCTTCTTTTAGTGATGAACTGCAATGTGGAAGTGTAAGCTCAATAAACTCTTTCCTCCCCAACTTGCTTCTTGGTCATGATGTTTGTGCATGAAACCCTGACTAAGACACTGTTAATACTAAACAATATAAAATAATCAATATAATCAATCACTAAGTAATAGCACACTCCTTTAGAGTGAATCTCTGCAGATTCATGAAGATGTATTGTCTTATAATGATGCTATGTAGAAAAATAAATTACTTAAGTTTTAATGATGATCCTATAAGAATTCCTCTTACAGTTTCAAAGAACCAGAAAAAAGAAGATTAAAAAGTCTTCTCTTAGGATGTCTATTGCTATGATGAAACAGGGCAGGAACTCAGACCCAATAAGGACCAGAAACTAATGCAGAGGCCATGGAGGCGTGCTGCTTACTGGCTTGCTATTCACAGCTTGATCAGACTGTTTTTCTTACAGTACCCAAGACCACCAGCCTAGGAGTGGAACCACGCACAATGGGCTGGGAAGTTTCCTATCAACTATTAATTGAGAAAATGTTCTACAGCCTTACCTGCAGCCCATTCTTATGGAAGCATTATTTTTTTTCAATTGAAGTCCTCCTCTTAGATGATATTAGCTTATGTCAATCTGATATAAAACTATCCAGCATGAGTCTATAAGGTCTTTTATAGATTCTTTTGGTCCCTACATAGAATCACAGAACTACACATTTAAACCAACTGTGTAGTCAGCCTCTTTATAAATTAGCGCAATGTGGTGTGTGTATGTGTGTGTGTGTGTGTGTGTGCATTTGTGTGTTGTTCTGGTTTGCTTTTTGTCAGCCTGACAGAAACTACAGTTATCTACGAAGAGATGCCTCAGTTGAGACAATGCCTAAATCAGATTGAACTATAGGTAAGACTGTGAGTCAGTTTGATTAATGATTAATGATTGATTAGTTAGTGTGGAAGAGTCATGCCCACTGAGGGTGATGACAACCCATTGGGTAGGTGATCCTGGGTGCTATAGAAAAGCAAGTTGAGCAAGCCATGAGGAGAAAGCCAGTAAGTAGCATCCCTTCCTGGTCTCTGCTTCAGTTCCTGTCCCTAGGTTATTGACTCAATTTTCCCTGATGATGGACTATCCTTGTAAGACAAATAAAATCCCTTTCTCCCCGGGGAAAAAAAGGATTCCTAAAATTATGCCTGTGATTATTAATCTTATTTATAGTGGGACTGCTATTAGGTCCTTTTATGATAATCAAAACTGCAATGAGAACTCTGCCAGTCTCCCAAATGTCACTAGTTAATTGCTCTTAGATGGTAACCAGACTTTCTCCTTCACATTCCAAGAGTTTGTAGAACAATTAACCAGAGGTCACAAAAAGGAAACTAATGATTTATTATAACTGCTAGGACAGAAGGTAAAATATTGGCTACGTTTATATATACAAAACTTCACTTATAACTTAGTTATGGTTTTTAAACCTTCAGTGAATGAGTGGAGCTGAGACAGGTGATGGATGTTTAGGTAGATAATTACTCCTGATGTAGATGCATGTAAACATTCTCTGTTCTAAACTTCTATTTCAATTTATGATTTGATTTTCTGTGTGAACTTGTGATGAACTTCATAAAATATGGTTATGTATTCTGAAAGATGTTTAAGTGCTAAGGACAAAGAGAAGAGTCAGTACTGTGGTGAGAAGAACTGAACTGAGAAGAACTGAGCTGAGAGAGGAACAGAGCAAAGGAGAAGTTTTTAGACAGAACTCTTTTTAGACACAACAGAACTCAAGAAAAACTCAGGAGTATAGGTTTTGCTTTAACAGAAAAGGCATTGAGAGTAAGAACATCTGTGACTTCAGAGCAAAATGAGAGAACAAGATTAGAAGTAGAATGCAGAGAGAAAGAGGAAAAGTCAAGAAAGCAGAAGGAGCAGGCAGGCTTCTCCTTGGGGCAGAACAGATCTTTCTTAATAATAAGGCAGCCTTGGTCCTATTAAAAGGGGAAAAAAAAAAACTTTTTTTTTTTTTTTTTTTTTTTTTTTTTACAAACACGGGTTTAATTCATTTAGCATTAAATGGGTAGAAGCTTTTTCTTTACGCAAAAAAGATTGGAGTTCATTTTTCATCCAGAATGAGTGAGTAGTTTTTTCACCATTGCTTGGTCCTTTGCTCCATATGCATATGTAAGTATGGCTGTGGTTTAAGTATGTAATCATGAGAATGTATGCATGTGTGTGTAAGTATGTAATTGTGAGAATTCATGAAAGCTGGGCCCAAATGAATTTGCATGGAAATATATAAATGAGAACTCTGCATGTATGAACCTGTGTATGAAATTATATGAGATTATGCAAATTCACTTATGTAATAGTTTCTCTCTCTGGGAGTGTTATTCTCTTCTCCTGGTTCAATAGGAGTTTATTGTTCCTAACTTCCCCCTAGTCCTACTAGCAAGAGGTATCTGCACAGTAGGGAAAGGCTCTAGCAATTAATCCTTTACTTGATCTCCTGCTGTTTTAGGATGAGGTGCTAAGTGCCTGAGACTGCAGTCTCTGGCTTTAATGGAACACAGAAGACAGGTCAGTTACAAGAGCTTAGTAACTGAGACTTAGATAAGTAAACCTTTTATTATAAAGCAACCCTAAATATCTCTTAAGACAAAGTCTTACCCCCCTCCACCACCACCAATGCTCTTCCTCCTCTGCTGCTTCAAGAACCAACAGAAGAAAAAAAAAAAAACCCTCACACACCCCCCCCCACACACACACACATGTTGGGGCTGGCTCCCAGGATTTGGCCAAAGCTTAAGCTTAAAGATCCCAATGTGTATTCCAGTTATCTAAGTTAATATCCACTTATCAATGAGTGTATACCATGATTGATCTTTTGAGAGTGGGTTACCCCACATAGTATGATGTTCTCCAGCTCCATCCATTTGCCTAAGAATTTCATGAATTCATTGTTTCTAATGGTTGAATAGTGCTCCATTGTGTATATATACCACATTTTTTGCATCCATTCTTCTGTTGAGGGATACCTGGGTTCTTTCCAGCTTCTGGCTATTATAAATAGGGCTGCTATGAACATAGTGGAGCATGTATCCTTATTACATTCTGGGGAATCCTCTGGGTATATGCCCAGGAGTGGTATAGCAGGATCTTCAGGAAGTGACATGCCCAGTTTTCTTAGGAACCTCCAGACTGATTTCCAGAGTGGTTGTACCAATTTGCAACCCCACTAGCAGTGGAGGAGTGTTCCTCTTTCTCCACATCCTCACCAACACCTGCTGTCTCCTGAATTTTTAATCTTAGCCATTCTGACTGGTGTAAGGTGAAATCTCAGGGTTGTTTTGGTGAATCCACACATCAAATGAGGTACAAAAGAATGGAAGAAAGGCCCCTTGTTCTGGAAAGACTCAGTGTAGCAGTATAGGGCAAAACCAGAAAAGGGAAGTGGGAGAACAAGGGGAGGGAAGGGGGCTTATGGGACTTTCCGGGAGTGGGGGGCCAGAAAATGGGAAATAATTTGAAATGTAAATAAAAAATATCGAATAAAAAATGAAAAAAAAAGAAATGCAAAAAAAAAAAAAAGATCCCAATGTGATTACATTGTAATTGACTTCTGGTTGGTCTTTTGGGGCTCCTGAATGCTTCCTAGTATCATATGTTCTGAAAATAAGTAAGACAGATAACAGAATATTTTTATTTTAAATGTTTTGTACAACATAGTATATACAAATAAAACAGACATTTCAAATATTTAACTTCTTTTAATTTCTCTAAACATAATTTCCTCAAAAGTCATTTTTCATACACTTTCTTCTTAGTTTAGAATAAAAGGTTGTATTTTGAAAACTAGAATGAAGCATTACATTTCACTATCTTTTCAGTTTGAACCAGTTGATACTATAGGTCAAGTGTGACTGAATCCGGATAAAATGTTTGATGAAGTACATTAAGGCTAACACAGTATAGAAAACTTCCTCTAGGCCCTCCTAGAATATACTCCTGGTATCTGCTAGATAGTCTTCTGTGAACATGTTGCTGCTTTGCAACATCAACATCTTTCTCAGATTTACTGATTTGTAATTTTGACTAATTTTCAATAAAAAATCATGAGGCACATAAAATTTCCTTTTTTATTGTGATAATCAAAAATATTAGCATTTACTTGCTAGAGGCCACAGGGAATCTCTTTATACAAGTTAATTCATTTCCTTTCAGTTTTTCTCTATCATGCCTATAGTTACTGCTGCATCATCAGTTTTATGGTATCATAAGCTCATCTTTTTATTATTTTCTCCAAATGCTGAATAATGGACTTGGAAGAATTTTCCTGTGCCTGCGTGCAATATTTTCTGATACATGTTTTTCAGCTGTCAATCTTTTTGGTTTGTGTATTGTGGGAGTGTGCTGTCATTATTTCCCCCAAGTGAGATATTCATTGTGGCTTACTCTGTGTAGTATTATCACAAATATAAAGGAAGCTACTAAGTCCTGTTCAGTGTCTGTTTTCTTAACTTTAGTGTATATTACATTTGTGACTTTAGGTCAATAGTTTTGGGGCTAGTTTGTTTTCAGAATTTTTCTTTCCTAGCCTGTAGGGAACCTTCCTGCACCCAAGAGACTAAAACTTAAGGGTAAAGATTTCATGCAGGCACCACCTGGACATCTGTACTTTCAATGAGTAGTGTGGATGTTGTCCTCAGCAATGAGGCCTTCCTGTCAGTTTTCAAAAAGCACTCCTCTGTCACCTGTTTTATATGGGCATCTCCATAGTACCTCCTTGGCCAACAACTCAGTCAAATGAATCCAAGTTAAATGAATTCGTCTGCCGAGAGCCTTGCTTTACTATAAGAGATGGCCAGATCAGACTGTACCCCCATTACTAGACATCCTCCCTATGTTTATCATCATAATTCCAGGAAGTTTCCACTGCACTAGGTTTCTACACAATATTGTAAATGCAAGGCAGTACAGGCTGTCTCTTTCTGAACTGTCACCTTCCAACTCCTCTCACCTATCACTACCTCTCACCTGATCCTTCAACGTCTTTGCCTTTGCCCACAGCAGCCCTTAGTCTAGCTGCAAAATCTATTCTACTTTCCTTCTCCATTAGATCCATACTTCCTCTCTATAGCCTTCCTCTTTATCTAACCATTCTGGGTATGCATACTTTACCTTGGTTTTCATTTACTTAATAGCTAATATCCACTTATAAGGGAATACATACTGTTGAGGTCTGTTCCTTTTAAAATAACTGTAGTCATTTTGTAAATAGACTCCATGTTACTCACAAAGTGAAACTAAGTTCATTGTTATTATGTTACCATTATCTGATATTAAATAATGCTACTTATAAGCCAAAAAGTTATGGTGAATAACTTGTACCCTGTTATTTAAATGTTATGAAATTGTCCTGTTTACCATCTAATTACTCACCTCCTTACCTCACTCAGGTCCAATAAGTTTAAAGATTAGCTGATAGTATTTTGTCTAGTTACACAAAAATATTGTACCCCTTACTGCTTGCCTTCAAATTTTGGAACTTGGTTTTTCATACACAAAGTCAGCTATGAGGATAGACTCCTGCTAAAATTAGGTTTTTACTTCCTGTGGACCTGGATGTTAAGTGTTTTAGTGTGCATTCAATAATATATTCTTGCTTAACTGAGTTGGGTATATATTTGGATTGTATGGCAACTCTCAAACCCCTAACACATATTACATTTTTTCCCCTCTGGAATTGGGTTACCTACTTAGTTTGATCTTTTCTTGTTGTATCCATTTTCATACAAAATTCATAAAAATAAATTACAGGAATTTATATATATAATTGTGGGGGACTTTAGCACCTCACTTTCATCAATGGACAGATCATGGAAACAGAAAATAAACAGAAATACAGTGAAAATAACAGAAGTTATGAATCAAATGGATTTAACAGACATTTTATCCTAAAATAAAAGTGAATATTTTTTCACATTATAGCATGTTTTGGACAAGGAACACTTGTCCAAATATGACACAAAAGACTGCAAAGATAAGTCAGTTGTTAAAGTATTTATTGAACAAACTGTGGACCTGAGTTCATATCCCAGGAATCATATAAGGGCAGGTACTGAAAATATAAACTTAATTCTCAAGCTCAGGGGGCAGAATCAGGAGGATCCTGTAAGCTTTCTGTTCAGAGAGTCTAACTAAAATAGTGGTCTCCAGGTCCCTTGAAAGACCCTGTCTCACAGAAGGGAAAGGGCTCCAACCCAAGAAATAATTTGTTGTGGACCTCTGGCTTTTACCTAAATATATGTAAACAATGGCATGTGCATATATACGCAGACAAACATGAATATACAAGCATATATACATGTATATATAGCAAAAATCATTGAACAAATACATGCATTTCACAAATATCTAAAATATTGTCATCTCTAAATGTTATGTTTCAATCCTTGTTTTTTGTCACAGAGACACTAGTTATCAAAGATTCCTACACTAACAAGATAATGTTAGGACTCCAGGGAAGAGAAATGGCTTTGTTCCACAGGAAACCATATTCACTCTTACATTATTTTATTGCAAAGCAATTTCATCAAGGTGTGTACCAACTCACACTGTAGTGAGTGACTTGCCATTCAGAAATAGAATTATTACTTTTGAAGGCTATTGAAATAATTCTATAAAAGATAAGACAGTGCAAAGATGTTGCATTAAAAAGAAAAGAAGTTTGTTTCCCAACATTTTCAAGACATTAAAAGGAAGTGACTCACTGAGTCAGGTTTATGATCACATTGTAAAATCAAAATGAAATCTGCTATTTTATTGACTGTTGAATGGATGGCCTGAAATAATATATGTTAAAATATTCTGTGATCTAAGGGGCTGCAAAGATGTCTCAACAGATATAAGGAAAGGTTCTTCTTTCAAGGGCCCATGTTTAACTCCTAACCTCTCACAACACTCTGTAATTCCAATCCCATGTGATTGATACTCTATTCTGGCCTCCTTGGTAGCACACATGCATGTGGGTCATAGAATATAAGCAGTCAAAACATCCACCCACACAAAATAAATAAATAAATAAATGCTTAAAATATAATTGTGATATGCAAAAGAATACATCAAATATAAGATTTAATGTATTGGTGAGACAAATGTATCCTTCCTCATATTGAAGGCGAAGTGAAATCCAGACTCTCTTTAAATGTCAGCCTATACAATGCCAGAGGTGAAAAGATCTTATAATACATTTATCATACTTCCACCTTCCAACATTGAAATTGTGCATGCATGAACATATAGAAACAATAAATATCAAATTTCACATTTCTGGGCTAATGTAGAAGACCTTAGAAGTAATCTGTCCTCTTTTGGCTTCTCTACATAAGTAATTATTTCTTAAAATTTGTTAACTAGAAGGTATTTTGCAATGATGATATTTAGAATTCTCTTTGAGCTAAATAAATATGAAATGGTGAAAAATTAGTTATGAAGATATTTTGTTTAAAAGAGGGAATTTCATGAATTTTTTAATTAAATGTTTTCTTTATTTAGATTTCAAATGCTATCCTCTTTCATGGTTTCACCTCTGAAAATCCCCTATCCCATTCCCCCTCCCCCTGCTCATTAACCCACTAACTTCTGCTTCCCTGACCTGGTATTCCCCTATGCAGGGGAAATGAACCTTCACAGGTCCAAGAGCTTCTCCTCTTATCGATATCCCATCAGTCCATCCTCTGCTACTCATGGGCTCTTTGTACTCTTTGGTACAAGAGCCATGTGTACTCTTTGGTTGATGTTTAAGTCCCTGGGAACTCTAGGGGTACTGGTTCATTCCTATTGCTCTTTCTCTTATGGGGCTATAAACCCCTTCAGCTCCTTGGGTCCTTTCTCTAGCTCTTCCTTGGGGACCCTGTATTCAGTTCAATAGTTGTCTGAGAGCACCCCCTCTGTATTTGTCAAACACTGGCATTTCACTATAATTGAATGTCCTGTAGAACAATGCAACATATTGCTATTATATGTGTCATCTGTCCCATATAAAAGTAATATTTTCCACATGTATGAGGTAACATTTTATGACTGCTCAATACAAATGGCTATCTCACATCTCTTACATACATCAGTTCTCAAAGCATTTTTAGTACATTGTAAATAATGATATAGTGAGGCAGAGAGTATGACTAAGGAACACTTAACTGTTTATCCTGAGAGACCAAATTCAATTCCCAACACAACTTTGGGCTGGGCTGCACACTACTGCCTATAGTTCTACTTCAGAATTTCAACATGTTCTTCTGGCCTCTGAAAGCACTGCACTGATGTGCACTACTCTCAGTATTGTACTAATATGCACTACGTCTAATGTTCCACTGATTTGTGCTACCCCCAATAAAGTACTCGTGTGCCCTGGCCCTAATACTGCACTCATGTGTACTGAACCTAATACTGAACTGATGGGCAATGCCCACAGTACTGCCCTCACGTGCACTGACCCCAATATTCGTAATAGCAACCTAAGAATAAATTAGTTCTGTGAAAAGTAGGGATGTGTCACACGTGATCTTTTACAATAATGAATGAATGCATACTTCAAAATTGAGAAGTCAAAGGAGAAGGAAGTACAAATAAGACCTAGTAGCTGAAGGTAAATCAAAATAAAAATAGGCTAGAAATTGGATATATCCAATATTAGGAAATAAAGACATTCTCTGAAATGTCATCTGTATATTAAATGTATTCAATGCATCTTGACAGTCACTCTGTAATCATATGAGAAATCTTTATAGCACATTTCATGTAAGATTTATTCAACACACTGTTCAAGCAACATACACTGATACACTGATCAAGCCAAAATAATTAGCATTCAGATATAATTTCTATGTATAATAAAAATATGTTAGTTAACATGAAGCAAAAACCATTATAATATTAATGATATATAATACGATTATTATGTTAATCCAGACGTTAGTGAATAATTATAAAATATAGAAAATATATTTACTTTGATTCCCATTTTGTACTCAAATGTACGAAACAATCTGAAGTAGAGTGCAGTGAAATAAAAGAAGATACTCTGATTATTACTAATTTTTATGTTCTTATTGAAAATTATTTTTAATATTAAGGATGTGTCAAGTTTAAAATTTAAAAAGAAGTGCTATAAACTAAATGAACTAAATATGCCATGTATTTTACTTAAGAAAAAAGAAAGAAATGAAGAAAGAAAGGAAGGAAGGAAGGAAGGAAGGAAGGAAGAAAGAAAGAAAGAAAGAAAGAAAGAAAGAAAGAAAGAAAGAAAGAAAGAAAGAAAGAAAGAAAGAAAAAGAAAACTAATCAGAATACTGCCATACATTAAGGATTATCCAGCAGTTGCTTTATGTTGAATATAAAAGATTGCCTTTGGATGATACTTACACTTGTTTCTTATTTTGGTGGACTGTGAGACCCTTAGATTTGTTGCTGTACCAGTCTCCAACTGGGAGGGATTTCTGAGGAAGAGATGTTTGGGAGTGACAAATGAACAGTGAGTCTGAAATGGATGCAATCTGACAACTCTTTGTTCTGTTCTAGGTAACTCTCTGCTGGAGATCATTTTCTCTTGCTAACCAAAGACCAGTCTTTTACTTTGCATAATAAAGGCATATCAATTCAATCATTAACCCTGGGTTCCCTTTTGATTATTCCAGAAATTAGCATTTTATGACCTTAGCCCTTTGACTCTTTTAGAGTGCTATAAACTAAATGAACTAAATATGCCATGACCAAAGTCTCATGACCAAGGCCAACAAGGTCTGCTGTTTGGTAGAAAAATGGTTCTATTAGTCTATTATATTATCACCACCTTCTTGTTTTGTTACTTCTTCCCTGCCTAAGCTTGGCTATCCTGGAACTTACACAGTAGACAGACCTTAAATTCAAAGCTCTGTATGGTTCTCTCATCTTAATGATGGGTTTAAGGTGTGTACCACCATGACTGGATTTAGACTTTTATTCACCTAGAAATTGGTTTGTCCCAAGCTGGCATTGAATTCAGAAATCTGCTGACCTTTGTCTCATGTAATTAATGGTGGTACCACCATGCATGGGCCTAAAATTCTCATGGCCACTATTCCTCAAGATCCAGAGCAAAGCCCTGGGTCTTCCAGCCTCAAGGTCTGGGTCACAAGTGTGCCCTACATTTCTAGATTGTAAATCATTCTAGATTTGAAGCCTAAACTATTCATTGTTCAACTGCTGTTGAGGCCTGCTCCTTTTTGAGGCCTACTCTTTTTTAATATAACTGTTAAAAGAACATTTTATACTCATTCCCCAAGTTACTCACAAGAAGAAATTAAATTTGTTTTTCCATGATCCCAATTTCAAGCAAGAATTTGTAGAGAAAAAAAAAACACACACACAAGGGAGTTTCTAGCTTGGCACACATCTGATTGGCGGGCTATTATGGAAATTTGTTGCTCTTTAAAACAATTGGCTAGTGCTGGGAGCCAAATCATGAACTTACCTTGCAAATTCTTCCCGATTGGGGCTTGCAAATTCTTCCCGATTGGGGCTTGCAAATTCTTCCCGATTGGGGCTTGCAAATTCTTCCTGATTGGGGCTTGATGGAGAGTAACCTGGAAACTAATGCTAGACACAGGATTGCTGGGGAGTAACATAGAAAGCAGTGCTTGTTGTTGACTTGTTGGTTAACTTGAGTTCAAGCTTAGGTCAGGATCTCTAAGATGGAGTCTGACCCTAAGATCTGGTTTCTCAAGTTCATCCACATTTGAGGAGTTATCACTTTAGCTGACACTCAAGAATATTTTAATCTGCCACAAAATTATGGTTGAATTACCTATATTCTGTTATACTTTTTTATCTCAATGTACTAGAACTCTCCTCACAACCTGTGCCTCCTCTATTTCTTCACCTAGGACTACCACCAAGTTAGACAAAAATGTTGTACCAGATCACTGCACTTCATTGCGATCCTTTAAACTTTTGACCGTGGCTTTTCATATATGAAGTCTGTCTTGAATGATGCCACAGTTAGGTGTTTCTGTCCTGTGATCCTGATCAATCTGGAAGTGTTCAATAAATTGTCATAATATCCAAAACTGGTAGCTAAGTGCTCAGTGCAGAGCAAATCCCAGAGCTCAACATTACAGGCACAAACAATAAGCTTAGCTCAGTGGGATCTTGCCCTGAGATCAGCACTCCCTGAATCTCTTATTAAGGAAGGAAATAAAGAATACCAGGTGTATGTACACTACACTCCAAGAATTATGCTCTTTTTGATTATAATAGAGTCATTATCTTTGACAGGGCTAATATTCCCTGCAGGAGAAACATAATATATAAGATATATATTGTTATAAAAACAAGTCTAATACCTACAGCAACTGTCAGTACTTGAGGAGATCCATGTCTTGGCTTGATGGCTCTGCTCCAGGGGCCAGAATCCATGTGATATGGTACTTCCATAGCTGTGCCAGTCTTGGCATCAGAGAGAGACATAAAATATTTATATTATTGATTCCTTAAGTTTACAATCATTAAAGTAACATATCTTAGTCAGACTTGAATTTGGAAAAAATAAAATTTTCAACAATATTTTCCATAATATAACTTATAACTAATTGATATAAATGCTAATATTATCAAGTAATTCAGTATCAATGAAAAAATTGGAAATATCTTTTATTTGTTTTACTGATAAAACATAATTCATGACAAATATTCCCATTTAAACATAAGAGCTTCTATAGATCTTTGCTCAGTACTTAAAAAAATGTAATATCTGTAGACATAGAGTTCCCTAAAATAATCTTCTTTTTTAAATTATCAGCATAATTTAGCAATTCTCTTGAAAGGCAAATAAGAACTAAAAGATATTGTATGATGTATTTTTTTATTTTAAAATGCAGACATATGAAAAGCAAGTTTCTATTTTTTTTACCGTCATTAAATTTTTCCATGCATGACAAAGACAGTTGCACTAAACTCTGTGATGTCTGACAAGTAGGAATTTCAGGATAACTGCAGCAATCTGAAGGGACATGAGTTGCTTTGGACTATTTGGCCAAATATTTTAATTTTCTTATTTTTTCACTTCCATATTTTCTAGCCCTTTCTTTGCTTTAATGGCTGTACCTAGAGAGTTTAGGGGAGTATTTTGGTGTGCATTTGGGAAGGAAATTTCCAAAATAGGTATTGACAGTTCTCTATTTTCCCTTCAGAATTTTAGTTTTTTGTTTGTGTTAATTTGGGAATAATCACCATTCCTTTTTTCTGCCTCTACAAGAAGTATTTGCAAATACAAAAATACCACAAAGGAGCAGATTCTGATGCAATAGCAACATGGTCTTTATTCAGGCTTAAGTTTGGACTCACTGCCTACCTTGACACAGCAGGACAAGATGGTAAGGCCCTTAGCCTTCAGCAGTTCAAATATTTTTTTAGGAAGTGGTGAACAAGGGAGGGGATTTCCAGCCTAGTAAGCATCTAATTGAATGACTAGTATAAGCCAATAGATGGGTGCTTTGAAGCAAAATCACGAACAATCACAAATTGTCTGAAAGTACAATTGGAATTACCAGACTAATCCTGATTAGCTGTTGCTAGGGAGTAGCACTGGGTACTCTGGGGTATAAGTCAGAGACAAACTATGTAGCTCTTCCTGGAACTTGAGTACAGCTTGGGTTCAGTTGCAGTTAAAGTTTTCAGGCTTTTTTTCCCCTCCTAATGGAGGTTGGTCCCAAAATTGAGTAGGTTTGGCCTCTCACCATAACTTCTTCAGCATCTTTCTGTGAAGGTACTTATTCTGTAAAATCAGGCTATTGTTATCTGATTAGGGAAGACTTCAGACATTCTAACCAGTTTGTACTTTAACTAGACCTGATACTGTGATGGGCAAAGGAGACGCAACCCTAAATGAAGATTCTCTTGCTAGTTGGGTCTTTATTATGTTATACAAATTAACACAAAAGACATAAAAATATTTTTGGATGTTGACAGTGCAGATCACCATTATTGTCAAAATTGACTGGAACTGGAGACAAAGGCCTATTTTAATAATTTATGTCAATTGGCACATTCAGCATAATTTCTATTACATTATGATAAACATACCTAGCCTATTCTAGTATCAAATTCCTCACAACATACAGAAAATATTCACAGGGAGCTAACACATGTCTGTATGTGAAATAAAATCCCTTTTCAGTACTAAATCCCAAAGAGAAAACAGTAGTTAAAACAACATATTCTCTGTTGTCTTTCATAGGTTAATTTAAGAAATTATGTCTCCTTATTATAGTTTTTCCTTGTCAAAATATAGATGTGATATTTCATTGTTTAAGCAGGTTTGTCTTATTTGTTTTTTGGTTTTCAATTTTATATTGTTATTGGTTTTACATATGCATGTTTGTGTGTGCTTCTTATTCCTTTAAGAAATTTGTTTGCTCATTTTGTTTCTAAAGAGATGAGGAATGTGTATGGACTTATGGGATAAGGAAGTAGGATGTGTAAAGGAGAAGTAGGGAGAGGGAAAACCATTATCAGATTTTGATAAGAAATTATTTTTACAAAAATGAACTAATAATGTATTGCTTGACATTAAAAAGGAGATGCATTCATGTAAGTCGTGTGATTGTTTTATAACTCAACAATTAGCATATACTGCATATTCACATGTAATTAGATAAGACTAAATTACTTATATTTCAAATATTTTTAACATCAGGTCACCATTTCATCAAATATATTTCATTTAAACATTCAATAGTAAGCCAGCACAAATTTATCTAGTAGTTACCAATATATCAAGTATATCAAGTTAATTTTATTTTTTTAATTTCCAAGGAGTTGCAGTACATGATCTGAGAATTCCAAAACAGAAATGAAATAATTCAAATGTGATCTTCCCTAACTTCAAGTTGCTGAAATATAGTGTTAGGAAACATTCATCTTGACATTTTTTAAAATGGTGAAGTGAAGAGGAAGAGAAGAAAGAAAAAGACATTGGAAAAAAGTGAAAGCTGAAAAAATGACTGTTATTCAGAAGTTATACCCAATGAATAGTAAAACTGGAATGAATATTGAATGTTTTCCATGATTAATGAATGTTCTTATCCATGGGATCATCTCTTCAATTTCTTTTTTATTTAAAATTTTTAATTTATTTTTTATTATACGTTTTAGGTTTGTGTCTGTGTGGCTACTTCCTAATGAGCTCAGGTGAACATGGAGGCAAACTAGTGTCTCAGATCACCTGGTAGTTGTTGAGGTAATTTTTATTGAAATTCTCACTCTCACATGTCACTTTCTGTCCTTTATTCCATTCCACTGTCCTTTCCATCTCTTGTGTTTAATGATCTAGACCAGGATAATACTTGTTTTATCAACACTTATTTGATCACTATCATACCATTTAGTTAATGTAGAAGATCAATTATGGTCCTATACAAAGACCATTAGTTATTTAGTTGTACTCCACTTACCTTTCCTGGGGTTCCACATATACAAAGCAATTCTCAGGAGTTCTACTTTATTCCTCCAAAATTCTGTAATAACAAAAATACCCCAACTATTATATGGTTATTATTATTTTCCTGATATCAAAAATGAGTATTACTTTGTACAAACAAATATTAACAATTGGGAAATTCATTGCTCTAGAGATTTTTTTTTCTTTTTTGGTGATGTTATCTATTTTGCCCTTTACATAAGGGTTTTTTAATGATAAACACTAATCCCTCAGAGGGCTCAAGCTAATTCCATTACACAATAATAATGTTTGACATTTATCAATATTGTCATATAATAGAGGTTTTGTTGGTGCTGTTTTTCTCTCCAAAAAAAAAAAAAAAAAAAAAAAAGAAATGAAGACTCTGATTCCCAGTGACAGGTGGCCATGATGACAGTGAGGACACTTAACATCTCTCGAGTACCTTAGCTATTCCCAGCCTTTTTGGCATGAACCATGATAATTTTGTGTCACCATGAATTTGAGTGTCTCCAAATCTGACATTCATACAAAAATAGTAAATTTGTGCCAATAGTCTCATTTGACTTAGATAACTCTAGTTAATTTAATTGATGATATTAGTGTTTTAAAGACCATGAAAACTCTTCTTATTTATCTCTCAAGCCCAGCCAATATCAAGAAGTCAAACCACACTCTGCAAGTAGTTTCTAGAAAAGTGAAAGGAGTAGTAAACTTAGTGAGATTTTTGCCCTCATGTAGCTGAGCATATATGTGATTGATAATGGCATTTTCAATACATGAAGTGAGTATGTTAAGAGGAAAGAAGAAAAGTTGGAGCAATATTAACAATGATCAAATGGAAGTGTGTGGAGAGAAAGATTACTATTAGAAACCATTGAAAAATATGTCTCCAATTCATTTAACATGAGCTCACGGAAGGTCATAAAATTCTACTAAGAGTAAAGGGTAACACATTTCTCAGATTGATATTCTGTTTTTACAATACACACTTAAATTCATACATATATATGTATATATATATACATATATATAACATATTCAGAAACTATATAGAAATACAAATGCACTTATACATTAGTATATATTATACATAGACATATACATATGTATTTGTATGTGTGTGAGTATGTATATGTGTATGTGTGTGTCCATGTATGTGCCCACATGCATGTGTATACACCTTAAAATGGTTGATAATTGTGCCATATATGTGTTTCTTTGTTTTTCAATGGTTCGTTTTGTTGTTGCAGTGGATAACATCACTTAGAAAGCCTCCATGTCTCTGACTGTTTAAGAGCATGTGAATAATTTGTGACTATAAGTTGGAAGATGATGAGGTTTCCTATATTGGTTTCAGGTTTCAATAACTCATAAAATACTAGATACCCTACATCCCTTATATTACACCAAATTGGAATCAAAGACAGAAATTCTGAGTAATTTCATAAATTTTAATATTATAAAAATCTACCCAAATAAAAAGTATTATATAAAATGAAATATTTTCATTGAGGCATTTATTAATTTGATGAGAATCTATTTACTAGTAAAATACTAACTTTGTTTAAGTCATAGATTGACTCTTAGGACCAATGTAAATAAATATTAGAATGTAATGATTTATCAAATTGAATCCATATAAAATGTTTGAATTGCATGCTAGACAGATCCAAATCCCATAGACTTGGAAGACAAGAAACACCAACTTGTGTCATTATTTTGTACTTGAAAACCTGACATCAGGGTGAGAACAGATGTAAGACAAGGAGAAGGCTTCTTTTCTAGTTTGTATCTTGTCTCCTTCCTCTATGTGCTTACGTAGAGGAAAGAATGTTCTGATGATTGTCTCTCTTCTCATAATGGCATCAGTTCCATCTTCACATGTGCACCTTTATGATCACCTCCAAACCTGGTTGTCTAAAAAGTCTGATGTCCAAGTAACTACGGTGTTAGCCTTCAGCATATGAAATTTGATGTAGACTGAATTTAGTCTAGCACATTATCTTCCAAGTATAATTTTTAAATTTCTGGGTTAAAGACAATTGTACCTGTTATAATATTTTTGCTTCAGAAAAATATCATTAAACAATATATGTCATAAAAAATCTATGATATCCTAACCATCATGAAATTTTCTAATGTACATTTTCGGTAGAAACTCTAGGAATATAAGAATGTGACAGTTCAAATCTACTGCATCCTTTTTTTTAAGATGAGTTATTTTACTTTTCAAAATATATTTTCTAGGCAAATGATTAAATAGCTTTATCTTTGCTGTGTTTTTGAGTATCCATATGGGGGGAAAATTGTTTAGACCCCATCAAATGCAATTCATGATTCATTTCTTTGAATTAAATGATATTTGACATGGTAAATCCCATAACATTCAAAGGATATTTATCTTGACTTTTACAAGTGATGGCATTTATAGAAAATAAAGGAAATACAAGTATTGTTTTCTCAAATATCACGAACACTAATAGAGGCTTCTCTTCCAATAAAAAATGAAAATATACAAAAGTTTTATGTTTCAGAGGTCAAAATAATTTAGATTTCTTAAACCTCTCTAACATTTATTTCATTCTTGATTATTTAAACACAAAAAATTGTCTATAAAAATACCATTGCACATGTACAGAAAGAGGACTTCAGAACAAGCAACCTAGTAGTTTTTCAGTAAGAAAAATAAATCAGAATCTGTAATAGAAAGAACTGTGTAAAAGAAAAACTATATAAAAATCAAATGCTATCCATCTTCTCCTTTTATAAATATGCTTATTAACAACAAATGTTAACTCTTTTCTGTACCCAACATTAAAAAAGGATTTTATTAATCAAAACTATTTCCGTGCCTTTCTTCCCTTTCGAAGAAATTGTTAGCTTTTGTTTTACCATGCTATTGTTGTTAAAAATTATAACTCTTGATTTGAATCACAATTTTTATAAACTTATGATTTCCTGGAAACTTTTCTCAGTTACAGTGACCTATGATTTGTTTTATGTGTGAGCCCTCAATTCTTATACATGCCGCTTATTTCATAGTACTATAATACTACTTTTTCAATTAGTCTTCATATGTGATAATTTGAGAAACTTCACATTTTAGAAACATAATTCCAAAATATCCTATTTTATTTTATATTTCATAATATTGTATATTTGGCTTCTGTTCTAGTTAAATGGAAAATGAATAATTACTTTTCAAAAATTAGAATAATTTTAAAATGTTATAATTTTTGTTCTCAATCTGAATTGTGCTTAACTTTGCTTTATTTAATTCTATAAATAATTCTAACTCTTGTTTTACCTAAATTATATGAATAGTGTCTGAATAGGAAGGACATTTCCATTTCTTTTTCAATAAGAGAAAGAATTACAATGGAATTGAAGTTTGGCAGTATGAAGTCAGCTAGTGAGTTTGGAGAGGGATGACTCAGCATGCAATTCACAAAAAAGCAGAACACAAGGCAGCCTTTAAGTAGCTAAGTTTTCAGAGCCAGACCTGAATAGCCCTAATGTTCTCATGTTGCTAATTTGGAATGTTAAAGGTTTAGATCATAGAAATGCCATTTTGAAACAAAATTGCCTTTATACTCTATGGCCTTAGCCTTGGGATATGAATCTTTCTCCATGCAACATTTCAATATAAGGGTAGTGTTTGTCACAAGATGGAAAACAAAATTCTCAAATAACAAAGAAATATGATCAGAAGATGTTCATGAAAACATCATTATTTTGCTCATAAGCATTTCCTAACATTCTCTTTGACCATTAATGTGAAAGGTAAATATACATATAAGATACAATTTACATAGAAAATATGGTAGGAGGAATGATAGAGGGAAATTGATGATGTAGTAATAGGTGGAATATGAGAACAAGAAACAAAAGAAAGCTTGATGGTGCAGGGTTCTCCCTTGAGTTTTTCTTCCAACACTTGTATATTTGGTTTCACCATGTAGGTCTCTACTGCTATATTCATATTTGTCCTGGACGTTCTCACATCAGAAGCCACATATCTGGCAGTAAAATAGATGAAAAGGGGTAAATAAAGCTTGAAGGTCAAAGGTAAAAAACAGATTTGTAACAATAACAGAAATCACAAACAAGAATAAAGTTTATAATTAAGGATAACTGTCATTACTTCTCCATGTGTAACTGTTACATGTTAGGTTAATTAACTCAGAAAGTACAGGATGTTTTTTCCAATTAGTTGATTGTACAATTTCAACCAAACTCAACTTTTGTGAAATTACTAGTTGAATGAATAGTTCTAGATAGGGTTTAAGTGAAAAATATGATTTTTAAATAAAATTATTAAGTAATTTATTGATTTCAAATTCCTTGGAAAATTTCTGAATCCCTAAAAACTATTTGTCTTAAATAATAAATGATGAGAAGAGATAGTAGGTTTTTTTCTTCTTATATATTTATGTTGCATAAAGAAACAGCTAGAATTTATATATTTGCTTTAAATGTTTATTGAGTTTAGACAGAATAGACAGCAGAGTAGAAATAAATAAATAGCAATGCCACATCTTTTCCAATATAAGATAGTTATTTTTAAATCCCAGATTTTCCATTATATGTTCATTTAATTTTCCTGGAAATATCATAAATTTTGTTAGAAATTAATAAATAACTACAATGTTTTATAATAGAATAAAAAATATTTTTGAAAATTAAAGTGCATTGTTGCTTAATGAAGTCTTCGAAATTAATACGTACATTCACATCCATTTTATCAATATTATTCTAAAAGAAATATTTTGTTTTTAAATAACTAAAACAAGTGCTTTATTATAAAATAATACTAAATTCTTATATAGTTCTTTTGTCTTTTATTCCTATTAATTTTATAAAATACTAGCACTTTTTAATCTTATTTTATTTGCATCTGTTTTCTGTTTGTATGTGTATTTGTGTTAGGGTTTCAGATCCCCTGGAACTGGAGTTATAGCTAGTTATGAGCTGTCATGTGAGTGCAGAAAATTGAACCTAGGTCTTCTGAAAGAGCAGTCAGTGCTCTTAACTCCTGAGCAATCTCTCCAGCTAGAAATACAAGTACTTTAAAACATTTACTTTTCACTAAGCATTGAAATGAAATACTTTAAGAGTTATTTTCCAATTTCTCCATTTTTGAATGTATACATTTACATTTTATTCCTTTTCATTCAATTTATACCTCTATTGAAGACCCCCCAGTCCCTCTCATGAAGCCCATCCCCCATTCCTCACTCCCATTTTTCTCTGAGAGAGTAGACCCCCCTCCCCCAGGATGAATATCACCCTACTCTAATACATCAATTCACTGCAGGACTAGGTGTATTCTCTACCACTGAGGTTAGATTATGAGATTTGGTTAGGGAAACAGAATCCGTGGGAGACAACAGATTTAGTAACAGCTCCCTCTCTAGTCATTGTGGGGATGCACATGATACCCAAGTTGTACATCTGCATATATCTTCAGCAGGCCTTGTTTAGTTGGCAGCACAGTTTCTGGGAGCCCTGAAAGATTCAAGTTAGTTGCCTATGTTGGTCTTCTTGTGGAGTACCTATCAACTCTGGTCCTTCAAACATTTCCCTAATTTTTCCATAAGATAAATGGAGCTCTGTCCAGTATTTGACCATGGTTCTCTGCATCTATTTCAGTCAGCTACAAGGTGGAGCATCTCAGAGGTCAGCTATGCAATCTTCTGTCTTCAAGCATAACGTGGTAGCATTAATAGTGTCAGGGATTGGTTTTGTGAAGTGGAAATTAAGGATTCTTTGGAAAGTCAGGTGTATGGTGTTTCGCTGGGCAAACACATGAAAGAGACATTTCCTGAAAGTGGACAGAGGTATAAAAGGCCAAGGCAAAGTCATGAAGGAACATTTTGCTGAAGCAGATAAAGAAGAGATGTGCTGCTAAAGCAAGCATGTGAAAGGACATGTGATGGAAGATCTTTTGCTAATGACGCACATGAATTGGCCTGCCTTAAACAGTGTAGTTGTGCCACACTTGTCAGGATATCATAGAGAGAAATGCACCAAAAAACTTCTGGTGTTATGCTGCTGTTTGTTACCACTTCCAAGGACTTAGGCTGATTGGCTGCACACCAACAAGTGTGAGGCAAGGTCTGTTCTGAAGTAAGAGACTTGCTGAAGCAAGGCACATGGAGGACATGTGATCTTTGGAGGATATAAATAGGACTACATGGAGTGACACAGACAAAGCATGGCTTGCTGGAACAGCTAGCTGTGTAATGCTTGTAGATCTTACATTTTCACTGATCATTGTTTCCTTGAGAAGTGTTCAGTTTAGAACTTTTCCTGGTGTTGCTGTTGGTCCATCATGCTGACTTGAGGCAAGGGTGAGGCCTGGCTATCTCTGCTAGCCTGTGTCACTGCTGTTGCTACCCCAACTCTACCTAACTGGATCCCTGTTATATTTGTAAAGTATTTGCAAGTGCCACTGCTGCCACTGCTAACTCTAATAGGTGGTGGGTTACAATGAAGGTTAAAGCATTTAAGAACCATCATCAAGAAGACCAGACAAGGCTGCCCCCTTTCTCCTTATCTTTTCAATATTGTACTTGAGGTACTAGCTCGGGCAATTCGACAACATAAGGAGGTCAAAGGGATACAAATTGGAAAGGAAGAAGTCAAACTATCATTATTTGCAGATGACATGATCGTCTACCTAAGTGACCCAAAGAACTCCACTAGAGAGCTCCTACAGCTGATAAACAACTTCAGCAAAGTGGCAGGTTATAAAATCAACTCAAGCAAATCAGTGGCCTTCCTATACTCAAAGGATAAGCAGGCTGAGAAAGAAATTAGGGAAATGACCCCCTTCACAATAGCCACAAACAGTATAAAGTATCTTGGGGTGACTCTTACCAAACATGTGAAAGATCTGTATGACAAGAACTTCAAGACTCTGAAGAAGGAAATGGAAGAAGACCTCAAAAAATGGGAAAACCTCCCATGCTCATGGATTGGTAGAATCAATATAGTTAAAATGGCCATTTTGCCTAAAGCACTATACAGATTCAATGCAATACCCATCAAAATCCCAACTCAATTCTTCACAGAGTTAGAAAGAGCAATTATCAAATTCATCTGGAACAACAAAAAACCCAGGATAGCTAAAACTATTCTCAGCAACAAAAGAAAATCTGGGGGAATCAGTATCCCTGACCTCAAGCAATACTACAGAGCAATAGTGTTAAAAACTGCATGGTATTGGTACAGTAACAGGCAGGAGGATCAATGGAACAGGATTGAAGATCCAGAAATGAACCCACACACCTATGGCCACTTGATCCTCGACAAAGAGGCTGAAAACATCCAATGGAAAAAAGACAGCCTTTTCAACAAATGGTGCTGGTTCAACTGGAGGTCAGCATGCAGAAGAATGCGAATTGATCCATCCTTGTCTCCTTGTACTAAGCTCAAATTCAAATGGATCAAGGACCTCCACATAAAGCCAGACACTCTGAAGCTAATAGAAAAGAAACTGGGGAGGACCCTTGAGGACATCGGTACAGGGAGAAAGTTTCTGAACAGAACACCAATAGCGTATGCTCTAAGAGCAAGAATTGACAAATGGGACCTCATAAAATTACAAAGTTTCTGTAAGGCAAAGGACACCATCAAGAGGACAAATCGGCAACCAACAAATTGGGAAAAGATATTCACCAATCCTACATCATATAGAGGGCTAATATCCAATATATATAAAGAACTCAAGAAGTTAGACTCCAGAAAACCAAACAACCCTATTAAAAAATGGGGTACAGTGTTAAACAAAGAATTCTCACCTGAAGAACTTCGGATGGCGGAGAAGCATCTTAAAAAATGCTCAACTTCATTAGTCATTAGGGAAATGCAAATCAAAACAACCCTAAGATTTCATCTTACACCAGTCAGAATGGCTAAGATTAAAAATTCAGGAGACAGCAGGTGTTGGAGAGGGTGTGGAGAAAGAGGAACACTCCTCCACTGCTGGTGGGGTTGCAAATTGGTACAACCACTCTGGAAATCAGTCTGGCAGTTCCTCCGAACACTGGGCACCTCACTTCCAGAAGATCCTGCTATACCACTCCTGGGCATATACCCAGAAGACTCCCCACCATGTAATAAGGATACATGTTCTACTATGTTCATAGCAGCCCTATTTATAATTGCCAGATGCTGGAAAGAACCCAGGTATCCCTCAACAGAAGAGTGGAAGCAAAAAATGTGGTATATCTACACAATGGAGTACTATTCAGCCATTAGAAACAATGAATTCATGAAATTCTTAGGCAAATGGATGGAGCTAGAGAATATCATACTAAGTGAGGTAACCCAGACTCAAAAGGTGAATCATGGTATGCACTCACTAATAAGTGAATATTAACCTAGAAAACTGGAATACCCAAAACATAATCCACACATCAAATAAGGTACAAGAAGAAAGGAGGAGTGGCCCCTGGTTCTGGAAAGACTCAGTGAAACAGTATTTAGCAAAACCAGAATGGGGAAGTGGGAAGGGGTGGGTGGGAGGACAGGGGAAGAGAAGGGGGCTTTCGGGACTTTCGGGGAGTGGGGGGGCTAGAAAAGGGAAATCATTTGAAATGTAAATAAATTATATTGAATAAAAAAAAAAGAATACCAAGACAGGGAAGCAGGAGTGAGTGGGTTGGTGAGTAGGGGTAGGAATGAGGAGGGGATAGAGTGTTTTAGGAGGGGAAACCAGGAAAGGGGATAACATTAGAAATGTACAGAAAGAAAATATCTAATAAAAAACAAGTTTAAAATCAGTATTTGATTTTGGCAAGCGTATTTCTTTTGAGTCTGGATTAACTCACTCAGGATATTTTCTAGTCCTATCCATTTACCTGCAAATCTCATGATGTCTTTGATTTTAATAGCTATGTAGTATTCCATTGGGGACCATATATATACTCTTTACCTATTCTTTCATTGAGTCGCATATGGGCTGTTTCCAGCTACTTGCAATTACAAATAAAGCTGCTACAAACATAGAGGAGCACATGTCTTCTTGTTAGAAAGAAATATCTGTTGTGTATTCTTATTGAGATGAGTTGTAAGTTAGACCTTTTCCCAATTTTCTGAGAAACAGCAAGATTTATTTCCAGAGTAATTGTACAAGTTTTCATTCCCTCCAGAAATGGAGGAGTGCTTCCTTTGCTCCACATCCTTGCCGGCATATGCTATATATTGAGTGTTTTTTTTTTTTATATATTCTTTGTTTACATTCCAAATGCTTTCCCCTTTCCCTGTTCCTCCCTCTCCATCAGTCTCATAAGCCCTCTTCCTTCCATCCATTTCCTAATCACCCTCTCCCATTTCCCTGTCCTGGTACTCCCCTACAATGCTGGATCAAATCTTATCAATACAAGGGCCCTCTCTTTCCCTCTTCTTGGGTATCATTTGATATGCTAATTGTGTCTTGAGAATTCAGAGCTTCTGGGCTAATTATTATTCACTTATCAGTGATTGCATTCCATGTATATTCTTTTGTGATTGGGTTCCCTCACTTAGGATGATATTTTCCAGTTCCAACAATTTGCGTAAGATTTTCATGAATTCATTGTTTTTAACTGCTGAGTAGTATTCCATTATATAAATATACCACATTTTCTGTATCCATTCCTTCACTGAGGGATATCTGGGTTCTTTTCAGCTTCTGAATATTATAAATAAGGCTGCTATGAACATAGTGGAGGCTGTGTCCTTATTGCATGCCGGAGAATCCTCTCAGTATATGATCAGGAGAGGTCTAGCAGGGTCCTCTGGAAGTATCATGTCCAGTTTTCTGAGGAACTGCCAGACTGATTTCCAAAGTGGTTGTACCATCTTGCAATCCCACCAGCAGTGGAGGAATGTTCCTCTTTCTGCACATCCTCACCAACACCAGCTGTTCCTGAGTTTTTATCCTTAGCTATTCTGACTGGTATGAGATGAAATCTTAGAGTTGTTTTGATTTGACTTTCTCTAATTATTAATGATGTTGAACATTTCTTAAAGTGTTTCTCAGCCAATTGAAGTTCTTTGGGTGAAAATTATTTGTTTAGCTCTGTATCCCATTTTTTAATGGGGTTATTTGATTCTCTGGGGTCTAACTTCTTGAGTTCTTTGCATATATTGGATATTAGTCCTCTGTCAGATTTAGGGTTGGTGAAGATCTTTCCTAATCTGTTGGTTGCCGTTTTGTCCTTTTGACAATGTCATTTGCTTTACAGAATCTTTGTAATTTTATGAGGTCCCATTTGTCAATTCTTGATCTTAGAGAGTAAGCTATTGGTGTTCTGTTCAGGAACTTATCCCCTGTGACCATGTCCTCAAGGGTCTTCCCCAGTTTCTTTTCTATTAGTTTCAGTGTATCAGGTTTTATGTGGAGGTCCTTGATCCGCTTGGAGTTGAGTTTAGTACAAGGAGATAAGAATGGATAAATTCACATTCTTCTGCCTGCTGACCTCCAATTGGACCAGCACCATTTGTTTAAAAGGCTGACTTTTTTTTCCCACTGGATGTTTTCAGCTCCTTTGTTGAAGATCAAGTAACCATAGGTGTGTGGGTTCATTTCTGGGTCTTCAATCCTATTCCATTGATCCACTTGCCTGTCATTGTACCAATACCATGTAGTTTTTGTCACTATTGCTCTGTAGTAATGTTTGAGTTCTGGGATACAGATTCCCCCAGAATTACTTTTACTGTTGACAATTGTTTTAGCTATCCTGGGTTTTTGTTACAGATGAATTTGAGAATTCCTCTTTCTAACTCTATGAAGAACTGAATTGGGATTTTGATAGGGATTACATTGAATCTGTAGATACCTTTTGGCAAGATGGCCATTTTAACTATATTAATCCTGCCAATCCATGAGTATGGAAGATTTTTCTGAGGTCTTCTTTGATTTCCTTCTTCAGAGGCCTGAAGTTCTTGCAGTATAGATCTTTCACTTGTTTGGTTAGGGTCACACCAAGATACTTTATGTTATTTGTGGCTACTGTGAAGGGTGTCATTTCCCTAATTTCCTTCTCAGTCTGCTTATCATTTTAGTATAGAAAGGTTACTGATTTGCTTGAGTTGATTTTGCAACCAGCCATTTTGCTGAAGTTGTTTACCACCTGAAGCATTTCTCTGGTGGATTTTTTTTTTGGGCCACTTAAGTATACTATCATATCATCTGAAAATAGTGATAGTTTGACTTTTTCCTTTCCAATTTGTATCCCTTTGACCTCCTTATGTTGTCTAATTGCTCTAGCTAGGACTTCAAGAACTATATTGAAAAGATATCGAGATAGGGGCAGCCTTGTCTAGTCCCTGATTTTAGTGCAGAATTCAAGTTTCTCTCCATTTAGTTTGATGTTGGCTACCGGTTTGCTGTATATTCCTTTTACTATGTTTAGATATGGGCCTTGAATTCTTGTTGTTTCCACAACTTTTAGCATGAAAGGATGCTGAATTTTTTCAAATGTTTTTTTCAGCATCTAATGATACGACCATGTATTTTTTTTCTTTGAGTTTATTTATGTAGTGGATTGCATCGGTGGATTTCCATATATTGAACCATTTCTGCATCCCTGGAATAAAGCATACTTGTTCATGGTGTATGATCGTTTTGATGTTTCTTGGATTTGATAGGCAAGAATTTTATTGAGTATTTTTGCATCAATGTTCATAAGGAAAATTGGCCTGAAATTCCATTTCTTTGTTATATCTCTGTGTGGATTTGGTATCAGCGTAATTGTGGCTTTGTAGAACAAGTTGAGTAGTGTTCTTTCGGTTTCTATTTTGTGGAATAGTTTTAAGAGTATTGGTGTTAGTTCTTCTTTGAAGGCTTGATAGAATTCTGCACTAAAACCATCTGGTCCTGTGATTTTTTTCTTTTCTTTTTTTTGGTTGGAAGCCTTTTTATGACACCTTCTATTTCTTTAGGGGTTATGGAACTGTTTAGATTATCTATTTGATCCTGATTTAATTTTGGTATTTGGTATCTGTCTAGGAAATTTTCCATTTCCTCCAGATTCTCCGTTGTGTTGAGTATAGACTTTTGTACTAGGATCTGATGATTTTTTGAATTTCCTCAGTTTCTGTTGTTATATCTCCCTGTTCATTTCTAAATTTGTTAATTTGGATACTGTTTCTGTGCCGTTTGGTTAGTCTGGCTAATGGTTTATCTATCTTGTTGGTTTTTTCAAAGAACCAGCTCCTGATTTTGTTGATTCTTTATATGGTCCTCTTTGTTTCTACTTGATTGATTTCAGCCCTGAGTTTGATGATTTCCTGTCTTCTACTCCTGGGTGAATTAGCTTCTTTTTGTTCCAGGGAATTCAGTTGTGCCATTAAGATTCTAATGTATGCTCTTTCCATTTTCTTTTTGGAGGCACTCAGGGCTATGAGTTTTCCTTTTAGCACTGCTTTCATTTTGTCCCACTGATTTGGGTATGTTGTGCCTTCATTTTTGTTAAATTCTAAAAAGTTTTTGATTTCTTTCTTTATTTCTTCCTTGACCTAGGTATCATTGAGTAGAGTATTGTTTAGTTTCCATGTGTATATGGGCTTTCTTTTGTTTTTTGTTGCTATTGAAGACCACTTTTACTCCATAGTGATCTGATAAAAGGCATGGGACTATTTTGATCTTCTTATATTTGTTGAAGTCTGTCTTGTGACCAATTGTATGATCGATTTTGGAGAAGGTACCATGAGGTGCTGAGAATAAGTTTTATTGTTTTGCTTTGGGATAAAATGGTCTCTATATATCTGTTAAATCCAATTGGTCCAAAGCTTCAATTAGTTTCACTGTGTCCCTGTTTAGTTTCTGTTTTCCTGATTGGTCCATTGTGGAGAATGGGGTGTTGAAATCACCCACAATTATTGTGTTAGGTGCAATGTGTGCTTTGAGCTTTAGTAAAGTTTCTTTTATGAATGAGGGTGCCCTTGCATTTGGAGCATAGATGTTCAGAATTGAGAGTTTTTCTTGGTGGATTTATTTATTTATTTATTTATTTATTTATTTATTTATTTATTTATTGACCAGCAAGAAGTATACTTCTGTGTATCTTTTGACGACTTTAGGTTGAAAGTCAGTTTTATCTGATATTAGAATGACTACTTTGGCTTGTTTCCTGAGACTGTTTTCTTGTAAAATTGTCTTCCAGCCTTTTACTGTAAGGTAGTTTTTGTCTTTGACACTGAGTTGTGTTTCCTGTATGCAGCAAAATGTAGGGTTCTGTTTATGGATCCAGTCTGTTAGTTTATATCTTTTTATTGGAGAATTGAGTCCATTGATCCTAAGAGATATTAAGTAATAGTGATTATTACTTCCTGACATTTTTGATGTTAATTTTATATTTGAGTGGTTATCTTCTTTGGGGTTTGATGAAAGAAGGTTACGATCTTGCTTTTTCCAGGGTATAGTTTCGCTGCTTGTATTGATGTTTTCCCCCCTATTATCCTTTGTAGGGCCGAGTTTGTGAAAAGATATTGTGTAAATTTGGTTTTGTCATGCAATATCTTGGTTTCTCCATCTATAGTGATAGAGAGTTTTGCTTGGTATAGCAGTCTTGGCTGGCATTTGTGTTCTCTTAGAGTCTGCATGAGATCTGCTCAGGATCTTCTAGCTTTCATGGTCTCTGGTAAGAAGTCTGGTATAATTCTGATAGGTCTTCCTTTATATGTTAATTGGCCTTTTTCTCTTACTGCCTTTAATATTCTTTCTATGTTTAGTACATTTGGGGATTTGATCATTATGTGACAGGAGGTATTTCTGTTCTGGTCCAGTCTGTTTGGAGTTCTGTAGGTTTCTTGTATATTCATGGGCATCTCTCTCTTTAGGTTAGGGAAGTTTTCTTCCATAATTTTGTTGAAGATATTTGCTGGCCCTTTAAACTGTAAATCTTTACTCTCATCTATATCTATAATCCTTAGGTTTGGTATTCTCATTTTGTCCTGGATTTCCTGGATGTGTTGGGTTGCAAGCTTTTTGCATTTTGCATTTTCTTTAACTGTTTTTTCCATGGTTTCTATGATGTCTTCAGCATCTGAGATTCTTTCTTCTATCTTATCTTGTATTCTGTTGTTAATATTTGCATCTAAGGCCCCTGATTTATTCCCAAGATTTTCTATCTCCAAAGTTGTCTTCCTTTATGATTTCTTAGTTTTTTCTACTTCTGTTTTTAGATTCTGGATAGTTTTGCTCAGCTCCTTCACTTGCTTCTTTGTGCTTTCCTATAATTCTTTAAGAGATTTTTGTGTTTCGTCTTTTATCACTTCTACCTGTTGGCCCATGTTTTCCTGTATTTCTTTAAGGGATTTTTGCATTTCCTCCTTATTGGCTTCTATCTTTTGACCCATATTCTCCAGATTTTCTTTAAATGGTTTTTGCTTTTCACTCATAAGGGCTTCTTTTGATCATTTTTCTCCGGTATTTCTTTAAAAGATTTATTCACGTCCTTCATGTGTTCCTCTAACAGCATCTTGACCAGTGATTTTAAATCCAAATCTTGTTTTTCTGGTGTGTTGGGGTATCCAGGACTTGCTGTTGTTGGAGAATTGGGTTCAGATGCTGCCATATTGACTTGATTTCTGTTAGTCACATTCCTATGTTTGCCTTTTGCCATCTAGTTCTCATTGTTGTTAGTTGGTCTTGTTGTCACTGGCTGGTGCTTCAACCTCCTGTGAGCCTGTAAGGCTATTTCTGCAACACTGGATGACTGGGTTTGCCTTGGCATAGATTGCTGATGTATACTACCCTCCTCTTGTGTGCCGTTGAAGCCCTGCTGTGTCTTGCCCCAAGCAATGTTATACTTGTGTTGTCTCAGTGAACATGGTACTCCCTGTCTGCTCTGTCATGGAGTGAAGATGGCAGTGGGGAGCCACTCCAAATGCTGATCCCCATGTAGGGCACAGGCACCCCGACAGGCTGGCACACAGACAAACTGCCTATCTGCCCATGTCCTGAGTGCAGGCAGACCCCTGGCGGTTTGTGCCCCCAGAGATCTTAAACTAGGGATATCTCAGTACCTGGTGCTGCCTTTCTGCTCTGTCAGGCAGGAAAGATGGTGGCAGGGAGTCAGTCCCTGTGTTGTTCCCCACATAGGGCACAGGCCCCACGACAGGCTGGCAACCAGACGAACTGCCTATCTGCCCAGGTCCTGGATGCAGGCAGACCCTTGGTGGTTTTTGCCCCCAGAGATCTTAAACTAGGGATATCTCAGTACCTGGTGCTGCCTTTCTGCTCTGTCAAGCAGGGAAGATGGTAGCAGGGAGAGCTTATTTATTTATTTATTTATTTATTTATTTATTTATTTATTTATTTGTAAGCATAGCCATTCTGATGTGTGTATGGGAGAATCTCCGAGTTGTTTTTGATTTGTCTTTCAATGATGACTTAGGATATTGCAAATGTCTTTAAGTGCGTCTTGGTCCTTTGAGATAACTCTGCTGAGAATTCTGTTTATCTCTCTACCACATTGGGTTCTTTGGTTTATTGATGTGTCCTTTGTGTTACAGAAGCTTGTAAATTTCATGAGGTCCCTATTTTCAATTGATCTTAGAGACTAAATCATTAGTGCTCTGTTACAAAAATGGTCTTCTACATTCAAGGTTATTCCCTACTTTCTCTGTTATTAGATTTAGCATAGCCAGTGTTATGTTAAGGTTTTGATCCTCCTGAACATGAGTTTTATACTGAGTAATGAATACTGATCTATTTGCATTCTTCTATATGCTGACATACTGTTAGAATGCTACCATTTATTCATTATGCTTTTTCTCCCATTATATGGTTCTTCTTTGTCAAAATTGCCCTTAGTTATGTCAATTATTTCAGGATCTTCAATTTGATTCCATTGATCAACCTGTCTGTATACCAATACCACTATCTTGCTATTTCTCTATTGTAAAGCATGAAATAAGGGATGGTGATACTACCAGAATTTCTTTTATTGTGTAGGACTGTTTTAGCTATCATGGAATATTTTTTTCCTACATGAAGTTGGGAAAGTTCTCTGAATTCTCTTTTATTGTTAAGTCTTTGTGTGGTTTAGGTATCAGTGTGACTGTGGCATCATAGAATGAGTTTGACAATTTTCTGTCTTTTTCTATGTCAACGAATAATTTGAAGACTGTTGCTATTAACTCTTTATTGAAAGTTTGGTAAAATTCTGTGCTAAACCCATCATGTCCTTGGCCTTCATTTTTCCCCATTAGGAGACTTTTAATGACTCCTTTTTAATTTCATATATTTGTAGGATGACTTAAACATTTACCTGATTTAGATTTAACTTTGGGAAGTGGTACATTTCTAGAAAATCAACCATTTCTTTTAGATTTTCCAATTTTGTATATTACAGATTTTTAAAGGAAAATACAATTTCCACAGCATCTGTTGTTATGACTCCCTTCTTAGTTCTGATTTTGCTAATTTGGATACTGTCTTTATGCCTTTTAGTTACTATGGCTGTGTTGACTATCCTGTTTTTTTTTTTTTGTTGTTGTTGTTGTTTTTTTTCTTTTTTTTTTTTTTTTTTTAAGAACCAGCTCTTGGTTATATTTGTTCCTTGTATTGTTATCCTTGTTTATAATTCATTGATTTTAGTCACAAGCTTGTTTTTCCCCTGCTGTCTACTCTTCTTTTGTGTGTCTGATGCTTTGTGTCCCGGAATTCAAGTATGTTCTCATCTTTTTGTTGAGGCAGACTGCTAGCTAGTCAGTTCCCCTGGAGACACCATATCCTGAGCCATCCCAGAAGATCTGCTGCACTTGGGGCTTTTGATAAGAACCCTCTGGAAGTCTCACAGTTGCTGCCAGGAACCTAGTGGTCTCAGAACCCATTATTATCCAACCCTTCCACTTCCTACCCAACTCCCACATCAAATACCCCTCCCCTTCAGCCCAGTCCTTTTTGCTGGGGCAGACTGATAGTTTGCTCCTCTAGAGACACCATATTCTGAGCCAGCCCAGAAGATCCACTGCACTTAGAGCAGTTGAATATCTGACACCACAGCCTGAGGTATCCCAGCGATCTGTTACACACAAGGCAACCACTCAACTGATCACTAGCTTGCCTGCTCCCCTGAAGTCACCACAGCTTGAAGGCATACCAGGAGATCCTCTGTACTTATGGAAACTGGCCAACAGACACTATAGTATGAAGACCTCCTGGGGGCTCTGTGGGATGACCAAACAGACTTAAAGTCTCCCTGGAATTATGTTGTATACAGGGAAATGGAACCACAGTCTATAGTACCCCCACATCCCCTCACACCGCAGAACATTTTCACTTAGAACAAAGCCTTGACAGTTCCTCTGATGACCCAACAGTCTGAAGGCCTCCCAGGAGATCTACTGCAGCCATGGCAACAGAGCAGAACCTTTTCTACTCTTCTGAATAGCCCCAAATTGTAAGGCCCCACAGGTGACCTGCTAGAGCAAGGGTCACAGGCCTATCAGGAGGCATGAAGCAACCCAGGGACAAAAGAGGCAGACCCCAGACATAGTAACCCAGACAAGCAAAGACCAGGGACAATCTGATGGTGAAAGGCAAGGACAAGACCATAAGCAACAGAAGTCAACATAGATGGGTATCATCAAACACAGTTGTTTTACCACAGCAAACCCTGAATACACCAACACATCTTAAAATAAGGAAGATGACCAAAAGTGCTATCTCATGAAGATAATAGAGTCCTTTAAGGAGGATATAAATAGCTAATTGAAAGAAATACAGGAAAACACAGATAAAGAGGTAGATAGCCTTAAAGAGGAAAAAAAAATCCCTTAAAGAAATAATGGAAAACATAACCAAAGAGGTGAAGGAATTGAATAAAGTGATATAAGACTTAAAACTAGAAGTAGAAGCAATAAAGAAAACACATATGGATGCAAACTTGGAAATGCAAAACCAAGAAAGGAGGTCAGAAATTACAGATGTAAGTATCACCAACAGAATACAAGAGATAGAAGATAGATTCTCAGGTATAGAAGATACCATAGAAGAGTTAGACACAACTGTCAAAGAAAATTCAAAAGGTAAAAAAAATCACAACTCAAAGCATCCAGTAAATTCAGGACACAATGAAAAGACCAAATCTAAGAATGATTGGAATAGAGAAGGACAAAGATTCCCAGATCAAAGGATCTGAGAATGTACTCAACAAAATCATACACTAAAACTTCCCAAACATAAAGAAAGAGATGTTTGTAAACATACAAGAAGCCTATGGAACAGCAAACAAATGGGACCAGAAAAGAAAATTCTCTTGTCACATAATAAGACACTAAATGCAAAGAACAAAGAAAGAATATTAAAAGCTGCAAGGGAAAAGGGTAAAGTAAAATACAAGGATAGACCTATCAGAATTACAACAGACTTCTCAGCAGAGAATATGAAATCCAGAAGAACCTGGTCAGAGGTAATGCAGATACTAAGAGGACACAAATGCCAGCCCTGGCTACTATACCCAGCAAAACTCTCAATCAACATAGATGGAGAAACCAAAATATTCCAGGACAAAACCAAATTCAAACAGTATGTATATATGCATCCAGCCCTACATAGGATCCTAGAAAGAAAATCCCAACACAAGGAAGGTACCTACATCAAAGAAAAGACAAGATATTAATTATCACACAACAAAGCCAAAAGGAGACTACCATGAGCACATAAAACCACCGACAAAAACAAACATATCAGGAACCAACAGTCATCTGTATTTATTTTCTCTCAATATTAACCCACCCATAAAAAGACATAAGCTAATAGACAGGATACACAAACAAGATCCAGGATTTCGATGTATACAAGAAACACACCTTAATAAAAAAGACAGACACTATATCAGAGTAAAAGGATAGAAAAGGGTGTTCCAAGCAACTGGTTCCAAGAAACAAGCTGCAGTTGCCATGCTAATATCTAATGAAATAGACTTCCAACGAAAAGTTATCAAGCATAATGAGAGAGGACACTTCATATTCACTAAAGTGGACATCCATCAAGGGAAAGACTCTATTCTGATTGTCTGTGTCCCAAATGTAAGCACACCTACATTCATAAAAGAAACTTTATTAAAGTTCAAAATACACATTGAATCCCACACAATAATAGTAGGAGACTTCAACACCTCTCTCTCACCAATGGACAGGTCATTGAAACAGAGACACAGTGAATCAAAGAGATTTAACAGATATCTACAGAACATTTCACATTAAAACAAAAGAATACACCTTCTCAGCACCTCTAAAATTGACCATATAATTGGTCACAAAACAACCCTCAGCCCATACAAGAAGAGTGAAATAATCCCATGCATCCTATCAGATCATCATGGCCTAAGACTGATCTTCAATAACAGCAAAACCATCCGAAAGCCCATACACATGTGGAAAGTTAACAACTCTCTACTCAATGACAACTTGGTCAGGGGAGAAATAAAGAAATTAAGGACTTCCTGGAATTTAATAAAAACAGTGACACATCCTACCCAAACTTATGGGACACAATGAAGGTAGTGCTAAGAAGAAAATTCATAGCACTAAATGCCCTGGTAAAAAAAACTGGAGAGATATTACAATAACAACTTAAGAGCACACCTGAAAGCTCTAGAACAAAAATAAGCAAACATACCTAAGAGGAGTAGAAGATAGGAAATAGTCAAATTCAGAGCTGAAAGCAACCAAATAAAAACAAAGAGAACAATACAAAGAATGGACAACAACAACAGCAACAACAAAAACCTAGTTCTTTGAGAGAGTCAACAAGATAGGTAAAACTCTAGCCAAACTAATTAATAGGCCAAGATGCAGTAACCAAATTAACAAAATCAGAAATGAAAAGATAGTCATAACAACGGAAATGGAAGGAGTTTTAAAAATCACTAGATACTCCGACAAATGTCTATACTCAAAAAACGTGGAAAATCTCAATGAAATGGGTGGTTTTCTAGACAGATAACACATACCAAAGCTAAGTCAAGAGCAGATTAACTATATAAACAGGCTCATATCCGGTGAGGAAATGGAAGATATCATTAAAAATATCCCAACCAAAAAAAAAAAAAAAAAAAAAGCCCAGGGTCATATGCATTTAGTGTAGAATTCTACCAGATCTTCAAAAAAGACCTGGAACCAAATATTCCTCAAACGATTCCACAAAGTAGAAAGAATAGGAACACTACCTAATTCATACTATGAAACCACAATTACTCTGATACCTAAATCACACAAGGATCCAACCAAAAACAAAGAATTTCAGACCAATGTCTCTTATGAATATCAATGCATAATACTCTGAAATTCTTGCAAACTGAATCCAAAAACATATTAAAACAATCATTCACAATGATCAAGTAGGTGTTATCACAGGGATGCAGAGATGGTTCAATGTATGAAAACCCATTAATATAATCCAGGAAATAAACAAACTGAAAGAAAAAAAATCACAAGATCATCTCCTTAGACACAGAAAAAGCATTTCACAATATACAGCATCCCTTCATGTTAAAAGTATTAGAGTTATCAGGAATTCAAGGCTCTTGCCTAAACACAATAAAAGAAATATACAGCAAACCACCAGCCAATATCAAATTAAATGGAGAGACACTTGAATATCAGGGACTAAAATCTAGGACACGACAAAGCTGCCAACACTCTCCATATGTACTCATTATAGTACTTGAAGTTCTATCTAGAACAGTAAGAAAACGAAAGGAGATCAAGGAGACACAAATCCGAAAAGAAGAAGTCAAGATATCATTATGCACAAATGATATGATAGTATATAGAAACCATCCCAAAATAATCTACCAGAGAACTTCTACAGCTGATAAACAATTCTTGCAATGTAGCTAGATAAATCAGTAGCCTTCCTTTATGTAAATGATAATCAGGTTGAAAAAGAAATTAAAGAAACAATATCCTTCACAATAGCCACAGATATTAATATATGAAAATCATGGTGTAACTCTTACCAAGGATGTCAAATATCTGTATGATAATCACTTCAAATCCCTGGAAAAAATAGAAGATGATATCAGAAGATTGGAAGAACTTCCATGAAGATGGATTGATAGGATTAACCTAGTAAACATGGCCATCCTACTGAAAACAATCTAGAGATGAAACATAAACCATATAAAGATTCCAATAGTGTTCTTCATAGACATGGAAAGAACAGTTTCATCTGTTAAAAAAAAAAACAGTATAACAAATACAATATTTAACAATAAAAAAAAAAAAACCTTCTGGGGAAATCACTAATCCTAATCTCACACTGTACTACAAAGCAATAGTGATAAAAACTATGTAGTATTGGTATAGAGACAGACAGGTTATCCAATGGAATGGAAATGAAGACCAAGAAATAAAACCACACACTTAAGAACACCTGATCTTTGGCAAAGAAACCAAAATCATACAAGGTACAAAAGGATGCATCTTCAATAATTAGTTTTGGTCCAACTGGCAGTCTGTAAGTAGAAAAATGAAAATAGATCCATATTTGTTACCTTGCACTAAGCTAAAATCCAATTGTATCATGGATTACAACATAAAATGTGATACAATGAATCTCATAGAAGAGAAATTGGGAGAGAACCTAGAAGTTATTGGAACAGGGGTGAATTTCCTAAACAGAAATTCAATGGCTCAGGCTTAAAGCGCAACATTTGATAGATGGAACCTCATAAAATTGAAAAGCTTCTGCAAGGCAAAAATAAGTCAGTAGGACGAAACTGCAACTCACAGATTGGATAAAATCTTCATCACCTCCTCATCTTATAGAACCCAATAATCATAATATATCAAGAACACAAGAAGATAAACTTCAAATAAAACTAATACTACAATTTAAAAAATTGAGTACAGTGAGGGTTTGATGCTTCGGTGTAGGGAAATGGAAGGACAGAGGTTGAAGTGCATGGGTGGGTGGGGGAACACCCTCATAGAAGCAGGAGGAGGGGGATAGGGAGTTTCTGGTGGCAGGGATCAGGAAAGCAGATAACATTTAAAATGGAAATAAATAAAATATATTTTGTGGTAGCTGAGTGCGAATGTCACCCTGAGTTTGCCTTCTTAGCAATAATAGTCTGGCACCATGGACAAAGTTATCAGATGCCCAAGGGACACAGGGCACTAAAAGGTGGCTGGGTCTATTTTAGTCTTCCAGAGTAGAAGTGACCTGGAGAAGGGCAATGGCAGGGAAGGTAAGAAAACAAGAGGGAAGAAATCTACAAATGTCATGAATTACTCACTGGAAGGTGACAGTGTGTTTTTGAGCTTCAGCACCATAGGGACTGGGGGGTTGGGGGGAGGATTAACAGGAATCAGATTTAAAATAAAATGTAAAGTAACAGTCCCCTTGAGATTTACAAATGCTTTCACTAAGGCTAGAGAAAGTTTAGAAAGTATGTTTGTGAATAGTGGACTTGGGTCTTAGTACAGAGGTGTTTTTTTAACTGGAATTTACTACAATAAACTTTACAGGGATCAGGGATGACTACGATTTATTAATATTTGAGTGGTGATTTAATCTATATAGTCTGATATCAAGCATAATGGAACCTTTGTCTAATTAGTTTCTTGTCGGTTTCCTTTAATAATTGGAGCCGGCCTTCTTGCAGTCTTGGGGAAGGCTGCTTCACTGAGTCATGCCACTAACCTGATGGATTGTAATATTGTTAAAAATAGTAAAGAACATCAACAGGGCAGTCATTTCCAAAATATAGCTGGAGTCAAAGGAAACACTTAGGTTTTTTTTGGTTTTGTTTTGTTTTTTGTTTTTTATTGTTGTTGTTGTTTTTTTGCTGCTACAAAACAGTAGTATTACCTTCTTTTTCTTTTCTTCTTTTGAACTTCTAAAATGTGGCCTTCAGCTCATTTTTTTTTCAATTATGAGTGTCACTTCTTCCTATCAAGATCAGCAAAGAAGGAAAAAGAAGGAGCAGAATGTGATGTTCACCCGTCATAGAAGTACATGGAATGGAGCACTGCGTTCCTGGTTTGCGTTAGCGCTTGCCTGTGCTGCCTATTTCCGTTTTCATTCATTCAGAGAGGGATGCTAATACAGATGTTAAAAGGATGTGAACAGAGTATAAGAGAAGTAGCTCAATTGTGCAGAAGAGATATTAAGAATGCCAAACTGTTCTAGTCTACCATTCATTCCCTTACTCTTTAAGTTTATTTATTTATATAACAGTAGTCTGGTCCAGATTTCTACTATTATCATTTTGCATGCACTTTGAAAATTCCATGCCATTAATAAAGGTATTTTATATTTAAAAAAAATATCAACTTCAAAAAAAATTGAGTACAAACTAAACAAAGAATTCTCAACTGTCGAATCGTGAAAGGCCAAGAAGCACCTACATAGATGTACCATATCCTCAGTTATTAGAAAAAAGGATATCAAAATGACCCTGAGATTCCCCCTTGCACCACTCAGAATGGCTAAGAACAAAAACGCAGTGACAGGAAATGCTGGCAAGAAGGTAGAGAAAGACGAACACTTCTCCATTGCTGGTGGTATTGCAAAAAGGTACAACCACTTTGGAAATCAATCTTGTGGTTCCTAAAAAAAATTAAAAATAGTTCTACCTGAAGACCCAGGTATACCACTACTGGGCATATACCCAAAAGATGTTATTCCACAATACCACAGGGAAACATGCTCCACATCATAAAAACCAAACGGTATTGGCCTAAAAACAGACCAGCTGATCAATAGAATCCACACACCTACACATATCTGATTTTTTGATAAAGTAGACAGAATCATACAAAGGAAAAAAGAAAGCATTTTCAACAAATGGTAATGGTTTATTTGGATGTATGAATGTAGAAAAATGTGAATATATTCATATCTATTCTCCTGCACAAACCTGAAGTCTAAATGGATCAAAGAACTCAACCTAAAGCAGAGGTACTGTGACAGAAAAAAGAGAAAGTTTGTACAGCCTTGAAAGCAAAGGTACAGGAACTAACTTAACAGAACACCAATTGAGTGGACAGTAAAATCAATAATCAGTCAATGGGACATTATAAAACTAAAATAGCCTCTGTAAGGCAAAGTCACCAGCAATAGGACAAAATAACAGCCTTCAGAATGTGAAAAGCTTTTCATCAATTGCACACCAAACTAAGCCTAAGTTCCAAAATAAATAAAGAACTCCAGAGGCTAGACATCAACAAACTAAATAATATAATGAAAAAATGGGGTATAAAACTAAACAGAGAATTCTCAGTGAAGTATCTCAAAGGGTTGAGAAATATATCCCTAGCCATCAAAGAAATGCAAATCTAAAGTACTTTGAAATTTCATCTTACACAGGGCAGAATGGCTAAGATCAATAACATAAATGTCAGCTCATCCTGTCAGAGATGTGGAGCAAGAGAAACACTTCTCTATTGCAGGTGGAATACAAACTTGTATAGACTCTCTGAAAATCAATGTGAAAGTTCCTCAGAAAATTGGAAATCAGTTTACCTTCTAATAGTGCCACTTCCCCTAGGGCAAGCATATTCAAACCACCATGCCAACTTAAGAAATATGCATTACATAGTTGGTAGGGTACAGCGGCAAGAGGTGGCTGCAGCCACTGCCAGGGGGATCAAGGTGACAGGGAACAGGCAGGTCCTGTGCCCACTACCACTGGCCACCCCCGGCCAGCTGGGCTGTGTGTGGCGGAGTTGCAGCACTTTTTACCTCACTGAAGCAATATTATACCTCTGCCTCCTGCCAGTCAGTTATGAGAGGCGCTCTGCCATCTCAGCTCCCAGACACCAGAGAGATCTTACAGCACCAGGTAAACAGACATAGTCTAAGGCTAGTATCGTTTGGGTCTAAACCTGTCAGGCTTTTGCCTGTACCCAGGCACTGGGCAGCTCGGTGGGCTTAAAGAAATTCAGGAGAATACAGGTCAACAGATAGAAGCCAATAAAGAGGAAACTCAAAAATCACTTAAGGAAATGCAGGAGAAATTGAGTCAACAGGCAGAAGTTATGAAAGAGGAAACACAAAAATCTCTGAAAGATTTAAAGGAAAACACAAAGAAACAAATGAAGAAACTGAGCAAAACCACTCTGGATCTAAAAACAGATGTAGAAACAACTAAGAAATCACAAAGGGAGACAACTTTGGAGATAGAAAACCTTGGGAAGAAAGGAGGGGTCATAGATGCAAATATAAAAAACAGAATACAAGACATAGAAGAAAGAATCTCAGATGCTGAAGACACCATAGAAACCATGGACTCAACAGTCAAAGAAAATACAAAATACAAAAAGATAGCAACCCAAAACATCCAGGAAATCTAGGATACAATGAAAATGTAGGTGTGACTTTCCCCTGCCCACTACTCTCAAGAACAGCATCCAGCAACCTGACCACTCATCTCCTGAAGAACAAGAACTGGTTTCCAGCCTTCAGGGGAGATGCTTGGTCTGCCTTTGTTTCTTGGGAGAGAGGCATTAAAGATGGAAACTTGAACCAATAGCCATGTGTTTTTGTGTCTCTCCATGTGATTTCTCTTGCAACCTGTTCCTTACACATTTCTCCTTCCAGAAAACCCATGGTTAAAATGTGTGAGCTGGACTCTACATATGGCGCCAACGTGGATTATAACTAGAAACAGAGAGGCAGAATGAGGTATGTTTGTCTGAATTTAGGAGCTCCAAGAAAAAAAAAAAGGAAAAAAATTATGTATCGGGCATGGTAAGCAACAGGGTATTAATTTAACGCTAATAATGTCATTTATTTCTAAAGAATGTTGCTGCAGAAGTGTGTAAAGATACAGGCTAGACTGACTCAGTATAGGCCCTGCACTGAGATCAGCTAGGATGTGAAGACAGCCATGGAACAGGGAATTTAGTTAGGCAATTGTCCGCAGTCTAAAACTGCATCAGGCAAGAGAAATAGGGCATAAATTATAAAACAAAATAAAAACAGTAAAAAACAAAAAAAAATTTCTAGAAACATAAAAGAAAAAAGGAAAATGGATGCAATTACTTAACAAGCGCGCTTCTCTTTCTGTGTATCTTTCTATGTTGTTTGTCCCAGTGCACCAATTGTCTATCTACATGTGCATTTATTTATCTGTGTTTTGTGTGAATGAGTGTTTGTTTCATGTTAAAAATAAAAATTAATTAAAATTCCATCTGCTGGGACCTTGAGCCCAGGCGGCAAGCTGATTCAAAACTACGTGCAGCAGCGGGCAATGGTGGCATGCACACCTTTAATCCCAGCACTTGGGAAGCAGAGCGCAGGGAGTGAGCCTGGAACTCTGTGGGCCATGGGTGGGTGCCCCCCCCCCCCCACCAGCGGCAGTGTGCTCAACCTTTTTTTTTTTTTCTCTTAAAGGACAAGTAGCCTCCAGTTTTGGAAAAACTCTGATTTAACTTATAAGATTTGGGTAATTGCTTTGTTCTTGTTTTTAATTGGTCTTAACTGTATAAGGTTTTACATGTCCTGACTATGCAGTTATATATTTAGAGGCTGGTTTTGGCTGAAGGCTTAAAGGTACAGCCATTTAGAGCAAGTGGCGATCACTAAGTTTGAGCATTCCCTTGAGTGAGTAGTGAAGAGGCTAGAGCCGAGTCCCTGCCATGCAGGCCCCCGTCACTTTGATTCAGCCCCGGCTAGAGAGAGTCCAGAACTCTGCGGGACACGAACAAGTTGCCCAGGTGGTGCACGTCAGGGCGCAGCACCACTGCAGGCCACAGGCCGAGTGCCTGCCGGGCGGGTGGCCCAGGCGAGAGGGTAGAGACAGAGCAGGAGCCTGTGCCCAGTTGCTCCAGGCCAGGGGGCTGCATGGCCCATGAGAGGGAGCACTCGAGCCAAGCAGCCTCTGTCCCTGGCCTGAGGAACTCAATTTTTTTTTTCGTGAGACAGCAGAAGGGAAGTGTCTCCCCTGCCACTTCCTCCCTGCATGCCACGCCTGGGGCCACAGTTTTCCAAGCATATGGTGGTGTGGTGTCTAGAGCTCGCACAATGCTAGGCTTGGGATCCCTGCTACTTCTGGCCAGCACGGCACAGAAGTATGCCCTCCTCCCTCCAGCCTTCCCGCAGGCAGGAAAGTTCTCCTACCAGGTGCACTCCGGGCCTAGAAAATATTGTGATAGCTTCATACAGATATAATTCAAAATACAATTCAAATATAGACTTGCCTTGTGTGAAAAGGAGTGTTTTGTCTTTGCTTCAATAAAAGAAGCTGAGATCTTACATTTTTAATATAATATATTTTATTTATAGAAATCTCTTTTGTTTTATACAAATATTTGTTTATAAAAATGCTTTGTTTATAAAAAACAGGCCTTTGCTTATGGGTTTTTTAAAATTTTTAAATAAATAATTTTCAAAGGCTATTAAAATAAGTTAATTGGCTAAGACATCTCTTTAAGTTTGCCACAGAACTATTGATGTGTTGCTAAAATGTTATAGAGATACTTTAAAGAAATGTTTTAAGTGCCTAATAAAACGTTTATTCCTTGCTTCAAACTGCAATCAACTTAATTATTATTAATAGTTGATTTATTACATGGCAAGCCTTTTTAGGCAAAATTAATAATTGTTATCCAAAAAATAAGTTGCTACAATTTACTTTATATTTCTATATATACATCCCATAAATTATACATCAACTATGGGACTAAAGTTTGTATAATGACTATTCCTTTAAGTTTTCCCTGCTTTAGCACTTGGGTGCTATAGCAGCTATTTTTAAAATGTTAAAAATCAATCTTTTAATAATAGTAAATATATATAAAGCTCATGGTTTACAATTGCATAAATTGTTCTATTTTTAATACTGCTAATTCTTCATTTTTACAATTGTTTATACAAATATAATTCATATTTCAAAGGATATGTTCTCTAAATTACTAACCTTTAGATATTTATAAGCTAACCCAAAGGCTGGAGAGATAGCCATGGGTACTGAGAGCTGAATTCTTGTATTTTATGTTTGTAAGCCTAGAGAGATGGCTCAGCTGCTAAAGGATAGACATTCAAGGAGTATGAGGCTCGAATCCCAATGACCAGATGGTGGCTCACAACCACCTGTGGTGAGATCTAACACCCTCTTCTGGGTGTCTAAAGACAACTACAATATACATACATACATATATTTTATGTATGTACATAAAAATATATTTTATATATATACATACAAATATATTTTATATATATAATTTATCTTTAAAAAGGTGCCTAGACAGGACCACTTGGGGCAAGGCACGTAAAGTTTGTATCCCAAACAGGCTATATAGAAGCATTCAGATGTACAAGCATATTAATTATTTATATCATCAAAAGGGTAATGGCTTAAAAATAATTTTATATTTTTATGTACATCAAATGATAAAGATTCATTCTTGATGTCCTCAATTTCTACTTCTACCACATAATGGTGTTGATTCTAGAGGACTTAATTAACTTTTACAGATAAATGATACTCATATTTCTAATTTAGAAAATCAAAATATGTACATATAGCTATGATTCATTTTTGGGCATTCTAATTGCAACTGCTCTAGCCAAAGGCAACTAAGAATGCTATGTTTATTTTCTATAGTTACATAGTTATTGCCTATGTTATGATAGTGCTTGGTGTTCCAACTTAGATTAGAACAATCATTGGAACTGGCCATTTAATAAATAAAGGCTATTCATTTGAGATATCTTTGACAATTTGATTCTTTATTATCCTCAAAGATGAGGCAATATAAAACATTTTTACAAAACAAAACAATATCTTCTTAAAAAAGAAAAACAGAGGAGAAATGGTATCCCCGTGCATATCATTTGAATTATGCACATATATTTTTAAGAAAATTTTAAAATTTGGATGCCAAGAAAATCTTTGCTAAATGTATATGGCTTCCTATCACTAGACATACTGGTGCCTAGATGAGATAGAAGAATTCACTTATTGGCATTGCTGTTGTCCTCAAGCTAGATTAATAATGTTTCTTAGATATGCATGAGGTTGTATTTCCTAATATGATTTTTATAGCCTCTGCATAAAAATACTCTTGATTTTCGTAGATCGCTCTTCTGAAGGAAGAGCTAGATATCTTATTTATAATCAACAGGTGGTTATAGAAACACCTGGACTCAGCTCAGCAGAGCTGACAATGATATTAAATGTTGTTCAACCTATAAATAATACTTTTAATCCTTTTACAATTAGCTTGTATGTTGCAAAATTTGTCTTCTATTGGAAACCTATGGCATGTTTAATTTTAATACGCCATCAGGATCTTTGTTTTCACTATTGTAAAACAATGCCCTAACTGCCTTTCCTTATCTCCAGCTCCCCATTTAGGGGTTGATCCATGTGGCCTTATACCCAATCATTTTTGACAAATGGATGTAACTCACTATTCAAAATTGGAAAATTAAAATTTATAAATGTTTGCATTGATACTTGTTCAAGATTTCTTTTTGCTTCTCTACATTCGAGAGAAGCCTCTAAATGTAATCAATCATTGTTCACAAGTTTTTATACCAAGGGATTGCCATGGTAAAATGGCGGGACTCATTAACCAATACATGGAACGTTCCAGTCCCTGTTTTATTATGGAGAAGATGTTCTATTAATATTTTTTCTCAAAAAGATGAAGCCCTTTGGCTGCCAGAAAGATTGATATGGTAGGTAATAAATAGAGACCCTAAATCAGCTGGTAAGTATGACTAATTCAATAATGTTCTTAAAGCTACTTCTCCCATATTGGGAAGGTAGGCTGCTTTTCCATTCGCCATTAATTTGCAAGCCAGGGTTTATTCCTGAGCTACTAATTTACAACCAAATTAAATACCATGGGCCCTCCAGAGAAACAGTCCAAGAAGTTTTTCCCTTTAATCTCTTATTTTGTGTTTCAAGCAGATATCTTTCAGATACAACACTTGAAGGTGGCTGCTACAGCAATGGCTTCCAGGACTCGAAGATGGGCGGCTATGGAAGTCAGCCAACTCATATTCACAGGGCATTTACTTTACCAGTGGATCCCCAGAGAGGGGGCTGCATATACCAGATCTATGCATGTTTGTTAATTGGACAAACATGGGCATCAGTTTGAGGTGCGAGGCTAGACACTGAAAGGGAAAAGGAAATGTCCTGCTTCCAAGTTTCCCTGAAAAGCACGCCCAGCTGCATAGGGGTTGACATTGAAAGATTGTCCTTAAATTATTAAGGCAGTCTATTTCCCCTCCCCTGAAAAAGATGTCAATTAATGTTTAAGGGGGCTGAGGCCTCTGCTTGCCCTCACTGGTGAAAGCCCATCGTCTTTTGATGAATACAGTTATCCACTGGTTTTTCTTAAAATTAAAAAAAAGGGAGGATTTGTGACTTCCCCCTGCCCACTGCTCTCAAGAATAGCAGCCAGCAACCTGACCACCCACCTCCTGAAGAACGAGAAGAACTGGTTTCCAGCCTTCAGGTGAGGGTCTTGGTCTGCCTTTGTTTCTTGAGAAAGAGGCATTAAAGATGGAGACTTGAACCAAAACCATGTGTTTTTGTGTCTCTCCATGTGTTTTCTCTTGCAACGTGTTCCTTACCCATCTCTCCTTCCAGAAAACCCACGGTGAAAATGTGTGAACTGGACTCTACATGCAGGGATGGTTCAACATACAGAATTCCATCAATGCAATCCACTACATAAACAAATTCAAAGAAAAAAACCACATGGTCATTTCATTGGATGCTGAAAAAGCATTTGGCAAAATTCATCAATCATACTTTCATGCTTAAAGTCTTGAAAAGAACAGGAATTCAAGGCCCGTACTTAAACATAGTAAAAGCAATATACAGCAAACCGGTAGCCAACATCAAACTAAATGGAGAGAAACTTGAAGCAATCCCACTAAAATCAGGGACTAGACAAGGCTGCCCCATTTCTCCATATCTTCTCAATATTGTAATTGAGGTACTAGCTAGAGCAATTAGACAACATAAGGAGGTCAAAGGGGTACAAACTGGAAAGGAAGAAGTCAAATTATCACCATTTGCAGATGATATGATAGTATATTTAAGCAACACAAATAACTCCACCAGAGAACACCTACAGCTGATAAGCAACTTCAGCAAAGTGGCAGTTTATAAAATGAACTCAAGCAAATCAGTAGCCGTCCTATACTCAAAGGATAAGCAGGCTGAGAAAGAAATTATTGAAATGACACCATTCACAATAGCCATAAACAATATAAAGTACCTTGATGTGACTCTGACCAAACAAATGAAAGATCTGTATGACAAGGACTTCAAGTCTCTGAAGAAGGAAATCGAAGAAGACCTCAGAAAATAGAAAAATCTGCCTTACTTATGCATTGACAGGATTAATATAGTTAAAATGGCCATCTTGACAAAATCAATATACAGACTCAATGAAATACCCATAAAAATCCCAACTCAGCTCTTCATAGAATTAGAAAGAGCAATTCTCACATTCATCTGGAATAGCAAAAAACACAGGATAGCTAAAACTATCCTCAACCACAATAGAAATTCTGGGGAATCAGTATCCCAAGCAATACTACAGAGCAATAGTGTAAAAAACTGCATGGTATTGGTACCGTGACAGGCAGGCAGATCAATGGAATAGGATTGAAAATCCAGAAATGGATCCACCCACCTGTGGCCACTTGATCTTCTACAAAGAAGCTGAAAACTCCTAGTGAAAAAAAGATAGCCTTTTCAACAAATGGTGCTGGTTCAAGTGGATGTCCACATGCAGAAGAATGCCAATTGATCCATCCTTATCTCTTTGTACTAAGCTCAACTCCAAGTGGATCAAGAACCTCAACATAAAGCCAAACACACTTAAACTAATAGAAAAGAAACCGGGAAGACCCTTGAGTACATCCGTTCAGGGGGAAAGTTCCTGAAAAGAACACCAATAGCTTATGCTCTAAGATCAAGAATTGACAAATGGGACCTCATAAAATTACAAAGTTTCTGTAAGGCAAAGGACACCTTCAAAAAGACAAATCGGCAACCAACAAATTGAGAAAAGATCTTCAATAACCCTACATCCCACAGAGGGCCAATATCCAATATATACAAAGAACTCAAGAAGTTAGACTCCAGAAAGCCAAATAACCCTATTAAAAAATGGGGTACAGAGCTAAATAAAGAATTTTCACCTGAAGAACTTCGGACGACTGAGAAACATCTTAAAAATTGTTCAACACCATTAGACATTAGGGAAATGCAAATCAAAACAACCCTGAGATTTCACCTCACACCAGTCAGAATGGCTAAGATTAAAAACTCAGGAGACAACTGGTGTTGGCAAGGATGTGCAGAAAGAGGAACACTCCTCCACCGCTGGTGGGGTTGTAAATTGGTACAACCACTCTGGAAATCAGTATGGCAGTTCCTCAGAAAACTGGGTATATCACTTTTGGAGGACCCTGCTATACCATATACCCAGAGGATTCCCCACCATGTAATAAGAATATATGCTCCAATATGTTCCTAGCAGCCCTATTTAGAATAGCCAGAAACTGGAAAGAACCCAGATGTCCCTCAATGGAGGAATGGATACAAAAAAATGTGGTATTTATACCCAATGGAGTATTATTCAGCCATTAGAAACAATGAATTCATGAAATTCTTAGACAAATGGATGGAGCTGGAGAACATAATACTAAGTGAGGTATCCCAGTCTCAAAAGATCAATCACTTACTGATAAGCAGATATTAGCCTAGAAACTTGGAATACCCAAGACATTATCCACATATCAAATGATGTCCAAGAAGAATGGAGGAGTGGTCCCTGGTTCTGGAAAGGCTCAGTGCAGCAGTATAGGGCAATACCAGAACAGGGAAGTGGGAAGTGGTGGATGGGGGAACAGTGGGAGGGAAGAGGGCTTATGGGAGTTTTGGGGAGTAGAGAGACAGGAAAGGGGAAATCATTTGAAATGTAAATAAAAATATATCGAATAAAAAAAGAAATATGCATTACTAAAAGCTTCTTCTTTTTAAAAAAAACAATTACTATGGAACCTTCATAGGATCAAGGACCTCTCCTCTCATTGATGCTTGTCAAAGCTTTCCTCTGTTACATATGCAGCTGGAGCCATGTGTACTTCTTGGTTGGTGGCTTAGACTCGAGGAGCTGGGGATGGGGGGCAGGAGGGTGCAGGGAGAGGGTCTGGTTGGTTAAGGAGCCAGATATAGCTGTCCCTTGAGAGGCTCTGCCAGAGCCTTCCAAATAGAGACAGATATTCACAGCCAAGCATTTCACTAAGTCCATGTTCCCCAAAGAAGGAGTTAGAGAAAGCCTCTTAATGTCTCCAAATTGAACCTCTAATTATCTTCTTCATTTTAACAAAATATAATGTTCATGCTTAACACATCAATTAAAGATGTCCCCCTTCTTAGGAGGGGGAAACACATTCATGTAAGTTTCCCTCCTGTAGAGGTTTAAATGTTTTGTTGACAATTGATTTTATATTGAAACATACTTGATTTCATGAAGCACTGAATTCTATTCCAGTGTATTCACTGTGGACTAAAATACTCAGTACTTCTCTATCTGTGTCCTTGAAAATATGATAGTAAGATATTGATAAAGTTTTTTATTCACAAATTATTTTTAGGTGTTATAATTCTATAAATTCAGTATAAAAGAAAATACTCTTAACAGACCACTAACACTGATATGCTAATTTTACAAACTGAATGAATGGTAAGCATGACATTCATCTCAACTGCTTGAGTAATCCAACATTTTGTAGCATGCAGAAGCCAATAATGTTTCTCTCTCTCTTTTTTAAAGATGGGACATATTATTTTCTTTAGATTAGTAGCAGGTTAAATATAGGCTTTCCTGGAAAAGAGCTCCCTCCCAACTTCTTTCAATCCAACTGTCATTGTATAGTGCAGTAAAATTAATAAAGACTACAAAAATTCTAAGCATGTCAAATGTACTTATGTTCCAATTGAAAAGACTTATAGGTAAAGTCTTCAACTGGTTATACTTGGAAATGAAGGACTGGACTCATTACATCTGCAAGTGCAAATGATCCTTTCATCTTACATAGCCAAAAATCTATGATTGTTAAGAAAGGGCAATACAAAACTAGCCAAGGATGCCTGAATTTCCATACTTTCCTAAGAATGTATATATCCTTAACATGTTCCCAGTATTGATGATTCAATGAATTTTTTTACTTTTTTTTAATATTTTTATTTTCTATATTCTTTGTACATTCCAAATGATTTCCCCTTTCCCGGATCCCCCCTCCACATATGTCCCATAAACCTTCTTTTCTCCATCCCTTCTCCAATCACCTCCCTCCCTTTTCTCTGTCCTTATATTCCCTTCCAATGCTAGATCAATCCTTTCCAGGATCAGGACCCTTTCCATACTTCTTCATGGGAGTCATTTGTTATGCAATTTGTGTCTTGGGTATTCAGGGCTTCTGGGCTAATTAATACTCACTTATCAGAGATTGCATTCCATGTGTATTATTTTGTGATTGGGTTACCTCGCTTAGGATGATATTTTCCAGATCAAACCATTTGCCTAAAAATTTTGTGAATTCATTGTTTCTAATTGCTGAGTAGTATTCCATTGTGTAAATATACCACATTTTTTGTGGTATATTTGAGGGGCATCTGGGTTTTTTCCAGCTTCTGGCTATTATAAATAAGGCTGCTATGGGGTACAGATCTAAACAAAGAATTTTCACCTGAAGAAATTCAGATGGCCGAGAGGCACCTTAAGAAATGTTCAACATCATTAGTCTTTAGGGAAATGCAGATCAAAACAACCCTGAGATTTCACCTTACACCAGTCAGAATGGCTAAGGTCAAAAACTCAGGAGACAGCAGGTGTTGGCGAGGATATGGAGAAAGAGGAACACTCCTCCACTGCTGGTGGGGCTGCAAGATGGTACAACCACTGTGGAAATCAGTTTGGAGGTTCCTCAGAAAACTGGACATGAGACTTCCAGAGGACCCTGCTATACCTCTCCTGGGCATATACCCAAAGGATTCCCTGGCATGCAATAAAGACACATTTTGTTACTTTTTATTTTTATATTTATTAATATTTATAGTTACAATTTGTATTTATATTTTGTATATTGTTTACATTCCAAATGATTTCCCCTTTCCCAGTTCCCCCCTCCCCATAAGTCCCATAAGCCCTCTTCCCTCTGCCCATTCTCCAGTCTATCCCCTCCCACTTCTCTGTCCTGGTAATCCCTTACAATGAATCAAGACTTTCCAGGACCAGGTATCTCTCCTTTCTACTTATTGGGAATGATTTGATATGTGAGTTGTGTGTTGGGTATTCAGAGTTTTGGGGCAATATCCACTTATCAGTGACTGCATTCCATTTGTGTTCTTTTGTTAATGAGTTACCTCACTTAGGATGATACTTTTCAGTTCTAACCATTTGCCTATGAATTTCATGAATTCATTGTTTTAATTGCTGAGTAGTATTCCATTGTGTAAATATACATTTTCTGTATCCATTCATCCACTGAGGGACATTAGGGTTCTTTACGGCTTCTAGGTATTACAAGTAAGGCTGCTATAAACATAGTGGAGCATATGTCCTTATTGCATGCTGGAGAATCTTCTGGGTATATGCCCAGGAGTGGTATAGCAGTGTCCTCCAGGAAGTGTCAGGCACAGTTTTCTGAGGAGCTGCCAGACTTATTTCTAGAGTGGTCGTACCAGCTTGCAATCCCACCAGCAGTGGAGGAGTGCTGTTCTTCTCGACATCCTCCCCAGCACATACTGTCTCATGAGTTTTTTAAACTTGGCCATTCTGACTGGTGTGAGCTGAAATCTCAGGGTTGCATTTCCCTAATGACTAATGATGTTGAATATTTCTTAAGGTGCTTCTCAGCCATTCAAAGTTTTTCAGGTGAAAATTCTTTATACCCCATTTTTAATAGGGTTATTTCTCTCTCTGGAGTCGAACTTCTTGAGTTCTTTGTAAATATTGGATATTAGCCCTCTCTAACATGTAGGGTTGGTGAAGATCTTTTCCCAATTGGTTGGTTGCCATTTTGTCCTTTTGACAGTGTTCATTGTTTTACAGAAACTTTTTAATTTTATGCTGTTGCATTTGTCAATTCTTGAACTTAGAGCATAAGCTATTGGTGTTCTCTTCAGGAACATTTCCCCTGTGCCGATGTCCTCAAGGGTCTATCCGAGTTACTTTTCTATTCGTTTCAGTGTGTCTGGTTTTATGGGGAGGTTCTTGATTCATTTGGAGTTGAACTTAGTACCAGGAGATAAGAATGGATTGATTTGGACTCCCTGCCTTCATCTTCCCTGCCTGCCAGGGCAGAAAAGCAGCACCAGGTACTGAGATATCCTGGGTTTAAACGCTCTGGGGGCACAAACTGCCAGGGGTCTGCCTGTGCCCAGGACCTGAGCACATAGGCGGTTGGTTCATCTGCCAGCCAGCCTGTCATGGGGCCTGTGTCCTACAGGGAGATCAGCAGAAGGAGTGACTCCCCACCACCATCTTCCCTGCATGCTGGGGCAGAAAAGCAGCACCAGGTACTGAAATATCCTGAGTTTAAGATCTCTGGGGGAGCAAACCACCAACGGTTTGCCTGTGGCCAGGACCTGAGCACATAGGCGGTTCATCCTTCAGCAGGCCTGTTGTGAGGCCTATGTCCTACATGGAGATCAACAGAAGGAGTGATTCCCCACTGCCACCTTCCCTGCCTGTCAGGGCAGAAAAGCAGCGCCAGGTACTGAGTTATCCAGAGGTTAAGATCTCTGGGGGCACAAACCACAAGGGGTCTGCCTGTGCCCAGGACCTGAGCACATAGGCAGTTCATCTACCAGCCAGCCTGTAGTAGGGCCTGTGTCCTACATGGGGATCAGCAGAGGGAGTGACTCTCCACCTATCTTGACTCCATGACAGAGCAGTCTAGGAGCACCTGGTTTACTGAGACAACCCAAGTATAACATTGCTTGTGGCAAGACTCAGCAGGGTTCCAATGGCACAAAAGAGGAAGGCAGCATATCAGCAATCTGTGCCAGAGGAAACCCAGGCATCCAGTGTCGCAGAAATAGCCTTAAAGGTCCACAGGAGGTTGAAGCACCAGCCCATGACAATAAGCCCATCTAACAGCAGTGAGAACCAGATGGATAAAGGCAAAGGTAGGAACTTTACTAACAGAAACCAAGACAGTATGGCAGCATCTGAACCCATTTCTCTAACAACAGCAAGTCCTGGATACCCCAAAACACCAGAAAAACAAGAGTTAGATTGAAAAGCACTGGTAAGGATGATGTTACAGGAACACATGAAGGACATAAATAAATCTCTTAAAGAAATTCAGGAGAAAAATAATCAAAAGCTATAAGCCCTTACAAGGGAAACACAAAAATCACTTAAAGAAATTCAGGAAAATATGGGTCAAAAGATAGTAGCCAATAAGGAGGAAATACAATAATCACTTAAAGAAATACAGGAGAACTTTGATCAACAGGCAGAAGTCATGAAAGAGGAAACACAAAAATCTCTCAAAGAATTACAGGAAGACACAAACAAGCTAGTAAAGGAACTGAGCAAAAACATCCAGGATTTAAAACAGAAGTAGAAACAGCTAAGAAATCGCAAAGTGAGACAACTTTGGATATAGAAAACTTTGGGAAGAAATCAGGGGCCTTAGATGCAAATATCACCAAGAGAATACAAGAGATAGAAGAAAGAATCTCAGATGCCGAAGATATGATAGAAACCATGGACTCAACAGTCAAAGAAAGTGCAAAAAGCAAAAAGCTTGTAACCCAAAACATCCAGGAAATCCAAGACACAATGAGAAAGCCAAGCATAAGGATTAAAGGCAAGATGAGAATGAAGATTTAGAACTTAAAGGGCCAGCAAATATTTTCCACAAAATTATGGAAGAAAACTTCCCTAACCTAAAGAGAGAGATGCCCATGAATATACAAGAAGCCTACAGAACTCCAAACAGACTGGGCCAGAACAGTCACATAATAATCAAAACCCCAAATGTACTAAACAAAGAAAGAATATTAAAGGCAGTAAGAGAAAAAGGCCAGCAACATATAAAGGAAGACCTATCACAATTAAACCAGACTTCTCACCAGAGACTATGGAAGCTAAAAGATCCTGGGCAGATCTCATGTAGACTCTAAGAGAACATAAATGCCAGCCAAAACTACTATACAAAGCAAAATTCTCAATCACCATAGATGAAGAAACCAAGATATTCCATGACAAAGCTAAGTTTACCCTATATCTTTCCACAAACCCAGCTCTACAATGATCATAGGAGGAAAACACCAATACAAGGAGGGAAACCTCACCCTGGAAAAAGCAAGATAGTAGCCTTCTTTCATCAAACACAAAAGAAGATAACCAATCAAATTTAAAAAATAACATCAAAAATGACAGGAAGTAATAATCACTGTTCCTTAATATCTCTTAACATCAATGGGCTCAATTCCCAAATAAAAAGACATAGACTAACAGACTGGACATGTAAACAGGACCCTACATTTTGCTGCATACAGGAAACATACCTCAGTGTCAAAGACAAGCACTACCTTAGAGTAAAAAGCTGGAAGAGAATTTTACAAGCAAATGGTCTCAGGAAACATGCAGGAGTAGCCATTCTAATATCAGATAAAATTGACTTCCAACCCAAAGTCATCAAAAGAGACTCTGAGGGACACTTCTTGCTGGTTCAAGGAAAAATACACCAAGGAGAACTCTCAATCCTGAACGTATATGCTCCAAATGCAAGGGCACCCTTATTCATAAAAGATACTTTACTAAAGCTCAAAGCACACATTGCACCTAACACAATACTTGTGGGTGACTTCAACACTGCACAATTCATCAGTGGACTCATCAGGAAAACAGAAATTGAACAGGGACACAGTGAAACTAATTGAATCTTTAGACCAAATAGATTTAACAGACATATATAGAGAGAACATTTTATCCTAAAGCAAAAGAATATACCTTTTTCTCAGCATCTCATGGTATCTTCTCCAAAATCAATCATATAATTGGTCACAAGACAGTCCTCAACAAATATAAAAAGACTGAAATAATCCCATGCCTCCTATCAGATCACTATGGAATAAAAGTGGTCTTCAATAGCAACAAAAACAACAGAAAGCCCACATACACATGGAAAATGAACAATATTCTACTCAATGATACCTTGGTCAAGGAATAAATAAAGAAAGAAATCAAAGACTTTTTCAAATTTAATGAAAATGAAGACACAATATACCCAAATCTATGGGACACAATCAAAGCAGTCCTAAGAGGAAAACTCATAGCCCTGAGTGCCTCAAAAAAAAAAAAAAATGGAGAAAATGGAGAGCACACACATTAGCAGCTTAATAACACACCTGAAAGCCCTGGAACAAAAAGAAGCTATTTCACCCAGGAGGAGTAGAAGGGAGGATATCATCAAAATCAGGGCTGAAATCAATCAAGTAGAAACAAAGAGAACCATACAAAGAATTAACAAAACCAGAAGCTGGTTCTTTGAGAAAATCAACAAGATAGATAAACCCTTAGCCAGACTAATCAAAGGACACAGAGACTGTATCCAGATTAACAAAATTAGAAATGAAAAGGGAGATATAACCACAGAAACTGGGGAAATTCAAAAAATCATCAGATCCTAACTACAAAAACCTATACTCAACACAACTGGAGAATCTGGAGGAAATGGACAGTTAACTAGACAGATATCAGACACCAAAATTAAATCAGGATCAAACAGATCATCTAAACAGTCCCATAACCCCTAAAGATATAAAAGGGATCATAGAAATTCTCCCAAGCAATAAAAGCACAGGACCAGATGGCTTCAGTGCAGAATTCTATCAGACCTTCAATGAAAACCTAACCCCAATATTCTCCAGACTATTCCACAAAATAGAAACAGAAGGAACACTACTCAACTCATTCTATGAAGCAACAATTATGCTGATACCAAAACCAAACAAAGATAAAACAAAGAAAGAGAACTTCAGGCCAATTTCCCTTATGAATATCGATGCAAAAATACTCAATAAAATTCTTGCCAATGGAATCCAAGACCACATCAAAAAGATCATCCACCATGACCAAGTAGGATTCATCCCAGGGATGCAGGGATGGTTCAATATAAGGAAATTTATCAATGCACTCTACTACATAAACAAACTCAAAGAAAAAAAACCATATGATCATTTCATTAGATGCTGAAAAAGCATTTGATAAAATTCAGCATCCTTTCAAGCTAAAAGTCTTGGAAAGAACAGGAATTTAAGGCCCCTACCTAAACATAGTAAAGGCAATATACAGCAAACCAGTAGCCAACATCAAACTAAATGGAGAGAAACTTGAAGCAATCCCACTAAAATCAGGGACTAGACAAGGTTGTCCTCTCTCTCCATGTCCTTTCAATATAGTACTTGAAGTTCCAGCTAGAGCAATTAGACAACATAAGGAGGTCAAAGGGATACAAATTGGAAAGGAAGAAGTCAAATTATCACCATTTGCAGATGACATGATTATCTACTTAAGTGACCCGAAAACCTCCACCAGAGATCTCCTACAGCAGATAAACAACTTCAGCAAAGTGGCAGGTTATAAAACCAACTCAAGCAAATCAGTGCCCTTCCTATACTCAAAGGATAAGCAGGCTGAGAAAGAAATTAGGGAAATGACCCCCTTCACAATAGCCACAAACAGTATAAAGTATCTTGGGGTGACTCTTACCAAACATGTGAAAGATCTGTATGACAAGAACTTCAAGACTCTGAAGAAGGAAATGGAAGAAGACCTCAAAAAATGGGAAAAACCTCCCATGCTCATGGATTGGTAGAATCAATATAGTTAAAATGGCCATTTTGCCAAAAGCAATATACAGATTCAATGCAATACCCATCAAAATCCCAACTCAATTCTTCACAGAGTTAGAAAGAGCAATTATCAAATTCATCTGGAACAACAAAAAACCCAGGATAGCTAAAACTATTCTCAGCAACAAAAGAAAATCTGGGGGAATCAGTATCCCTGACCTCAAGCAATCCTACAGAGTAATAGTGTTAAAAAGTGCATGGTATTGGTACAGTGACAGGCAGGAGGATCAATGGAACAGGATTGAAGATCCAGAAATGAACCCACACACCTATGGCCACTTGATCCTCGACAAAGAGGCTGAAAACATCCAATGGAAAAAGATAGCCTTTTCAACAAATGGTGCTGGTTCAACTGGAGGTCAGCATGCAGAAGAATGCGAATTGATCCATCCTTGCCTCCTTGTACTAAGCTCAAATCCAAATGGATCAAGGACCTCCACATAAAGCCAGACACTCTGAAGCTAATAGAAAAGAAACTGGGGAAGACCCTTGAGGACATTGGTACAGGGAGAAAGTTTCTGAACAGAACACCGATAGCGTATGCTCTAAGAGCAAGAATTGACAAATGGGACCTCATAAGGTTACAGAGTTTCTGTAAGGCAAAGGACACCATCAAGAGGACAGATCGGCAACCAGCAAATTGGGAAAAGATCTTCACCAATCCTACATCAGATAGAGGGCTAATATCCAATATATATAAAGAACTCAAGAAGTTAGACTCCAGAAAACCGAACAACCCTATTAAAAAATGGGGTACAGAGTTAAACAAAGAATTCTCACCTGAAGAACTTTGGATGGCGGAGAAGCATCTTAAAAAATGCTCAACTTCATTAGTCATTAGGGAAATGCAAATCAAAACAACCCTAAGATTTCATATTACACCAGTCAGAATGGCTAAGATTAAAAATTCAGGAGACAGCAGGTGTTGGAGAGGGTGTGGAGAAAGAGGAACACTCCTCCACTGCTGGTGGGGTTGCAAATTGGTACATCCACTCTGGAAATCAGTCTGGCGGTTCCTCCGAAAACTGGGCACCTCACTTCCAGAAGATCCTGCTATACCACTCCTGGGCATATATCCAGAGGATTCCCCACCATGTAATAAGGATACATGCTCTACTATGTTCATAGCAGCCCTATTTATAATTGCCAGATGCTGGAAAGAACCCAGGTATCCCTCAACAGAAGAGTGGATGCAAAAAATGTGGTATATCTACACAATGGAGTACTATTCAGCCATTAGAAACAATGAATTCATGAAATTCTTAGGCAAATGGATGGAGCTAGAGAACATCATACTAAGTGAGGTAACCCAGACTCAAAAGGTGAATCATGGTATGCACTCACTAATAAGTGGTTATTAACCTAGAAAACTGGAATACCCAAAACATAATCCACACATCAAATGAGGTACAAGAAGAAAGGAGGAGTGGCCCCTGGTTCTGGAAAGACTCAGTGAAACAGTATTCAGCAAAACCAGAACGGGGAAGTGGGAAAGGGTGGGTGGGAGGACAGGGGAAGAGAAGGGGGCTTACGGGACTTTCAGGGAGTGGGGGGGCTAGAAAAGGGAAATCATTTGAAATGTAAATAAATTATATCGAATAAAAAAAAAAGAAAGAAAGAAAGAGGAACACTCCTCCACTGCTGGTGGGGTTGCAAATTGGTCCAACCACTCTGGAAATCAGTCTGGCGGTTCCTCTGAAAACTGGGCACCTCACTTCCAGAAGATCCTGCTATACCACTCCTGGGCATATATCCAGAGGATTCCCCACCATGTAATAAGGATACATGCTCTACTATGTTCATAGCAGCCCTATTTATAATTGCCAGATGCTGGAAAGAACCCAGGTATCCCTCAACAGAAGAGTGGATGCAAAAAATGTGGTATATCTACACAATGGAGTACTATTCAGCCATTAGAAACAATGAATTCATGAAATTCTTAGGCAAATGGATGGAGCTAGAGAGCATCATACTAAGTGAGGTAACCCAGACTCAAAAGGTGAATCATGGTATGCACTCACTAATAAGTGGTTATTAACCTAGAAAACTGGAATACCCAAAACATAATCCACACATCAAATGAGATACAAGAAGAAAGGAGGAGTGGCCCCTGGTTCTGGAAAGACTCAGTGAAACAGTATTCGGCAAAACCAGAACAGGGAAGTGGGAAGGGGTGGGAGGGAGGACAGGGGAAGAGAAGGGGGCTTACGGGACTTTCGGGGAGTGGGGGGGCTAGAAAAGGGAAATCATTTGAAATGTAAATAAATTATATCGAATAAAAAAAATAAAAAAAAAAAGAAATGACAAATGGGACCTCATAAAATTACAGAGTTTCTATAAGGCAAAGGAAACTGTCAAAAAGACAAAACGGCAAATAACAAATTGGGAAAAAAAACTTCACTAATCCTATATCTGATAGAGCTCTAATATCCAATATATACAAAGAACTCAAGAAGTTAGACCCCAGGGAACCAAATAACCCCATTAAAATGGGGTACAGATCTAAACAAAGAATTTTCACCTGAAGAATTTTGGATGGCCGAGAAGTACTTTAAGAAATGTTCAACATCATTAGTCATTAGGGAAATGCAAATCAAAACAACCCTGACATTTCACCTCATACCAGTCAGAATGGCTAAGGTTAAAAACTCCTGATACAGCAGGTGTTGGCAAGGATGTGGAAAAAGAAGAACACTTCTCCATTGCTGATGGGGTTGTATGATGGTACAACCACTTTGGAAATCAGTCTGGCGGTTCCTCAGAAAACTGGACATGACACTTCCGGAGGACCCTGCTATACCTCTCCTGGGTATATACCCAAAGGATTTCCCGGCATGCAATAAAGACACATGCTCCATTATGTTCATAGCACCCTTATTTATAATATCCAGAAGATGGAAAGAACCCAGATGTCCCTCAGTGTAGGAATGGATGCAAAAAATGTGGTATATTTACACAATGGAATACTACTCAGCAATTAAGAACAATGAATTCATTAAATTTTTAGGCAAATGGTTTGATCTGGAAAATATCATCCTAAGTGAGGTAACCCAATCACAAAAGAATACATATGGAATGCAATCTCTGATAAGTGGATATAAATTAGTCCAGAAGCTCTGAATACCCAATGCACAATTAGCATAGCAAATGACTCCCATGAAGAATTAAGGAGAGGGTCCTGATCCTGGAATGTCTTGATCTATCATTGGAGGGGAGTACCAGGAAAGAGAAAAAGGAGAGAGGTGATTGAAGGATAGGTGGAGAGAAGGTTTATAGGACATATGGGGAGGGGGGAACTGAAAAAGGGAAAATCATCCAGAATGTAAATAAAGAATATAGAAAATAAAAATATTTAATAAAAAATAAGACTTCAACTTACCAATAAATAAAGGACATTTATAACCATTCAAAAAAAAAAAAAGAATTGATCAATTTTTATTCTTCTACATGCAGACTTCCAGTTGAACCAGCACCATTTGGTGAAAATGCTGGCTTTTTTCCACTGGAATGTTTTAGCTTCTTTGTCAAAAATCAAGTGACCATAGGTATAGCGATTCTGGGTCTTCAATTCTATTCCATTGGTCTACCTGCAGGTTGTTGTACCAATACATTTTTATAACTATTGCTCTTTATTCTAGCTTATGGTCAGGGATGGTGATTACCCAGAAATTCTTTTATTGTTGAGAACAGTTTTCACTATCCTGTTTTTTTTTTTTTTTTTTTTTTTTTTTTTTTTTGTTGTTGTTGTTGTTGTTGTTGTTGTTGTTATTCCAAATCAATTTGCGAATTACTCTTTCAATCTCTGTGAAGAATTGAGTTTGAATTTTGGTGGAGACTGCATTGAATCTATAGATTGCTTTTAATGTGATGTCCATTTTTACTGTTTTAATCCTGCCAATCCATGAACATAGGAGATATGCCCATCTTCAGAGGTCTTCTTTGATTTATTTCTTCATGGATTTGATGTTCTTGTCATACTGATATTTTACTTGTTTTGTTGGAGTCTCACGAGGACACTTCATCTTAATTGTGACTATTGTGAAGGGTATTGTTCCCCTAATTTATTTCTCAGCCCATTTATCCTTTGAGTAGAAGAAGGCTCCTGATTCATTAGTGTTAATGTTATAACTAGCCACTTTGCTGAAGTTATCAAATGCAGAAGCTATCTGGTAGAATTTTTGGGGTTTCTTATGTATACTATCATATCTCCTGCAAAGAGTGATAACTTGACTTCCTGCTTCTCAATTTGTATCCCTTTGATCTCTTTATGTTGTCTGATTTCTCTAACTAGAACTTCAAGTGCTATATAGAATAGGTAGGGAGGGAGTGGGCAGCCTTGTCTTGTCCCTGATTTTAATGGGGTTACTTTGAATTTCTTTCCATTTATTTGATGTTGGCTATTGGTTTGCTCTGTGTTGCTTTTATTACATTTAGGTATGAACCCTGAATTCCTGATCTCTACAATACTTTTAACATGAATGGATGCTGTGTTTTTTCATAGTAGTTTTCAACATCTAATGAGATGATCATGTGGTTTGTTTTTCTTTCAGTTTGTTTATATAGTGAATTACATTGATAGACTTTCATACATTGAACCATGCCTGCATTCCTGGGATAATGCCTACTTGATCATGGTGAATGATTGTTTTGAGGTGTTTTTGGATTGAGTTTGAGAGAATTTTTTGAGTTCTTTTGCACAGATATTTTTGATAGAACTGTGCACTAAAACCAGGTGTCTCTGTTTTTGTTTGTTTGTTTGCTTGCTTGCTTGCTTGGTGCACTTCTAAGGACTGCTTCAATTTCCTTGTGGGTTTTGGGAATGTTTCCATGGTTTATCTCATCCTGATTTAACTTTGGTATCTGGTATCTGTCTAGAAATCATCCATTTCATTCAGATTTTACAGCTTTGTTGAACAGACACTTTTGTAGTATTATCTGATTATTTTATGAATTTCCTTAGGTTCTGTTGTTATGTCTCTCTTTTCATTCTTAATTTTGTTAATTTGGATACTGTCTCTGTGCCTTCTAGTTAGTTTGCCTAAGGATTTTCCTATCTTCAATAATAGTGTTGATATAACACAGAAATAATTCTGTTTTATAAGGAACACTGAATATTTCTACATACTAATATCTAGTTTGTACCCCACCACTTGTTAAAGATGCTGTTTTTTTTTTCAGAATGTTTATTTGGTTTATTTACTGAATATGAAGTGACCATAGGTGTATGGATCTATTCTATTCCTTCACTTCAGTTCCATTGTTCAACATGTCAGTGATTATGTCAATGCCATGCTGCTTTAATTACTATAGATTTAGAGATTGAGGATAGTGTCCTCATCAGCAGTACTTTCAGTATTTATGATTGTTTGATATATCCTGTATATAGCCAGGAGTCACATTCCCTAAATCTCAGAACTCAGGAGGCAGAGGCAGATAGATCTGTGGGAGTTTGAGGCCACAGTGGACTACATTGGGAATTCCAAGATGAAGTAAGCTACATAGTCAGAAACAAAGAAAAACAAAACAAAACAAACAAACAAAAAGGAGAGAGATCCTGGTTTTTTTTTTTTTCCCCTTTGTATTGGTTTTCCATATGAAGCTGAAATTTGTCCTTTCAAGGTCTGTAAAGAATTGTGTTAGAGTTTGACAGGCATTTCCCTGAATCTGTAAATTGCTTTTAGTAAGATAGTAATATTTACTACATTAATCCTATCTATCCATAAGGATAAGAGATCTTTCCCATTTTGAAGACACAATTGAAGAATTGTGTCTTCAATTTCTTTCTTTAGTGGCTTAAAATTTTTACTATATAAGTTTTTGACTTGCATAGTTAGATTTACCACAAAATATTTTATATTTTTGAGTTTATTGCTAAAGGTGTTGTTTTCCCAATTACTTTCTCAGTCTGTGATATTTTTACAGGAATCCCCTATTTGATATTTTACATATGAATTTTATATATTGTTATTTTGATAAATTTGTTTTTCAACTGAAGGAGTTTTCTGTTGCATTTTTTAGAGTCATTTATGTGTATCACCTGCAAATAAAGATTCTTTGACTTCACTTTCTATATTATTTCCTTGATCTCTTTCAGTCTTTCTTTGCTCAAACTAACACTTCAAGTATTTTATTGCATAGCTATATACAAAGTGTAAAGCTTTCTTTTTTTTTTCTGATTTTCGGGAAAGTGATTTGAGTTTCTGTCTACTTAGGTTGATGTTGGCCATGGGCTTGCTGTACTGAAATATGTTTCTAATATTCAAATTCTCCCCAGGACTTTTAGAATCAAGAGGTGTTGGAAATTTTCAAACCCTTTTTCTACATCTCATGGCATTGTTATGTGTCTTTTTGTCTCTCACGTTATTAATATGGTGAATTAACTTTATAAGTTTATATATTGATTTAACCATAATAGCATCTCTGGGATGGAGCCTACTTTATCATCACCTTGGATGATCTCTTTTAATAAATTCTTGTAGTTGGGTTGCAAACATTTTATTAACAACTTTGTATCTATCTTTTTAATTGGTTTTTAATTCTCCTATATAGGAACTTTATATCATTTAGATATAAAGATACATTTTCCATCACTCTCAATTTCCTTGACATCTGTTGTTAGAAACACATTATTGTCTCTAATTTTGTTAATTTCGTTCTTTCTCTATGTCTTTTAGTTAGTTTGACTTAGGGGTTGGCAGTATTATTGATTTTTTTCAAATAATCATCGCTTTGTTTCATGAATCTTTGTGAGGGGTTTTCTACTTTATTGATTTCTGTGCTCTGATTATTTCTTCCTGCCTATTTCTTTAATTAATTATTGCTTAGAATTTTGTGGTGTATTGTTATTAATATGTGATCTCTTCAATTTAAATGGGATTTCACCATGAATTTCCACCCTTCATGGCTCATTGAAAGTGAAACTAGAGGCCCTTGGTCCTGTGAAGGCCCACTGCCCCAGTGTAGCAGAATGCCAGGACAAGGAAGCAGGATTGGTTGAGTTAATAAGCAGGGGGAGGAGGAAGGGATAGGGGATTTTTGGAAGGGAAACAAGGAAAGGGCATAACATTTGAAATGTGAATAATGGAAGTATCTAATATATAAAAAGAAAGAAAGAAAGTGAAACTAGATTGTCCAGGAACACAAAAGGGAAAACACTTTCTACTCAAAGAACGTAGCAACAAAATACTATACTAGCATTCAGCTATACTCATAGATCAGTATCTTGGTCTGCTAACATTAGCAAAACTTCATCTTGCAGTAAATAGGAATAGATATAGACAGTCATAGTTGGAAAATCTGCAGAGTGTGAGAGACCTTTGAACACTCAGTCCTAGAAGAATTATCTACATCAATTTTTCTCCCCCCTGTAACAGGGAGGTAACATTGAAGAAAGGGAGAAAAAAAAAGATTGTGAGAGCAAGCAAGGACAGAGAACACAAAATGTGCAAGACCTTCTAAACACAACAGGACTAGTGAACATAGAAACTCATAAAAACTCTGGCAACATGCAGAGGACCCACACATGTCAGTGTCTAATGAGGACTCAATGCTAAAAGTAGAAATGGAGACAAACCCACATTCATAATCTAGAATCCATTGCCAATTGATCATCACTCACAAATGAAAATTAGTTTTCTCTAACAGTCTTACTGTGTATAACATAATTTATAAGTTCTGGTGATATGTTCACCAATAGATGACCAACCCAAAATGCATTCAAGCAATGGAAATTTGAAGGAGATTTTTGTCTCATCATCTTCTGTCTGGGCACTATTAATTTTTTTTGCCCTATATATGCTCATTCATTATGATTTTGGGTTTTATGTTTTTAGATTTTTATGTATGCCAATGTTGGTGATTCTGTGTTTATATGTGTTTATTGTACTCTTTTGAGTATTGTTATTTTTGTTTTATTTTTTATTCTTTTCATGTTTTTATTTTATTTAATTCTACTTTACTCTTTTTTTTCTTTTAAGATGCCTGTGCTTTCTAATGAGAGAGCAACAAATGGTATTTTAGTATGAGAGGTGGTGGAGATGATCTGGAAGGAATTGAGGAAGTGGAAATGTAATCAGAATATATAGGATAAAAATTTATTTTGAATATAAAATGCCAATTAACCAAAAAAACTATAAGGAAGAAATAGGAATAACTTAACAAGTGCTGAAATTTTTGCAATAGCTTCAGATTTATTAAAGCATTTTAGAAGCTTGGATTATATTTGCACAAAGTTATTCTTTGTTCTGAGAAAACAAAACAAAACTTTGATTATAGATGTAATATAGATCCCACAGAGTCATTTTAGTTTCCAACTATAAAGTAAAATCAATCAGAAGCATCAACAACACAGTTACTCGGCAATAAAGTACCTTGTTTTTTAGCTTTACTTACAAGGGACTTTAAGTCTACAAAAGCAATACAAATCTATTTCTATAATTGCTTTGTTTGAGCCTCAAGTTCTTCTGCTTACTGGCTCAGCTGCCTGAGAACAGGAAGTTCTCATCTGCATCCACTGCATAAAACTCCTCTAATTTGTTCTAGTAATAGGCGCCAGATGACCTAGCAAAAGGATTGCCATTTGACCTTTTATTGAATTCCAATCATATTGCGCCCCCCCTTTTTTTGTATTCTGAGCAAATCAGATATTCATGAACATCCTCAGTGAAGTGGAGCAGTTATTTCTCAAGTGCTTTTTCTCAAAAAGTGTAGAAATGGTGACTTTTCAGTCCCTATATGGGCAGTACATGCAACTGTGATCTAAACTGCCTTGAAGGTTAGGCGTGGGAGAAGAGAGACTAAGAGAGCCAGTCACCTCCCTGATCATAATATCTTAGTGACTCAAACTCTTTAAACTTAGATATGCCAAACCAGAACTTTGTGCTCCCTTAGGAAACAGGGGAAATGGATCTCACAGCTTGTTTCCATCCTTCTGCTTTTTATGTAACTATTAGTGTGTGGTATATTTACTTGTAATAGCACTTTATTGCATTTGTCATTCCATTTGTCTTAAAAATATGTGAAATCTGTATAAGTATGCAGAGACAAAAATCAAAGTGCACACAGTCAGATGTCTGCTGCTGTAAATAAGAGTACACATTGGTGACAAAGTCTATAACCTGGCACAGATTCACAGCAATCTCTCTCTCTCTCTCTCTCTCTCTCTCTCTCTCTCTCTCTCTCTCTCTCTCCCTCTCTCCCTCCCTCCCTCTGTCCCTCTCTCTGCCTCTGTCTCTGCCTCTGTCTCTTTCTCTGTCTCTGTCTCTCTCTCTCTGTATGTATGTACCTGAGTGTTTGTATTGAAGTATCTCTTCAAAAACTCTCAAATGATTGTGATTTCTTGATATAAATCGTGAATTCATCTTTCCAGTGGTAGCCTAATAAGGCACTTATGTATTCTTTGTAAAGCTGTAGGTAATGTCAAAAAGAATATAATATTTGCTGAGAAAACTGTACATTTTGTCCTTCCAAGTAAAAGTTGGAAACTTTGCAATAAAAAAGGAATTAAATATATATATCCTCATGTTGTAGAATACAATATAAAATCAAAGATCTAACAGCTTTTTAAACTTTTAGTCATTTTAATTTCTTAGCAATACTCATAGTATTGTATGTTAATAGCAAAAGAAAATTTGAATTTTGTAGTTCTTTTATTTATTCATAGCTTGTATAATCTAGACTCTTCTGAAATTCTTAAAGAGGAATTGTTCAGATAAGGCTGTACTATGCAGTTTCTGTAAGGCAAAGGACACCATCAAAAGCACAAATCAGAAACCAACTAATAGGGAAAAGATCTTCACCAACCCTACATCTGACAGAGGGCTAATATGCAATATATACAAAGAACACAAGAAGTTAGACCCCAGAAAACCAAATAACCCCATTAAAAATGTGGTACAGAGCTAAACAGAGAATTTTCACCTGAAGAACTTCGGATGGCTGAAAAGCATCTTAAAAAGTGTTGAACATCATTAGTCCTTAGGGAAATTCAAATCAAAACAACCCTGAGATTTCACCTCACACCAATCAGAATGGTTAAGATTAAAAACTCAGGAGACAGCAGGTTTTAGCAAGGATGTGGAGAAAGAGGAACACTCCTCCACTGCTGGTGGGGTTGCAAGTTGGTAAAACCACTCTGAAAGTCAGTCTGGTGGTTCCTCAGAAAACTGGACAGGTCACTTCCAGAGTGCTATACCACTCCTGGGTATATACCCAGAGGATTACCAGCATGTAATAAGGATATATGCTTCACTATGTTCATAGCAGCCCTATTTATAATAGCCAGAATCTGGAAAGAACCCAGATGTCCCCCAATGGAGGAATGGATACAAGAATGTGGTATATATACACAATGGAGTACTATTGTACCATTAGAAACAATGAATTCATGAAATTCTTAGACAAATGAATGGAGTTGGAGAACTTCATACTAAGTGAGGTAACCTTAGTAATCTTTTGAGTCTCAAAAGATCAATCATGGTATGCACTCACTGATAAGCAGATATTAACCTAGAAACTTGGAATACCCAAGACATAATCCACATATCAAATGATGTCCAAGAAGAACTGAGGAATAGCCCCTGGTCCTGGAAAAGCTTAGTGCAGCAGTGTAGGGCAATACCAGAACAAGGAAGTGGGAAGGGGTAAATGGGGGAACAGGGGGAAGGAAGAGGGCTTATGGGACTTTTGGGGAGTGGGGAGCCAGGAAAGGGGAAATCATTTGAAATGTAAATAAAAATATATCGAATAAAAAAAAAAGAAAAATGTTGTGCTATGCATGCTTGTGAAAAATTGTCCTAATCATTGGTGTGGGAAGATCCAATTCATTTTGAGTAACATCACTCTTTGGTTTCACACTGAACTCTATAAGAATAGAGACGTGAGCATTAAGCAAACATGCACACATTTCTTCTTTCAGTTGTCTGACTATGTCTGCTTCAAGATCCTGACTTGACTTTATCCCTTTGATGAGGGCAGCTCATTTCCAGACACATCACACCAGGTAAGCATTATCCCAAGAGAAAAAGGATTTTTATTGAATAGGTTTGGGGAGAGAAGTGAAGAAGAGAAGAAGGAAAAAGAGGGATAAGGGTCAGGGTCTTTGTCTTTTATTCGGGCCATGATGTAGTTACCAGGTAGTGAGAAGGCAACACCTCATAACAGTATTACTTCTTGTGGGCCAACCATTTTCGCACCACCACAATGAAGAAAGGGGGTATGGAAAAAATTGCAAATGGGTGAATAATATCAAAATGCATTAAGTTTCATTAATAGAATATTATTTATAAAGATAAAGGGGAAGGGGAGAGAAAAATTATAGTAGTACAAGAATGTCTCTTCCTCTTTTCTGGAAGATGTTATAAACCAAGCATCTGTTATAACTTTGCAACCAAGAAAGTCAGCTTTTAATTATGGGCTAGAATAATTCTTTTTATTCCTAAAGTAGATTATATTATATTAAGTATTTGTTTGTAGAGATAAAAAACAAATAATTAAAGAGTGTATCTTGATAAGAGTACAAAAGAGTCAGAGATGCTGCCAACAGAAGCCAAGCAATACATGCAGGAACAATAACTAAGTCCATTGGGATCATGTCTCTGCATCCGTTTGGAGCTTTCACAGTGCACCAAAGCAAGGGTTGTCCACATTAATCATCACAAAAGTTTCATTGAGAGAACTATATTTAGAAAGGGTTCTAATTATGAAGGCCCTTAAGAATGTTAGACTTTGTGAAAGTGTAACTCAAGTTTGCATCCCAGTGTTGCTCGAATACAAGCTTTGGTTTTAGGACTGTACAAAGGCAGACTACAAGTTAAAAGATGCTGACTGGAATAAGTTCATTAAGCCAAAAGGAAACAGATGTAACTAGGCAGCTGGAACTCAGTGTGTATGTTGCTACCAGAAATATATTAGCATAATTCTTACTTTAATTACACTAACCACAGTTACTGTATTGAATTGTCATACTCTCTAACTACAAAAGCTGATATTCTTTCTTTCAAGTGGGAAATTTTGAACTGTGTTCTGTTTCAAAGAAATGTAGTTTTCTTGTGGAAAGTTTAACGTTGTGTGAACAACGGTTTTAACACCGAAGTTCAGAACTTAAATTGCTCTTGCACAGGACTAGAATTTGGCTCCCAACCTCTTTAACAGGAAGCTGACAACTTCTTATACACCCTAATTCCACGGCATCCAGTGCCTTTTGGAATCTGCAGAAATTGTCATTTAAACAATGTATGCTCCTAAACAGAGACATGTACACATACTTATAATTTAAAATAAAGAAAAATATACTATATAATAAAAATTAAAGTCTCCTAAATTTTGTGAAAATATATGCATTTATTGTAGAAATCACATATTAAATGTATAAGCAAAACCTGGTAGCTTTCACTAAAAATATTAATATTAGACACAATGTTTTTGGTGTAAAAACTATTAGCACATAATTATTCATATTTTTCTATCTTAGAATATGTTTATTATCTATGTATCTATATATATATAACATACATATCTAGCATATATATCTGTATATAATAATATGTATGACTACAAATTTTTTTATTCAAAAATGTAATTAATCATTTTGCAAATCTTATTACACTGGTGATCTTGGATCTGGCATTGTGAATTTGCCATTACTCAGGTTCATATTTTCTACTTCAGGAGTACTCTACATTGCCACAATATCAATATATTACAGATTCTAGTATGACATCTACAACATAGTAGGTTTCAAACAGTAATAGTTAATTCTAGACCAAAGCACCCTAAATTTTCTGATATACCAAGATATGTTTTTCTTAATTTTTGTCTAATAGCTTGAAAATATATTTAAAAATATATTTATCAGAAATGCAAGGAATTTGTTTCTTTCTTCTGTGATACTTTATGCATGGTCATTGCTCCCGGTTTTCTCTGCAGTAGTGACTGGCATCAGGAACAGAGTTTATCTACCTTCTTCTCTAATCAGAACTGTCATTTCAAAACTCATGAAAATCATACATTTTTCTACTATTTATAATTCTGTCTTCATAATTTTATTAAATTTAATTCTTCCAAATGTACTGGTAGAAAGTTTGCTATGAAAATAGCCTATACAAACTAATAAATGGAAGCAAACATTTTTTAAATTAATCTCATTGAAATGATTATCCCATGGTTGCTAATACTCCTTTTGGTTTGAAATTCAGAAATTGAGCACAGATAAACTGAAGGAATGTCATATGCAATTGTTAGAGGGAGTTTCATTGACTTTTTCTAGTAGATTCTGATAATAATGCAGATAACGGATGCAAGCAAATGTACTATGAAATTAGCAAACAAAATGAAGCAAACATTTTAAATTAATTTCCTTGAAATAGCTATATCAGGGTTACTAATACTCCTTTTTTCTTTTTTTTCTTTCTTTTTTTGCTTTTTTTAAACTCAGTTATTAAGTTAAGTCATGTCTATAGAGGGAGTGATATGTGTACATTGCTGACATGTAAGATATAATGGTTTATGGTCAGTATATCACTTAATGAGGATGTCATTTAGAAACAAAAGAAATGTTTGAATCAAATATAGGATAAAAAAGTAATTTTTATCCAGGGTAAATTGGTTATAGGATAAAAGTTGAGTTCAGGTGAATTTTATCGGAAACAAAATTATGCTTGGACTAAAAGTTGGTTTCACATCTCTCTGAATGGCATGAATAATGGCTAAGGGTGAAACATAGCTGTTGTGTCACACATCAGTGATGGTGTCTTCGCAGGAAAGATTTTGTATTGTTTCTTTATTTTGTGACACTTTTAGTAATAGGAAGCATTTCACTGAAGGCTATGTGATCATAACCTGGTAAATAGTACTTTTTGTTTACCTGTGTTCCATTTGTGTAAATTCACTTGAGTGGATCTGTCACTTTTGTCTGTTTCACTCAACAGTGAAAAAACATTGGTAAATCTATTCATAGTAGCTCACATGCAGCACCATTTTAATAATGAAATAGCCATGGCAAGGAGAAATAGAAAACTATATAATAAAGTGTGGTGATGTGGTTCAGCATGTAAAGAACAGAGCTGAATCTACAAGTTGTCCATAGATCTCCAGAAATAAAATATGGTACATGTCTTTGTGGCTGCAGAAGCATATACACCAATTAATAAATCCAACAAAAATTACATAAAACGTCCCTTGAAAAGATACAATCATCATACATTTCAAGAGAAAGTAAGATACTCAGATATTAATGAAGTTGAGTTAAGGGAGATAATCATTTTGTCAAGTGATACAGGCTCTCACTGAAGTATAAAAAATTAATCCATCTGTATAGAAAGGAGACAAAGACATTTTCAATTCAGATTCTGAATAGGTAAATGAACTGTAAATCACTGAGAATGTAAAAACAGGTCAGGATGAGAGGTCTACAAGATGCTCCTGATCTGATGAGTTTCTAAGAAGATCTCTGATGGTGACAATGGTGCTGATGGCTCTTGTGAAATTTTAAGGAATAATATAAATTGAATTTTTTTCAGTTTTTGCAAGATGTGTATTTTTAAAACACATGTAGTGAGTATACTTTAAACCCTGTAAATTTTAATTTTTCTCATGTGCAAAACCTAAAATTTTAAGAATTGATAGCTTATCATCATTATCTGGCCACTAAAGTAGGAAAGCAGACATCTGGTATTATGTAGTCTGTGATATGGTACAAGAATGGTTCCAGAATATATTTAATTCTCTTAAAGAAATTCAGGAAATACAAGCAGAAAGGTAGAAGCCTTTAAGATGAAAAAATAAGTCACTTGAAAAAATATAGGAAAAAACATTCAAACAGGCAATAGTATTGAACAACATGTTGTAAGGCCTAAAATTAGGAATAGAAAAAAACAAAGAAATCACAAATGGTGGCAAACCTGGAGATGGAAGGCCTATGAAAGAAAAGAGTAACTACAGATGCAAGCATCATCAAGAGAATATAAGAGAAAAAGAAAGAATCTCTGGTGTAGAAGTTATCATAGAAAATATTGACACACAGGCCAAAGAAAATTCAAAAGGTAAAAAGTTTCTAATGCAAAACATCCAAGAAATATGATGATGAACAGTGAAAAGACCAAACCTAAGAATAATAGAAATAGATGACCATGAAGATTCCCACTCCAAAGGGTCAGAGAACATCTTCAACAAAATCACAGCAGAAAACATCCTAACCTGATCAAAGAGGAAGCCAGAAATGTACAAGAAGCTTACAGAACACCATATATATTGGAAGAGAAAGGAAAATCCTCCTGACACCTAACAATCAAAACACTAAATGTAGAGAGTAAACCAAGAATATTAAAAGCTACAAGAGAAAAAGGCCAGGTAACACATAAAGACAGACCAATCAGAATAACACCAGACTTCTCAACAGAAACTCTAAAAGACAGAAGATGCTGGAAATCTGTCATACGAACCCTAAGAAACCAACAATGCCAACACAGGCTACTATACCCAAGAAATCTAAGTGGTTTCATAAAGAAATTGGAGAAATACTATACTAGCAATTTAACAGCACACTTGAAAGCACTAGAAAAAAACATAGGAAACACATGCAAGAGGAATAAATGTCAGGAAATGTTCAAACTCAGGGCTGAAATCAACCAATTAGAAACTAAGAAAGCAATACACATAATCAACAAAACCAAGAGTTGGTTCTTTAAGAAAATCAACAAGACAGACAAAACCCTAGCTAAAATAAGTTAATGGCACTGACAGTATCCAAATTAATAAGATCAGAAATGAAAAGTTAAATATAACTGCAAAAATCATCAGCTCTTATATTCATAGCAGCCCTATTTATAATAGCCAGAAACTGAAAAGAATCCAGATAGTCCTCAATGGAAGAATCGATACAGAAAATGCGGTATATTTACACAATGGAATGCTACTCAGCTATTAAAAACAATGAATTCATGAAATTCTTAAGCAAGTGGATGGAATTGGAGAATGTCATCCTGAGTAAGATGACCCCATCACAAATGAACACACATGATATGCACTCACTGATAAGCAGATATTAGCCCAGAAGCTCTGGATACCCAAGAAAAAATTCACATATCAAATGATCCCCAAGAAGAAGGAAGGAGAGGCCCCTGGTCCTGGAAAGGCTCAATGCAATAGTGTAAGGGAATATGAGGACAGGAAAGTGGGAAATGCTTGATTGGGGAATAGGAGGAGGTAAGAGGACTTATGGGACTTTTGGGGAGGGGGGAATCCAGGAAAGGGGAAATCATTAGAAATGTAAATAAAGAATATATCAAATTAAAAAAAGAAAAAGAAAAACCAAAACTGGGAAATGTAGATTAAACAGATGATTGTCTAGATAGTTTCTTCTAACCAAGGTTATAGAAAGATCAATTTAACTATCTGAACAGTCCCATATCCGCCAAGGAAACAGAAAAAGTCATTAAAAATCTAACAAATTAAAAAGTAAAACCTCAGGGCCAGATTTTTTTAATGCATAATTCCACCAAACCTTCAAAGAAGATTTAATACCAATATTCCTCAATCTATCCCACAAAATAGACACAGAAGGAACACATTATAAAGTTGCATAGATTACGCTAATTTCTCAACCACAAAAAGACCCAACAAAGAAAGAGAACTTCAGACTAATTTTGCTTATGAATATCAGTGCAAATACTAAACAAAATTATCAGAAAATGAATCCAAGAACACATAAAAATATCATTCATCAGAAATCAAGTAGTCTTCTTCACAGGGATACAGGGATGGTTGAAAATATAAAAATCCATCAACATAAACCATTAATATAAACAAACAAACACAAAGAAAAGCAAACCTAATCATCTCCTTAGATGCCAAAAAGTCCTTTGATAAGATCCCACATAACTTCATGTTAAAAGTCTTAGAGAGATCAGGAATTCATGGCTCATACCTAAACATATTAAAAGCAATATTTAGTAAAGTAACAGCTAACATCAAATTAAATGGAGATAAATATGAAGCAATCTCACTAAAATCAGGGACAAGAAAAGATTGCGCACACTCTTCCTACTTATTCAATATAGTACTTAAAGTTATAGCTAGACCAGTTAGACAACAAACAGAGATCAGGGTGTTACAAAATGGAAAGGAAGAAGTCAAGGTATCACTATTTGTAAATGATATGATAGTATATAGAAATGATCCCAGAAATTCTACCAGGGAACTTCTGATAATACACTTCAGCAAAAGTATCTGGATATAAAATTAATTCAAACAAATCAGTAGCCTTCCTTTAAACAAATGACAAATAGGCTGTGAAAGAAAATCACAATAAACAAGAATAACATAAAATATATTGGAATAATGTCAGTTAGCAAGTAAAATATTTGCATGACAAGAACTTCAAGTCCCTGAAGAAAGAAATTGAAGACCTCAGATTTGAAATATCTCCCATACTCATGGGTTTGTGGATTAATACATTGAAAATGACCATCTTACCACAAGCAATCTACAGACCCAAAGCAATCACCGTCAAAATTCCAACAGAACTCATCACATCACAGTCATGAAAAAAACAATTCTCAAAGTCAATCGAAAACAAACAAAAAAATAAATAACCAAACAAAATCAGGATAGGCAACACAATTCTCAACTGTAAAAGAACTTCTGAAGAAATCTCTATTCCTGATCTCATTCTCAAGCTGTAATGCTAGGAATAGCATAACATGGCAGGTACTACATTCAGCAGGCCATGATGGGGACATCTCAGAAGTCTGCAGCAGCTCATTGATAAAAAGAATGGCCATCATCCGGTACTCAGAGAAGCAGGAGACACATCCCTCCAGGGGACCCACCATCTGAAATAAAGGACTTCCTACAGAACTCTGGGTTGGAGACATCTCAGTAGCTAACAACAACTCTTTGTATTAAAAAGAAGAAGAAGAAAGAAAGAAAAACTGAAAGCCCTGGAACAAAAAGAAGCTAATTCACCCAGGAGGAATAGAAGACAGGAAATCATCAAACTCAGGGCTGAAATCAATCAAGTAGAAACAAAGAAAACCATACAAAGAATCAACAAAACTAGGAGCTGATTCTTTGAGAAAATCAACAAGATAGATCAACCATTAGCCAGACTAACCAGAGGGCACAGAGACAGTATTCAAATTAACAAAATTAAAAATGAAAAGGGAGATATAACAACAGAAACTGAGGAAATTCAAAAAAATCATCAGATCCTACTATAAAAGTCTATACACAACTTGAGAATCTGGAGGAAATGGACAATTTCCTAGGCAGATATCAAATACCAAAATTAAATCAGGATCGAGTGGATCATCTAAACAGTCCCATAACCCCTAAAGAAATAGAAGGAATCATAGAAAGCCTTCCAATGGAAAAAAAAAAAAAAAAAAAAAAAAAAAAAAAAAAAAAAAAAAAAAAAAAAAACACAGGACCAGATGGTTTTAGCACAGAATTCTATCAGACCTTCAAAAACCTAACACTGATACTCTTCAAATTATTCCACAAAATAGAAACAAAAGGAACACTACTCAACTCATTCTACAAAGCCACAATTACACTGATACCAAAACCACACAAAGATACAACAAATTGCATGAGTATCTATACAAAAATACTCAATACAATTCTTTCCAATCAAATCCGAGAACACTTCAAAATGATCATTCACCATAATCAAGTAAGGCTTCACCCCAGGAATGCAGGGATGGTTCAATATATGGAAATCCATCAATGTAATCCACTAAATAAAAAATCTCAAAGAAAAAAAACCATATGGTCATTTCATTAGATGCTGAAAAAGCATTTGACAAAATTCAGCATCCTTTCATGCTAAAAGTCTTGGAAAGAACAGGAACTCAAGGCCCATACCTAAACATAGTAAAAGCAATATACAGCAAATTGGTAGCCAGCATGAAACTAAATGGAGAGATTCTTGAAGCAATCCCAATAAAATCAGGGACTAGATCAGGCTACCCTCTCTCTCCTTTCAATATAGTACTTGCAGTTCTAGCTAGAGCAATTAGACAACATAAGGAGATCAAAGGTACAAAAATTGGAAAGGAAGGAGTCAAACTATCACTATTTGCAGATGATGTGATAGTACACTTAAGCAACCCCAAAAACTCCACCAGAGAACTCTTACAGCTGATGAACAGCTTCAGCTATGTTGCTAGATATAAAATCAACTCAAGCAAATCAGTAGCCTTCCTATACTGAAAGAATAAACAGGCTGAAAAAGAAATTAGGGAAATGATACCCTTCACAATAGGCACAAACAATATAAAGTATCTCGGTGTGACTCTAACCAAACAAGTGAAGGATCTTTATGAGAGGAACTTCAGTTCTCTGAAGAAGTGAATCGAAGAACTCAGAAAATGGAAAAACCTTCCATGCTCGTGGACTGGCAGGATTAATATAGTAAAAATGGCCATCTTGCCTAAAGCAATATACAGATTCAATGCAATTCCCATCAAAATCCCAATTCAGTTCCTCATAGAGTTAGAAAGAGCAATTCTCAAATTCATCTGAAATAACAAAAAACCCAGGACAGCTAAAACTATTCTCAACAGCAAAAGAATTTCAGGGGGATTCAGTATCCCAGACCTTAAACTTTACTACAGAGCAATAGTGATAAAAATTGCAAGGTATTGGTACAGTGACAGGCAGGTAGATCAATGGAATACGAATGAAGAACCAGAAATGAACCCACGCACCTATGGTCACTTGATCTTTGACAAAGGAGCTAAAAACATCCAGTAGAATAAAAATAGCCTTTCAACAAATGATGCTGGCTCAAGTGGAGGTCAGAATGCAGAAGAATGAGAATTGATCCATTCTTATCTCCTTGTACTAAGATCAACTCCAAGTGGATAAAGGACCTCCACATAAAACCAGACACACTGAAACTAATAGAAAAGAAACTGGGGAAGACCGTTGAGGATATGGGCACAAGGGTAAAGTTCCTGAACAGAACACCAATAGCTTATGCTCTAAGATCAAGACTTGACAAATGGGACCTCATAAAATTACAAAGATTCTGTGAAGCAAAGGGCACTGTCAAAAGGACAAAACAGCAACCAACAAATTGGGAAAATATCTTCACCAACCTTACTTCCGATAGAGGGCTAACATCCAATATATACAAAGAACTCAAGAAGTTAGACCCCAGAGAACCAAATAACCCTATTAAAAATTCGGGTGCAGAGCTAAACAAATAATTTTCACCTGAAGAACTTCGATTGTCTGAGAAGCACCTTAAAAAGTGTTCAACATCATTAGTGATTACTGAAATGCAAATCAAAACAACCCTGAGATTTCACCTCACACCAGTCAGAATGGCTAAGATTAAAAACTCAGGAGACAGCAGATGTTGGTGAGGATGTCAAGAAAGAGGAACACTCCTCCACTGCTGGTGGAAATGCAAGATGGTACAACCACTCTGGAAATCAGTCTGGCTGTTCCTCAGAAAACTGGCCACGACACTTCCAGAGGATCCTACTATACCACTCCTGGTCATATACCCAGATGATTCCCAGGCATGCAATAAGGACACATGCTCCACTATGTTCATAGCAGCCTTATTTATAATAGCCAGAAGCTGGAAAGAACTCAGATGTCCCTCAATGGAAGAATGGATACAGAAAATGTGGTATATTTACACAATGGAATACTACTCAGCAATTAAAAACAATGAATTCATGAAGTTCTAAGTCAAAAGATTGGAACTGCAAAATATCATCCTAAGTGAGGTAACCCAATCAAAAAAGAACACACATGGAATGTAGTCACTGATAAGTGAATATTAGCCCAGAAACTCTGAATACCGAAGACACAATATGCATATGGGATTCCCAATAAGAAGAAAAGAGAAGTCTCTGGTTCTGGAAAGACTTGATCCAGCATTGTAGGGGAGTATAACAACAGAGAAGGAGAGGATTGGTTGGAGAATGGGTGGAGGGACAAGGGCTTATGGGACTTAAGGGGAGGGGGAAACAAAGAATATAGAAAAAAAGTTGTTCCCATTTCTGCTAACCTTACCCCTGCTTTTTAGATTTTATTTGTGTATTTCTGCTTTTCAGCTTCCGTTGGTGTGCCTAATTATTCTCCTATATATGACTTTTTTATTTCTTTGTCCGTCTTCTTTGGTTAATTCTGTGAAACTAGATGCTCCTAGATATAATGATTCTTTTTTTTTGTTTTTTTTTTTTAAATTTTTTTTATTCGATATAATTTATTTACATTTCAAATGATTTCCACTTTTCTAGCCCCCCCACTCCCCAAAAGTCCCGTAAGCCCCCTTCTCTTCCCCTGTCCTCCCACCCACCCCTTCCCACTTCCCCGTTCTGGTTTTGCTGAATACTGTTTCACTGAGACTTTCCAGAACCAGGGGCCACTCCTCCTTTCTTCTTGTACCTCATTTGATGTGTGGATTATGTTTTGGGTATTCCAGTTTTCTAGGTTAATATCCACTTATTAGTGAGTGCATACCATGATTCACCTTTTGAGTCTGGGTTACCTCACTGACTATGATATTCTCTAGCTCCATCCATTTGCCTAAGAATTTCATGAATTCGTTGTTTCTAATGGCTGAATAGTACTCCATTGTGTAGATATACCACATTTTTTGCATCCACTCTTCTGTTGAGGGATACCTGGGTTCTTTCCAGCATCTGGCAATTATAAATAGGGCTGCTATGAACATAGTAGAACATGTATCCTTATTACATGGTGGGGAGTCTTCTGGGTATATGCCCAGGAGTGGTATAGCAGGATCTTCTGGAAGTGAGGTGCCCAGTTTTCGGAGGAACCGCCAGACTGCTTTACAGAGTGGTTGTACCAATTTGCAACCCCACCAGCAGTGGAGGAGTGTTCCTCTTTCTCCATACCCTCTCCAACACCTGCTGTCTCCTGAATTTTTAATCTTAGCCATTCTGACTGTTGTAAGATGAAATCTTAGGGTTGTTTTGATTTGCATTTCCCTAATGACTAATGAAGTTGAGCATTTTTTAAGATGCTTCTCCGCCATCCGAAGTTCTTCAGGTGAGAATTCTTTGTTTAACTCTGTACCCCATTTTTTAATAGGGTTGTTTGGTTTTCTGGAGTCTAACTTCTTGAGTTCTTTATATATATTGGATATTAGCCCTCTATCTGATGTAGGATTGGTGAAGATCTTTTCCCAATTTGTTGGTTGCCGATTTGTCCTCTTGATGGTGTCCTTTGCCTTACAGAAACTTTGTAATTTTATGAGGTCCCATTTGTCAATTCTTGCTCTTAGAGCATATGCTATTGCTGTTCTGTTCAGAAACTTTCTCCCTGTACCGATGTCCTCAAGGGTCTTCCCCAGTTTCTTTTCTATTAGCTTCAGAGTGTCTGGCTTTATGTGGAGGTCCTTGATCCATTTGGATTTGAGCTTAGTACAAGGAGACAAGGATGGATCAATTCGCATTCTTCTGCATGCTGACCTCCAGTTGAACCAGCACCATTTGTTGAAAAGGCTATTTTTTTTCCATTGGATGTTTTCAGCCTCTTTGTCGAGGATCAAGTGGCCACAGGTGTGTGGGTTCATTTCTGGATCTTCAATCCTGTTCCATTGATCCTCCTGTCTGTCACTGTACCAATACCATGCAGTTTTTAACACTATTGCTCTGTAGTATTGCTTGAGGTCAGGGATACTTATTCCCCCAGATTTTCTTTTGTTGCTGAGAATAGTTTTAGCTATCCTGGGTTTTTTGTTGTTCCAGATGAATTTGATAATTGCTCTTTCTAACTCTGTGAAGAATTGAGTTGGGATTTTGATGGGTATTGCATTGAATCTGTATAGTGCTTTAGGCAAAATGGCCATTTTAACTATATTGATTCTACCAATCCATGAGCATGGGAGGTTTTCCCATTTTTTGAGGTCTTCTTCCATTTCCTTCTTCAGAGTCTTGAAGTTCTTGTCATACAGATCTTTCACATGTTTGGTAAGAATCACCCCAAGATACTTTATACTGTTTGAGGCTATTGTGAAGGGGGTCATTTCCCTAATTTCTTTCTCAGCCTGCTTATCCTTTGAGTATAGGAAGGCCACTGATTTGCTTGAGTTGATTTTATAACCTGCCACTTTGCTGAAGTTGTTTATCAGCTGTAGGAGCTCTCTAGTGGAGTTCTTTGGGTCACTTAGGTAGACGATCATGTCGTCTGCAAATAATGATAGTTTGACTTCTTCCTTTCCAATTTGTATCCCTTTGACCTCCTTATGTTGTCGAATTGCCCGAGCTAGTACCTCAAGTACAATATTGAAAAGATAAGGAGAAAGGGGGCAGCCTTGTCTGGTCCCTGATTTCAGTGGGATTGCTTCAAGTTTCTCTCCATTTAGTTTGATGCTGGCTACCGGTTTGCTGTATATTGCTTTTACTATGTTTAGGTATGGGCCTTGAATTCCTGTTCTCTCCAAGACTTTAAGCATGAAGGGATGCTGAATTTTGTCAAATGCTTTTTCAGCATCCAATGAAATGACCATGTGGTTTTGTTCTTTGAGTTTGTTTATGTAGTGGATTGTATTGATGGATTTCCGTATATTGAACCAACCCTGCATTCCCGGGATAAAGCCTACTTGATCATGGTGGATGATCGTTTTGATGTGTTCTTGGATTCGGTTGGCAAGAATTTTATTGAGTATTTTTGCATCGATGTTCATAAGGGAAATTGGTCTGAAGTTCTCTTTCTTTGTTGGATCTTTTTGTGGCTTTGGTATCAGCGTAATTGTGGCTTCATAGAAGGAATTGGGTAGTGTTCCTTCTGTTTCTATTTTGTGGAATAGTTTGAAGAGTATTGGTGTTAACTCTTCTTTGAAGGTCTGGTAGAATTCTGCACTGAAGCCATCTGGTCCTGTGCTTTTTTTGGTTGGAAGACTTTCTATGACTCCTTCTATTTCTTTAGGCATTATGGGACTGTTTAGATGGTCTAGTTGGTCCTGATTTAATTTTGGTATCTGGTATCTGTCAAGGAAATTGTCCATTTCCTCCAGATTCTCCAGTTGTGTTGAGTACAGGCTCTTGTAGTAGGATCTGATGATTTTTTGGATTTCCTCAGTTTCCGTTGTTATATCTCCCTTTTCATTTCTAAGTTTGTTAATTTGGATACTTTCTCTGTGCCCTTTGGTCAGTCTGGCTAAGGGTTTATCTATCTTGTTGATTTTCTCAAAGAACCAGCTCCTGGTTTTGTTGATTTTTTGTATGGTTCACTTTGTTTCTACTTGATTGATTTCGGCCCTGAGTTTGATGATTTGCTGCCTTCTACTCCTCCTGGGCGAAGTAGCTTCTTTTTGTTCTAGGGCTTTCAGGTGTGTCATTAAGCTGGTAATGTATGCTTTCTCCATTTTCTTTTTGGAGGCACTCAGGGCTATGAGTTTTCCTCTTAGCACTGCTTTCATTGTGTCCCATAGATTTGGGTATGTTGTGTTTTCATTTTCATTGTGTTCTAAAAAGTCTTTAATTTCTTTCTTTATTTCTTCCTTGACCAAGGTATCATTGAGTAGAGTATTGTTTAGTTTCCACGTGTATGTGGGTTTTCTGTTGTTTCTGTTGCTATTGAAGACCACTTTTACTCCATAGTGATCAGATAGGAGGCATGGGATTAGTTCTTTCTTCTTATATTTGTTGAGGTCTGTCTTGTGACCAATTATATGGTCGATTTTGGAGAAGGTACCATGAGGTGCTGAGAAAAAGGTATATTCTTTTGTTTTAGGATAGAATGTTCTATATATATCTGTTAAATCTAATTGGTCCAAAGCTTCAATTAGTTTCATTGTGTCCCTGTTTAGTTTCTGTTTTCCTGATCGGTCCATTGAGGAAAGTGCAGTGTTGAAGTCACCCACAATTATTGTGTTAGGTGCAATATGTGCTTTTAGTTTTAATAAAGTTTCTTTTACGAAAGAGGGTGCCCTTGCATTTGGGGCATAGATGTTCAGGATTGTCAGTTCTTCTTTTTGTATTTTTCCTTTGATCAGCAAGAAGTGTCCCTCAGGGTCTCTTTTGATGACTTTGGGTTGAAAGTCAATTTTATCTGATATTAAAATGGCTACTCCAGCTTGTTTCCTGAGACCATTTGCTTGTAAAATTGTCTTCCAGCCTTTTACTCTAAGGTAGTGTTTGTCTTTGACCCTGAGGTGTGTTTCCTGTAAGCAGCAAAATGTACGGTCCTGTTTACGTATCCATTCAGTTAGTCTGTGTCTTTTTATTGGGGCATTAAGTCCATTGATGTTAAGAGATATTAAGGAATAGTGATTGTTACTTCCTATCATTTTTGACGTTATTTTTTAAATTTGAATGCTTAACTTCTTTTGGGTTTGATGAAAGGTTACTATCTTGCTTTTTCCAGGGTGAAGTTTCCCTCCTTGTACTGGTGTTGTCCTCCTATTATCCTTTTTAGGGCCGGGTTTGTGGATAGATATTGGGTAAACTTGGTTTTGTCATGAAATATCTTAGTTTCTCCATCTATGGTGATTGAGAGTTTTGCTGGATATAGTAGTTTTGGTTGGCATTTGTGTTCTCTTAGAGTCTGCATGAGATCTGCCCAGGACCTTCTAGCCTTCATAGTCTCAGGTGAAAAGTCTGCTGTGATTCTGATAGGTCTTCCTTTATATGTTACTTGGCCTTTTTCTCTTACTGCCTTTAGTATTCTTTCTTTGTTTAGAACATTTGGTGTTTTGATTATTATGTGACGGGAAGTATTTCTGTTCTGGTCCAGTCTGTTTGGAGTTCTGTAGGCTTCTTGTATACTCATGGGCATCTCTCTCTTTAGGTTAGGGAAGTTTTCTTCCATAATTTTATTGAAGATATTTGCTGGCCCTTTAAGTTGTAAATCTTCACTCTCATCTATGCCTATAATCCTTAGGTTTGGTCTTCTCATTGTGTCCTGGATTTCCTGGATATTTTGGGTTACACGCTTTTTGCATTTTGCATTTTCTTTAACTGTTGAGTCCATGGTTTCTATGGAATCTTCAGCATCTGAGATTCTTTCTTCTATCTCTTGTATTCTGTTGTTGATATTTGTATCTCTGTCCCCTGATTTCTTCCCAAGGCTTTCTATCTCCAAAGTTGTCTCCCTTTGAGTTTTCTTAGTTGTTTCTACTTCTGATTTTAGATCCTGGATGGTTTTGCTTAGCTCCTTTACTTGCATGTTTGCGTTTTCCTGTAATTCTTTAAGAGATTTTTGTGTTTCCTCTTTCATGAGCTCAGCCTGTTGACCAAAGTTCTCCTGTATTTCTTTAAGAGATTTTTGTGTTTCGTCTTTCATGACCTCAGCCTGTTGAGCAAAGTTCTCCTGTATTTCTTTAAGTGTTTTTTGCATTTCCTCCTTGTTGGCTTTTGTATTCTCCTGGATTTCTTTCAATGATTTTTGTGTTTCCCTTGCAAGGGCTTCTAACTTTTAATCCATTTTCTCCTGAATTTCTTTAAGTGTGTCCTTCATGCGTTCCTGTACCAGCATCATGACCAGTAATTTTAAATCCAAATCTTGTTTTACTGGTGTGATGGGGTATCCAGGACATGTTGGTAGAGGAGAATTGGGTTCAGATGTTGCCATATTGCCTTGATTTCTGTTAGTGACGTTCCTGCGTTTGCCTTTTGCCATCTAGTTCTCACTGGTGTTAGTTTTTCTTGTCAGTGCTGGACTCACCAGTGCAAGCTGCCCCTTCCCAGTTGGCCTCTGGTGCACAGCTTACCTCCTGCGCTGCTTGTAGACAGGGTGCTGCTGCCCAGGCTGTTCAGATCCCAAAGCAGGCACCCGAAGGCTCCCGCTGGGGCCCGCTGGATTCACTGGAGCACACTGACTTCTCCCATCTGGCCGCCCGGAAACCCAGCTAGCCACTTGCAGGACTTGGAGATGTGGTGCTGCCGCCCAGGCTGATCTGGGCAGCAGAACTCCCAACCGGGTTGGTGCACACAAGGCTAGCCTAGCTGCTCAGGCCCTGAGTCTAGGCAAAAGCCTGGCAGGCCAGTGCTGGTGCAAAGCTCCCCTCAGCTGTGGGTGTTAATTGGGTGTGTCAGGTGGCTAGGATGGTGGCATGCGCGAGTTCCCTGAGAGTGCTGGGAGAGTCTGCTGGGCTAACAACCTCCTGGCTGGGTCAGCACACAGATGGCCCAACGAGCAGCCCAGGGCCTGGGGGCAGTCCAGGGCCTGACCGTCTGAGACCCCTGCTATGTCCGCCTTGGGCTATGCCTGTTAGCTGGTTTGGTTTTGTCTGCTAGTCTCTCTGGCTTCCCGTAGGCAAAATGGCGGCGGTGCGCGCTGGCCCGGGCAAACAAGCTCCTGGCTGGGTCGGCACACAGATGGCCCACCGAGCAGCCCAGGACCTGGGGGCAGTCCAGGGCCTGACCGTCTGAGACCCCTGCTATGTCCGCCTCGGGCTATGCCTGTTAGCTGGTTTGGTTTTGCCTGCTAGGTCTCTCTGGCTTCCCGTAGGCAAAATGGCGGTGGTACGCAAACGGCCCCGATAAACAACCTCCTGGCTGGGTCGGCACACAGATGGTCCACCGAGCAGTCCTGGGCCTGGGGGCAGTCCAGGGCCTGACCGTCTAAGACCCCTGCTATGTCCGCCTTGGGCTATGCCTGTTAGCTGGTTTGGTTTTGCCTGCTAGGTCTCTCTGGCTTCCCGTAGGCAAAATGGCGGCGGTGCGTGCCGGTCCAGGCAAACAAGCTCCTGGCTGGGTTGGCACACAGATGGCCCGCCGAGCAGCCCAGGACCTGGGGGCAGTCCGGGGCCTGACCGTCTGAGACCCCTGCTATGTCCGCCTCGGGCTATGCCTGTTAGCTGGTTTGGTTTTGCCTGCTAGGTCTCTCTGGCTTCCCGTAGGCAAAATGGCGGTGGTACGCAAAGGGCCCCGATAAACAACCTCCTGGCTGGGTCGGCACACAGATGGCCCACCGAGCAGCCCAGGGCCTGGGGGCAGTCCAGGGCCTGACCGTCTGAGACCCCTGCTATGTCCGCCTTGGGCTATGCCTGTTAGCTGGTTTGGTTTTGCCTGCTAGGTCTCTCTGGCTTCCCGTAGGCAAAATGGCGGCAGTGCGCACCGGCCCAGGCAAACAAGCTCCTGGCTGGGTTGGCACACAGATGGTCCGCCGAGCAGCCCAGGACCTGGGGGCAGTCCGGGGCCTGACCGTCTGAGACCCCTGCTATGTCCGCCTCGGGCTATGCCTGTTAGCCGGTTTGGTTTTGCCTGCTAGGTCTCCCTGGCTTCCCTTAGGCAAAATGGTGGTGGTGCTCGCGCCGGCCCGGGAGGAAAAAAACCTCCTGGCCGGGTTTGCACCCCGGTGGACCTCCAATCAGCCCAGGGCCTGGGTGCAGGCCAACGCCCGTCCGGCTTAGACCCCTGCGATGTTGGTCTCGGGTTATATTTGCGTACCTCAGTCTGATTTCTCTGGCGACCGAGAACCAATATGGAGCCCTGGTAACTGACTGGCGGGAGGCAGAGTTCTGATGTGGCTTCTGTGTGGTGAAAGGCACCGTAAATCCGCCACTGCTTGCAGCCTGGCTGGCCAGCGATGGCCAGTGGTCATGGGCGCCGGGTCTGCCTGGACCCTGTCCGCTTGGTTCTACTGCTGATGGCCCTTCCTCTGGACCAGCCGCTGCTGCTGCTGCTGCTGCTGCTGCTGCTGCTGCTGCTGCTGCTGCTGCCGCCGCCCTCTCAATATAATGATTCTTAAACAATTAAAAAATGAGCCATAAGGGCACAACACAGCACAGCCCTAAATGCCCCGGTGCATGCTGTGCACTCTTGTCTTAGAAAAAAAATTCAATGACTGCTCAATGGTAGTGACAGATTTATGTTAGACTTGTGTACTGGCTAGTTTTGTGTGTCAACTTAACACAGGCTGGAATTATCACAGAGAAAGGAGCTTCAGTTGGGGAAGTGCCTCCATGAGATCCAGCTGTGGGGCATTTTCTCAATTAGTGATCAAGGGGGGAGGGCCCCTGTGGGTGGTATCACCTTTGGACTGGTGCTCTTGGGTTCTATAAGAGAGCAGGCTGAGCAAGCCAGGGGATGCAAGCCAGTAAGAAATATCCCTCCATGGCCTCTGCATCAGCTCCTGCTTCCTGACCTGCTTGAGTTCCAGTCCTGACTTCCTTTAGTGATGAACTGCAACATGGAAGTGTAAGCTCAATAAACCCTTTCCTCCCCAACTTGCTTCTTGGTCATGATGTTTATGCAGGAATAGAAACCCTGACTAAGACAAATTGGTACCAGTGAAGTGGAGTATTCCTGTGAAAACTTGACCATATTTTAGAGAGGACTTTGGAACTTTGGGCTAGATGATCCATTCAGTGTTAAGAGCTCTGTGGAATGTTCTGTAGGAACTTGGAAGATAATATTGAAAACAGTGCAGAAGATGGATGCCTGGCTTGTGAAATTTCAGAGGGAAGATTAAAGACTCTTACAGTGTCCTTGTTTTGATTGTGAAGATTCTGTGGTTTTGGTTAGCTGGGGCTGAAGAATCAGCTGTGAGTAACAAGATACCAGAACCACTAAAGCAAAACTTTGTGTTACTGGGACTAATGATGCTGGTTAGCTGGAGCTAAGAAATTAGCGGTGATTAAGAAGAGACCAGCATCACTGAGATGAATCTTCTTGGAAGTGTTTTCTGAGAGCACAGAGAGTGTGTTCCAGAGATAGCCACAATTGTATTTTGTGCTATGGCTGGACTTGGTACTGTTGTAAGAGTCACCCAGATGGTACTGGTTTTGAGGGCATGAAGGGGTAATGAAGAGCAGCTGAGGCTCTTGGCACAGTGAGAGGCCACAGAAGGCCACTGGTGAAGGTGCAGCCTCAGTAGCAATTGATGGCCCAGGAATTGAAGGGGTCATGCATAGGAGCAGAGGCTTGTCACCCTGATGAGAGCCTATGAGAAGCTATTGGTGAAGTCTAATTACAGTAGAAGATAGCAGCATTTTGGAGATGCCAGTACCATGCGATGACCACCAAGAACAGCAGCAACAGTGGAGTACAGGCAGCTGGAGCCTAGAAGACAAGCTGTGTGCTACAAAGGGCAGAGCTGAAGAAATGACCGAAGCCTTTGGAGGAGCCCAGAAGATTGTGAGTTGGATCCCAGACATTGACCCATTGGAGTTTGAGTTTTGCTTTTGGTTGTGACTGTGCCATATGTTTCCCTCTTGAAGGAAGAAAGTATTTTAGTGGAGCCCACAGTTAAAAGACTTTGAACTTTTAAAAGACTTTGAATTTTAAAGATATTGGACATTTTAATGTGATTGAACTTTTAATATGTAAAGACTGTGGAACTTTTAGAGTAATTTAGATCTTGGGGATGAATAAGAAAGTAAGGGTTGAGTATTAATAGTGATGTGTTTGTGTGTCAAGTTGACAAGGGGTCAATTGTACTGTCTGGCTTTTTGTGTCAACTGGACACAGGCTGGAGCTATCACAGAGAAAGGAGCTTCAGTTGGGGAAGTGCCTCCATGAGAGCCAGCTGTGGGGCATTTTCTCAATTGGTGATCAAGTGGGGAGGGCCCCTTGTGGGTGGTTCCACCTTTGGGCTGGTGCTCTTGGGTTCTATAAGAGATCAGACTGAGCCAGCCAGGGAAATCAAGCCATTAAGAAACATCCCTCCATGGCCTCTGTATCAGTTCCTGCTTCCTGACCTGCTTGAGTTCCAGTCCCAACTTCCTTTTGTGATGAACTGCAACATGGAAGTGTAAGCACAATAAACCCTTTCCTCCCCAACTTGCTTCTTGGTCATGATATTTGAGCAGGAATAGAAACCCTGACTAAGATAACTTGCAAAGATAATTTGGAGAAATTATTAGAATATGAAATAGAGCCAACATTGGGACCCCTAGAAAGGAAAAAGTTATTGATGTTATGAAATAAGTTTTGCATAACATTTGAGAGTGGTTCCTTGGTAAGAAAGTATAGAATACAAAGCCAAAACACTGGAACACTTAGGAGAGTCATTGTGTGCCATGTGTAGAAGTAGAAAGCTAGTGGGACTAGTGCATTAAGGGTTAACTTGATTCAATCTGCCTGCTAGGTTTGCCTGTGCCATTCTTCATCAGAGCTTCTCAAGAAAATGCAAGTAGTTGACTTTGAGGCTCTGAGCTCTGAAGTAAAATAAGTTAAAAGTTAAAGTTTAAATAATGATAAGTTTGCAATTATCATTTTGGCCACTGGCCTTGGAATAGTAGAAGCTTGAAACTTTGGGGAAAAATTGTAATTCTTGATTCTTAGTGGAATGTGGTTATTCTTTTGAATTTTATTTGGCAATGATTATACACTTTTTTCTACCTGCTTTTGGAATTATCAGTGAAAACCTGGGACAAGAAAAAGGCGAGAGAGCAAGTGGAGAGCAATTGGAGAGTGAGTGAGGGGAGAATGAGGAGTGCATGAGGTGTGTGTGAGGTGAGTGTAGAGTGAGTAGAGAGAATGTGAGAGTCTAAAGAACATGTATATGTATGTGAGAGAGAATGAGAGAGAGTGTGAAAAGTGAGTGGAGAGCAAAGGTGAGGTGTGTATGGAGAGAGTGTATTTCAGTCAATGGAGAGTGCATGTGGTATGTGTGAAATGTGTATAAAGAGTGTTTATGCATGAAAGGGGAATGCACAGAGGTGGGTAGTAGTTGAGTGTTTGAGGAAAGAAAAGTATACAGGAGAAAACAGAGTGTGGAAGAGAATGAAGTTGCAGTACTTCTATATGTCTTCTATTATAGCTACTACAGAGTAAAGGTATACTGCTATCTTTCTATCACTAGTGTTAAATAAGATGAATAAAATTTCTTAGTTGTTATAAAGAATATTAGCAAATTGCCTATTCTTTATTTTCACTTTGACTGAAATTTAATCAAAACACAAAGCTGGTAATAGTAAATGGAAAGTAAACAATTAGACATGATTAATGTTCATATCTACTTCAGTATACATGGAATTGATTGCCAGCATGAATGGAACAGAAGAATAATCATATAGTTCCATTTACCTCATACCTGCATTTTATAAGCAATGGAGTTATTAGACAGACTGTCAGCAAAGCTTCTGTCAGTCATCTAAGTTCCTTATATGCTTGAGTGAACATATGCTGTGAGAAACTGGCAGGACATTTTCAGTAAGTTTTCTGTAATTTTGTCTGTTTAGATGACCCATAATACCATATATCTATCAATTTGAAGTTCCATTGTAATGACTTATTAAAATGAAGTTAGACTGTGCACATATGAAAGTCTGCAATTTTAAATTTTACCCAATGTCAATTTAGTTTCAGTATTCTTCCCACACCAAGTTTATGGTTTGTACAAATTGCAGCAGTGGTGTGTTCGCTAGGGTAATGGTGATTGTCTGCCATTAATTCCCCAGAGCATATCCTATTATCTGCGCACATGTTGTATGAAAGGTCACTTTGAATTTATCAATTTACAGTGCTGAAAATAAGCCATCATTACAAAGATTCTATCAAAGGGATAGTACCCAGATGAATACCAAGAGCATACTGTCACAGTGGATATATGTGTACCTTTTACAATGTGATAGCTTTTGAACCTATGTGATAACTTCATATAATTTTAAACTTTTAAGTTTTTAAAATAAAAATAAAAAATGGTGAAATAATGGACAAGAAACTTTGACCAATAACATTTTCTCAATGTGTTAGAATGTCTTTATACATTTTTGTAAGAAAAAGAGTCTACATTCTTTACTAGGCGTCTAATCCCAACAGTGGCAGCTATTATTCAAATGGTCAATGGTACTGTTCAGGGACCATCTTTCCTGATCCTATTCAAATACTCCATTCTGGTTCCAGTAGTACAGTTTTTTTGCATGCTGGCTTCCACTTGGATAATTAGTTTTCTGCCATTCAGTTAGTTTACTTAATATCCTTATATAGGTATTAATTGACAATATGTGAGAATTCAGACATGCCATGTAACATCATGCCATGTAATAATCATGACAACTGTGACATTCCTCCACCTGAAGCATCAAAAACCTGTAGAGGTGAAGCCTCATATGTAAAAAGCTACATTAAATAGATTTTCCTTTATCTTCTTTTATTTAAGATTCCACTAAACATTGACATCTTATTGTTTTAGTTTGAAAATATAGTTTAAAACTCAATAGTTCTGGATATAGAAATGCTCAAATGTAAATTTCTAAATCTGTAATGGGAATAGCACATAAAAATTCCTTTTTCTAAGTCTTCATATATTTTATATGAACTTATTATATAGGAAATTGCATGTAAACAATGACTATTTTAGTTTTTTTTGTCAAATATATATATATATATATATACATATATATATATATATATATGTATATATATATATATATATGTATAACTGGAAAATATATATTAACAGAAAGAAAAATTTGTCTTAATGTAATTCACAGACACAACTGGCATTTGTAGTTGAAAATCCCACTGTAGTACAGGACCTCCTATGTATAAAGATGATAGCTTGGATAACTTGTCTACCATCTACACATATCAGTACCAGTTCTTTGAATAGTCAACATTATGTAAATCAAAGAAAGAAATATGAGCTATTAAAATGAATTTATATCTTTCCCTAAATAACTTCATTTTCATTTGGAGATTGTCCAAAGAAGAAAATTACAGGGACATATGATGTCATCAGCAATATAATAGCACAGAAATGAAACAGATTTTATTCATTGCTTTCTAGACTACGATGATAAAGGGTTATCTATAAGCATTCATTCGCTGTAATGTCATCACAGGTCCAAAGCATGTCTTCTATTTTATAAAACATTTTAAGTGTTTCCTGAGACCTCTCTTCTAAATTAGGAAAATATTTACATCATAATAAGCCTTTGGTTCTTTTTTATTTATAATAAAATATCTGCAAATGAAAGTGTTTGTGAATTTGCAGCCATCCTAGTCTAGTTTATACAGCAAGTCAAGACCATCCTAAATTGTACAGCAAATTGTTTCTAAATAAGTAAAATAATGGATTTATCTTGTACATTCAAAGACCTGGATTTAATCACCAAATAACTACTATTGCCACTGAAGATGTATATACTGATAGGTTTCATTGTGGTAAGTAATATAAATTGGTGAACCTTCTAAAAATAATATAATCTAGAATAGTGAAAACATATTTAAGTTTTTCTTCTACACAATTACTATTTTACTACTATATTATCATTTAGTTTATTGATCATTAGGGTAATATTAACTAAAACAATAAAAACATTAATATTTTAGCTTTCTTGATTTTTCACTCTTATATTACACCCTGAACATCATTCCCTCTCCCTTCTCCCTTCCCTGGACCTCCTTACTTTCTCCCCCATCTACTTCTCCTTCATTTCGATTTAGAATATCGCAGGCCTCTGATGGATAGCAAACAAACCTAGTATATCATATTGCTAGAAGACTAGACATCATCCCTCATATTAAGACTGGAGGAGACAAACCATTTGGAGAAAAAGGGTCATAAAAGCAGGCAAAAGGGTAAGAGACAGCCTCCTGTAGGAAGTCCCACAAGAAGACCAAGCTACACAAATGACCCTAGGTCAGACCCATGCAGCTTCCCTGATTGTCATTTTAGTCTCTGTGAGCTCCTATGACCATCAGTTAGTTGGTTCCATATGTTATCTTTGGTCTCCTTGAGTCCTCTATTTTGAAAAATCCTTCTTGCTCCTCTTATGTAGGATTCCCCAAGGTCCACCTAATGTTTGACTGGAGGTCTCTGTATCCATCAGTTGCTAGATGAAGCCTCTGATGACCATTAGGTCAGCACCAATCTATGAGTATAGCAGAGTATTGTTATGAATCATTTTCATTGACTTTGCTTATTTGTTTGTTTGATTTGGCCAGTTGTGTTTGGTCCTATCCTAGGTCTCTGGGCTATCCAGTCAGTTTCAAGGTTAGGCTCCCTCATAGCATAAATCTCAAGCTGGACCAGTCACTAGTTAGCAACTCCCACAATTTCTCCACTAATTTTACCACAGCACATCTTATAAGGCAGCACAAATTAAAGGCCAAATGCTTTCTGGCTGAGTTGGTGTTCTATTCTCCTACTTTAAGTTTTGCTTGGTTCTAGGAGATGGCTGATTTTGGCTCTATATGTGCAGTTACTAGGCGTCTTAACTAGGGTCATCCTCTTATATTCCTGGGAGTATCCATCGCCCTAGGTTTCTAGATAGTCCCAGAGATGCCCCTCCCCCAATTTTGTTTTTTCCAGAACTCTTAGCTTCCATCTTCCAGGCACCTGAACCATACTAGTCCTGCCCCTTCACAGCCACAGTGTCATGTGTGCTGGCATCCCCGTACCCTACTCACAGCACCTGCACTCACTGTATCATGATTTTCTCTTTGTAGGTATAGTCATGATTTCTCTCTTCTTCAGCCCTCCTTTTTATATCTTCTGAGTCTGAATTGTTTGCTTTCCTTATTTTGTTCTTTCTTTCTATCTATCTATCTATCTATCTATCTATCTATCTATCTATCTATCTTTATTTCTTTTCTCTCCTTCTCTTTATTCCTTACTTCCTTTTTAGTTTTCATTTCTTCTTCAAACTGTTTAATACAGTCATACATATATTCAACCCAGGCCTTGAACTCACCACGTAGCTGAAGGTTATCTTGACCTTCTGGTCCCTCTGCTTTTACCTCCCAAGTACTGTTCCTGCAAGCATATATTATTGTGCCCTATTTACACAATGCTAGAAATGGTATGTGGAGCTTCCTATGTACAATGCAAATACTACATAAACATGGCTACATAGTTGAGCTTAAGAACTGCAACTGTACAGACTTTTTAAGTCCAATGTATCTTAAAATCATTGTGTTTGCTGTAGATATCATGTGAAGACAAATATTGATGTCTTGTTAATATAAAATATTTGATGTCAACCATTGTAAAAGTATTTTCCTATGTATTTCATATATTTTAGAATTTTAACTTCTCGCATACAAAACATCCCAACCACAGCTTTTTCTCCCTCCATTCCTTCAAGTATCCCATCCTACCTCAGCTCTCTCCCTGATCCACTGATCCTCTGTTTCTTTTCAGAAAAGAACAGGCCTTCCTGAGACATGAATTGAATTTGGCATAATAAGATACAATAAGATTAGGTATATGCCCTCATATTAAAGCTGAATGAGGCAATACTGTACAAGGAAAATGGTTCTATGAATCTGCCACAGAGCCATAAATGCCCTTACTTCCACTGTTAGGTGCTCCACAAAAACCACAAGGTAACCAAACACAGTATGTATTCAGAGGACCTAGAGCAGATTCATGCAGAATTCATGATTGGCAATTCAGTCTATGTCAACCTTCATGGCCCCTGCTTAGTCAATTCTCTGGGTCATATTCTGTCTTTGTCCTCTGGATCCTACTATTTTCCTTCCCTCTGTTCCATTATCTTAACCAACGATTATGCCCTTCCACCCTTGACCAGGTTTATTCCAGTCTTGAGCGGGCTAAACCGATCATGAGTGCTTGTCACAATGGGCCTAGGTAGAGTCATCTGCTTTGGTTGTCCTGAGCAATTTCCCACAGGAACTTAGAATAGTCTGCCTGCTGACCTTGCTTTACAACATAATCTATCTGAACCAAAGGATGGGTCTGTAGCCTCTCCCTATATAAATATTAAACTTGGAGCCTTGATTAGAGCCTTGCCTTTGCTTCATTCTTCTAGTGACAACCCCCTCTCCTTGTGCTCCCCACACCCTCCATTTCCAGCCCTCTTTTCAGGTAAACCCAGTTCATCAGTGTCTGCTACTGGACCACTACAAACCATTAACATAAAACCAAAAGGATATTAGTAATACTGCCTATTTAATGGAACCATCAAGTTTAGAATATGTTTAAGTAAACACACAGTAAATTCAAGACACAGGTTTAAGAAGAGCAGTTAGTCTGTTTCTTTGAATGTGGATCTGGTTGCAGTTTAAGCAGAGATTTCATAAATAGTTTTCCTGGTAAAATATCCAATTCACACTAAACTGTTATCATTCAGATCTTAAAATGTCTTGTTAACATATAGGTAACAAGTTTTTGAAAATATCTATTTAGCTTCTAGGCAAAGGAATAAACTCTTACTCAATTTAAACATGTGAGAGAAAACTGGATATAAAGAGACTTCCAAAATATGATGCCAAGTAAGGAACAGGACTATCAAATAATATTTAAATATGCCCCATTCCTTGAGATAAGGGACTATGATGTGCCTGCACTGGTAAGTTCAGACTTGCTGTGATTCTGTGTACATGGGGTACATATAAGAGCAAATTATGGACTCTATACCCTTTCCTTTGTTGCACATTAGGATAAAGTTGGTATTTCTTAAAAATAGATCTCTTAGCATAGATGGAAATAGGTAAAATACACAAACAACATACAGTAAAACAAATATTCCTCACAGTTCTTGGTATTTGAGCTTAAAATATCATGACTTGTAATAATTTGGCCTTGTTTTCCAGAGAAGAGTATTATGAACTTGCAGATAGATAGAAGGCTAGTTTCAGGTTTGTGTTCATTGCTCCAACTATTTTTCTCATATTTTTGGCTCAACTACTAGGTCCTAATTTTCTTTTGCTGTTCCAGTTCATTTAAGTTCTAATAAAATGTGATTAGAAGTGACACTTGTCAGGTCTCGTGGTAACCTAACAACTAGTAGGCAAATCTAATTATATCTGGGACCTCACCAAAAACACCAGTTAATTTTATTTGGTCTCATAACATGAGTTGTGGGTGGGGGTTTACAATGAAGTGTCTCAGGAAACCCACTGGATGTGAAGGCCTATTTGATTTCAAGGCCACAAAGATTTTCTAAACTTTCTTTTCCTTGAGAGGGAGGAGTACATCAGAGTGTAACTGGGTCTACACCAAAAGAATAATCATTAACTATATTCTTAAAATTGAAAATTTTCACTCATTATAATATTAAATATTAATTGATTGAGACATTGTCATAGCTTTACCAGTAATCTTTTTAATCTATAATATGTCTCTTTATCATTATAGGTAGAATAAACTGTGGACACAGTACTCATATATTATAGGCAAATTTAAATAGAATATTTGCATAATAAAGAGGAGTTTTATTAGAAAAAGTAACAAAATATAATTTACCATATATTTTAATGAAAAGAAGCACTGCTTATGCATTTGTGCTTCCAGAATTTAAGAAGTGTCCAAATAATACATTTCACATAGTTTCTACCTAAATATCAAAGTCAATTTTAAAACAAAAACTACTTCCATCATATGCTTGGCATTTAATTGTGCTTTTTATTGAGAAGCAATTACGGAATCAATAGTTACTGTGTGCAAAAAAAAAAATCTACCATGAGAGAATAGAATAAAAGATATATATCTAGCTTGTAACTATCAATTTTGTCTGTGAAGAAAACCAACTAATATTCACTGATTCAGCTTAGAAATACTTTGCTTCGGCTTTCTGTTACCTAGAAATAATCCTTCTTGAGATTTTCTAAGAGATGTACTGAAATGGAAAATAGCATGTGCTTAGACATGTATCACCCTTATAAGCAATTTGCTTCCTAAAAATAGATTTAGTGTTTATAAAATATGTTGAGAAAAAACTCACTAAGCACTTCTGAGCACTGTAGTTAAGTATACTAAACAAATGAATGAGGAGTTTTTAATTAAATGACTTTGTGTTTTTTTTTCTTTGAATCATAAGATAATACATGAAATTATCAAATATATAACATCAAATATAATTCAAGTTACTTTACCTATTATAAATAATTATTAAACACAAATGATATTATAATTCCCCAGAACATATGAATGATTTGAAAGGACACTCTCAGCCAACCATTGAACTGAGAACAGGGTCCCCAATGGAGAAGCTAGAGAAAGGACTCAAAGAGCTAAAGGGGTTTGCAGCACCATAGGAGGAACAATTTGAACCCCCCAGTACCTCCAGAGCTCCCAGGGACTAAATCACCAACCAAAGAATACACATGGAGGGACCCATGGCTACAGATGCATATGCAGCAGAGGATGGCCTTGCTGGACATCAAAGGGAGGTGAGACCTTTGATCCTGAGAAGGCTAGATGCAGCAGTATAGGGGAATACCAGGACAGGGAAGAGGGAGTGGGTGGATTGGTGAACAGAGGAATGGGGAATGGGTTACAGGATTTTCTTATGGGTAGGGAGAACCAGGAAAGGGGACAACATTTGAAATATAAATAAAATATATATATAATAAAAAAAGAGAAAAAAAGAATTTTTCAAGCTTTAGTTTTCATAGAAGATATTTCTTGATATGATCAGATCACAAATGGAAACTGTGTTATATTTTGCATATATTTAAAATAATTTGCAAAAAATAATTTCATTTCTAGCATTGAATTTCACATTAAGTTCATTATTTAATGGAACTATAAAAATTAATGACAATGGTTGGACCTGCTCATGGTGCACTGTGCTTCAGTGCCTCATGATAGCAGTGGAAGAGCCTTAGTGGCACATGACAAGCCTTATAATGCCAGTGTCAGAGCAGGTTACATGAAATTGATTTTACTGCATTGTTTCACACTTTGGGTATTCTTATTGAACAAAGGGAATACCAATAAAAAAATATTATCTTTGTCACCTTGCTTTGTCAAGTGCTCCTTGCTCAGTTTTGGATTTCAAGAGCACACATCAACTCAGGTATTCATTCTGACATGTAGAAACTTTGTTTATGTGACCCTCCTTGAAGTGCACTGCTCTCATTTTAATATGAAGTGTGTCTTAAGTTGAGAAAAGTATCATTGACTCTGGTGGAAGTGCTTTTTGACAGCACTTTTTCTCAGACATTATAATAAATAAACAGTTGCAAAATCTGCAAAAGCTTTGAAATGACCATGTTTGATAACACAATTGTTCAACATACAGTGAAGAAAAGAGTACAGAGTTCTAAATAGGATACCTATAATCATACTGCTCAGCACAATGCTCTGGGCTCATTGAGAAGTGAAAAAATTCTAAGAACAAGAAGTGTTGTATGCTACAAGGAAACAATGTTTCTCATGTGAACACAGTTGCTGTGACATCAAGTACAAGCTTTATCCAGACAAAATCCAACATGTGTGGTACAAAGAGGGCACAATGCTAGATCCCAGCTGAGGAATCAATAGAAACTAATAACTACTGAGAGAGAAATAGTAGATTTTGTTTAAGAATATGGTATATTCTAGGATCCATATCTAAGGATATTTAGGCAACATAACTTGAACTTAACTGGTTTGAAAAAGAAATAAACAGATAGTTTGGTGATTATGGAAGTGAAAGGGTGATCTAGAGAAGGTAAGAGGAGAATGAAACCCATTGTAGTTTGACTTTGTAAATTGGATCCAAGTATCCAAGTTTAGGGAGTCTAATGCCAGCAAGTTCATTCCCAGCATATTTAAAATATAGTACAATTTTGGAAAAGGCAACAATCAGGCCGATCCATCCAATTCATTTTAATGCCACATTTATCAGATTTCTAAAAAAATTTGAGGATGAGGTACACCCCCCCCACACACACATCCTAATTGAATTATGTTTGTGCTTATCATAATTATATAAAGTTCTGTACACATTAAAGTTCATCATTTATAAGGTGATTGACCATTAACATGTCTTAATTGCCTTTGAACAATTTATAACAAGTTAGTAACTATGGTAAGATTACTATTTTACAGTTGTGCCATGCAACTCTTAAGTTATTGTTGTTAACCTAATTATACTTTTAAAACCTTAGGAATTTCTCATAATGTAAAAACAGTCAGAGCTACAATATTGGAGATATACTGATGTCTCCTTACTCTAAATAGAAGATAAAATAGTAAACACAGCATTCATTGGAACTCTGAAATTTCTTAGATGCTGTGTTTTACCAATAACATCCATAACTGCCCCTAGTTCTCCCCAAAGGCAGCATTTTCTTGCTATTGTTTTCTTTAAATTGAGATTCTAGCAATTCAGTATTAACTGTCATGTTTTAATTAGTTTGAATTTGTTTTTGTTGTTTTGGTTTGGTTTGGTTTGGGGTTTGGGTTTTTTGTTTGTTTGCTTGTTTTGTTTTTTGTTTTTTGTGGATTTTTTTTTTTTTTTTGATCAAGGAAACTAATGGAAGATGTACACCATGTATTTTTTTTTTTCTGTTAGTCCATATTGTTTTCCCTCAGAGTATCCAGTCACCCTTTTCTCCCAGGCTGGACTAGAAGAAGAAATGAAGCTTTAACAGGTGGATGGATATATCAGCAGAATCTTAGATGACATTAGTTCAGGAGAAGTAATTGTCCCTTGTTACAGTTTTCAGTGGAGCCGTTCTCTTTTTTGTGGGGTGAACAAGAGTTATGTAAACCTTGAGGAGTAGGTAGATATAGTGACTGTGTTCTCTTGCTTCTTCTATTACTCAAAAACCTGTTTGTAGTGTCCTCACATAGGACTAAAGGTAACCAGTCATGAGCTGTTTTTTGACTGGTCACTGAAGTGACTGCCAGCCAATGACTTGTTGAAGAGACAGAGGTGGAAACCCCAGAAGGGATTCCCAGTAAGGTCCAGGGCACAAAGAAGAAATATTGATTTAGTATTAACTCAGGAATATTGGAGGGGAAAATGTGTTTGCCAAGTGGAGGTAGAGAGTGGCCTAGCTGTTTAGCTGCTCAGGGTATATTAAATATCAGGCTCTCTCTCTCTCTCTCTCTCTCTCTCTCTCTCTCTCTCTCTCTCTCTCTCTCTCTCTCTCTCTCTCTCTCCCTTCCCCCCTGTTTGTGTGTGTGTGTGTGTGTGTGTGTGTGTCTTTCACTCGTGATTTCAAAACATTTGGGTGGGTGTAGAAGAAGTGTGCATACACCCTAGGAAGTTCAGATTTCCAATTTATTACATCAGATGGTACTCAATGTATTAGACTTTTATTCACTTTAAAAATTAATTGGAGATCCCAAATGCAAATCATGCACCATGATGTGAGATTAGGATGTGGGAGAATTGGTTTCTCACAAATCCAAGCCAAGTAGAGCCACACAACTCAGGTTCTGAACTAAAACAAAAGTCATATGGCTGCCAGCAGGGATTTACCTCAGATCCTCATCAAAGGTATCTGGCTTTCTCAAAGAGTTCAAACTTAGAAGTGCTGGGAAACCCTGCTGTGCAAACAAACTGGCTTCTCAGAAGGGCACAGAGGCAGACAGTAGAGGTCACTCCCCTCCATCAACAAGATACTCAAAGATAATATCTATCAGATAATGAAAAATAATTTAATTATTTTTAAGGTGAGAAGGAAGTATAATGGTAATTGTTTTAATGTTTTTAAGTATACATGGAATATATAAATGCAGGTCTTTGTTCTCAAATATAGAGAACAATGGCATGGAAAATAGAATGAATGAGAAAAATGCTTTAAAAGAAATTTGAAACATTTTGTGCCAGGGCACACTTGTCTTCTTTGAGCATGGTGTTCACAGGAATCCTGGGATTGCTTAACCTGATATGACAAACCTAGAGCCTGGAAATAAGCTTATACAGTAAGTAGATAGAAGTTAAATATATAGGATAGGATAGGAAGTTAAATAGGAAAGGATATTAATCTCCATAGAAGGGAGCATTTATGTACATCTAGATGAATAAAGTGAGGGCTTTGATCTTAAATTGAAGAATGAGAGGAGATAGGAAAATAACCTTATCTCAAACAGACATTAGAAAACTTAGTCAGGAGACAGTTAAGAAACACTGCCTCAACAGATCATAATATTTGTTTAGATTTCATTAATTGCTTTGAATTGTTTTAATTATTAAAATATGTCTTGTTATACGTTTGGTGGTTATAGATATTAAAAATCCCCAGGGAGAGAAGTCAAGCTACTAAATTGAATCCATCTACATATTTGATGATTTCAGGTTACTGCACCAAGGGTAGGCTATTTTGGCAGAGAGAGTTTGCATTTATGCTAATAGGAAAGAAGAAAAGGCTTTGGACCCCTTCCAGAGTGATATGGATCAGAGATGACAGGGGAAGACCTCTGAAGATCTGGGCTAGAGAAAAGGAAAAACTGAGAATATCAAACAGGACAGGAAATTTGAATTGTTGATTTCTCCACATGGGAACAGCCTAGTAACTGGCTTAGAAATAAAAATATTCCCAGTCAAAATTTTTGGCAAAAAGTAGACAATAAATCTTGCCCGTTATGGAATCCTTAAGATTCATCATGTCATCCTTCATATGGCATGAATGAAGATTTATCACAATTGGTTACTGATCAAATTAACTCATAAAGGAATAGTTGTCTTTCACCTGCTCAAACAAGGAACAAAAAATATCATCCTCAACTGATCTGTGCACCTTGCATAATATGTGTAAATATCATAATAGTATTAAACGTTTGTCTGTAAGATTCATATATTACAGAATGTATGATTCTGACAAATTTTATCTGTGTGGGTATGGAAGTTACATGCTGTCCATGCTACCTGCCTCCCAAAACAGCTTCATGAATAAATGCTGTTTCCCAATAGACTTGGATCATCCAGCCTTTGAAACAGATGCAGTCTGAACTTCAGTCAAGTCCTGAAAATTGGAAATATACAAAGACTAGATAACAGATGCTAAAGCTAGCTTTCTTACGTCTCACCATTTTTTCTAATTTTCCTACTCTTTCCCCATCCCTTTAATTTTTTTCTTTTGTTGTTGTTGTTGCTGCTGCTGTTGTTGTTATCACCCCTATTCAGCTGGAGGAAGTTGTGAAGAGTCATCATCCTGATCTCTTAGTTTTAGGTGTCTGGTTGTGATTATTTTATCCAGATAGGTTGTCATTTTAAGGGATAATTTGGAAATGGTTATAATTTTGAATGCAGAGGAAGCAGATGGGATGGATTACTAAATTTATTCGTGAACAAAACATTTTGTACCCACAATCTTATATTGATAGAAATATTTATAACTGATGCAAAATTGAAGTTATAATTTCTTAGATTGGGACAGAAGTTATATATTGATACAAATTTAAAGTTTGCATTGGTTTACATCTTTGTATATTGACACAAATTTTGAAATTAATATTGTTACTCTTATATAGGCATTGTCCCTATGTAACGCATTCAAAGATACAAAGCTTTGACCTAGTCCTTCTATAGCTGCTATTACAAAATGTTAAGGATGATTAAGTAACTCAAGTTAAGGAGCAGATAGTAAACTCATTGTTATATTAGATTCTAATTTAGTTATAGTAAAGTATTTTCAATATTATTCAAATAGAAATAACAAACAGTAGTTATTGCTTAACAGGTTAGATATAGTTTAAATAGATACTCTTCAAAAACATCAAAATCCAAAGAATATGACAATTAATGTCATTTCATTATTAAAGATTATTTAACTATGAGACATGTCTGTTCCTGACAGTACTCTCTTCATAGTTCAGAGAAAATATTGAGAATCACTACCCCAAGACAGAGTTGCTTTTTGTGGCAAGGGAGCCACTTGGTACGTGTTGCCCTAATTCATCTGCAGACAAAAAATATTGTCCAAAAATAGACACATGCATGATAGTCAAGAACTTATCTCTGCCAATACAGGGTAAGCTAGTCCTACATATTTTCTGTGTCACATAAGGTCTGCCAGATGGTTCTGGGCCAGAAGCATGTTATGAGAAATTAAGGGACTGTCCAGGCAGTTAGCTATCTTTTCAAATTTTATAATTTTGGAAGCTAGGTACTTGTGTTTCTTACATATTCAGGTAATAATTCATTCTTGAATCTCAGTTGAAGTTGAAGACTAGTGATAATCTCATAATCAAACTTAAGTTGTTTAGCATTAAGGAAGATCTAGATTTGAAAGGATAGTTTTCAGATGGTAATGCAAATTAAAATCAAAACATAATTCAGGTATAGAAATATAGACTGTCTAACTAGGATAGATGGTAGAATAATATATTTACTTTGACAAAACTGATGGACTAGACATTATTAGCATATATCATAAATCAGAGTTTATATAACTGTTATAACATTATTCAAGGTATATTTGAAAGAAAATTCATTAATAATTGACAGAAAGGTGGGAAATATCATGGCTTATGTTTTCATGCTAGTTATGTTACCCAAAAGTCTGTAGTGTTTTACATGTAGGATTAATGGAAACCTGTCCGCAGTTGGTTTTTTATCTGGACACTAAAGTTACTGACGGCCAGTGGCTGGGCAGGAAAACGGAGTCAGATCTTTTAGGACTTCTGGAAAAGGATGAACGAAGGAGAAAGGAGGAATTCTGCCCTGATGTGGGCAAAGGAGACAGACCATGCCAGAAAGGTGCAGGAGGGACAGACAGCCAAGATTTAGGTACATGGGGAATGTGGCCCCAGAATGGATGCCCAGCTGAATCTAAGGCAACAAAAATATAGTTTTAGTAAGTATTAACTCAGGAATATTTGAGGGAAGTATGTGTTAGCCATGTGGAATTAGGTCGAGGCCTAGCCATTGAGCTGGGTAGGGCACATGAAAAGTAAGGCTGCATATGTGTGTGTTTTGCTCACAAATCCAAAATAATTGGTTGGATGTAGAGGATGCATAACCAGGGAGTTTAGACCAGATTAACAATTTAGTGCATCTAGTAGATGTCATTTTGTGGTGAATCTATATCATGGACTGGGTTCCAGGTGCTGGGAATCTTTCATTTGCATGAAGCTTATGTGTGTGCCTGGGAGTATCCCATCCTATGGGACTTAGTTATTCATGTGGCTGAGGAGGACCAAGCCTGAAAGAGAAACGGGCGAGAAAAAGGGAGCAAGACCAAGCAAAGGGTTGTCAAGGTCTGTTTAATGAAAACTGAAAGCCTGATTATAAGCACACAGTGAGATGAAATAGGAAGGGGCTGAGGGGGAATGCTAAAGGCACAGAAAGAGGGAAGGACATCTGTGGCAGATGCTGACTGCAGGCTTGAAACAAATTGCGGTTTTTCTGGAATGCTGATTCCACCTAGACAACCCCAGGTGTTCAGCCAAGATAAAAACCAGTTGGTCCACATGATCAGCCTTGTGTGAAGGAGGGGGTGGTTTGGATCCCGACAAAGGGTCAGTGGATTCTCAGGGTGGGAGCTGTTAAATGTCTGGTTTCCCACAGTCTAGTCTCCCACATGAGGGGACAGGTCATAAGGCTTATGTGCACTGAGACATGCAAGGGGAGGTGTCCCCATATTCATAAGGCTCTCTGTTAAGAAATGTTTGGTATTAATACAGAACCATCCAGGCAGTGGTAGTGCACGCCTGTAATACCAGCACTCTGGGAGGCAGAGGCAGGCAGATTTCTGAGTTCGAGGCCAGTCTGGTCTACAGAGTGATTTCCAGGACAGCCACGGCTATACAGAGAAACCCTGTCCTGAAAAACCAAATCCAAAAAAAAAAAAAAAAAGGCAGAACCAGACTTTCAGTAATTTTTGATATACTACTTATCTGCTATTTTAGAGATTGGATGAGTCAGGGTGTCAAGAGTAGTAAGACCCCAATGGCCAGTACAAGTCCAAGAAAAGGAAGAAGCCAAATCATCAGAGGGTTTTAGTACCATGAGATAGTGTTATTGAGAGCATAGTGTGCCTGTAGATCCTTCTAGAAGTTTTTGAGCATTTGTATGTTTTGTTCCAGTACCCCAAATTTTTTGATATGCAAACAGAATTCCTTCCCCAACACAATGCAAGTCCCTTCTGGTTCAGAAGCTTTTAAGTCCAGAGTACTGTTTTGAAGAACAACCACTGTTAAGTAGTTGATCTTTTGCTGGAGGGACTCATGACTATTCATGGTAGAAACAGTGGCCTGGTCAAGCTTCCACTGAAAGTCACTGACCAGATGTTGTGTTTGAACTAGGGCTGCTCCAGTGGGTGCTTTTATGCCCCATGAGATGCTGAGATCCAGTACAATCAGCAGAATGATGAAGATATTCCTTTTCTTTTTGTTCTTTCCTGGGTGTAGGCCAAGATCTTCAGTCTCACAAGCATAATCCTGGGTAATTATCATTATGTGGTGTCTTAGTGTGTTTTATTTCTGTGAACAGATACCTTGACCAAGGCAACTCTTCTAAAGACAGCATTTAATTGTGGCTGGTTTACAGGTTCAGAGATTCACTCCTTTATCATCAAGGTAGAAGCAAGGCAGCATCCAAAAAGGCATGATATAGGAAGAGTTGAGAGTTCTACATCTTCATCTGAACAGCTCGTAGAATCCTAAACCTAACTGAACAAGTTTTAGCCACTGTTCACTACTTGAGAAAGAACAATAAAGTTTCTTCAGAGATACATTCTTTTATTATCTTTGCAAGCACCAGTACTTAGTGTTACACTATGCCCATACCAGCACCACTAAACATATTTAGTAGATTTTTAGAAAGAGACAAAACCCATAAAGTTGCATGCAAAAACTGATGAAGAGGAGGGAGAATAGGAACAAAATTAGAGAGGAATGAATGAGGTAAATTTGTTCAAAGCATATTATTGATATGCATGACTATAATAAAAATAACCTATACTTTCATAGGTTAAAGACTTATTCACATTTGCATCATGCTGTGTTGATGTTTTAAGAGAGGTCATATGGATGATATGAGACATGGTTCTAAAGAAAGGTTCAGAATATGAGACAGTGAAATAGGTGGTCTTTGAAGGGAGCCAATCAAGAAATAATGATAGCAGGAGCTTTACAAATGTGTAACAGTAATAGGACCTGTCACTGACTACCAAGGGACAAGACACTTTCATTATGACTTAGACTATCTGAGGGATCAAAACATGACAGAGCAAATAGAGCTCTCCAAAATCAGTAATCATTTTTTTCTGAGTCAGTATTAGCATGTGTACAAGTGGGTTTAGGTATTAAGAGTGGATGGAATTAACAAGGTGCAACACAAGTCTTTCCAGAGAGAATTAACTTGGAGATAGAAATGATTTGGTAAGTATCTCCTAAGTCTTTATATCTAAGGGTTTGAATAAGTAAGACCAGAAGAATGTTCTTTACCACAGACAATACTTTCCACTGGTTGTGAGAAAAGAAGGAAAAAGAAGGGTATTAGACTCTGAGTCACAATATTATATACTCACCCCTGAGAGATGCTCATTCTATTTTCCCCAGAACTCAATGATAACCTGCAGTTCCTTATCTAGACTTAAGACTCAGAAATAATCCCTCTTTTAAATTAACATGTCCATTGATAATGCTACTGTTCCAGTATTGTGTATGTAGCAATCTTGAGCATAATCTCACAATAAACTTCTTGTTATCCTGAATCTTACAATGCTTTTGACCACTCTTCACTTAACATTCACTGAGTCATAGATTCAGGAGGACCTGTGCTATAGATGTAACCATTGTGGCTGGTCTATCCATCAACTGTTGATCTCTGCATATGTCCATCTGTGGTTTTCAGTGATAATGAAACCATATACACACAAACACCAAAAATGGATGCTCCAGGTTCTCTGTATGTGGGTATTTGTGCACATATACATTTTTTTTAATAAATACAATCAAATCAAAGAGCTTTTCAACTTGGAAATAGGGGGCAAAACTTGAATTTGTAAAAAGAAAAAAAGGTACTAAGGTAGAGCTAGATTTAAGAAATGGAGGGAGCAGTGATGTATTCACATTTCAATAAAATATTTAAAACAATATAAAAACAAATAGTAAAGAGAGGGCAAATTCTGACTGGGAATTAACAAATATAAGATGGAGGTGAAGATTTTGCACTCAACTGCTAGCTGATAGGTCTTCAGCACATACACAAGCTGAGACTGAAGCAGAGATACAGTAGAAGATCATGGCTCTATGTAACCGATAAGCAGAGATTGAGCATTTCACACAGATATTTTTTCTATTTTGAATTGACTATCATAGAGAATGTGTACATATTAGTATCTTTTACTTAGATAAGTAGTCAAACAATACTTCATAATCTCATAAATAAATTAAACAAATGAAACTTTGCTAATAATATGATTATTCAAGAATTATTTAACATTATTAAAAATGTTTAAAAATGGACAGCCTTTTTCATGAAAGGTAATAAATGGTGTTTTATATGAAAACTAAAATTAAATAGTAATATTAAGTTTTCTCTTATGTCATTCCAAGAACAGACAATGACAATGTTTAAAATTACTTAGAAGTTTAAAATTACTTAGAAGCAATAGATTATAGATAATCATTACTTTCTATGTCAGGCCATTTTTCTCCTGTTTGAAATGAATACTTTATGTGGATATAGTAAAGAAACAACTGACATAAGTCTTAGACAATTATTACCTACTACATTATTACTTATTACTTACTACAATTATTACTTAATACTACACTAATTTCATTATTTTAGTTTGCTTCAAAATGAACAGTTAAGCAAATTTTACATTGTTACACTGACCAGAGAAATCATTTCATTTATATGATACACATAGGCCATTTTTATCTAAACCAGTTCATCTAAAAGGATAATAATGAATTTGTCTGAAGGTACCTGAAATTTCTGAAGAAACTTGATATCTGACAGTAGGTGGGAAAATGTCTCCTTTAACAACATGGACAATTATACATGGTTTAATTGATTGAACTATTTGCTGAATTATTTTAATCATACTTTAATAAATTACCTTAGCAGACATTGTTTTATTTGATAAATCTAAGCTGCAAATAAATCCTGTTTAGAGAACTAGTTTAGCTCTCATAATATCATAAACTAGTGAACATATTTGTCAGCATTTTATGTTAATTTACATGAAGATAAAAATGTTTACTCACAATGACACAGGCTTTAGTTGGTTTCTGTGGAATGTTCTGCTTTGTTACCTGTCCTTTTTTTTTTTTTTTTCCGAGACAGGGGTTCTCAGTGTTGTCCTGGCTGTCCTGGAACTCACTCTGTTGACCAAGCTAGACTTGTACTCAGAAATCCGCCTGCCTCTACCTCCCAAGTGTTGGGATTAAAGGTGTGCTCCACTACCGCCCAGCTTTTGTTACCTGTCTTAAGTGAACATTTCTGCATTGACTTTCCTTCCACTTATGTATTAATTAATTGGATTTAATTGAACTTTCTATTTATTCTTAGAATTTTGTTTGTTAAATTTCAAACAATTATACATATATATATATATATATATATATATATATATATATATATATATATATATCATTGTTCGTCATCAAACTTAAGAGAAATGTTCTGTAGATTATTGTTAAAGCTAAAGTTTATTAGAATCAACATTGGAATATATACAGATTATATTTATATATGTATTTATATTTAACTACACTTATATGTATGTTTATATATAAATACATATATACATATACATATGCATCCACATATACATATATATACATATGCATCTATATCTACACACACACATACATATATATATATATATACATATATATAAACTAATCTATTAAAGTCAATCTCAGATATACTTAGCTAATATCGACCAAGAATACAGTGAAAGTTGCCTTTTCAAACCAAAAGGTCTGTAGATGAATTATTGGTTCACTTTTAATCTTTTACTTTAAAATTTTAATATTTACTCTATTTTAAACTTTTAACTTTTCCATTGAACACCCACCCCAACATGGTTTTTGCCAAGAAAATAGATTGTTCTCCACAAACTGGAAACAAGGTCCTATTGCAGAAGTTAACACCCAGACAACTCATTGAATATGGAGAGATTGAGCTAGTGCCAATGTACAACCTGAACTTATAAGTGGAAATTTCTTGATTCAGAAAGGCTCAGATATAATGTTTACCAAAAAGGGAAACATAAATGCCAACCCAGACACAAACTTTTAGATCTACAATGCTGTTCTGTAAATTGCTCTAGGGCAATGGTGGAACAAACCTTGATGGAGTAACCAACAAATGTCTGATTTGACTTAAGAACCACTCCACAAGAAAAAACCCATACTAGATACTGCTTGGTGTTTGGATGAACAAGAACCGGAGACTAGCTAGCCCAGAAACTTTAAGTAAAGTCAAATATTGCTGATGTTAAAAAAATAAAAATGTAGTGAGAATAGTGATACAATGACTCCTAATACTATTTTGTTATTCTCATAGATCAGTGCCTTACTCAATCTTCCTAAGATAAGCTCTCTCCTAAAGCAGATGGGAACAAATATAGAGACCCACAGCCAGATATTAAACAGAGTGAGAAAGAGAAAGAAATCATAGAGTGAGAAAGAAAGGGAACAGACAGACAGACAGAGAACTTGAAATATACACCCCTAAATAGTATTTCTCAAACAAGTTTCTCCACTCAGCTTTCAGATAACAGCATAGAAAAGCAAGCAGAAAGACTTAGCCCAAGGGGATGAAGGATACCAGAACACATTTTAGATCACTAAAACATGCCTCCTTTGTACTCACAGATACTGACATATGCACAGGGCCTGCATGAATCTGTATCAGGTCTTCTGTTTATATATTATAGCTTTCAGCTTAGTATTTTTATGGAAATTCTAAGTTTGTTAATGAGTGAGTCTTTAATTCTTATTCCTTGGCTTGATTTGCCTTGTTCAACTCTGATGTAATTTTTATTTTGTTTTATAATATTTTATTATTATATTATATTACATTTGTTATTTCTAGAAGGCTGTTCTTTTCTAATGAAGATGGAACAAAAGAGGTCTAATTCTATTTTGAAAGTCATTTGCTGTTGATAGAAAAAAGCATTCATTCTCAGTCCTTTCATTTAATACTGAAATAATCTCTAATGTTAACCAATATTGAGATAAGGTGAATTTCACATACACAGTCAGCAGTCATGTCTTATTTTTGCCAATATTAAATAAATTTTCTAGCTTCAAAGTCATTTATAAATGTTTAACAATTTTTTCAGTAATATACTTAATTTTAAAATTTTCATTAAAATATACAAATATTTGAAACAGTAGAAATGGGTATAGAATTATAATTATTTGTATTGCATGTGATCAGACATAGGTTTTCAACCATCCATTGTAAATGTTCTTCCAGTGACTGACATCAGTTTAGTGAGTATGGAACCATATTGTCATATAATTATAGGCTCTGTAATAATAGGAGCGGAACTGCCTAGCCAAGAAATACAACTATGAGTGATTTATGTTTTCTTACAATTCATATGTTGAAAACCTAGTGTTCAGGGTAAAGAATCTTTACAACAAATAATTAAAATAAGACTATTGAACTGAGTCTAAATTTGAACATCTTTATATGAGGACAGATTGTGACATATGCAGTATATCAAGGATACCTAGTTAGGAAGAATTGCTTGAGTTACAACACTGAGACAATTACCATGTTCAATCCAAACAAAGTCAGCCCAGCCAGAAACAAATTGAAAATTTAGAAATACCATGTCTAGCCTCCACAACTCTGGGAAATAAAATTTACTCAGACAAAATTAAGAGTCCTAATATTGACACTATTTTAGAGGAAGCAATCAGACAAATATTAATATTGGATGAACCACATTATCTGAATCAAACATAATTGAAAAAAAAGTATTTTTTTTACTGCATACTCTTGCCCCATGCTGTAAATGTTCCTTTTATTTCCTATGATAATGGGTTGAGATGAGAATAGTACCCAACTGTTTGATATGCAGAGTGAGCTAAGCCCAGACAATTTTCTTCTCTGTTGTAACTATTCCTAGGTTAAGGCCTGGAAATGTCTTGCTTCTAGTTCCATACAATTTAAAATGTTGAGGTTTGGTCAGTTGCTATGTACTGTAATGCTAAATACTGGCTCTGGTTGCCTGAGGAATGAGGAGATTCTCACACACAGCAAGTGATGCTATGCAACATTGATCTTTAATGTAAAACATTTGGTTGAAGAAAGATGCCTACAGCTCTTGGCTAGGCAGTAGAGAGGTAGGTGGCCCTATTGTTGAGGGTCGGAAGAGAGACCAGGAAGAGAGGGAAAGGAACATGGGCTAGAGTACATCTGAGACTTCCAAAGCTGACTGCATACCATGTGGCAGAGCCCATGAGCTACAAAAGGAAGGCTTGAATACCAGCTCATTCCAAGTTGCCTACTGAAGCACAGCACTAGTCACTGGTGACAGGATTGACCCTAATCCACATGTGGGCACTAAATGTCCCTGCTGTTCAGTGAAGCCTGTAAAGTCCTGCTGCTTAGAGAGAGAGCTTTATACATCCTCATCTAAGACTTATAGAGAGACAACAAAGTGTCCATAAAACATGGGACTCCCAGAGGAAGACTAATGTCAACTCATAAGATTTAACATAAAATATTGTGTCATATTGCTCTGAGGTTTTATGTTAAATGATCAAAGGTGAAATAGAATACCCCAATAACTTTTTACTACAATTCTAATATTCCAAGATTACTGGTTATATCTGGCTTCTCTCAGTTTCTCTCTGAATTATTCTGCTTGACTACCACCTAAATCTGGCATTTGTTCTAATCTTCTGGTTCCTTCTCCTTATTCTCTAGCTTCAACAGCATCTTCTGCGTGAACTAAGTGAACTGAAATGCACTCAATAAGCTGCCTTCCATCTCCCTCACTGCTCTTAATATTCTCTCTTTACTGTCTTCCTAAGAGTTGAATGTAACCTATCTCTGACTCATTCTGTCAAATCTTTCTGATTCATCACTTTGCCCTTCAATTAGATGACATTTTCAAACATAATGCCTCCTTCTACAAACTAACTTTACCTATGCAATCTGTGATTAAAGTTGTGCACTAAGGGTGTGAATTCTGGCCAGTGGGATTAAAGGTATCTTATTCAAGCCTGATCACACAGACCTAGGAGGGCTTTGGGTATGACTCCCTGCTAAAGAAACCATGCTGCTGGATGGAAATTCCTCTATATCATGCATCCTCTTTCATTTTGTCTGTGTCTGTGTCTGTGTGTATGTCTGTGTGTATCTATGTCTCTTATGTGTTTATATGTGTCTCTCATGTATGCATATGTGTGTGTTGGAGTGTGTGATTGCTTATGACACTACTCCCAGGGTACACAAAATGTACTTACCTCAGATAATAAAATGAACAATAGACACAAGATACCACTAAAGTCTAATTTAATGAATAAGGTTTATTGGAGTAACTTTTAGCAATGTAGAAAAGGACATACTTAAAGGAAGAAAAATTATTTATTTAGGGCAGTTGCCACACTAAAAGTTTCCTCCCTTGACAATCTGGATAGCAGCTTAAGAAATCACAAAAATTTGAGATCACTGCACATTCTTTAGGCAATTTAATAATTTATAGCATATCTATTTCAGGCAATTCCTGTGGTCAGAGTCTCTTAAAGAAGCTTTGGTTATACTCTTAGAGAGGCTCCACCTAGGAGCTGACCAAAACAGATGCATAGATCCATATACAAACATTATTAGATGGGGATCATGAAGCCTCGTGGAAGAGTTGGGAGAAGGATTGAGCAACCCAGAAGGAATAGGAACGCTTCAAGAAAATCAATAGAGTCAACTAAAGTGGACTCTTGGGAACCCCCAGAGACTGAACCACCAACAAAAGAATATACAAGGTCAGGACTTAAGCTACCCACACATATAAAGCAGATCTACAGCTTGGTCTTTATGAGGGTCCCCGACAACTGGAGCTGAGTATTACCTTGATCCTGTTGCCTGATACTGTCCCATTCTCTGGGTGATATTGACTGGCCTCAGTAGGAGAGGATGTACCTAGTCTTGCATTGACTTGAGATGTCAGGGTAGATTGTTACCCAGGGTGGGCTCACTCTTCTCAGAGATGAAGGGGAAGGAGAGACCCATGTGAGGAGGAGGAGGAGAGGGGCTTCAATTGAGATGTAAAGTGAATTTTTAAGTAAATAAGTGAAAAAAATAAAAAAGAGGTATGTATTTTCTGTGATTCTCCTAGTTAAGACAGTTTATATAAGGGTCTTCTCAGAAATCTTTCTTGTTTATTCATCCTTGAGGAGGAAAGAACCTACTAATATGATCAGTTTTAGGAACTTCTTGAAATTTTGAGTTGTTTTCTTCTTGAGGTTAATTGGGTTCCATTCAAGGGTCTATCTCCATTTAGAACATGCTGTTCCTTAATGAGTGCCTTGGTGGCCCAGTGAAGTCTGTAAACATGATATTTTACAGACAGAGGTGAAAGAAAAAATGTCTCCTGGGAATAATGGACTTCTCTGTATATTTAGAAGCTAAAAATCTCAATTGGCAATTCAGATGGCTGGGACATGGTACAACCAGGCAAATATAGATATATAAGAATTCATCTTGTAGCCAAAAAATTCTGCTTTGCATTGCTCCAACCATTTATGTTATTATGGTAGAAAAGGCATTCCAGAAATTCCAGTTACAAGTTATGTTTTTGGTTTTCTGGTCACTGCCTTTCAGGGCAGGTGTATTCCAAACAATGGGCCCAGACTAAGGATATTTACATCTGAAAAATCTTTTTTTTTGACTTTTTTTAAAATATTTTTATTTTCTATATTCTTTGTTTACATTCCAAATGATTTCCCCTTTCCCGCATCCCCCCTCCACATATGTCCCATAAACCTTCTTCTCTCCATCCCTTCTCCAATCACCTCCCTCCTTTTTCTCTGTCCTTATATTCCCTTCCCATGCTAGATCAATCCTTTCCAGGATCAGGACCCTCTCCATACTTCTTCATGGGAGTCATTTGTTATGCAATTTGTGCCTTGGGTATTCAGGGCTTCTGGGCTAATTAATATCCACTTATCAGAGATTGCATTCCATGTGTATTCTTTTGTGATTGGGTTACCTCACTTAGGATGATATTTTCCAGATCAAACCTAAAAATTTTGTGAATTCATTGTTTCTAATTGCTGAGTAGTATTCCATTGTATAAATATACCACATTTTCTGTATCCATTCCTCCTTTGAGGGGCATCTGGGTTCTTTCCAACTTCTCGCTATTTTAAATAAGGCTGCTATGAACATAATGGAGCATGTGTCTTTATTACATGCTGGGGAATCCTTTGGGTATATGCCCAGGAGAGGTACAGCAGGGTTCTCTGGAAGCCTCATGTCCAGTTTGCTGAGGAACCTCCAGACTGATTTCCACAGTGGTTGTACCATCTTACAGCCCCACCAGCAGTGAAGGAGTGTTCCTCTTTCTCCACATCCTTGCCAACACCTGCTGTCTCCTGAGTTTTTGACCTTAGCCATTCTGACTGGTATAAGGTGAAATCAAAAACCCACATACACGTGGACACTGAACAATATTCTACTCAATGATACCTTGGTCAAGGAAGAAATAAAGAAAGAAATTAAAGACTTTTTAGAACACAATGAAAATGAAGACACAGCATACCCAAATCTATGGGGCACAATGAAAACAGTGCTAAGAGGAAAACTCATAGCCCTGAGTGCCTCCAAAAAGAAAATGGAGAGAGCATACATTACCAGCTTAATGACATACCTGAAAGCCCTGGAATAAAAAGAAGCTATTTCACCCAGGAGGAGTAGAAGGCAGGAAATCATCAAACTCAGGGCTGAAATCAATCAAGTAGCAACAAAGAGAACCATACAAAGAATCAACAAAACCAGAAGCTGGTTCTTTGAGAAAATCAACAAGATAGATAAACCCTTAGCCAGACTGAACAAAGGGCACAGAGAAAGTATCCAAATTAACAAACTTAGAAATGAAAAGGGAGATATAACAACGGAAACTGAGGAAATCCAAAAAATCATCAGATCCTACTACAAGAGCCTGTACTCAACACAACTGGAGAATCTAGAGGAAATGGACAATTTCCTTGACAGATACCAAATACCAAAATTAAATCAGGACCAACTAGACCATCTAAACAGTCCCATAATGCCTAAAGAAATAGAAGGAGTCATAGAAAGTCTTCCAAAAAAAAAAGCACAGGACCAGATGGTTTCAGTGCAGAATTCTACTAGACCTTCAAAGAAGAGTTAACACCAATACTCTTCAAACTATTCCACAAAATAGAAACAGAAGGAACACTACCCAATTCCTTCTACGAAGCCACAATTACGCTGATACCAAAGCCACACAAAGATCCAACAAAGAAAGAGAACTTCAGACCAATTTCCCTTATGAACATCGATGCAAAAATACTCAATAAAATTCTTGCCAACCGAATCCAAGAACACATCAAAACGATCATCCACCATGATCAAGTAGGCTTTATCCCGGGAATGCAGGGTTGGTTCAATATACGGAAATCCATCAATACAATCCACTACATAAACAAACTCAAAGAAAAAAACCACATGGTCATTTCATTGGATGCTGAAAAAGCATTTGACAAAATTCAGCATCCTTTCATGCTTAAAGTCTTGGAGAGAACAGGAATTCAAGGCCCATACCTAAACATAGTAAAAGCAATATACAGCAAACCGGTAGCCAGCATCAAACTAAATGGAGAGAAACTTGAAGCAATCCCACTGAAATCAGGGACCAGACAAGGCTGTCCCCTTTCTCCTTATCTTTTCAATATTGTACTTGAGGTACTAGCTCGGGCAATTCGACAACATAAGGAGGTCAAAGGGATACAAATTGGAAAGGAGGAAGTCAAACTATCATTATTTGCAGACGACATGATAGTCTACCTAAGTGACCCAAAAAACTCCACTAGAGAGCTCCTACAGCTGATAAACAACTTCAGCAAAGTGGCAGGTTATAAAATCAACTCAAGCAAATTAGTGGCCTTCTTATACTCAAAGGATAAGCAGGCTGAGAAAGAAATTAGGGAAATGACCCCCTTCACAATAGCCACAAACAGTATAAAGTATCTTGGGGTGACTCTTACCAAACATGTGAAAGATCTGTATGACAAGAACTTCAAGACTCTGAAGAAGGAAATGGAAGAAGACCTCAAAAAATGGGAAAACCTCCCATGCTCATGGATCGGTAGAATCAATATAGTTAAAATGGCCATTTTGCCAAAAGCAATATACAGATTCAATGCAATACCCATCAAAACCCCAACTCTATTCTTCACAGAGTTAGAAAGAGCAATTATCAAATTCATCTGGAACAACAAAAAACCCAGGATAGCTAAAACTATTCTCAGCAACAAAAGAAAATCTGGGGGAATCACTATCCCTGACCTCAAGCAATACTACAGAGCAATAGTGTTAAAAATTGCATGGTATTGGTACAGTGACAGGCAGGAGGATCAATGGAACAGGATTGAAGATCCAGAAATGAACCCACACACCTATGGCCACTTGATCCTCGACAAAGAGGCTGAAAACATCCAATGGAATAAAGATAGCCTTTTCAACAAATGGTGCTGGTTCAACTGGAGGTCAGCATGCAGAAGAATGCGAATTGATCCATCCTTGTCTCCTTGTACTAAGCTCAAATCCAAATGGATCAAGGACCTCCACATAAAGCCAGACACTGTGAAGCTAATAGAAAAGAAACTGGGGAAGACCCTTGAGGACATCGGTACAGGGAGAAAGTTTCTGAACAGAACACCAATAGCGTATGTTCTAAGAGCAAGAATTGACAATTGGGACCTCATAAGGTTACAGAGTTTCTGTAAGGCAAAGGACACCATCAAGAGGACAAATCGGCAACCAACACATTGGGAAAAGATCTTCACCAATCCTACATCAGATAGAGGGCTAATATCCAATATATATAAAGAACTCAAGAAGTTAGACTCCAGAAAACCGAACAACCCTATTAAAAAATGGGGTACAGAGTTAAACAAAGAATTCTCACCTGAAGAACTTCGGATGGCGGAGAAGCATCTTAAAAAATGCTCAACTTCATTAGTCATTAGGGAAATGCAAATCAAAACAACCCTAAGATTTCATCTTACACCAGTCAGAATGGCTAAGATTAAAAATTCAGGAGACAGCAGGTGTTGGAGAGGGTGCGGAGAAAGAGGAACACTCCTCCACTGCTGGTGGGGTTGCAAATTGGTACAACCACTCTGGAAATCAGTCTGGCAGTTCCTCCGAAAACTGGGCACCTCACTTCCAGAAGATCCTGCTATACCACTCCTGGGCATATACCCAGAGGATTCCCCACCATGTAATAAGGATACATGCTCTACTATGTTCATAGCAGCCCTATTTATAATTGCCAGATGCTGGAAAGAACCCAGGTATCCCTCAACAGAAGAGTGGATGCAAAAATGTGGTATATCTACACAATGGAGTACTATTCAGCCATTAGAAACAATGAATTCATGAAATTCTTAAGCAAATGGATGGAGCTAGAGAACATCATACTAAGTGAGGTAACCCAGACTCAAAAGGTGAATCATGGTATGCACTCACTAATAAGTGGTTATTAACCTAGAAAACTGGAATACCCAAAACATAATCCACACATCAAATGAGATACAAGAAGAAAGGAGGAGTGGTCCCTGCTTCTGGAAAGACTCAGTGAAACAGTATTCGGCAAAACCAGAACGGGGAACTGGGAAGGGGTGGGAGGGAGGACAGGGGAAGAGAAGGGGGCTTACGGGACTTTCGGAGAGTGGGGGGGGTGGCTAGAAAAGGGGAAATCACTTGAAATGTAAATAAATTATATCGAATAAAAAAAATTTAAAAAAATAAATAAATAAAAAAAAAGAAAAAAAAGTTTATAAATTGAATTTCGTAACATTATTTTCAAAATTGTATTGATATATTGGGATGTATTATTTGGGATTCAAGCACATAAATAATTAAATTTTGCAAATCTAATTAGTTTTATTTTTAGAAAACTAAAAATTTTAGTTTTCTCAGAAAACACATACAAATATTAATTCAGCAAATATTTACTTTTTTCTTATAGTTCAACCTTTGTCTGATGCATAAAAAGCAAAAATGTGGTTCATCACAATAATATGATAAATAAATCAGATAATCTTTATTTCTAGAAATCCCAAAGTCAGTATTTCCCAAGCACAAACTCAGTGAAGACTAAGTAAATGAGTATAGAGCAAAGAATTTGAGTAAACTTAGCGCAAGTACTTTGAGACCTGAATGTTAAAATTCTGCTCAATGTTTAGCCATTCATTTTCTGCTTCACACTTAAGCCACATAAGTTAATCAAGCTACAGAAAAACCAGGTCAAGCTAACCAAAGTACTAAAATGGTTAGTAGAGAAATCAAGGAATAGTGGCAGTTGATAGGTGATGAGGAAGAGACAATCCTTCTTCTTTAGTTATGGCCACTTGGTAGTTTATGCTTGAAAAGTGCTGACCCAACACGTAATCACATATGGGAAGTGTTGACTAAACTTAGTGGTTCATTAAAACAAAAGAAGGTAACATGAATTTAATAGTGGTTCATTAAAACAAAAGAAAGTAACATGAATTTAATAAAAGGAACAGCTTAGGTGGACTTGAGTGATGTTTGGGAAGGAATATGGGATCTTATTTAATAATATACAACATTGACATTCTATTTTTTTTTAATTCTTTAATCTTATTTTACAGTGCATTCATCTACCTTCAGGTCTGCCCTCTGACTGTTCTTCATCCCTTTCCTCCTCCCCTGTATCCAAGAGGATATCATAATCCACCCCCACAGCCCCATCCCACTAGACCTTTTAATTCCTTCAGTCCTGAAGTCTCTCGAGGGTTACATATGTCTTCTCTCACTGAGACCAGACCAGGCAGTCCTCTGCTGTATATGTGTCATGGGGCTAATACCAGCTAGGGTATGCTACCTTATTGGTGGCTTGGTGTCTAAAGGATCAAAGGGACAGGCAGGGGTAGCAGGTTAGTTGAGATGGCAGTCTTCCTATGGGGTCACCCTCCTCCTCAGCTTCTTCCAGGTTTTCCCTAATTCAACCACAGGTGTCCCCATCTTCTGTCCATTTGTTGGGTGTAAGTATCTGCATCTGACTCTTTCAGCTGTTATTTTGGGCCTCTGAGAGGGCAGATATGCTAGGCTCCTGTCTGCAAGTATATCATAACATGAGTAATACTGTCAGGCCTAGGAGCCTCCTTTTGAGCTGGATACCAATTTGAGCCAATCACTGAACCCCTTTTCCCTCAGTTTCTTCTCCATTTTTGTCGCTGCAGTTCTTTCAGACAGGAACAATTCTGCATAAGAAATTTTGACTGTGGGATGGCAACCACATACCTCTACTTGATGCCCTTTCTTTCTATGGGAGATGGACTCTACAAGTTCCCTTTTCTCACAATGGGCATTTGATCTATGGCCTGCCTTTGAGTTCTGAGTGTCTCTCACCTCCCTGGTCTCTGATACATTCTAAAAGGTCCCCAACATCTTACATTCTTAATAAAAACTTTAATATAAAAAGGAAATACAATATCACATTTAAAGATGAATGACAACAAAATAGGTAGTTTACTTTAATTATCTTTAATGAGCTAGTAGATCTATCTATACATATATAGTCCACTGTACTGTCAATAACATGCATGACATTGATATGAAGAAAATAAAATATAGTACATCTATAAACTAATATATGTAATTTTCATGGATTTTTGAATACGAATAATTTCTTGTGTGACAGCTGGACCGTAGTTTGATCATCATATGGTCTGAATGTCTTGAGTATATTCTGATAATGCAGAAATTCAAACACATACAAACGGTTCAGAACTCAGAATAAAAAAATGATTAATTTTATTGAGTTGCTAAAAATAATTATGAATTTATTTAAATGAAACTTTTCATTATTATTCCAATGAGGAATAATCTAAGTGACTAGGGACTATAGGCTAAAATACTAATAGGAAAGAAAATACTTTGATTAGTAAACACATCTTCAAATGTTACCTTTATGTTTACATGAGAACATTGAATTCTTTTTTGTTCTTTTTTTTTTCTTGTCTTAATTTTTGAAGCTTGTAATTAAAGGGAATAATATAAAAGTGAAATCAATTATATAAGATGAAATAAACATGGTTCTCCAATATACTCATTACTAATCACAAAACAAACATAATAATAAATGTACAAATTGTCAAAAGAAGAAAACTACTCAGGGAACAATGGTTTGGGCAGTGAAAAACATAAAAAGGATAATATTTACTTTTACCATATTAAAAAGTTTAATGTGAGCATATGGCTTCTTTGGTCTTTACAATCTATATTAAAACCTGTTGTGGATCCAGAGGGAACCTACAAAGACAATCAATGGCAAGGTCCTGATTGGAAAAGTCTTAGGCCACATGGTGCAAAAGTTCTTAATCCAGATAGGATATGGTCGGGACTTATTAGTGTCATGTAACAAATCTAGATTTAGGTTAGATGAAATTAACTCACAATAAAGGGACTGCACAAGCTGGATGTTCCCAAATTAGAAATATGCTATTCACTCAAAAATAAAGAGGAAAGAGGTCTTGGCATTCATAAATAAGGAGAAGTGCTGAGTAACAAGTACCTAAAAATTGACAGCAAATTGACAGTAGTACTCAGCAGGATATAATGGGAAAATGTCTAGACAGGCACCTGTGATGCTCAAAAGATGATGATTTTAGACCTGACTCACTTTTAGTATTTGTACATACATGGAGGAGAAACTACAACCATCACTTTATGAGACCAGCATAATTTATAACTCCATTCTGAATATGCATGGTTACATCAAAAAGTAAATAAATTTCTCACCCTTCCTCAAAGAAACTTCTCTTTGCCACAGAGACAGCTTATAGTAAAACACAAATTACAAAAATGCAAGAACATTTTGCAAAACCCAAGAGATTGTATAGTGCCTAAGTCCATCTGGAACATCTACAATACAATTCCTTTACTTAAGGCACAATGGTCAATTAAGAAAATGGGGCTAAATGATTAGAACAGAAATTTCACTGTTAAATTTTGTCTCCTAAAAACGTCAAATTGATTATACACATGAAATTTTACCAACATGGCTTGTTGTGAAAGATCTGAAAATGACAAAAATGGGCATACTAAAATGTATGGAGGAAATGGTATAGGTCTTCAGCTCCAGAGAAAGAAATATGGGCAATTGTAACTCGTGAGACCTGGAAAAATGATCTTACTCCAGGAAAGAAGCTCAAAACCATGAATTCACTCCTGAGATGATAAACATACAGGTAACAGTATAAAGCCTCAGCAAGTTGTACTTATGTATTTACTAACATACACATACACACACACACACACACACACACACACACACACACACACACACACACACAGACACATTTTACATATAATATATGATGTATTTGTTATATAACATAATAATATATAATGATATGCATAATCATATTATGGGTAATATTATATATAAAAACATTAAAATGTATAAACACATTTAAATAAGTATATAAAATATCATATAAACACATATAAATAAACATATAAAACATCAAGCCTAAAAATTCTGAGTATTATAATATCTCCTAAAACAGTGATGTTTTATTTTGTCTCATTAATTATTGAATTATTCTAATACAAGACAAGTAACAACTCATAATGTAATCTCTGTTACATATAGTTTTTATAGATATGGATATTTATACATAAACTTTATTGACCACAAACACTTACAAATAAATATGACATTTGTCTTAGGATTTCAATTGATGTCAAGAGACACAATGACCAGAGAAACTCATATAAAACTTCTCATCCAGACTTGGCATCAGGATTTGTGTCTAGTCTTATTGAAAATTGTTACAATGTGTTGTGTTGATATTCACGGAGGCATGTTGTTTTCTGCAGAGCATTTGAAGAGGAGTGGGAGAGGAGAGGGGATGGATGGGACTGAGAGAAACTAGGGTTAGGATATATTGTATGAAGGAATAATAAATTGAAAACCTCTTATTATTAAGCCAGGTTTTCATATATTAAGAAAATATTCAGTGGTGAATCTCAGTGATTGTCCCTGTCTTCTCAAAACTGATTCACACAGAGTCCAAATTTAAGATTAACCTGGATTTAGGCATATACTGTTTCTAACAAATGTAATGAAAATAATAGGAACACATTTTCATTTTATCTGTTGTTATTGTCTTCTAGTAACAATGACATTTTTTACTTAATAGTCATAGTCATAGAATCACAATAAAATTAGCCACTGAAGTTTAGATCTACTTCAATACATATTATTTCTACTTTTTGATTTCTGAATAAAATTTTAAGTTTACTAAATTTATTAATGAGAAATACTTGATATGTCTCCAGTTTGTCATCATATCATTATAACCCTTAAATAATGCCTTGAACAAAAAGAATAGATCACACACATATGAAATGGTAATGTACATAATTTTATATGATTAAAACTTTAATCACAGAAGATATTGTAAGTGATAACAGGATAAATCACAACTTTCATAAAAATTTAAATTTCACCAAAAATAAATCATTTCTCTAAGAGTTCATGGGCTCATATTAAATATAAATAAATAAATAAATAAATAAATAAATAAATAAATACCTGTCTCCTCAAGTAGCCTTCACAGAACCTGCCAACACTATGAAGGAGATACAGCAAATGAGTTTAAGTTTAATTTTTCTATATACTGCAAATAAAATATGTATTCTTCTGGTCTTAAGATCATACCACATTCTTATGGTGAGCAACCAACAGCAGTATAAGTGCCCTGTATTGTATTTTGGTTGCCTTCATGGTCTTTCAGATAAATAACGTTTAGGGAACTAAACTTTGTGTGACATTGGGTATTTATTTAACAAACTAGCCCTCTAAAAGCATAATTGTTCATCCATCTGGGATATCTGGTTTTTTTGTTGTTGTTGTTGTTGTTGTTGTTGTTGTTGTTGTTTTGACTCTTTAAAAAAATGTGTATTTTCATTTAGGCTTGATATTACAGGATTTTCACCAGCTGACTGAAACAGAAGCAGATACTCAAAATCAGATATTAGACAGAGGTCAGGGACTCTTAAGAAAGAGCTGAGAAAAGATTGAAGGCCACAAAGGGGATAGGAATCTGACAGAAATCCCAACAGTGTCAACTAACCTGAGCTCCTCTCAGAGAAGAAGGTTAGGGGGGCTTGAGGGAGAGATTCTGTGAGGGGGAAAGAAGGGGCAGTGTTTGAGATGTAAATAAATAAATAAATAAATAAATAAATAAATAAATTTAACTGATTAAATTATTATAGGTTTATTATTATTATTATTATTATTATTATTATTATTATTATTATTATTATTAAAAGAATTTTTCAACTCCCAGATGGCAGGGAAGCAAGAGGCTCCAATTACCCAATGGGGATGACTTAGGCAAAATACACAATAAAGGAGAGATAGAACCTATAGAGACAAACTCCAGTAGATAGGCTCAGCTCCCAGTTGAGGGATGGGCCATCCACTCATCTGAAAAATTTTAACCCAGGAATGTTCCCATCCAAAGGAAAAACAAGGACAAAAAAAAATGGGACAGACACTGAAGGAAAGGCTATCCAGAGACTGCCCCACCTTGGGATCCATCCCATCTGCAGACACCAAACCCAGACACTATTGCTGATGGCAAGAAATGCTTCCTACAGAAGCTAGATATGGTTGTTCCCTGAGAGTTTCTACCAGTACTTGACCAGTACAGCTGCAGATACTCACAGCCAACCATCAGACTGAGCCCAGGGACCCCAATGGAGCTAGGGAAATGACTAAAGGAGCTGAAGTGGCTTGTAACCCCATAGTAAGAACAATATTAACTACCCGACCACCCAGAGCTTCCAGAAACTAAATTAGCAACTGAAGAGTATATATGGAGGGATCTATGCTCCAGATACATTTGTGGAGCTTATATAGATGATGGGCTTATCTGACATCAATGGGAGGGAAAGTTCTTGGTCCTGTGGAGGTTTGATGTTCCAGCATAGGGGGATAATAGAATGGTGAGGCAGGAGTGAGTAAGTGAGTAGAGGAGCACCTCACAGAGGCAACGAGGAGGGGACAGAGGGCAGGATGGGCTGGGGGTTGTGAAGGGGTAACATGGAAGGGGGATATCATTTAAAATATAAACCAATAAAATTATTTTAAAAATGAGTTTTTCATACCTTATCAGTTTAAACTAGCCTATACCAACTCTCTCATTTACCTTCTTCTGGTACCCACAGTTGAACCAGTGTTTCTTGCTCTGGTCTTTCATATCACATGAAAGACATTCATGATTTGTAGGATTAAGTAACTGGTTATGTGAGTAGACAACAGTTTTGCAGACTGAATCAAAGACTTGTTTCATAGGATGAAAATAATGCCTGCTACTGTAAAAGTGGTAAAAGAAATGTCTAAGTATATAAGAGGCCCTAGATGGAATGATTTTTCATGTTATTTTTCTTGCTAGTCATATTGCCAAACTGTCTCCAAGCATTTGTGTTTTATTTGTATATTTCTGGTGCTCTCAACCTTGGTCAGTGAGGCTTCTTAGTGCTTTGACTAATGGATCATTCAGACTTATGATTGTTCAAAGTGCTGAGAATACTTTACTATGATTGGTTAGGCTTAGGTGGGCCAACTATATTAATTCAACCTCAAGCTTTTGGAAATATCATGGAACAGGGTGAAGAAAAAAAAAAAAGAATAAGTCATGGACAAGGAAGTTTGCTGTGAAATGTTCTTTCTGAATGGCACATCACTTTTACACCGATTAAATCTCAACAGATATAGTTTCCTATGTAAAACCTGCACAATATCAATCCAGTTAAAATATCGAGCATTGAGTGGAAAGAGTCCTTCAAGGAGGAACTTTTACCTTTAATAGCTTTGGGGAAAGAAAACCGATTTGTTTTCAGAGGGTTAGGGCCAGGAAATTCTTCCACACCACAGTGAATGACTTCACAGCCATGTACATATGATCAGAGTCAATGACATTCAATGGGTTAATACATTAATAATGATGATGATGACCATAATGGCAATGATTATAGGGCTGATGGTGAAATAAAGTATAAACCTGGATATGAAGTTTGAATGGAGATGTGCTTGAGGGAATCAATGAGTAGGGAAGGGATAGGAGATAAACATCTATGCTTATTTTCACAGAATAAATCAATGTTTATTTTATAATTAAATACAATTAATTTTATAAATAAGCTCTTATTTTACTTATTTTAAGAATAATGGTCATATTATTTTTTTATTCGATATATGTTTTATTTACATTTCAAATGCTTTCCCCTTTCCTGGTTCCCCACTCTCCGAAAGTCACATAAGCCCCCTTCCTTCCCCCTGTTCTCCCACCCCCCCTTCTCAATTCCCTGTTCTGGTTTTGCCTTATACTGCTACACTGAGTCTGTCCAGAACCAGTGGCCACTCCTCCATTCTTCTTGTACCTCATTTGATGTGTGATTTAGGTATTCCAGGTTTGCAGGCTAATATCCACTTACTAGTGAATGAATACCATGATTGATCTTTTGAGACTGGGTTACCTCACTTAGTATGATGTCTCCAGCTCCATCTATTTGCCTAAGAATTTCATGAATTCATTGTTTCTAATGGCTGAATAGTACTTCATTGTGTAGATATACCACATTTTTTGCATCCATTCTTCTTTTGAGGGATACCTGGGTTCTTTCCAGCTTCTGGTTATTATAAATAGGGCTGCTATGAGCATAGTGGAGCATGTATCCTTATTACATGCTGGGGAAACCTTTGGGTATATGCCCAGGAGTGGTATAGCAGGATCTTTCAGAAGTAACATGCCCACTATTCTGAGGAACCGCCAGACTGATTTCCAGAGTGGTTGTACCAATTTGCAACCCCACCAGCAGTGGAGGGGTGTTCCTCTTTCTCCACATCCTTGTCAACACCTGCTGTCTCCTGAGTTTTTAATCTTAGCCATTCTGACTGGTGTAAGGTGAAATCTCAGGGTTGTTTTGAATTGCATTTCCCTGATGACTAATGAAGTTAAGCATTTTTTAAGATGCTTCTCTGCCATCCGAAGTTCTTCAGGTGAGAATTCTTTGTTTAACTCTGTACCCGATTTTTTAATAGGGTTATTTGGTTTTCTGGGGTCTAATTTCTTGAGTTCTTTGTATATATTGGATATTAGGCATCTATCTGATGTAGGGTTGGTGAAGATCTTTTCCCAATTTGTTGGTTGCCAATTTGTCCTTTTGATGGTGTCCTTTGCTTTACAGAAACTTTGTAATTTTATGAGGTCCCATTTGTCAATTCTTGATCTTAGAGCATATGGTATTGGTGTTCTGTTCAGGAACTTTCCCCCTGTACCGATGTCCTCAAGGGTCTTCCCCAGTTTATTTTCTATTAACTTCAGAGTGTCTTCCTTTATGTGGAGGTCCTTGATCCATTTGAAGTTGAGCTTAGTACAAGGAGACGAGAATGGATCAATTCCCATTCTTCTTCATGCTGACCTCCAGTTGAACCAGCACCATTTGTTGAAAAGGCTATCTTTTTTCCATTGGATATTTTCAGCCCCTTTGTTGAGGATCAAGTGGCCATAGGTGTGTGGGTTAATGTCTGGATCATCAATCCTGTTCCATTGATCCACCTGCCTGTCTCTGTACCAATACCATGCAGTTTTTAACACTATTGCTAGGTAGCATTGATTGAGGTCAGGGATACTGATTCCCCCAGAATTTCTGTTGTTGAGACAATAGTTTTATCTATCCTGGGTTTTTCGTTCCAGATGAATTTGAGAATTGCTCTTTATAACTCTATGAAGAACTGAATTGGGATTTTGATGGGCATTGTGTTGAATTTGTATATTGCTTTTGGGAAAATGGCCATTTTAACTATATTAATCCTGCTGATCTATGACTATGGGAGGTTTTTCCATTTTTTGAGGTCTTCTTCCATTTCCTTCTTCAGAGTCTTGAAGTTCTTGTCATACAGATCTTTCACATGTTTGGTAAGAGTCACCCCAAGGTACTTTATACAGTTTGTGGCTATTGTGAAGGGTGTCATTTCCCTAATTTCTTTCTTAGCCTGCTTATTCTTTGAGTATATGAAGGCTACTGATTTGCTTGAGTTGATTTTATAACCAGCCACTTTGCTGAAGTTGTTTATCAGCTGTAGGAGTTCTCTAATGGAGTTTTTTGGGTCACTTAGGTAGACTATCATATCATCTGCCAATAATGATAGTTTGACTTCTTCCTTTCCAATTTGTATCCCTTTGACCTCCTTATGTTGTCTAATTGCCCAAGCTAGTACCCCAAGTACAATGTTGAAAAGATAAGGAGAAAGGGGGCAGCCCTGTCTAGTCCCTGATTTTAGTGGGATTGCTTCAAGTTTCTCTCCATTTAGTTTGATGCTGGCTACCGGTTTGCTGTATATTGCTTTTACTATGTTTAGGTATGGGCCTTGAATTCCTGTTCTTTCCAAGACTTTAAGCATGAAAAGATGCTGGATTTTGTCAAATGCTTTTTCAGCATCCAATGAAATGACCATGTGTTTTTTTTTTTCTTTGAGTTTCTTTATGTAGTGGATTGCATTGATGGATTTCCATATATTGAACCAACCCTGCATGCCTGGAATAAAGCCTACTTGATCATGGTGGATGATTGTTTTGATGTGTTCTTGGATTCCATTGGCAAGAATTTTATTGAGTATTTTTGCGTCAATGTTCATAAGGGAAATTGTTCTGAAGTTCTCTTTCTTTGTTGGATCTTTGTATGGTTTTGGTATCAGCATAATTGTGGCTTCATAGAAGGAATTGGGTAGTGTTCCTTCGGTTTATATTTTGTGGAACAGTTTGAAGAGTATTGGTGTTAGGTTTTCTTTGAAGGTCTGATAGAATTTTGCACTGAAGCCATCTGGTCCTGTGCTTTTTTTGGTTGGAAGGCTTTCTGTGACCCCTTTTATTTCTTTTGGGGTTATGGGACTGTTTAGATGATCTATTTGGTCCTGATTTATTTTTGGTATTTGGTATCTGTCTAGGAAATTGTCCATTTCCTCCAGGTTCTCCAGCTGTGTTGAGTATAGGCTTTCGTAGTAAAATCTGATGATTTTCTGAATTTCCCCAGTTTCTGTTGTTATATCCCCCCTTTCATTTCTAATTTTGTTAATTTGGATACTTTCTCCCCGCCCTTTGGTCAGTCTGTCTAAGAGTTTATTTATCTTGTTGATTTTCTCAAAAAAACAGCTCCTGGATTCATTGATTCTTTGTATGGTTCTCTTTGTTTCCACTTGACTGATTTCAGCCCTGAGTTTGATGATTTCCTGTCTTCTACTCCTCCTGGGTAAATTGGCTTCTTTTTGTTCCAGGACTTTCAGGTGTGTTGTTAAGCTGCTAGTGTATGCACTCTCCATTTTCTTTCTGGAGGCACTCAGGGCTATGAGGTTTCCTCTTAGCACTGCTTTCATTGTGTTCCGAAGATTTATATATGTTGTGCCTTCATTTTCATTAAATTCTGAAAAGTCTCTGATTTCTTTCTTGATTTCTTCTTTGGCCAAGGTGTCATTGAGTAGAGTATTGTTCAGCCTCCATGTGTATGTGGGCTTTCTGTTGTTTTTGTTGCCATTGAAGACCATTCTTACTCCATAGTGATCCAATAGGAGGCATGGTATCAGTTTGATCTTTTTATATTTGATGAGGTCTGTCTTGTGACCAATTATATGGTCTATTTTGGAGAAGGTACCATGAGGTGCTGAGAAAAAGGTATATTCTTTTGTTTTAGGGTGAAATGTTCTATAAATCTCAGTCAAATCCAATTGGTCCAAAGCTACAATTAGTTTTATTGTGTCCCTATTTAGTTTCTGTTTTCCTGATTGGTCCATTGAGGAGAGTGGAGTGTTGAAGTCACCCACAGTTATTGTGTTAGGTTCAATGTGTGCTTTGAGCTTTAGTAAAGTTTCTTTTATGAATGAGGGTGCCCTTGCATTTGGTGCATAGATGTTCAGAATTGAAAGTTCTTCTTGGTGGATTTTTCCTTTGACCAGTAAGTAGTGTCCTTCTGTATCTCTTTTGATGACTTTAGGTTGAAAGTCAATTTTATCTGATATTAGAATGGCTACTCCTTCTCGTTTCCTGAGACCATTGGCTTGTAAAATTGTCTTCCAGCCTTTTACTCTAAGGGAGTTTTTGTCTTTGATGGTGAGGTGTGTTTGCTGTATGCAGCAAAGTGTAGGGTCCTATTTCCTTATCCAGACTTTTAGTCTATGTCTTTTTATTGGGGAGTTGAGACCATTGACATTAAGAGATATTAAGGAATAGTGAATTTTACTTCCTGTCATTTTCGATGTTATTTTTATATTTGAGTGGTTATCTTCTTTTGGGTTTGATGAAAGAAGGTAACTATCTTGCTTTTTCCAGGTTGTCGTTTCCCTCCTTGTATTGGACTTTTCCTCCTATTATTCTTTGTAGAGCTAGGTTTGTAGAAAGATATTGTATAAATTTAGTTTTGTCATGCAATAGCTTGGTTTCTCCATCTATTGTGATTGAGAGTTTTGCTGGATATAGTAGTCTTGGCTGACATTTGTGTTCTCTTAGAGTCTACATGAGATCTTCCCAGGATCTTCTAGCTTTTATGGTCTCTGGTGAAAATCTGGTGTGATTCTGATAGGTCTTCCTTTATATGTTACTTGGCCTTTTTCTCTTGTTGCCTTTAATAATCTTTCTTTGTTTAGTACATTTGGGGTTTTGATTATTATGTGACAGGAGGTATTTCTGCTCAGGTCCAGTCTGTTTGCAGTTCTTTAGGCTTCTTGTATATTCATGGGCATCTTGCTCTTTAAGTTGGGCAAGTTTTCTTCCATAATTTTGTTTAAGATATTTGCTGGCCCTTTCAGCTGTAAATCTTCACTATCATCTATACCTGTAATCATTAGGTTTGGTCTTCTCATTGTGTCCTGGATTTCCTGGTTATTCTAGGATATAAGCTTTTTACATTTTGCATTTTCTTTGACTGTTGAGTCAATGGTTTCTATGGTATCTTCGGCATCTGAGATTCTTTCTTCCATCTCTTGTATTCTGTTGCTCATGTTTGCATCTATGGCCCCTGATTTCTTCTCAAGGTTTTCTATCTCCAAAGTTGTCTCCCTTTGTGATTTCTTAGTTGTTTCTATTTCTGATTTTAGATCCTGGGTGGTTTTGCTTAGCTCCTTCACTGGCTTGTTTGTGTGTTTTCCTGTAATCCTTTAAGAGATTTTTGGGTTTCCTCTTTCATGACTTCTGCTGTTTGACTCACTTTCTCCTGCATTTCTTTAAGGGTTTTTTTTTTTTTTTTTTTTTTTTTTTTGTGCGTGTGTTTCTTCTTTATTGGTTTCTATCTCTTGAGCCTTATTCTCCTGAATTTCTTTAAGTGATTTTTGTGTTCCCATTATATGGGTTTCTAGCTTATTCATGTTCCCCTGTATTTCTTTAAGAGATTCATTTATGTCCTTTTTGTGTTCTTATAGCAGCATCATGAACAGTGCTTTTAAATCCAAATCTTGTTTTTCTCATGTGTTTGTAAAAAGGACTTGCTGATGTTGGGGATTTTGGTTCAGATGCTCCCATATTTCCTAGTTTTCTGTTAGTAGTGTTCCTGCATTTGCCCTTTGCCATTTTGTTATTTCTGACATTAGTTGGTCTTGTCTCTTGCTGGTGTTTGTGCCTCCTGTGAGGCTGAAGGGCTATTTCTGCAACACTAGTTGGCTGAGTTTTCCCTGTTAGAGATTGCTGATGTACTGTCCTCCTCTTGGGTGCCCTTGGAGCCCTAGTGTGCCTTGCCCCAGGTTGTCTGTGTGAACCAGGCAGTGCCTGTTTGCTCCTTCAGTGAGTGCTGATGGTCTCTGCTGCGGGACCTTTTCTGAGTGCTGGTCATTCTGCTGGGCAGCCAATATCCCAACTGGGTTGGTGCGCACAAGGCTAGCCTAACTGCTGAGGCCCTGAGTCTAGGCAAAAGCCTGGCAGACTAAGGCCGGAGCAAAGTTCCCCTCTGGCTATGACTGTTAATTGGTTCTTTCAGGTGGCCAGGATGGTGGAGTGTGCGCATGCTCCCTGAAAGTACTGGGAGAGTCTTCTGGCTAACAACCTCCTGGCTGGATTGGCACACAGATGGCCCACTGAGGAGCCCAGGGCTTGGGGTCAGTCCATGGCCTGTCCGTCTTAGCCCCCCCACTGTGTTAGCCTCAGGCTATGACTTTTAGCTGACTTTGCCCGCTAGAACTCTCTGGCGTCCCATAGTCAAAATGGCAGGGCTGGGCAAACAATCTCCTGGCCAGGGTTGCACACCGATTCCGCCCCCCCCCCCCCCACACACACACAACAGCCCTGGGCCTGGATGTAGGCCACCTCCGTAGGGTTTAGACCCCCATGATGTTGTCCTTGGGTTATATTTGTGTACCTCAGTCTGTCTTATTTCTCTGGTGCCCGAGATCCAAGATGGCGGAGAGACTCTCATAACTGACTGGTGGGAGGCAGAGTTCTGATGTAGCTTCTATGGGGTGAAATGAGCTGTAAATCTGCCTCTGCTTGCAGCCTGATTGGCCAGCTAAGGTCAGTGGTAGTGGGTGCAAGGCCTGCCTGGCCATGTCACCTTGGTTCCACTGCTGATAGCCCTTCTGCTGGACCAGCTGCTGCTGCTGCTGCCGCCACAGCCGCTGCTGCCCAGTCATATTATTTTTAAACACATTTTTATATCCCCTATATTATTATTTGATTAAAAATCTTGCATTTTTATATGCTAAAAGTAACATATCAGTTAGTTTTTTAACTCTTTAATATTAAATGTACAAGAATACTAAAAAAAATTTAGAAGCATGAGTAGTAGTATAGTTCAAATGGTAGAATGTTCCCCTAGCATAAACAAAAGCAAAAGCTTTAGGAACAATTCCAAGAACCACATAAAAGTAGAGTGTGGTGATGCAAACCTGTATTCCCAACAAGCTAGTAGAGTTGGGAAGATCAAAAGTTCAGTGATGAACCTTGGAAACATGACTTAGTAATTAATATGACTTGCTGCTCCTGCACAGGACTGAAGTTCATTTCCTAGTACCTATGTTGGTAGTTCACAATTCCCTGTAATTGTACCATTATGGGATTTGACACACACTTCTGGATTATGCATACACTCAAATTCATATCTTCATAGACTCAAAGATACATAAAATAAATCTTTAAACGTATTTAAAGTCTAGTGATGTTAGCCGGATATATAGGCATAGTATTAAAATGAATACTGCTAATTCACCATTATCTCCTTAGATTAATGCACTTCTAATTCTTCACTGACGAAGCTTACATTTATAGTAGCTGGTGGATCATTAACACGGAGACCCACAACTAGTGAAGGCACAGAAAATAAGAGATTATGAAATGTCTAGCCTAAGATGGGATATCTATATAATACCCTTCCTCCCAAGATTCAGAAATCATTCTTTAAGAGTGAGAAAAGAAGCCAGAGGCAGTGGAGACACAAGGAAATATCATTTTCTGGACACAATGTGACATGCATGAATTCATATTTGTTGTAACAATGTGTACAAGACTTGTGCAAGCTAAAGTCACATGGAATCCTATCATTGATCCAGGGTGATTGTAGAGTTCCACCCATCTCTGAGGAACTGTTGGCAATAGACAACTGCTGGAAAATTGAGCTTTCTTTGAGTGCTGCTACTGATAAATTTATCATCTTCCAGTGTAAGACCACATATCTAAGAGTATTTGAGCAACATAAATTGAACTATTAAAAGTTCAAAAGGGAAATGACAGGAAGTTAGAGGGGAAGGAAGGTAGATATGGAATGACTGGGAGAAGAAGATAAATATGACAAAACATACTGTGTGGCATTCTCAAAGAATTAAGAGAAATTTAAAATAATTAAAGACATTTGAAGACAGCCTTGATTATTTGAGAACTTCTGAAATGTGTTTTTAATAAACTCTTAGAAAAATATTTATTACCAAAATTTATACCTTAAATTTCAAAAAATTGCTATAGTTATCATTGTTAGAATTCTGTCTAAACTCCACCCCACAATTACCTGGCAATAGCCACGTTTGCCCCTCCCCACAGTTGCCTGGCAACAGCCAGGAAGGTGTGGTCTATAAAAGAGTGTGTAGGGGAGGGGCCCTCTTCTCTCTCTTACCTCTTGGCACTCTTACCTCTTAGTCCTCTTACCCCTCTTGGGTCATCCTCCCCTCTCCCCTCTCTCTGTGTTGTCATGACCTGCCTCTACTTCTCTACTCTCTCTTTACTCTCTCTGCCTTTCTCTGCCTCAACTACCCCATTAAATCCCATCCTCTGTCCTGAATAAACTCTATTCTAGACCATGTCTGTGTGTGTCTGGTCCCTCGGTGGAAGGGATGCCTATTGGGGCACCCCCTCCCCCCACACTGTCCTATACCATATTCTCTAAACCTCTTTCTCTTTTTATAATCACAATACTCATTTTTTACTATGAATCCTTTTTTTCTGAGTTTGTCAATAAACTACTACACTGTGTGAATTTTACACTATTTGGAGATTTTTAATCATACAGTCTATTTAAATTTTTATTTGTTATTGTAGTTCATGTTCATAGCTTAAAAATAAAAAAGACAATACAGAAAACTACTAGAAAATAAGTTCATAAAAAGATAACTGATTTAGAAAAGTTGTTATTTTTATTCTTTTAACAATTGTCTTATAAGAATGTATTTGTATATGTGACTTACAGTCTTGTGTCAATGACTACATTCTGCTTTAGAGAACCATGTTTGCTTTCCCCACAAATCTCCTCATCCCAGGTCCAAGAGTGGATTAAAGTGTTTGAGTAGTGCATTTCTCCTGATAGAACTTGTTCCTAGAGACACAAGTAACACTTTAATTCAGCAAGATAATAATAAAACACCTCACTCCGGTGACGCTTACCTTACTTTAAATTCTTATTTATGTATATAATTTCAAACATTTAAAAACATTTTACTTTGCTTGTTTTTTGTTATCAGCTTAATAGCCAAAAGATTCCTGCTAGTGACCTTATATAATTTATACATTTAAAAATGGATTTTTCCTCTTTGGTAGAATAGGTCTTAGATTATATCACCTTAATAACCATTGATGAGAGTGGGCCCACATATATATAATTGTTGAAGGAATTAATGGTATTTATGAAGAAATTCAAGCAGATGAAAAGCCTATTTTCAAGGAGCAGATTGGTACTTGCCTAGAAAAATAGTTCCAGAACTCAGTAGTCATGTTTTTGTCATTAAATGTGTACACCTTAGTTATAATTTTTAAAAGAGATAGTTCTTATAGATGTTGCTGAATTGTAGCATTTTAGTTTTTTACCAATTTAAATTATCTCAAAATTCTGGATTTTAATGTATCAGACTCTGCAGTTGTGTAACATTATCTGTGCTGTAGGAATTTTTCTACCTCCTTTATGTTTTTATCATAGTGCTGTATTCTTATATAATCTTCTTAGTAAATGTTAGAATTTTTATTTATTTTTTGTCATTTATTAATTAATTTATTTATTTTCTCACTCATTCACTCACTCACTCACTCATTTCCTTATTTACTAACACTCCAGATTTTATTTTCACCCCCACCCACCCACCCACCCACCCACTCAGACCTCTAAACTCCCTCAGGCTTCCAGTCTCTTGAAGGTTAGGTGCTTCTTTTCTGACTGAGTTCAGTTCTCTGCTATATATGTCTTGGGAGCCTCATATCAGCTGGTGTATGCTGCCTGGTTGGTGGTCCACTGTTTGAGAGATCTTTGGTTCCAGGGTAATTGAGACTGCCAGTCCTCCTACAGAGTCACCGTCCTCCTCCAGAGTCACCGTCCTCCTCAGCTTCTTCCAGTCTTTCCCTAATTCAGTCACAGGGGACAGCAGCTTCTGTCCATTGGTTGAGTGCGTTCAATGAGCATTCTTAGAGTCATGAAGTGTTGCAGAACTTTTTTGGCTACAAGATGGATTATTTTACATCTTAATATGCTCAGTAAAATACATATTAAGAAACTTAGTCCCTGCCACTAGGAAGGAGAGTTTCAGAAATATAGTAAATTGCCAAGTGAGATTTTCAGTTTCTGTACTTACAGGGTGTTCCACAAATTTCCCAGGAGACATTTCTTGCCTTTGTCTATAAAATTTCGTTTTACAGATATCACTGGGCCACTGTGGCACTTAACTACAAAGAAAACCATAAGCAAAGTTAACAGACAGCCTAAAGAACAAAAGAAAACATTTTCCAATCTATACCTTATGCAAGGGTTAATATCTAAAATATAAAATAATTTAAAAAAGACACATATGAATGCAAGCAAATCTTTTCATCAATAAATAAAATGAAATAATTGATAATTCACTAAAGAAGAAATAAAAAGAGGCAAGAAATACATGAAAAATTGGCAACATGTTCAGCAATAGGAAAATACAGTTTAAATTTGCTTTGTGACTTTGCTTTCACCTTAATAGGAATCGATAGCAAGACACAAAGGAGTTGTTAAAAATGTGTGAGTGAAAAAATCTCTTTCTGATATAGACAGCAATGTGGAATTTTCTCAAATGATCTAAAGATATAATTCCCCAAACAACATAGCTAAAAAGATTTCTCGTTGTTACTCCATGGTTTAAAAGCTTCCTTGAAATTTTTATTTAAAATCTGTTTCTGGCTCAAACATAAAACCAAGAAACACAACCAGCTTAAATTCCTATCAACAGTTGCATATGCAAACATATATGTATATTTATATAAATATTTTGTGCAGAGTGCAATTTATTCACTGATAAAAAAATAAAATCATGTCATTTACAAAAAAATGTATGTTTCAGTAAATTGCTATGTGAAACAAATTAAGTAAGATTCCAAAAACAAAACCAACTTTTCTCTAAATATATTCCATTTACTGCCATATTTTCATAGATCAGATAAAAAAGATGTGCAGGCCAAATTTTTCATGTCTCAAGTGTTATTTCTGAAATTTAAGGCTATTTTTTCATAAGTATACTAACATATATATTCAAGGTTCAGAATAATTTTATAGAAATTATTTACTTTCTAAGCAATGCTTACATCATTTTAGCATTTTTCTTCTTTGATGCAAATGTAATTTTAATGAAAAATAATATGCGCAAACAACATATAATGACACACTGATTTTATAATAAAAATTAAAGTTTTATAACTAATTGTAATTATATGAATTAGCTAATGAATATATTTTAATAAGTAATCCAAGGGAAAGAAAATTATGATAATTTAGATGATATCTTCTCATTAGCAATGTATTTGATTCACAAAAAGAAGTCCATAATTAAAAAACAGCTAGAAAGACTAGATATATAGTGAAGGACATTTCTACTTTTAGTAACTTTTGTCCCTGCTTTAAATTGATCTTTTGTTTGCTGGGCTAATCCCCAAGCAGGGGGCATGTCCTCTCCAATTGCACAACTCTCTTACATAAGTGGCCTTGCTCTCACTTAAAGTGAGTAATTACTTTTGCTTGTTGTTAGGACAAAACACAAAACATGAAAAATAAGACAGGGTAGGGAGAATATGAGAGAGAGAGAGAGAGAGAGAGAGAGAGAGAGAGAGAGAGAGAGAGAGAGAGAGAGAGAGAGAGAGAGAGAAAGTTGGAACATTCTACTTGTTTAGCTGTTTCCATTTTAACCTCAGACTGAGAAAGGACTTTATAATGCCCTTATGGTATTTGGAACAAAAGGCTCAGTGTTCATGATTCTACTTGGAGAACCCAAAATAGCACTGAGTAATCGCTGACATACTGACACTGACGTGTTGTGCTACTAAAAGGCCGGCATCCTTAAACCAGAGCACAGTAATCCATGAAGAGTCTGCTGAGAAGCCTGTAAAGCAAATCAGTTCTTTCCTTCTGTTCTCACATAACTGCTAAAAAGCTGCAGTTTCAGTTTCTGGAGTCCTAGGATTTAAACCTGACAAGGTAAGACTGTGAGGATCCTGGGTACATTGAAATGTATAAATCATCTGAATTTACCAAGTAGTGAACAAGTAGTTGGAAAAACTTGACTAATTGGTATTTTATAAAAAAAAAAAAAAGAAATCTAGAAAGAATTCAAGTCAGTACAAGTTTTGTATGTTTCCTAAAATAATTATACATGAAAAAGTCTATTTTCCTTACACAAATTGATAAAAATTTGTTCAAATATTAGATTATCAATGTATATTTCTTCAACAATGGGTAAGACTAGATTATATTTTAAATTATCTTGAATTTACTTTGTAGCATTATGAACTTTGGATAATCAATTTGTATTCCTTCAAATTATGAGAAATGTATTTCTTTATAAAATAATTGTGAATTATAACAATTTATTTCTTGATAGATTATTTTCAGAATGGAAACTTCTCACATATTAATATCATTGCATTGTAAAGGTAACAATTATTAAAGTCAGATTAATTTTTTCTACTTTTCATAATTTATGACTATTAAAACTTTCTATTTTATTTAAAATTATTGTCAAAAATTAAAATACTAAATAAATAATATTAGGTTTCTAATACAGATAAATATGAAGTAGGGCAAGTAGATACATATTTGCCTGGTTATATGTGCATAGACATTTATATATGAAATTACATATTAGAAAAATGATAATCTACACAAGAAAATGTTCAAAATCAAAATTTAGAAAATATGAAACTTAAGAGACAAATATAATTCATCAACTTCAATTTTGATTTGCTTATCAATTTTAATAAAACCCTAAGTTAGTTGCGAAAAGGATTTATAAAACTCAGGCTATCAAACACAAATTCAATATTTGCCAGCAAAATAAGTTTTCTAAAGTTTCATTCTTGAAATAAAAAATTGTTACATTCTGAGTATTTTTTAGCCCATTTTGAGTGAGTTTGATCATCTGAAAAGTGCAGGCAGAGGATTGCAACATTACTTACAGATATTCAACTGATTTTAGCTACATGTGTTGATAATGTTCATTTTTCATCATTAAATAGAATTGCAGACTGTATAAATCGAGTTTTCACATATGCATGGGCATTTTTTCACATGATTAGCAGTGCTTGAGTCTATGTTTTGCTGTTATGTAAAGTGCATTGCCATCAAAATTACTGTAACTTCCAGCTCATGTTGATGTCAAAAACTATATATTTTACTTTATGATTTTCTAACAACTATTTTTATTTTTTTTTATTCTCATTGTTTTAGAGGAAAAAGACATCTCACAAATACTAAGGTTTCAAATTAAAAAATAGTGAAAAAAAAGATGTTTTCTACATGTAATTTTATGTATTAGTTTTATAAAGGATTTACTCCTAAGATAAAACTAATTATTGTACCTTTTACAATGTATGTAGACTCTAGATGAACCCATATGATTAATATAATTTATATTAATATAGTTTACATAATTTACATTGTAAATACATTAGTGTAGGTATAAAATTCCTAATTCTAATATTCATATTATAAACAAGAGTATTGTGTTTTTACTGGAAATATTGACTTTTATAACATAAACATTTATTATTATTTAATTTAATATTCAAAAGATATTTTTAAACAAAACAATGATTGTAAATTACACATATCGGATAATTTTTAAAACTAGTAATCATTATATGCAATTGAAAATTAACAATATTACCTGTTATTTAAATGTATTTACCTCTTTTCAAGATACTCTACCTTCTTAATAAAGTGCATCTTATAGTGTATAAGATGCATTTATATTTATTATATTTTATTGCTTCATATTTTGGTAAGATTTGCTCCTTATTTCTGCCCTATACTATTCTCATTTTACACACACAAACACACACACACACACACACACACACATACACACAGACACATGCACATGCACACGCTCACGCACACTTCCTCCTATAACTATTATTTTTCCAATTTATTCAAATTGTTTTCTATTAATTATTTTATCTTTTTACACTCCGGATTTTATTGCCCCTCCACCACCTCCAAGCCCCCTCCCCCAGTCTAACCTCTGCCTAGTATGCATCCCATATCTCCTCCTCACCCCCTGATTCCATGTGGATTTCTTCAACCCCACCTGACCTCTAATTGCCCTGGGGCCTCCAGTCTCTTGAGGGTTATGTATATCACCTGAATGAACACGGACCCAGCAATCCTCTGCTCTGTGTGTGGACGGGGCTTCATATCAGCACCAGTTGTATGCTGCCTGTTTGGTTGTCCAGTGTCTGAGAGATATTGGGGGTTCAGATTACTTGAGACTGCAGATCCTCCAACAGGATGGTCCTCCCCCTTAGCTTCTTTCATCATTTCCCTAATTCAACATCAGGGTTCAGCTGCTTTTGTTCACCGGTTGGGTGCAAATATTTACATCTGACTCTTTCAGCTGCTTGTTGGGTCTTCTGGAGGGCATGCATGCTAGGTCTCTTTTGGTGAGCACTCAATAGCCTCAGTAATAATGTTAGGCCTTGGGACCTCCGCTTGAGCTGCATATCACTTTGGACCTGTCACTGGAACTTCTTTTCCTCAGCCTCCTCTCCATTTCCATTCCTGTAATTCTTTTAAACAAGAAAAATTATGGCTCAGAATTGTGGATGGCCCCCTCCCTCATTTGATGCTCTGTCTTCCTGCTGGAGGTGGTCTCTATAAGTTCCCACTCCCTACTTTCAGGCATTCCATCTAAGGTCCCTCCCTTTGAGTCCTGAGTTCCAGGTCTCTGATGCATTTTGGAGGGTCTCCACAACCTCCTACCTCCCAAGGTTACCTGTTTCCATTCTTTCTGTTGGTCTTCAGGGCTTCAGTCCTTTTCCCTCATCCAATGCCAGATCAGTTCCCCTCTCCCCCCTACTCCCCACCATTCCCCTGTCCATTTTCCTTCATGGGACCGTCCCATGTCCCCACTTCTGATTGCTTTCTTCTCCCTCCCAAGTGGTACTGAGGCATCCTTATCTGTGGATTTGAGCTTGTTGACCTTTTTGAATTCTATGAACTGTATCTTGGGTATTCTGTAATTTTTTGGGCTAATATCCAGCTATTACTGAGTATATAATATATATGTCATTTTGGCTCTGAGTTACCTCACTCAGGATCATATTTTCTAGTTCCATCCACTTGCTTGCAAAACTCAGGATGTCCTTGTTCTTAGTAGCTGAGTAGTATTCCATTGTATAAATGAACCACATTTTCTGTATCCATTATTCTGTCATGGGACATCTGGGTTGTTTCTAGTTTCTGGCTCTCATAAGTAAGGCTGATATGAAAATAGTGGAACACATGCCCCTGTGGCATGGTGGGTCATCTTTGTGTATATTCCCAGGAGTGGTATTGCTGGGTCTTTAGGTAGAACTATTTCCAATTTACTGAGGAACCTCCAGATTGATTTCTAGAGTGGCCTTACAGGTTTGCAACCCCACTAATGGAGAAGTGATGCTCTTCCTACAGATCCTCTCAAACAAAACCTGAGATTTGGATCTTAGCCATTCTGATTAGTGTAATGTGGAATCCCAGGGTTGTTTTGATTTACATTTCTCTGATCAGTAAGGTCTTTGTAAATTTCTTTAGGTGGTTCTCAGCCATTTAAGATTCTTCAGTTGTGAAATCTCGGTTTAGTTCTGCACCCCATTTTTTGATTGGGTTGTTTGGGTTTTTGGTGATTAGCTTCTTGAGTTCTTTATGTATTTCAGATATTAGCCCTCTATCAGATGTGTCATTAGTGAAGATTTTTTCCAATTTGTAGGTTGCAATTAAAGCACAGATCAAGGAGGAATGCAATTTACATTATGAGTGAATCCTGTGCTTTTACAATAGAATATATTAAATTCATGCCTTAACATTACAAAGGTACTTTGTTCTATGAAGTAATTAAAAATTTTATTTCTGAGGAAATGACCAAACTATACATGAGTAACAGGAATCTAAATGTGCCAGTTTTTCTATCTTTGTCATATTACATCAAACATTCATAACAATATTTTATCATGTATTTTAATATCAAAATATTTAGTTAAGAGACTATGACCTGACTGGTATGAGATAGAATCTCAGTGTAATTTTGATTTGCATTTAGCTGTTAACTAAAGATGCTGAACATTTCTTTAGGTGCTTTAGAGCCATTTGAGCTTCCTCAGTTAAGAATTCCCTGTTTACCTCTGTACCCCACTTTTTGGTTTTTGACTCTCTGGAGACTGGCTTCTCGAGTTCTTTGTATACATTGGATATTAGCCCTCAATTGGATGCAGAATTTTAAAAATCTTTTCCCAATTTGTCGTTTGCTGTTTGTCTCATTGACTGTGTCCTTTGCCTTACAGAAGCTTTGCAGTTTTATGAAGTCCCATTTGTTGATTCTTGTCCTTAGAGCATAAGCCATTGGTATTCTGTTCAGGAACTTTTCTCCTGTGCCCATGTGTTCAATTTCCCCACTTTCTCCTCTATAAGCTTCAGTGTGTCTGTTTTTTCGTGTAGGTTCTTGATCCACTTGGACTTGAGCCTTGTCCAAGGAGATAAGAATGGGTCATTTGCATTTTCTGCATGCAGACCTCCAGTTGATGCCAGAACCATTTGTTAAAAATACTGTCTTTTTTTCCACTGGCTGTTTTTAGCTCCTTTGTCAAATATCAAGTGACCTTATGTTGTGGGAAAAAAGGAAACAAGGGTGCAGCAACAGGTCCCACCTATGAGAGGACTTTTGCAGGCAGAGCCCACAAAGGGGGATAGAGAAGTGCTGGCAGGACTGAGAAAGGGAGCAAAATACTCACAGGAACAATAAAGGAGGCAAAGTATGGAGCAGAGACTGAAGTAAAGGCCACCCAGAGACTGCCCTACCTGGGGATTCATCCTATAAACAGTCACCAAATCTCTGACACGATTATGGACAATAAGAAGTGCATACCAAAAGGAGCATGCCATGGTTGTCTCTGGAGGGGCCCTAAAAGAGCCTTACACATACAGAGGCAGATGCTAGCAGCAATGCATTGGTCTGGGGTGGGTTCCCCAAAGGAGGAGTTGGAGGGTGATCTGGAGGAGCTGAAGGGGTTTAAAGCCCCATGGGAAGAACAATGTTGTCTGCTAACCAGATGCCCCAGGACTCCCAGGGACTAAACTATCAATCAAGGGTCCACATGGTTCCAGCCAAAAATGTGGCAGAGGAATGCCTTGTCGGGCATCAGTGGGAGGAGTGGTCCTTGGTCATGTGAAAGCTCAATAGATGCTGCAACAAAGGGAAATCTGGGTGGGGGGAGGTGGGAGTAGGTTGGGTGGAGATGCTTAGACTTGGAGGCAGGGGGTTGGAGGAGGGGTTGGGGGTTTTCAGGGACGGGGGAAACCAGGAAAGGTTTTACCATTTGAAATTTAAATGAAGATTATATTCAATAAAAAGAGAGAGAGAGACTATGGCCTTTCATAAAATGATAATACTATTAAAGTAGACAGACAACTATGGAAAGTAACTTAATCATTAAAATATTACTAGGGAAAGAATAAAGCCATCATTGTGGAAATTCTGACGGATGCTTGTGGGTCACTAAGTAAATATACCTTGACACTACTTGGACTATAGCTCTTGAGCTGGTAAAATGAAATACCTCACTTTTGCAGTGTTTGTTCAAAGAAGAGCAGGCTCAGTATCATTTCAGCTGCATATAAATGCATCTTTTTTAAATAACGTTCCCTGTGGAACATGTTAGATGTGAGCATATGTTTACATATACTCCCACTCTATAAAACGAGGGCTTATAGATTGCCAATGATAGGAACATTTCATGTTTAAACCTAATAGTAAATAATTACTCATAGATATGAGAACATTGTCCTAAATACTTGTCTACAGAAAGATTATTTTGAGTTGAATTCATAAAAGTTAATAATTTCACTTTTGTAGTATCATTATTAAAATACCATTTCATAGAAAATATAATTTGTTACTTATAAATTTTGTCTAAATTATATTTAACACATATAAACAAATGTCATTATTAATAAGCATGTGTGTGTGCCTGTATATGTGTTTATGTATTTTTTTTCAAGTTACAATCTAAAACAACTTACATTTAACATATAAGTGTAAGGTTTGTGAGATGTCCTGGCATTGATATCAGTGTATTCTACTTGGAAAAATGGTCCATATTATTGTTACATTCTTCATGTATGCTAATAATAGACTATTATAATATATCAGTTTGTCTAATCACACACTTATTCTTCTGCATCTATATCTTATTTCCATATTTGACTAATTCTGCAATTATTCCTATGTATTCTTTTCTTTCTCTGAATTTTACATATGAGAGAAAAACATGTGATAATTGTCTTTCTGCCAATGGTTTATTTCATGTAATATCAAAACCTCCATTTTCTCCTCCTTTCTTGAAAATGATTGTTGTATTGAATCTTTTTTTGTTTATTTGCTTTGTTTTGTTTTGTTTTGTTTTTTTGAGATAGGGTTTCTCTGTGTAGCCCTGGTTGTCCTGGAACTCACTCTATAGACCAGGCTGGCCTAGAATGCAGAAATGCGCCTGCCTCTGCCTCCCAAGTGCTGGGATTAAAGGCATGTACCACCAGAGCCGGTGTGTTGAATTTTTTTTTACATATCACCTTGTCTTTGTTAATTCACTTAGCAATAGGTATCTAGCCTGGCTATATATCTTGTCCTTTGGGTATACCAATAAAGAGACAGCTAGATCATATAATTGTTCTAATCTTTACTTTTTTTTTTAAAGAACAGCCACATGATTTTTACAACAATTGGACTAAATTTCTCTTACTCCAGAAACATATGCATATCCCCTATTCAAAACACTATCTTTATCATTATTTTTGATAAAACATTGATGAAATGAAATTCATTGAAGATTTTACTTACATTTACTCAATGTCTAAGAGTATTGCACATTTTTTAACTTTCAGCTGCTTACTGATTATTTGTATTTCTATGCTCAAGAAGTGTTTAATTTGTTAATTTGTTATCATATTAACCTTATCATTCCATCTTTGGTTTATACATATTCTATTTATGAGTTACTTTTCAGATTGACATCTGGAAACATATTCTGTGATTATAAGGGCTGGCATTTTACTATCTTGTTTGTAGCACAGAAGCTTTGTGACTATATGGTTTCAGTTGTTAGCATTTATTGTTTCTTCCTCAGCTATACAAATCTAGTAAAGAGTCTTTGAGAGTGTCTATTATCTTTAACTGTTTCCATTATTTTGATGAGAAATTTTAAACTGTCAGATTTTACATGAACAGTGATGTAACATGTTTGTTTTTGTAAAGGTGTCTATTTCCACTAACAACATATATTCTACAGATTTTTAAGGACATTATGCCAAATATAGCTGCCTTTTATAATAATTTATATATTTATCTCATTTTCAAGGGCATTGGAAAGAAGTCAAGCTCATTTCTGGGTTTACTGCTTCCTTGGCCTATATGCCATTTGCTCTCTTTTCTTGATATTATCTCCATATCACAGTAATGTTGCTGTTGCGTGTAATTTTAAAAAGCATGCTACGACCTAACATGCTACCACATTTCTCAGAGCAAGGCATGCACTCCGCCCGCTCCAGGTTTAGCTCCACCGGCCTCACTTTCAATTTACCTATTTTTTCCTGCTAGCTTTGCCAAGGTACCATCAACTGTGCTGTCTGCTCTTTTTCTCCTGTCTACCTTAGGTCTGTAGAAGAAAAGCTCTAGACAGCTTTATTAATTTAAAACTTGCCAGAAGACACAAATGCTATGCAAAGAGCCTTCTGCCCTAACTTTACCAGTGAGCCTATTTCAGTCATCCACTGATGGCAAAGACCATCAGTTCTGGTGGCCACAAGACCTAAGGACACAGCTGTGCATCTTGTTCAAAAGCCTGGGCGAAAGAGCTCCCTCCTATCTCCCTGAGTCTGCTCTTTCTCCTCTTCCTTTCACCCAGCAATTGGCTTCCACCTTTTTTAATGACACAATCAGGAAGCAATTAGGGAATCAGCACCTCCTTCTACATACCCCTAAAATATAATTTGATCTCAGGAATTATAACATTTTTAGTATTTTGCTGGTGAGTGCCTTGATTGTGAGACATTATTTCTTATTAATTTTGAGACTCTGAATTCCTTTCCAAGCCCAATAATAAAAAGACTGATGTTAAAATGGGGGAAATTTACTTTATTCATCCTTTATTTCTTTATGTATATTTTAATTTTGAGTGAAATATGTTCAATGTTTTATGAATACTCAATTTCAAATTAAATATTATTAGTTGATATGTTATATATGCACATACAGATGTTAGAGTCCAACTTAAACATACATGTTACATTGCATTTTATATTTTAATCCTTGGTTATCTTATTTCCTTATATCCTCAGCCTATGTGTTATAGCAATTTAAAAAGAAAAGTCAGGAAGCATTGCAATTAAAATAAGTCATGGTCAAGTACTGTACATATATTTACCTTTTTCGCCCTCAAACTTCATTATAAATGGTTCCTTTGGGGATATTGTTTAGTTGCCATCTCTAAGTATAAATAGCCAATTGTTTTGGCTTAAATACAGCTCCTTAGTTAATGGCTAAATCAAGCCATTTAAATTTAGCATGCTCCTTGTGCAGACTAAATAAAAACAATGGTAGCATATGTGCCACAAAATCAGTGAGGAAAAGTCTACTTCACAATGGTGGCTATCAGTATCAACAGTGCGTATTTGTCAATATGGCTGGGATGAATGAAAATAAAGTACAATAATCAGATTATTTTGCTTAGATTATCATTTAGTGTTTGCTTAAAATCAATTAATGGAAGAAGCTGGTGAAGAAAAAATTGGCCAAGACTCCCAAAAGATTCTTATCATCAGTAGTGTGTACACAGGATTTCAGTAATTTAGCTATCCAATTTCTTATTTGTTAAAAAACCTTAAGGACTGATACATTTACCACATCCATTATAGTAGTTTAAACTAAAGAGAATATAATAAACTCCAACTTGAAACTCATAATAGTGCTCTGATTTTTTAACAAAGGTAAGGATTTTGTTATTACTACTCAGATGAGATACAATAATTTCTTAGAGTTGTGGCAAGCATATATTGTACTGCACCCAATAAAAAGGCATCAGAAAAGGTATGAACTTAAAACAAAATTTTATAAACATTAGTATTTTCATTGATTTTATTAAATTTTTTTTAGATTTTTTTTAACTTGGCCTGAATGCTCTTTAACTCTCTAAAACAAACAAATGAATTTAAAAACTCAAATAAGCAGGCAGATCAAGAAGATAAAAATAGTAAAACCAAATTCCATAAACACAAAACAAAACTATGGAATTAATTTTGTTTCAACCACCTAATCCTGGGCATGAGCCCTGAATTGAAGTGATATACCCAGTGAAATTCCATTAAGAAAAATTGATTTTTACTTTGTCGCTAGATATCAATTACAAATGACTTCTTGGTTATGGGTTAGCCTGTCTCAGTGATGGGGTCATCCACTGCATTGATTCTATATCTTTGCCATAATTTCTCTGATTTTAATTGATCTAATAGTTCTAATATGTTCCTTTGGCAGGATACTAATATTCGTTTCCAACTTAGGCCCATCAGCTGTTTAGTTTTAACTTGTTTTCCACATTTGCTGTATTAGGTATGGGTTCTATCTTACAGAGATAGCCTTCAATTTATAAGTAAAAGTATACATAAAAGTGGATGGGAAAAATTCCCTGAGGCCACACCCCTACATAAAGAATTATAGTCAGGGGGAGAGAAGGGGGCTTATGGGACTTTCTGGGAGTGGGGGGGTTACGAAAGGGGAAATCATTTGAAATGTAAATAAAAAATATATCGAATAAAAAAAAAAGTACATTAACATCAAAAAAAAAAAAAAGAATTATAGGCAACTGAGGAAACCTAGGAGCTGGAGAATTTGCCTTCCCCAGAGAAAAGCACAGCATTAGTTGTCAAGGGCCAAATGGTATACCCTGAATACATACATACATACATACATACATACATATATACATGCATACACACATACACATACACATGCACATGCACATACACAGACATATACATATATACAGGGTATATATACATTATACATACTGAACAGGTGGAAATAAATAAAAATATATCTGATTTGACTTAAGGGTCATCACTCCACAAGATGGAACTCACATATAGTACTATTTCAATGACTAAGAACTAGAGATTAGATAGCCTAGGGTTGCAAGGTAAGAGAAAATATTAGTAATAAACAAACACACACACACACACACAGACACACACACACAATGAAAATAAACAATAGTATAGTGAGTAATGACCCACTAAGGACATTCCGCCGTAATTATAGATCAGTGCCTTGGCCAACCATCATAAGAAATATTTCCTCCTAGAGCAGATTGAAAAAAAATAAAGACGCACAGCCAGATATCATACAGAGAATGACACACACATTCTTGGAACACACAGCACTAAATGAGATGTCTCTGGTAAATCCCTCCTTTCAAGACTCAGTCAACTCCAGATAAGAGGCAGAAACAGAGTAAGAGCCAAATGGAGATGGATAACACCAAGAAAAATAACCAACATAATCAAAGTTCAAATAAACTCTCAAAGAATGAAACAACAAGTATAGGGCCTAAGTGGATCTGCAAGAGGTATATATTATGGCTTCCCATATAGTGTACTTATGGGATTCTTGAGTATGGAAACAAGATGGTCTTTAATTTCTGTGTCTTGTGGGGGTAGCTGTTTTTCTTCTGCTGGTTTGTCTTGTCCAACTCCGATGTGTTAGTTTGGTTATATCTTACATTATATTACATTTCTTTTATAACTCTCCCTTAAAAGCCTGTTATAAGGAGAGATAAAAAGGAAGTGGATCTGAATGGGATAATATTTAAGGAGGAACTGAACTGGTAGAGTGAGCAGAGACCAAACAGAATATAATATGTGAATATGTGTTTTTAATAAAAGAAAAATAAATATGAAATAAATATTTCAAGGCAGGAGTAGAAGTGGAGAGCAAAAAGAAATGCAGCTGACTGACTTTCAACTTTTAAATAAAAGTAAAACAAAGAAACACACTACACTGGAAGCCATAATATATACCTTTTATTATTTGTTAACTTGACCTAAGAACGACAAAGACTCAGGTAGTCTCAGCCCTGCCACATCAAAAAGTAAACAAAAATACATAAAATAAAGAAAAATAAATAAAGGTAGAAAAGAAGGAACGAAGGAAATAGAGAAAAGAAAGAAAGAAAGAAGGAAGGAAGGAAGGAAGGAAGGAAGGAAGGAAGGAAGGAAGGAAATGTCCCACAGACATGTAATAAAAAAATTGGAGGAGGCATTTTTGGTAGTTGAGTATTGTAACCTTTTATTGCCCATTAATCAGTTGAAGAATATTTATGTTGTTTCCTTGTCCTAGTTATTATAGATATAAAAATGAGGAGTTTGCTGTGAGATTATATTTTCTATGAATGTTAGAAGCTAGGCCCTCTGGGCCTACCAACATGACTGGCTAAACATGATCTGAAAAAGAATAACAATGGGTATACTTACACTGGAGTAGAAGGTACATGAAGCCTCAAAATGACAAGCAACCCAGGAATGATGAGAAAAGAGAATGACTTCCCAAAGGGAAGAACGCAGCAATGGTTTATCCAATACCCAATGATTAGCCATTATAACATACATTTAAGTAGCATTATATAGGCCAAGAAAGCTGTACTTATGTAAAGAGAAAATATTAAACACATATTTGTATGTAACCATAATAGGAAAAGATATACAAATACAAAGTATGTAACAAGAATTAATAAAATATATGTAATGAATTTGAAAACAAAATGAAAATATGCATGTTGGGAGGACTTAGGGGAATAAGTGGAAATTATGCAATTGTATTGTAATCCTAAAAGATTAAAATTATCATAAAAACTCAAAATAGAAGCACTCACTAATGAAGATAAAATAAATCAATATTATATAAAAGACAAAAATATTTATTAGATGTGAGCAGTAGTACTGAAAATTGTTGGATGTGGAGTGAGGTGTATATATATATATGTATGTATATATATATATATATATATACTTTATTATGTGGCCAGTGGCCAGTGGCTGGCCAGGTACACAGAGGCAGGACTTTTAGGATTACTGGAGAAGAAATATAGGAGGGGAGAAGAAGAAAGTGTCCATGAGAGGGGCATAGCACAGACTACAACGTGAAGGATTAGGAGATAAGATAGCTGAAATGTAGGTGCAAGGGGAAAACGGCCCCATGGAAGGGCTACGCAGAAGGAAACCAGGTAGCAAAGATGTAAATTTAGTAGGAATTAACTCAGGCATATATATATATATATATATATATATATATATATATATATACTTTATTATGGTGATAGCTTAAAAATGTACTATGTCACATAATAAGATGTTTATATCTACTGATTTTTAATGATGTTTTTACTCATCAACTAGGTGTAGGAGGCCATATATTTCAAATGTTTGCAAGCAAATACCCATATTTGAAGAATACCATATTTATAATGATACACTATTTATAAAATGGATGCTAAAATATTCTAGCAGAAATACAAGTAATGCATACTATTTACATACTAAGTTAAAATGTGCCTTATAAATAAACAGTGAGTTTCATATCTTCATGTTTTGGTATACAAAATCAGTAATATGGACAGAAAGATGTAATTGTTTAAAAGTCTGCTCCATGCATCCAGAATGTGCGTGTGCAGCTCCTCGGCACCTGCCCGAGAAGTGTGGATTCAGGAATGGCACCCACACACCAGCTTAATTTTTAAAAGCCATATCTAGCTCAATGTCTAGGCCACTGCTAAACCTTTACATGACTAACACAGTACCCTCCGATATGCCTGAGTTAATTCCTACTAAATTTACATCTTTGCTACCTGGTTTCCTTCTGTGTAGCCCTTCCATGGGGCCGTTTTCCCCTTGCACCTACATTTCAGCTATTTTATCTCCTAATCCTTCACGTTGTAGTCTGTGCTATGCCCCTCTCATGGACACTTTCTTCTTCTCCCCTCCTATATTTCTTCTCCAGTAATCCTAAAAGTCCTGCCTCTGTGTACCTGGCCAGCCACTGGCAACTTTATTTCCCAATCAGAAGCAAGTGGGGGCAGGCATCCTATGTCTATGTGTAGGACATTGCAATCACAGCTTGGGGGAAAGAAGTTTATTTTAGCTTACAATCTTCAGGATAATAATCACTCCCTGAAAGAGAGAGCTCGGCATCAAGGTGCTTACTACTTGCTCTCTATGTCTGCCCACCATGCCTTTTTAAATATCACAGGACCAGAGGCCTATGCATGGGAGTCTAATAGGAGCACTTTTTCAATTCAGTAGATTAGTTTTCATCAAGTGGACAAAATCTTGAACTAGTTCAAAATTCCTTAGCATTTGAAGGGAATGGAGATACAAAAAAGAGTCTCATTTTGGTTAAATTCACATGTAGCGCACATATATTATTACAATTTAAATTCTTGTACATATGTGCAGTGTATTCAGACTTTAAATTTATGAATTAAATTTACACTTAAAAAAAATTTACACTTAAAAATCTCTAACTCAAATGTCTGTGCTAGTTAATTATTTTGTCAAAAACAAAACAGTCAACTGTGAAGAGGGAATATCACTGAAGAACGGCATGCACTATATTAGCCTGTGGGCATGGCTATTGGTGTGTGTGTGTGTGTGTGTGTGTGTGTGTGTCAGAGAGAGAAAGAGAAAGAGAGAGGGAGACAGACAGACAGACAGACAGAGAGACACACAGAGAGAGAGATGATGATGAATATCCTAGACTTTTATTGACCTTCACAACTCTGTACATATAATCCTGGATTCTTATAAGAAAACTTACCTAGAAAGGCAGGCATACAAGCAAACAATCAGCATTCCTCTGGTTTCTACTCAGTTCCTTCTACTTGGTTCCTGCCTCCAGTTCCTTTCCTGTTTATTTTCCACGACAGAACATACTCTCCAAATTTTTATTGGATATCTAATTCATATTTCATATTACTACTTTCTCTATGGAAAATAGAGTGCTCTTTTTGTTTCTTCCCTTCTTTTTAAGATGTATTTTTTTTTTTTTTTACATTCCAAACACTGCTCTCTCTACCAACCCATATATCCTGGTACTATCTTTTTTTTTTTAATTTTATATATTCATTGTTTACATTCCATATGATTTTCCCTTTCCCCATAGCACCCTCCCCATAAGTCCCATAAGCCCACTTCCCTCCACACATTCTCCAGTCAACCCCCTCCTTCTTCTCTGTCCTGGTACTCCCCTATAATGCTGGATCAAGTCTTTCCAGGACCAGGGACCTCTCCTCTCCTTCCTTCTTCTTGGGAATCATTTGATATGCAAATTGTGTCTTGGCTAATTCAGAGCTTCAGGGCTATTATATACTTATCAGTGACTGCATTCCATATTTGTTCTTTTCTGATTGGGTTACCTCACTTAAGATGATATTTTCCAGTTCCAGCCATTTGCCAAAGAATTTCATGAATTCATTGTTTTTAATTGCTGAGTAGTATTCCATTGTGTAAATATACCACATTGTATCCATTCCTCCATTGAGGGACATCTGGGTTCTTTCCTGCTTCTGGCTATTACAAATAAGGCTGCTATGAACATAGTGGAACATGTGTCCTTATTCCATGCTGGATTATTCTCTGGGAATATGCACAGGAGTGGTATAGAAGAGTCCTTTGGTAGTGTCATGCTCAGTTTTCAGAGGAACCACCAGACTAATTCCCAGAGTGGTTGTACCAACTTGCATTCCCACCAGCAGTGGAGGAACGGTCCTCTTTCTCCAAATCCTCACCAACACTTGTTGTCTTCTGAGTTTTTAATCTTAGCCATCCTGACTGGTGTGAGGTGAAATCTCAGGGTTGTTTTGAATTGCATTTCCCTAATGATTAATGATGCTGAACATTCTTAAGATGCTTCTCAACCAATCAAAGTTCTTCAGTTGAAAATTCTTTGTTTAGCTGTGTACCCCATTTTTAATAGGGTTATTTGGCTCTCTGGAGTCTACCTTCTTGAGTTCTTTGTATATATTGGATATTAGCCATCTGTTGGATGTAGGGTCGGTGAAGATCTTTTCCCAATTTGTTGGTTGCCATTTTGTCCTTTTGACAGTGCCCTGCTGAGAAATTTCTGTAAGGCAGTGTCCTTTGCCTTACAGAGATTTTGTAATTTTATGAGGTCCCATTTGTCAAGTCTTGATCTTAGAGCATAAGCTATTGCTGTTCTGTTCAGGAACTTTCCCCCTGTGCCCATGTCCTCTAGGGTTTTCCCCTCTCTCTTTTCTATTAGTTTCAGTGTGCCTGGTTTTATGTGGTGGTCCTTGATCCATTTGGAGTTAAGCTTAGTACAAGGAGATAAGAATGGATCAATTCCTATTCTTCTGCATGCTAACCTCCAGTTGAGCCAACACCATTTCTTGAAAAGTCTATCTTTTTTTCCACTGGATGTTTCAGCTCCTTTGTCAAATATCAAGTGACCATAGGTGTGTGGGTTCATTTCTGGGTCTTCAATCCTATTCCATTGATCTACTTGCCTGCCACTGTACCAATACCATGCAGTTTTTAACACTATTGCTTTGTAGTACTGCTTGAGGTCCAGGATACTGATTTCCCATGAAGTTCTTTTGCTTTTGAGAGTAGTATTAGCTGTCCTTGGTTTTTTGTTATTCCAGATGAATTCAAGAATTGCTCTTTCTAACTCTATGAAGAAACAAGTTGGGATTTTGATGGGTATTGCATTGAATTTGTATATTGATTTATGCAAGATGGCCATTTTTACTATATTAATCCTGCCAATCGATGAGCATGGAAGATTTTTCCATCTTCTGAGTTTTTTTGATTCCCTTCTTCAGAGTTCTGAAGTTCTTGTCGTAAAGATCTTTCACTTGTTTGTTTACAGTTACACCACAATACTTTATATTGTTTGTGGAATTGTGAAGGGTGTCATTTCCCTAATTTCTTTCTCAGCCTGTTTGTCCTTTGAGTATATGAAGGCTACTGATTTGATTGTGTTGATTTTATATCCATCTAATTTGTTGAAGCTGTTCATCAGCTGTATGAGTTCTCTAGTTGAGTTTTTTGGGTCACATAAGTATACTATCATATCATCTGCAAATAGTGATAGTTTAACTTTTTCCTTTCCAATTTGTATTCCCTTGACTTCCTTATGTTGTCTAATTGCTCTAGCTAGAACGTCAAGGCTTATAGTGAAAAGATATGGAGAGAGGGGGCAGCTTTGTCTAGTACCTGATTTTAGTGGGATTGCTTCAAGTTTCTCTCCATTTAGTTTGATGTTGGCTACTGGTTTGCTATATATTGCTTTTACTATGTTTAGGTGGGGGCCTTGAATTCCTGTTCTTTCCAAGACTTTAAGCATGAAAGGATGCTGGTGTTTGTCAAATGCTTTTGCAGCATCTAATAAAATGACCATGTGGTTTTTTCCTTTGAGTATATTTATGTAGTGGATTGCATCGATGGATTTCCATATATTAAACCATCCCAGCATTCCTGGGATGAAGCCTATTTGATTATGGTGAAGGATCGCTTTGATGTGTTCTTGGATTCCATTGGCAAGAATTGTATTGAGTATTTTTGCATCTATATTCATAAGAGATATTGGCCTGTAGTTCTTTGATGGATCTTTGTGTGGTTTTGGTGTCAGCATAATTGTGACTTTGTAGAGTGAGCTGGTTATTGTTCCTTCTGTTTCTATTTTGTGAAATAATTTGAAGAGTATTGTTGTTAGATTGTCTTTGAAAGTCTCATAGAATTCTGCACTAAAACCATCTGGTCCTGTGCTTTTTTGGGTGGAAGACTTTCTATGACCCCTTCTATTTCTTTAGGGGTTATGGGACTGTTTATATCATCTATTTGATCCTAATTAACTTAGGTATTTGCTATTTGTCTATGAAATTGTCCATTTCATCCAGATTTTTCAGTTGATTTCTGTATAGGCTTTTGAAGTAGGATCTGATGAGTTTTTAGAATTTCCTCAGTTTCTGTTGTTATATCTCCCTTTTCATTTCTCATTTTGTTAATTTGGATACTGTCTCTGTGACCTTTGGTTAGTCTGGCTAAGGGTTTATCTATCTTGCTGATTTTCTCATAGAACCAACTGCTGGTTTTGTTGATTCTTTGTATGGTTCTCTTTGTTTCTACTTGATTGATTTCAGCCCTGATTTTGATTATTTCCTGTCTTCTATTCCTCCTGGGTGATTTTGCTTCTTTTTGTTCCAGAGCTTTCAGGTTTGCCATCAAGCTGCTAATGTATGCTCTCTCCAGTTTATTTTTGGAGGCGCTAGGAGCTATAAGTTTTCCTCTTAGCACTGCTTTCATTGTGTCCCATAAAATTTGGTCTGTTTTGCCTTCATTTTCATTAAATTCTAAAAAGTCTTTGATTTCTTTCTTTATTTCTTCTTTTCCAAGGTATTATTGAGTAGAGTATTGTTCAGCCTCCATGTGTATGTGGGCTTTCTGTTGTTTTTGTTGCTATTGAAGACCACTCTTACTCCATAGTGATCTGATAGGAGGCATGTGATTAGTTCAATCTTCTTATATTTATTGTGGTCTGTCTTGAATCTAATTGTTCCAATTCTTCAATTAGTTTTTCTGTGTCCCTGTTTAATTTTTGTTTTCCTGATCTGTCCATTGAGGAGAGTGGAGTGTTGTAGTCATCCACAATTATTGTGTTAAGTGCAATGTGTGTTTTGAACTTTAGTAATGTTTCTTTTATGAATAAGGGTGGCCTAGCATTTGGAGCATAGATGTTCAGAATGGAGAGTTCTTCTTGGTGGATATTTCCTTGACCAGTAAGAAGTGTCCTTCTGTGTCTCTTTTGAGGACTTTAGGTTTAAGTCAATTTTTTCTGATATTACAATGACTACTCCAGCTTGTTTCCTGAGGCATTAGCTTGTAAAATTGTTTTCCAGCCTTTAACTTTGAGGTATTGTTTGTCTTTGATACTGAGGTGCATTTCCTGTAAGCAGCAAAATGTAGGGTCCTGTTTATGTATCCAATCTATTAGTCTGTGTCTTTTTATTGGGGAATTGAGTCCACTGATATTAAGAGATATTAAGTAATAGTGATTATTACTTCTTGCCATGTTTGATGTTATTTTTATATTTGAGTGATTGTCTCCATTTGGGTTTGATGAAAGAAGTTTATTATCTTTATTTTTCCAGGGTGTAGTTTTCCTCCTGTATTGGTCTTTCCCACATATTATCCTTTGTAGGGCTGTGTTTGTGGAAAGATATTGTGTAAATTTGGTTTTATCATGGAATATCTTGGTTTCTCCATCTATGGTGACTGAGAGTTTTGCTGGGTATAGTAGTCTTGGCTGGCATTTGTGTTCTCTTAGAGTCTGTATGAGATCTGCCCAGGATCTTCTAGCTTTCATGGTCTCTGGTGAGAAGTCTGCTGTAATTCTTATAGGTCTTCCTTTATATGTTACTAGACCTTTTTCTCTTACTGTTCTTAATATTCTTTCTTTGATTAGTACATTTGTGGTTTTGATTATTAATTTCTGTTCTGGACTAGTCTGTTTGGAGTTCTGTAGGCTTCTTATATATTCATGGGCATCTTTCTCTTTAGGTTAGGGAAGTTTTCTTCCACAATTTTGTTGAAAATTCTTGCTGGCCCTTTAAGTTGTAAATCTTCTCACTCTCATCTATGCCTATAATCCTTAGGTTTGGTCTTCTCATTGTGTCCTGGATTTCCTGAATGTTTTGGTTTACAAGCTTTTTGCATTTTGCTTTTTCTTTGACTGTTGAGTCCATGGTTTCTATGGTATCTTCGGCATCTGAGATTCTTTCTTCTATCTCTTGTATTCTGTGGTTTGCATCTATGTCCCCTACTTTCTTCCCAAGCTTTTCTGTCTCCAAAGTTGTCTCCCTTTGTGATTTCTTAGTTGTTTCTACTTCTGATCTTAGGTCCTGGATGGTTTTGCTCATTTCCTTCACTTGTGTGTTTGTATTTTCCTGTATTTCTTTCATAGATTTTTGTGTTTCCTCTTTCATGACTTCTGCCTATTGACTCAATTTCTCCTACATTTCCTTAAATGCTTTTTGAGTTTCCTCTTTATTGGCTTCTACCTATTGACCCATATTCTCCTGAATTTCTTCAAGTGATTTTTGTGTTTCCATTGTAAGATCTTCTAACTTAGTCATGTTCCCCTGCATTTTTTTTTTAAAAAGAGATTTAGTTATGTCCTTTTTGTGTTCTTCTCACAGCATCATGACCAGTGATTTTAAATCCAAATCTTGTTTTTCTGGTCTTTTGAGGTATCCAGGTCTTGCTGTTGTTGGTGAATTCAGTTCAGATGCTGCCATATTGACTTGATTTCTGCTAGTAATATTCCAGCATTTGCTTTTTGCCATCTAGTTGTCTCTGGCGTTAGTTGGTCCTGCTATCACTGGCTGGTGCTTGGACCTCCTGTGGGCCTCTAAGGCTATCCACACCCCTGGATGACTGGGTTTCCTCTGGCACAGATTGCTGATATGTTGCCCTTCTCTTGTGTGCCATTGGAGCCCTAGTGTGCCTTGTCCCAAGCAATGCTTGTTGATTTTTTCTACTCAGGTCGTCTGTCTACCCTGCAGCCCAGGACACCTGTCTGCTTGTTCTGTGGGCCGTGGGGATGCGGTGGGGATGTGGGCCTCAATGAGATACACCAGGCCAAAGAGTTCCACGTGGCACTTTATTTAAGATGGGGAAAGGGATAGCAGGTGGGAAGGAGGAAGGAAAAGAAAGAGAGGGTGGGAGAAACGCTACTCAATTATATAAGGGTGATGGCGTAAATTACAGGTAATGGTGGGCCATTGAATTCTGGGTATATGGCGGTTGTTTCCTTGGCAACAGGCCTATTGTTACACTGTTCTAATTGTTACCTATATGACATCACAGGCCTCACAGGTCTCAGTACCAACATCCCTGCATTTCTTCCATTAAAAGAATAGGAAAAGAAGGGGGGTGGGACCCGATGATGAAAAGGAGTGAGGGCGCGTGTCTCTTAAACTACTTCCTGCTGTCTAGGGGCATTGTCAATTTCAGGGTGTAGCTGACTTTCATCATAGGCATCCACTTGGTACATGTTGGCATCAGGTACCTCTACAGACAGCGGCTCTTCCATGGGCAGCAACTGGTAATTCTGTAACAGAAGCTGATTAATAGTTTGGTTAGAAATTTTTTGTATTTGCCATTGGAGGAATGTAGAAACAAGATTAATTAAGCAGGGAACAAACAATTAACACCAGGAAGATGACTAGAAAAGGTGTTACAAAAGGAAGTATCCATTTCCATACAGGGTTTTTGAAAATGCCAGAACTGGAGGTCTCACGATCTCTGAAGTTCTTTATGTCTGACAGAAGCTCCTGGATTTTTGTTTCTCACTATCCTGGATTGGTTGACATAGGAACAGCATTCTTCTTGGAAAAACAGGCAAAGACCACCTTCTTTAGCTATCAGGACATCTAGGACCCATCGATTCTGAAGCACCATGCCTGACAAAGAATTGATCTGCTTCTTGATAGTAAGCACAATTTCAGTCAACCCCCAGAGATCGCTTTTAAACTGGGAAGTGAATGCATTGTATAGGACCAAAGAAGCCGTTATTCCTACCACACCAGTACCAACACCTATGGCTATTCCTGTAGCAACCAAGAGTGGCACGATCTGAACAGCCCTCTCGTGTGTTCAGATATCTACAACTGGGATTAGCTATCATATCTACAACTGGGATTAGCAGGGGCTCATTTCCCTGGATTACACCCAGCTCAGGGAAAAGGAGTGAGTACCAACGGGCAAACTCCTGACCAGCTGGCAGGTGACAATGATATACCTGAGTGCCACAAAGAATTGATGTGCTCTGGATTGTAGGGCATTGTGGCAGAGATGATATATCAAGGCTTATGGTTTTATTACAGTCTAGGGAGCTTAGTGTTCCTACAGAACATGCCCCAGAGGTCTTAAAACAGTTTGCCATGCCAAAGAGAGGGACAGAGGTAAGGTACGGAGTCAGGGCAGCTAACAAAAAGGTGAGGTAAGGTTATTTGGCAGTATCACTGGAGAAGCTGTAAGTGACAGCTTTAAGTCAATTTCTGGCTGTCCACATAACCAACAATCTTTAAAGCGACCAGGCCTGATGACATTAAGGAGCTGGTATTTTGAGGTCAGGGCTTGAAGCAACAGCAAAATGACAAGTTAGTGTCATTTATGAGGGGAGCTGTCAAAGAATCAAGGACCTCAGAGGAGTGTTTAATTATCCCGCCCCACACTTTTCCAATATATAGGGGTTGGGCAATTGAGATGTATTTTCTCTGAATATGGATGGTACGTACTGGGGAACTGGGCTGGTTTTTACAATAAAGCTTACCAACAACTCCTCTCTCCCACCTGGAATCCCCCGGGTTTTGTATGTAGAAGAAAAGTGTCTTGCAGTGTTGATAGAAGAAATGATTGACCCGTAATACTAGCATATGTATCTGACAAGACCAATATGGGCAGCCCCCATATTTGTCTGGCCATTTTTTATAATAATCTTCTGTCTGGTCAAAGAGAAAGCAAGTATAGAGATCATAATACTTAGATGGGATAACAGATACAGGGTTGTTGATGATTTGGATCTGTTCCTGGCATCCAGCTATGGAGCAGTTTCCTGACCCTATTTGGAAAGACTTTTTGTTATCTGTGGGGGGTTTCTTGAACCTTGAATCTCCAGATGTAAGGATTGTCCTGGATGGGAATGAAGAACAGCAGGCGTAGGACAAGAAACCCATGTCTAATCCAATGAGGTTGAGCTCGGCTGCCAGAGTGGAGTCTCATGTTCTGGAATTTGGGACAAGGTAGATGGTCTTGATGTCCTCCGGAGCTTTATAGAGCACTGTCCTGTTAGGGTTGACGTGTATGAAGAAGAGTCATTTTAGGTGGAGGGATGAAAGGTTTAAGGTGTGATAGATGGACCCAATGAGAAAATCCTTCAAGTTTAGCAGCTGTAGGGGTCACGAGAATCACCTAAAAAGGGCCCTGCCATTTGGGAGAGAGATGTGATGGTTGATGATCTAGAGGGGATAAGAGGACTTGGTCTCCAATTTTGACAGGTAGTGGACAGGAGATAGGCTGTGGCCACAGTAGATGGTGGTCAGCAAAGTCCCACAGGTGAGAGTGAAGGTAGCAAAGCAATGGGGTGAGTAGGTGGTCTGGGAGGGGAGAGCATTTAGGTGATAGACCAGGAGTTAAAACTGGAAGTCCATACATGAGTTCAAAGGGTGAGATAAGAAGAGGTTGCTTGGGGAGAGCTCGTATCCTGAAAAGAGCCAGAGGTAGGAGTTTTACCCAGTCAAGATGAAGTTCCTGTGATAGCTTAGGAAGAGTAGTTTTAAAGAGCGGTTAGTTCTTTCTACCTTACTAGAAACTTGAGGATGGTAGGGAATGTGAAAATGCCAAGGGATGTTTAAGGCCTTATATGGACTCTGACCATTGTCTGACTGAAGGGAGGCTAGAACACCAAATCAGGGGATGATCTTTCGGAGGAGGAGATCAGAGACTGTCTTAGCCCTTTTGTTACTGGTGGGAAAGGCTTCTATGCACCCTGAGAAGGTGTCCATCAAGACCAGGAGGTATTTGGCACACTTGACAGTAAGTATATGGGTAAAGTCACGTTGCCAATCAGTTCCAGGAAGGGAACCTCTAGCCTGATGGGTAGGGAAAGGGGTACTACAATACCTCGAGTTGGTATCTGACATCTGACAGATTTTACAAGAAGCAGTGACAGATTTTAAGAAATTTAAGTCTTCAGGATTAGGTTGTAAGTGGGTTTTAACAAAAGAAGAAAATGCTCGGCTGTTAGGATGAAAGAGTTGGTGAAGATAGGATAGAGTTTGGAGAGTGTCAGGAGGTGGAGGTAGAGATGTGGGTTGTAGTTTAAAGATGTCATGGGAAAGGTGAGATGAGTTTAGCTCCCTAAGGGCCACAGCTCTAGCTGCATCATCAACTTGGTTGTGTCCCTTAGATACAATAGAGTCATCCGTCTGGTGGGATCTGCAGTGGAAAATCTCAATAGCTGTGGGGAGATGGGAGGCCTTTAGCAAGGCTAAAATATGGTTTGCATTAGTTACTGATCCTCCTGTTGTGGCAAGTAACCCACGCTCTTTCCAGATAGCAGCGTGGGACAGGAGGATATGGAAAGCTTATTTGGAATCTGTATAGATATTGAGGGATTGTCCCTGTGCCAGTTGAAAGGCATGGGTGAGAGCTATTAGCTCAGCCCGTTGATTAGTGGTGTGTATAGGAAGGGCCTGTGCCTCTACCACCCCTATCTGACACTATGGCATAGCCAGCTTTTCTAGTCCCTTCATATAGAAAGGAGCTTCCATCTGTGTACCAAGTATAAATAGCTTGAGGCAATGGGCCCTCCTGTTGTGTGAAGGATGAGGTAATAGTTGCTCTAAAGTCTCAGTGCAGGAATGAAACAGGGAGTGGTTAGCATTAGGTCAGGGAAGAAGAATAGCTCTACCTGGAGAGAAAGAACTCTGGAGGGAAGTAGAGTCTGCAAGCCTTTGTAAGTTAGGAGCTGTGACAGGTTATGAAAAGAGAGCACAGTTATGGGAGACTGCAAGGTTAATTTCTTTGATTCTCAAATAAGAAGTTCAGCAGCTGTTAAGGCATGAATACAAGGTGCCCATCCCTGGATGATTAAATCTAGTTTTTTTGACAAGTATGCTACAGGTGCAAAAGAAGGTCCCAGTTGATGACCTAAGACTCCAAGGGCAAATCCCTCCTTTTCAGTTACATAGAGGGAAAAAGGGTGACTCAGGTCAGGGAGATGTAAGGCTGGGGTCTTAAGGAGAGTCTGTTGGAGCCTCTGAATGGGCTTGGTACCAGATTTGAGAAGAGGTTCATGGGTGGGGCCTAACACTGCCTCATATAAGGGTCGAGAGAGGAGGGAAAAGGAAAGAACCCAGGAACATAAAAAGCTAGCCATTCCTAGGAGTGATAAAATCTCTTCCTTTGTAGAAGGAACAGTTGAAGACTGAATCAGATTCTTTCTATCTAAGGTAATAGCCTTGTGGTTTGGGGTCACTGTTAATCTCAATAGGTAACCTGAGGAGTGGATAGTTGAACTTTAGAAGGTGAGACCCTGTAGCCTCAACTGGAAAGGAAATTTAGAAGAGCAGAGGTGTCTGCTTGGCTAATCTCTAGAGATGGGCTACAGACAAGGACATCATATACATAAAGAAGAATTTTAAATCTAGGGAGAGATAAAGAGAGTAAGTCAGAAGCTGAAGCCTGGCCAAATAGGTGTAGGCTGTCTCGGAATCCCTGAGAAACAACAGTCCAGGTAGGTTGGGTAGAAAAGTGGGTGTCAGGATCCATCCAGGTAAAAGCAAATATGTTCTGTGACAGGGTGTCAAGAGGAATAGAGAAAAATATATCCTTTAGATCTAGCACTGAGAAATGAGAAATTCCTGAGGGGATAGTAGAAAGAAGTGTGTAAGGATTAGTTATGACAGGATGGAGAGGAACCACTGCAGCATTAATGCTTCTAAGGTCTTGAACCAGGCAATAGGTACCATTAGGTTTCTTAACTGCTAGTATAGGGGTATTGAAAGGAGAAGAAGTGGGACGAAGGAGTTTTTTCCTTAAAAAGTCAGAAATGATAGGCTTAAGTCCCCTGAAGCTCTAGAGAGAGAAAGGGTATTGAGCTTGGGTGATGTACCTGGTAGGGTACAGTAACTGGATGACAACAGGAGAATGATGTCTAGCAACAGAGGAGTTCTGGATGTCCCAAACTCTGGGGTCCACCTGAGAAGCTGGTAGAGGAAATAACATGTTAGTGTTAGTAGGTTGACTGGCTAGAAGGAGAAGTAGGGGAACTGCTGGCGAGCTTGGGTTCAGGCAAGTGGGGGGAGTGAAAGAAATTGAAGCTCCCAACTTAACTAAAAGATCTCTAAATAATAAGGGAATCGGAGAAGTTGGCACTACCAAAAAGAATGGGTGAAGGGTATATTTCTAAAAGTGCAGCTAAGTGGTGGGGTCTGATGAGGAAGGTAAGGCTGTCCTCCTATCCCGACTATGGAAAGATGCGAGGGTGAGGTGGGATCCATGAACTCCACCAGGACTGAGTAAGTTGCCCCAGTAGCCAAAAGGAAAGAGATGGGCCTCCCACATACCATGATAGTTACCCGGGGCTCCCTGCCAGTGATGGGCAAGGTCAGGTCGAGGGAGCTCAGCTCCTTCATTCGTCCATGGCCAAGCCGAGGGGGTCAGTTGGAGTGGTTTCTGAACAGGATGGCCCTGTCAATGTCCCTCAGGCCAGCCCAATGTCCCTCACGATGACACCTAGGACATGGTCCTTTTGGCTTGCGGGGGGTGGGGCAAGTGATCTTATTGACCACATCTATAGCAGGGAGCTGGTGGTACCTGAGCCTTGGAAGGCCAGTGGCCTGGGGTGGTAGCTGGAGCTGGTCAGACAGCTTTTGCCAGCATGTGGTACTTTTTCAGGATTTTTCATCTCTCCCATGGTATACCTTGAAGTCCAGCACCAAGACTTCTGTCTGTGGAGTTAGGGGCCCCTTCTCCAGGTGCCTAAGTTTAGCTCTTATATTGGGGTAGCTCTGGGAAAAGAAATAAGTCATTAAAAATTGCTTACCTTCTGGATTCTCAGGATCTAGATTAGTGTATTGTAACAAAGCCTTTGTGAGGCATTCTAAAAACTGAGATGATTTTCCTGTTTGTCCTGGACAACCTCTTGGAGTTTTCCAAAATTTACTGCCTTTAAGGCTGCCTTTCTGAGACCAGCCAGAAGGCATGTAACAAACCTGTCTCTGGCTAAAATACCACCTGTTGAACTGTATTTCCACTGAGATTCCTGGTCAGGCACTGTCTCAAATACAATTGGATAGGTTCTGTCTGTCTGGTAAATTTTGTCTGCATGCGTTCTTGCCTCTTCCCAAACTCACCTGCATTCATCAGGAAGTAAATTGTTAGTAAGAATCATATGAATATCATGGAAAGTCAAGCTATAAGATTGAGTAATGTACTAAAACTCTTTAATAAAGTTAGAGGAGTTAGAAGTATAAGAACCCAGTCTACTTTCTATTTGAGAAAGTTTACTCAATGAGAAAGGATCATGTACTCTAACCAGACCATCAATTCCAGTCACTTCCCTCAGAGGAAGGACTGGCTCTGGGTCAGGTGTCCTCGGAGAAGAACGTGGGAGTTTTGCTGTAGCCTTAGAACGCATAACTGGAGGGGTAAAGGTTGGTGCCAGTTCAGGGCATTTGGAGTGACCTGTAGCTGGCGCAGAGGGAGAGGAGGGATCTGGGGAAGTCGGGTTGGTAGACTCGGGGACCTGGTGAGAACGAGAGACCAAGGTTGCAGTTTGGGATTTCACAGTCCCAATAGACCTGACACGGGTGGGTGGGGGCTCATCCACAGGATCAAAAGTAGCACCATCTAGGGGAGGGTGGGTAGGTTTCATGGCTAGGAGAAGCTGGGATGAGGAGCAGGCAGAGCAAAGAGAAGGCTTAGAGTGAAGAGCGATAAAAGCCTGAACATATAGAACTTGGTCCCATTTACCAGATTGCTGACAGTATGTATTAAGATCCCTTAAAACAATTGGATCTAGGGTGCCATTAGGTGGCCATTTGGAATTATTGTCTAACTTATATTGAGTTCAAATGTCATCACAGATGTTTATTAGTTTTGACTGCTTCAAATTGGGTGTTAGTTTCAGAGACTCAAGATTTTCCAGAAGACATCCAGTGGCGTGCCTGGAGGTACCACTGAAGACAATTTATTGCCCATCAGGTGTGTGGGAAGTTGCCAGATATATTTCAGTGTCCTGAAAGAAATTAGCAATGAAATTCAGCTAAGCTACAGGGCCTACGCTGTCGCAAAGGCCTTTAGGAGCTGAAACATTCTCAGAACATCGGAGGAATTGCCCTGCTGGGGCCAGGACTTTGTCTGCAGCTATAAAAGCTAAGGAGGGATTTTAGGGTCACTTCCAGATTGGGATACACCCGGGGGTTAAATGTCCTATCATGGATGTTAGCTGGAGAGGCAAATCTTAGCTCTAGAAAAGGTTGGCCAGATCCCTTCTACAGCTAAGATTCCCTCCAGCTTACTGAAGCACCTTACCAATAAGCTGCTGCGTGTTTGTGAAAGATGTGCAATCCGATAGCCGGGAGTGTGGAACTGTTTGGTTGGGTGGCCCAGAGAAAAGCCATGCCACATGGCAAGCCGTAGTGCACAGCTCACGTGATGAAGCCCATGAGTCTCAGGCTGCAAAGTCCACTAGCAGCAGCAACGACGGTGGCTGTGGCAGTGGTGGTGGCAGCAGTAGTGGTGGTAATGGAGGCAGGTGTCTGCAGTCCATAGCGGTTGCAAGCAGAATCTCCTGGCTGAGCTCGTCAAAATGTTGTTTTTTTTCTATGCAGGTCGTCTGCCTACACTGCAGCACAGGTCACCTGTCTGCCCGCCACGTGGGCCTCCAGGATGCGGTTGAGATGTGGGCCACAATGAAATACACCAGGCCAAACAGTTCCACGTGGGTCTTTATTTAAGATGGGGAAAGCGTTAGTGGGCATGAAGAAGGAAGGAAAAGAAAGAGAGTGGGGGAGAAATGCTACTCAATTATATATCGGTGATGACGTAAATTACAGGTAAAGGGGAGCCATTGATTTCTGGGTATATGGCGGCTGTTGCCTTGGCAACAGGCCTATGGTTACACTGTTCTAATTGTCACCTATATGACGTCACAGGCCTCGCAGGTCTACGTACCAACAATGCTATTCTCGGGTTGTCTCTGTGTACCTGTATATGGGTGTTGCCTGTCTGGTCTGCCCAGTAGTAAATATGGTGCATGCCGTGAGGAACCCCTCCAAGCCCTGATCACTCTGTAGGGCAAACGGTCCAGGATAGGGCTTGCTGCTGGATTTCAAATGCTTTGCTATTGCTGTTTCTCAAATGCCCTGCTTCTACCAAATAACCTGCTCCTGTCCTTTCTCGAGAAAGTTATTAGGAAATAGCATCCTCACTGTGTCAGATGTGGTACAAGTCTACCACATCTGATGGAAAGGGGCAGTGGTGATTAACCTGCTCCTGCTGGTTCTCTAGAGAGTATCAGGGAGTGTGATCTTCCCCAGGTCAGATGTGGTACCAGTCTCTGGCTGAGCTGCCTGCTTGGCCACAGGAGCAAAGATAGTGGGGACCTCAGACAGATGGGCTCTCTTTAACCATGGGACTCCCTGCAGGTCAGATGTTTCCCCCAGAATACATGCCCAGACAGCTGTAGGGCTGCTGGGCTCCCTTGTGTGGAAGGAACTCAGGCAGGCTGTGTCTTGAGTAATCCTTCACTCTGGTGTCTTCTGTGTAGCTGGCTAAGTTGGCTGCTTTGTCACAGGATCCAAGAGGGTGACGACCTTGGACCTGGGCTCTGTCTAACCATGGGACTCTCTGCAGATCAGACCCCTGGTCCTATCTAAACTGTATCCCTTCTCTCCATAACACTTCCTTTCTCTTCTGGGAGTTTGAGACTACACCTCCTTCTTTCGTATTCCCCAGTCCCAGGCACATAAAGCCTGCCAGATTAGGTAAACCTCCCACACTGAGGACAAACAGGACATACATGAACCCTGAGATGCCTGTCTGCTATAAATGTGCCAGGGGCCTCATTCCAGCCCATGTATGTTCCTTGGTTAGTGCCTCAGATTCTGTAAGCTCCCAAGAATCCAAGTTTGTTTACCTGCTGGTGTTCATGTTGAGTTCCCATCTACTTCAGGGCCCTTAACTCTTCTGTCAACACTTCCATAAGTGTTTTCATTGTCTAATGTTTGACCCTGGGAATCTGCTCCCATTTCCAGGCTCCTGTCTACCAGCATAACAGACTACCATTAATAAAATCAGAGATTGGAGTTTGACAATGGAATGAGTTTAAAATTTGTCTGATTATTGGTTGGCCTTTCCTTCATTATCTGCTCCATCTCTCTATTTCTTTTAGAGGGGACAAATTTTGGGTCAAAAATTTAGTGGGTAGGTTGATATTCCTATCCTTCCACTGAAGGTCCTGCTTTGCTACAGCAAGTGGCCGGTATAGACCTTGTCCATGTCCCTACTTTTAGGACTTTCAGTCACCCATATTGACTCCTGGGAGCCTTCCCTATCCCAGATTTCTGGGATTTCCTACATATTCTCCCCTCCTTATCAGCTGTTCATTTATCTGGACCACCATTACTCCCCACACCTGATCCTGTTTCCCCATTCCTCTCCCCCACCCTTTTCAGTTCCAGTTCCCTCCCTCTGCCTTCTATGACAATTTTATTTCCCCTTTTTTCAAGCAGTGAAGATGAAGTCTTGAATTCAGTCTGACACAGGAACAGTCTTTTTATCTACTCCAAATAAAGCTTTGCAAAGATTATTATGAATTCAAGGGTTTTTTGGAAAAAGAATACCGTAGTACAACTAATAATACATGTTGAGTGAATACTAAATCTACTCTAAACATAGAAAATTAAAAGGAGAAAATTAGATTAGGAATCCTAAGATATTTTATAAATGATAGTATAGAGGTAGCTTACATTTTCATTTACCTAAACTCTTTACTATTAACATCCTTGGGTCTACAGTAGGTCCTCTGTGTATATATTATTGATGTATTTATAAAAATAGAGATAAAGAACATGTTCTATGAGGGTATTGTTAGGTATGGGGAAAGGATTTGTCTCAGCAGACCATTGCCAAGGCCTCCATTCTCCTGAGAGACCAGACACATAGTATAGTATAGAATAGAGTTAATTCAGGGCATGGGGAGCAGAGTTAAGAGGGTAGTAGAGGCAGAGAAATGCAAAGAAGGGAGAGTAGAGAGTGGCCAGCCATGACCAAGTGGAGAGAGGGGGGAAGGGAATGGGGAGAGAGGGAGGAAGAGGGCAAGAGGCAAGAGGCAAGAGGGAGAGGCAAGAGAGCAAGAGGAGGGAGGAGGGGCAAACAGCCCCTTTTATAGGGGTCAGGCCTACCTGGCTCTTACCAAGTAATTGTGGGGTGGAGTTTAGACAGAAGGCTAACAATTATGTCTTTCAGTTTAATGATTTGCAAAATTCCTAAGTGTTTGAGTAAATAAGTCTCTGATTCTTGTGCCTTCTCCCAGTATCTTTTTGTTTTGTTTGTTGTCTTGTCCAGTTCCAATATCCTGCGTTTGTCTTATTATATGCTAATCATATTATATTTACATTATATGATATCATATTATATAATATCATTATCCCTTATAAACCTGTTTTTTTTCTATGACAGACTGAAAGGGTATGGATCTAGATGGGAAGGAAGGTAGGGAGGAATTGGGAAGAGAAGAGAAAAAAACATAATCAGGTTAATTATTTTTCAAAACTATCTATTTTCACTAAAATGAAAGAAATTATGCTCCAGTTTCTGTGTTTAAATTCACAGATTAGGGTTAAAAATATACTCATCAAGGTACAAAGTAGCAGTTATAGTCTGAGACTTGTCATCTGCCATATATGTGGTAATCATGCAACTGCCAAGGACTAGTCTTGGCTTGGAAAGGGCTTTTGCGAAAAGGGGTATCTGGGAGGAGTGAAAGGGAATGACTCAAAGTCAAATTGTGGGTCCAAGCTTCTCTCTATGTTCTACTTTCCCTATGGAGATTTCTCTGTCTATATTCTACCTGCTTGCTATTGTAAGTGTGTCCATGTCCTGCTTGCATGTGTCTAGTTGCTTGTGGTGTGTGTGTGTGTGTGTGTGTGTGTGTGTGTGCCTGCGCACATGAGCACATGAGTATCTGAGTGTCTCAGCTCTCTATTCAATTGTCTCATTTTATCCTGAAAAAATCCTCTGGATTATTCATCTCTGGCAGAACATAGGTCCAGTCTCATTTTACATATTGTAAGACCCCCAAAAACCGAAGGTGCCCCAGCACCCACGCTTTGGAAGGCAATACCCAAATCACATGCAAGAAAAGGTCTGGATGCAATAGCATGAGGATTTCTTTATTCCAGAATTCTGGGTTGCACAGCCTTACACCACGAAGGGGTAGAGGTCTGAGGACCCCGTGCAACTGAAGTCAGGGGTATTTAAAAGGGAGAAATCACAAGACAGGGGTTGGAGGACGCGATTCACAAGGCAAGGGGTGGAGAACAAAACATGCTCAGAATGGGGAAGTACAGAATGAGGAAGTAAGGAAGGTTAGAGATTATCTGGAACAAATATCCTTGGGGCATTGTATAGTTAAACTTTGGAACTAGAACCGGGTGGGCTATCTTTGTCAAGCTGAAAGCAGAAAAACAAGTTACTCTGTGCTGGGCTAGTTGTTTAGAGGTCTAAAAATATTGAGTTGGGGGTCTTTCAATATCAGTCCAGGCATTTACTCCAGGTTTTCCTTTTATTTATATTAAAAATCAGCATTCCATTACCAGCACCCTTTAATTCTTCCAAGACAGCAAGCATACATTTTATTTTCTTAACTTTGCAAAGGAATTCAGAGATCTGTCTTCCTTTGTTAACTGGTGAACTAGTTGGGTAGGACCCTGACCTGAAATTACTATTTCCATCACACCTGGGCCTAGACTTGTTGTGTCCCAGGCCCAACAACCTAGAATTCAGAAATCTGCCTGCATTTGTATCTGCCAGTCTCTGTATCTTTCTGACAAGCTGGCTCCTTTTGATTTGTGACGCTCCTCATATAATTCATATTGCATCACTTTATTTTTGAATAGTAGAGAAATTATGTTTTGAACTCATGTATTTAGAGTGAAAGGATAGAAAATAATACAGCCTAACTCTAATGACCCCAAGAAGTCAGAAGTTTAAAATGCTATCTCTCTTTGTTAGAAACTAGGTAAAAGGTCTCATTCCAGAGCCTGCCCTTTGTTTAGACCTAGCAGGAAGGCCTTGAATAGGTGATCCTGGCCCCACAGGTAACTGGAAATGGGCTAAGCTTATCTTGCTTCTGTAAACTGCTTACACCAATACCCCTATACAGGAGTTCACATAGTTATAGACTTTCAAGAAAATAGGAAACTAATTGGTCCACTGAGCTTGGGCTCTGATAATTTAAACTGATTGGCCTAAAACCTATAGAGTGGTACAAATCAATTGGCTCACACTTCACGAGCTTTCCATGCTAAGAAATGATTGGTTTGTGATTCGCGGGCTTTGTAGTAAACTTATAAAAGCTGTCGCAATTCGTCATTCATGGTCCACAGTCCTCTAGCCCTGTGCGGTGTAAGGCTGTGGAACCCAGAATTCTGGAATGAAGAAACCCTCATGTTATTGCATTGAGACTGTTTCTTGCGAGTGATTTGGGTGTCGCCTTCCGGGACATGGGGTGCTGGGGCACCCTTGGTTTTTGGGGTCTTACAAGAGTTCTTTCCAATTGCCTTAAGGACTATGCTAAAATGTCCTAGTGCTTAAGATTTTCCTGAGACATTAGCAAACCTTTGCCTTCTAGGCTCCTGCTGTTTCTAACTCTCATGGAGCCATTAACATTAACAGAGAGGACATTCCTAGGAGGAATATGAAAACATGTACATTATTATACAAACAAGCCTTATGCCTACAGGGGAATGTCAACACTTCAGAAGACTCACACTGGGCCTTTGTCCCATGGGCAAGAACCATGTCCATCCCTCTGTACCCACCAAGTGCACTTAAGCAATATTTTTATAGGAGATTATGAGGGGCAGTGGATTAGGGGTGGGTATATAAATATGTACTCATATTCCAATTTGTTTTTAGCTCTTGATAATTTCATACATTTTAATTTGAGCATGTTTACCCCCATATCTACAACTCCTTTCAGATCACCTCCAATCTTTGTATCCACATTATTCTGTAATTTCTCTTCTATAGACTCACTAAATCCAATTTATGTTCATGCAATCTTCAGTATGGGTTATGAACTGGAGTTGGAGACCTATTAGTGATCATGCCTTTAAGAAATCTGTTTCTTCCTTCCAGAGCAGCTCTCAAATTCCAGTAGCTCCATATCTGCAAATGTGCCTTCAGGCTTTCAGCTCCAGTTCTCTGTTTGGATTTTGTTTGACTTAAGATTGTAAAAGTTCTTGTGCATGCTATAACAAACTTTGTTAGTTCATCTGGGCAAGTATCCTTTTCTGTCTTAAAATCAGTTTCCTTCCTTAGTGTTATCCACTACCTCTGGTATTATACTTTATCCACCTGACCCTAGCTCGTTCCTCAATGTCTCCTCAGCTTAGAAGGGAAAACTGAGATATAGACTTCATAGCTAGGGCTGAGCACTCCAAGGTCTCTTATTGTCCACTTGTAAGTCTTTGTGTTGATTAATATCACTACTAAATAAAAATGAAAATAAACATATAAACAAATATTGCTTCTCTGCTGATTGCTAAGAGATTCACAAATCTATAGGTATAGCCATAAGCCAATAAAAATAATTTTAATATTACATGCAGCGTAGTAGTAGTAGTAGTACTAGTAGTAGTAGTAGTAGTAGTAGTAGTAGTAGTAGTTTCTTTTTTAGGGACCATAACATATCTTTTCACCCCTGTAATGGTGTCAAACATAGATTTTATTTTATAACATTTAATGTTCTTATTTGTGTGTATATGAACATTTGTATATCTGTGTGCATTGTATTCAAACAATTATATGCAAGTGAACATGCAGAATCCAGAATCCACAGTTCTCTGCTGTGTTTCCTTTCAGGTAAGATCTTTCATGTTATCTAAAGCTGTCCTGGCATCTATAAAGCTCCAGTGGTCCTCCTGTATTCAGCACTCACTATAATAAAGTCAAAGGTGTGCTTAGTTTCATGTGGAGTCTTTTGTGTAATTTCTTAAAATTTGAGCTTATATCCTCATCTTTTTTTTTCAGTTAAATTTGCTTTTTCCTTTTTTTAATAAGATTTTTTTTATTTACATTTCAAATGTTAGCCCCTTTCTCAGTCCCCTGCCCTGAAACCTCCTATCCCATTCCCCCTCCCCAAGCCTCTGCAAGGGTGCTTACCTACCCACCAACCTTCTCCCTCCTCCCTACCCTGGCATTGACCTACACTGGGGCATCAAGCTTTCACAGGACCAAGAGCCTCTCCTGCCATTTATGCACAACAAGGCCATCCTCTGCTACATATGTGGCTGGAGCCAAGAGCCCCTCCATGTCTACACTTTGGTAGGTGATTTAGTCCTTCTGAGCTCTGGGATTCTGATTAGTTGATATTGTTGTTCTTCCTGTGGGATTGCAAATCTCTTCAGCTCCTCCACTCCTTTTCTTCAGCTCAGATTCTTTTTTTTTTTTTTTTAAGATTTATTTATCATATGTAAGTACATTGTAGCTGTCTTCAAACACCAGAAGAGGGCATCAGATCTCATTAGGATGGTTGTGAGCCACCATATAGGTGCTGGGATTTGAACTCATGACCTTTGGAAGAGCAGTCAGTACTCTTACCCACTGAGCCATCCCTCCAACCCTCCCCTCCACTCCTTTTCTAACTCCTCCACTGGGCCCTCGTCATCAGTCCAGTGGTTGGTGGAGAACATCTGTCACTGTGTTTGTTAGGCTCTGGCAGAACCTCTCAGGAAAAAGCTACATCAGGCTCCTGTAGCATCTACTTCTTGGCATCCACAATAGTGTCTGGGTTTGGTGACTGTATATAGGATAGTTCCCCAAGCTGGGCAGTCTCTGTTCCATACTTTATCTCCTGTGAATATTTGGTTTCCCCTTCTAAGAATAACTCTTACAGAACTCCCTAAGAAACCTTTGACTTTTAACTAAGTAAAAGAAAAATGAGAAAATAAGCAAAAAATAGAGCATTTTTGGCTTATAATATGGTTAAAATATCTGTAACTACTGCCTTATAGTCATACAACTTGTGGGCCCAAAATGGCCTTCTACTTTTCTTTCACCCAAAGCCTTATAGCATTTATTAATTTCACACACTTAGATTTCAATAAGCTCAGCAGGTGGGGGAGCATCCTCTCAGAGGTAGGAGGTGGGGGGTGATGGGAAGAACCCAGAAAGGGTAGCCCTGGAAGTGAGTCAACCTTTGGAATGTAAATAAATAAATATATTAAAAACAATCTTCAAACTATAGAGGAATTTTTCATCCTATTTTAGCTACTTATATTTTAAAAGTATTCTTGGTATTTTAAAGCTTTAGAAATTCCTGATCATCACAAACTATAAGTCCTATCACAGGTCTTATTAGCCAAGCCTTTTCAGTAGTATCACAGGAATGGAGCCATTGTATTAATTGCCATCTGTTTTTCTCCATGAAAAGTTGAGCTCAGTGGACTAAAAATTGTATGATCCACAAGCATTTCAGAATGTGTTATATTTTTATAAGTTTTCACAGATGGAATAATTATCTTTATGTAATGAAAAAGAGGTCATAGAAATTAAAATTCCTAATTAGACTGAGTTTGAAGTTCTATAAGTGCATAGATGAAAATTTTCATCCCTAAAGTCATAATTAGTCTTTCTTTGTAAACATAATTGTTCTGACTCACACTGGGATCATTGTCAGTTTATATGTGTTTGTGTAATATCATGCATTGCTTCAAGCATGATCATGTTTATTTGTCATACCATTTAACCATGCTGAGCACAAAGGGATGACATTCAACTATTTTTAACTATATTTGGAACAGGCATTTATGAAGGTTGTATGTGTGTGTGTGTGCATGTGTGTGTGTTACAGAAAATACTGCAAATTCAAAATTGAGAAATGATAATTACTAGATCTTAACTATTTAACTGTTTTTGTTGTTGTTGTTTTGTTTTGTTTTTGAGACAGGGTTTCTCTGTGTAGCCCTGGCTGTCCTAGAACTTACTCTGTAGACCAGGCTGGCCTTGAACTCAGAAATCCACCTGCCTCTGCCTCCCTAGTGCTTGGATTAAAGGCGGGCGCCACCACTGCCTGGCAACTATTTAACTGCTAATAGCTGTGTTTAGGTAGCTGGTAAATGGATAAATCTACAAATTCTTACCAACTTACACTTATATTATGCAAAATGTGTGAATCAAATTCTGAATGCAATAGCTGATCCATGAATACATTTTTTATCTTCTCTCTACATAAGATAGTCTGTTTGACTGTTGAACCTTTCCAGTATTGTGTATTATAGGACATTTTCAACTTACCAGGACCAAGGATAATCCAAGTCAGTAAAAGTGACATAATATAATATAATAGTGAAATAGATATTAAAATATCCAAATAATCATGTGAAAACATTCATCTACAAGTTTCATGTGTAATGATTTCCTACACATATATAATGTATTTGAATTATATTCATTCCCAATTACCCTGTCTTATCACCTTTCCAACTACTCTGTCTCTCTCTTTCTCTCTCTCTCTCTTTTTCCCCTATCTCTCTCTTTTTCTCTCTCCACTTCTCTCTTTTTGTGTGTCTATGTGTATGTAATGTGAATGTGTGTGTGTCTGTGTGTATTGTGAATGTGTGTATGTATTGTGTTCAGATATCATCCATGGTGGCACAGATGCAATGTGTTCTGATTAAAACACCTTCTCCATAATTAATTAATTCATACATAATATGGCACAGTTTTCCATTGATTCCTTTCTGAAATAATATACAATATTAATATCAAAATACAGAAATCATTTGTTTGGCCTTAAATTTTTATTCTCTCATCTTAGAAAGTATGTGCAGAATTAATGGATAAATAATATTAATTTTAAGTTTAAAATTTACTTGTTTTCTGTTCAACTGTTATGATAGTTTTTCTCAAATTACAAAGGAATAAATATAATATATTGAGGGAAAACTATGTTTAAATATTTTGTGTAAGGGAGGAAGAAAGAGGAGATTAATTTAACAAAGTCTTCATTTTATGTTATATTCACTGGATTATATGTTTTAGTTAGATATTTTCACTATCAATATTGACCATGTGTACGACTACAAATGCAGTACTCATTTATGTATAGTTCTTCCTCATTGATTAGGAATCTGTATTTTAAATTCTAAACTAACGATGAAATGGCACTACCAGCCACTGTATGTCCTATAACATTGTACAATCAATGAATGGATGGGCTACAATATCAAAAGGGCCAGTAGAACACCAATGAATCTATTATGGATGCATGCTGTAGCTGCCAGCAGCTACTGTGAACTGGGTTCCTGGAACTGAAGCTGAGGGGTAAATGGGGGACGTGGCGAAAAGAAATGAGAGTCAGGATGACTGTTGCTGATTTAGGCCAAAGGTTTAATAGAGGTCTGACAATATAAGTTTGGGCAAGCCCCTCCTCCCAAACTCAAAGGTGAGTTCCAGGGATGTGGTCTCACATTTCCATGGCTCCACTGTGAGCAGGTGGCCTGCTGGGATCAGGAAACTGCAAATCTCCCAAATCCACGGATACTCCAGGTGGTGTCTGGCTGTGGCTCCTATGTGAAAGCAGGAAGCAGTGTTGTTCTATAAGAACAAAGGGCCAGGAACTTCATGGACTGAGAACTAATGATTAATGCAGAGATTGGAAAGCCCAGCTCAAACGCTGGGGGATGGAACACATGCTTTGATATATACTTGACAAAAGTTAAAAAATAGGGAATAGATTGTTCATTCACCCTGTTGAATGCCTGTTTTTGGAGTTAGATTTAGTTTGTGGCTGACATTCCAGATTTTTGAGATACTGTTTTTCTCTCTTATGCATAAGTTCTCTTTCTGACACATTCCTTTTCCATTATCTTCCTATAGTCCAAGAATTCCACTTTACAGGCTGTGTGTGCAGTGTTATTCTGTGAGACTGCCACATTTCCCTTGATTGTTAAGAGATCACAAGTAGAATTTAGTTTCTATGTTTAGCCCATCAACTTCCACCGGACTCAACCTTTATCTTTCTCAAATTGCCACCAAATCCATCATTCTGACTCCTTTCCTTCCTAAAGACTTTATTCCCAGTAAGAGAAAGATGTCTTAAAAAGATAAAAAGCATTTTTACCATGTTTCTTTTTAGAAAAGGCCAGAAGTAAAAACAAAACAAAAAAGTTATAGAACTTTATTCAGTGTAAACAATGTAAAACATCAGCAGGAAGTCTCACATTATTAAATACTGTCCTTTTTCATTTTCCAACCAATAAAACACAATATTTAGTCATAGTGTGATTATAAATGCTTAATAGTGGATCACTATTCAAAAGTTCTGAACATAGCTTCTTTTTGTGTTGCATATTAATAGACAAGATATGGATTCCAATATGTGTTAATGATGCTTGTAAGTGTTGTTTTAATATTATTGGAATTATGTTTCTTTATAATTTTATATGAGTATAAGTTCAGTGCCATGCTCATGCATATATCCTATGAAGTATATATAACATTCTGGAACTTATTTAATACATACTAATATGCCTATACACATAACAGAATAAACACAACCACACTGAAATAACAGATTTGCCTGTTTTTACCATATAAAAACATTTAAGATTTTATTATAATATATTCACCTTATTGGAAAGCATAACCAGAATTGCAAATACAGACCAGAGGTGTTCTTACCTGGTACATTACTGATATAAGTAATCATTATCAGATTCTTTCTTCTTTCTTTCTTTCTTTCTTTCTTTCTTTCTTTCTTTCTTTCTTTCTTTCTTTCTTTCTTTCTTTCTTTCTTTCTTCCTTTCTTTTCTTTTTCTTTTCATTTCTTTTCTATTTTTTTTTTTTTTGGCCTAGATTCTATCCAGGGTGCTTCTGAATCCAGTACTGGTGACAGATGCCATCATCTTCAATCACAAGTAGACCATTATTTGTAAAGATTTTACAGTTCTCCTGAATACCTGGAAACTGTAGAAAACTTTAAATAGAGCAGAGTGTAAACAACAAAACATTTCATGATCTGGGTACAACTATTGCTATCATTACATTCAATTATATTCACACACACACAAACACACACACACACACACACAAACATATACACTGGGATCATAAACTAAAAGTTATTCAGATATGTTTGCTATATTTGGAATTCTGAAATGAATTTTTTAACTATGTAGTATTATATAATTGGCAATATTGGACAGTATATAATGGAAGAAGAAATCACTCATATTTTGTGGTATTGTTCTCTTACTTATTTATCTTTGTTTTAAAAAATTGTTTCACATTCAGATGTGAGTATATGTATGTGTGAGTGCATGTGCGTCTATGTGTGCATGCACACATGTGTACACAATGTGTCATACTGCACAAATGGAACTGAGAAGATAAATTAAGAGAGGTGGCTGTTTCTTTCTCCTCTGTGATTTATGGGATATATGGCAGGGTTCAGATTTGGGAGCAGATACAAGATACACTGAACTATCTCCTGTGTTTGTTATTGATTGATTGATTAATTGATGAGGTTTTATTGTGTGGCTCAAGCTCCCATAAATCTCCTGATCTTCCTTCTGTTTCAATAACTGTAGGATTACAGACATAAATCACCAAGGCCAGCCATGTTTATGGTATATTGCTTTAGAGAAAGGAAGAGACAGTTATTTTAAATACCTCTCTTTACAGCAATGCTCCTTCTTTGTTATCATTTACGCTGAAAAATTGTGTGGGTCAATTTTCTTTCCCTTAGCAGCTATTATTCTGAAATATCTCATGTCAAGAGAGTCACAGTATACTGTTTTTTTCACTTTGTCATTTAAAATTTGTGGTTTTATACATCATACAGCTAATGCAATTTATACTTGATGACTAGTAAGCTAGTTTGAGCAGATTCTTATGAAAAATTTTGCAAAATATGTCTGTACATTACATAAAAAGTTTAAAAATATACTGTGTGGCAAAATTATTAACCAAAATGTTTGTCTACATTTTAAATTTAGTGGTCATTGGAAAGCAATTATTATTTATTTTAATTAATAATGTATTAAAATATTTACTGCTTTTCTTTTGTGTTGATATAACAATACAATTATAATTACTTTATAGTTTATTTTAAAATAAGTATATTTTAATACAAATGAAAGTCAAAATAATTAGCTATGAATATTTGAGAGACCATTTATATGATCATCAACCTTTGCCACTATTTTATTTCTTCTGGTATTCTAGGACCAAATATTCTTTTTTTCTTTTTTTTTCTTTTCTATATTCTTTTTTAATATTTCAAAAGCTTTTCCCTTTCCCAGTTCCCCCTCCCATATGTACCATAAGTCCTCTTCTCTCCATCCATTCTCCTATCTTTCCCACTCCCTTTTCTCTGTCCTGGTACTTCCCTACAATGCTGGATCAAGCCTTTCCAGGATTAGGGCCCTCTTTTTCCTTCTTCATAGGAATCATTTGATATGCTAATTGTATCTTCAGTATTCAGAGCTTCAGGGCTAATTAATATCCACTTATCAATGATAGCATTCCATGTGTATTCTTTTGTGATTGTGTTACCTCACTTAGGATGATATTTTCCAGTTCCAACCATTTGCCTAAAAAAATCATGAGTTCATTGTTTTTAATTGCTGAATAGTCCTCCATTGTGTATATATACCACATTTTCTGTATCCATTCCTTCATTGAGAGATATCTGGGTTCACATATTCTTAGACATTCAAATCATGCATTTTTGTAAACACTGATATACTTCAGTACATATGACAAATTTGTGGCATGATTCTTTACAATCCAAAATGTATTTTAAATTCCTGACTAAATCATTAATGCATTCAGATTATCTTTTAAAACATTACTGCATACACATATCAGTTTCATTGCTCTATTAAAGTATTTCTCTCTTATTTAAATTTGAAAACTGTCATTCCTATCTCCTCTGTATGGTTTTTACTCCTTTAATGTATTGAAGGAATGGTTCTTGTAGCTCAGAGACATTCAGAGTTTGTGGTATCTGTAGGTGGTAGATAGTATAAAATGCACCTTAAATAGAATCTGTGTCCAGAAAGGCTGCAGTTCTGTGTGCTTAATGAGAAATTACTACCTGCCAGAATGTAGTGATAAATCTCAAGAAAGATTCAAAATGTGGAATCATTTAAGAAATTCTTTGTGTTTCCTTTGATTGGTTATAAAATCATAGAATAACTTCTTATAACCTGGAAATTAACATTCAATGTTTTTTGATAAAAATACTCTTTGATTGATCATTCAGTCCCAGTAAAACACATTAGATGTATTTATTAACTTCTGTGACAAAGATGATTCTTATTTTCTAGATCTGACCAACTGGAAGGCTGGCCTCGAACTCAGAAATCTGCCTGCCTCTGCCTCCCAAGAGCTGGGATTAAAGCCATGCACCACCACTGCCTGGCGATCAATTGGAATCTTAACACTGAGTATATAATTGGAAGATGTATATATATATATATCTTATATATATAATATATGTATTCATTATATATATATATTCAAACTGATTTTTAAAATGCTTTTAAATATAGTTTTGCTTCCACCAGCCCATCATCAGAATCAACATAATGGACTTGTAATTAGTTTCTCTTCAATTGTTATTTTTTCCTCATGTTTGATTACATTGCAACACATTCATATACTAATTTTTTTTTAAAGAAAAAACTTGATAGTGTGAACTTTATCATTGCATTTCAGTATGGCTGGCCTGTTATATGTCTTCAAGGCCAGATATTTTAATTATTCCCTGATCAACCTACTGATAGCCTGATCTTATGATTTTTACACTTATAAATATTTTGGAATTAATTTTGTTTTCTAAGGTTTCTATATTGATATTAAGTTCCACAATATTTTTGCTGAAGTATTTAACTATGATTTAAATTGGTGAATTTCAAAATCATATTCTCTAGGGAGTTCTTAAATAATGATTCCTCAGAAAAATACATGAATCTACAAATGAATACTATAATCAAAGATAGACCACCCCAAACTCACAGTAAAATACAGGTGGTGGGTGATGATGTTATCTAAATATTAAAAGCTCAAGATGTCATGCAATATGGAGTACAAAAATATCAGCTGTGTTCTATTTGATATGATATTTATAACAGCACAGCTCAATGTAGAGAGATTTAATAAAACATTAGGTCCAAGCAAAAAAAAAATAAAAATAAATGTTTAAACTATATGCTCTTATGTTGAAAATTCCAATTTTATAATATGTTCTACATAAAGCTATTTTGTACAAATATATGATGAACTTTGAGTGTATTTCCTAGTGCCATATCCCATTGCATTACTACTTCTCTACTACTTTCTTCTCTCCTAGAGAGTATGTCAATAGAACATGTTGTTTTTCTGTAACATCTTATTCTTACAAATGGAAAACCTGTTGTTTTCTTTTTTAGAAAGAGTTAATTCACCCTCATTATTTGAGAAGAAAAGTTAATTACATTTATTTAAGCTTCTGGGATTTATATTAAATGTGCATGGTAAAGAAATATATTAAATAAAGCAATAGGGACAAAACTACTGCAATTCAGAATATGGAAAACATCATAGTGTGAAGTTATCTTTGTACATCAAACAGATTAAAAAAAACTACCCTAAAAATAGCAAAAAATAGATGTATCAAAAAGAATTGCACATAAATATCAACAAAATTCTCCATGTAAATATACTTGCATCCTAATTTAAAGATGCTTGAGTATTTTAAGTTCAAACACAGGGTTTGTATTTGGTTGCTCTAAATCCTTATTCTATTATTTTGAAGTCTTAGTAAATTTTAATTTTAAAAGCTCACAGACTTTTAAAAATGACATGTATTAATACATACAAATTTGCTTTATTTATTCTTGTGAATTGTTCATAATGGTAAAATAAATAGATGATGGTAAAGTTGCTCAAATGCCAAACTTGTCATGAAGCATGATAACATGAATTGGTTCCTAGACTTCTTTGAAAAAGATAATTAACTCCAAAGAACTTGTAACTGACTTCTCATGTATGTTGTAGTATGGACATGCATGCATTGTCATGGGCATATGAACATATTTCACACACATACACCATTAAACACTATAAAGAGTAAACAAAAACAAATTCAATTTATACACAAAAATCAGAATATGAAGTTAACTGAAATAATGGTTTATCCAAATGTGACAATTTTACTTTGATAATTTTCCTATCAAACAAAATGTAAATCTTAAAAGGATATATTGTTCTAAGTCTTATTCACCAATGACAATGACCTATCATGATTCTTTCTATCATATCTATAACATCTATCTATCATCTATTATTTTTCTAACTAGTAGTTGCAATTTCATTGTTTATCATGTGCAAATTTGATTCCTAGTACACATGCACACACACACACACACACACACTCACATGTTCACACACACATTTTAAACAAATTGCAACACAAATTTTATACCTTTGATATAACAGTGCAGTTCATTCTAATTTTTTCCCACATTCAATTCACTATTACTAAATACTTATTAAATGAAGTTTCTTAATTATTAAATAAAGTTTCTTATTGGGAACATTATTTTGTATTTAATTTATTTAGTAAAATATAGCCTCAGGAATTGTAGGATAAATCTTACAATAGTCAAAGAGGACTGTTTTACCTCCTTTCTTGACTCTTGCATGAATTCATTAGCCACACTTTTCTGAGTTAGAAATATATGAGAAAGTAAGCCAGTTAATTTATAGTACAATTTGGCTCTTTCTCAATGCCAGCTGTCAATCAAAGAGATTGTTAAAGGATTAGTACAACCTTCAGGGAGATTCATGAATGCAGTTTAAAACAAATGGTGCTTGAACTGAAATTTATAGCATTACAATCAGATCATTGCTTAGCGACAAAATACAATTAACTAGCTTAATTGGAAGATAAATTAAATGTGTGTTTTATTCCCTATTTCCAGCTGCAAATGTTGTAACCTCTCTTTAGTAGTTATGTGAGAAAAATGTTGTTCTTTAATTGTATTTTTTTTTCTATTTCCCACATTTTAGGAATATACAGGATACTTAAAATTGTACAGGAGTATTGGGAAACAAATACGTTTGGTTTGGATCAGTCCTGTTGCTTTCTAGAATAATAGCTGGAATCCAAACACACACTACAATGAATCACCGCTTCTCGAAACACTGGATATTGATGATTCCTCTCCTATGGCCTTGCCTAAAAGTTGCAGAGACCTTGGAAGCAGAGAAGGCTCAGAGAGCAGTACCATCTCCTGGGAGAGCTAAGCGTGGCTGGGTGTGGAACCAATTTGTTGTACCAGAGGAAATGGATACTATCCAACATGTTGGACAGGTACTTATTTTCTGAAAGAGTTACAGTAGATGACTTTTTAAAGATGTGAAGTGAATGGATTTGGGAAGTTTGATGATTTTCACATATATTAAGGATCCCTTAGAAATAAGCAAGCAGAAGCATAATAAACGCGAATTTGTAAACACTCATTCAAATCTTAAAGAGGGAGGTCTAATTTTCTAATTCCTCTTTCTATCTTTTTCATGAATATGCTGCCTCCATTTAGCAACATCTAAAAATGAAAAGGTGTTATTTGTTAAAATGGTCCAAAGCAGTCACAGAGTCTAATATTTTTTATCAACAGTACTTAGCATCATATTTAGCTACACTAAACAGCTATTGGCATGCTCTCATTAATTTCAAATGAAGCATATTAATCCAATCCATTTTAATGGCTCAGGAATTTCAAGAGACTACACACATCATTTCATTAGTGAAGTTGAAGAGTAAAGAATAATTATTTAACTTTATTGGAGAAACATATTTAAAGAATACTTTCTTATGAGAACCTCTCCAATTAGAACATTTGATGTTTGTATTATTATTTGTTTTACTTGAAACACAGGTAATTACAGTAACATATTGCTTTATAAATTTTTTTACTCCCTCAGGATAGATATACTGAAATAAATTAATTAACTGGTAGTAAAGTTTAATTTGAAGCCCTCAGAATTTATTTATTTTGCTTTATTTTTTTCAATTTTATTTAATCATTGTTTACACTCTAGATTTTATCCCCTCCCAATCCACCCTCTGAATGTTAAACATCCCATACCTCCTCCCCACTTCTATCTCCACTGTCCGCTACCCACTAGATCTTCCCACTCACTGAGGTCTCCAGTCTCTTGATGGTTAGGTGCATCTTCTCTGACTGAAGGCAGGCCCTGCAGTCCTCTGCTGTATATGGTTTGGGGGTCTCATGTCACCTGGAGTATGCTGCCTGATTGGTGGTCCAGTGTCTGAGAGATCGCAGGGATCCAGGTTGATTGAGATTGCTGGTCCTCCTATAGGGTCTCTCTCCTCCTCAGCTTCTTCCAGCCTTTCCCTAATTCAATCACAGGAGTCAGCAGCTTCTGTCCATTTGTTGGGTGCAAATATTTGCATGTGACTCTTTTATCTGGTTGTTGGGTCTTCCGGAGTGTGGTCATGATAGGTCCTTTTTTGTGAGCACTGCATAGTCTTAGTAATGTGAGGTCTTGGGTCCTCCGCTTGGGCTGGATCCCACTTTGGGCTTGTCGGAGGACCTTCTGTATCTCAGGTACTTCTCCATTTCCATCACTGCAGTTCTTTCAGAGAGAAACAATTATAGGTCAGAGTTTTGACTCTGGGAAGGCAACCCCTCCCTCATTTGATGCCCTGTCTTTCTGATGGAGGTAGTCTCTATATTTTCCCTCTTTCTACTATTGGGCATTTCATCAAAGGTCCATCACTTTGAGTCCTAAGAATCTCTCACCTCCGAGGTCTCTGGTACATTCTGGAGTGTCCCCCCACCTCCTACTTCCCCTCCCATGATTGATGGTTTCCATTCTTTCTGCTGGCCCTCAGGGCTTTAGTCCTATCTCCCCATCCAATCCTTGGTCAAGTTCCACTCTTCTTTTCCCTGTCCCCTTTCCCACTCAAGACCCTTCTTACCTCACCACTCCTGTGATTGTGTTCTTCCTCTTCCCAAGCGGGACTGAGATGTCCTCACTTGGGCCCTTCAGCTTTTTGATATTTTTGAGTTACATAAATTGTTTCCTAGGTATTTTGTACATTTATTTATTTATTTATTTATTTATTTATTTATTTATTTATTTATTTATTTAGGCTAATTTCCACTTATTAGTGAGTACGTACCATGAATGTCCTTTTGGATCTATGTTACCTCTCTTAGAATGATATTTGTTAGCCTAGTCCACAGAATCTACTAACATTCTATGTAATCTAACCATAGAACATATATTCATCCAAAGAATTTTAAAACTTCTCATGTCTGCACCTATGTGCCAGCCACAAATGGTACTACTCTGCTCTTTTGTTTTCTGCAGGCAAATCACACACATGGATATAACACAAAAAGGACTGCTTCTGCATATTGCATTCTTATTTCTTTTTTAAGCAATAGACATATATATATATAATATGTATATATATATATATATATATATATATATATATATATATATATATATATATAATTATATACCGATACAAATATATTTGTCTGCCTTAATGTGTAAAGCATGCATACCTGACACCCATGGATGCCAAAAGTCATAGGATCTCTTGAAACTTCAGTTAAAGACTACTTTGAGCCACCTTGTTGGTTTTGAGAATAAAGCAGAAGTCCTCTGAATGAGCAGAACGTACTTTGAGTCATTGAACCATTCATGCAGACCTTATAATTTTAACTTTATAAAATTAAATATGAGATAATTTTAATTTTTTTGGTAAATAATTCCACATGGCTTATGGAATATACAAATCAGTTTTAGTAAAAAACTTTAATCAATTTTTAATACTTGTAAATGAAAAACAATTGAGAATAAATGTTGTGGGAAATAGTAAAAAGAATAGTACAAAGTACCAGGTGCTACACCCAGCTCACCTCTGCCTCTATGCTTGCCCCTGACAGTGGTCTTTCGAGTTCTGGTATGCCTGACTCAGAGCCACTAGTTCCTTCTCAGCCATCCCACTCCCTGTGGCCAGTGGTCACAAATCCCCTTAACTCAGTAAATCAAATCTCTAGATGCTCATAATTAATCAGATTTACATATCAATAAATTCTCAATTCACAAAATGCCCACATAACACTTTCAGAGTTAATTGATAATGATACAAGTTTCCCACCTAGATTAGACAAGTTATCCCAATTATTGTATCCCTACATGATAGTATAGCTACCTGTGACTATTTTAAGCCAGGCAGAACCTGGATTGTCTTGTTTATCCTCCATTTTGCTTCCTCCCCTTCCTCCTTTGTTGCTCCCTGTCTCTGGAATTTCTAGTGCCTTCTTTCTTTTCCCTGTCCAATCACAGGCTTTTTATTGTATTAGTGTTTAAATTAATTGACCCGGGAAAATTCTGCTACAAGTAAGCAATAGTGTAGATGCTCCACATTTGAAGACTATTAAAGAAGGATAAATCATTATGTTAAATTACATAAAATTTTGCAGCTTCCCACCAAGATAAAAGGTACTTATTTGAGTAAATATTTTTGTCCAAATAAAGTATATACTATACCTGCATTCTCAATGGGCAGGAATTTACTTAACTAGAGTCTGGGAACATAATGAGGAAACCTAACAGTCAAAAAATATTTTGGGCACCCTACTTCCCTTAAACACTAAACTCAATGGGCTTTGGAAATTATTTCACAAATATGTGTGGAATATATTTATTTGTCTCTAAATTTCACTTATCATCTATCACTGAACATATTTTCAAATCTTAATTATTTTGTCATTTGAAATATCGATTGATGTGTAAACTTATTTCTACTAATTTCTTAGCCTATAATTTAGCAAATACCACTCGTTTTATAAATAATTAATTATATCAAGTTTAAGAGATATATCCAGAAAGTGGGTTTGTATACTATTTTCCCTATTTCATAATTTAGAGATTATATTTATCTTATTATTAAAATAATAAATTGATAGTTTAATCTATAGTCTGATTTTCTCTATGATCATGTAGTACTACTAATTAGTCCAGAATAATTGCTTACAACTCTTACCACTGGGATCACTAAAAATTATGCTACATGGATGAGTGTCTTTCCATGAAAGTCTTATTCAAAGAAGAGCATATTCATACATGGTGACCCAGAAATAGGTATATGCTCTGTAATACTAATATATTTGAGTTAGACTGTAGTGACATCTTAGTGTAAAATAATTTGCATTTGAGATATCAAGCAAACCATTTTGTTGAGTCAAAAGGACACTTGTTTTTACATACAATTTTAAATTCAAAATAATTCATCAACAGTATAGATGATGACAATGTTGGTTTCAATAGAATGACAGTATGAATATAAGAAAAATGCATATATCAGAAGTTATAATGAGGTGCAGTGAGTTTGCATTTGTTAACTGAATTTCTTCATTTTAAGATTTTAACTTTCCTCTCTCTGTGTCTCTGGCTATCTATTTCTGTCTTGATCTGTCTGTCTCTTTTTCTCCTTTTCTTTCTTTTTAGCTTTCTCCCTTTGACACTATGTGTATAGATAATCTGTTCTTGTAAGTGCTATGCAGAACAGAATGATCTTGAACTTCTGAACTTCTTATTGATACGCTTCTATAATTTGAGACCTCTACCACTTTTCATCATTTAAGTGGTGCTGGTGAGTAAACTGAGGGTTGTTGGTATAGCAGGCAAGTTATTCCTCAGCCCCATGAGATCTAAATGTCTATAATATAGTTTTCCTCAGTAAAAGATATAGTCCTGCACAGACTATTGTCTAAGTATTAAACATACACAAAATGCATGTAAAAATGAGAAAGCTTAATTTATTTTTGTTATTCCTTGCACTATAAAAAGGAATTATTAAAGCAGGTAAGACTGATCAGTGAGAAAATGAGAAAGACATGAAGCCTGAAAACATGAGTTCTAAGGAGACAACTGACTTCTACCTCTTGTCATCTTATGATCTACATAAAAATATGATGAAAAATGTACACACATATGCACACTTGCACACATACCCATACACACAAGAAAATAAATACCATTAAAAATTCAATGATCATAATGAGAATAGTTATAATTATATTTTGAATGCTTTGTAGATTTTGGAAAGGTCCTAAATATGTTGTTGATAGATTTATTTTCTCTTATGCTCTTTAAATATCCTCATATTTCTGTATCATCTATGTATTTTCAGTCTAACCAGAAAACTAGTGTTTAAGTAAATCTAGATGATCGATTTCTTATATTTCCTGCATATCTTAAATTAATATATATATGTGAGATCATATTTTTACTGATTAAAAATAAAAACATTTTAACTAGTTGAGTTTGGCATAATTAGCCCAGTGAATATTTTATGTCTAGCATGTTTCTAATTAGACTTATTTTTTAAATAATAAAGTTTTGGTATTTCAATGTATTAGAAATTATGAACATCTCTGCTGCATGACATGGATACATATCTGAGGTTAATATTTTGCATCAGTTGATATAATAAAGAATTACAAGCCAGGTAGTAGTGGTACACACCTTTCATCCCTGAACTCTGGATGCAGAGGCAGGTGAATCTCTGAATTGGAGGCCAGCCTGGTCTACAGAGTAAGCTCCAAGATAGCCAGTTTAAAAACAAACAAACAAGCAAACAAACAAAAAACAAATTATGAAGAATCATTCACTTGATGCTGATTACTATTTTTAAAAATTATGTATTCTATGTTGAATTTTCCATGTATCTGGAAATTCATTTGTCTATGTTTACACTTGCAGCTAAGATCTGACTTAGACAATGGAAACAACTCTTTCCAGTACAAGCTACTGGGGACTGGTGCTGGAAGTTTTAGCATTGACGAAAGAACAGGTGACATATTTGCCATACAGAAGCTTGATAGAGAGGAACAATCCCTCTACATCCTGCGAGCCCAGGTAATAGACACCACTATTGGAAAGGCTGTGGAACCTGAGTCTGAGTTTGTCATCAGAGTTTCGGATATCAATGACAATGAACCCAGATTCCTAGATGAACCTTATGAGGCCATTGTACCTGAGATGTCTCCAGAAGGTATTAAATATTAACTTACATCAGAGCTTTATTTACAAAGACAATAGTTTAAAAGTTTTGAATATATGTTTGGTAGTACATTGTTTAATTTTCATAATTCTTTTTGACAAAACATTAATTAAAATATTTGAAAAATTGGATTATGACAAAATATTCTATAAGGTACAATTAAAAGAAAAATTATGACTGCTTCTTATTGAAATTTATTTAGTTAATGTCTTATTTATTATGTCCTCAAACTTATTTTTTCTTTTAAGGTATAATGTAATAGTTTTCTTCTTGCACTATTTGTATCAAACACAAGCATTTTCATATATATATATATATATATATATATATATATATATATATTACTTGTCTTTATTGGCTGCATGTATGTCTGAAATGAATTTAATCTCAAACATGAAATTTCAAGTAGAATTCACCTAAAAATTTACATTTTACATATTTTTCATTCTGTACTCTGAAGTTATTTTCATATCAGATTTAAAATTATGTTTAAAGTGTTTAGATGTACATACTTTATTGATTACTAAATTTTACAAAATGCACATGATGAATTAAAGAAAAGAGTTTGTACAAAAAACCTATTTGCTGATGATATGATAGCTGATAAATAACTTCAGCAAAGTGGCTGGATATAAAATTAACTCAAATCAGTAGCCCTCCTTTATACAAATGATAAAAGGGCTGAGAAAGAAAATAAACAAACAACACCCTTCAAAATTGTCACAAATAATCTCCAATATCTTATAGTAACTCTAACTAAACAAGTGAAAGATCTATAAAAAAAAGTTTCAAGTGTCTAAAGAAAGAAATCGAAAAAGACAACAGAAAATTGATTTTCCATGCTCATGGATTGGACAAATTGACATAGTAAACATGGCCATGCTACCCAAAGCAATCTAGAGAATCAATGAATTCCCCATCAAAATTTCAAAACAACTCTTACATGGAAAGAGCTATTCTCAATTTCATATGAAAAAACAAATAAACAAACTAGAACAACAACAGCAAAAGCAACAACAAAATCCAGGATAGTGAAACAATTATTAACAATAAAAGAACTTTTGCAGGAAACACCATCACTGACCTCAAGGTGTACTACAGAGCAATAGTGATAAAAACTGCATGGTATTTGTACAGTGATGGGTTGGTAGAACAATGCAATAGAATTGAACACCCAGAAAGGAACCAACACATATATGGACACTTGGTCTTTGACAGAGAAGCCAAAAATATACAATGGAAAAAGGAAAGCATCTTTAATAAATGATGCTGGTCTAACCTGCAGTCTGTATGTAGAAAAATGAAAATAGATTCATATTTGTCACCTTGTACAAAGCTCAAGACCAAGTTCATCAAGAACCTCAACATAAAACTAGATACACTTAATCTATTAGAAGAGAAAGTGGGAAAGTGCCACAATCTCATTGACACAAGGTGGAATTTCCTAAACAAATTCCAATGGTGCAGGCTCTAAGATCAAGAATTGATAATGGGACTTCATGAAACTGAAAAGCTTCTGTAAGGCAAAAGATACAGTCAATAGTTCAAATTGATATCCTCTTGGAGACTGCAGATGGGGGAAAGAAGAATGGAATTAAGAATTGTGGCAAAGGGTATAGTAATGGGGACAATGGCTAGTGTGTAGCAAAGTACAAGTAATAATAATTAATAAATCTATTAGAAGCTTTAAAATCAAGAAATATAAAATAAAAGAATGCTAGAACAGTTACATTCAGTTTTGTTTCTTTTAAGTTATTTTTCAACGCTATTGCCATTAAAGTCTTAATTACAATGTTTGAAGAGGAGATGATTTCTATAGGGTAATCATCTTCCTTGGAGAAGAAATATATCTGTGCAGTCCAGATAACCTATGATTATGAAAAAGATTTTTAATAAGTCAGTTAAAATTTAGCTAACAATATACAGAAGAATTTATTTTAAAAATTCATTTGAAATGATAATCAAATGCTTCAGTCATGTTTTTAAAATATACCAATATAATTGTAATTTATTTATGAAAAATTGGCATTGTTATCCATTGATTGTAAAATATTTTCCCATTGTACACTTTCCTGATTTTCTGCCTTTTAACATAGCAGTTACAAATTAATGGTCATATTCTACATTGATTGGAATACAGGCCCTTAACTAAAACAACATGAAGTTAGTTATACAATACGTTTTAAAAAAATTATATTAAAATATTTTTGCTTTCGAGTCTTGGCTCCAAGATGACCAAAAAAAGAAGGAACAACGGTCGTGCCAAAAAGGGCCGTGGCCATGTGCAGCCAATTCGCTGCATGAACTGTGCCCGGTGCGCGCCCAAGGATAAGGCCATTAAGAAGTTTGTCATTCGGAACACTGTAGAAGCCGCTGCTGTCAGGGACATATCTGAAGCGAGCATCTTCGACGCCTACGTGCTTCCCAAGCTCTATGTCAAGCTGCATTACTGTGTGAGCTGTGCCATTCATAGCAAGGTCGTCAGGAATCGATCCTGTGAAGCCCGGAAGGACAGAACACCCCCAGAATGATTCAGACCTGCTGGCGCTGCACCAAGACCTCCAACAAAGCCCATGTAAAGAGGTGGTTTCATAAGGGCAGAAGGAAAGATCCCTTGGAAAAATAAAATGGAAGTTATGCTTTAAAAAATATATTTTCAAAAGTTCTTTAATTTTTTTTTAATTGATAGCTATGCAAGCTAGTTTCTTGTAGACCTTCTGCCCAAACCACTCTCACCTACTACCCTCGATTTCCCCGTACTGCGGCTTCTATAAAGCCTTCATAGGGCCAAGGATCTCTCCTGCCACTGATGCCCAACAAGGCTTTCCTCCTCCACAATTGAGGCTGGAACCATGTGTAACACCTTGTTGATGGCTTAAACCCTTGGAGCCCTGGGGGCTTTGGTTGGCCAATATCATCTTTCTTCCCATTGGCGCTGCAAACCCCTTCAGCTCCTCCAGTCCTCCCTCCGACTACCCCATTGGGTACCCTGCGCTCAGTCCCATGCTTGGCTGCTAGAATCTGCTTCTGTATGTGTAAGATTCTCGTATGGCCCCTTAGGAGACTGCTAAAACAGGCTCCTTTCCTCAGGCACTTCTTGTCCCCATAATGGTGTCGGGGCTTGGTGGCTGTTTATAGGAGAAATCACCAGGTAGAACAGTCTCTGGATGGCCTTTCCTTCAGTCTCTGCCCCACACTTTGTTTCCACAATTGTTCCTGTGAGTATTTTGTTCCCTTTCTCAAAAGAACTGCAACACCCACACTTTGATCTTTCTTCTTATTGAGGTTCTTGTGTTCTGTGTGTCATATCTTGTATTTTTCTGAGCTTTTGAGCTAATATACACTTATCAGTGAGTGCATACCATGCATGTTGTTTTGTGAATGGGTTACCTCACTCAGGATGATACTTTCTAGTTCCATCCATTTGCCTAAGAATTTCATGAATTCATTGTTTTTAATAGCTGAGTAGCACTCCATTGTGTAAATATACCACATTCTCTGTATCTATGCCCTGGTGGAAGGACATCTGGTTTCTTTCAGGCTTCTAGCTATTATAAATAAGACTGCTACGAACATAGTGCAACATGTGTCCTTATTACATGTTGGAGTGCCTTCTGGGTATATGCCCAGGAGTGATATTGCTGGGTCCTCAGGTAGTACTATGTCTAATTTTTGAGGAACCATCAAATGATTTCCAGAGTAGTTGTACCAGCTTGCAATCCCACCAGCAATGGAGAGATGTTTCTCCACATCCTAGCCAGCATCTGCTCTCCCCTGTGTTGTTCATCTTGGCCATTCTGACTGGTATGAGGTAGAATCTCAGGGTTGTTTTGATTTGCATTTCCTGAATATCTAAGAATGCTGAACATTTCTTTAGGTGCTTCACAGCCATTTGAGTTTCCTCAGTTGAGAATTTTCTGCTTAGCTCTATACACTATTTTTTAATTTTTTAATATGGTTATTTGACTCTCTGGAGTCTAACTTCTTGAATTATTTGATCTTTTCCCAATCTTTTGGTTGCTCTTTTGTCCTATTGACAGGGTCCATTGTTATACAGGAGCTTTGCAGTTTTATGAGGTCTTATTTGTCATTTCTTGTTCTTAGAGCATAAGCCATTAGTGTTCTGTTCAGGAAATTTTTCTCTGTGGCCATGTGTTCAAGGATTTTCTGGTTTTATGTGGAGTTTCTTGATGTGCTTGAACATGAGTTTTACTGAAGTGATTCCAAAAATTCTACCAGAGAACTCCTAAAGATAATAAACAACTTCAGCAAAGTGGCTGGATATAAAATTAACTCAAAGAAATCAGTAGCCTTCCTCTTCTCAAATGATAAACAAACTGAGAAAGAAATTAAGGAAATGACAGCGTTCACAATAGTCACAAATAATATTACATAACTTGGAGTGACTCTAACCAAGAAAGTAAAAATTTCAGGTGACAGAAGCTTCAAACCTCTGAAGAAAGAAATCAAAGGAGATCTCAGAAGATGGAAAGATCTACCATTCTCATGGATTGGCAGGATTAATATCATAAAAATGGCCATCTTGCCAAATGCAATCTACAGGTTCAATGAAATCCCCATCAAAATTCCAAATCAATTCTTTATTGAGATAGAAAGAGCAATCTGAAAAAACCCAGGGTAGCAAAAACTATTCTTTGTGACAAAAGAACTTCTGGGAAAATCACCATCCCTGACTCTACTAAGAGCAATAGTGATAAAAACTGTATGGTATTGGTACAGAGATACACAGGAAGATCAATGGAATAGAATTGAAGACCCAGAAATAAACCCACACACCTATGGTGACTTGATATTTGACAAAGGAGCTCAAAACATCTGGTGGTAAAAATGACAGCATTTTTACCAAATGGTGCTGCATCAACTAGGTCAGCATTTAGAAAAATGCAAATCAACCCATACCTATCTCCCAGTTTCAGAGTTTTAATGTTAGAGGTGTCAAATAGGCAACACATAAATACAAGTGTGGACCTAATTTTAGATGGCTGTAGTCAGAAAAATAAAAGTGACTGAAAACACTTTGTACAATTATGGAGTGGTGTGGGCTACAGAATCTCTTTCTCACACATTACTTGTAATTTCTGAGCTGTTAAGGAATTATCTACCAAATATAATAAGATTGTGTCACTTAGGACTTACTTGTAGGTGCAGATCTTCCTACTAATGAAGTTGGGTCTCACTGTGACTTGATAAGCAGAACTCTGATAAAATAATAAATTATCTATTGAACCTAAGTAATCATCTAATTAATCTTTTCATTATTTCATTGTTAAAAAGTACCTAATGTACAGATAAATATTGTTTTATATACTGTGCATTCCTTTCGAGTTCACAATTATACCAGTAAATATCTTGATATATTAAAGATGAATGAACCTTTGAAATATATGTTAAAATATGTTAAATATGTTAAAATAGCTATTTCATGCCTGGCTATAGAGGTGATGATCATTAAACATAGCATTCAGGAGATGGAATCACATGGATATCTATGGGTTCTAGCTCAGTCTATCCTACGCTAAGGTAGGCCTAAACATGTTGTTGCTTATCTCAAAACACAAAATTAATGTCTCCTAACAAAATTCATATTTCTAAATTACTAAAAATCTCTTAAGTGGAATACTGAAAATTTTAAACCTACACAATATTTACATATTAAAATAAATGAGTCATTTTGAAATCCAAGGATTAAATCTCAGCAGTCAATACTTATAAACTGTGGTACATGTGTTTATTTAAGTACTCAACAATAAATATACACTTTAATTATATAATGGCCTAAGTACAGATTTCTGAGCTGAAGTCCTTATGGCCACCATGATTAGTATGCATGTAAAAATTTATTACTCATTTAAGTTTTCTGTTTGGATGCTGCTGATCATTATGAGAGGATAAACACTCTCTATGAGCTGAAACACAACAAGACAATGAGACTCTCTTGAAGAAGCTAAACTTAACATTTGGGTTCGAATCATTAAGTCTCCTATAAAATTCTTGTGCGATCATAAATGTCAAATAAATCTACACTGACAGAGTTACAATTTCCTTATATCAGGTTATATCTAGTGCCTACAGAATACATTGATGTGTGGGAAAACTCTATTTTTGATTCTGCTACTACAATTTCTTTTAATCTTCATGTTTTCTTTAGTTTTAGAGAGATTAGAACTTAATCTTTCTGCAAAAAATAATTTATATGAAAGTATTCATACTATACATATTTTATCTAATATTGTATAATCATCTCATTTTAATTTGATCTCAGTTATAAAAAATGAAAGAATTTATTACCAATACATAATTCTCAAAAAGAAGTAAACTATACCTTTCTCTGAAATGCCAGGTACAAACTTAAATTTCATGTCATTGACATAGTAGGTATTCTAGAAAGCAATGAGGCCACATAGATCAAATATAATATTATATTACATTTATTTTCACAAAATATAGTATGAGCATGGTAAAGATTCAATAGATAAACATAAAGATGTAGTACTTAAATTTGCATTAATGAGAATCTCTCAAGAATTACATGATTTTTACCATTCATGCAGATACAAGAAATGTTGCATTATATTGCTTGTTTGATAAATGTGAAAATAATCTAATTAATTGTTATTTACCAAATATTCCTATTTACAGGATAATATTTTGAAATCTAGTACGGTAGTTAATGCTATGTTGGTGTCACTTCTATTCTACCTTACTGTAACTGTGCTTTTGAAAATGAATGGATAAAATATATTTCTTTAAAATGTTAAATGTAATAGAATCTTCCTAAGTTTTTCATTAAGTAATTTTACATATTAAACTTTTAAGTATTCCCTTACAAATATGTCTATCAATTTGTTATCATTTGTTGTAAATTCACAGTATTGCTTTTTGAAAAATAGAATGAACTAAAACCATAGGAGGCAGGCAATATCATTTGTTTTTAATTTAGGAAAAGATATTATCATTTCACAAATTGTATGATCACTGTTAAGTTACATACAAACACACAGACAAACAGACAGGCAGGCTGGCAGGCAGACAGACTCAACAATAAAGAAAATGTCCAATAATTTAAAAGAGAACATGAAGAGGTAAATAGAAATGTTTTTAGAGAGGAATAAATTGACTCATAATATATCTATCAAAACTTTATTTCCCAACTAAATTTTAATTAAATTCAGGCAGAAAAATAGCTCAAATTTGGGGTGAAGCTAGTCAAGATTGCCTTTAACAGTTATCTTGATGATATATTATAGATATTTATAGAGCATGAATAATATATGTGGAATATAAAAACGTAATTCTATATGCATATATGATATATATGCATATTAATAATAGAGATAGAATATGCATATATATGCATAAAATATGTTTCAGTTAAACAATATACAATACATTTATGCACATTTCCTCTATTCCTCCCCTTCTCCTCTATTAGGGTGCTCCTTCGCCCACTCATTCACTTCCAACTCCTCATTCTAGCATTCCCCTGTGCTGGGGCATCAAAATGCCACAGGACCAAGGGCCTCTTCTCCCAAAGATGTCAGATAACGTTTTTTGTTTTGTTAGCTAAAATGTAATTTCTTCATGCTCTCTTTCCTTCTCCCTCTTATTTCTCATGTCTGTTTCCTCATTCAAAATTCATGTCCCCTTCTTTACCTATTTATTTTACCTATACATATAAATGGAGACATCCATAAATGGGTATTTTGAGTCTTCTCTCATTACCAGTATGAATGTATTCTTAGGACTGATCCGTTATTATGGGTTTTAATACCTTAAAGGAAGCTCATCCCTTGGGAAGATTAATCTTCCCTTTTCTTAGCAGGTAATTGCTTAAATTTTTGATCTAGCTATAGATCACCACAAGAATTCTCTCAGCAATATTTATATGCCAACTATTGCTGGAACTGTCAGAACTTTAGGTACCAATATTCTTCAGATTTCACAGATACTTTGCTTTTATGACTGGATGGTATAAACTCACAGAATAATTCCTGATTTCTGTGGCTCTTAGAAACATTCTGCCCACTGTTCTGAGATGTTCTTTGGTCCATAGGTTACAGATGATGCTTTAGATAATGTTGCTTAAAGATACCTAACCTTTTTAAATGCTTATGTGTTAAGATGAATACATTTTTATCTGACATTTCCGTTTTAAGATTATGCCTTTTTGACATTATAATATAATAGTATCATCCCCCCCTTTTTTTCATTTTCTCCAAACTCTCATCTGCAACTCCTGTCTTTGTAAATGGAAACATAGGAGTTAACCATTTGTTTCTATTAAATAAGAAATTTTAATTAGTATTTATTTAACTAATAATAGAAGCAGAGTCTCTCAAACAATTGATACACTGAGAGATGCATCATTATTTTCATATTTTCCAAGTATGTATGAATTATACAGGTGATGATAAATTTGAAGTGACTGTAAAAATTAATTCTAAAGCAAACAAAAATTAAAAGAAGCAGAAATACATAAAATTATGTCATACTCCTTGTGTTGTAGAATGGTGGCTTTTAAAGTTAGTATCTAGAGAATATGAATAAGCATTAAGATTAAGTATAAATATGTCAAACTTTTCGAAAATCTGCATAATTTCCAGCCTTTGCTGAATATGTGTACATACATGTACATGTGCATAAATGTGTGGTTTTGTGCATATCCTTCCTCAATCCTCATTGTTTTGATCAAAGAACAAAACTGAATCATGGTATAACTTTTGGTTGTCCAATTATAAGATCATTGATTCTTTTTTTTAATTTTTTAATTTATTTTCTATATTCTTTGTTTACATTCTAAAAGCTTTCCCCTTTCCCAGTCCCCCCCCCCCCCCATATGTTCCATAAATCCTCTTCTCTCCATCCATTCTCCTATCTTTCCCCCTCCCTTTTCTCTGTCCTGGTACTCCCCTAAAATGCTGGATCAAGCCTATCCAGGATTAGGGCCCTCTTCTTCCTTCTTCATGGGAATCATTTGATAGGCTAATTGTATCTTCAGTGTTCAGAGCATCAGGCTAATTAATATCCACTTATCAATGATTGCATTCCATGTGTATTCTTTTGTGATTGTGTTACCTCACTTAGGATGATATTTTCCAGTTCCATCCATTTGCCTAAAATATTCATGAATTCGTTGCTTTTAATTGCTGAATATATACTCTATTTTGGATATATACCACATTTTCTGTATCCATTCCTCCATTGAGGGATATCTGGGTTCTTTCCAGCTTCTGGCTATTATAAATAAGGCTGCTACGAACATAGTGGAACATGTGTCCTTATTGCATGCTGGGGAATCCTCTGGGTATATGCCCAGGAGAGGTATAGCAGGGTCCTCCGGAAGTGTCATGCCCAGTTTTCTTAAGAACTGCCAGACTGATTTTCAGAGTGGTTGTACCATCTTACAATCCCACCAGCCATGAAATAGTGTTCCTCTTTCTCCATTTCCTCACCAACACCTGCTGTCTCCTGAGTTTTTAAACTTAGCCATTCTGACTGGTGTGAGGTGAAATCTCAGGGTTGTTTTGATCTGCATTTCCCTAATGGCTAATGATGTTGAGCATTTCTTAAGGTGCTTCTTGGCCATCTGAATTTCTTCAGGTGAAAATTCTTTGTTTAGGTCTCTACCCCATTTTTAATAGGGTTATTTGGTTCCCTGGGGTCTAACTTCTTGAGTTCTTTGTATATATTGGATATTAGCCCTCTATCAGATGTAGGGTTGGTGAAGATCTTTTCCCAATTTGTTGGTTGCTGTTTTGTCCTTTTGACTGTGTCCTTTGCCTTACAGAAATTTTGTAATTTTATGAGATTCCATTTGTCAATTCTTGATCATAGAGAATAAGCTATTGGTATTCCCACTAAAATCAGGGACGAGACAAGGCTGCCCTCTCTCTCCATATCTTTTCCATATAGTACTTGAAGTCCTATCTAGAGCAATTAGACAACATAAGGAGGTCAAAGGGATACAAATTGGAAAGGAAGAAGTAAAATTATCACTATTTGCAGATGACATGATATTATACTTAAGTGACCCAAAAAACTCCACCAGAGAACTCCTACAGCTGATAAACAACTTCAACAAAGTGGCAGGTTATAAAATCAACTCAAGCAAATCAGTTGCCTTCCTATACTCAAAGAAAAAACAGGCTGAGAAAGAAATTAGGGAAATGACACCCTTCACAATAGTCACAAACAATATAAAGTATCTTGGTGTGACTCTAATCAAACTAGTGAAAGATCTTTACGATAAGAACTTCAGGTCTCTGAAGAAGGAAATTGAAGAAGACCTCAGAAAATGGAAAAATCTACCATGTTTGTGGATTGGCAGGATTAATATAATTAAAATGAACATCTTGCCAAAAGCAATATACAGATTCAATGCAATCCCCATCAAAATCCCAACTCAGTTCTTCACAGAGTTGGAAAAAGCAATTCTCAATTTTTTCTGGAATAACAAAAAAACAAGGATAGCTAAATCTATTCTCAACAGTAAAAGAACTTCTGGGGATATTTGTATCCCAGACCTCAAGCAATACTACAGAGCAAGAGTGTTAAAAAACTGCATGGTATTGGCACAGGGACAGGCAAGTGGACCAATGCAATAGAATTGAAGACCCAGAAATGAATCCACACACCTATGGTCACTTGATCTTCGACAAAGGAGCTGAAAACCACCAGTGGAAAAAAGATAGCCTTTTCAACAAATGGTGCTTGCTCAACTGGAGGTCAGCATGCAGGAGAATGTGAATTGATCCATTCTTATTTCCTTGTACTAAGCTCAACTCCAAGTAGATCAAGGACCTCCACATTAAACCAGACACACTGAAACTAATAGAAAAGAAACTGGGGAAAACCTTTGAGGGCATGGGCACAGGGGAAAAGTTCTTGAAAGGTCATTGATTCTTAATTTCACATAACTGCACTGGAAAAATGGCTCAGGATGAATGAGTGCTTACTGAATAGAACTGAACACTTGAGTTAAGATGCCAAACTCACCTAAGAACATGGATATCTCCATGATCACCAGTAGCATCAGTGATCTGGAGAGTAAAAGCAGAAGGATCCCTGGCCTGCTTGACCAAGTGCATAGATCAGTGACTGACCCTGTTTCAAACTATAAGGAGGACTAAGAGAGAACAGGACAATAGATTTACCCCTTTCACTGACAAACACAAGCATATGCATACACTGATACATGAATATGTGAGCATATGCTACACTCCCATGAAGATACATAAAATGATTATAAAAAATCAGTTTTATACTAAAGAATAGTTGGATTCTTCTCCAGAAATCAAATTCCATATTAAGCTATCATAACAAGTGTAGTCTGCAAATTTATATAAAACAGTCTTCATTCACTCAAAAGATTTTGATCTAATTTTCCACAAAGTTAACTAATTATGTTGAGTGATATATAAATCAAATATATTAGGCTTTCTGTTTAGTACAAAGTGAGGTAATACAAGTAGTTAGGTTTTTGTTACAAGAATATTATGCCACAATTTGTTATTCTTTATTTTTAATGGAAAGGAAAAAAGTTTATAGCATTGTGTGGGGTGCTGAGTGGGGTTTAGTACATTCATTTTTCTTCCTTCGTTCTTGTATAATTATATGTTAAAGTTACTTGAGCATGTAAAATATTGTGAATTTCTTCAATTAGCAAATTATGGCTTTTCTGAGAGTTTCAGAAAGCAAAGACATCTGGTTTAGGTCTTAAAACAAGAGTTGGGAATCTATATAAAAATTTATACAAAAGCATAAAAGGAAATAGAAAAAATAAAAATTTTAGGTCCAAGGGACAATTTGTACCCAAATTGCACACAAATTTGTACCCACCTTGCACACAAATTAAATTAATGACCTCTGGAATATTTCTTTATAGGTTGAGATATTGGCTAACAATTATATTAATAACTATTTGATATAAAATACCCTGCTTCATTCAATAATGTTAAAAAACAATATACTAAGGCAAAAAGAAACAAAACAAACTAATCAGAGTCACAGGTGATACTTTCAGCAGTTAAAATACATGGTACATTTTTGATATGGATTTTCTGGGAGATTTTATGAAGCTATCTGTGAAGAGACCTGAAAAGTCTACATAATTTTGTGCTTTTCTTGTCATTCTTATTTATATTGATTATAGTACTTCAAAAAATTATTTGAAGTTCCATAAGAATAGAACCACAAAGAAAAGTTCATTTCTTTGAAATACTTATTTGGTATCTCAATGTTGATTATAAATGTACAATTAATTCTATCCATAAGTCAAATATTAGTAATAATGCTTAATTATGTGTCTGCTATTAAAATATAATTTAAATCAAGTAGATATTCCTGAAGAGATTTAGGAGTCTTTAACCAGTGTATCTTTTGTCAATTGATACTTCCTGAAGCTCATTTCTATAATATTTGCAAATGCTTTTCAACATTATTTATTTCAACTACAGACTGCTTTAATATATTCGATAATATTTTCAAGTTCCTTCACTCATCACACATCTTAGAAAAATCATAAAAAATATGCAAAAATGAATGAATGAATGATTTAATATTCATTTCATTAATTACAATAATACATGTTTACCATCCACAGATCTTACAGATATGAAGTCTATTGATATAGGTATATTCTCTGGTTTGTATGTTACCTACTAATTTGTCATTTGAAATGGGAAGAACAGCATGATTTTCTTTAACATATCATTTTGTTTGTTTTATAGAATGGGATTTATTGTTGAATAAGACCTAAGTCAGAGTTACTGTTAATACATCTTTCCTCTTTAGGAACATTTGTCATCAAGGTGACAGCCAATGACGCAGATGATCCTTCAACTGGCTATCATGCTCGCATCCTGTACAACTTAGAACGAGGCCAGCCATACTTTTCTGTTGAGCCAACAACAGGTATATGTGAAATAAAAATATTGCAACTGTGCATGATTCTCAAGAGGAAAAAAGTCAGCACAAATCATCTGGTTATAAACATGTGCTCTAGTAGATGCCATGTTTCAACATATTATAATGTCATTTACTAATATTTAAACTCACTGAGACATTTTATGATTCAGAAATTGCATTTTCCATATATATCTCATACAATATGTATATGTGTGAAAAATATATATCTAGCACATCTTATAAATCTGTCAGAGATAAAGGACTTTACAAATACAGGAAGTAAATATTACAGGAAACTGACCAGACATCATATAGCGAAAGACAGAAAGCACATTAAAACATCCCACCTTCATTGAATATCAGGAACATGAAGCTAAAAACCAAAAAGATGCATTTGCATTCCTAACCAGATATATAATTTATTGTATATTATTAAATATATATGGTGTCAGATGATAAGGAAGTCCAACACAACACAGCTTTTATTTTGCACGTTTTTGTCTTTATACTTGGAACAGGGCCATTTTATACTTTTTTTTTTCTGTTTGTGTCCTTTACTTCCTTTTTTTTTTTTCTATTTCAAACTTTATTTTTTTAATTGGGTATCTTCTTTATTTACATTTCAAATGTTATCCCCTTTCTGAGTTCCCCCTGCCCCGAACACTCCTATACCATCTGCCCTTCATCTTGCTTCTGTGAGGGTGTACCCTACCCACCCACCAACTCCTGTCTACTGGAAACCTGGCATTCCACTCTATTGGGGCATTGAGTCTTCATAGGACCAAAGGCTTTTCCTGTTGATGCCCCACAAGGCCATCCTCTGCTACATATGCAGCTGGAGCCATGCGTCCATTCATGTATATTCTTTGGTTGGTGGTTTAGTCCCTGAGAGCTCTGAGGTTCTGCTTCTTTGATATTATTGTTCTTTCTATAGGGTTATAAATCCCTTCAGCTTCTTCAGTCCTTTTTCTAAGTCCTCGACTGGGGACCCTGTGCTCAGTCGGACAGTCGGCTGCAAGTATACACCTCTGTATTTGTCAGGCTCTGGAATAGCCTCTCAGGCAATTGCTATATTAATCTCCTGTCAGCATACACTTCTTGGCATTAATAATAGTGTCTATATTTGTTGGCTGTGTATGAGATGAATCTCCAGGTGGGGCAGTCTCTGCTTCACACTTTGTCTTCATATTTTTCCCATGAGTATATTGTTCCCCCTTCTAAAGATGGACCAAAGCATCCACACTTTGGTCTTCTGTCCTCTTGAGCTTCATGTGGTCTATGAATTGTATCTTGGGTATTCCAAGCTTTGGGGCAAATATCTACTTATCAGTGAGTACATACCATGTGTGTTCTTTTGTGATTGTACTACCGCATTCAGGATCATATTTTCTAGTTCCATACATTTGCCTTAGTATTTCATGAAGTCAATGTTTTCAATAGCTGAGTAGTACTCCATTGTGTAAATGCATATATTTTCTGTATGCATTCCTCGGGTAGGACATCTGGGTTATTTCCAGTCTGGCTATTATAAATAAGGCTGTTATAAACATAGTAGAGCGTGTATCCTTGCTAGATGTTGGAGCATCTTTTGGGGATATACCCAGGAGTGGTATAGCTGGGTCCTCAGGAAATAATGTGTTTAATTTTCTGGAGAACCACCAGACTTATTTCCGGAGTGGTTGTACTAGATCACAGTCCCACCAGCAATGAAGGAGTGTTGCTCACGAGTATCTGCTGTCACCTGAGTTTTTGATCTTAGCCATTCTGACTAGTGTGAGGTGGGATATCAAGGTTGTTTCAATTTTCATTTCCCTGATGACTAAGGATTTTGAATATTTCTTTAGGTGCTCCTCAACCATTCAATATCCTTGAGTTGAGAATTATTTGTTTAGCTCCATTTAATTCTTTTTAAACAAAGATTATCATTGCAGCTCCAGTTTGTATCAATCCTTTCTGTATCCTTTAAAATAAGGGGAATTCAGGTGCTTATTTTTTGAAGTGCATCTTAAAATAATTGGTTAATTTTTATGGTGATTGAGTGCAGTGCCTTTCATATACTGGAAATAAACTTTAAACTTTATTATCAGCTATACTCACATCCATTGACTACTTAATATTTGTTAACTTTATTTGTTTTATTCATATTATTATGTGCTAATCCAAAGGGAAGCACAAACACATCTTCCTCTTCAGAACTTATAGGCCTATAAGTTTTGACATCCCAGTTAATTGCCCCCAAATTTAACAAGTACACAATTGATCAAAGTTCTGGTTATTATTAAAATAAAAGGATTAAAGTATTAAAAAGATAATCTATATTGTAAAATATTTAAATATTTTCCCATTTATTTATGAGATGTTGAAGTCTGTCTTTGTCAAGCATTTTTAAGATGAAAAGGTTTTATGACAAAGATGATTTGTTTTACTATATTCTATTTGTGGCAAAATTCTAAATTTTAAGAAATGTTTTATATATATAATGTGTTATTCAGAATATGCAAGAGAGATACTTTTTATTTCATATGGTAAATTTGCTTTTTAGACATTTTTCTTGTAATAATATTTTATAATGATGTATTTTGACCATATTTTTCCTTTCCCACCACCTCATAAAACCTATTTCTTGTGCTTTCTCCTGCTCTCTCTCTCTCTGTCTCTCTGCCTCTTCCAAAAAAAATCTTCAAAATGAAGATCAAAACAAATAAGTAAATCGCCAATGAATGAAAAAATGTCAAAATATCTAAAATTAACACAGAAATCCTTTTATGTTTTATGTTTTTTATCTTCAACTCAGCATGGGCTGCACATGAGTATAGTTGATATTGCCAGTGATGCAACACTGAGGGTGGGGGATTGACTTTTCCTTTTGCTAACAGGTACCAATTGTACATAATTTCTTGCTTAGCGGGTAGACCCTTGTTAGGTTAGGCTGTAACTCTATCTGACTTTACTTGTTTAGAACTGGCGCCTACTTCCGTTACCTCTGTGAGTTCATAAGACCTTCAGTCTTATGGAGTCTGGAAGACACAGTCTCCTTGTCTCCTCTTCTGCATAGAAACTCTAACTTTAAGGAATGTGGTTTGATGGGTCTCTTATTGTCTGGCCATTGTCAAGTTATGCATCTCTGTGTTTATTTCCATGTTTTGTAAGAAGAAAGTTATTTGCTGGAGTTTATGAAAGGCACTGATCAAATAGCAATAGTAATGAATCACCTCGGTTCATTGCTATACTATTTTATTAAAAACATTAGTATCTTTTCCTTTAAATGTATAACCTAATAATCCTCAGGTTTTAATTTCTGTTGCAATGCCAGGTATAGGATCCATCTCATGAAATGGCGTTTAAATACAATTTTAAAATGTTATTGGATACATGTGTACTCTTATTGTACCTTTATATCTTACAGTCAAGTTGCAATTATAGGTAAAATGAATTTAGCTGAGTAATAATAATTATTAACTATCTTCTGTGATAATTTGCAAATTACCTTCTAACACCATGAACACAAGTGAGCAGGGGTAAAGCAGCTAGTTAGGCAGTGACTTGACTTCTTTGTTTTTGATGATATGTAAGTGCTGCTTTTACTGACCTTTCTATGAGTTTGTCCAGAGCAATCTATTTTCTTGCAAAAGACTATGATAAGTAGAGGTTCCATGGGATCTCTCTGGCCAGTGACACATTCACAAAATCACAAGAATGGAGTTGAATACCTTTTTGAAACTGTCCTTTTGCAAATTGGTAATAATAATTTAATAAGAAATTTTAGTTTTTGTTCTTGTAGCAACAGAAAGTTATGTTTGCTCTAATCATTTATTGTATATGTCAAATCATGCAAAAAATTTCAGGTAGTCATACATTAGGAACTAAAATAACTTAAAATAACATTACAAACATTTTTTAAGGCATGAACAATTGTCAATTTTCACAACACAGAGCCACATAGCATAGCATAATTTCCTGGATATTGGATATATATATGCAGAATTGAAACTGATATTCTGTTTGGCTTCCAGTTTTAACTATATCATATAAATCTGCTACCACAATTGAAGATTTTACTTGGAACTATGTTTCTTCGATTATGAGATGCCTCCTTTTAGATTTTTTTTTAATTTTTTTTATTCGATATAATTTATATACATTTCAAATGATTTCCCCTTTTCTAGCCCCCCCCACTCCCCGAAAGTCCCGTAAGCCCCCTTCTCTTCCCCTGTCTTCCCACCCACCCCTTCCCACTTCCCCGTTCTGGTTTTGCCAAATACTGTTTCACTGAGTCTTTCCAGAACCAGGGGCCACTCCTCCTTTCTTCTTGTACCTATGTATATGACCACAGAGTTTAGGTACCTTCTTATTCAATCTGTTCTAGTTTTTCATTCATAGCACCAAAATATTACATATGATCTTCCCTTCCTTGAGAGATCCTTTCTTCCACAATAGCATTTTACTAGGTACCTAAACGCTGTGGTTATTTTTATTGTAATGTTCACATTGAAAGCTTTAAATTTAACATCTATATATAATGGACAACATATGGTATTTGTATTTTTGGGTCTGGATTGCTTCACCTAGAACTTTTTCCCCAAGTCCATCTGTTTTTTGCAAAGAGCTAAATAATGTTGCATTGTATAAATGCACTAGATTTTCATTGACTATCACTCAATGAATGACATTTCTAATTTCTGTTAATTATAACTAGAGCAGCAGTGCACATAGATAAGCAAGTATTCCTGTAGTAAGGTCTTTTGGGTACATATGTTCTAGAGCAATATAGACATTGATTGATTCCCAGATTCCTCAGGAAACTACACCTTGATTTTTATAGTGGCCAAACCAGTGTGCTCTACCACGAGTAATAAATTTTCTCTTTTCCCTGGTATTTATAGATTTTTATTTTCTTTTATTTGCTTTATTAATATTAAAATGTAAAGATTTAATTCTTTCACATAATCTTTTTTGTTAAGTTCTGACTTTATGTTAGGCATTACACCACATAAAGGATTTTTCAAGGATTGATCCTCTAACCACTTAAATAATAAGAACAATTAAAAAAAATATAAACATGGGCTTTTGCATCATAGAACTTAGAACTCTCTAATAAACATGTGCTAATCAATGAATACATATTAGTCAAGAATTCCCAAGTGAACATAAAGGTTCAACTGAGAAAGAAAAAGTGAGGGTAAATTTAGATTTCTTGTAAAGGAACATTTTGCTGAACCCAGGATGATGACCTAAGTCTGGACAAAAGCAAAGTAAAGAATAGCCTGGCCTCCTGAGGTATGGATCAAATATAAAATACAGACATTCATTTTTTAATTAGGAAAAATTTCAGGTCCCGAAACACTTAGATTATACTTGCTAAACTGCTGTTTTAAGGTTATAATCTTATTTTGTAATATAATAATAGTCCTGATTAATTGGTGTTCAGTGTTCCTGTTGTTGCAGATCTCTATGTTAGTAGCTAGCATATATCAGAAAGAGTGTTACATCATGCGATGTTTAACATGCTAGTTAGAAAAAGTTCATGAGAAATAATGACTGAAATTGAATTATTTATTTTTAAAGGAGTCATAAGGATATCTTCTAAAATGGATAGAGAGTTGCAAGATACATACTGTGTAATTCTTCAAGCCAAGGACATGCTTGGTCAGCCTGGAGCCTTGTCTGGAACAACGACCATATCAATTAAACTGTCAGATATTAATGACAACAAGCCAATATTCAAAGAAAGTAAGTAGGAAGTAACTTCCATTTTATGTCATGGGAATATGCAGCTTTAAATTACATAAAATAAATGTGCTATTTTTTATACAGTCAAATTGTTATAACGTGAAAACATCAGAGAAAAAGTAATATATATGCGCTTTATTACTTCATTGACAAATTCCCACAAGCTGATGACTTATGTATTGTTTTTAAAATCTTTAGTATGAGTTCACTAGGCTAAACACAAAATTGCCTAATTTCTTAAAACTCTTGCGCACAATCTACTTTATTGTTTTTTAGACTGCTGACATTGTTCCGTTGTCTGTGTAGATAGTGTTAGTCAGAGTTTCCTTAATGGCTGTTAGCTGGGGGTCAATCATACATCCAAGGTTGTCTGATAATTATTCCCTGACCACACATCTCAGCAGCATGTAGTAAACTAATATTTCTCACATTTATACATCTATGCAAAATATTTTTGCCGCTATTTTCACTTTTATGGTTTCACATGTTTATAGCAGAGAGCTAAATGAATCATGGTAAATCCTCTGTGTCGAGGACACCTTATTGGCAATTTAATTCTATCTGCAAATTTGATTCCTTTTGTTATTTCAAGAAACACATTCGGTAATTCACAGGGAATTGAGATGAACACCTTTTTGGAACTGTTCTTTTGTGTATCTATAATAATAATTTAAGAAGTAACTTTAGTTTTTGTTTTTGCAGGAAGACAAGGTTATGTTTGCTCTAATCATTTATTTATTTTGTATGTCAGATTATGAGAAATTTTCAGGTAGTCTTAGCATAGGAACAAAAATAGATTTACAAGTATTTTTTAATACATGAACAATTATCAATTATCATATAAAACACAGGAAGATGATAATAGTAGATATGTTCATTAACCATAGCATAATTTTGGACTTCAATTATAAAGATGAAGAAATGAAACTGTCATGCTGTCTGGCTTCCAGGTTTTGTTGTTGTTGCTGTTGCTTTTTTTTTTTTTTTGCTTTGTTTTGGTTTTGTTTATCAGTTTTTTAGAGACAGGGTTTCTCTGTGTAGCCCTGGCTGTCCTGGGACTCACTCTGTAGACCAGGCTGGCCTTGAACGCAGAAATCTGTCTGCCTCTGCCTCCCAAGTGCTGGGATTAAAGGCATGTACCATGCCTTTAATTAAAGGCTGGCTTTCAGTTTTAATAGATTTTATTATTTTGTTAAACTATTTTTATTATGTCTCTTTTGTTTATTTTTTGCTGTTATTGTTTTGTTGTGTTTATATATTTTTAAGGTGTGGTCTCCCTCTTTAGGGTCCAATTTTTCCCAACTCATGTCAATTCTTCTGTCTCAGTTTTCCAAGTACAGAGAAGAATCATGAGATTATAGCATCTGGTAAAACTCTTTCAATTGCCTGTGCTTCTGATGCCTATCTTTCACATTCCTCAGAGCTGTTTCCTTTTTCAGTTCTCTCTATATAGTAGCACATGCATTGACAGGATGGCAATTTACCTAGTTGATTATGCATCTTGGCCAATCAATTTATGTGGAAAGGTTAAACTTTTACCCTTGCCATTACTTATGGGTTTTAGTGGATTGATAGTTATAGTAGTTTTCAATATGTAAGCATATACAAAACTTTCCTTCTCTAATGATGATAGAAATAATACTATTCAGCCAATACTTGCCAATCATAGAAGTATTATATTATTTAGTCTAACAAAAGAGTGTTATATACTTAATAATGACACTGGTCAGCAATTTAAAAAGACAGATATAGTATATATAACACTGGTGGTTTTAGACTAAAATGGAATTTCTTTCTTCATATATGCTTCACCATTTTAAGATGTGGTATATTTTGAAAAGTCTATGCTATAGTCTTACCTTTCCCTTGAAGTTCTTATGCTGAGGTGTTTTTCATCCCAATTAATAACAGATACAATTATCATAGTTCTCATGCAGAAATCTTATTATCTGGGAAGACTGAAAACAATCTTATTGAATTAATCAAGTCAAACACTATACTGCATGTAAAATTGATTCATTTCACAGTATACTGAGCCAAATATCCTTCAAGTGTAATTTCTTACTTTGTCTGAATTGATGATTAATACAAGTTTCATGATAGTTTTTAACAACCATTATTCAGACATAACACACAGAAATACACACACATCAAACACATGCACATCATATCATACCACACACATACATACACAAACACATACACACTCACACACACACATACAAAACATACATACACATACACATTCACATATACATATAGAGACACACATGTTTCACACACATATACAGATGAATACTTAAAACCCAGACATGTAGGTGTACACCTCATTATCATCTGAAATTGGAAAATAATTTGGTTGAAAGATTTTAGCCATTTGTTTTCATATTTTATTTCTTACACCAAACTTGAATAGTCTTAGGATTCTCTTGATTCAGCCTTTAAAATGCTTAAGAGCTTCCCACTACTTCAGTTCTGTCATTGTTTTACATCAGTGCTTCACCTCTCCTCTCATCACAATGTGTTCTCATCTAATTTTTGTACTTATATCATTGATCTGCATTTCTGTACTCCACATAGCTTTAGTGAAATTGTTAGATGCACAGCAGATATCCTCACCACAGTGTTTAATCTCATGGAAAACATTCAAGTCCATGGTACAGACTAATTTCAAGTAATGATTAAAAACGATCTGTCTTTATTGCCCCTCCATGACATAAATCAAACTCTACCATTTATCCTCTGCTCTGTTCTTAGACCACTCAAAAAAAGACTTTGATTTTTTTATTCGATATAATTTATTTACATTTCAAATGATTTCCCTTTTCTAGCCCCCCCACTCCCCGAAAGTCCCGTAAGCCCCCTTCTCTTCCCCTGTCCTCCCACCCACCCCTTCCCACTTTCCCGTTCTGTTTTTGCCGAATACTGTTTCACTGAGTCTTTCCAGAACCAGGGGCCACTCCTCCTTTCTTCTTGTACCTCATTTGATGTGTGGATTATGTTTTGGGTATTCCAGTTTTCTAGGTTAATATCCACTTATTAGTGAGTGCATACCATGATTCACCTTTTGAGTCTGGGTTACCTCACTTAGTATGATATTCTCTAGCTCCATCCATTTGCCTAAGAATTTCATGAATTCATTGTTTCTAATGGCTGAATAGTACTCCATTGTGTAGATATACAACATTTTTTGCATCCACTCTTCTGTTGAGGGATACCTGGGTTCTTTCCAGCATCTGGCAATTATAAATAGGGCTGCTATGAACATAGTAGAACATGTATCCTTGTTACATGGTGGGGAGTCTTACTTTTTGATAATCTAGTATTTTATTTCCTAAAATATCACTAATTTCAGTTTATATCCCAAAGTCTCTTCAACTATGAATGCATCTTATATTAGCAAAAGTGTAAAACAATCCCGCTACAGTATTATCTTCCCACTTACATATATCATGGTTATTACCTGCTTCCTTTTTAAGGCCATAAACTAAAGTAGAATATATATACATATCATTTTTTGTATTATCAGAAAACTTTAGAACTTGACTTTGAAAGGAGTCTATGTTGAAACAACATTAAAAAATTAAAGGCAAACTGCATAGAAAAAAGTGTTGAAGGAAATACTTCGATTATTTCTAGTTTTGAAAAGAGTAGTTTAATATAAACTAAATCATATGTAAGTCCAAAGATTCATATTTGTATCATTTTTATGACTTTTTTTAGATGTATGTGTCTGACTACACCATATTGAAATATGTCAAAAGATAACATTCACCCCTAGAACATGGGTTGCAGATATTTGTACAGCACCTGAGATATGATGGGTGCAGGGAATAGAACTTGGAGCCTCTGAAGTGTTATCAGTGCTATTAACCATTGATCCATTACTCAATTCCCATAAATTACTTTGAAATGTATGATAGCAAGTCACTGTTTTACTTTCTGTAATCACACATGAAATTCTAGGGTACAGACTGTTACTTTTGCTCTAAAAATAAAGTGGTAGAATATCAGTAATATTTTGCTAGTATTTCTTTGAGGTTTAAAACAATACAAAACTTCCAAAGAAAATTTGTGAAATGATCTGAGGAATGTCATAAAAGAATTAATATCTCTTTAACTGATTTCATTGTATGATTTTTTTTAATTGAGTATCTTCTTTATTTACATTGCCAATGGCAAAACCCTTCACAATTTCTCCCCTCCCAAAAGCCCCCATCTCCAAAGATTCCCAACCCCTCCTCCCACCCCTTGCTTCCACATATATGCCCACTACCTGACACACTCCCATCCCCCACCCCTGGCCATTTCCCTTTGTTGGGCCCTCTATTGAGCCCCCACCTAACCAAAGACCTCTCATCCCACTGATGCCCAACAAGGCATTCCTCTGTCACATTTTTGGCTGGAACCATGTGTACCCCTTGGTTGATGGTTCAGTCCCTGGGAGTCTTGGGGTGTCTGGGTGTCCAAAGTCATTGTTCTTCCCGTGGGGCTGTAAAACCCTTAAACTCCTCCAGACTACCCTCCATATCCTCTGTTGGGGACACCAAGACCAGTCCAATAGTTGGTTGCTAGTTTCTGCCTCTGTATTTGTAGGACTCTGGAAGGGCCCCTCTGGAGACAACCATGGCATGCTCCTTTGGGTACATGCTTCTTGTCGTAGTGTTGGGATTTGCTGAGTCTTTATAGGATGAATCTTTTTGATTTTACAAATTACCATGTTTAAAATTTTAATATGAAAATATATTTCTGTATTTCAGCATATACTATGAATAAAGGTAAATATATTCATTAGTTTTATATGTACAAATCTAAGAGAGACAGAAATATTAAGATATAAAAATGGTAGCTAGCAAAATAATTATGGTTTTTTCTAGAGTCTCCAAATAATGCAATATGCTAAAATTGAAAGTTTCATATGTTAAAAATTTATCCAATATATCTGCAATGTTGCTTGTAAAGGTTTCTACCGCTTCACTGTATCTGAATCTGCACCCAGTGGAACATCTATAGGGAAAATTATGGCATATGATGATGACATAGAAGAGAATGCAGAGATGGAGTACAGCCTTGAAGATGATGATTCAAAAATATTTGACATAATTATTGACAGTGAGACCCAAGAAGGGATAGTTATACTTAAAAAGGTATATACATTTAAATTATTTATTTTAATGAGTGGCACAAAATCTAAACAAAAACACATAACTTTTTTGGTTACTGGCTATATTTTGCTTTACTAATAATTTAACTGAATAGATCATGAAATGTAGCTTGGAAATGCAATTAATTTAGAAAGGAGTAATGTAGTTTTATAAAGTACCTTTTAATTTGCATGTTCAAATTTAAAAGGATTTTAAGTGAAGAATTATTTGGAAAAAATACCTTTACTAATAAGACATTAATTCTCAATTTTCTAAAATATTTAAGCTCATAAATTTATAATTTTATTACTGAAGTAAATTTCAGTTATTTATAAAAAGCATATAGTAGAGTTTTAAGTAAGTTCTAGTTGTGATCCCTGTGTGGTGAGTATAGGAGATGAATTTGTGTATATTAAAATCAATCCTAGATTAAAAGAATTGAGACACGACTAAGTTAATGTTTTTTTTTTTTTAAAGTTAAGCCTTGTTTCACTGTAATTATTTCTTCTCAACATACTGCATTTATTTGTAGCAAGTTGATTTTGAGCACCAGAGTCACTATGGCATTAGAGCTAAAGTTAAAAACTGCCATGTTGATGAAGAGCTTGCACCGGCTCACGTTAACGCCTCCACAACCTACATTAAAGTTCAAGTCGAGGATGAAGATGAACCTCCTGTTTTCCTCTTACCGTATTACATATTTGAAATTCCTGAAGGAAAACCTCATGGAACAATCGTAGGGACAGTTTCTGCCATAGACCCAGATCGAAGACAATCTCCTATGAGGTAAGTCTTTAGATATGAACATTAACATTTTGTTAATTAAGGAATAAGAAGTCTGACTGAAATAGTGTTTATTGAACATATAAAATATAAGACATTGTAAACTATATTTCTCAATGTAGTACTTATCAGGTTTGTATCAATGGAATAAATAAATAAGCTTAAATAGTCTAAATGTTTATCATTGAAAATGTCAAGGTGGAAAATATGTAATGGGAAATACTGAATTAAAATTCAGCATAATACCCGTGTGTGTGTGTGTGTGTGTGCATGCACTCACAAATGTGTGTGTATACATATGGACTTGCTCATGGTAGATGTGTTTGGAAGACAAATAATAACTTCTGGGGAATTGTTCTTTTCCAATGTGGGCCCCCAAGATATTACTGTAGAGGGTAATAATTAATAAAGAGTACTACCCACCAGGCCTCTTCACCTAGTCCTGGGGGGTCTTGCTCAGGTCAGAGCTCACTGTTGCTGCAGATCCAACCTTTCTCAGCTAGCTCTCACAGCATCCCAGTTGTGTTTCTTCTTTGCCATAGACTCTGTAAATGGCCCCTGCTCCCACTCTATACTCAAACACCTGGTAAAGCATGACTCTTAAGTTTAAATAGTTAACAATATACATATACATACCTCTCAATTACACAATGCCATTTTACAATGATAAAGTCTTATCCCAATTTTTCTAACCTCTACAAACCACCAGAAATACATCTCAAGCCATCTGGATATCCATGTCTCCTCTGCTCTGCTTGTTTCATCCACTGTGCCTTTTTCTACCCACCCCCACTTCCATGAGCTCCTTCTCCTCTCTCCCCTCCAATCACTGGCTTTTCTCTGGCACAATGTGAATGGATAGGAAATATCTTGCAATATTTTATAGTCAGATTTTCAGTTTGGTGACAAAAGTCTTAAACAACTGACCTATTTTGCTATCCCCTCTAAAACTTTAACTAGGGAATAGGTATGAGGGGATAGGAAATCTTGATTATACCACTTCAGACTACAAAGTATGGCATTCCATAGTTCACTTATATGAATAATATTCAATTAAAATTACTTTTAAAAATTCAATTTTTCTAGGAATTAAAGAAATAAAGTGACTTAAGAAAATGGATGCAATAAATTTCTGTTATTGAGAAACAAATATTTTGTATTTATTTATTTATTTATTTTCTTTTTTATTCGATATAATTTTTATTTACATTTCAAATAATAACCCCTTCTTTGCCCCCCCCCCCACTCCCTGAAAGTCCCATAAGCTCCCTTCCCTTCCCCTGTTGTCCCACCCACCACTTCCCACTTCTCTGTTCTGGTTTGGCCCTATACTGCTACACTGAGTCTTTCCAGAACAAGGGGCCACTGCTCCAATCTTCTTGTACCTCATTTGATGTGTGGATTATGTTTTGGGTATTGCAGTTTTCTAGGTTAATATCCACTTATAAGTGAGTGCATACCATGATTGATCTTTTGAGACTGGGTTACCTTACTTAGTATGATGTTCTCCAGCTCCATCCATTTGCCTAAGAATTTCATGAATTCATTTTTTTCTAATGGCTGAATAGTACTCCATTGTGTATATATACCACATTTTTTGCATCCATTCTTCTGTTGAGGGATACCTGGGTTCTTTCCAGCTTCTGGCTATTATAAATAGGGTGGCTATGAACATAGTGGAGCATGTATCTTTATCACATGCTGGGGAATCCTCTGGGTATATGCCCAGGAAAGGTATAGCAGGATCTTCCGGAAGTGAGGTACCCAGTTTTCTAAGGAATGGCCAGAATGATTTCCAGAGTGGTTGTACCAATTTGCAACCCCACCAGCAGTGGAGGACTGTTCTTCTTTCTCAACATCCTCTCCAACACCTGCTGTCTCCTGAATTTTTAATCTTAGCCATTCCTAATGGTGTGAGGTGAAGTCTCAGGGTTGTTTTGATTAGCATTTCCCTAATGACTAATGAAATTGAGCATTTTTTTTTAAATCTTTTTTTTTTGGATTTGTTTTTTTCCGAGACAGGGTTTCTCTGTGTAGCCCTGGCTGTCCTGGAACTCACTCTGTAGACCAGGCTGGCCTTGAACTCAGAAATCTGCCTGCCTCTGCCTCCCAGAGTGCTGGGATTACAGGCGTGCACCACCACCGCCTGGCAGTTGAGCGTTTTTTAAGATGCTTCTCCACCATCCAAAGTTCTTCAGGTGAAAATTCTTTGTTTAACTCTGTACTCCATTTTTTTAGGGTTATTTGGTTTTCTGGGGTCTAACTTCTTGAGTTCTTTGTATATATTGGATATTAGCCCTCTATCTGATGTAGGGTTGGTGAAGATCTTTTCCCAATTTGTAGGTTGCCAATTTGTCCTTTTGATGGTGTCCTTTGCCTTACAAAAACTTTGTAATTTTATCAGGTCCCATTTGTCAATTCTTGATCTTAGAGCATGCTCTATTGGTGATCTGTTCAGAAACTTTCCCCCTTTACCGATGTCCTCAAGGGTTTTCCCCAGTTTCTTTTCTATTAGCTTCTAGTGTCTGGCTTTATGTGGAGGTCCTTGATCCATGTGGAGTTGAGCTTAGTACAAGGAGACAAGGATGGATCAATTCCCATTCTTCTGCATGCTGACCTCCAGTTGAACCAGCTCCATTTGTTGAAAAGGCTATATTTTTTTCCATTGGATGTTTTCAGCCCCTTTGTCGAGGATCAAGTGGCCACAGGTGTGTGGGTTCATTTCTGGATCTTCAATCCTGTTCCATTGATCCTCCTGCCTGTCACTGTACCAAGACCATGCAGTTTTTAACACTATTGCTCTGTAGTATTGCTTGAGGTCAGGGATACTGATTCCCCCAGAATTTCTTTTGTTGTTGAGAATAGTTTTAGCTATACTGGGTTTTTGTTATTCCAGATGAATTTGAGAATTGCTCTTTCTAACTCTATGAAGTATTGATTTGGGACTTTGATGGGCATTGCATTGAATTTGTATATTGCTTTTGGCAAAATGGCCATTTTAACTATATTAATCCTGCCGATCTATGAGCATGGGAGATTTTTCCATTTTCTGAGGTCTTCTTCCATTTCCTTCTTCAGAGTCTTGAAGCTCTTGTCATACAGATCTTTCACATGTTTGTTAATAGTCACCCCAAGGTACTTTATACTGTTTGTGGCTATTGTGAAGGGTGCCATTTCCCTAATTTCTTTCTCAGACTGCTTATCCTTTGAGTATAGGAAGGCTACTGATTTGCTTGACTTGATTTTATAACCTGCCAATTTACTGAAGTTGTTTATCAGCTGTAGGAGTTCTCTAGTGGATTATTTTAGGGCACTTAGGTAGACTATCATATCATCTGCAAATAATGATAGTTTGACTTCTTCCTTTCTAATTTGTATCCCTTTGAGCTCCTTATGTTGTCTAATTAACCAAGCTAGTACCTCAAGTATAATGTTGAAAAGAGAAGGAGAAAGGGGTCAGACCTGTCTAGTACCTGATTTTAGTGGGATTGCTTCAAGTTTCCCTCCATTTAGTTTGATGATGGCTACCAGTTTGCTGTATATTACTTTTACTATGTTTAATTATGGGCCTTGATTTCCTGTTCTTATCAAGACTTTAAGCATGAAAGGATGCTGATTTTTGTCAAATGCTTTTTCAGCATCTAAGGAAATGACCATGTTTTTTTTTTTTTCTTTGAGTTTGTTTATGTATGGGATTGCATTGATGAATTTCCATATAATGAACCAACCCTGCATCCCTGGGATAAAGCCTACTTGATCATGGTGGATGATCGTTTTGATGTGTTCTTGGATTCGGTTGGCAAGAATTTTATTGAGTATTTTTGCATCGATGTTCATAAGGGAAATTGGTCTGAAGTTCTCTTTCTTTGTTGGATCTTTGTGTGGTTTTGATATGCGTGTAATTGTGGCTTCATAGAAGGAATTGGGTAGTGTTCCTTCTGTTTCTATTTTGTGGATTAGTTTGAAGAGTATTGGTGTTAGGTCTTCTTTGAAGGTCTGACAGAATTCTGCACTGAAACCATCTGGTCCTGTGCTTCTTTTGTTTGGAAAACTATCTATGTACCCTTCTATTTCTTTAAGGGTAATGGGACTGTTTAGATGATCTATTTGGTCTTGATTTAATTTTGGTGTTTGGTATCTGTCTAGGAAATTTTCCATTTCCTCCAGATTCTCCAGTTGTGTTGAGTATAGGCTTTTGTAGTAGGATCTGATGATTCTTTGGATTTCCTCAGTTTCTGTTGTTATATCCCCCTTTTCATTTCTAATTTTGTTAATTTGGATACTTTCTCTTTGCCCTTTGGTCAGTCTGGCTAAGGGTTTATCTATCTTGTTAATTTTCTCCAAGAACTAGCTCCTGGATTTGTTGATTCTTTGTTTGGTTCTCTTTGTTTCCACTTGATTGATTTCAGCCCTGAGTTTGATGATTTCCTGTCTTCTACTCCTCCTAGGCGAATTAGCTTCTTATTGTTCCAGGGCTTTCAATTGTTCTGTTAGTCTTCTAGTGTATGCTCTCTCGAATTTTCTTTTTGGAGGGACTCAAAGCTATGAGTTTTCCTCTTAGCACTGCTTTCATTGTGTGTCCCAAAGATTTGGGTATGTTGTGCCTCCATTTTCATTAAATTCTAAAAAGTCTCTGATTTCTTTCTTTATTTCTTCTTTGGCCAAGGTGTTATTGAGTAGAGCATTGTTCACCCTCCATGTGTATGTGGGCTTTCTGGTTTTTTTGTTGCTATTGAAAACCACTCTTACTCCATAGTGATCTGATAAGAGGCATGGTGTTAGTTCGATCTTCTTATACTTTTTGAGGTCTGTCTTGTGACCAATTATATGATCAGTTTTGGAGAAGGTACCATGAAGTGCTGAGAAAAAGGTATATTCTTTTGCTTTAGGGTGAAATGTTCTATAAATATCAGTCAAATGCAATTGGTCCAAAGCTTCAATGAATTTTACTGTGTCCCTGTTTAGTTTCTGTTTTCCTGATCAGTCCATTGAGGAGAGTGGAGTGTTGAAGTCACCCACAATTATTGTGTTAGGTGCAATGTGTGCTTTGAGCTTTAGTAAAATTTCTTTTACGAATGAGGGTGCCCTTGCATTTGGCGTATAGATGTTCAGAATTGAAAGTTCTTCTTGGTGGATTTTTCCTTTGACCAGCAAGAAGTGTCCTTCTGTGTCTCTTTTGATGACTTTAGGTTGAAATTCAATTTTATCTGCTATTAGAATGGCTACTCAAGCTCGTTTCCTGGGACCATTGGCTTGTAAAATTGTCGTCCAGCCTTTTACTCTAAGGTAGTTTATGCAGCAAAATATAGGGAATTGTTTCCTTAGCCAGTCTGTTAGTCTATGTCTTTTTATTGATGAATTGAGTTCATTGATGTTAAGAGAAATTAAGGAATAGTGATTATTACTTCCTGTCATTTTTGATGTTAATTTTATATTTGAGTGGTTATCTTCTTTTTGGTTTGATGAAAGAAGCTAACTATTTTGGTTTTTTCCAGGTTGTCGTTTCCCTCCTTGTATTGGAATTTTCCTCCTATTATTCTTTGTAGAGCTTGGTTTGTGGAAAGATATTGTGTAAATTTGGTTTTGTCATGGAATAGCTTGGTTTCTCCATCTATGGTGATTGAGTGTTTTGCTTGGTATAGTAGTCTTGGCTGACATTTGTGTTCTCTTAGAGTCTGCATGAGATCTGCCCAAGATCTTCTATCTTTCATGGACTCTGGTGAGAAGTCTGGTGTGATTCTGATGGGTCTTCCTTTATATGTTACTTGGCCTTTTTCTCTTACTTCCTTTAATATTCTTCTTTGTTTAGTGCATTTGGGGTTTTGATTATTATGTGACAGAGGTATTTCTGCTCAGGTCCAGTCTGTTTAGAGTTCTGTAGGCTTCTTGTATATTTATGGGCATCTCTCTCTTTAAGTTGGGAAATTTTCTTCCATGATTTTGTGGAAGATATTTGGTGGCCCTTTCATTTGTAAATCTTCACTCTCATCTATACCAATAATCCTTAGGTTTGGTCTTCTCATTGTGTCCTGGATTTCTTCGATGTTCTGGGATACAAGCTTTTTGCATTTTGCATTTTCTTTGACTCTTGAGTCAATGGTTTCTATGGTATCTTCCGCATCTGAGATTCTTTCTTCCATCTCTTGTATTCTTTTGTTGATATTTGCATCTATGGCCCCTGATTTCTTCTCAAGGTTTTCTATCTCCAAAGTTGTCTCCCTTTGTGATTTCTTAGTTGTTTCTACTTCTGTTTTTAGATCCAGGATGATTTTTCTCAGTTCCATCATTTGTTTGTTTGTGTTTTCCTTTAATTCTTTAAGAGATTTTTGTGTTTCCTGTTTTATGACTTCTGCCTGTTGACTCAAGATATCCTGCATTTCTTTAAGTTTTTTTTTATTTTATTTATTTATTTTTTATTTATTTTTTTATTTTTTTGCGTTTCTTCTTCTTCATTGGCTTCTATTTCTTGAGCCTTATTCTCCTGAATTTCTTTAAATCATTTTTGTGTTTCCATTATAAGGGTTTCTAGCTTATTCATGTTCCCCTGTATTTCTTTAACAGATTAATTTATGTCCTTTTTGTGTTCTTCTAGTAGCATCATGACCAGTGATTTTAAATCCAAATCTTGTTTTTCTGGTGTGTTGGCATAACCAGGACTTGCTGATGTTGGAGAATTTGGTTCAGATGCTGCCATATTGCCTAGATTTCTTTTAGTGGTGTTCCTGCATTTGCCCTTTGCTATCTTGTTCTTTTGTATTAGTTGTTCTTGTCTATGGCTGGTGTTTGAGCCTCCTGTGAGGCTCTATGGCTATTTCTGCAACACTGGATGGCTGAGTTTCTCCTGTCGCAGATTGCTGATGTGCTGTCCTCCTTTTGGGTGCCCTTGTAGCCCTAGTGTGCCTTGCCCCATATTCTGTCTGTTAACCATATGGTGCCCTTTTGCTCCTTCAGAGAGTACTGATGGTGTATCCTTTGGGACCTTTTCCGAGTGATGATCACTCTGCTGGGCAGCAGATCTCCCAGCTGGGTTGATGCACACAAGGCTAGCCTAGCTGCTCAGGACCCAAGGCTAGGAAAAAGCCTGGCAGGCCAAGGTCTGTGGAAAGTTCTTCTCGGGCTATGAGTGTTAACTGGTTCTGTCATGTGGCCAGGATGGTGGCGTGCATATGCTCCCTGAAAGTGCTGGGAGAATCTGCTGGGCTAACAACCTCCTGGCTGGGTTGACACACAGATAGCCCACTGAGCAACCCAGGTCTTGGAGGCAGTCCAGGGCCTGTTGGGCCTAGACCCCTACTATGTTAGCTTTGGGCTATGATTGTTAGGTGGCTTTGCCTGCTAGAACTTTCTGGCATCCTGTCACCAAAATGGAGGCATGCAACGGGCCAGGCAAACAACCTCCTGATGTATTGGCACACCGATGGCCACCCAAACAGCCCAGGGCCAGGGCGCAGGCCAACGCCTGTTGGGCTTAGACTCCAGCAATGTTGGCCTCGGATTATGTTTGTGTACCTCACGCTGTCTGATCTCTCTGGCATCTGAGAACCAAGATGGAAGTGAGTCTCTTGTAACTGACTGGCAGGAGGCAGATTCTGATGTGGCTTCTGTGAGGTGAAAGGTGCTATAAATCTGCTGCCACCTGCAGCCCGGCTGACCAGCAATGGTCAGTGGTAGTGGGTGCAGGGTCTGCCTGGACCCTGTCACCTTGGTTCCACTGCTGATGGCCCTTCCTCTGGACCAGCCGCAGCTGCTGTTGCCTCTATATTTCGTATTTATTAAAAAATATAATGGGTAGTTTTTAGTTGTGATGTTGTGGTTGATTTGCCAAGATAGAAAGTATAATCTATGGATATAAAATCCAATATTTTACTTATTTTCTTTCACTTATTTTCCTTATCCACCAACTTTTCACAGCCCACTATCCAGAGAACTAGGACATCTTGTACATATTGATTTAGGTGCTGAGAACTCTTTTACTCTTTGGAGGCAGAGCTTAGACCCAGAAGCAGTATTTTTGTGGTGTTTAGAAAAAATTAATATATTATTTCCTCAAAAACAAGCTCTTTCCTTAGGATGTTGCTTTAATAAGGCATGCTTAATGACTAAATTGTAATTATCCCTTAATTGCGAGCAAGGTTAGGATTTATTTTATTCACAAGTCCAATAAAACCTACCATTAGAAATTCTGGATAGTGTTTCTACACTTTAAACACTTAATTTCATGATTTGCACAATAACGTGTGATTATAAGTAACTTATCACAAGGGATTAATAAAAAAAATTGTTGCACTTATAAAACTGCATGAAATCTTCTTACGAAGACATTTATCTGCTTTATCTGTACCAAGTCTTGTCTTCAAACACATGTTGCATGATAACACCCACCTTTTTTTTTTTTTTTTAAAGAATAGGATATTGTTGGGACAGTGTTAGAGTAGAAATAAAAGCAAGGCAAAACCATTAGTACAAATGGACATTAGTATAATACATTACAAATGTACATTAGTGGATATTAGTACAAAATGTCTGTAGACCTGTAAGATTTCTTAGGTACACAGGGAAAAGACTGCCATGTTCCATGTACTCAGATATTGGCCATGGGAAAGTTAGAATTCTCAGGACTCCAGAAGTCAAAGAAGGCAAAGGCTTGCTCTCCAGGACAGATTTGAAAGAAATAACTGTACAGCATGAGAGTATACTTTTAGATGAGATTATATTTCTATGAACTGACTTATTATATTCTGTATCATATATATGATATATATATATATATAATGTAATACCAATGTATACATATATATATATATATATATATATATATATATTTCTATTACATTAAAACTTCAATGAAGAATTGTATAATTTTATAACACTTTTCATTTATTATTTCTAAAGAAAGAAATCATCATTGTAATAATGTCACGCACAGTCCTGAGTACATAAGATCTTGTCAAGGAAGAAAATTTGCATCTGAGCAATGAATTCTACAGACTCAATTGTTCCACGGTGGCTTCCCTAAAATAGTTTGTGATCAATACTTGCAATGTATATGGTTTATAGTGTATATTCTATACTTAATCCTGTATACTAGGGCTAAAGGATAAAGTATTTAGAAGTAGGTATGTGGGTCAAAGTGGACAAACAGCATTTTTGCCATGCTGATGATGAGATGATTAACTTCATTTCCTAGTAGAAAGAAAGTTCATGCCCATGAAAAATTGTACCATAATCTTCAGAAATAACATACTGTGACATTCTCAGGTTTGCAGTCATGTATATATATATATATATATATATATATATGATAACTCCCATATTATCATATATGTTTATACATATTATACATACATACATAATATATATTTATACATACATATATATATATATATATATATGTGTGTGTGTGTGTGTGTGTGTATAAATCCATAGTAGTTTTGGGGTTTGGTGACTATTTATAGGATGAATCTGCAGGTAGGAAAGTATCTGAGCAGCCTTTCATTCATTCCCCAAAACTACTCTGGATGACAAGAAGTGCATACCGAAAGAAGCCTATTATGGTTGTCTTTTCTAGGGGCTCTGCCAGAGCTTTACAGAGGTGTATATTAGTAGCCAACCATTGAACCTAGCTCGTGGTTTACAATGGAGGAGTTGGAAGGCAGACTGGAGGAGTGCAGGGGGGTGATGGGGGATGTTGCAGACCCATGTGAATAACGATTATGTTACCAGACACCCCAGGACTCCCAGGAATTAAGCCATCAACCAAGGGGTACACATGGTTCCAGCCAAAGAGTGGCAAAGGAATGCCTTGTCAGGCATCAGTAGGAGGAGAGGTCGTTGGTCCTGTATAGGCTCAATAGAGGCCCTAGTGTGGGGAAATCAATCGAGGTCGTGGGAAAGGTTTGGGTGGAGGAGCATATTCTTGGAGGCAATGTGTGGGAGGAAGGATTGGGGGTTTTCTGGGAGGGGGGAACCGGGAAGAGATATAAGCTTTGAAATGTAAATGAGGAATATATTGAATAAAAAATAAAATTAAAAAAAACATGAAAAGACTCTAGTAGAAAAATTATCAGACAGTGAACTAATCAAGTGATCAAGTATGTATACAATCAGTGTTAGCAGGACAGGGTCAGTGTCATATGTAATTAGTATGATAGTGTGAAAAAAGGAATATTTTTCATTATTCTTGCCAAGATTGTATAAATATTATTTTCAGGACTGATTATTGTTTCATAACCAATTGGTGTGATCCTACCTGAGGAAATTACTTTTCCAACCTCAGTATTTTTTTTAGAAACCTGCAATAATTTCTGTTTGATTGAAACCTTGCCTTTTTCTCATCGACTTTAGTGTGCATATAGTTATTTTCCTCTTTAATCTCATGTTTAAGTAGTCATGCTGATGACACTGCATTGTTGTAGCTTCTGACATTATTAGAAAAAAAAATGTCACAAAAATCTGCCTGATTCTATTACTCCTTCAATCTTTCAGCCCTATCTCAAGCAGTATGCCATTAGCAATAGGTGTGGAATAGTTTTTCCAGTGCAATATTCATTGGGACTTGGTTCCACAATTCTGGGATTCAATTGGTTGTGATTTTCTGTAAAAGTCTATGTGTATTGCAAAGAGAAGTTTCTTTGATGAGGAGTCAAAACTATACATATCTGTGGTTACCATAACAATGAGTTTGTTAGAACACATAAGGGTTCAGTAGCAGGGCCTATATTTTGGTAGTAACCAACAGCTCTCTAATTGTACCTAAGATCCATTCAACATGAGGAAAATTATGTATTACCCTAGAATACTAGGCAACTACTCAATGCTTCTGAAGTTATGAATCTTGGAGAAGAACTTACAACGACCAATTTTTTTGGGGGGGGAATTTTTTTTTTGAGACAGGGTTTCTCTGTATAGCCCTGGCTGTCCTGGAACTCACTCTGTAGACCAGGCTGGCTTCAAACTCAGAAATCTGCCTGCCTCTCCCTCCCAGAGTGCTGGAATTACAGGCGTGTGCCACCACCATCCATCTTACAACAACCAATTTATTAAACCTACATAATCACTAATTCTATGTTGTTTTGTTTGTTTTTTCCTGGTCTAAATTTCCTGTGCAATCTGGATCAATTTATTTGGTCTTAACTGTTTTTCCAAAATTTTATCTAATGCTTATTTTGCTATTAAGAAAACATTTATCTCAAACTTCTAATGAGATTTATTTGCAATGGTGTTTTACTTACAGGTGAAGGATTAGATGTGAAATGCAAAATAGCAACCATTAAAGTACCATTTAATTCTATAGTAATCTGTTTAATCAGAAATACACCCACTTATAGATATTTAAGTAAAATATGTCAAAATACTTAGCACTGAATGAATCTAAAATTGAACTCTAGTCTAAAGTATCTTCCTCTCTAATTCATATTTTAAAATTCTCTTGGATATCAAACCTCAAATTAGGATACATTTTTAGAAAATTTTTAAATTAAATATAAAATATTCTTATCCCTGCCACATAATTATAGCAAATCTAAAATTCATTTGTGGAAAGTCTTCAAGTATGTGTTCATACAAAGATAAGAACTAAACCCCAGGTATTATGCCTCTTTGTTATTATTAATCATTCACAAGAAGATAAAACATGCTGGGTACTTTAAAGGATTATTTTGTTGTAAATTTGAGAAGATTATTTCAGACTATTTCATGAAAGAACATGAAACCCAGTTACTTTCCAAGAAAACTAAATGAAATCCATCATCAGTATATTTAATCCAAATGAACAAATAGTAGATATAAATGATTTTTACTATTTGAAGTTTATCTCCCAAAAGAATTACTTATCAGTATGTGTCAACTTTTGCTGACCAAGGCAGACCTGTATACTGCCAGAATGGGGCAAATTCTATCCAATGCAGTAGATAACATTATTTTAGTTTTCTTATACACAAATATAAGAAAAGACACATCAAAACTAAGAAAACATGTAGATAAAAGTCAGTAACCACATTTTAAATAGTGTCAGGGCATCCACTTCCCATAGCCATCTTAGGCAGACCAATTTAAAGACAATTTTCTGACACATAGTACAGATTATATCATGGAAAGCACAAAAGCAAGGCTGAAGACCATATCCAGATCCCTGGTACACTGCAGAAAGCACTTAGCATATGTTTTCACTAAATTGTGATCTATAGCAATTATTTGACATACAACAAGAATAAATATGCCTTATAAATTAAATTTAAATGTATAACATTGAACACACAGAATCATGTTGAAGAATAATCTATGAAACAAAATGCATCTGTGAAAAAATGCCCTCAACCATTTTTCCTGGAGTGTCTTTCAAGGTCCCCAAGGTGGTGTTTAACATGCACTTTTTTGAATATGTTCCAACAGTATGTAATGTAATGAAATTTATTTTTTTGCAAATATTATAAACATATTTAATTTAAACACTTATAGATTAGTATATTTTTAGTGATTGAACTTATTCATTGAAAGAAATGTTCATTGTATAGAATAGAGACTAATAAGAAAAGAGGACTGAGCAAAGAACTTCCATTTGAAACAGATCCAATAACGGTTGACAGTCACATATTTCAATCCTAACCTATTTGTACTTTATATGAAACATGATTTTTGCAATTCTTTTGACCAAGTCAAAATTCTCTCATGATATGTGTAGGAGAGTCATCTATTTGTATTTATAATACTTCTCTCCAAAATATTTTTAATTTTGTGTTTCACAAAACTATGCTAGGTGGTGGTGACACACACCTTTAATCCCAGCACTTGGGAGGCAGAGGAAGGCAGATTTCTGAGTTCGAGGACAGCCTGGTCTACAGAGATAGCTGGGACTATACAGAGAAACCTGGTCTCAAAAAAACAGAAAAAAAAAACCTATTTATATTAATATTAGAGGTTATAATGTAACTACAATATTTGTCCCTTTCCTTGCATCTTCCAAGTCCTCCTTCTACATGACCTTCCTTTATCTTTTAAGTTCAGGGTCTCTTTTTTCATTACTTGCTATTTCATGCCAGTTTAAAAACATTTATTAAACATGTTGATGTAGTTTATTTGAATCATTCAGCTTTGAATGTATGTATGCCCTATAGCATTGCTATAAAATCCAATTCAGTTGTAATCTCTTTTCCTTTTGGTGTAGATATTCTCTCACTGGGAGCAAAATGTTTGATATCAATGACAATGGAACAATAATAACCACTAATGTGCTTGACAGAGAGGTCAGTGCTTGGTACAACTTGAGTGTCACAGCTACTGAAACATGTAAGTCCTCATGAACCAGTTGCAGAGTCCATAACTGTAATTAGTAAACAAATAATTTTGAAATTAGAGACTAACATGTTTAAAATTAAATAAATTGAAATTAAATAATGTGAAATAAAATTAAAAATGTATATATAACTGCTTGTATGTGAATTATCTTATTATAAGTTACTATCTGCTCTCCATATTTAAAGCTTGCTATATATTTACTGTTAACATTTGAATTTCTTTTACTTAACAATATTGGCTTATTTTTAAGACTGAATAAAACACACAGTGTAATGAAAATGATGATATTTAAATATAAAATGTTTAGTAAAGAGCAATGTGTCATTATGCTTTTTTTCATGAATGTTCCATAAACGTTAACATACATTTTCCATGTTTATCCTTAATAGCAAGTGCAATAAAATTATGTACTTTTAAAAACCATATAATTTTTAAAAGACAATTATGCTACTGTCTAGGTATTACTGGCTAAATTTTCCATTTAAAGAATGTTGCTTTAACTGTTTTCTTTTGGCTGTTGTTTTTTGTTGCTGTTTTTATTGTTTTCTTTTATTTTGTTTGGTTGTTTTGTTTTGTTTTGCTTTGTTTTTTTCCAGACAAGTTTTCTCTGTGTATCCTTGACTGTCCTGGACTTGCTGTGCAGATAAGGCTGGCTTTGATCATAACAATCTGCCTGCCTCTGCTTCCTGAGTACTGGTATTAAAAGCATGTGCCACCATCACCCATAGGTTATTTCTTTTTTAACTGTAATAGGTTATACTTTTTTGAGGTAATATTTAGAAGCTTAATATGAATTTCTGTACATTTTTAGGATGAAATATTAGAACTAGTTTTGTAAATTAGTACCAAAGCACATTTAACATGAATCATATTTCATTCTGATTATTATTTGCAATATGAAGGATTGCAAAAACATTAATTGGTTATCATTCATTTGCTGTAGACTACAGAAACAGTAATTTATTTTGAACTTCTGCTCATAGCACCTGCTTTCATACAGTAAAACTTTAATAATCAGCAGAAAACATCTCTGTGTTCCCTTGTTATTCCTTTTCTTTAGACCTAGACTCATAAAGTCTTTCTGATTATGAAAATAGATTCTTCACTCATACCAGTTTGTTATTTAGTTATTGTTCTTGAAATTGTGAATTAATCTTTTATTTGATCAAATATATTAATTAAAGCTAAAAGTAATCGATTTATGAAAATCTACAAATAATTCTTGTTAAGTTATTGACCATGAAGTAGCACAAGAGATTAAAATTCATATAGGAAATATCCTATTTTCCTTGTAATTGGTTTTATAGTTAACTGCAAAAAAAATTGTGAGTATAATGCTTGAAGCATATGCTTGCCTTACAATTCACTGCTTATAGTTACTATAGGATATTAAGAATGGGAGATGATATTTAGCTTCATTGTTCATTTATGTAAAATATATATCTAATTATATAGTGAAACAAGGCAGGTGAACTTGGTCGTAGATTTTGAATTTTCAGTCTATTTAAGTGGTAAAGTGTAGCGCAAGTACTATTTTGACTGTTTGTGGCAGACAGAAATGCCAAGCTTTTCCACATTAAAAGACATAACAATGCTTACTAGGTACTACAGTTTTTATCCATTCTGGGTTTCTGAGACTGAATTATTATATCATTCTATAAAGCTATTATAAAAATACATTAGGTCAGTTCAAAAGAGTAATTGCAATTAAAAATGAAAAGGATTTTCTGTAAAATAATGTTCAGGTACTAAAGATTGTAATTTGTCAAAGCTACAGTAATAAGTCACTTTAAAACTTTTCTCATAAATGAGGAAAATAAAATAAGTAATTCACCTTCAAACACTAGGTACATTGCAAAAGAAGTAATTAGGGACAATCTTTACAATCTGTAGACAGTGCATTTTCTTTTATATTTTTTCTTGCCATATATATGTACATGTGTGCACATATACATGTATATATTTGTGTGTATTTGAAGCCAAATTATGTTTTAGAAGAATTGTTCTTCTCTTTCTACTATTTGGGTTTCAGGGATATAAGTCAGGTAATCGAACTTAAGGGCAGGACTCTGTCTTTGGAGCAGTGTTGCTGGTCCTACTATCAATATTTCTATACTCAAAAGGCTCTAATTGTGATAATTTTTTTTTAAAAAAATGTAAGACTAATGAAAACATGCTTGGTTAAAAAAGAATGCTAGATGATTTAATTAGATACTGCTTTTAATCTAAGAAATATTGACAATCAGAGAAAATCTCTAGTCAATTCTCCTTTGGTTGCTTTCTTTTTGAATTTTAGGACTTGAGAAAGGCAAAAGTAAATTTCAGCATTATAAACTAGAATCAAAACATTAACAGACACATCTTTAATTTGTGATAAAGCCACCACCTACTCAAATGATTATCTTCAACATTTCCTTATTTGTGTAGCTTTGTTAGACAGAATAACCTTCTACTTTTTCATCTTATAATGATATTATTATGTATTCTTATCATATGCTGTGCACATAAAGAAATATTATATATGGAAATATATTTCTGTATGTGCAATGCATGAGCAATCAGGGGATTAGCAAGTCTTAATCCTCTAACAATCACCAACATTATCCCACTGAGCAACAACTTTAGGGTATTTGAAAAGAAAATGCATTCATGAACTCTACATGATTTACATGTATGTGTTCTCATGTATACAAACACACATACACACACACACACAAACTGTTTAGTCAATACCATTGAAACAATTTTTGCTTTAAATATTCCTAAAATATTCAATATAGCATAAATAATGGTGTATATGTCGTGGAAGCATAACCAAATGATGAGAGTGACTAATAAATATGGGAATCATTTCAAATTCTCAAGAAAAAATACTTGAGCCAGGGTTTAGAAAGAAGAGTTAGCAGTTGTGATTACTGGCTGGTCTTCCAAGAGATCAAGATTTTTATCTCTGCAAATACATAGCACCTCCCACCTTCTATAAATCTAGATCCAAGGGAACTTATGCCTTCTTTTGGCCTATTTAAACCAGGCATAAAAATAGTAAGCAAACTTACTTGAAGGCAAAATATACACATAAAACAAAATAAGATAAAATCATATACTTGTCATAACTCAATTGTATTTTTCACACATTTCTTTGACCTCCTACAAAGATGTTTATTAGTGTTGGTGAGGCTTAAAGTATCATATTTCATTAGTTTTCTGATATTTTTACTGGATTCTTACATAGAAATAGACAACTATCAGTGATAGCTAAAACAGTTTGATATAAACATTGTTAAATCTATACTATGTTACAGAAGTTAAAACATGTAACCTCTTAAATCTATGGTACAATCTTCAAATGACAAAAGAAGTGTAAATCACAATTATATCCAATACTAGTCTCAAATCATGTTGTCTTAATTCTACTTCATTCATAAGGGGCCTTATTAGTAAATAATATAAAAATTATTTTATTCTTTTTATTTAAATGAGCTATATGAGATGTAGTGTTAATCAAGATTTTGTAGATTTTCTTTTCTATGCTTAAAATTTAAGTGCTAAGTCATTTCAATGAATAAGACAAATATACAATGTAAGTTATTCTTGTTGCATAGCTGTTTTTAGAATAAAGAAATAATTACTAAGCATGTAAGTTTTATTCCTCATTACTCTGAAGCTGTCTTGACTTTCTAATTCATCGAAAAGGTGAGGATTAGAGAAATGATATAGACATAGTGTGATTTTATTTTAAGAGATGATCAATTAGTTTTCAAAGAACATACTTTAAATTTCATCTTAAAATGTTTTCAATTCATTAGGAAAGCATTAAAGCAGAATATGTTAATATTGAAACCATACTTTTATATCAAGTAAAGAGAAAAAGATACATAAAATTCAAACTGTATAAGGACTTGAAGACAGTTTAATTATCATAAAGGAACTGAAGAAAACCAGAAGATCCTGCTATACCACTCCTGGGCATATACCCAAAAGATTCCCCAGCATGTAATAAGGATACATGTTCCACTATGTTCATAGCAGCCCTATTTATAATTGTCAGAAGTTGGAAAGAACCCAGGTATCCCTCAACAGAAGAGTGGATGCAAAAAATGTGGTATATATACACAATGGTGTACTATTTAGCCATTAGAAACAATGAATTCATGAAATTCTTAGGCAAATGGATGGAGCTGGAGAATATCATACTAAGTGAGGTAACCCAGACTCAAAAGATCAATCATGGTGTGCACTCACTAATAAGTGGATATTAACCTAGAAAACTGGAATACCCAAAACATAATCCACACATCAAATGAGGTACAAGAACAGAGGAGTGACCCCTTGTTCTGAAAAGACTCAGTGAAGCAGTATAGAGCAAAATCAGAACAGGGAAGTGGGAAGGGTTGGGTGGGAAAACGGGGAGGGAAGGGGACTGATGGGACTTTCGGGGAGTGGGGGTCCAGAAAAGGGGAAATCATTTGAAATATAAATAAATATATCAATAAATAAAAAAAAGAATATACACAAAAAAAGAAAGAAAAAGTAAAGACCAAAGTTCATAAAATATAGCTTCATTCTTTCTATCACTATCACTGCAGGCTGAAATGAAAATTGCCTATGAGTGCAATATAGGTAAATTCTTGTGAGAATACAAAGCCAGAATGATTTTAAGGTTAGAATCTATCTCCAAAAAAATCAGATTACTCAATCACTCCATCAAACAATCATAAGTTTTAGTAAATTTGGATGTATAAATTGATGCAATTTTCACAAAATATATTGCATCAATGATATAGTTGATAATAGGAACCAAGCTATACAAATTATTATTTTTAACATATACATTATACATAGCATATATTATTCTTGACAAACAAATGCTAAAAACTAAAATACAAAAAGTGTCAAAAATTGAAATGTAAGCAATATAAACTAAATGCATTTATTCTAATTATAACAAATCTTTTAAGTATATGGATATTTCAAGATAAGTGATAATAAATGTTTTCAGGTCAGGAAGGTGAAGTCCATCCTAATCTGTTTCTGATTTTATGTGGTCATAGTTCTGAGAATCACAAACCATTTTACAAAAAGGATTCTGATATTTTCCTGTACAATTTTTATCTTTTGGCTTAAAGAGTAAAAGATAATGAATGATTTTTTTTAAAGTACCATTGGAAGAACTTTCATTACTTGCATATCATTTCAACTGACATATTTTGAGACAATTGATTAATATCATTTTAGATATTTTGTGTGTGTATATTATTTAAGTTTTCCATATCTGTGAAGAGACAAAATGACCAAGGCAACTTTTGTAAAGGACAGCATTTATTTAGGGCTGGCTTAATATTTCAGAGGTTTGGTTCATTATCATCATGGTAAGAAGCATTACAATGTCCAGCAGACAGGTTGCTGAGGGAGCTGAGAGTTCTACATCTTTATTTGAAGGCAGCCAGGAGAAGACTGGCATCCTTAGTCAACTAGAAGGAATCTCTCTTCTGTAATGCGTAGAGCCTGGGAACAGAAGGATACATATAAAACCCACACCCATAGTGACACATATAATCCAACAAGGCTACACCTTTTTTTTTTTTTTGCATAGGTATTTTTTTATTCGATATATTTTTTTATTTACATTTCAAATGATCTCCCTGTTTCAGGCCCCTCACTCTCCGAAAGTCACATAAGCCCCTTTCCCTCCCCCTGTTCTCCCATGCACCCCTTCCCACTTCCCTGTTCTGCTTTTTCTCTATACTGCTACACTGAGTCATTCCAGAACCAGTGACCACACCTCCGTTCTTCTTGTACCTCTTTTGATGTGTGGATTATGTTTTGGGTATTCCAATTTTATAGAATAATATCCACTTATTAGTGAGTGCATACCATGATTGATCTTTTGAGACTGGCTTACCTTACTTAGTATGATGTTCTCTAACTCTATCCATTTGTCTAAGAATTTCATGAATTCATTGTTTCTAATGGCTGAATAGTATTCCATTGTGTATATATACCACATTTTTTTGCATCCATTCTTCTGTTGAGAGATACCTGGGTTCTTTCCAGCTTCTGGCTATTATAAATAGGGCTGCTATAAACATAGTGGAGCATGTATCCTTATTACATGCTGGGGAATCCTCTGGGTATATGCCCAGGAGAGGTATAGAAGGATCCTCTGAAAGTGATGTGCCCAGTTTTCTGAGGAACCACCAGACTGATTTCCAGAGTGGTTGTACCAGTTTGCAACCCCACCAACAGTGGAAGAGTGTTCCTCTTTCTCCACACCCTCACCAACACCTGCTGTCTACTTAATTTTTCATCTTAGCCATTCTGACTGGTGTAAGGTGAAATCTCATAAAATTACAAAGTTTCTGTAAGGCAAAGGACACCATCAAAAGGACAAATCGTCAACCAACAAATTGGGAGAAGATCTTCACCAACCCTACATCAGATAGAGGGCTAATATCCAATATATACAAAGAATTCAAGAAGTTAGACTCCAGAAAACCAAACAACCCTATTAGAAAATGGGGGTACAGAGCTAAACAAAGAATTTTCACCTGAAGAACTTCAAATGGCTGAGAAGCATCTTAAAAAATGCTCAGCTTCATTAGTCATTAGGGAAATGCAAATCAAAACAACCCTGAGATTTCACCTTACACCAGTCAGAAGGCTACACCTCTTATTAGTGCAATTCCCTATGTACTCAAACCACTACATTCTCAAACCACTACATTTATTTACTGGATGCAATAGTCTTATTCAAACAGATAAGTCTATGGGCCCATAGCATAAAGCAAAATACATTTAGTCCAATTGCAAAACCCCCTCTAGTCTAGTATAACTTGCATAATGCTGAAAAGTCCAAAGTTCAAAATCTTTTGTGTAATGCAAGCATTCTGTTAACTGTAATTCCCTATATAATAGAAATCAAAGAGCAGATCACATAGTTCCAACATACAATGGCACAGGATATATTCTCACACCAAAGCATTATATAGAGGAAATACTGATCCAAAGCATGACCAAAAAACAAAAACAAAAACACAAAAACAAAAACAAAAACAAAATTGCTGGTCAAGTTCCAAATTCTGAGTCTCCAAGCCTAATAATAAAGTCTGCTTCAGATATCCAATGCCTTTAATCTTTGTTAACCACTGTTGGCAGATCTCACATTCAGCAGCACTTTTCTTGGACTGTTTCCTCTCCATATTAGCAGCTTTCTTAGGCAGGTATCTCAATATTCTGAGATATCCAAAATCTTGCAGAATTTAAGAAAATTCAGCTACATAGCTTCATGTTTCCAAATCTGGGATCCACACATGATCATCTGAGATCTTCTAAATGAATTGGGTCACTTATCCAATTCTGCCCTCTATATCACTCTAGGCTCTGCTGGACTCTATTGCACTGTTGCTACTTTTCTTGTTGATTATTCTATGGGACTGGCATCAACAAATTCCTATACTCTTATACTGCAACTAGCTTTGACCAACAGTCACTCATAGGATTTCTTTATATTGGCAAGCTTCAATTTTGTTGCATGAGCACTTTAGTCCTTGGCTGTCAACTATAAATGAGGCTATCCCAGTACCAATGTCTTTTCATGACCTCTAGCAGTGCCATGCCTCATCTGCTTTCCATGAGCCTTTTATGCTTTCCAAAGAGTACCACCTTGGTGATTCTTTCTATCAAGTTGACCTGCAACATGATGAACAACTGGGACTATCTCAGAACACGGCTTCTTTGTGCTCTCAGAAAATATTCCCCAGACTTTCATTACAGTGATGAAAATCTCCCCTTAGTCACCACTAATTTTTTAGATCCAGATATACTGTCAATTTTTCCAATAAACACTTCAATTCTTGACATTAAAGTCAGAGCCACTTGGCTGAAGCTACCAAGTCCTGCTGTTTGCTGGAGCTGGAACATGACCCTCATTTTTCTATTATATTATTACTAGCTTTCTCTTTTCTAGCTCCTTCATAGCCTAAGCTTGGCTGTCCTGGAACTTGCTCTATAAATTGACCTTGAACTCAGAGATCCCTATAACTGTATATCCTGAATGCTGGGCTTAAAGGATTGTGTAATATCAATGCCTAGATATAAGCCTTAAACTATAGAATTTAATCAAGTTGAAACAAGAATATCCATCATACTTGGTGACTCAATTAAATTTTTTCCATATATGTATAGATGTAGGAAACTTCTATAGCACTGAGTTATATTATGGTGTTAAAAAAAAACAACCTTAATTTGTTAACTTGTTTCAATGGATGCTAATTGACCCAAAGACCTACTACTGGGAAAATGGATAATTAGAAGGGATAGAGCACTAAGAACTAAGAGAGAGAACTCTATCAAACTCCTTTTTCCCTCAGAAATATTGTGTGTAAAAGGAAGTAAAACAATTTAAGAGCCAAAAGTGATATATGGTTTCAAAAAATCAGTGTCTTCCAGACACAACAGGACTGATGCACATTTGCACTCACAGAAAATATAAGAGCTGGAATAGTTCCTGCATAGGTTTAAACCAAACAAAGCCCCAACATTTGGAAGGAGAGGCATATATAAAGTCTTAGCTCTAACAAAGAAGCTATTAGAGATTGATGGCTGCAGGAAGGACAAACAAGAAAGAAAGAAAAAAGATCATAATGAGTTATCATGGGGTACATCAGCCATACTCAAGTTCAGGCACTGGTCCCAAGAATCTTTAAGCAATACTAATGCATGTAACTTTTGCTACCAAGCCTAAGTGCTGGAAACCAGCTTCACTACCAACCCCTATCTAGCTTCCCTTGAATCTATGCATATAAAACACATACACATGTTGCTGAACAGCAACTTGCCTTTTTGGCACAAGTGCTAGGTGCTAATTATCTCCTACTTGGAGAAGTGTGACCTTAATAATACAACAGTACTGTTAGCTCCATACCTCTCAACTTTCCCTCAAATTTAGTTGCTCAGATACCTGTAATCCCAATTCAATATCTCCAACTACCCACCTGCAAAATCAGCCTATTGCTGTTCCAACTGAGATCTCAGAATGCTGGGTAACTTGCCTTTCTCTGAATCATGGTGAAATCTCTCTTCTGCTTCTGTCTCTCACCTGCAGGAACCAGGAAGTCCTGTCTATTCCTTCCATCCAGCAATAGGCCCATTGCTTCTTTACTGATAGATCAAGAACCAATTGGGGAACAGAACCTTAGCATTAGAACCATGCCTACACAACACAAAACAAACTTTATTTTGTATATGTATTTGGGGGATTATTTTTAATAAATTTTGTCATGTATCTGTGCTATTTGTTTGATTTGTTTGCTTTGGGTATTGATTATATATTTTTGAAAGGTTTAGAAAGAACATAAACTTGGGTTGGTAGGGAAGTGGGTAAATCTGCTAGCAGTTGGGAAGAGGAAGTAAAAAGATTAAAATTATTGCATGCTTTGTTTAATATAATAAAATAATTATAAGATAAAAGAAAACCTGTCAAGTAGAATTGGACAAAATCCAAGAAGAGACAAAATGAAAAAGAAAAGGCACAAGAATCAGAGACCTACAATTTTCACATTCAGGAATCCCATAAGAACTGTACTGGAAATTATAATTTATATGCAGAGAACCTGGTACAGATACATTCAGGCTTGCAGATGATGCCACAGTCTGTTGAGTTCATATGAGATTTTTCATTTTGATTTAGAGGTTATTGGATTCTTAGTGTCCTTGATTCTCCATAGACTTTATACTCATTAAATCTCCTCTTTCAAGGGGATATCTGAGCTTTGACGGGAGAGATTTGATGAAGACATTTCACATAGAGCTGAGGTCTATTATTACTCTTTGAATAATGTATAGCCCTGGATCTCTATATTTGCTTTCATAGGACATAGAAAATGAATGAATAGATGAATGAATGAACAAATGAGTGAAAACTTAGCCATTAGACCAAAGAATAAGATTTGTCACTTAAACCTGATAGAAGTATATCAATTTTCTCCAATAGAATGACCCAGGGAATACCAACTACTCAAAGGACAGATCTCTTGTTCAATAGTAGTTGAACAATATATTTCATCATGGACTACAAAGTTTTGATGTGTGTGTGTGTGTGTGTGTGTGTGTGTGTGTGTGTGTGCATGTTTACTTTTGTCAGAGGTTGGCTGCTTTCTTTTGCTGCTATTGTGTTTATTTTGTTTTTCTTTTTAGTGTAGTCTTATTCCTTTTTTTTTTTTTTTAGTGGAGTCAATTGTGGTATTGTTTTTTTTTTCTAAAATTAACAAAAAATAAAAAATGAGGAAATAAGGAAATGAATAAAAAAATAAACCCAGAAAATGTGTCAGGTACTTTTTTCTTTTCAGCATTTTTTCAGCATAATTCTTTTTCTCAATAATTAAAGTATTCAGTATCCAATGACTATAGTGCAGTTTCTGTTCTTTAGGAACCATGAATCTTTGCAGTAGGGAGATGTTAAGCTAATCCTAACATTTGCCAAAACAACAACAACAACAGCATCAACAAACACCAACCAAAAATCCCTACGATTTTGGGCCAAATTTAAAGCTAATTTAAATTATAAATACTGACCAAGAGATAAACTTTGTTCAGGATAATTTTCCGGAATTCTCAGGCTGGAACTGCTATGCCATGTGTTGCAGGGGCTTATAAGGAAAAACCTATAGGCATCCATATTTTCCCAGGAAGCTTTGTTGTTTCCTAGAACTACAATTCTAAGCATTCCTGGAAGTTACCTTGTTCCTGGGCAAGAGAGGTTGACAGGTTAATTTGAGGGCATTACAGTTGCTGAAGCCAGCTATAATAGGACAGAGCAATAACTGTTGACACAGTTAAGGTGAATTGATTTCATTCACATCTTTGAATATAAAGTAAATAAAGAATCCTGGAGATATATGTCACATATTCAGGAAAGTGGAGAGATAAGAGGGGCATAAGTACCTTTTCCATAAAACTTTCAGTGATCTCTCCAGCTATATATAGTTATCAATCACACTTGACAAATGTAATATGTCTAGATCTATGCTTCTGCTTACCCATCCTCTGTCTCAGTGTGGCAGTTCAGGACTCTAAGAGCAAGTGCACAGAGGTGGGAAATAAAAAGCATGTCTTACATTCTTACGTACTTTTTTGTAAAAGAAAGGCAAAATCTCAGAAAAGAATGCTGTTTAGGAACCTTGAGATATTTACCTAGCTAAATGTCAACATACTAGTGGTATTTTTAAAGTGACATCAATCTTAAATATAATACCAGTGATTGGTGGAAAGTGTATTTGAAATTATGTGTATATATATATATATATATATATGTGTGTATATATATGTGTGTGTGTGTGTGTGTGTGTGTGTGTGTGTAGGTATAGGTATATGTATACATATATACACACACATACATACACACATACATACATACATACACACATACATACATACATATATACATACATGCATACATACATACATACATACATACATACTGGCTCTGGTAATTTCCAACTTTCTTAAGTTACACATGACTAAACTTATTTCTTTCATTATGGTGCATGTGTGTGTGTGTGTGTATGTGTGTGTGTGAAATGTTAGGAAAATACTTATATTTTGAAGTCCAAAAATAAACATGCATATTATTGAAGACAATAAGTATTTTGCTATATGCTTAACTAGAAAATTAAGGCTTTCAGAATTTATTTATATTTACTTTTACAAATCACATTACAAACATATATTGTGTTTTTACTTTGCAGAGTTACACAATGAGTATATATAAAACCTCAAATAGAAAAAGCAGAAAGCACCAATATACACTTAGAAATGCCCAAAGATTATGCTCTAGTTGTAAAATGGTAATGCTATTTTATTGGTGAGCTAAGATCTGTCCTCCTTTCCACCAGGCATCATCTAGTCATCCAGTAGTAGGTGGTGAAGAAGCTAAGGCAGCATTAGTAGATCATCAGGGCATTTCATGATCTGCTTTACTAATCTGCATATTCTGAATGTCTTTATGTAATTTTTAATGATAAAACCTGCACAAAATTTCCCTTCTCAAACATGAAACTGGCAACACAGAAGGAAGGGCCTTATCTAAGGTCTCATTTCTGGGATTCTGACATAGTAACCCCAGGCTATGACTCAGTTGTGTGGCTGGCTACCTCCTTATCATGGGCAGAGTTGGTGTTAGCATTCTGTCTAAACTCCACGCCACAGTTACCTGGCAACAGCCCGCTGTGCTCCACCCCACAATTACTTGGCAACAGCAAGGTAGACCTGACCCACTATAAAAGAGACTGCTTGCCCCCCTCTAGCTCTCTTGGTCTCTTGTTCCTCCCTTACTCTTTCCAGGCTTCCCTTCCTTCCTCTCCCCATTCTCTATGGACTCTACTCCTGTACTTCTCTACTCACTCTCTCTGCCTTTTTCTGCCTCGACGACCCTCTTAACTCCCATTCTCATGCCCTGAATAAACTCTATTCTATACTATATCATTGTGTGGGATGTCTTGACATAGGCTCACTGAGACACCCCCTTCCTGCATACCCCCCCGACACTGCCATAGAACATACCACCCTCTTTTAATCTTTTATAAACACATCAGTTGGCCTTAGTAGCCCAGGTTGCCTGTCCATGTGTCCCCTGTTCTTTGTTCACTCTTATGCCCTCCAACTTATATAACATGAATCTCAGAGATGTTCAAGTAGACTCTCCCAATTAAGCTTGTAACGGTTTCTCTGCATATCCCTAGGTTTAAGCCTTCTGGAAAATGCTTTATCCTTTCTTATTTACCTTTACCTGAATATCTCTTTCATTGCTGGCTCCAGAACAAGAGTGAATCATATAGAGGCTACTTACCCAGAAATTCAGGTTGAAAGGGTCTCATATTGCCAAACTCAATTAGGACAAGAACTTTTTTTTAAGCCTGAAACTATGTACATTGCTTAGTAATCAATGTTTACCACATGTATTGGCCAATGTTGTTTTAACTTGAGACATGCTAGTGTCACCATGGAAAAAGAGAACTCAATTCAGAAAGTGTTCAAGCAGATTGTTCAGTGGACAAGTTTGTGGTACATTTTCTTAATGGATTACTAATGTGGGAGGGCTCAGATAATAGTGGGTGGTGCCACCTCTGGCCTGGTGGTTCTTAGTGACACAAGAAAGCATGCTTTACGTTTAACGAAGAGCAAGGTAGCAACCAGTACAACCATTGCCTGTATCAGTTCTAACCTCCATGTCATAGTCCTGTTTGAATTCCTGCCTTAATTGCATTTGATGATGAAATGTCTTATATAAGTTCATCCACAACTCTTTGCCATCAAATAGTTAGAAATAAAATAAAAGTAACAGTGTATTTTGAAATACACAGCGATCTTTAAAGATCATTGTTTAATGCTTTGTATTTTATAATTTAAATGACTCATTTTTAATTATTTCTGTTTTTGTATGCTTGTTCTGTATTGTTTATTCCTTTACATTTTATAATCTATGATTTAATTTTAGTATTCCATAATATGATTGCTATGACATTATAAAAGATTTGAGTTATGCTAGGATCTTTCTCAGGTAGTTTGCATATATAAGTGTTCTCATAGTACAAGTCTGAAAATTTGAAACACTGGCAAATTATTAATTCCTGTTCCCATTGTAATACATTGGACTACTACAAAGACTTCCAGTAGCTCATAAATGTTAGTAAGATTGTAAGTTAGTAAGTAACAAGCCTCTAATTCAATTTATTGTTTGACTTTTAATAAACATGTAATTAATTGCATTCTATATCTTTAATTTCCAGACAATATACAACAGATCTCTTCAGCTCATGTTTTTGTACAAGTTTTTAATATTAACGACAATGCTCCTGAGTTCTCGCAATTCTATGAGACTTATGTTTGTGAAAATGCTGAATCTGGTGAGGTAAGAAGAGATCATAATAGATCACCAAACTCTGAGCAACAGAGCATTTCATATGTTATATTATCTAAAAATAATATATAATAAATGCCAACAAAGGATACCATATTATATATTACAAAAAATAAACAATTTCAGCTATAAATCATTTTATATATGCATATGCTCTCTCTCTCTCTCTCTCTCTCTCTATATATATATATATATATATATATATATATATATATATATATATATATATACTCTACCATGATATTTTACTTCATCAAAACTTAAGTCTTTGTTATGAACAAAGCAATCTAGCAAGAGGCAGAAATAACTGATTGATAAAACATATAAAAATATACTTCCACAGATTTTTTTTCATTTCCAAGGTACTAATGACTCATTCTATTAAGTTAAAATATATTTAAGGATTCTAACATAATGATGTAATAAATAATAAAATATAGCAATATATAGATTGCATGTGAAACAGGTTTATAAAGATGAAGATTTTCAATTATAAATATATTATGTATGTACAAAACATATATTATAAACACATATATTAGATATATAATATATATTATATATCTGATATATAACATAACAATATAATATACAATTATATGTAAGTATATCCGGTATACTAGAATATAAGATATAAACAATAAGTATGCATATTTCAATACATATAACTACATGAGATAGTTTGACACAGTTGTAACATTTCCATTCATACTATATGAAAGACTAACAGGGACACACATCTGGCCTTCCCTTCCAGAATTTCATCTCTCAGGTGAACACACAACTGAATATATGTGATAGATATAGAGGAGTCGAGGCAGTTGTAGTGGTGTGGCACTTTTGTAATTTTAAATATTTTAGGGCAATCCTAACACTTGAAATCTGAGTCCAGTGAATGTGTGTAACAGATCAGAGGGTAAGGACTAAACTTAGGATTAATGTAGTGTATGATATATTATTTTAAAAAAATAAGATGAAATTCTAAACATCACTGACTCCTGAGCAGTAATATGAAGATGTAGTAAGAGACAATTAGTTAATTGGAAGTTCTGCCCTAGAAACTCTCAGCTAATTCATTGATACCTGTTAGATGAAGAAAATCATATAGAAATAACTATATAGTCAAGGAAAGAAACTTGTATGTTTGACCAGATGCAAAAAATACAAAGCAGAGAAACATATTTACTGATCTCATGTTTAAAGTTTAATGCAGGATTATGAATTTCTATGACTGTTATAATATGTAATTATAAATCTTTGTTCTGGTGATAGTAAATATTAATATTTTTGAATATTGAACAAGAATCCTTTCTAATAGCAGTACAACAAGAAAAAGTTTAAGCATATCATACAATATTTTCAAAAGCAGTGAGTAATTGGGAATAAAAGGGGGCAATTAGCTACTGAAAAATCAAATCAGGGTGTACATAATATATTTAGGGAAACTCCCACTAGGATGAGACTATTCTAATAAAGTCATGATGCAGAAAGAGAAAGGAGAGTATTGAACTCTACTTTAATCCAGGGGACTGGAAAAGTAAGTAGTCTTAGACTGACACTGACAGAAGGTAGAATAGGTGGGAAACTGTTACAGAGGAGGACCCACATGTGGGGGACAGTACCAACACCTAATAGAATCTGGAGTACATCCTAGACATACAGCACAGTTCAAGCCACTTTGTGAGTTTAATGCCCACATTTTTTCCTTCTTGGAATAAGCTCTGAAATCAATAGGGGGTTTAGAAAAGAATAATGGAAATATTTTGTATTGTTGTCTGAACCTGCACTTAAATATTGATGTGTCAAAGAAGAGTTCTACAGCAAGTCATACCCTCTACTTATCAGCATATGAGGGAAGGGTGGAAGAGATGTTTGAATAGGAAGATATTGAAGTAGGTAATGGAAGCAATAGGTTTCTTGAAACAATTTGAGAAGAGATTTTGGTAAAGCATTGTAATCATGGTGCAGCAAGAATGTGTGCATTAAAAATGACTTCAAAGTGTTCATCCAGTGCATGTCAAGACAAGAACTGTGTCTTGCCTGGTTAAAGACATTCATGAGAGAAGAAAGGTAAAGAAATAAAAATTTTAGCTGTGAAATTTTAAATTGTTGTGTAATTTTAAATTAAAATTTTAAATTGTGTTGATATCCTGGATGTAAAGAGAAAAGTCAATGGTGGACATGATAAAGTTAAATATATCAGGCATCTGTGAGATATTAAAAACTATGTGGTCTTGAAATTAAGACAGGGATAAACAGATGTAAAAACATTAGGGATACAGAGTGTGGTAACTCAGAAACCAAATAAAGTATTAGGTGGTAGAGAAGGAATATTTTTTGTTAATTTCCTTCTCATAGGTTAGGAGAAACTAAAGTTTCTACTGAATTTAACAATGAATATTTTGCAAATCTTAAATATTCATAGCTAACACAATATACTATAGAAATATCAGATTCTATATTTAATAAAGAATAATGTGTAAGAAAGAAACAAAAAATATAGGGCTGGCTATATTTTGCAGCAGTTAAAAATGGTTAATAAATCTATAATTCAAGTTAAGTCACAAACATGTGAACTATGAGTATGTTTGTGTATACTTATCTAAATATGTACCTCCAGATGTGTGCCATGGCACATGCATATTCCTACCACACAGCAGATATATATTCCTGTTACCAACATGAGTGCCAAAACTTGTGCTGACATGGACATCAACAATAGGCATTCTGATATGGACAGAGGAAATTATATAAGAACTTGACCCTGCAAAAAGAACTACAGACTACAAAGAAACACTTGAGAGTGCAGGGAAACAGTTATTCTCAGGGAAGAGCAAGAGCACCAGTCTGCTACCTGATTCTTTAGATGACTCTGAAATCACAAAAGTAACATTATGTAGACTGAGGGAATTGTACATACATATTTCTGAACATATAAACACACACACATACATATGTAAATACTAAGCATTATTGAACAGAGGCCATAAATTTGACATTATATGGCAGGAAGGAAAGCAAAAGAGAAAGTTATGCAATATAAAAAGATAAAGAAATAATTTTAAAAACTTAAGAAGCAAACAGATGAGAAAAAAGGATTTGCAATTTTAATTAACAGTGGAAAGGATTCCTAGATTCTCCATTTTTCTGTAGTGGAGAAATCCCAACAGGTACTGCAACTGGGGACTTAATGAATCCTTAAACATTAGTTAGGGTACCATGGGTCCTGGGAAGAAAGGTACTAACATTTTATGTTTATATTTCAAAGGAATTAATGTGTTCCAGGTACTTGTGAAAGACAGCCCATGTTTGTTAAATGTATGGGAGTATGGGAGACATATCAACATTGCAAAAATGCAATTTACATTTTTCAATTTAATTTAAAAAGGTGAAAGAAAATGGTTTCTCTTAGTAAAGCAATGTCCATTACCTTTGCCAAAAGATAGTTTCCTTAATGTAAAGAGCATTGTGGAGTCATCTATGCTCTGTGATTTAGTGTTCAGAAGGGGGCCACTGTCCTTCCTTTGTTGATGTCTGCTGGCTTTGATCCTTTTCTCTCAGCAACTGGCCAATTTGGCATGTATCTTTGACTGAACCTTCTTACTTGTGAAAACTACCCTCCTTAACCCCTGCTGCTGCCTTATAATTCTATGTTGAGCTCCATTATTGCACCTGCTAGCTTTTTGTCACCCAAACCTAAAAGATCTTGTGCTTTTGTTTATTTGGGTGTTTTGACATTGCTGTTTTGTTTTGTTTCTTTTCTCTGCCTCATCCAGGCAGCTTCTTGGATTTTCACCTTATAGGCTCCATAATTTCTCTTTTAAATTTTAGGAGCAGTGTACTTGGTCTTCACTCTGAGCTTGTTTGTAACTTATTTCACTAATAAGACCAAACAAGACTAAGAACTCCCAAAAGTTTGAGAGTCCAGATCTGTAGTTTTAGTTTGTTTGTTTTATACTCATAATGGCAATAAAAAGAAACCCACCATGAGATTATTTCACAATGTTTAGAGTAGTCAGAAGATAAGTCTCAATATCAGGAGAAAATGTTAAAGACTCAGACTTTAATAATATTCATCATGTAATATTCATTATGTAAGTAATATTCATCATGTAAGCAAGTTTTGACAATGAGCTCTCAGGATATAAGAGTTGTCTTCATTACTGTTCTATTGCTGAGAGTAAATGCATACATATGAGTTTAATAAAACTTTTCTATCATATATCTAAATAATTATGATTTAATCTGAAACAAATTATATAGAAAATATAACTCAGCATGGACATATTATATACCAATCATTTTGGTTTCATTGTACTCTTCATATGTGTTTAGAAATAACTGTTCTTTGAACTATAACTTAGATCTCTCAACTAAAAATCAAGGAACATTTCATATAAAACACTGTTAAGGCATTTTGATTATAGAAAATAGAAAACAATTTATTTAAATTTTCATAATTAATCATAGTCTGAATGTGTGATCATGACTAGAATATCATTTTTCTGAATATAATAACATGTACATGTCCTCATATTTTTATGTTTATTAATAAGAATTAATTGAGAATCAATATGCTTACATCTGAATTTCTATACAGTTTTATGATCTGACATACATAATGACACTTATTTGATTGGTAAGACTTTGCCGATCATCTTTGTGGGTCAAAGGCAATTAATTATACATTGCCTGTAAGCTTTAAATACATCCTTTCTGAAAATCAATTACAAAGCTCGTTACTTTAGGAAGTAAGCTAATAACTCTTCAAAACTATATATATATAAAAGAAGTCTATATCATCATGACTGCATCTGTAAATTATAATGAATGGCAATCAGATGAAGACTAAGAAGGAAGAAGTATGTAAGAAAGATATATAGGTGTGTCTTATCTTTAATAATGTTGTTAAGAAAATTAAGTCAAGCTGGGCAGTAGTAGCACACGCCTTTAATCCTAGCACTTGGGAGGCAGAGGCAGGTGGATCTCTGAGTTCGAGGCCAGCCTGGTCTACAGAGTGAGTTCCAGGACAGCCAGGGCTACACAGAGAAACCCTGTCTCAAAAAAACAAAAAGAAAAAAAAGAAAAGAAAATTAAGTAAAAGTATAAGTAACAATAGCATTGCTCAATTTACAATTCTAAATAATAGCAATTGGCTTTCTTTATATTTTTCTAGATAATTCAGATCATCAGTGCAATCGATAGAGATGAGTCCATAGAAGATCACCATTTTTACTTTAATCATTCTGTGGAAGACACAAACAACTCAAGTTTTATGCTAACAGACAATCAAGGTAACGAATCTTTAAGGGTATTTGATGCAATCAATGATTTTTTATTCCAATGGGTTTCTCTAACATTATTTATCATTCTTGCAATACTGAGAAACAAAACAGTACTTGGCTTAAATGAGAAAATGATATCAAAATGAACTTGAAAGACACCAGTTGTATTATTCCTTATACTTCTTCAAATTAGAAAAGCAGAGTTGAGGGAGCTAGAGATGTAAGTACTGTGCCTCTTTATGTAAGGCTATGCATTTGTTCTATTACACCTAAATTTAAAATAGGAATCTACAGTAGATTATGAGATACTAGACAGTCTGAAAAGCTCTCAAATATTTCTATGGTTGTGACATCACCTTTCTTCCCATAATTGTCAGAGTCAATTATCAAACTAAAGTTAATTTTCAAAGTAAAAATGAAGAAGTAATGGCATATATGTAAGTTACAATGAAATTAGCATGACTTAATTATGATTATGTTATATAAACATAATATTAAATATCTTTCTTACCTCAAAACACAAAAGTTGTTTATTAATTGGAAAAATAAGTACTCTAATGTTAGTATTTTGCTTGGGAAAGCAATTTTCCTGCTTCTTTTGAGTAAGACTGATAATTTTATTTTGCTTTTTTATTTTATTGGATATATTCTTTATTGACATTTCAAATGTTTTACCCTTTCCTGGATCCCCCCTCCCTGAAAGTCCAATAAGCTCTCTCCCCTCCCCCGGTTCCCCAATTAATCCCCTTCAGCCTCCTTGTCCTGGTACTCCCCTACACGTCTGCATCAAGCCTTCCCAGGACCAGGAGCCTCTCCTTCCTTCTTCTTGGGCATCATTTGATAAGTGAATTGTGTCTTGGGTACTGAGCTTCTGGACTAATATCCACTTATCAGTGACTGCATTCCATGTATATTCTTTTGTGATTGGGTTACTTCATGAAGAATATTTTCCAGTTCCACCCATTTGCCTAAGAATTTCATGAATTCATTGTTTTTAATAGTTGAGTAGTATCACACAGTGTAAATATACCACATTTTCTGTATCCATTCCTCTATTGAGAGATACCTAGGTTCTTTCCAGCTTCTGGATACTATAAATAGGGTTACTATGAACAAAGTGGAACATGTGTTCTTATTACATAATGGGAAATATTTTGGGTATATATCCAGGAGTGGTATAATGAGGTCCTCCAGTGGTATCATGCCCAGTTTTCTGAGGAACTGTCAGACTGATTTCCAGAGTGGTTGTACCAGCTTGCAATCCCACCAGCAGTGGAGGAGTGTTGCTCTTTCTCCACATCCTCACCAGCATCTGCTGTCTCCAGGGTTTTTAATCTTAGTTATTCTGACTGGTGTGAGGTGAAATCTCAGGGTTATTTTGATTTGCATTTTCCTGATATCTAAGGATGTTAAACATTTGTTGTTGATCATATGCCTCAGGCGAAAATTCTTTGTGTAGCTCTGTACCCCATTTTTTAATAAGGTTATTTGGCTCTCTGGAGTCTAACTTCTTGAGTTCTTTGTATATATTGGATATTAGCCCTCTGTCATATGTAGGGTTGGTAAAGACCTTTTGCCAATTTGCTGGTTGCCATTTTTTCTATTAACAGTGGTCTTTGCCTTACAGAAACTTTGTCATTTTATGAAGTCATATTTGTCAATTCTTGATCTTACAGCATAAGTTATTGGTGTTCTGTTCAGGAAAATTTTCCATGTGCCCATGTGCTCTAGGTTCTTCCCCAGTTCCTTTTCTATTATTTTCAGTGTGTCTGGTTTAATGTGGAGGTCCTTGATCCACTTGGAGTTGAGCTTAGTACAAGGAGATAAGAATGGATCAATTCACATTCTTCTGTATGGTGACTGCCAATTGAACCAGCACCATTTGTTGAAAAGGCTATCATTTTCCCACTGGATGTTTTCAGCTCCTTTGTCAAAGATCAAGTGCCTATAGGTGTGTGGGTTCCTTTCTGGGTCTTCAATTTTATTCCAATTATCTACCTGCTTGTCACTGTACCAATATCATGCAGTTTTTAACACTATTGCTCTGTGGTACTGCTTGAGGTCAGGGATACTGATTCCCCCAGAAGTTATTTTACTATTGAGAATAGTTTTAGATATCCTGGGTGTTTTGTTATCCCAAATGAATTTGAAAATTGCTCTTTCTAATTCTATGAGGAATTGAGTTGGGATTTTGTTGAGAATTGCATTGAATCTGAATATTTCTTTTGGCAAGATGGCCATTTTTACTATAGTAATCCTCTTAATCTAAGAGCATGGAAGCTTTTAACATCTTCTGAGGTATTCACCAATTTCTTTTTTCAAAAACCTGAAGAGTTCTGACCATATAGATACTTCACTTGTTTGGTTAGAGTCACACCAAGATGCTTTATATTGTTTGTGACTATTGTGAATGGAGTCGTTTCCTTAATTTCTTTCTCACCGTGTTTATCCTTTAAGTATAGGAAGGCTACTGATTTGCTTGAGTTAATTTTATATCAGGTCACTTTGCTGAAGTTGTTTATTAGTTCTAGCAGTTCTCTTGGAGTTTTTGGGTCACTTAAGTATACTATCATATCATCTGCAAATAGTGATAATTTGACTTCTTTTCCAATTTTTATCCATTTGATCTCCTTTTTTTTTTGTCTAATTGCTCTACTAGAACTTGAAATACTATATTGAATAAATATGGAGAGAGAGGGTAGCCTTGTATAGTCCCTGATTTTAGTGGGATTGCTTCAAGCTTTTCTCCACTTGGCTTGATGTTGGCTATTGGTTTGATATATACTGCTTTTACTATGATTAGGTATGGGCCTTGAATTCTTGTTCTTTCCAAGACTTTTAACATGAAATGATGCTCAATTTTGTCAAATGCTTTTTAAGCATATAATAAAATGATCATGTGCTTTTTTTCTTTGAGCTTGTTTATGTAGTGGATTACATTGATGGATTTCCTTATACTGAACCATCCCTGGATCCCTTTTTGATCATGGTGAATGATAGCTTTGATGAGTTCTTGGATTTGGAAGGCAAGAATTTTATTGAGTATTTTTGCACAGACATTCATAAGGGAAATTGGTCTGAAGTTCTATTTCCTTGTTGGATATTTGTGTGGTTTTGGTATCAGGAAAATTGTGGCTTTATAGAACGAGATGGGTAGTATGTCTTCTGTTTTTATTTTGTGGAATAGTTTGAAGAATATTGGTTTTAATTCTTCTTTGAAGGTCTGATAGACCTTCAAAACCATCTGGTCCTGTGCTTTCTTTGGTTGGGAGACTGTCAATGACCTGTTCTATTTCCTTAGTGGTATTGGACCATATAAATGGTCCATCTGATCCTGAAATGATTTTGGCATTTGGTATCTGTCTAGGATATCGTCCATTTCATCCAGCTTTTCCAGTTGTGTTGAGTATAGTCTTTTGTAGTAGGATCTGATGATTTTTTGAATTTCTTCAGTTTCTGTTGTTTTATCCCTTTTTTATTTTTGATTTTGTTAATTTGAATACTGTCTCTCTGCCCTCTGGCTAGTCTGGCTAAGGGTTTACCTAATATCTTATTGATTTTTCTCAAAGAACCATATCCTGGTTTTGTTGATTCTTTGTATATTTGTTTGTTTCTTCTTGTTTCATTTAAGCCCTTGGTTTGATGATTTTCTGCCAACTACTCTTGGGTGTGTTAGCTTCTTTCTTTCCTAAAGCTTTCAGCTGTGTTGTGAAGCTGTTAGTGTATGCTCTCTCCAGCTTCTTTTTGGAGGCACTCAGAGCTATGAGTTTTCCTCTTCACACTGCTTTCATTGTGTCCCACAAATTTGGGTATGTTGGGCCTTCATTTTCATTAAATTCTAAAAAGTCTTTGATTTCTTTTCTTGTTTCTTTCCAAGGAATCACTGAGTTGAGCATTGTTCAGCTTCCATGTGAATGTGGGCTTTCTGTTGTTTTTCTTGCTATTGAAGACCACCCTTACCCCATAGTGATCTCATAGGAGGCATGGAATTAGTTTGATTTTCTTACATTTCTTGAGGTCTGTTTTGTCAGCTTTGGAGAAGGTATCATGAGGTGCTGAGAAAAAGGTATATTCATTTTGATGTAGGATGAAATGTTCTATAGGTACTTATTAAATCCATTTATTCCAAAACTTACCTTAGTTTCACTGTGTCTCTGTTTAGTTTGTTTCCATGATCTGTCCCTTGAGGAGTGTGTGCTGTTGAAGTCATCCAGAATTATTGAGTGGGGTACAATGTGTGCTTTAAGTTTTAGTAAAGTTTCTTTTACGAATGAGGGTACCCTTGTATTGGAACATAGATGTTAAGAATTAGTAGGTTTTCTTGGTAGGTTTTTTCCTTTGATGAGTTTAAAGTTCTCTTCTGTGTCTTTTTTTATGACTCTTAGTTGAAATTCTATTTTATTGGAAATTAGAATGGCTATTCCAGCTTGTTTTCTAGTACCATTTGCTTGGGAAATTTTTTGTAGCCTTTTTCTCTGAGGTAGTGTTGCTTGTCTTTGATACTGAGATGCATCTCCTGTATGCAGCAAAATTTTGGGTCCTGTATATGTATCCAGTCTCTTAGTCTATGTCTTGAGTCCATTGATTTTAAGAGATATTAAGGAATAGTGATTGTTGCTGCCTGCTATTTTTGATGTAATTTTTATGTTTGTGTGGTTATCCTCTTTTGGGTTTGTTGAGATGATTAATTTATAGCTTTTCCTAGTTTGTAATTTCCCTCCTTTTGTTGATGTTTTCCATTCATTATCCTTTGAAAGGCTGGATTTGTGGAAAGATACTGTGTAAATTTGTTTTTGTTATGGAATAACTTGGTTTTTCCATCTATGGTAATTGAGAGATTTGCTGGCTATAGCTCTCTGGGTTGGCATTTTTTTTCCCTTTCAGTCTTTATAACATCTGCCCATGTTCTTCTGGCTTTCATGGTCTCTGGTGAGAAGTCTGGTGTAATACTGATATGTCTATGGTTATATGTTATTTGTTATTTTCCCTTACTGCTTTTAATATTCTCTCTTTGCTTAGTACGTTTGGCATTTTAATTATTATGTGACAGGAGGAGTTTCTTTTCTGGTCAAATCTATTTGGATTTCTGTAGGCTTCTTGTATGTTCATGAACATTTCTTTCTTTAGGTTAGGGAAGTTTTCTTCTATAATTTTGTTGAAAACATTTCCTGGACCTTTAAGTTGTAAGTCCTCACTCTCTCCTATTCTTATAATCCTTAGGTTTGGTCTTCTCATTTTGTTGTGGATTTTCTGGATGTTTTGAGTCAGAAGCTTTTTGTATTTTGCATTTTCTTTGATTGTTGTGTCAAGGTTTTCTATTGTATCTTCTGCATCTGAGATTCTCTCTTCTATCTCTTGTATTCTGTTATTGATTCTTGGATCCATGACTTCTGACTTATTTCCTAGGTTTTCTATTCCAGAGTTGTTTTCCTTTGTAATTTCTTTATTGTTTCTACCTCCATGTTTAGATACTGGATGGTTTTGTTCAATTCCTTCACCTGTTTTGTTGTGTTTTCCTGTAGTTCTTTAAGGGCTTCTCCCTGTTTACATGTGTTCTCCTGTAGTTCTTTAAGGGAATTATTTATGTCCTTCTTGAAGCCCTCTATCAATGTCATGAGCCATGATTTTAAATCCAAATCTTGCTTTCCTGCTGTGTTGGGTATCCAGTACTTGCTGTTGTGGGAGAATTGGGTTTGGATTGTACCATATTGCCTTCATTCCTGTTAGTAATGTACGTACGTTTGCCTTTTGTCACCTGGTTATTTCTGGAGTTTGTTGTTCCTGCTGTCACTGGCTGGTGCATGTCCCTCCTGTGTACCTACAAGCCTATCTCAGCACTCCTGAGTGAATGGCTTTCCCCTGTTACATAGTGCTGTGGGGCTGTCCATCTCCTAGGTGCAGGTGAGGCCCTTGCAGACCAAGTGCAAAGTGATCTTACACTTAGGTGATCTCTGTATTCCTGGCTTTAACAGCCTGCTCAGTTACAGTAGTGAATATAGTGGCCTCACTTCTAACTGCAGGACTCCCTGCACAGCAGATTTCTCCTAGCAGGATAGGTGCACAGAAGGCTGTGTCTGTACTTCTCAGTTCCTGTGTGCAGGAGGAACCCTGGAGGGCAAGGTCCTAAGTGATCTTGTAAAAAAGACTGATAAATTATAAAAAAAAGTATTCTTTTCCTTTTTTTCCTTATCAGTAGGTAGATTTTGCCCATTATATAGGTGTATATTTTATTTTATATGTAAAATTTATGAATTTGATACATACTTGGAATGAAATGAATCTTGTTTTCTTCTTATCAATTTTGTTTAATGGATACAAACATAATCTATGGCAATCAGGCGTACTGGTTTGTTTTTTGTTTTTTGTGATAAAACACTGACTACAACCAACTTGGCTGGGAAAGAGTTTGTTTGCCTTACAGTCCTTCTTGGTGGAAGTCAGTGAAGTAGATTGATGCAGAAAGTACAGAGGAGCATGGCACACTGCCTTGTTTTCTCTTGCTTGTTAGACACTCTTTTCTAGAAACCAAAGGCTCATCTGCCTAATAGTGATGTGAGTAGTGACATCTACTAGCAATAAAGATAACATTCCATAGTCATGGCAGTTGACCAAGCTAATTGAAGCACTCCTTGACTGAGGTACCCTTTATGTCAACTTGAAAAGCAAGATTAGTTATCACAGAAGTTGATTCAAATGTTAAAATGAACAAACAAACAAACAACAACAACAAACCAATAGAAAAAACTAGAAAAGGAAATCTCCAATGTTGAGAGGATAAAACCATGCAAATGTTATTCTGAGTATTTAGGATTTAGGGAAAATTTCAGATACATGAAAAAATTAATTGTTAATTTTGTTCATTTTTACTAATAGTTTGAAGTTTTGCTAATTCCTATAGAATTATTATCTTAGCAAATGAAATAAAATGACAAAGGAATAAAACATATTTTCAAATTTTATCTGAAATTTGACTTGGTAAAGTTACAGTAAAATGAATATTCAAATAAGATTTTCCTCCAAAATTGCATTACTTCTTTTTCTAATTAGAACATTTATTATTTAAGATTATTTGTTTTTGAAACTAGGTTACTGAAAATCTTGTACATATTCTGTGTTTGTGAAAGGAGTAATCAGCAGAACTCATTCAAATATACTAAGAACCTTTTTATAGGTTTAATGCTTATAGTTTCTACCAATACTTATGCTTAAGTAGAGACATATTTTCTTTCCTGTGCACTATTCTTCTTATATTTTCCAGGAACTTTGGAACTGATTCAAATAATTAATCTAATTATGTAATTCATATATGTATATATATAATGATTTTGTGCTGGATATTTTAAAATAAGACTTGGTTTTTTTCTTGCACAGATATGATTATACTTAAACACCTTTGTGCATAGCACCTATATTTTACAGATTTTTTATACTGTTGAAAAATGTTGTGAATATTGGTTTCTGTTTTAGATAACACAGCTGTAATTCTGAGTAATAGAACTGGTTTTAGCCTTAAAGAAGAGCCTGTCTTCTACATGATCATCTTGATTGCTGATAACGGAATCCCATCTCTTACAAGCACAAACACTCTCACTATACAAGTCTGTGACTGTGGAGACAGTGGAAACACAGAGACTTGTGCTAAGAAGGGACTTCTCTTTATCATGGGATTCAAAACAGAAGTAATAATTGCCATCCTGTTATGTGTCATGGTAATATTTGGTAAGTCATATTGAATGGTACAAACCTTAACTTGCAAGAATCACTATAAATATGTAAAGGAGATAATTACAAAAAATGCTCTTCATGTGTTTATTTATCTAAATATGTTTAACATTTAAAAATATAGCTGGCTTTATTAAATGTTGGTTTAATAAATGCTGCATTAGAAAATTATTTTTTGAAGGTCCTTTTTATGTATATGTTTACATGTTACCATCTTTAAGTAAGCAAGAAGAAAGCATCAGATCCCATTACAGATGGTTGTGAGCCATCATGTGGTTCCTGGGAATTGACCTCAAGACCTCTGAAAAGGCAGCCAGTGCTAACTGCTATCTCTCTAACCTCCTTGGAAGTCCTTTTTATTCAATTGCTTTGAAGTACAGTATCTGAAATTTTATTTATACTTATGGCAACTATTTCAATTTTAATGTAGTAAATCTATTCACTTTATACTTTTAATTTACTTTATTTGAAAACTTAATATTTTGAAGATGCATTAAAATATTTCATTGCAGAATGATCATATGAATGAAGTTAGCATAATTATGATAATCTTTTTTGTGTTGCAGGCACATGATTATTTTAATTATTTTAAATAACTAATACTTTATTATTAACTATGGATACCAAGTAATGCAAGAAGGATTCAGAATTCATTCTTTCTAAATAATCTTAAATATAATACAATGTTTTATGGGATCATTAATGCTATAAAGGTATTTTCTTTATAGTTGAAAGTCAATAATTTTGATAGCAGCTGCAGGTATCAGTCAGGAAAATGAACTTTGAAGAGGTAAGAATAAAAATTCAGATCAAATTGACTTTGTCAATCTGAGTCACAATTTCTAGAGATTTGATACCATGTGGGTTTGGGGTGGCAAATTAAACATAGTATAATTTGGGAAAAAATGTTTCCTGGTTTCACTACTACACAAGGAAGCACAATAACATCAAAACTCAGCTGTGCACACATGCTATTTTTCCCAATAATATTGGTTCTAGAAATAGGCTACGTAACCTAGCTTAAGGTCCTTGGGAGTCTTGGTCAATCAGATAGGAGGTGTTTGGGCTATTTTCTAACTCTGGTTCTGGTTGTGGGAGCTTGGGGAAAGTTAAAGGTATTATAAGTGTCATTTAGATTTCTAGCAGTCTAGTCCTGATCATAGATGTTTGATATGACCTGCCCCACCCCCTAGATTACAAAGATTGCAAGGCTGTTAATTAGCTTCTATCTTTCTGAGTGAAAGAACTAACTTTATGCCCAGTCATCATCTAATAGGAAAGTCCTCCATTCTTAATGCTCTCAACAAATAACACCTGCCTCTCTTTCTCTCTCTCCCTCTTCACACACACACACACACACACACACACACACACACACACATGCACACATAGAGAGAGACACACAGACACACGCATGCACACACACACACACACACACACACACACACACAAACCTATAGTAATTTGATTCCATAGACTTATGTAGCATGAATGTGGTTAGAGTGCACATAAAAGTTTAGGAGTATTGAACTATATTGTTGGCTTAGCAGTTAAGAGCACTGGCACTCAGGCATTGTTGTAGAGTTTCAGTTTCTAGTACATACAAATCCCCAGAGCTACTTGTAACTCTGGCCACATAGAGTTCTGATACCCTCTTCTGGCATCCTCAAGCACCTGTATATTGACTAACAAATCATCAGATACAACACTCATTCACATACATTTTACAGAAATAAATATATACAAAAATATTTCAGATATTGATTGACATTCCTTTCATGTAACAATAATCAAATTAGTATTTCTTTATGAATGCTATAAAGATTTGGAGAATTCTTTGTATTGTATCTTTTTAAACTGTTTAGTAGAATTCAGTCCAAAACATGGTGTCCTTGAGTTTTCTTATTTTTCCTGGTAGACATATTTACCCAATCTCCTTTTTACTTATTTAGTCTGAAGATTTCTCATTACTCCAAAATATGGTCTAGATAGATTATATGTTGTAGGAATTTATTCACTTTTTTCCACATTGTACAATTCATCAATATGTAATGGTTCATAGTAATTTCTGTCAATTTCATGATTTCTGTTTGAACAACTACAATGTCTTCTTTTTCTACAGTATTTGAGTAAGGTCTCAATTTTTTGCAAGAAACAGAACCCATATAAATCTCTGTGCAATAATTTTAATAAGATCACTTCATATTTATTAACAAGGTTTAATATGAAATATTGAGGAGGAAAATCATATCCAAAGCTAAGGAAGGATTCATTATTGTTGATACCCAAACATAAACTCAAAAACTGTGCATTCTAAAATTGTTCTATATATATTAAAAATTATCTCCAATAGAAGCTACTGAGTTTGACTAATTGGTAGTATGATTAGATACGTAATAATTTTGAATTTCTGAATCTACTCCTATCACAGAATCCAAATAAGAATGTCCTTTCATATTGTTTTGCATGTTGGTATATTTTTTCTTCTGGTAGTTGTTGTATTCCGTAGCCTCCTGCAGCTATTATGAACTGGGTGGCTGGAACAGAAGCTAAAGGATGAATGGAAGAGGGGTGAAATGAAGGAGGGCCAGGACAATGTTTCACTGTATAAGGCTGAAATTTTAATGGAGATCAGACCTTTTAACAATTTGGGCAAACCCTTCCCCCAAGACTCTGGGTTGAGTTCTGGTGGAAGTTGTCTAGCTTCTTCTGGAGGTTCTGGTCTCAACTGCTCTGGCTCCTGGGTGGGTTACCTGCTTAATTCAGGAATTCAGAGACCTGGAGGAACAATGAGCTTAACCTTCACTCTGAGCACTCCACCCTAGGTGGAGCAGGATCCTGGCTATCTGGGAGAAGTTAACCTTGACCATCATCAAGTATTCTCTTAGCAATCCACCCAAGGATAAAAATTCCTGTCTTAACCTACTTTCCTATTATGCCCTAATAGCAGATTCCAGCCCAAAGCCAGGGATTTTTCTTGACCAATGTCAAGGTATGACTCACAAATATGGCTCAGGTGGTTATATAATACTTCTTTACTTTTTTTCTTAGTTTTGATAGACCATTAATGATAATATATGATTGTAACAAAGTCTGGTATGTAAATTGTTTACACATACACACACACATGCACACACACACACAAACACACACATATACACATTGTAGTCTTTATATAATATATATTACATATAATATATATTATATAATTATGTTTTAATTCTAACTTCAAAAGTAATTGTATCATGATTTTGCTTCAAAGAATGTCGAATGATTCCTGTCTGAGCTTTCATTAACCTGGATCATTGTTCTCAAAGTATTTTTATATTGGAAAATATTCAATTATTACACTTTGTTATGTTTGATATTGGAACAAAATTAAATTCCACTTAGAGTTTTAACTTGAGCAAGATCCAAAATAGTTCACGCTATTTTCATTGCACATACCTTTAAACCAGCAGCCATAATGATGGCAATATTTCACATATTATTTTCCAATTATTACTTACTTCTTTAGAATCTTTGTGTTTAGGGTGATGTCTTGAATATATCAAGGAAAAAGATTACAAAATTTGTATTATGCACCATGATTTAATTCTTTTTATATGTCCTTTCTTCAGGGTTTATCTTTTTGATTCTTGCTCTGAAACATCAAAGAAAGGAAACCCTATTTCCAGAGAAAACTGAAGATTTTAGAGAGAATATATTTTGCTATGACGATGAAGGAGGTGGGGAAGAAGACTCAGAAGCCTTTGATATTGTAGAGCTGAGACAGAGTACTGTCATGAGAGAAAGAAAGCTACAGAGGAGCAAGAGTGCAGAGATCAGGAGCCTGTACAGGCAGTCCCTGCAGGTGGGTCCAGACAGCGCCATATTTCGAAAATTTATCCAAGAGAAGCTTGAAGAAGCCAACACAGATCCATGTGCTCCCCCCTTTGACTCACTACAGACATTTGCTTATGAGGGCACAGGGTCATCAGCTGGCTCTCTGAGCTCCTTGGAGTCCAGAGCCGCTGATCAGGAGGATGACTTTGACTACCTTAATGACCTGGGACCTCGTTTTAAGAGATTAGCATGCATGTTTGGTTCTGCAATGCAATCCAACAATTAAAGCTTTCCAATATTACCACGCAACAAATATTAAGGTATATTTACATAAAATGACAGGCTTTTGGGAGAGTTTCCTACTCTGGATTTCTGCTGGCAGGAGATCTGATTTGTAGAATTATGATCTTTTCAAGTACACACTTATAGTGATTTCCTACTCTACACAGAGATTGGGAGGCATGCGACCAATCAGAATTGATATATCGCTGTAAAGAATGAGTACTACAGCACCAAGATGGTCACATATGTAATCCAATGTATATTCTCACCAATTTTGAAGGACAAAATGAGAAATGTCTCAAGGAAAGCTATCCTCCTAATTTTCCATCTATTCATTCTTTTACAAAGCATGAAGCCTCTATATGTACTAAACTCTTGATACAGGGTAGAGATGAATTTTAACAAGGAGAATTCTGTGTGGTTTCATAAAGGTATATAAATATTTCCTTTATATGAATAACCAGTTTTCTGATTGAGATCGCATGCAGTATTAGGAACCTTTTAAAATGGTTGCAGAGATTATTCTTTAAAACTCCAAATTTGGCTCTATTTAATACATGAATTAATAGGAGCTATATAGTAACTTGTGTTGTTTGATTACTCTGATTTTGCACAAAGAAGGAAACCAAGAGAAATGCTTAGGGGACTTTATAGATAATTTTTTAGCAACTCCAAATGAGTATACTTTTCATATAAAATTACAATAACCAAATATATGTCAACATTTACTTGTGGTTAAATTTTCACTAGAGGAATTGATGGAATGTACAAAAATTTTAAGTTCAGTTTGCTTTCTATTAAAATTGGGATAGCTAAATAAGAGATCTATTGGATTCAAATTTGAATTATAATTTTCCCAAATATTATAATCACCTTCAATGTCTATCACTATTCATGCAAAGAAAAACATGATGCCAGTCCCTTCCTTTTTTTTTTCTGTTACCAAGTATCATTTTAAAAATAAGAAACTAGAATAAGAAGGAATGAAAACCTTTCATTAAAACGTTATGGAGGAACTAAGCTGCCAGTCATAAAACTTCAGGGTAAATTAGGCTATGTGGTAATTGGTAATAAAACACAATAGTTTTAACTAACATTTAAAGAATGCTTTTTATCATATCCAAATCAAGATGGAGTTCAAATTTGATATTTCAATTGGAAATAATGTATGGAATACAATGGTTTTAAAATGTATAATGTGTCCTTTTTTCATACTGTGTGACTTTGAACTAAACATTATATGTAAATGCATATTTCAAATTATTTTGTATGTAATATGGCAGTTAAAGAGCTATATTTTTCTTTGTATTCTGAAACTTATACACCCACATAATGTAATAAAGGGAAAGAATAACAATTTGGAATGTGAATAATTTTGTTTGTAGCACAGGTATTACTTATAAGATTATGAAGCAGTCACATTTGAAATATGCCAGTTAAGAGAGTAAAGTAGATGAGACATTGTCTGCTATTGTAGATCATTACACATGAATAGTGATATGCTTCTGGCAGAAATAAAGTACAAAACAGAAATGTAACAAAGGAAAACCTAAGACCTATAATACAACTGGAGATGTGTTCATTAGAAATTTATTATTCCTATCACAAGGTCCTTCTGTTCAAGTATATTTCAGAAATTATAGTGAATAAAATCACTCTATGAATGGCCATTTTCTAAATTTCAAAATAAATGTTATGGAATATTTGCTGTAAAACTAGAAATTCTGATCAACAAAAGTGACTAAATACAAAGTAAATGGAATAAAGAAAAAAATTATGTCTCGAGATCATAGAAGGAAATTTAAGCATGCCTCCCACACCGGCATCTGTATGAACAGCTTATTCATTATATAAAATATAGAGTGTTTATTGTTAATGACCAGCTAGTGTTGGCAGAGTAGTGAAAAACACACTGTGATTTGTTTAGTGATAAGTTTGTCCACTATAAGATACACTTGGAAAGGGAATAATTATATTGTAATAAAATATGTAAAACTTTTTATTGTCCTACAGATTAATATTTTATATTAGAGTATTCATACATTCCTAAAAACAATAATAAACAGTATTTTAGTTGTTTATTTTCTTGTAAATCACAAGAGCTTCAATAGTTCAAATTTCCCATGTTGAACACATTCACTGATTTTTGAACAGTTTAATAACATCTAAATTAACATATGTTGCAATTTTATGTTAATAAGCTCTTCATCCAACTCTCAACAAGCTTCTAATTGTAATTGTTTAAAATAAGAAATGTTTAAAGTTAATAATAGAAGTCAAAGTATATAAGCAATACTAAGATTTTCATAATAATTTTGTGCCACTTGAATGTGAGCTAATTTGTTTTAATTTGCATAACTATGAACTTGAGGACCCATCTAATCTTTATGAACCTCAGTTTATAATATATAAAGGCTGAATTTCCTTATTAGCATCATTATAATGAAGAATAGATAATACCCTGAAAAATAAAAACACTATTTAGATAGAGATCAAATATAAGGACTCAGTCAATGCCAGAGCATCACACTAGCATCTAATTTATGATACTGTAAAGCTAACCCTTCTTTTTCTTGCAAGGAGTGACTCCAAAGCTTCTTAACATTTATGACAATAAGCAACTGTGTTCTGAGCCAGGCAGCCTTTATTACTCAGTCTTTACTTGCACATGCTATTCTTTCTTTCTGTCTGTGTTATGTGAGTCTCACAATGTATTGTTATCTGTCACCATCTTCTTCAAGCCTTTCCTCTTATCCTTCTCTCCTTACAGTTTTTATCTCATCAGTGATGAGTTACTTAGGAAGACACACTGACTACTAATTTACTTTTAGTAGTGCTTACTTTACCCATGCCTAAAAATGTATAACATTTAGCTACAGAATAGTAAATAATAATATAAAAGTAGGTAATTTCTATTTTTTCTTTTTTTTTTTCTGGATTTTATACTTTCTAACTTTCTTTTTTTAATCGATATATTTTTTATTTACATTTCAAATGATTTCCCCCTTTCAGGCCCCCCACTCCCCGAAAGTCACATAAGCTCCCTTCCCTCCCCCCTGTTCTCCCATCCACCCCTTCCCACTTCCCTGTTCTGGTTTTGACCTATTCTGCTACACTGAGTATTCCCAGAACCAGGGGGCACTCCTCCATCCTTTTGTACCTCATTTGATGTGTGGATTATGTTTTAGGTATTCCAATTTTCTAGGCTAATATCCACTTATTAGTGAGTGCATACCATGATTGATCTTTTGAGACTGGGTTACCTCACTTAGCCTGATGTTCTCCAACTCCATCCATTTGTCTAAGAATTTCATGAATTCATTGTTTCTAATGGCTGAATAGTACTCCATTGTGTATATATACAACATTTTTTGAGTCAATTTTTCCTTTGAGGGATACCTGGGTTCTTTCCAGCTTCTGGCTATTATAAATAGGGCTGCTATGAACATAGTGGAACACGTATCCTTATTACATGCTGGGGAATCCTCTGGGTATATGCCCAGGAGTAGTATAGCAGGATCCTCCAGATGTGAAGTGCCCAGTTTTCGGAGGAACAGTCAGACTGCTTTCCAGAGTGGTTGTACCAATTTGCAACCCCACCAGCAGTGGAGGAGTGTTCCTCTTTCTCCACACCCTCTCCAACACCTGCTGTCTCCTGAATTTTTAATCTTAGCCATTCTGACTGGTGTAAGGTGAAATCTCAGGGTTGTTTTGATTTGCATTTCCCTATTGACTAATGAAGTTGAGAATTTTTTAAGATGCTTCTCAGTCATCTGAAATTTTCAGGTGAAAATTCTTTGTTTAGCTCTGTACCCCATTTTTAATAGGGTTATTTGGTTTTCTGGAGTCTAACTTCTTGAGTTCTTTATATATATTGGATATTAGCCCTCTATCTGATGTATGGTTGGTGAAGATCTTTTCCCAATTTGTAGGTTGCCGATTTGTCCTTTTGATGGTGCCTTTGCCTTACAGAAACTTTGTAATTTTATGAGGTCCCATTTGTCAATTCTTGATCTTAGAGCATACTCTATTGGGGATCTGTTCAGAAACTTTCCCCCTGTACCGATGTCCTCAAGGGTCTTCCCCAGTTTCTTTTGTATTAGCTTCAGAGTGTCTGTCTTTATGTGGAGGTCCTTGATCCATTTAAGCTTGAGCATTGTACAAGGAGATAATGATAAATCAATTCATATTTTTCTGCACGCTGACCTCAAGTTGCACCAGCACCATTTGTTGAAAAGGCTATCTTTTTTTCTATTGGATGTTTTCAGCTCCGTTGTCGAGGATCAAGTGGCCATAGGTGTGTGGATTCATTTCTGGATCTTCAATCCTGTTCCATTGATCTGCCTGTCTATTACTGTACCAATACCATGCAGTTTTTACCATTATTGCTCTGCAGTATTGCTTGAGGTCAGGGATACTGATTCCCCCAGAATTTCTTTTGTTATTGAGAATAGTTTTAGCTATACTGGGTTTTTTGTTATTCCAGATGAACTTGAGAATTGCTCTTTCTAACTCTATGAAAAACTGAGTTGGGATTTTGATGGGTATTATGTTGAATCTGTATACAGCTTTTGGCAAAATGGCCATTTTAACTATATTAATCCTGCTGATCCATGAGCATTGGAGATTTTTCCATTTTTTGAGGTCATCCATTTCCTTCTTCAGAGTCTTGAAGTTCTTGTCATACAGATCTTTCACGTTTGGCAAGAGTCAACCCAAGGTACTTTATACTGTTTGTGTCTATTTTGAAGTGTGTCATTTCCCTATTTTCTTTCTCAGCCTGCTTATCATTTGAGTATAGGAAGGCTATTGATTTGCTTGGGTTGATTTTATAACCGGCCACTTTGCTGAAGTTGTTTATCAGCTGTAGGAGTTCTCTAGTAGAGTTTTTTGGATCACTTAGGTGGACTACCATATCATCTGCAAATAATGATGGTTTGACTTCTTTCCAATTTATATCCCTTTGACCTCCTTGTGTTGTTTAATTGCCCGAGCTAGTACCTCAAGTACAATATTGAAAAGATAAGGAGAAAGGGGTCATCCCAGTTGAGTCTTTGATTTTAGTGGGATTGCTTCAAGTTTCTCTCCATTTAATATGATGTTGGCTACCAGTTTGCTGTATATTGCTTTAACGATGTTTAGGTATGGGCCTTGAATTCCTGTTCTTTCCAAGACTTTAAGCATGAAAGGATGCTGAATTTTGTCAAATGATTTTTTTGCATCCATTGAAATGACCATGTGGTTTTTTTCTTTGAGTTTGTTTATGTAGTGGATTGCATTGATGGATTTCTGTATATTGAACCAACCCTGCATCCCTGGGATAAAGCCTACTTGATCATGGTGGATGATCGTTTTGATGTGTTCTTGGATTCGGGTGGCAAGAATTTTATTGAGTATTTTTGCATCGATGTTCATAAGGGAAATTGGTCTGAAGTTCTCTTTCATTGTGGAATCTGTGTGATTTTGGTATCAGAGTAATTGTGGCTTCGTAGAAGGAGTAGGGTAGTGTTCCTTCTGTTTCTATTTTGTGGAATAGTTTGAAGAGTATTGGTGTTAGGTCTTCTATGAAGGTCTGATAGAATTCTGCACTGAAACCATGTGGTCCTGTGCTTTTTTTGGTTGGAAGACTTTCTATGACCCCTTCTTTTTCTTTAGGGGTTATGGGACTGTTTAGATGATCTATTTGGTGCTGATTAGTCTGACTAAGGTTTTATCTATCTTGTTGATTTTCTCAAGAACCAGCTACTGGTTTGGTTGATTCTTTGTATGGTTCTCTTTGTTTCCACATGATTGATTTCAGCCCTGAGTTTGATGATTTCCTGTCTTCTTCTCCTTCTGCGTGAAGTAGCTTCTTTTAGTTCCAGAGCTTTCATGTGTGCTATTAAGCTGCTAGTATATGCTTTCTCCATTTTCTTTTTGGAGGCACTTGGGGCTATTAGTTTTCCTCTTAGCATTGCTTTCATTGTGTACCAAAATTTTGTATATGCTGTGCCTTCATTTTCCTTAAATTCTAAAAAGTCTCTGATTTCTTTCTTTATTTCTTCTGTGGCCAAGCTGTCATTGAGTAGAGTATTGTTCAACCTCCATGTGTTTGTGGGCTTTCTGTTGTTTTTGTTGCTATTGAAGACCATTCTTATTCCTTAGTGATCTAATAGGACACTTGGGATTATGTTGATCTTCTTATATTTGTTGAGGTCTGTCTTGTGACCAATTATATGGTCAATTTTGGAGAAGGTACCATGAGGTGCTGAGAAAAAGTTATATTCTTTTTCTTTAGGGTGAAATGTTCTATAAATATCAGTCAAATTCAATTGGTCCAAAGCTTCAATTAGTTTTACTGTGTCCCTGCTTAGTTTCTGTTTTCCTGATCGGTCCATTGAGGAGAGTGGATTGTTGAAGTGACCCACAATTATTGTGCTTGGTGCAATGTGTGCTATGAGCTTTAGTAAAGTTTCTTTTATGAATGAGGGTGCCCTTGCATTCAGCATATAGATGTTCAGAATTGAAAGCTCTTCTTGAATTGAAAGCTGTATTTTTCCTTTGATCTGCAAGAAGTGCCCTTCCATGTGTCTTTTGATGAATTAAGGTTGAAAGTAAATTTTATCTGATATTAAAATGGCTACTCCAGCTCGTTTCCTGAGACCATTGGCTTGTAAAATCGTATTCCAGCCTTTTATTCTAAGGTAGCTTTTGTCTTTGACACTGAGGTATGTTTTCTGTATGCAGCAAAATGTAGGGTGCTGTTTATGTATCCAGTTTGTTAGTCTATGTCTTTTCCATTGATATTAAGAGATATTAAGGAGTAGTGATTATTGTTTCCTATCATTTTTGATGTTAATTTTCTACTTGTGTAGTTATCTTCTTTTGAGTTTGATGAAAGAAGGTTATTATCCTGCTTTTTCCAGGGTATAGTTTCCCTCCCTGTATTGGAGTTTTCTCCCTATTTTCCTTTGTAGGGCTGGACTTGTGGAAAGATATTGTGTAAATTTGGTTTTGTCATGGAATATCTTGCCTTCTCCCTTTATGGTGATTGAAAGTTTTACTGGGTTTAGTAGTCTTGGCTGACATTTTTGTTCTCTTAGGGTCTGCATGAGATCTGCCCAGGATCTTCTAGCTTTCATGGTCTCTGGTGAGAAGTCTGTTGTGATACTGATAGGTCTTCCTTTATAGGTTACTTGGTCTTTTTCTATTACTGCCTTTAATATTCTTTCTTTGTTTAGTACATTTGGGGTTTTGATTATTATGTGATGGGAGGTATTTCTGCTCAGGTCCAGTCTGTTTGGAGTTCTGTAGGATTCTTGTATATTCATGGGCATCTCTCTCTTTAAGTTAGGGAAGTTTTCTTCCATAATTTAATTGAAGAAATTTGCTGGTCATTTAAGTTGTACATCTTTACTCTCATCTATGCCTATAATACTTACGTTTGGTCTTCTCATTGTGTCCTGGATTTCCTCGATGTTTTGGGTTACAAGCTTTTTGCATTTTGCATTTTCTTTAACTGTTCAGTCCATGGTTTCTATGGTATCTTCAGCATCTGAGATTCTTTCTTCTATCTCTTGTATTCTGTTGTTGATATTTGCATCTATGTCCCCTGATTTCTTCCCAAGGTTTTCTATCTCCAAAGTTGTCTCCATTTGAGTTTTCTTAGTTGTTTCTACTTCTGATTTTTAGATCCTGGATGGTTTTGCTTAGCTCCTTCACTTTTTTGTTTGTGTTTCCTGTAATTCTTTAAGAGATTTTTGTGTTTCCTCTATCTTGACCTCAGCCTGGTGACCAAAGTTCTCCTGTATTTCTTTAAGTAATTTTTGCATTTCCTCCTTATTAGCTTTTGTATTGTTCTGAATTTCTTTCAATGACTTTTGTGTTTCCCTTATAAGGGCTTCCAACTTTTGATCCATTTTCTCCTGAATTTCTTTAAATATGTCCGTCATGTCTTTCTGTACCAGCATCATGACCAGTGATTTTAAATTCAAATCTTATTTTTCTGGTGTGATGGGGCATCCAAGACATGCTGTTAAAGGAGAATTCGATTCAGATGCTGCCATATTGCCTTGATTTCTGTTAGTGACGTTCCTGCGTTTGCCTTTTGCCATCTAGTTCTCACTGGTGTTAGTTAGTCTTGTCAATGCTGGACTCACCAGTGCAAGCTGCCTCTTCCCAGCTGGCCTCTGGTGCACAACTGACCTCCTGTACTACCTGGAGACAGGGTGCTGTGGCCCAGGCTGTTCAGATCCCGAAGCAGACACCTGAAGGCTCCTGTCTGGGGCCTGCTGGACTCACCAGAGCACACTGACTCCTCCCAGCCAGCCTCCCGGGTGCCCCTCTGGCCTCTTGCAGGTGTTTTAGCCCAAGCTGTTCTGGATCCCGAAGCAGAGATCTGAAGGCTCCCGCCAGAGGCCTCAGGACTGGATCCTAAGCTCTGTGGGGCCGACCCACCAGAGCATGCTGGCTGTGTCCTCCCAGTCTCTCCTGTATTTCTTTTATTTCCTTTTGAGATTCATTTATGTCCTTTTGTGTTCTTCTAGCAGCGTCATGAGCAGTGATTTTAAATCCAAATCTTGTTTTTCTGGAGTGTTGGCATATCCAGGACTTGGTGATGTTGGAGAGTTTGGTTCAGATGCTGCCATATTGCCTACATTTGTGTTAGTAGAGTTCCTATGTTTGCCCTTTGCCATCTTGTTATCTCTGAAGTTTGTTTTGTCTCTGGCTGATGTTTGAGCCTCCTGTGAGGCTGTAGGGCTATTTCTGCAACACTGGATGTCTGGGTTTCCCCTATCACAGATTGCTGATGTGCTGCCCTCCTCTTGGGTGCCCTTGGAGCCCTAGTGTACCTTGCCCCAGATTGTGTCTGTGAACCAGGTGGTGCCTGTTTGCTCCTTCAGGGAGTGCTGATGGTGTATGCTGTGGGGACCTTTTCTGTGGGAATCAGCAGAGTGCTGATCACTGTAGGGCAGCTGCTCCCCCAACAGGGTTGGTGCATACAAGGCTAGCCTACCTGCTCAGGCCCTGAATCTAGGCAAAAGCCTGGCAGCCTGAGGTCAGAGCAATGTTCGCCTCAGGCTATGACTGTTAACTGGTTCTGTCTGGTAGCCAAGACTCCCTGAAATTGCTAGGAGAGTCTGCCTGGCCAACAACCTCCTCGCTGGGTTGGCACACAGCTGGTCCACCGGACAGCCCAGGGCCTGGGAGCAGTCTAAGTCCTGTCCGGCTTAGACCTCCACTATGTTAGCCTCTGACTATGACTGTTAGCCAGCTTGGCCTGCCAGAACTCTTTGTGGTGCACGATACTTCAGGGCAAATAACCTCCTGGCCTGGTTGGCACAATGATGCCCCTCCCCCCCAATAGCCCAGGGCCTGGGTGCAGGCCAAAGCCTGTTGGGCTTAGACCCCTGTGATGTTGGCCTCGGGCTAAGTCTGCATACCTCGGACTGTCGGTTCTCTCTGGCGCCCGAGAGCCAGGATGGTAGAGAGCCTCTCATAACTGTCTGGCGGGAGGCAGAGTTCTGATGTGGCTTCAGTGTGGTGAAAGGCACTGTAAAGCTGGTGCTGCTTGCAGCCTGGCTGGCCAGAGATGGTCAGTGGTAGCGGGAGCAGGGCCTGCCAGGACCCTGTTTCCTTGGTTCCACTGCTGATGGCCCTTCCGTTGGACAAGTTGCTACTGCTGCTACTGCCGCCACCTCTCAGGTAATTTCTTTTTACTTCTACTATTAAGACATAAGTCATATGTGGGACAGATATTATGAATTTCCTTCCTTTATATTTATCTTAAATATTTTCCAGTATATAGAAAATAAGCAATAAATTTTCTTGCTTGGATTTAATAATGAATTCAAATCTGTTTTATTTAACCACATGAGGAATTTCTATGTATTATTTTCATTGCATATTAAAATATAATATAGAAGTTATTTTATTCAGAATAGGTCAGTTTAGGTTACTCCTTTGAAATGGAAAATATTTTTAAATATGTCACCTTAACACTTCAGTTTGGATTTATTGATAATAAAATAGAGCAATAAATATTAATAAATTACACTATTGGGCTATAATAATTTTGGGGGGGGTTAAGTTTTGGGGACAATAAAGAAAGGAAAAGAAAAGACCTTTACTCCACATTTCCTGCCTCATTTTATATTCCAAAGGAGAACAAGCAGTTACTAAACAGATACAATTTACACATTTCATACTCAAGAAAATACACAAAAGAACCTATTGCATACTACAGAACACAGTTCATATATCATATGCATACTGAGGCAACCAGTGCTCCTCAATTTCTATCATTTAGCTCGAGTTTGATATTCTATACACCAAATTAAAGACTAATTATATACATGAAAACAAGGTATATATAGCACATTGTATATTCTTCTGTCGCTGTCATTAATTGATAAAGTAATCCTCTGGAAAAGATGAGACTTGCTGGTTAAGAATAGGTAATATATTGGGCCTTTTTGAAATTTTTGCTATAGTTCACTTAGGGAACTCTAAGGTTGGAGGCTGATCAATTATGCCATAGTGGGAAAAGTTAGGGCAATAGCTTATTGCAAGCTCCTGAAACAGGCAATATAACAAGTTTTCATATGTCTGTCATTTCACTTTTAGAAATATTTCAAAGTTAGTAGAGGTTGAATAAAAGCTTAAGTCAGTTATAAAAAGACTGCTTTACATGGTTAAAGGAACAACAGACATCATGTTCTTGATATGGGTCTCTGAAAATATACTGCACAATCACAAGCCCACTCTCTTCTCAGGAGACCAAGGTAATGGAATTATACAGCTCCTACATCCTTACCATGATGTTAACTGTACTCTTCCAACCTCATCCTGGATTTCTGAGTTACACAATCAATTAATAGATAGATACAGGATATACATTTTATCTTCAAGAAAATATGAAGGTACTCTTTTATATAGTAAATGAGTTCTTGGCTGCATTTCAAAATAACCAGAAGTTATCGACCTTTCTAATGAATATTTCATCACTGTGTACAACAGAATAATAAATGCAAAGATGTCTACAACTAAAAAATATTGTATTGATCATTCTTCTTTATATAAAAATTAGTGAAATGACTTTATATAACTAATATAAATCAACATATGTATAATAGAATTCTAAAAACAATTAAAATTCCATTTTCTAAATTAAAATGTAAGCCAAAATCCAAATAAATTATAATTTTAATGTTTATAAATATCCTATATCATATCAAAACAGTTTATGTTATTCTGTAATTTCCTTATTAATATTAGTGTTTATAATATGACCTTTACTAGAAACTTCCACTGTATAAAATTACATATTTCTGCTATTAATAATGCTAGAAATGTTAATTCAAATGTTTCATGACTAGAAAGAAAATCGATAGAAATTTTAATACCATAAAAGAAACTGGACACGATTTCATTAGGTCTAAAAACTAATTTCAAACATTTCCACAATTTTTCTTATTTGTATGCTAGATAAGTGGTCTATAATGTCTACTTTTAATTATTTTCTTCATTCTAACAATTTTTTTTTTTTTGCTGTCTAATCTTGGGCAATTTATTTCAAACCCTCTCCCTTGACACCTAGATCTATGCAATGGAGATATTAAGAATGCATGAAATTTTGTAAAGTCTAACTGAATTTCTAACACAAGGGAACTTATATATTATACTATACCAAATGAATGTATACATAATATTCCTAATGCACAACAGATATTACATGTATTTACCTGCTGTTATTACTAAAATTACGGCAGCTATTATCATATTAATGTTACCTTCAGGAAGGTTCATAGACCTACCTCCTTATGCATCTACTAGAATTAAAATGGATTAGGCAAAATAAAATGAATTAATTTGGGGTAATAATTAGCTTACTTTTTCTTTCTGCTCCCTCCCATTTGACCCCTCAGGGTTTTTTTCTGTTATTAGTAAAGGAAAAATTAATTGCTTATGTCATACATTATTCATAGAATTTTCTTGTAGAAAATATTTTCTCTCTGCTATTTACTTGGGGAAAAAGTGAAAAGTTGAATGTCATCTAACTTTCTAGCAACTTATTCTGGTATAGGTGTTTTGTAAATATCTTTCAAAGTAGAGTTAGCTTGTGTTAGAATATATAAATTACCTAGGTATTGTATTAGAACTATCAGCAAAAACAATAGAAATACAGTAATGCATCCAGTAAAACATCTGGCAAATCTGTTGCCCATGTCTGACAACTGTTATTCATAGTTTTCCATTTTTATTTGTTTGTTTGTTTGTTTTATAGAGTTCAAGTGAACATAGATTGTTTTCACCTCTGACAAAACAAAAGAAAACTTATATCCCTCACTTAAATTTCTCTTCATTTGTCCTTTCAAAATGCATTGGAGTACACATTGCTATGCATTCTGAAATGCTATTTTCCACCATCTTTTTCTATTTGAGCTAATGCTAAAACTCAGGCAATTTTGAGGCAATTGTCCAGACTATATAACACCTCCTTATCCAGAATGTTTTCTATTATCCCAGATAACATCTACATTGTTCTGAAAGATTTCTCTGTGAAGTTAATTATCTATGTTAACTCTATTTAAACTAACACATCACTATTATATTAGATTTCCATAGTGAACATTTAGAACCAATTATTTGAAAATGTTTCCTTTAATAATTATGCTAACAGAACTGTCCATTTCATGTTACATATTTATTAACAATAACTTACCCTGATTGCATATCATAAAACTAATATTTCCTAATACTATATATGAGCAATGGTCTCTTCTTTGTAACATAGCCATATTACTCTTTTTTGCATAATAATTGTTAAATGGGTTCTATACTCAGAAATACAACAGTAATGGCATAAATGTAAAAAATAAGCTTGTTTTCACTTATTCTAATATAAAAGGTTAATTATGCAAAGTATATTTAGAAGAAAATAACACACATCAAATGTGTTGTGTTCCTGTCATCTATTCTACATGTAGATACAGTGAGCATCTTCATGTTACTGACCAAATACTCAAATTTATGGAATTACAGGTTTTTGAAACAAAGTGTCATGTTCCCATATTCACCTTGATTTTATTGTCTACTCAAAGATGACATTCAATCTCTGATCCACCTAATGTCACCTATTGTTTGCTGCAAATATGGGAACACACTTAAGTTTTGGAAGTGCTAGAGATCTAATCCAATATTTCATGCATGCTATGCAAATATATTACCAAATAATCTTTATTGCCAATTAATGGAGTGAGTTTTCACCAAGTAAATAATGGTGCTTCTCTCCTTGCTTCTCTCTCTATCTCTGTCTCTCTGCCTCTTTGACTATATGTGTGTGTGTCTCTCTCTCTCTCACACACACACAGTAAGAGGAAGACAGAGAAACAGAGAGAGAAAGAGAGAGGAGGGATAGAGAGGGGGGAGAGGGAGAAAGAGAGAGAGAGAGAATCAATGAAATAATGAGGGCATCATATATGTCTGGAGCTGAAATGAAATGAAGGGCATTTGTTTGCATCAGATATAATTGCTAAAGTGATATTGAACTTGGTGAAGTAGCTCTTTTAACCTGATTAATATGGATGTGTGCTTACTGGTCTAAGAAGGATCTTATGTTGAATGGAAAGATGTATATCTTCACAGTTTTGTTTTCAGAATATATGAATAAATGCTTTTTTAAAGATTGTAAATACACTTGGAAGCTATTGTTAGCATGGTGTTATGTAAATATAGTTAAAGTTCCACACTTTCTCTATTGTGTACTATCTCACCTCTACAGAGTTGTAATTAGAAAAATTGCCTTTGGAAAAACTGTCAGTCCCTGGATATATACTTTGCAAAAGGCACAGTTGGACGTTGGACTGAAATCAATGAGTTCTAAATTTCAAGTTTTATTCTGCTATGCTATGCATTATTCACTTATATGTGCTTCTTATGTAATGGAGCCATCAAATCTTTTAGCATGACAATTGTAATTAAAGACTAAATGCAATTACTCTATCAGTATTTCATTTTTCTATAGATATACACATGCACACATACATAGAGAGGATGAAGAAATTATTAAAATTCTCCTTTTCAAAGTACCTGTTTAGGCTGAAGAGCTTACATGTTTGGTAAAACACAGTTGAAATGTGAAGATTTGATTTTGCTGCTCAGTACTCACCAATAAAGCTCAAGAAGCGAGATTACACATACACTACCACCATAGGAAGGAAGAGAGAGGATGATAAAGGGTCTTGCTGGATTGGAGGTTTAGTGACATGAAGAATCTTTCTAAAATAAAGGAAGGACAATTGAGCAAGACACTGAAAACCAGCACCTGTCCATCCCCTCACATGCACTGAGATCAATTTACTTGCAAACAATAATCATATATATATATATATATATATGTATATATATATATATATACATATATACAATATAAAAATATCACATCAACAATTTTCTATTAGTGTGAGTTCTATTATAAATATTGAATGTTACATATTTTCCCTATTAGCATTTTGCACTTTATTATTCCTGGTAATGCTAGTTCACGGAATTGCCAGTTAGAACCTCTAGCCTACAAAAAAAAAAAAAAAATCACTCATTATTTTAGCATACTTTTGGTTTAGTAGTTGAAGCTAGATATAATATAAAAAGCTAGTAATTTACTATGACATATTACTTATTCTGCTTACTCTAAACAACAAATGACCATGTATGTGTTCCACATTTAAATTTACTTTTTAATTTATTTTAAAAAATTAAAAAGATATTTTAAAATATTTATCTTCTAGTTTTCAGATTTTAAATTAATTCTTTCATGCTTCCTTTTGTTCCTGCCAAGCCCTCCATATGCCTTTCTTTGCTGTTTTAAATTCATGGTCTCTTTTAAAAGTTGTTTCATATATAAACTTGTATATATATATATATATATATATATATATATATATATATATATATATATATATATATATGCGTTTCAAATATATACATGAATATGTATATATTTATATAGTCTCAAATATCACCTGTTCAGTCTATACAATGTCACTCACATGCAGTTTTAAGGGTTGACCTTTGTATTGGATAACCAATTGGTATACTCTTGACTGTTGGCATTCCTCAGTTCCCTATCATTTCTAATATAGGGACGAAATTTTGTGGGCTTTCCACAACCACTTTGCTGTGTCTGTTCTTCTTCCTGTTTACATCCTAAAAATGTGACCAACTAAATAGATATGGCTTTGGTAATACAAAGTTAAAATATATGAAATAAATTTCTTGTAACATTTATGAAAATAACATATGAAAGTGTAAATATTTAGAGCTTGAAAACAATTATGAAAATGTCTGTTTGAAATATATTTTAAAATCTTATGATCCTGTTAATATGTCCATTTAGTTGACTAGAAAAAAATAAAGTTTTGCCATAAAAGCTGAGAGGAATTTGGTGCATGGTAATGCAAATACTGCTTAAGAACTGTCTGATCAAAACAGAATCCTTAAACATCTTGGGTGAAATGTACTTTTTTTGTATAAGTCACATTTATAAAACTAGACTTGCAGTTTGAATATCTTACATCTATATTTCATATTGTACATATGGTAGCAATAATATTTAGAGGATTTTTCAGAAATAATATTTAAGTACATGTCAAATATAACAAATATCCACTGTACAAAGGGTCAAAGACAGACAGATAGAAGGATAAAAGTTCTTATTAAACTGCCCTTACAACCCCTTCATATAAATTTTCATAACACAAATATAAAAGGGAGAAAATATTGAGTGCTTCTGAAACTTTAGGTAGGAGAATAACACTGAAATAATGAAGTATCTAAAGACACCTGGAAATATCTAATGACATTATCATGTGTCCTTAAGTCTATTTATGGAGTGGATTGTATTTGTTGATTTATAGATAATGAGCCATTCCTTTATCTCTCAGATGAAGACAACTTGATTATGCTTGGTAATCTCTTCTGATATTTACTTTGCAAGAATTTTGCATGCATATTCATTAGACATATCAGACATAAATTTTGTTATTTCATTAATCTTTTGTCTCTTCTGGTTTCAATGAAATAGTATAGGATTTGTAAAAAGAATTTAACAATGTTTCCACTTTATCAATCTTACAAAGTGACATTAGGTTTACTAGTATTGAAATGCTAGCAAAATTCTATGATTTATCCATGTGGCCTTGGGCTTTCTAAAGTGCATTATATCTAATTATAGTTATATCTCATTGGATATTATGAATCCATATACATTATGTAATTCATTTTGATTCATCACTGTTAGGTCCTACTTACCAATATTTAAATTTTCCTCTGTGTCTGTTACAGTTGTCAGTTTGGTGGAGTATAGATTTTTCACACATTTCTTAATGACTAAATTTTATCAATTTGGTTTAATTTGGTTAAAATTTGCTCAATCTTTGTAATCTTTTAATAGAATAAACTTTAAGTTTCATTGGTTCTTTGTATTAATATTTTCATTTTATTTCCTTATTATTAGCACTGATTTTGATGATATATTTCTGTCTACTGTTTTGGGATTTTGTTTAATTTTTTTGTTTTCTAAGACCTTCAAGGACATCATAAACTTTTTATTATGAGAATATATTTGGATTACTGAATTACAGCTGGCATCTTTGTTTTTCCATCTTGAAAATAGTAAATAGATATCTTTGTCCTACTCTTTTTCTGTAGTACTCTTAAAAAATGGCACTAAAACTAAAATTTGTACAGGCTAGAAGAGAGGTGCCCAGTTTTCGGAGGAACCGCCAGACTGATTTCCAGAATGGTTGTACCAATTTGCAACCCCACCAGCAGTGGAGGAGTGTTCCTCTTTCTCCACACCCTCTCCAACACCTGCTGTCTCCTGAATTTTTAATCTTAGCCATTCTGACTGGTGTAAGGTGAAATCTTAGGGTTGTTTTGATTTGCATTTCCCTAATGAATAATGAAGTTGAGCATTTTTTAAGATGCTTCTCCGCCATCCGAAGTTCTTCAGGTGAGAATTCTTTGTTTAACTCTGTACCCCATTTTTTAATAGGGTTGTATGGTTTTCTGGAGTCTAACTTCTTGAGTTCTTTATATATATTGGATATTAGCCCTCTATCTGATGTAGGATTGGTGAAGATCTTTTCCCAATTTGTTGGTTGCCAATCTGTCCTCTTGATGGTGTCCTTTGCCTTACAGAAACTTTGTAATTTTATGAGGTCCCATTTGTCAATTCTTGCTCTTAGAGCATACACTACTGGTGTTCTGTTCAGAAATTTTCTCCCTGTACCGATGTCCTCAAGGGTCTTCCCCAGTTTCTTTTCTATTAGCTTCAGAGTGTCTGGCTTTATGTGGAGGTCCTTGATCCATTTGGATTTGAGCTTAGTACAAGGAGACAAGGATGGATCAATTCGCATTCTTCTGCATGCTGACCTCCAGTTGAACCAGCACCATTTATTGAAAAGGCTATCTTTTTTCCATTGGATGTTTTCAGCCTCTTTGTCGCAGATCAAGTGGCCATAGGTGTGTGGGTTCATTTCTGGATCTTCAATCCTGTTCCATTGATCCTCCTGCCTGTCACTGTACCAATACCATGCAGTTTTTAACACTATTGCTCTGTAGTATTGCTTGAGGTCAGGGATACTGATTCCCCCAGATTTTCTTTTGTTGCTGAGAATAGTTTTAGCTATCCTGGGTTTTTTGTTGTTCCAGATGAATTTGATAATTGCTCTTTCTAACTCTGTGAAGAATTGAGTTGGGATTTTGATGGGTATTGCATTGAATCTGTATAGTGCTTTAGGCAAAATGGCCATTTTAACTACATTGATTCTACCGATCCATGAGCATGGGAGGTTTTCCCATTTTTTGAGGTCTTCTTCCATTTCCTTCTTCAGAGTCTTGAAGTTCTTGTCATACAGATCTTTCACATGTTTGGTAAGAGTCACCCCAAGATACTTTATACTGTTTGTGGCTATTGTGAAGGGGGTCATTTCCCTAATTTCTTTCTCAGCCTGCTTATCTTTGAGTATAGGAAAGCCACTGATTTGCTGGAGTATACCACTCCTGGGCATATACCCAGAAGACTCCCCACCATGTAATAAGGATACATGTTCTACTATGTTCATAGCAGCCCTATTTATAATTGCCAGATGCTGAAAAGAACCCAGGTATCCCTCAACAGAAGAGTGGATGCAAAAAATGTGGTATATCTACACAATGGAGTACTATTCAGCCATTAGAAACAATGAATTCATGAAATTCTTAGGCAAATGGATGGAGCTAGAGAATATCATACTAAGTGAGGTAACCCAGACTCAAAAGGTGAATCATGGTATGCACTCACTATTAAGTGGATATTAACCTAGAAAACTGGAATACCCAAAACATAATCCACACATCAAATGAGGTACAAGAAGAAAGGAGGAGTGGCCCCTGGTTCTGGAAAGACTCAGTGAAACAGTACTCAGCAAAACCAGAACGGGGAAGTGGGAAGGGGAGGGTGGGAGGACAGGGGAGGAGAAGGGGGCTTACGGGACTTTCAGGGAGTGGGGGGGGGGCTAGAAAAGGGGAAGTCATTTGAAATTTAAATAAATTATATCAAATAAAAAAAACCAAAAAAAACAAAAAACAAAAAAAAACAACAAAAAAAAACAAAACAAAAAAATTTGTATAGGCTAAATAATAAATGACACAGATGAACAATTTAAAAATACATTGGGTATCAGTAAGATTCAAAGCAAATATCATCTTTCTCTTGATACTGTGAAAGTCATGCTCAGTAATCACTAGCTCTGGACATAGTTGTTGGCAATAGGAAATGATATGTTTCCATACTTACAAAGCAGAGACTTAATTTTGGGACATAGCTTAGATAGCACGTAAGGAAATGCTGCTGAAATGCAAAATAATGCATTTCTACTTTCTCAATTACCATGTCTGAATTGTGATTCATTTTATTTCACTCTAGTGAATGTCTTGTACAAGTTATTAATCTACTCTACTAATCCCTATATTAATCTACTAAACCCTATATTAGTAGGTTTAGATATGATTTGAATGTTAAATTTTATATTTCTTATTGCAGTCTGATCTAATTGAGGCCAAAATACTATGCATGTCTCTAAAATAACCTACTGTGAATAAATTTTATAAATATTCAGGAGGTGCATACCTAGCCACATTCTCAAATGTCATATATGCTTACAAATTTGCTTTCTATGGCATTCCCATTACAATTTATGAAAAACAATTAATCCTAAAACATTACCTTGCTATTATTTTTGGGGAAAATTAGAATCTGGAGAGAATTGTCATCACTGAATATATGTTTTGATCTTGACCAGGTATAAGCAATGTATTGTTCTTACTGTTAAAGGTTAGCAGCCATGGCAAAGCACAATGTACTATATCATCTATCCCAGCAGTGGGGAGGTCAATCTACTGACATTTACAAAGATGAAAGAGAAAGAGACTTCATATACTTGTTTTACCCTGTGACATTGAGGGCAGCATAAAAAAAAAATCTGTTTATCCCAGGTAGGATACTGATAGCATAACACAGAGTCTGTCTCACCCAAAGTGACCTTAGTTACCTAATGGATTTATTGGGTGATACTCAGGAGAAGATGAATTATTTATGGGAACATGGGTGACTCAATGGCTACCTTGTCAGAGAAAACCCTTTCTGGCATAAATGAAGACTTGAGAAAACACTTTCCATGAAGGTTTATGTACAACTTATAGGCACCCTGGCTGAGATGCTTCTCCCTAGAAGCTATTACTGCTCATACAACATTGATGATAGTTTGAGTCTTTATGCCTTCTGGTCCCTGGAGCTGTAAGTTACATGAACATTCTTACAGCAGAGAGAACATCAGCTTCGGGGTAAGCTACATTTGTGCCAATAAGAGCATTACCTCCCTGCCTCAGGAGAAGAGAAAGTTGGTAACTATGGTCAGGAGATAGTGCCAGCATGCACAGAAGTTTATGTCACATTAGACTCCTATGGTTTGGAACTTTCCAGGGATTTATGTTTTGCTTTTGGTTCTGACTCCAATAATTGTTAATAAATTCATTACATGTGCAGACATTATAAGTCTCAAGAGGAAGAGCTCTGCTTTTATAGCTGAATTATGACATAGTGTTGCCATTTCTCATAGCCAAGGAGCTTGCAATGATAATATTCTGTTAACTTATAATGTGCTTTGTTTTATAACAGGTGTTGTGGAAATGTAGAACTGTGGGATTTGAAATGGGAGTTTTTTTTTTAAAGATTTATTTATTTGTTTATTTTGTATAGGATTACACTGTCTTCAGAAACACCAAGAGAAGGCATCAGATTCCATTATAGATTGCTGTGAGCCACCATCCAGTTGCTAGTAATTGAATTCAGGACCTTTGGAAGAGCAGTCAGTGCTCTTAACCACTGAGCCATCTCCCTAGCCAAAGGAAAGATTTTTTTAAAGTGTTCATTGCATGGTGGATATTGCTTTAACACATGCTGCACTTTTTAAAAAGCCAAATAATCCTTTTGTGGCAGGCATATAACTCCCCAGAATAGAAGTCAGCTTCATATTTCATTCTCCTAATTATTTTCATACTACATATAGCATAAAACCATTCAAGACATTCTACTATAACTGCTAATATCTTTTCCAAAAATTTGAAAGCTTAGAAGAATTAAGTATATCTGATATGGTCACAGTCCCCTCTGAGAGGCATAAGACTCACAACTATATCATTAAATTTATAAAGCAATTCAATGAACTCCATTCCTCCAAAGCTGCCCCTTAACACAAGTAGAAATGATCCAATATGTGGATTTATGATTAACTTTTGCCCTAATACATTGTCTCAGAATTGAGAACACTAAAATAATAATGAATTTCTAAATATCATACCTCTCCTGTTTTGCATTAATAATAGAAAAAATAATATTTGTTAGAGAACACAGGTAAGGTGAAGAAGTTCCTGAGAATTGTCGTATGCAGTTTATGTTCATATTATTTCAAAAGTAAGACATATAATTAAAATGCATAAACCAACATATAATAAGTATGTCTCTAAAATTAGTATTCCTCAGCTGCAAACCAAAATAAAATTTAAAAAGTAAGAAATAGTTGACAATGTAAATTTTGGCAAATTGTATTACTTAGTGAGTGGAGAGTTTGATGTGATTGATATTAAGTATTTTAATATATTTGTGCATATATACATGAATGACATGTGCCATTGTAAGGAGAAAAATGTCATATAGGATGGTAGGAAGGCATCTTTTCACGACTACAAAATGCATGAAACTTCTTCTGTTTATCTAATGAGAATATAGATACTAAAGAATCAAGGCTTAAGACGATAGACATCCTTAAACAGAACATTAATAGGAAAATATAAACAAAAGTTGGAGAAATTAAATAAACCTTTAAAACTAACAAAAAATCACTAACAGAAGCATAAAAGAAATCAATAAAACCATTCAAGACATGAAACTGAGATAGAAGCAAAGTATAAAAAGAAAAAAAAACTGAACCCATAGAGATTCAAGAAATAAAAGTGGATGAATTCGAATAGGAACCACAGAGGCAAGCATCAATGAATTCAAGCTGTGGACCAAAGAATGTCTGTAATTGAAAATGCAACAAAATAAATTGAAAAATTGATCAAAGAAAATGCTAAAAGAATAAACAAACTAACTAACTAAACTAATGACTGAAAATATTCAGAAATCTCTGGCTTGCTATGAAGAGAACAAACCTAAGAATGATGGGTAGAGAAGCAGGAGAAGAACCTCAGCTCAAATATATAGGAAATATTTCCAACAAAATCATAGAAAAACATTTTCTACCCTAAAGAATAAGATACTTATAAAGTTACAAGAACCATACAAATAACTAATAGATTGGAACAGAAAAGAACATACGCTTGCCACATAATAATTAAATCAGCAAACATGTAAAACAAAGTAGAAATAGTAAAAGATGGAAGGGGAAAGTCAAAGTAACCTTTAAAGACAAACAGTATTACACTGACTTCTCAGTAGAGTCATTAAAGATCAGATGGAGCTAACAGATACACTGCAGACAGTAAGAGACAACAGATGATAGCCCAGAAGATCAAGTCCAGCAAAACTTTCAGACATTCTAGAGGGAAACAATAGGTTATTCCCTGATCAATCTAAATATAAGCAATATTTATCTATGAATACAGGCCTATAAAAATGCCAGAAGCAAAACTCAAACCTATTTATTTTAACTGTACACATAAAAACATAGGGAATAATTAATCTCTGTGTTTCTTTTACTTCCTCTAATGTAAGCATGAGATGAAAGCCATACACGATTTATAAATGCATGGTTTGGTCTGAGTCCAAAGTTTTCTATATAACTATCTCTAAGCCAAAATTTAGAAGCTTCTAGCTTCTGTACCATCTAATTTTTTGCAAGCCTAGATATTGAAATTGTCAGCTTCCTGTCTCTGTCTGCTAACCTAGGCCTATACTCTTTAGACCTTTGAGCCTTACTGTTGAATAAAGTCACCATCTCTAGTTCTTTGTGATCTCTGCTTAGCCATTTCAGTTCAGCTGCTTTGACCCAATTTTCTTTCCACACTGACTAACTCAAACCAGCTTCTCTTCACTTATAACTGAATTGCCATTCCTGGAAAACACCGCTTCTCAACAGAACTCAACTAAACTCCACTCCTTTCCTTCACAGCTGTTAAACACACTCCATTTCCTATTGTCTAGATAACTGGATGAATCCCATCTCTGACTCACTCTGCCAAATATTTTCACAACTCACCACCTGTATGCCCCTCAATTAGATATCAATGTTTAGGAATAGAGGTATGTCCTAAAGGCTAGTCTGTATTCTGTGCAGATCATAAAAATCTAGGTCTTTGAATGTGATCTCTTGCTAGAGGAGCCATGTATAGTATATATAAAACTTTTACTCAAGCAAAATCAAAAGAAGAGAAGCACACACACACACACACACACACACACACACACACATTCATTGCTCCTTGATATCTCTCAGAATTAATGCTCTTAATTCCACAGTAAAAGATACAGACTAAGAGAATAGATGAGAAAACAGGATACATCTTTCTACAGCACCCAAGAAACATCATCAAAGCTAGGCATCTCCTCAGATTAAAGGTGGGAAAAATACTTTTCAGGCAAATTCACTTAATAATTAAGATGGTTTAAAGATTCTTAATATCTAACAAAATAAACATTGAAACAAAATTAGTAAAAAGTGATTGGAAAGGCCACTTCATACTCATCAATAAATAATAAACCAAAATGATATCTCAACTCTTAACATCTTAACATTTATACTGCAAACACAACAGTATACACATTATTAAATGGTATGTCATTAAAGCTAAAATTATACAGTGAACTTCGCACATTAGTAGTGAGAGGTTTCAATACCATAATCTCACGAACAGACTTGTCATCTGTCAAATATTAAGTAGAAATACTGGAGTGAACAGACATTATGAACCAAATGTACTTAAGAATTATCTTCAAAAAAGTTCACCCAAACACTAAAGAATACAGCATTTCTCTCAACCTTATGGATTTTCTATAATTGGACCACATACTTGGACACAAAACAAGTCTCAAAAGATGAAAGAAAATTTGAATAACTTCCTCCATACTCTCAGACTACGTAAATTAAAGCAGAATATCAAGAGAAACTGGAACAACATAAAGCTTACAAACTCACGGAAATTGAACAACTCTCTAATGAATTAAAAAAAAAAGGGACAAAACAGAAACTAGGGCATAAGTTAAAGTCCACCTAGAATTCAAAGAATTTTGAAACATGTCATACTCAAACTTAGGGAACACAAAGCAGTGCTAAGAGTCAAGCTCATTGAAGTAAGTGGCTACATTAAAAAACAAAAACAAAAAACAAAACAACAAAAAAAAAACCCTGAAAATGTCTCCTAATACGAACTGAACAAACAGTGCACTTCATCATGGACCCTCTTCATGCTTATTATTACTTTTAGTTATTACTTGTTGTGACAAATATTGCCTATATATACATATATGTTTAAAACTTTGTTACAATTTGCTCCTCTCAATGTGTGCTGTCTATTACTCTTTGTTATTTTTTATACTCTCAAATATCTCCCACTGTGAAAACCTCACAGGCCACAAGAATTTTTATGAGGTTATTTATTTTTATAAATAAATTACTTATTTTATTTATAATATATAAAAGTATAAGTTATTTATTTTAATAAATAAAAGTTAGTTTATTTTCCCTATCATGGAGGGCATTCCTCTATTGTGGCTTAGTTTATTCTATGTTAACTCTGTTCTGTTAAAAGTATTTGACTTTGAAATAACCTCAATTTTTAGCATGTAACTCCACTTTTCATCCATAATTCCTCCCCATACAGCCATTTCTTTGAATGGACACATTCTGTGTGGTGATTATCATATATAGTACCTCTCACAAGATACAGATCTTCTTTAAATAGTGGCTATTCCTGACATTTCTTTACAGCAAGGGCCTGTAGATTATTTTATTCTTATGTAATTTAACAGTGAAGTGGGTTTAGTGTTTTACTAAAGAATTATGGAAACTTTCTAAAACATGAATTTGTCAAGATATAACCATAGTATCCTTATGGGGAATTTTATTTTGAAACATTATCCCCTGTGAATCAGTCTAGTAGGCATACAAATTAGTATCAAAAAATTACAATATGGAATAAATTTTAAGCACTTTCTCTAGCCACATTAACACTTTTATAACCTTCTACATGCATCTAAAATATATCTGTAAAAGTATTATATGTGCCAGTAACTTCAATTGCTTGGTCCCATTGTGATACTTTAAAGACATGAAGATACAGGGCTACTTATCCCTTCCTTTCAATTTTTTTAAAATTTCTTTAACCCTTTCTGGAATTAACCATTTTACTCATTTGTTTCTCCCATCTACATTGATCCATATTTATCATACTAAAACTTATGTCTTTAAGAACTATAGCACCTAGGACACAGCAGTGTTTTTAATTGTGCCCAATGCAAACTTAATTTAGGTTCTTATGATAGGTATCAATTAAAGTTATGAAATTCAGTTGCTCAGGAAGAATAAATATCGGACCAAAATCAACAAAAGGAGGGAAGATTTTATATAATTTTCAGGTTACATTCTACCATCAAGGACTAACAATCAGTAACTCAGAAAAGAACATTAAAATAGGAATTAAAGCAAAGACTATGAGGAATGATGCTTACTGGCTTGATCCCTCTGTTTTTATCTGTGACTTTACTTATAAAGTCCAGATCTACCATAGCTAACTGAGTCCTCCTAAATCAATTAGCAGTTAACAAAATAGCCATAAAGGCTTGTACTCAGGCCAATCTGAAGAAGTCAAATACACACTCACAATTAAGATTCCATTCTCAGGCCCATGTCAGGTTGAAAACTGAAGTTGTGCTTAACAGGGGCATAGATGCTCCTGTTATCGAGTATTATCAAGTTGTGTTGACAAGTCATATTCAGTGAATCAAACATGGTGGGCAAAACTTCTTGTCTTTTTGAATTTCATGTCATGGCACCCCAATCCTACTCATCTTGTCCCTCAGTTTCCCTATACTGTCTTTGCACCCTTTCTTCCCCTCTAGCATGAAAAAAATAAAAGAGTGAAAAAAATTAAGTCAACAACAACAACGACAAAATCTCATTATGAAAGCTGTGGTGTTTCACTCTGTGTCACACAAGATACCCTCTTTTCCAAACAGGTTCACTTAAAAACAATGAATTCATGAAATTTCTAGGCAAATGTTTGGATCTGGAAAATATCATCCTACGTGAGGTAACCCAGTCACAAAAGAATACACATGGAATGCAATCTCTGATAAGTGGATATTAATTAGCCCAGAAGCTCTGAATACTCAAGGCGTAATTAGCATAAAAAATGACTCCAATGAAGAAGTAAGGAGAGGGTCCTGATCCTGGAAAGGCTTGATCTAGCATTGGAGGGGAGTATCAGGACAGAGGAAAAGGAGAAAGGTGATTGGAGAATGGGTGGAGAGAAGAAGGTTTATGGGACATATGGGGAGGGGGGAACTGGGAAAGGGAAAATTATTTGGAATGTAAACAAAGAATATAGAAAATTATATATATATATATATATATATATATATATATATATATATATATATATATATATATATGAAAATATTCATTGCAATGAGTCATTGGTCAGATTCAAAGCGCCTCTGTTATACTTTTTATACTGGGTTCTCCTAGAAACTCCTCTTTGATATGTTGATGCCTTGTGTCATGGAGATCCTGCAGCTTTAAATCTGCCAATGTGGCTCCTTCAATATGATCCAGCAGTTTATAGATGAGTAGTTGTTGGGGTTGGCTAACTAAGAGGCCTGGATCTGGGTCTGGGTAGAAACTCAGTTGGTCTGCCCAGTAGCTTTACTGTCCCAAATCCACCAGGGTAAGCTTTGCCAGAAGCAAGGATCCAGACCAGCATTCTTGTCTGCTGAGCTGACAAGAAGTGGATCCAGCTCTCCAGCTCTTATGCCCTGGGACTAACTCATCAGTATTACCTCTACACCAGGGCCAGTTGCCCAGAATCCTACAGCAGGTGGTGCTGGTAGGTGCAGGTTTCCTTCTCTCATACCCTCTGAGGGCTGGCTCACCCAGACCATGATCACCAATATCAGCTCTACACTTATATTTAGACAAGATGCTCAGCGTACTCACCAGAGTCTTACAGCTGGCCAGGAGTTGGGACAATGCTTTAAATGTAACCTATTTAAAAAAAATGTGATTATTAAGCATTTGAAATTTATGTAATCTGGACTAAGATGTAATATAAATAAAATATATACATAGATTTTAGCATTTTAGTAAAAAAGTATATTCTTTTATCATGTAGTACTTTGTTATACTTTTTGTCTTATACAAATAATGTACTAGATATATAAGCTTAGATAGAAATAATTTAGACATTTACTTTATTTCTTTACTTTTAATTTTATAAGTGGCCAGTATATCATTAACATATGCCTATGAATCCTTTTACACTTCTAATACAATTCTGCTACTTTGTACTAGAACAATTCATTTTAAAGGTTGTCAGTTCTGTTAGGAACTTTTCTTTGATTTATTTTTCTACATTCAGACATTTACTAGACTCAGTCACCTGAATCAAGGAACCTGCAGTTGACCACACTCAATCATATCTGTGACTAGGTACATTCCACATGGACCCTTAAGAATAGTCTCAAGAATACCATGAACTAACATAATTTATTATTTCATTTATTTATTACTTTTAGATAGTTCATGTCTTTTCAAACCAAGAGTCAGATTTTTCCTCCTCATCACCTGAATTTTCAGGATCAGAAATAGTAATATTTTACCTAAAGATATGTATCTTGTGATACAGCTACCACTTACATTCATGCATAATTCTCAGACATATTTATGAATATATATATATATATATATATATATATATATATATATATATATATATATTCTGATTAATATTAGACAATTTGGGGGTATCTTTTTCAAAAAGCAAATATACCCTTTTGCTAATTCTAGGAATCAAGCTTGAATCCTCTGAAAAATCATTAAAGGCTTTGAATAGCTGAGGCACCACTCTATCCACGGAAAGTTATTTTAATTAAAAACCTTTAAAGGTCATATATACTTTGGGGCTCTAGACAATATTTAGATTTCGGGGAAGGAAATTTTATTCTCTTTTAAGTTTTTTCAACTTGTAGGTTTCGTATACTATATTGAATGAGCAACACTGTTGGTATTAGTGTATATATATATATATATATATATATATATATATTCATGAAAGTGAAAACATATTTTTAATCAGTGGGAAGGCATTGTATTATATATACCCATATGAGCACACTCCCATGTAAAACTCTGAAAATGTCAGAATACATTTTTCTATGTATATATATATATATATATATATATAATTGTTGAATATAGAAAGTTGAAGATATGTTGGGGAAGATGTTGGGACACTGAAGGGGAAATTAATCCACATATAATCATATTTATCCAGATATGATCTTATTTTATAGTGTCATTCTACTTTCTGATGCCTCTGTGCTCTCTTACTGCTGTGACTGGTACCAATTTTCCATTAATTAGTTTCCTTCTTGTTACATATATTCCGTTACTTTTACACTTTTTTCCACCTACCCATAAGATCTCCTACTTTTTCCTCATGATTTTCTTTACAGTTTCATACTCTATGTACCTATATACTTTAAAATATATTCTTATATGTAAAATGAAATGTAGTATTAGGCTTCTTAGCTTTTGATTTATGCACTTTTTAGTTCTCCTCCATGTGTTATTTTACGATGTTCTTGATTTTTCAAGATTTACTCATACCTGGAAGTTGAATATCTACAAATAAAAGCATGATAAATATTATACCTGATTGTGAAATATTGCAGGTTATTTGATCACACTACGAACCTAAGATTGTATTATTTACTAAACATAATTTTAATTCCTCCAGCTGGAATACAGACATGTACTTACAACAAGCCTTTAGTTCCAAACAATGAAGGTAAAATTAGTTTGAAAAAGTAAGAATCAATGTTTGAAATGGGTATTTCATGGACTGTCAGACAAAATGATGAGTCAGAGAAAGATTTGTCTGACTAGAATATGTCCCACTGTGAGTTAAGGAGCAGAGTAGACAAAGAGAAAAAAGAGATAGGAAGCAGTTTTATTTGAACAGTTTTACAGAGACTGGTTGCAAAGAGGGAAGAAGCTTAATATAGATGAAGACTGAACAACACAAAAAATAAGAAGATAAAAGATTAGAACATATTGCCAAAGTTAGAATGAAATAATGCATAGCAATTCAGCAAGAAACTGAGAGATGCTAAGTTGACTCATTCAGCTTTCTAAACAGTATGATAGGGAAATAATATGTTTAACAGGGAATCAGAGAAAGAACAGTACTCTTTCTATAATGCTAACAGTTCTTATGTTTCATTAACCAAGGGAGAGAAGAAAACTGTTTTTCAACAGATGTGTTAAAAAAAATATACTCTATATTTTTTCAAGAACATTATGGCAGCTATATATTTGTTTCCATATAAAGAAAATAATGAAATCAATGAATATTTACAAGAAAAATACAAATAAATGTCCTAAGGGCTCACTGAATTACATAATTAAATAGTTCAGTGCATGCTGACAGGAGTGTGATATAGCTGTCTCCTGAGAAGCTCTGCCAGAGCATGACAAATAGAGAGGTGGATGCTAGCAGCCAACCATTGAACTGAGCATGGGGTCCCCCAATGAATGAGTAAAAGAAAGGACTGAAGGAGTTGAAGGGGTTTGCAACCCCATAGGAAGAACAACAATATCAATCAACCATATGCCCCAGAGCTTCCAGGGACTAAAGCAAGCACCAACAAAAGAGTACACATGGAGTGACCCATGGCTCCATCTGCATATGTTGCAGAGGATGGCCTTGTTGGGCATCAGTGGAAGGAGAGTCCCTTGATTCCCCAAAGACTCAATGCTCCAGTGTAGAGAAATGCTATGGTGAGGAGATATGGTGAGGAGCAGGGAGAGGGGGCACAAGATATGGGGTTTCCAGTAGAAAAACTGGGAATGGGATAACATTTGAAATGTAAATACAGAAAATATCCAATAAAATATATATTAAAAATCTAAAAATACATATAGGGAGTGTTATTGTTAGGGTTTCCATTACCAAGAATGAATACCATGCCCAAGACAACTCTGATAAAGACAACATTTAATTGAGGCTGGCTTATTGGTTCTTAGGTTCAGTCCATTATCATCATGGTAGTAAGCATGGCAGCATTTACTAGAAGACCTGAGAATTCAATATTTTGATCTAAAAGCGTACAGAAGAAGGCTATTTTCTTGACAGCTAGGGGGAAGAGGGTCTCAGTGCCCTACTCCATATTGATATACTTCCTCAATCCAGGATATTGCTCCAAATAGTGTCATTCCCTGGGCTAAGTGTATTCAAACAACCACATATCCTATGTCTGATTTATAGTTATTGACTGAGGTTTAAAAAGTGGGAGTAGTTATTTTGCTAATAGAAGAAAAGCTTTTCAACATACTTTAGACTAAAATAAAATATGGGAATATTCATGAATTCCATTTTAATATTTTTGTTTGTACTTGATAAGAATGTTATTCTTAGGCATATAAAACTGTGTATACTTCTTTGCATATGTGTATCTATGCAATTAGAGATGTATATACTGTCTGAGAAATATGAAATCTGTATATTAAGTCTTTAACTTTGTGTTATGGCAAATATGTAAATTTGCAAATAAATGTGAGATTTCATTCCTTGACAAGAAATATGGATGATTTTACATTTGATGTTATTCATCAGCACTTTGTACCAACATAACTTGAATCTAGAATTTTATAGCTTCAGTTATTTTTAGTTCTATAAAATGGATATTTTTGTATAAAATTGCTACCTACATACTTCAGGTTTTCTGAAATTTCTTCAGGAAATTGGGGTTAATTTTCTTTTCCATCAATCTCAACATGATATTGCTGAAATATATGTCAGATAGTCACCAAATCACCCTGAAGCAGGTACTTATCTCCTCAGCAGGGCATCTGAAAAGTAAGGTAACTGTGTTTTTGTTAACTTCATGTAGTTTAGTAAAAATAGAAAGTTCACAGATTGATGTCTGAAAATATAAAACTAATAATAACTTGTAGCAAACTGGCATGTTATGTTTCATGGAAAACTAAATAAAAGGGAACATGTGAATATAATTTGTTAGAATGAGCTTCAGGAATTTCCCCATTCAGTCATCTTATGTTGAAAATATAATGATAAAAAATAAATATAATGTTAAAATACTTCTTAGAAATATGAGAAATAATAAACATTTTAAAATACTTAAAGTTGGAAACAAGTTTTATAATCTTTCTTGCTAAACTATTGTTAAGGTACCGCATAGATATACAGTTTGATAAAGAATTAAAAACCTTATAAAATATTGCAAAAATATGAAAAACAAGTAAATAAGAATAATATTAAGTAAAAGAATGACAATGAAAAAGTAAACTATATACATGGATTTCTAGCTCTGAATGTAACTGAATAAGTATGAAGATCATTATGTTGGGGTGGTCAGAAGACTGTTAAATCTCTGATGGAACACTTAGATGATAACTTCTTAGGGAACAAAATTTAAGGTTCAGAGTAACTCTAGCCACTAGGACAGGGCAGTCACTGTTAGGAAAGACACAGGGAAGAAAGAGAATATATTCAGCCTAAATTACTTGATATTCCTGGAATCAGAATTCACCAAGAAACATGAAAGAAATAAATTAACTAAGGCTAAAATAACTCTAGTAAAGTGAAGTGCCACTCAATAAATAAAAAGCCATTATAAAGATTTCTTGAAACCAAATTAAACCCCTCCCTTTTAATTACCTTGTAGGAGCGAATTAAATCCATTCAGAATTTTAAGAATTCCTTCAATATTGTAAACCATGAAAAGAAGTTGAGAAAATTTTATTCAGTTTGATTAATATTTCTGATTTAATAATTAACAATACAATACATCTGTGCCTGGAAATTAACCTAGGCCACAGCTCTTCACACCCAGATTCTGCTGGGAGAAACCTAACATCCCAGGAGTGTTGACACACTGTGCAAGTACAGATGACACCACCACTTGTGCTCTAATTACTTGCCCAAGAGGGATGTGCAGTGACATCAAGACACAGGAAGCTAAGAACAGCTGAAGACAGGATGCTTCCAGTTTCTGTCTGCACACTGGAGCTGACCCTGTCCCACAGCTCTCTATATCCAGGTCCCACCAGAAGAAAACTTGGTCTCCTACTAGTGTTGACACACAGGCTTATGGGAAGGACAGGCCACAGTCAGAGACAGCAAAACCAGCTAACTCCAGAGATAACCAGATGGCGAGAGGCAAGGGCAAGAACAAAGAGGCTCCTTTCAGGCTATCATACTCAGAGGTCCCTATGCTAGCCATCTCTCCAGCAAGGCCCTCCGCCAAGTGAATCTTGCTCTGACAAAATGACACCCCCACACCCCACTGACAGTCATCTCAACACTTAATTACCCAGTAGAATCAAGACTCTTCAAACTTAATTAACCAACCAGGTTTATATCAATAAAAATCAAAATTTACAAGATGTCAATACAGTAATTTCAGAACCAAATGCTAATGATAAATGCTTTATCATATTTCTAACCTTGTGAAATCATAGCTACTTGTGGCTGGAAATCGCAATACAGGTACACATTAGCAGCCATCTCCTTTCTTCCCCTGCCCTAAGATGCTCCTCTTGCCTCCATCCTTAGCTCTGCCTCCTTTTCCCTGTCCAATCACAGGCCTCCCACTGCCCTAATATGATTGGACAGGGAAAATCCTGCAACAATTTACCCTTTTTGTTTAATTTAAAATAAAAAGACTTTCTCCCAAAATATAAATTGAGCACAACCATTTCCATTTTGTAAATTATATGGTATAATACAGACCTAATACCCAGTCCACGGTTTTTGCCAATAAATTGAATACTGTCCTCTGTCCTAACTTAAAAGACTATAGTTCTGCACCTGACTTATATCCTGGCTTTAGATTGTATGCCAACTGAAAACCATCTTCTCAAATCTGTTTCTCCCAAAGTAAATAGCCTGGGTTGGCTATGAGACTACAGGTCTTCAACTCCATAAGAAATCCAAGAATGAATGATATTAACTGAAAATATATAGGAAGTCTAACACAACTTCCAAAATGTAGCCAATTTATAGATCCTGCAGGTCACCTGAACATACCCTTACTTCAAAACATTGAAGCATTGGTCTTCAGTCTTCTGGCCATGATCATCTGACAGACCCAGAGATACGGGATATTAAACACTAGCCTATTTTGCCTCAGCAGAATCAAGCTGTTCTAAAGCTATAATTATGTCCTTTCTTTGGATAGTATTATATCTGTAGATGAAATGAGACAAATGTTGCCTATTAGCTATCTCACCACAACTGGGGTAGCTTATAGATGCTCAGTTTCTTCTTTAAATTCAAGACAGGGAAAGCTGGCAGGGGCAGATTAATCTCAACAGCAAGTGAATAAATAACATTAAATATCACATTCTGTGGATTTCTGACATTTTTGAAAACCAACTATCTATGCAAAGTAATCTGGGCTGTTTTTCATTAACTACTCTCAGCTATTTCTAATTAAAATCTTGAAAGCACCCTATCAATAAATTCAGAGCTATGAATTTCTTATTTGTCCCTAAACTCACAGGCTTAGACATCTCAGATCTGTTTACAATTACAGTAAAAGAAGGACTGGGACTAAGCACCATACATTCAAATTTTTAGTATCAATAGAAGAAATTTATACCAATGAAAACCTTAATTTTGCATCAAAATAAATTCCCTTTTTTTTAAAATTAAATACCATCTTCATTTACATTGCCAATGGCAAAACCTTTTGTGATTTCCCCCCTCCCTAAAGACCACCCAACCCCTTCTTCCACCCCCTGCCTTCACATATATGCCCCTCCACCGGACTCGCTCCCACCTCCCCCCTCTCGATTTTCCTTTGTTAGGATCTCTATTGAGCCTTTACCTGACCAAGGACCACTCCTCCCACTGACACCAATCCAGGCATTCCTCTGCCACATTTTTGGCTGGAAGCATGTGTACTCCTTAGTTGAAGATTTAGTCCCTGGGAGTCTTGGGGCTTCTGGGTGGCTGAGATCATTGTTCTTCCCATGGGAATGCATAATCCTTCAGCCCCTCTGGATCACCCTCCAGTTCCTCCATTGCAGACCCCATTCCCAGTCCAACAGTTGACTGCTAGCATCTACCTCTATTTGTAAGGCGCTTGCAGGGCCCCTCCAGAGACAACCATGTCATGCTCCTTTTGGCATACACTTCTCATTGTCTGTAGTAGTGTCAGGTTTTGGTGACTATAGGATGAATCCCCAGGTAGGGCAGTCTCTGGGTGGCCTTTCCTTCAGTATCTGATCCACACACTGTCTCGCTTATTGCTCCTGTGAGTATTTTGTTCCCTTTCTCAGAAGAACCAAAGCACCCTCACTTAAGTCCTCCTTCTTCTTGATCTTCCAGTGCTGAGTGCATTGTAATTTATTTATTTTGAGCTTTTGGGCTAACATCCACTTATTAGTGAGTGCATCCCATGTGTGTTCTTTTGTGACTGGCGTACCTCGCTCAGGATGACAATTTCTAGTTCCACCCATTTGCCTAAGAATTTCATGAAATCATTGTTTTTAATAGCTGAATAGTACTCATTGTGTATATATGCCACAGTTTTTTTTTTTAAATCCATTCCTCTGTTGAAGGACATGTGGGTTCTTTCCAGCTTCTGGCTATTATAAATAAGGTAGCTGTGAACATTGTGGAGCATGTGTCCTTATTTCATGGAGGAACATCTTCTAGGTATATGCCCAGGAGTGGTATAGCTAGGTCTTCAGGTAGTACTATGTCTAATTTTTTGAGGAATCACCACACTGATTTACAGAATGGTTTTAACAGCTTGCAATCCCACCAACAATGAAGAAGTGTTCCTTATTCCCGACATCCTCACCAACATCTGTTGTCCCCTGTGTTTTTATCTTAGCCATTCTGACCAGTGTGAGGTGGAATCTCAGTGTTGTTTTGATTTGCATTTCCCTGACAACTAAGGATGCTGAATATTTCTTTAGGTGCTTTAGAGCCATTCAAGTTTCCTAAGTTGAGGATTCCCTGTTTCTCTGTACCCTATTTTTTTTCTTTTTTTCTTCAATATATTTTTCATTTACATTTCAAATGATTTCCCCTTTTTAGCCCCCCACTCCCTGAAAGTCCCATAAACCCCCTTCTCTTCCCCTGTCCTCCCACACACCCCTTCCCACTTCCCCATTCTGGTTTTGCCGAATACTGCTTCACTGAGTCTTTCCAGAACAAGGAGCCACTCCTCCTTTCTTCTTGTACCTCATTTGATGTGTGGATTATGTTTTGGGTATTCCAGTTTTCTAGGTTAATATCCACTTATTAGTGAGTGCATACCATGATTCACCTTTTGAGTCTGGGTTACCTCACTTAGTATGATGTTCTCTAGCTCCATCCATTTGCCTAAGAATTTCATGAATTCATTGTTTCTAATGGCTGAATAGTACTCCATTGTGTAGATATACCACATTTTTTGCATCCATTCTTCCGTTGAGGGATACCTGGGTTCTTTCCAGCTCTGGCTATTATAAATAGGGCTGCTATGAATATAGTGGAGCACATATCCTTATTTCATGCTGGGGAATCCTCTGGGTATATGCCCAGTAGTGGTATAGCAGGATCCTCCGGAAGTGAGATGCAGCCAGATTGCTCTGACTAGGACTTCAAGTATTATATTGAATAGATGGGGAGAAAGCAGCATTGTCTGGTTCCCGATTTTAGTGGGATTGCTTCAAGTTTCTCTCTGTTTAACTTGGTGTTGGCTACTGGTTTGCAGTATATTATTGCTTTCACTATGTTTAGGTATGGTCCTTGGATTCCCGATCACTCCAAGACTTTTATCATGTTGGGATGCTGGATTTTGTCAAAAGCCTTTTCAGCATCTAAGGAAATGACCATGTGGCTCCTTTCCTTTAGTTTGTTAATGTAGTAGATTACATTGATGGATTTCTGTATATATTGAACCATCCCTTCATCCCTGGGAGGAATCTTACCAGATGATGATGAATTATAATTTTGATGCATTCTTGGATTCAGTTGGCCAGGGTTTTGTTCAGTATTGTTGCATCAATGTTCATGAGGGAGATTGGTCTAAAGTTTTCCTTCCTTGTTTGGTCTTTGTTTGGTTTAGGTATAAGCATTATTGGTAATTGTAGCTTCATAGAATGAGTTTGGTAGTGTTCCTTGAGTTTCTGTTTAATGGAATAGTTTGAAGAGTATTGGCATTATCTCTTCTTTGTAGATATGATAGAATTCCCTGCTATACCCTCTGATCCTGGGCTTTTTTTTTTTTTTTTTTTTTTTTTTGATGGGAGACTATTAATGACTGCTTCTATTTCCTCAGGACTTATGGTAATATTTAGATGGATAATCTGATACTGTTTGAAAGTTGGCACCTAGTATGTATCTAAAAAATTGTCCATTTCTTCCAGATTTTCAAACTTTGTTGAGTACAAACTTTTTTAATAGGATCTGATGGTTTTTGGAATTTCCACAGTTTCTGTTGTTATGACTCCCTTTTCATTTCTGATTTTATTAATTTGGATACTTTCTCTGTGCCCTCTGGTTAGTCTGGCTAAGGATTTATCTATCTTGTTGATTTTTTCAAAGAACCAGCTCCTTGTTTTGTTGGTTCTTGGTATAGTTCTTTTTGTTTCTGTTTGGTTGGATTCAGTCCTGAGCTTGATTATTTCCTGCCATCTACTTCTCTTGGGTATATTTGCTTCTTTTTGTTCTAGAGCTTTCAAGTGCACTGTCAATCTGTTAGTGTAAATTCTTTCCATTCTATTTTTGGAGGCACACACAGAGCTATGAATTTTCATCTTAGCACTGCTTTCTTTGTGTCCCAAAAATTTTGGTATGATGTGTCTTCATTTTCATTAAATTCTAAAAAGTCTTTAATTTCTTTATTTTTTCCTTGACCAAGCTATCATTGAGAAGAGCATTGTTCAAAGTCCGTGTGTGTGTGTGTGTGTGTGTGTGTGTATGTATGTATGTGTGTGTATTTTCCTTTGTTTTTGTTTGAGGTAAGACCACCCTTAGGCTGTGGTGTCTGATAAGGTACATGGAATGATTACAATATTTCTGTATCCATGGAGGCCCATTTTGTGACCAATTATATGGTCAAATTTGGAGAAGGTACCATGAGGTGCTGAAAAGAAGGTATATTCTTTTGCTTTAGGGTGGAATGTTCTAAGAATATCTGTTATATCCATTTGCTAAATAATTTCAGCTAGTTTCATTGTATCTGTGTTTAGCTTCTGGTTATTGCATTTGTCCATTTTTGAGAGTGGGGTGTTGAAGTCTCCTACTATTATTGTGTGGGGTGCAATGTGTGCTTTGAGCTTTATTAAAGTTTCTTTTATGGATTTGGGTGCCCTTGTGTTCAGAGCATAGATGTTCAGAATTGAGAGTTCTTCCTTGTGGACTTTTCCTTTGACCCAAAGGAAGTGTTCTTCCATATCTTTTTTTTTTTTGACAACTTTTGATTGAAAGTCAATTTTATCCAATATAAGAATGGCCACTCCAGCTTGTTTCTTGAGACCATTTGCTTGGAATTTTTTTCCCAACCTTTTCCTCTTAAATAGTGACTGTCTTTGTCACTGAGGTGGGTTTCTTATATGCAGAAAAATATTGGGTCCTGTTTACATATTCAGTTTGCTAGTCTATGTCTTTCTCTATGGGAATAGAGACAATTGATATTAAGAGATATTATGGAAAAGTGATTGTTGCTTACTGTTATCTTCTTAGTTAAAGGTGAAATTCTGGTTATATAACTATCTTCTACTGGCTTTGTTGAGAGATTACCTTATTGATTTTTCTACAGTGTGATTTCCTGCCTTGTGTTGGTATTTTTCACCCATTATCCTTTGCAGTGTTGGATTTGTGGAAAGAAATTGTATGAATTTGCTTTTGTCATGGAATGTCATGCTTTCTCTGTCTATGGTAATTGAAAGTTTTGCCGGGTATAGTAGTCTGGGCTAGCTACTTTTTGTGTTCTCATAGGGTCTGTATGACATCTGCCCAGGATCTTTTGGCTTTCATAGTCTCTATTGAGAAGTCTGGTATAATCCTGATAGGTCTGCCTTTATATGTTACTTGCCATTTTTCTCTTACTGATTTTAAAATTCTTTCTTTGTTTAGTGCATTTGGTGTTTTGATTATTATGTGATGGGAGGAATTTCTTTTCTGGTCCAGTCTATTTGGAGATTTGTAGGCTTCTTCTATGTTCATGGGCATCTCTTTCTTTAGGTTAAGGAAGTTTTCATCTATTATTTTGTGGAAAATATTTACCTGGCCTTTAGGATGTAAATCCTTCCTTTCTCCTATACCTATAATATTTACGTTTGGTCTTCTCATTGTGTCCTGGATTTCCTGGATGTTTTGGGTTACAAGCTTTTTGCATTTTGCATTTTCTTTAACTGTAGAGTCAATGTTTTCTATGGAATCTTCAGTATCCCAGATTCTTCTATCTCTTGTATTCTGTTGTTTATGGTTGCATTTATGACTCTTGAATTCTTGCCAAGGTTTTCTATCTTCAGAGATGTCTCACTTTGCAATTTCTTTATTGTTTCTATTTTTGTTTTTTAGATCCTAGATAGTATTTTTCAGTTCCTTCACTTTTTTTGTTTTTGTTGTTTTTCCTGAAATTCTTTAAGGAGTTTTTGTGTTTCCTCTTTAAGGGCTTCTACCTGCTGACCCATATTCTCCTGTGTTTCTTTTAGGGATTTTTGTGATTCCTCTTTAAGGGCTTCTGCATGTTGACCCATGTTCTCCCATAATTGCCTATGGGATTTTTTTTGTTGGCTCTTTAAGGGCTTCAAACTCTTGACCCATGTTCTCCCATATTTCTTTAAGGGATTTTTGTGTTTCCTCTTTAAGGTCTTCTAAATTTTGATCCATATTCTCTTGTATTTCTTTAAGGGAGTTTTGTACTGCCTCTTTAACAGCTTCTATCTGTTGACCCATGTTCCCCTGTATTTCTTTAAGGGAGTTATTTATGTCCTTCTTGAAGTCCTCCATCAGCAATAGGAGATGTGACTTTAAATCTAGCTCTTGCTCAGGATTAGCTGTTGTGAGAAAACAGCTGGGTTCTGATGGTGCCATGTTGCCTTGGTTTCTCTTGATAATGATCTTGCATTTGCCTTTGACCATCTCATTATCTCTGGTGTTAGCTGTTTTTGCTGTCTCTATCTTCTCTGTCTTGCAAGTCTCTGTTTCTGTACTCCTAGGATATACATTCTGTCCAATGCCCTGCAAACATTCTCCAGGAAGTATCCGGTGATGGGGTCTTCCCTCTGGCAGACTTGGCAAGAGTCTAATGCCCTGTAGGCTGCTAGTTCTCAAATGATCTACTCCTTATGGATGTCAAATGCCCTGTTGATGCTGGTTCCCAAATTCTCTGCTGCTGTCCCTTCTCAAATGATCTGCTCCTGCCAATTCTTGAATGCCTTGTTCCTGTCAGTTCTCTAGAGAGTATCAGGAAGTAGGATCCACTGTGTGCCAGAGGTGGCACACATCTACCACATCTGATGAAAGGAGCAGTGATAGGGGAGGAGAAAGAGGTAGAAGGGGCAGAAAGGGAGTGGTGATCTGGAGGTTTCTGGTTAGTTAGTCCCAGAGCAGAGCAGCTCTGGGCCTCTAGGGTTGGGTGGTGACACTTACTGAATGCCCTGCTCCTTTTGGTTCTCTAGACAGTATCAGGAAGTATGGTCCTCTCCATGCCAGATGTGTAGCAGGTCTCCAAAATAAATTCTGTACCAAAATAAGAACTTATAACTTCAACTTATTAACGATTATAAAGATTTCTACCAATTGACATTGTGGATAAACAATCAATTCTAGCTATTTCCTTCCTCTTTCAAATATGACCATTTCTAAGTTCCCTAGAAAGACAATTTATTAATAAGCATCTCCAGTCCAAAGGCCCAGGGAATTGCGTTGACAAATTTCTTCAATCTGAATAAGGGCATGGAGATATTATGAAATGGTTGGGGGAAGAATAGGGAAAATAAGATTGATTGGTTTCTGGTGTCTGTGCCTTGACTGGATCCATCTGATGTCCAGGACATCAGGAGTTCAAACATATTAGTTCAGCATGCCTGATGAGGAAATTCACCAAGATTGTATATTCTATAATATATAAAACTTAAGAAAAAGATTTAGTACCATCTAGATTTATATTCTTTGGTAGATTCTCTGAAATCTAGTCCTTTGGATTTATCCCTTCTTCATGTTTGATCAGTAAAACTCTGGAAGGTGTAAATATTGTAATAACCTTTTCCCAAAACACAAAGGCAAAAGCTTTTTCCCAAATAAGCACATCCTTGGGATAAAGCTTTTATCATTATAAGGTGGCTCTGAAATTACTGTATTGGCATTTTTTAAATTGTGATTTTAATGATATATAAAACATTGGTTAATCAAGCATTAAAAGTCATGATTCTACCAGATAATTAGGTGTTGAGATGGCTGACCATGGTGCATTAGTGTTGCATGGTATTGAGGTGAACTCAGGGTGGGTAGAGGGGGACCAGAGATAAGACTAGCAAAAGGATTACCTAGTGAGATGGCCGATTGTGAGCCCTGTGTCCCTGAAGGGCAGAGAGTTGGTAGAATGAGAGACCTTATGAATGAGAGCACCCTACAGGAGCCCTGTGACCTATTGAGTGCTGGCACTAGTACAGAAATTTTTTTTTTTTTTTTTTTTTTTTTTTTTTTTTTACTATTTCCCTCAGCAGATTCCCAATTTAGAGGACCAGTAAATATCTTTAACAAAATCGTAGAGGAAAATTTTCCTAAACTAAAGGAGATGCCCATGAACATAGAAGAAGCCTAAAGAACTCCAAATATAATGGAACAGAAGACAAATTTAACTCATCTCGTAATAGTCAAAACACCAAATGCACGAAACAATTCAGACTATTAAAGCCAAAAGGGAAAAAGGTTAAGAAACATATAAAAGCAAACCTATTAGAATTACATCAGACTTCTCAACAGAAATTATAAAAGCCAGAAGATCCTGAGTAGATGTCCTACAAACCCTAAGAGAACACAAAAGCCAGCTCAGGATACTATACCTAGCAAAATGTTCAATTAATATAGATGCAAAACTAAGATACTTCATTGTAAAGCCTAATGACACAATATCTTTCCAAAAATCTATCCCTCCAATAGATAATAGATGGAAAAATTCAACACAAGGAAGGAAACTACATCCTAGAAAAAGAAAGAAATCTTCTTTCAACAAACTCAAAAGAAGATATCCACATAATCATAATTCTATGTAAAACAAAAAAAATAACAGGAAGCATCAATCACTATTCCTTAATATGTCTTAACATCAATGGATTCAATTACCCAATAAAAAGACATAGAATAACATAATGGATATACAAACAGGACTATACATTTTGCTGCGTAGGGGAAGCACACTTTAGTAATAAAGAAAGATACAACCTCAGAGTTAAAGGCTGGAAAATGTTTTGCCAAGCAGATGGTCCCAAGAAAGAAGCTGGAGTACCCAGTCTAACAGCAAATAAAATTGACCCTCAACCAAAATTATCAAAAAGATAAGGAAGGACAGTTCATATTCCTCAAAGAAAAAAATCTGCCAACAACTCTCAATTTTCAACATCTATGAACCAATTTTAAGGGAAACCACATTCATAAAAGAAACTTTACTAAAGCTCAAAGCACTCATTGTACCTCACACAATAATAGTGAGAGACTTCAACACCCCACTCTCATCAATGGACAGATCATGGAACAGAAACTAAAAGAGACAGAGTGGAACTAACAGAAGTTATGAACCAAATAGATTTAACAGATATCTATAGACATTTCATCCCAAAACAAAAGAATATACCTTCTTCTCATCACCCCATGGTATCTTCTGAAAAACTGACCATATAATCAGTCACAAAACAGGCTTCAACAAATACTAGAATATTGAAATAATCCCATGCAACCTATCAGGTCATCAAAAACTAAGACTGGTCTTCAATAATAACAAAAACAACAGAAAGTACATATACACATGGAGGCTGAACAATGCTCTAATCAAAGATAATTTGGTTAAAGAACAAAAGAAAGAAAGAAAGAAAGAAAGAAATTAAAGACTCTTTAAAATTTAGCAAAAATAAATATATAACATACCTAAATTTATGAGATACAGTAAAAACAGTGATAAAAGGAAAACTCACAGCTCTAAGTGCCTCCAAAAGAGAGAGCATACACTATCAACTTGACAGCACACGTGAAAGCTCTAGAACAAAAAGAAGCAAATACATCCCAGAGGAGAAGAAAGCTGGAAAGAGTCAAACTCAGGGCTGAAATCAACCAAATAGAAACAAAACGAACTCTGAAAAGAATCAACAAAATCAGCTTCTAGTTCTTTTGAAAATCAACAAGATAAACCTTTTGCGAGCCTAACCAATGGACACAGAGATTGTATCCAAATTAATAAAATCTGCAATGAAAGGGAAGGTAATATAACAGAAACTTAGGAAATTTAAAAAAAAAAAAAATCATCTTACTACAAAAGCATGTACTCAACACAACTGGAAAATCTGGGTGAAATGGACAACTTTCCAGACAGATGCCGGGTACCAAATTTAAATCAGGAACAGATAAACCATCTTAACAGTCCCATAACCTCTAAAGAAATTAAAGCAGTCATTGCAAGTTTCCCAACCAATACAAACAAAGAAACAAACAAAAAGAGCCCAGGAGCAGATGGATTTACTGAAGAATTCTATCAGATCAACAAAGTCTTTAAACTATTCCACAAAATAGGAACAGAAGGAACACTACCCAATTTGTTCTATGAAGCCACATTTACACTGATACTAAAACTTCACAAAGACACAAAGAAAGAGACCTTCAGACCAATATTCTGTATGAACCTCAATGCAAAAATACTCAATAAAATTCTTGCAAAACAAATTCAAGAACACATCAAAATGATCATTTACCACAAGTAGGTTTAATTCCACGGGTGCAGAAATGATACAATATATGGAAATCCATCAACATAATCAATCACATAAATAAACCCAAGTAAAAAAAAATAAGTCATAATTTCATTAGATACTGAAAAACATTTGACAAAATTCAATATCCATTCATTTTAAAAGTCTGGGAAGGTCAGGAATTTGAGGCCCATTTCCAGACCTAGTAAAAGCAAAATGCAGCAAACCACTAGCCAACATCAAACTAAATGGACAGAAAGTTGAAACATTCCCACTAAAATCAGAGACTTGAAGAGGCTGCCCATTCTCTCCCTATCTAGTTAATATAGTACTTGAAGTTCTAGCTAGAGCAATTGGGCAAAAAAAAGGGGGGGGCGTCAAAGAGATATAAATTGAGAAGGAAGAAGTCCAAATATCACTATTTGCAGATGATATGATAGTATACTTAAGTGACCCCATAAATTCCACCAGAGAACTTCTAAACCTTATAAACCATGCGAGCAAAGTGGCTGCATATAAAATTAACTCCAGCAAATAAGTTATCTTCTTATACTCAAAGGACAAACAGGCTGAGACAGAAATTAGGGAAATGATACCCATAACAATACTCACAAACAATATAAAATATCTTGGTGTGATTCTAATCAAACAAGGGAAATATCTGAGTGACAAGAACTTGAAGTCTCTGAAGAAAGAACTCTAAAAAAATTTCAGAAGATGGAAAGTTCTCCCATGCTCATGGATTAGCAGGATTAATGTCATAAAAAAAATACCCATCTTGCTAAAAGCAATCTACAGATGCAATGCAATCCTCATCAAAATTCCAACTCAATTCTTCATAGAGTTAAAAAGAGCAGTTCTCAAATTCATTTGGAATAACAAAAAACAAAACAAACAAACAAAAAACCCAAAAAATAAAAAACAGGATGGGGAAAACTATTCTCAACAATAAAAGAACATGATCTTTGTCAAGGGAGCTAAACCCATCCAGTAGGAAAAAGATTTCATTTTTAACAAATTGTGCTGTTTCAGCTGGTGTTTAACATGTAGAAGAATGCAAATTAATCCGTTCTTATATCCCTGTTCAAAGCTCAAGTATATTGGATCAACGACTACCACATAAACCAGATATACTGAAACTAATAGAAGAGTAAAGGGGAAAGACCCTCTAATACATGTGTACTGGGCAAAATTTCCTGAACATAACACCAATGGCTTATCCTCTAAGATAAACCATAGAGAAATGAGACTTCATAAAATTGTAAAGCTTTTGTAAGGCAAGGGACACTGCCAATATTACAAAAATGTGTCCAATAGATTGGGAAATGATCTTTCCTATTCCTACATCTGGTACAGTGCTAATATCCAATAGATTCAAAGAACTCAAAGCTATACTGCAGAGAACCAAATAAGCCTGTAACAAATGGGAAATAGATCTAGACAAAGAATTCTCAACTGAGGAATAATGAACAGGCAAGAAGCATCTAAAGTAATGTTCAATATCTTTAGTCATCAGGAAATTGCAGGTCAAAACAGTCCTGATATTCCACCTCATATCTGTCAGAATGACTAAGATCAAAAACTCAGATGACAGCAGATGCTAAAGAGGATGTATAGAAAGAGGAACACTTCTCCATTTCTGGTGGGTTTGCAAGGTGGTACAACCACTCTGGTAATTAGTCTGTTGTTTCCTCAGAAAATTGGACATAGTACTACCTGAGTACCCAGCTGTACCATTTCTGGGCATATTTCCAGAAGATGCTCCAACATGTAATAAGGACGCACACTCCCCTATGTTCATAGCAGCCTTTTTATAATACCCAGAAGCTGGAAAGAACCCAGATGTCCCTCAATAGGGGAATAGATACAGAAAATGTGGTAAATGTACACAGTGGAGTGCTACTAAACTATTAAAAACAACAACTCATGAAATTCTAAGGCAAATGGGTATATCTAGAAAATACTTTCCTGAGTGACATAACTCAGACAAAAAGAACACAGATAGCATGTACTCACTGATAAGTGGATATTAGGCAAAGATAGTGGAACACCCACAATCCAACCCACAGACCACATGAAGCTCAAGAGGAAGGAAGACCAAAGTGTGGATGCTTCAGTCTTATTTAGAAGGGGGAACAAAATAATCAAGGGAAATAGCAGTTGTTAGGGTCTTGGGAGGAAGAGAAGAGGGGTAGGAGAAAAAGAGGGGAAGAGTCAGATATGGGTGGAAATGGGGGAGATGTACAGAGGGTCAGAAAATTGAACTGAGGTATGTAGCAATAGGGGATGGAGAACTGTAAGTGACAGGAGTCTGATACAGCTGTCTCCTGAGAGGCTCTGCCAGATCCTAACCAATCAAGATGCAGATGCTTTCAGCCAGTTATCAAACTAACCATAAGGATTTCAATGGAGAAGTTAGGAGGGCTTAAGGAGCTGAAATGGTGTTATCTGCCATCAATGGGAGGAGAAGCTGTTGCTCCTGTGAAGGCTTGATGCCCCAGTGTAGAGGAATTCTAAGCTTATGATAAGGTGGGAGTGGCTAGTTCGGTGGGGGAGCACTCTCATAGAGTAAGGGGGGGTGTGATATGGAATTTGGAGAGTGGAAACAGGGAAAGGGGATAACATTTGAAATGTAAGTACAGAAACTATCCAATTTAAAAAACAAAACAAAAATACCCAAAGACAATGCACATTTATTAATGCAAAATTTTAAAAACAGTCATGATTCTCATAATTATAATGATCAGTGTCCCTTGGATATAAAAATATGGAAAATTATTTCAAAGGAAAAAGTTTGAATTCAGAAGGAACTGAAAATTTTATAAAATTTCCTCCATTGATTTAAAACAGAACTAGCTAATATGAAGTAAAGAATCAAGAACACAGAAAATTAAGCAAATGTAGAAAATATCAGGAATTATGTATATGTAAGAATATACAATAAGCAAATTATCAATAACATAAAAGTCAACAAATAATAAATAATTTTTCTGATCTTCAGCATCCATAGAAGAAGAGAACTGTCCAAAAACAGGGTTCTCAGAATACTACCAGAGGAAACAAATCATGAAAAGTATCTACAATGCCATATTAAATATTAATGATGAATTACTGTCTCAAGGAATGTGTTTCTCCTTTTGCCGTTATTACCAAACAGAATCCAATACGCCTGCAAATTATACAGGCTATTGTTCTTATACCCCGCTCCCCCCCCCCCAGAACTTGATGATAAGACATTATTGATGAAGACACCAAATGCTTCAGTTCAGAATATGGAGACATGTGCCTGGCACAGACATGACAACCTTAAGAGTACCTAATCGTTTTTGTATTTTCAGATACTGGTGTATAGCCTACTAAAAGAGTATAGTATCCACTGATTATATTCATCTTTGCATCCTTTGAATTAAAGTAACATTTACAAGATATGCATAACATTAAGTGAACTGCATATATATCATGGATATAAAAACAAATACCTATTTACTGGACTTCAATTTAAGTCCTTCTCCACAAGATAAAGCCCCTATCTTCACTAATATCATGCTAACATCATATAAATGCATGTCATAGGACCTAAGGAATTATCTACTAAGATTAATCTGATAAATGGACATAGTATTAAAAGAATTCTTACCAAATAATAATCATATCCACTAATATGTATTTTATCCCTCATATGTGAAGATTGTATATACAGTAGATGATGATTAACACAGAAATATACTCCTGATAAAAGTGCCCAGATTCAGAAACTGTGGAATGTTGAGCTCCATATAATGTACTTGCTCAACCCCAGAAAAATGAAATTGTTACAAGTTAATTTTTTTCATCCCGCACATTAGTTGTAATAGTCTTGAAATCCCTTTCTTCAAGTAACTTGGATACATATATTTTATGAGACACTGAACAAATCTTTTTGTTTTTTCTTTTCTTTCTTTTTTTTTTTTTTGGTAAGATTATTTTTCAGCCACCTTCTTGCTTCTTATCATCTGGTATATCTGGTGGGTGTGATTATACCAGGGGAGGGGGAGGGAAATGGAAGGGGGAGAGAGGGGGAGGGGAAGGGGAGGGGCAGGAGAGGAGGAAGGGTGGGGGTGGGGGAGGGGGATACAGGGTGGCAGCAGGAGAGGAGAGGGGGAGGGAGATATTGAAACCCATTGTTCTATGTGGAGTGTCTCCATCAAATTCCAGGCCAGCCCTCAAGGCTGAGAGAATCCTGCGGAAGGTAAAGGAGAAAGAGTGTGTCAAAGCCATAACCTTGATGCCTAGTTGTTCAAATGGACCAGTTTATAAGAAGAAAGAAGGTGACTGAAAAATCATCTTACAGAAATAATGAAAAAGAAAATTTGTTCAGTGTCTCATAAAAGGTTGCTTGAAGAAAATGATTTCAAAACTATTACAACTAATGTGAGGGCTGAGCATTCAGCATTCATGGTGAATCTTTTGTAGACTTACTTTATATCCTATATAATTAATAGAACCTTGACTTTCTGGTTTGTTATGAAGAATTTGTCATCCCCAGCAAGGCATAATTCTCTTTACTTAATCAAACATTGTTATAAGGTAATTGTTTCTGAATCTGCCAGTAAGATATCACTTATGTAATCATAAATTATGGACTGAGGAAAGTCCTTATAAATTATTTTTAGTGGTTGTTCTTTCAAATATTGTGATAAGGTATGACTATTCACTATTCTTTAATGCAAAACTCTCCAATAATACTTTTGGCCTGGCATAGAGTGGTTCAATGTGAGCACTGTGAAAATAAATTATTTTCTATTTTGTTCTTGTAAAGGGATTGCAAAAAATCAATCTGTAAATCAACCACTGTAATAGGCCATGACTTAGATATCAAGGAAGGCAATGGGATTCCAGGTAGTAAAAATCCCATGGGCAGAGTGATTCCTTTCAGATCTGTCAACATCTTCATTTTCTGTTTTCTTTTTAATTTCAAATACAGAGAATTCCAGGGGTGAGGGACTCTTCTATATGTTGAGCTTCCAGAAGTGCTTGGACTAGCTGTTAGAGTGTCTGTAGCTTTTCCTTTGCCACAGAACATTGTTCTATCTAAACAACTTTGTTTTCTCTTTTAGTGGTGGAGCAGTTGGTGATCTATCAGCAGTAGTTCTCCTAAATAATGTTGAAGAGGTAGCCTCTGCCGTATCCTGCCTATGGACAGCTTGGGCAGAACACTTTTTAATTTCTTTATTAGGAACTTCTTCTCTTTTATAGCCAGTCCCTAAAGTTGGAGGAATACTAAAGTATGCTTTTCTGTTCCAACAGATTCCTTCATGATAGATTTATTGTTACAAAAGACCTTAATTTTCCTATATGTCAGTCTGCAGTTAATCCATTTTAGACTTTGTTTTTCCTGAGACAGTCTCAATTCCTAGGAGTTATGAAGATCTCCTTTAAAGTGGTGAAACTAGACTTCAGAAATCTTGTGGTGTTATAGTTACGTCTGCTGCAGTATCCACTAATCCTCCCATCGCAATTCCATCAAACTATAATTTTAACTTAGATTTATTTTATCATTTATAGTAGTTTGTCAAAATACTGGGTTTTTACTTTGGGGGTATCTTTAGAAACTCTTGCCTTATGTACAAAGCAGCTCAATGTCTGTTAACTGGCCTATTTAAGGGTTGAGTGGCTTTGTTTGTCTTATCAGGCTTGATTTTTCTAGATGATTTTCATAATAGTCTTTACTTGGTAGGCAGGAAACAAATGACCTTTTGGAGGGGGAACTGAGTGAATCCACAAAATCAGTTTTCCAACTTTAGTGAATTGTTTCATGTATCTTTGGATGACTTACATTCCTGAACCTTGTGTCTGTATCTTTCTTATATTCTACATTTCACAGGAACCATGGATGTTTTTGTATACAGTCATTTAAGGAATGGCCTGGTCTTTCAAGCCATAGCAATGGGCATTTTATGTTTAAATATCTTCTGTAACTTTGTCCAACTATTGCTGAATTGTGTGTTTTAATCTCTCTATGTCCAGTACTTTTTAGTATTGATCCATTCATTAAGAGGTGATGATTTTGCCCTGAAAGTCCAATGGCCTTTTGCTTTCAGTACTAGAGTTTATAGAAGCCAAAGATTCAATTAAAAATTCTCTAGCTGTTGGAGTTCATATTGATCCATCTACAGCTATAATTAATCTTTGTAAAATCAGTGAAAGAACAATTTGAACCTTGAGTAATCTTTGTAGTAGATTCAGTTTCTCATTTTTTTTAACCTCATTTTAAGTATTTAAGTCTATTATATAACATTGTTCTATGACAGCATTATCAAGGGTAATCTGTATTCTCAATTTAAAACACAAACCGTCACCTAGTTACTGATCCTTGACAATATCAATGCCTCTAGTCCTATTTCTTTGTTCTACAATTGAAGCCTCATCTTTATATCATGTTAGCCACTGTACAAGGCTAACAGGCTCTAAGATGGCTGTCATCAAATCTCTCCAATGTTTTGGAATTTTGTGTGACCCAGTAATCAAGTATTTGTTTGGCACAGAGTGAATGTAAGCAATAGGTCACAGTTGATTCCATAAATCATTTCAAATTTTCTGTCTCTTATGTGTTGTCTTTTGATGTCTTGATAACCCTATGAACTTTTTTTAAATTTCCTAATTCCATTAAAAAAGGCTAAAAAATGATTTTAGTTATGTTTTTTGATTGTTTCTTTTTTTCAGATATTAATTGCCTTTTTGCAGTCTTGCTACATGGTGGTAGAGTAAATTCTGGACTATTTTCAACTGTCTCTCTCTTTCTCTCTCAATGTCTTCCTCAAATTTATTTGTAATTTTTGCCTACTTTTTCTTCTACAGCTTGACATAAATTTTCCTTTTTACTTTTTTGTATGTATATTATTGTAAAGTCTTCTTCATGATTATCTAGCAACATTTCCAAACTTTCCTCCTAGTTTTGTCTTCATTTTTCAGTTTTATTTTCTTTTTCTTTATACTGATTTTCTTTCTTCCTCCCCCATTTTTCTCTCTAATACCATTTTGTTTGAGAAAACAGAAATAATTATGGCTATCAGGATTTAAAAAAAAAACATCACTACTACAATAATTTGCATAATTGGTAATGTGTCAGTTACAATTAGGTCATGATTTTCTTTCTCTTTTTATCTTTCTTTAAATCATTTAAAATTTTATTACATAAAGTCTGAATTATCTGCCATTTTATCACTTTGTTTTTTATTTATTTAAATATCTCTCTAAATACTTCATTTCATTGATTCTGAACTATTTTTCTATGATAATTTATACCCAGTTTATTTTCTCTTGTATTGTTGTTAATTTTAATATTTTACCATTTCAGAAGTATGAAACTATCAATTCTGAGCCTGGCTTCTGTTGCCTCCAGCTGTTCTCTGGCAGAAGATCAAACCTAAAAGGGACAAAAATCTTCCTGCCAAAATCAATAGGACAAGAAAATGGGGTCCCACTGTATTGTCAGCAATTTGCTGTCTTCTCCATGGTATCTTCCATCTGCTGCTGCTGTAGCTGGCCCAGAAAACTTTGGAATCCACCTGCCTCAAGTGCCTGGAATTGTCTGAAAGATTGCTGTGCAGCTTAAGTGTCTTCCTGTTAAACCAGCTGTTCACAGGCCCTATTCAATTATCTATGGATCTAGTGTCAGGCAGTTCACATCATTGCATAGTAGAAGACCTAAAGGAGCTGCACTGGGCCTCTGTGTGGATTCCTGCTACCAATGTTCACTGCCTCATATGGACACCTGGAATTCACCTTACAGATCAGAGTGCTAAACTGTCTTACCCATTGGCTGCTAGTTCCACGTTCAGTGTGCTTTTTGTAACAACAGCTTTTCCACCCATGCTCAACTTTCCAAAATAACATGTCTGAGACTTAATATTTAATGAATAATGCCTAGGCCAAAAGTTTTAGTTCGTTCCCAAATAGCTTAATTACCTATATTATAAGTATTATCACCTGATTGGTTACCTTTTCTCAGTTTCATGTAATCATAGCCTGCATTCAAGGTGAATGTCACCACACCTGGGTCTATCCCAGAAATCCTCCCTATCATATGCCCCACCATCTAATACTGCCTCAGTTCATTGGTCATAGTCTTTTTATTGAGTGATATGCTTTTTCACAGTGCACAGGAGATTATAATTACATTTAGGTATAGAAGAATATATAAGTAGGTCATGTGTATCTCCCAAAGGGGTGGAAATATGTTAGCTTTTATGGGTAAACAAGGGATGGGGGAAAGGGCATAGAGGTTCAGTTGAAGCGGGGTAAGGGAGATAGACATCTAGAATTGAGCAATATCTGAGAAGTGATATAATCTAGGAAAGTGTAAATTTATTAAATTATGTTAAGGAAACCCTAGTGAATTTTCCAAAAAATGGGAGAGCCAAAGTGCCAACTGGCCATCTCTTGTTAAAATCAATTGAGTTCTTAGACAAAGGGAACACATTGGAAATGCCCAATCAATGCAAGTCCTTGCTATAAAAGTTTTTCTTCACTAACATATAGCAAGACCCTGCCACAGATAAAAAAACACTCATAAAACTAATTGAACATTGAATTGTCAAGCTACTACCTATGTAGCACTTTCATTCTTACTTTATACCATTTTTTTTAAAGAAGTTACTTTGTAGGCTGCTGAAACAAAAACACAGCCAAAAAACCTTTGTTCTAAAATTATTTACTGACCTCAATTCTAGGGCAGTTTTGGCACAAAAAGTGGTTGATAAACCAACCAATGGCTGAGTTGATTTAGGATCCACTCCATTATATGGATCCATACACTACACTTCTTGGGTGACTAAGAACTAGAGACTAGATAGCCCAGAGATCTTGGGTAAAACCAAATACTACAAGTCTAAAAAGAAAAATAGTAAACAATGACTCCTCATGATATTCTGCAGTAGGCATATATAAGATCCTTATTTAGGCATCATCTGCAAAGCTTTCCCCTGGAGCACATGAAAGCAAATATGGAGATTCATAGTAGAACAATACTCAGAAAAACAGAACTTGTAGGATACAAGTCTACATGGGATACCTCTATCCAACCACTCCCTCAGAGACCAGGGAGCAGTGCAGATGATGGAAGAGTATAAGAGGCAGAGGGTATGGAGGAGACCAGGAGAACAAGACCACTTTATTCAACTGAACTAAGCTCATATGAACTCACCAAAAGCAGTTCAGCAAGCAAAGGGCTGGTCTGATTCTGTACTAGATTCTTTGTGTTCTTATCATGACTCTCAGGTTTATCTTTTTTATTGAAATTCTGAGTGTGTGAATTTCTGGCTCTCTGATTCTTGTCCTTTTCCTTGAGCACTCACCCTTCTGTTAGCTTGCCCCATCTGGCTTCTATATGATGGCATATGTTTTATTTTAATAATGTTTTTGTTATTTTATTGTTATCTCTTATAAGCCATTTCTTTTCCAATGATGTACAAAAGGAAGCTGGTTCACATGGAAGGGGATGAGGGAAGGAAGTAGAGGGAAGGGAAACTGTAGTCAGGATATATGAAAGAAAATATACAAGAAAAATATTTTTAATAAAAGAATAAATAAATATTTAATAAAATATTTTTAAATTTTTAAATTAAGAGAAATAAAATAGAGAAAACAAAATTTTTGATTAAAGATTTCTAAATCTCACTTAGCTAGCAAAAGAGGAAGTTTGTTATCTCTGACTCCAGTGTACAGTTTTCAATCCAAAAGCACAGTTTTCAATGTGCTTTTGAATGTATGACTGCATTTATTAATGTATTATAATTTTGTAAGCATTAAATATTGCTGTTAAAAATTTTATCATATTTTCCATGTTATAGGTACAAAAGTGTTTTGATTGCATTCTTGTTTTGTGACTTAGAGTTGGTCTAAGAGCAGTTCTAAGCTGCCATGTGACTAGTGAGAATTGATCCTTGATCCTTGGAAGAGTATCCAGTGCTCTTAACTCTGTGCACTACTAATGATAAACTTTTTCAATCCATTTCCCCTAAAATGAATACAACTTATCATTTCAGCTTTAGATACACAAATTATGCTTATACATATATGTATTATATGCTTATGTGTCTTACTAATATTTATAGCACTTGATTTAGTTTGACATAGACATTTGATTGAAATTTTTCAAAATGATTTTTTAGATTCTGAGGAAATACACAGGTTCTCACAATTTCATCCAAAGTAAATACTAAGAATGGATTGCAGTTCACATTTATAAATAGTATATTTATATTATTTATTAAAGGGGAAAAACAAGCCATGGATTTAAAGAAGCACAAGAAAGAAGGAATCTATTTATTGGAGGGTATAGAAAGTGAAGGATAAAGAAAAACGTCCTTATTTTATAATCTCAAATATAAAATTTAAAAACAGAGTGGATTGAGAAAAAAAGAGCTAAAGGCCACATATTTAAGAATACATGGGCAGCACAAATTGTACTTGGTGGATGGATAGAAAACAAAACAAAAGAAAGAAGAAGAAGTTGGATGACTTTTCAAATGGATATGCTCATGACATTGGACATAGGTATGGGAAGGAGCTCACTAAATATCCAATGGAGCATATGTTTGGTCTCTGCTTTGGTAAGTATTTAAACATTGGGTTTATGGATTTTTATAAAAGCTCTCTCTAATTTTCAGAAATCTCAGTTGTGTGTATCTTTATTTCCTTTTTTCATTTTGTGTTAGCCATGCTCAGCTACACTATGCACATTTTTTCTACACATTGCATAGAAAGAGTCTATATATACATTACCTTCTTTTTTGTCATGTAGTTGTTTTGAGATAGTGCACAGATACACAAGATTGCTGCATTTTTCCATTTTGATTTTCAGACTTGTAATCCCATTCTGGTTAATTTATCAATAAATGTATCCATTACAGTTACACAGTAAACTGTAGCATACATTGTCTTTAGTGGATTTATAACTTTAAGTATTCAATACAGGCCAGAGACATACCTACGTGTTAGAGGTGGCTGCTATCATTCCATTGGATAGCCAGTCTTAAGATTGTTACGTATAACTGTATTTTGACCATCAATTTTGATGTCTTCAATGAGGCACACATTTTTGATTGATCTCTTTTGAGTAAGTTGTAAAATAAAATAAAAATAAACGAGAAGTCACAGACAGTAAAAAAATCAGTCAGAGAGTTGCAATCTATATGGCACCCTCTTCATGAGCAGCCATTTGTCAAACTAATAAATTTATGTTGAACCTGTAAAAATATGTCAAAGTCTGTAGAAATATAAAATTTTCAAGACAGTGTAAGCAACAAAATCCCTAATGAAGTTGCAATGCTTCTAGTAATTGAAGGTGCCATAGCCCTTTAATAACATTTTCCCTAACCAAAACCACATTGACACCTATACAAATAAGGGGCCCCAATTTCAAAGAGGAACCAGAAAAAGAATGTAGAAAGGATGAGATTAGCACAAGGAATGTTGCCAATATGGCTGAGTGCTCTAAGAAGAAGAAAAGAGTTGCCCCATTTTCCAAGTCCAATTAAGTCCTAGATAACTTATTCAATTGTGCTATATTGTGAAAGACACCTCTCATATAAAATCCTTGAGATAAAGTTATATTCCAATGAAAAACGTAGAAAAGAAATACAGAAGATTTCATCTAGAGAAAAAATGGAGGACATGTATCTAATGAACCAGTAAAGGGACTGTACAAACAGATTTTGTCATTTATTATAATACTTTCTCGTATGTTTCTTATAAATAATAATGATATTACATATGTCTAAACATCAGTACTGCATTGTTTAATGAGATATTTCTTCTCTCATGGCTTTTATTAGTTATTTGCTTATTTACATTTCAAGTGTTATTCCTTCCTCCTATGCCCTCTGAAAACGCCCTATCGCATTCCCCTTCTCCCTGCTCACCAACCCTCCCTCCCACTTTCCTCACCTGGCATTCCCTTATACTGGAACATTCACAAAACCAATGGCCTCTCCTCTCATTGATGCCTGACAAAAAACATCCTCTGCTACATATGTAGCTAGAGCCATGGGTCCCTCCTTCTGTACTTTTTGGTTGGTTTAGTCCTTGGGAGCTCTGGGGATACTGGTTGGTACATATTATTGTTCCTCTTATGGGGCTGCAAACCTCTTTGGTTCTTAGGTCCTTTCTCTGGCTCCTCCATTGAGGACCCTATGTTTAGTCCTTTGGTTGGCTGTGAGCCATGGGTATTTTGATCCCCCTTCTCAGGACCAAATTATCCATACTTTGGACTTCCTTCTTCTTGAGCTTCATGTGGTCTATGAATTGTATCATGGTTATTATGAGCTTTTGGACTTATATCCACTTCTCAGTGAGTAGATACTATGTGTGTTCTTTCGTAATTAGGTTACCTCACTCACAATGATAATTTCTAGTTCCAACAATTATATATGGCTATTATGAATAAGGCTGCTATGAACATAGTAGAACATGTGTTCTTATTTTATGTTGGAGCATCTTCTGGGTAATATGCCCAGAAGTGTTATAGCTGGGTCCTCAGGTAGTAGTAAGATTCCCAATTTTCTGAGGAACCTCAAATTGACTTCCAGAGTAGTTTTACCAGCTTGTAATCCCAACAGCAATGGACGAGTTTTCCTTTATCCACATCCTTCCCAGCATTTGCTGTCCTCTGAGTTTTTTATCTTAACCAGTCTGACTAGTTTGAAGTGGAATCTCAGGGTTATTTTGATTTGCATTTCCCAGATGATTAAGGATGTTGAACATTTCTTTAGGTGTTTCTCAGTCATCTGGTATTCCTCTGTTGGGAATTCTTTGTTTAGCTCTGTACCCCCATTTTTAATAGGGTTTTTTGTTTCTCTAGAGTCTAACTTCTTGACTTGTTTGTATATACTGGATATTTGCCCTCTATCAGATATAGGATTTTTTTTTCTCTAATTGCAGAACAAAATTAAAAAAGAGCCAAGATGTCTAGTAAAGTCAGGTAATCTATTTTTTTATTTGATATATTTTTTATTTACATTTCAAATGATTTTCCCTTTTCTGGCCCCCCACTCCCCGAAAGTCCCATAAGCCCTCTTCTCTCCCTCCTTTTCTCCCATTCACCCCTTCCCACTTCCCTGTTCTTCTTTTGCCCTATACTGCTACACTGAATCTTTCCAAAACCAGGGGCCATTCCTACATTCTTGTATATCATTTGATGTGTGGAATATGTTTTGAGTATTCCAATTTTCTAGGCTAATATCCACTTATTAGTGAGTGCATACCATGGCTGATCTTTTGAGACTGGGTTACCTCACTTTGTAAGATGTTCTCCAGCTCCATCCATTTGTCTAAGATATAGGATTTTTTTTTCAAACTATTCCACAAAATAGAAACAGAAGGAACACTACCAAATTCCTTCTACAAAGCCAAAATTACACTGATACCAAAACCACACAAAGATTCAACAAAGAAAGAGAACTTCAGACCAATTTTCCTTCTGAACATTGACCCAAAAATACTCAATAAAATTCTTGCCAACCGAATCCAAGAACACATCAAAATGATCATTCACCATGATCAAGTAGGCTTTATCCCAGGGCTTCAGGGTTGGTTCAATATATGGAAATCCATCAATGCAATCCACTACATAAACAAACTCAAAGAAACAAAACCACATGGTCATTTCATTGGATGCTGAAAAAGCATTTGACAAAATTCAGCGTCCTTTCATGCTTAAAGTCTTGGAAAGAACAGGAATTCAAGGCCCATACCTAAACATAGTAAAAGCATTATACAGCAAACCAGTAGCCAGCATCAAACTAAATGGCAAGAAACTTGAAGCAATCCCACTAAAATCAGGGACTAGACAGGGCTGCCCCCTTTCTCCTTATCTTTTCAATATTGTACTTGAGGTACTAGCTCGGGCAATTAAACAGCACAAGGAGGTCAAAGGGATACAAATTGGAAAGGAAGAAGTGAAACTATCATTATTTGCAGATGATATGATAGTCTACCTAAGTGACCAATAAAAGTACACTAGAGAACACCTACAGCTGATAAACAACTTCAGCAAAATGGCAGGTTATAAAATCAACTCAAGCAAATCAGTAGCCTTCCTATATTCAAAGGATAAGCCGGCTGAGAAAGAAATTAGGGAAATGACCCCCTTCACAATAGCCACAAACAGTATAAAGTACCTTGGGGTGACTCTTACCAAACATGTGAAAGATCTGTATGACAAGAACTTCAAGACTCTGAAGAAGGAAATGGAAGAAGACCTCAAAAAATGAAAAAAACCTCCCATGCTCATGGATTGGCAGGATTAATATAGTGAAAATGGCCATTGTGCCAAAAGCAATATACAGATTCAACACAATACCCATAAAAATCCCAACTCAATTCTTCACAGAGTTAGAAAGAGCAATCCTCAAATTCATCTGGAATAATAAAAAACCCAGGAAAACTAAAACTATTCTCAACAATAAAAGAAATTCTGGGGGTATCAGTATCCCTGAGCTCAAGCAATACTACAGAGCAATAGTTTTAAAAACTGCATGTTATTGGTCCAGTACAGGCAGGCAGATCAATGCAATAGGATTGAAGATCCAGAAATGAACCCACACACCTATGGCCACTTGATCCTTGGCAAAGGGGCTGAAAAAATCCAATGGAAAAAAGATAGCCTTTTCAACAAATGGTGCTGGTTCAACTGGAGGTCAGCATGCAGAAGAATGTGAATTGATCCATCCTTGTCTCCTTGTACTAAAATAAAGTAATTAATTGAGCTATATTTGTGCTCATCAAGTGTATATGAGTGCAAATTTTATATTGTGTACTTTTGAAAGAGATATTATATTGGAAAATGAAAATAATGATTAGTTGTTTTTAAAGTAGGCAATCTTTAGAACACAAGTTCTGCTGAATGCTCATATATATTTTTTATATTTACCATAGTTGTTTTTATTGAAAATAGATTTTTGTCTCATATAATCCATCCTTTTTTTCATTTTTTGTCTTTTTTCTATATTCTTTGTTTACATTTCAAATGATTTTCCCTTTCACAGTTCTCCCCTCCTCCCCACAAGTCTCATAATCCCTTTTCCCTCAGCACCTACCCCAATCAAACCCCTCCCACTTCTCTGTCCTGGTAACCCTCTACAATATTCCATCAAGCCTTTCCAGGACCAGGGCCCTCTCCTTCCTTCTTTCTTGGGAATGATTTGTTATGTGAGGGATGTCTTGGGTATTCAGTGTTTACTGGCTTGTTTTGTGTGTCAACTTGGCACAGGTTGGAGCTCCTTATCACAGAGAAAGAATCTTCAGTTGGGGAAGTGCTTCCATGAGATCCAGCTGTGGGGCATTTTCTCAATTAGTGATTAATAGGGGAGGGCCCCTTATGGGTGGTACCATCTCTGGGCTGTATTCTTGGGTTCTATAAGAGAACAGGCTGAGCAAGCCAGGGGAAGCCAGCCAGTAAGGAACATCCCTCCGTGGCCTCTGCATCAGCTCCTGATTCCTGACCTGCTTGAGTTCCAGTCTAAATTCCTTTAATGATGAACTGCAACGTGGAAGTGTAAGCTCAATAAACCCTTTCCTCCCCAACTTGCTTCTTGGTCATGATGCTTGTGCAAGAATAGAAACCCTAAGACAAATTGGTACCAGCATAGTGGGGTATTCCTGTGACAACCTGACCATGTTTTGGAAAGGACTGTGGAAGGACTTTGGAACGTTGAATTAGATGATCCATTCAATATTAAGAGCTCGGTGGAAAGTTCTATAGGTGCTTGGAAGGCAATGTTAAGAACAGTGCAGAAGATGGAGGCCTGGCTTGTGAAATTTCAGAGGGAAGATTAAAGACTTACAGTGACCATGTTTTGATTGTGAAGATTCTGTGCTTTTGGTTAGCTGGGACTGAAGAATCAACTGTGATTAAGAAGACACCAGAACCACTAAAGCAACCCTTTGTGATACTGGGACTATTGATGCTGGTTAGCTGGAGCTAAGAAATTAGTGGTGATTAAGAAGAGACCAGAATCACTGAGGTGAAATCTTCTGGAAGTGTTTTCTGAGAGCACAGAGAGTGTGTTCCAGAGATAGCCACAGTTGTATTTTGTGCTGTGGTTGGATTTGGTACTGTGTAAGAGTCACCTAGATGGTACTGGTTTTGAAGGCATGAAGGGGTCATGAAGAGCAGCTGAGGCTCTTGGCACAGTGAGAGGCCACGGAAGGCCATTGGTGAAGGTGCAGCCTCAAATGCAATTGACAGCCCAGGTCTTGAAGGGGTCATGCATAGGAGCAGAGGCTTGTCACCATGAAGATAGCCTATGAGAGGCTATTGGTGAAGCCTAATTACAGTGGAAGAAAGCAGTGATTTGGAGATGCCAGTACCATGCGATGACCACCGAGAACAGCAGCAGCAGTGGAGTACAGGCAGCTGGAGCCTAGAAGACAAGCTGTGTGCTACAAAGGGCAGAGCTGGAGAAGTGTCCCAAACTCTTGGAGGAGCCCGGAAAATCGTGTGTTGGATCCCAAACTTTGAATCATTGAAGTTTGAGTTTTGCTTTTGGTTGTGACTGTGCCCTGATATGTTTCCCTCTTGAAGGAAGAAAGTATTTTAGTGGATCCCACAGTTAAGAGACTTTGAATTTTTAAAAGACTTTGAATTTTAAAGATATTGGATATTTTAAAGTGTTTGAACTTTTACTATGTAAAGACTGTGGGACTTTTAAAGTAATTTAGATCTTGGGGATAAATAAGAAAGTAAGGGTTGAGGCTTAATGTGTTTGTGTATCAACTTAACAAGGGGTCAATTGTACTGGCTGGTTTTGTGTGTCAACTTGACACAGGTTGGATTTATCACAGAGAAAGGAGCTTCAGTTGAGGAAGTGCTTCCATGAGATCCAGCTGTGGGGCATTTTCTCAATTCGTGATTAAGGGGGGGAGGGCCCCTTGTGGGTGGTACCATCTCTGGGCTGTATTCTTAGGTTCTATAAGAGAGCAGGCTGAGGAAGCCAGGGGAAGCAAGCCAGTAAGAAACATCCCTCCATGGCCTCTGCATCAGCTCCTACTTCCTGACCTGCTTGAGTTCCAGTCCAACTTCCTTTAGTGATGAACTTCAATGTGGAAGTGTAAGCTCAATAAACTCTTTCCTTCCCAACTTGCTTCTTGGTCATGATGTTTGTGCAGGATCAGAAACCCTGACTAAGACACAGAGCTTATGGGCTTATATCCACTTATTGGTGACTGCATTCCATGTGTTTTTTGTGGCTGAGTTACCTCACTTAGGATGATATATTCCAGTCACAACAATTTGCCTAAGAATTTCATGAATTCATTGTTTTTAATTACTGAGTAGTATTCCATTGTGTAAATATACCACATTTTCTGTATCCATTCCTCCATTGAGGGACATCTGGGTTCTTTCCAGCTTCTGGCTCTTATAAATAAGGCTGCTATGAACATAGTGGGGTATGTGTCCTTAATGTTGAACACTTCTTTATGTGCTTCTCAGCCATTTGAAGTTCTTAAGATGAAAAAATCTTTGTTTAGCTCTTTACCCCATTTTTTAACAGGGTTATTTGGCTCTTGGGAGTCTAACTTCTTGAGTTCTTTGTATATACTGGATATGAGCCCTCTGTCAGATGTAGAGTCACTGAAGACCATCATATATTTTTAATTATGTTTTCAGGGAGCTTCTGGGACACACTGCACTTGACTGTGTGGAAATACGTTGGATACTCCTTTATTTATCACACATCTGAAGCATACAGAATGTCATTTAAAATACTGCCTGGAACTTAGTGTATATTGTGATAGAATATAACGTTTTCTTAAGAATGCCTGATTTTATTCTGTAATCACCATATGTGCAAGCCTTAATGGTAAGCCCCTACTTGTAACCTCCTCTGAACTTAGAACAGGTATAAACATGCCCTTTACCTATCTAAAGAGACCCTGGCTCCTGTTCTGACACAAACACAATTAAATACACAGCTTTGAACTGTTTTAACTCAGATCCATCCACACAATTTTAAAATCAATCTTGTATTTGACAGAGAGTCAATACAGTTCTCAGAGGAAAGCAGTGACATGCTCAGGCCACTTAGTATGAATATAATTTTGACAGCAGAATTTTGGTGAACTTGGAAGCTTAATGTCTTTATTTTAACTAAAACAATATTTTAAAAAGGAGCATGATACTGCTTCTAACCTAGGAGTTAAAGTAAATAATTATATTGTCTTAATCTCAGCAGGTGAGCACGTGATGTTTGGCTTCATTTTTTAAGGGAATGGTAGTATTAAATTCTTGTCAGAGTTATGAAATTATGACACAAAGGTGAAGGTTTATACCTAATTTACTCTCAAATGTTTGGCATGCATCCTTTTATGACTTCCAGTTATTTTTATAGAGACAGGAGTTTCAGCAAATCGCTTATACCAAGCAGGAATTTTAGTTCTATAACTCTGACATCATTGTCCACATCCTTTAATACATGCTGAGAGACAACATTAAATCAGTGTATTTCATTATACATATTCTATAAATTCTGATACATTGTGTATGTATTGAAATAATACTGTATATTTTGTAGGTAATAATACCAATGGTATTTGTTAATATTGTTTGAGATGTAGTCTGTATACTATTAGCATTTGATAGGATATTTTAACAGTAAATTCTTGTTTATTTTATTATTATTATTATTTATTTTTATTCTGAATTATCTAAAATACTTCAACATACTCTTTTGTTTAGTGAGCACTTTGGACATATATTAGTAGTTTTTGTCTCAAGCCAATTAAATGTAATTGGGAGTTAACTTAAATAAGACACATATTTGTATATAATTAGAAATAAAGACCTTATTTAAGAATATATCACTGGTATTAGAAACTTAGCCAAATACCCAGGGCTAATGATATCATGTGCCTTGAAGGAGAACCTACAACTATTATTTTAATAAAATATCTTGATCTCTAAGTACATTATAAACTTTTGTCTTTATACTTAAAGTTACATATATCTTCACACAGAAGAAAGTTCTCTTTGTACCACATAGAGAACTTTACAGAAAACCACAATGTAAAATTACATTGCTGTAGAGAACAGAGGACCATGGAGTTGGCTTGGTCTAGCTGCCTTGAAAGGTGTGGATCATAGGTTTTACAGGTTAGATTCCATGTCTCCTAGACACAATGTTCCTTGCAGTACCAGAGAGACTAATGCATTATCTCTGGCAGTAAAGAGTTCAGGCGTCTTTGTGTTTCCTTCTATATTCCCTTGGAAGTCAAAGAATCATGAAAGCTTAACAGAACAATTAGTCTTAGACACTGATTTGTATACCATGTATAAATTGCAAATATTGTATACTGGCAGTTATACTTATAATAATCCTGGGAAGTGTTATTATAATCTGTTTTTTCATAAAAGTTTAAAAAATCTGATTACTATCAATAAAATTGTGAGAGCCTGAGTTATGTGTTGTCTTCTTCAACTGGCCTGGATTAAATCCTTTTGACCATGTCAGATGCCTTTAGCTGGGTGAGTAAATAAGAACATTTACAGTGGAGCACAGTCCAAATGCATATATCTACAAAACACTCTCACATCCCTCATTGTAACATCCTGTTACACTAGGTGTTACGGGAACTTCCAATCTTAATAACCCTGTATAAAGGACACACAATCCAGATAATTTAATTATAAATCATATGCCTAGATTTGGCAGATCTAGCACTATACCAACTTATCCCCCAGCTATAGAATCCCTTTTTACTTGAGGTTTTTCCTGGCCATGCAATTATGATATGGTCCATTGTGGTTTACTCCTCCTCTTTCTCCATTCTCTCTGCTCTTTTCACTCTATGTGTCATGCCCTCTCAAACCTCCTGTCTGACATTTCCCTTCTACTGTCCAATCACATTCTCTAGCCTTCAATTGACCAGTTAAAATGGGTAGAATATACACCTGGGATCACTTGAGTAGGTGATGGTCTGCTTATGGGGGGGCAATCTCTCTTGAGGAACAAGTGTTAGCATTAGAATACAAAATACATCAAGTCAACCTACTACATTAGATTAAAAAATGTAAGAACCAGAGGATCAGATGTTTTTGTGATACTTTTAGAGGTCAGGAATTGTCACACAAACCATACAAATACTGCTCTTTAAGAAGGAATAATTTATTGAACACCTTAATGCTGTTCAGACCAAGGACAAAGTTCACAATTGAGTTAGAACACATGACAATGGACATTTTTTATGTCAGCTAAAAAAAAAAAAAAAAAAAATAAAAATAAAAAAAAGATGAGCTTCTACATAGGTGCAGGAAGTGCTGCCCAGTGGTCAGCTCTCACTTAAGATAATTTAGATGTAACACTTCACATTGACCGGTGATTTAATGGGTTCTCTGTAAAGCTTTGTGGAATGTTTTAAGATGAATAAACCTCAGAACACACTGAACATAACAAGGAATATTTTCAGCATTATCCTGCTATGAGTCAAGTTATTTTTCTGTGTCAGAGTCTGGTAAGCATACTATAGAAACAATTTGAAATAACTGGCAGGCATGGAAGACATTGGCTACAGCTATGCTGGGGATATGACAGACTATAACAATACTGTGACTCTTATGACTGAAGAATAAAGCCATGATTATAGAAGAATTTTAATCTAGTAACATGGCTGTGCTAGCAAGGGATCCTGACTTGAATGTAGGCAAACCACATACCTGCAATCACTCTGGATGGAATAAACAGGTTTTTAGTGCACACCTTTAATCCCAAACAATGTTGTCTAATTAATGGAAAAGAAAGTAATGAATCAGAAAGATTTGATAGAATGAATCAGAGATAGGATACTCACAAGAATAGACAGAAATGTGAGGCTACTTAAAGATCAGTGAAAGCCAGACACTCAGAAGCTAATAGAAAAGAAACTGGGGAAGAGCCTTGAAGACATCGGTACAGGGGGAAAGTTCCTGAACAGAACACCAATAGCTTATGCTCTAAGATCAATAATTGACAAATGGGACCGAATAAAATTACAAAGTTTCTGTAAGGCAAAGGACACCATCAATAGGACAAATCGGCAACCAACAAATTAAGAAAAGATCTTCATCAACTCTACATCAGATAGAGGGCTAATATCCAATATATGCAAAGAACTCAACAAGTTAGACCCCATAAAACCAAATAACCCTACTAAAAATGGGATACAGAGCTAAACAAAGAATTTTCCCCCTGAAGAACTTTGGATGGCTGAGAAGCATCTGAGAAAATGCTCAACTTCATTAGCCATTAGGGAAATGCAAATCAAAACAACCCTGAGATTTCACCTTACACCAGTCAGAATGGCTAAGATTAAAAATTTAGGAGACAGCAGGTGTTGGCAAGGATGTGGAGAAAGAGGAACATTCCTCCACTGCTGGCGGGGTTGCAAATTGGTACAACCACTTGGGAAATCAGTCTGGTGATTCCTCAGAGAACTGGGCATCTCACTTCCGGAGGATCCTGCTATATCACTCCTGGGCATATACCCAGAGGATTCCCCAGCATGTAATAAGGATATGTGCTCCACTATATTCATAGCAGCCCTATTTATAATAGCCAGAAGCTGGAAAGAACCCAGGTATCCCTCAACAGAAGAATGGATCCAAAAAAATGTGGTATATATACACAATGGAGTACTATTCAGCCATTAGAAACAATGAATTCATGAAATTCTTAGACAAATGGATGGAACTGGAGAACATCATACTAAGTGAGGTAACCCAGTTTCAAAAGATCATGAGGTATGCCTCCCTCATTAATAAGTGGATATTAGCCTAGAAAATTGGAATACCTAAAACATAATACATACATCAAATGAGGCACAAGAAGAATGGAGGAGTGGCGTCTGTTTCTGGAAAGAGTCAGTGTAGCAGTACAGGGCAAAACTAGAACAGGGAAGAGGGAAGAGGTGGATGGGAGAACAGGGGGAGGGAAGGGGGCTTAAGAGACTTTCAGGGAGTGGGGGGCCAGAAAAGGGGAAATCATTTGAAATTTAAATAAAAAATATATCTAATAAAAAAATACAAAAAAAAAAAGAACAAAAATTTGAGTCACAGAGGCATGGCTGAGAAGAATAAGAATTACTGGACAAATTAGGTCAATGACCTAGGTTTGCTAATTCTGGAAAAATTAAGTCATCATTATTTAACTTTCTTTGTTTTATATATATATATATGTATATATATATATATATATATATATGTGTGTGTGTGTGTGTATGCATATAAATATATATATATATAATTTATATATGTTATATAAATTATACATATATATTTTTTTCTATATTCTTTGTTTACAATCCAAAAGATTTCCCCTTTCCCAGTTCCCCCCTCTCCATATGTTCCATAAGTCCTCTTCTCTCTATCCATTCTCCTATCTTTCCTCCTCCCTTTTCTCTGTCCTGGTACTACCCTACAATGCTGGATCAAGCCTTTCCAGGATTAGGGCCCTCTTCTTCCTTTTTCATGGGAATCATTTGATATGCTAATTGTATCTTCAGTATTCAGAACATCAGGACTAATTAATATCCACTTATCAATGATTGCATTCCATGTGTATTCTTTTGTGATTGTGTTACCTCACTTAGGATGATATTTTCCAGTGGAGAAACCAAGATATTCCATGAAAAAACCAAGTTCTCCCCATATCTTACCACAAACCCAGCCATACAAAGGATAATAGGAGGAAAACACCAATACAAGAAGGGAAACTTTACCCTGGAAAATGCAAGATAGTAACTTTCTTTTATCAAACCTAAAAGAAGATAACCAATCAGATAAAAAAGATGACATCAAAAATGACAGGAAGAAATAATCATTATTCCTTAATATTTCTTAACATCAATGGACTCAATTCCCCAATAAAAAGACATAGACTATCGGACTGGATATGTAAACAGGATCCTGCATTTTGCTGCATACAGGAAACACAACTCAGTGTCAAAGACAAACACTACCTTAGAGTAAATGGCTGGAAGACAATTTTATAAGCAAACAGTCTCAGGAAACAAGCTGGAGTAGCCATTCTAATATCAGATAAAATTGACTTTCAACCTAAAGTCATCAAAAGAGACACTGAGAGACACTTCTTGCTGGTCAAAGGAAAAACACACCAAGAAGAACTCTCAATCCTGAACATCTATGCTCCAAATGCAAAGGCACCCTCATTCATAAAATAAACTTTACTAAAGCTCAAAGCCCACATTGCACCTAACAAAATAATTGTGGGTGACTTCAACACTGCACTTTCCTCAATAGACCGTTCAGGAAAACAGAAACTAAACAGGGACACAGTGCAACTAATTGAAGCTTTGGACCAGTTAGATTTAATAGATATATATAGAACATTTCACCCTAAAGCAAAAGAATATACCTTTTTCTCAGCACATCATGGTACCTTCTCCAAAATTGACCATATAATTGGTCACAAGACCTCAACAATATAAGAAGATCAAAATAATCCCATGCTTCCTATCAGATCACTATGGAGTACAAGTGGTCTTCAATAGCAACAAAAATAACAGAAAGCCCACATACACATGGATACTCTACTCAATGATACCTTGGTCAAGGAAGAAATAAAGAAAGAAATCAAAGGCTTTTTAGAATTTAATGAAAATGAAGACACAACATACACAAATTTATGGGACACAATGAAAGCAGTGCTAAGAGGAAAACTCATAGCCCTGAGTGCCTCCAAAAAGAAAATTGAGAGAGCATACAATAGCAGCTTAATGACACACCTGAACGCCCTGGAGCAAAAAGAATCGAATTCACCCAGGAGGAGTAGAAGGCAGGAAATCATCAAGCTCAGGGCTGAAATCAATCAAGTAGAAACTAAGAGTTCCATACAAAGAATCAACAAAATCAGGTGCTGGTTCTTTGAGAAAATCAACAAGATAGATAAACCCTTAGCCAGACTAACCAAAGGGCACAGAGACAGTATCCAGATTAACAAAATTAGAAATGAATAGGGAGATATAACAACAGAAACTGAGGAAATTCAAAAAATCATCAGATCTTACTACCAAAGCCTATACTCAACATAACTGGAGAATTTCACTTTCTTATATTAAAAAAAATAAATATCAGTGAGGAGAGAGTTCAATTTTAGTTCATTTTAGATATATCAATTCAATTCAATTTACTTATGCTTGGTTGAGATCAGAGGTGCTCAGAGGTAGTCTATCCAAACAGAACAACCAGTCAAATGCCTAGAGAAGCAAATTTATAGCAGTCAGATAGGCAAATAATTTGAACCAGATCCATTAAGTTGAATGAGCCAGAGTTAAGAAATACCTAAAAAGAATTAGTTTATTCAGTGGTAAGTCTCATAGACTAAAACATTTGATACTAAAACATTTGATACTGCCATTCTTCCTATGGGATTTTCATTCCTTTCAGCTCCTTCAATCCTTCTCCTAACTCTTCTACATGGGTTCCTGACCTCAGTCCAATGGTTGGCTATAAGTATCTGCATCTGTCTCAGTAAGCTTCTGGTAAGCACTGTGTGAGACAGCCATGCTAGGTTCCTGTCTGCAAGCACAATATGGTATCAGTAATCATGTCAGGGTTTGATGCCTGAGCATAGGATGAATCCCAAGATAGACCTGTTCCTGGATGGCCTTCCTTTCAGTCTGTTCCATTTTGTCTTTGCATTTCCTTTAAATAGGACCAATTCAGGTTCAATAATTTTGAAGAAGGATAGATGGCCTCATACCTTGACTATGTACTCTGTTTACTGGAAGTGATCTCTTCAGATTCCATCTCCCCACTGCTGGGCATTTCAGATAAGGTCACTGCTATTGAGTCACAGAAGCATTTCACATTCCAGGTCTCTGTGACTTTCAATAGAATCCCCCTACCATACTGTTTCATATTTCTCTTCATTCTCTTGCCTCTCTAGGCTTCTCTCTTGTCTCTATCCATACTTGATCCTACCTCCCTTTCCTCTTCCCTTATCTCTCCCACTCAGGTTCCTCCTTATCTCTGCCCCCATTATTCTTTTATTTCTTCTTCTAAGTAAGACTGAAACATCCTCCCTTGGGACTTGCTTCTTGTTAAGATTCATAAGGTTTATACATGTATCCTAGGTATTCTGTACTTTATGGCTAATATACAATAATCTGTGAGTATATACCTTGCATATCTTCTTGGGTTTGGGTTACCGACGTCAGGATGATATTTTCTAGTTCTATCCATTTGCCTGGAAAAATCATGGAGGAGTGTTCCTCAATCTCCACATCCTTACCAACATATGCTATTACTTGAGTTTTTGTCCTTAACAATTCTAATTGGTGTAAGGTAGAATCTCAGCATCATTTTGATTTGCATTTCCCTGATGACTAAGGATATTGTACATTTCTTTATGTGTTTCTAGTGCATTCAAGATTCCCTTTTCAAGAGTTCTCTGTTTGCTATATATTCCAGGTTTTAATTGGCTTATTTAATTTTTTGGAGTCTGTCTTCTTTAGTTCTTTATATATTTTGAATATTATACATCTGTCAATGTAGGGTAAGTGAAGACTTTTCCAAATTTATAGGTAGCTATTTTGTCCTAATGACTGTGTTTTGCCTTACAGAATCTTTTCAGTTTCATAAAGTTCTATTTGTAAATTTTTGATCTCTAAGCCTGAGTCACTGGTGTTCTGTTCAGGAAATATTCCCCTGGGACAAAGTGTTTGAGACTTTTTCCCACTTTCTTTTCTATTAGCTTCAATGAATTTGGTTTTATGTTGAGGTCATTGATCCACTTGAACTTAAGCTTACAAAGTGATAAATATGGAACAATTTTCATTCTTCTACCTGCAGACTACCAATGAGACCACAAAATTTGTTGAAGCAGATGCTTTCTGGTTTCCAGTATATGATTTTGTCTTCTTTTTCAAGGATAAACCATAGGTGTGTGGGTTAATTTGTGGGTACTCAATTCTACTTGCACTGATTGAACTCTGGCCTGTCTCTATACAAATACCAGGCAGTTTTTATCACTATTGCTCTGTAGTACAGCTTGAGCTCAGAGATGGTGATTCTCTCAGAAGTCCTTTTACTTTTGAGAATTATTTTTACTATTTTGGGTTTTTTGTTTTTCCATATAAAGTTGTGAATCTTTCTATTTCTGAGATAAATTATGTTAGAATATTTATGGAAATTGCATTGAATCTGTAAATTGATTTTGATAAGATGGCCATTTTTACTATGTTAATCCTATTGATCTTAATAGCCCTTAACTTCCAATAAGAAGTTGGAAAGAAATGTTTCCAACTTCTGAGGTCTTCAATTTCTTTCTTCAGGAACTTGATGTTCTTGTCATACAGGATTTATACTTTCTTGGTTAGTGTTATACCAAATTTTTTTATGTTATTTTTGGTTAATGTGAAGGGTAGTGTTTCCCTAATTTATTGCTCAGCCCACTTATTTCTATAAAGGAAGGCTGCTGATTTGTGAGTTACTTTTATATTCTGCCTATTTCCTGAAGTTGCTTATCAGGTGTAGGAGTTCTCTGGTAGAATTTTTAAGGTTACTTCTATATATCCTGCATCCCTGCATCATTCTAAAATAGTAATACATTGACTTCTTCCTTTCCAATTTGTATCTCTGTGATCTTTTTTAGTAGTCTAATTGTTCTACTTAGAACTTCGAATACTATACTGGGTAGGGAGAAAGTTTATGGCCTTGTCTTTTTCCTGATTATAGTAGGATTGCTTTACATTTTTCTCAATTTATTTTGATGTTCGCTGTTGGTTTGCTGTATATTTCTGTTACTATGTTTAAGTATGGGCCTTTAATTCCTGATCTCTCCAAGACTTTTAACATGAAAGGATGTTGCATTTTGTCAAAGACATTTTTCTGCTTCTAATGAGATGATTATTTTTCTTTGAGTTTGTTTATATAGTCGATTGTACATATATACAATTCTACTCATTAATCCTGGTGGTAGGGGAGTATTCCTGCTGCCCACATCAATGTTCTTCATTTCTGAATGAGAGGAACAAACACTGCCTTTATAATTTGATATGCCTAAAACAGGTCAATGGTTAGGCCATGTCCTAACCTCCAAGGGGCTAAATTACCTCCCTCTGATATATCCGAGTTATTACTTACTAAATCCTATATTCCATCTTGACTGTCCTGGACTCCTGTCTCGGGCTTTGTTACCCAGCTCCTGTGTTCAAGCTATGTTTTCTCTCTTCTGCACCTCTCAAGTATGGTATCTCTCCTCCTTCTGCATCTTGGCCTTTCCTTTCTCTTCCTTGTCTTTTTCTTGTCCAGGAATCCTAAAGGTTCCACCTCTGGCTCCCTGCCAAGCCATTAGACACCAGCAACTTTATTTTACAAATCAAAACCAACCAGTGGCAGGATTCACACTGTGCACATTCTCATGCAATTTTGAAAACTCATATTAACATAATACAAGCAGCCTTAGACTAAACCCACAACAATGGATTATGTTTATGGATTTTCATATATTGAACTACCCCTGCATCCCTGATGTTATTGAATGATGGTTTTACTGTGTTCTTAGATGTATTTTGTGAGAACTTTATTGAGCATTTTTGCATTGATATTCATATACAAAATTGGTACGAAGTTCTCTTTCTTTGCTGGGTCTTTTTGTAGTTTAGGTATCAGAATAACTGTCTCTTTGTGGAATGAATTAGGTAGTGTTCCTTCTGTGTCTATTTTGTTGAATGGTTTGAGGAGTGTTGGTATTAGTTCTTTCTGAAGGTCTGATATAATTCTGAACTAAAACTATTTTGCCCTAGGCTTTTTATTTGGGGGGGGGGGGGTCAGTTTTAAATAGGTTATCATAATCATTGAGTAGAGAATGGTTCCAGTTTCCATTACCATGGGCTTTCTGTTGTTTTTGTTATTGAAATCCAGGCTTAGACCATGGTGAACTAGTAGAATACATGGGGTTATTTCAATTTTCCAGTATTTGTTAAAGCTTGATTTGTCTGTGATTATATGGTCAGTTTTGGAGAACTTTTCATATGATGCTGAGAAGATATATCTTTTTGTTTTGAGGTGATATGTTTTGTTGATATTTGTTAAATCCATTTGTTGCATAGCTTCTGTTAGTTTCATTCTGTCTCTGTTTAGTTTCTGTTTCAATAAACTCCCCATTAAATGTCTGACAGTGGGGTGTTAAAGTCTCACACTATAATTTTTTGTGTTTCAATGTGTGTTTTCAGATTTAGTAAAATTTATTTTACAAATTTGGGTGGCCTTGCATTTGAGGGATAGAATTAAGGCTTCCTCTTGATGCATTTTTTTCCTTTGATGAGTATTAAGTGTTTTTCCTATCCTTTTTGATAACTTTTGGTTTAAAGATATCAGAATGCTTACAACAGCTTGTTTCTTGGGACCATTTACTTGAAAAACTTTTCCCTTCATCTTAACTCTAAGTATTTCTCACTGTCACTGTGGTGTGTTTATTGTATGCAGCAAAATGATAGTTGGTGTTTTTGTACTCAGTGTGTACCCGTTTCTTTTTTCTTCTGTTTTTATTGGACATTTTATATTTTTACATTTCAAATGTTATCCTTTTTCTGGTTTCCTCTCCAGAATCCCCTTATCTCATCCTCCTTTCCTCTGCTTCTATAAGTGTGCTTCCCCACCCACCGACCCTATTCTGCTTCCCTGCCCTGGCATTCTAGTACATTGGGGTATCAGGCCTTCACTGGACCAAGGGCCTATCTTCCCATTGATGGCTAACAAGGCCATCCTCTGCTACATATATAGCTGAAGCCACTGGTCCCTCCATGAGTATTCTCGTTGGTGGTTTAGTCCCTGGGAGCAAAAACAGGTCTTTTACTGTTGGTTAATATTGTTGTTCTTCCTATGGGGTTGCAAAAGCCTTCAGCACCTTCAGCCCTTTCTCTAACTCCTCTATTGGGGACCCCCGTGCTCAGTTCAATAGTTGGCTGCAATCATCTGCCTCTGCATTTGTCAGGCTCGTACAGAGCCTCTCAGGAAACAGTTATATCAGGCTCCTCTCAGCAAGTACTTGCTGGTATCTGCAATAGTGTCTAGGTTTGGTGTCTGTATATGAGATGGATCCTCAGGTAGGACAGACACTTGGTAGCCTTTCCTTCAGTCTCTGTTCTACACTTTGTCTTAGTCTTTCCACTCTTGGGAATTTTTCCCCTTTCTAAGAAAGACTGCAGCATCCACAGTTTGGTCCTTCTTCTTGAGCTTCATGTAGTCAGTGAATTGTACCTTAGGTATTCCCAGTTTTGGGGCTAATATTCACTTATCACTGAGTGCATAGCATAACTGTTATTTTACCTCACTCAGGATCATATTTTCTAATTAAATCCACTTGCCAGGGAATTTCATGAAGTCATTGTTTTAATAGATATGTAGTACTCCATTGGGTAAATGTACCACAATTTCTGTATCCACGTTGAATGACATCTGGGTACTTGTCAGCTTCTGGCTATTATAAATTAGTCTGCTGTGACCATAGTGGAACATGTGTCCTTATTACATGTTGGAGCACTTTTGGGGTATATGCTCAGGAGTGATATAGCTGGGTCCTCAGGTAGTACTATGTCTAATTTTCTGAGGAACTACCAGACTGATTTCCAGAGTGGTTGTACCAGCTTGCAAAACCACCAGCAATGAAGGAATGTTCCTCTTTCTCCACATCCTCTCCAGCAGTTGCTGTCCCCTGAGTTTTTTAATCTTGGCCATTCTGACTGGTGTGAGGTGGATTCTCAGGGTCTTCAATTCTGTTCCATTGATCTACCTGTCTGTCTTTGTCCCACTACCATACAGTTTTTATCACTATTGCTCTGTAACACACATTGAGGTCAGAGAAACTGATTCCTTCAGAAATTTTTATTGTTGAGAATAGTTTTTGATATCCTGGGTTTTTGTTATTCCAAATGAATTTGTGAATTGCCCTTTCTAACTCTATGACGAATTGAGTTGGAATTTTGATGGATATTGCATTGAATCTATAGATTGCTTTTGGTAAAATGGCCATTTTTACTATGTAAATCTCTGCTCCTGAGATAATCTCATCAATCTCTTCTATTCTGTTAATAATGCTTGCATCTGTAGTTCATGACTTGTTTCCTAGGTTTTCCATCTCCTGAGCTGTCTCTATTTATGATTTATTTAATTATTCTATTTCTTGTTTTAGGTCTTGAACCATTTAGTTAAATTCTTTTACCTATTTAATTACATTTTCCTTTATTTCTTTAAGGGGATTATTTGTTTCCACTTGAAGGGTTTCTACTTGTTTGCCTGTGCTTTCCTTTATTTCTTTAAATGAGATATGTATATACTCCTTAAAGGCTTCTGTTATATTTATGAGATGGGATTTTATGTTCGAATCTTGCTCTCTGGGTATGTTTGGATATCCAGGGCAAGCTGTGATAGGACAATTTGCTTCGGATAGTGTGATATTACATTGTTGCTTATGTCCTTGCACTTTCATGTTCACATCTGGATATCTCTGGTGATAACTAGTCTAGGTGTTTTGGACTGATGCAAACCTCCACGTAAATAGGTAAAGCTGTGTAACCAGGGTTATAGCAGGATGCCTGGGAAACCCACAATGCAGTCTTTTGTTAGGGGAGGCCTCCTGTGCCCCTGGTTACAGCAAGTTTTCTGTGTCTCCGTGTCCTTGCATTCCTGGTTAGGGCAGAACTTCTAGCAGAAAGGCTGGTTTTGCATTCCAGTGTCAAATGCATTGATCTTTGTTTCTGCTTATGGGTGAACTCCTGGGAGACAGGTAGGCTAGGCTGTGGTGTTCTGCAATTGGACAGGTTCACTTATTTGCCATAAGTCTGTTGGAGGGGTAGACAGGAAGGTGTTAATGCTGTGCAGGATGGGATAGATCCCACTTTATCAAGTCTCTGTGCTTTCCAAGTTGGTGTGCATTTGGGGGCAGAGCTTTTACCTGTGTTCCTGGTTATGACACACCTCTTGGGACACAGGTAGTCTGTGGGTCAAGTAATAGGACAGTGTGGGAGGCTTTTCAATGAATAAAATGAAAAGAGAATTACTGTAATTTTTAATCTCAAAAAAGAGCAGAAAAACTAAAAACACAAATAAGCAAAATTCTCAAAAAGAAATTAATTTAGGTGATGTACATAGCAAATCTTTTAAAGATTCTCACTTGTTATATGTCTCTCTGAGACAAGAACAAACCTGTATGAAATATTCAGAAAGTAATATTAAATTATGTGCTTATTATCATAGGCTATAGTTAGTTTTGGGGTTTCTTTTTTGAATTGTTTTTTTATATTATAAGACTGTTGAAGTTTTATATGGAATTTGATGACTGGAATTCCAATAAGAACAAATAGTAGGTAGGGGTATGATAGAATTTATAATGAACATTTATGTCACTTTCTGTATTAGGATGTTCTACCACATTAATTCTAGAATAGGAAGCACTGCCCTATGTATCTCAGTATTCAAAGTACATTTAATAATTCTTAAAAGTTTTGCTATTCAAATTTTAACTGATTATTAAATATTATTATTTCATAATTTATGAAAATAAAATTGTTTTTTCAATGAATTTTAAAAATAACAATTACTCCACGTGGATCAAGAACCCACACATAAAGCTAGACATACTGAAACAAATAGATAGGAAACTGGGGAAGACCCTTGAGGACATGGGCACAGGGGGAAAGTTCCTGAACAGAACACCAATAGCTTATGCTCTAAAATCAAGAATTGACAAATGGGACCTCATAAAATTACAAAGTTTCTGTAAGGCAAAGGGCACTGTCAAAAGGACAAATTGGCAACCAAAAAATTGGGAAAAGATCTTCACCAAACCTACATCTGACAGAGGGCTAATATCCAATATATACAAAGAACTCAAGAACTTAGACCCCAGAAAACCAAATAACCCTATTAAAAATGGGGTACAGAGCTAAACAAGGAATTTTCACCTGAAGAACATCAGATGGCTGAGAAGCACCTTAAGAAATGTTCAACATCATTAGTCATTAGAAAAATGCAAATCAAAATAACCCTGAGATTTCACCTTACACCAGACAGAATGGCTAAGATTAAAAACTCAGAAGACAGCAGGTGTTGGCAAGGTTGTAGAGAAAGAGGAACACTCCTCCACTGCTGGTGGGATTGCAAGCTCGTACAACCATTCTGGAAATCAGTCTGGCAGTTCCTCAGAAAAGTGGGCATGGCACTTCTGGAGGACCCTGCTATACCACTCCTGGGCATATACCCAGAGGATTCCCCAACATGTAATAAGGATACATGCTCCACTATGTTCATAGCAGTCCTATTTATAATAGCCAGAAGCTGATGTCCCAGATGTCCCTCAGCAGAAGAATGGATACAGAACATGTGGTGTATATGCACAATGGAGTACTATTCAGCCATTAGAAACAATGAATTCATGAAATTCTTAGACAAATAGATGGAGCTGGAGATCATCCTAAGTAAGGTAACCCAGTATCAAAAGAACACTCATGATATGCACTCACTGATAAGCAGATATAAAAGCTTGGAATACTCAAGACACAATGCACATATCAAATGATGTCCAAGAAGAAGGAAGGTGTGTCCCCTGGTTCTGGGAATGCTCAGTGTAGCAGTGTAGGGGAACACCAGAACAGGGAACTGGGAAGGGGTGAATGGGTGAACAGGGTGAGGGAAGAGGGCTTATGGGACTTGCCAGGAGGGGAGATCAAGGAAAGGGGAAATCATTTGAAATGTTAATAAAGAATATATCGAATAAAAAAATAAAAAATAAAAATAACAATTACTCATGGCTCTAAATGGCTGTAACAATTATTCATTGCTCTATAAATATATTATATGGAGTATTCTAAAATCTATGATAATATAAAAAACAAAAACTAGCCCACAGAGAATTAAAAATAAACACAGATCGTTGAGGAAATTAATTTCTTTCTTTCTTACATAATAGGAAAATAGTTCAAGTAAAGTATTTGTGATAATGTCATCTTATTACTTAAACATTGAGAAAATATTTGCCAAGAACAATAAGAACATTTTTTAATGCCATGAGTACTTGATAGTACAAAGATGGGAGAGATATATCGGAGTTTTTGTACTGAGAAAAGGAAAGGTATAGATTATATCTATTATTTCCTCAAGAATTAAAAGAAATGACTTAAATAAAATATATTAATAATTTCACATGCAGAATAACAATAATTAAAAAAACAGAGAAAAGCAGAGACAAAGAGGCAGTGACAGAATAATCATAACACACAAACACACACATTCTCTCTCTTTCTCTCTCTCTTACACACAAATACACACACTCACACACACAAGAAAACAAACCAAGTAATCTGATGTCTGTTGGCCAACTACTCCTGAACATGAAGATCACCCTAAAAGATGCTTGAAATACCCCGTGTTAGTTCATTAATGAAAAATAATTTTCTCACTCTCAGATTGTCAATTGTAAAAGCTTTTTTTTAGAGTAGTTTCTTTGTATCTATTTTCCCTTGTGCTATGGTTTTTGTCTGGCTTCAACTTGTGCAGGTCTTATGAATACTTTCATAATCACTGTGAGTTCATTTGTGTATAAGCCTTGATTTGTATTGAAGGTACTGGACAATTTATATCCTCAAGATATTCTGAGTATTACAATCTATATCTGTATTATTTCCTAAGTTTTGCATAGAGCAGTATGGTAAAGGCAATACATTTAGTCTAAGTGATCCACATTTTTTTCATTCTCTTCATATTGTCTAGTTATAGAACTCTATGTGAAAAACAATCTACTGCAGGGAGAGCTTTGATAGTCAAGTGATGAGCAATGCTATGATTTGTGAGTACAACATGTGTCAATTTGAGTCATTCTATTGCTGTATCCATTTAGCAGAGCAATAGTAGTATATTTTCTCATGCACTCTAAGACTATTCGAATATTGGCCTCAAAAACAGTGTCTAGTGAGGGATCCATCTCATGGAATCAGCCACCAATACCCAAAAGGTATTTGTTTATTTTCAAAATATTTGTGCAATTATTGCAATAGTGAATATATCTTGCATTCAGCTTACTATTGTAGTTCACACCATCTATATCTCAGTAAGATAAAAGACTAATGTTCTTCTCAGGTATTGTGTATTGTACCTTCCAGAATAGTGAATGTTAGTCATTAGTAAAGCATCTGAGTATCAGATAAATTTCTCTGCATCAAAGAAGATAAGTATGTGGTGCCTTCATCAAGAAAGTATTGTAACAAATAGCAATGGCAATAGCTTGTGTTGTTTGAATGTTTCTACATATAAAACAAAAATAAAACCCATTACTTGGACTAGGCATTCTATTTGGTAAAATACAGTAGTTATTTGGGATATTATTCCTGTAGTTCCCTGTATATGTGTGCGTGTGTGTGTGAGTGTGTGTGTGTGTGTGTGAATATATGTATATGTATATAGAATTATTTTTACATATATTAAAATATACAGAGAGAATATTTTATATATATATATATATATATATATATATATATATATATATATATTAGAAAGCTTCTACAACATTCATTTTCTATAAGTCTTTTCTAAAGGCCTTTATTCCCTACTCTACACTGTACTCCAATCTCCATCCTCACATAATTATTATGTTCTATTTCCCCCTTATACACTTATAGTACTATATTCAATTTATCTGTTCTTGGAAAATATCCTCATATTCTCTGGTCATGTACTTGCTACCTAACTTTTGTGAGCATTTTGAATTAAATACATATATCTACATCTAATAGGAAGTATGTAATGGTAGTCTTTTGGTGTCTGAGTTACCTCATTCAGAATGATAGCCTCTCTTTCCATCAAACTTACAAATTATATAATTTTAGTTTTTTAACTAATGAGCAATCCTCCATAGTAAAATTATATATATAATCTATCAAATATATATATATATATATATATATATCAGTTGATGGACATTTAAGCTGTTTCTAGTTTATAGCTATTATGACTAGGAAGCAATGAGAATACATGAGCAAGAAAGTCAGTCTTAAGACGAAGAATGCTTTGGGCAATCCAAATATGATATTGCAGGGCATCCAGTATATCTATTTGATATTTATAAAGAATTTTTGAGGGAATTCCTGTAGCTGTCACACAGGGAAATGAACTGCATAAAGAGATAAGAATGTAAACCAGGTGCAGATTGACTTCATCAACCTGAATCATGTTGCAGAAATATTAAGAAGATTGTTCCAGCACTATGCCTGGTGCCAGCAGGCCACATGATACCAGCATGATTCTCAACTTGGTGGTCTCTCCGGCCTGGAGCTATTGCAATGTCTGTACCCAACTCTCTAAATCCCTTGTTGGGTTGCTACCACACCAGCCCCATGCAATGTCTGCCCTCCCCATGGCCAGTCACTGCAACACCCAGCAACCTGGTAGAAAACAAACTCTAGAAGCTTGTAATTTATCAGTCATATTTATATATCAATACATTCTCAATTCACAGGATGCCCACACAATAAATTCAGAGACAATTAATAATGGTACAAGCAGACCACCTGTATTAGACAAGCTACCCCAATTATTCTATCCCTATATGATATTAAATCTACCTATGGCTCTTTAAAGCAACTAGGATTTTTAACCATCCTGTTCCTTGCCCTCTATCTTGCTTCCTTCTCCTCTCTTCAGAGGCGTTTTCATATTCTCTCTCTTTCTCTCTCTCTCTCTCTCTCTCTCTCTCTCTCTCTCTCTCTCTCTCTCTCTCTCTCTCTTTCTCTCTCTCTCACTCTTACTCTTAGCTCTACCTCCATATTCCCGTCTAATCACAGGCCTCCTCCTGCATTAATATTTTAATGTGATTTGATAGGGAAAATCCTGCCACAGAATCATACTTTAGGAAGTCGAATACCAGGTGGTCCAATGTCAGAATTTTTAAAATACACTACATTTCAGGAAATGGTTTCCTAGCAACAATCAATCTAAACTGATCAGCTCAGAAGTACAATATATCTTAAAGTGTGATTATATACATAATCTTTTGTAAAGTATATGTCACTATGAGGGTAGGTTTTACAGCTAAAAGTCTAGAATCTAATGTGGTCTCTTATTGATATCATAGAGGATAGCTTTCCATAAAGTATTTGGAACATCTCCCATAATGATGGGTAATGATATAGGGATGGAATAGTCTGGGATAATTATTTTAGAGAATTTTGGTGAGATCTCCAGGTGAAGACAAAAGTGATAGCAAAAACAGGTCTTCAGGTTGTTAACAGACTTGACTCTGACCTTATTATATGTTATCTCCCCTACTTTGCTTTCTACAGTATCTGTATCAGTTTGCACTCTCAGCAGTAATGAATATGTTTCATGTATTCTCCATTTACTGGCCAACTTGATTTGTCATTATTTTTCATTGATTTTGTTTGTTCTGACAGGGTTTAGATAAAAATGTCAAAATAATACAAATTTGCATATTTTGATGGCTCAGGATATTGACCATTCTAAGAAAAATCTTAGAATATTTCTTACAAAGTGAAATCCTTTGTAAATGCTCTGATTAGTTCTATACTACATTTGTAAATTGGGTTGCTTGTTTCCTTGATATCCAATATTTTATTTATTTATGTCTTCTATCTACTATCCACTTTCCCACTGAAACATGTTCATCTTACTTGTTTAAAGAAAACTAGCATTCTCTCTCCTAATTGTTGTAAATTTTAAATAGCTAATCATTTATAAATGGAACTTCATGTCTACCTTCATTTTACATGCTGCAATTTGTTCTTCCTTCTAATTGTACAAGTCCTTTATGTTCTTCTGTAATTACTATGAGTTAAAAAATACAGCTGCCTTGATTTGTTTGGAAAATAGTAGTGCATTCTTCTAATCATTTACTGCTTCTGGCATTTGTGTTCATTCTGTATCTTTTTCATAATGTTTCCTAAGTGAATGCAAGAAGGAACATGCTATATTTCTGTCATTTACAACTGAGAATTTCACCATCATTTATTCTCTGCAACTTGGTCAGTTGGGAGTCTCGTGATAATTATCATCTAATATACTTTTAAGCTTTTATGATGCATGCAATAATCTACAGATAAATTTGTAATTCATTAATATTCTGTTTAATGCTATGTATGTTAAGCTGGATAATAGTATTTTTGCCCTATGACCTATATCAATAAGTTCTGTGTCTAATATTGGTGCCTGAATGGGTTTCATCTTTGGATCAGGGTGTAAATCCAAGCAGAAAATGGGCACTCCAATAATCGTCACTGTTACAGTAATGAGCATGTCTTTCTAGGCCAGTCATTAGCATCCCTGCCAGAATCCATTCATACCTGGCTAAGATTGATTATTTTCTTTTTTTAAGTACTTTTATTTCCTATATTCTTTGTTTACATTCCAAATGATTTCCCCTTCCCTGGATCCACCCTCCCCATATGTCCCATAAACCTTCTTCTCTCCATCCACTCTCCAATCACCTCCCTCCTTTTATTCTCTGTCTGTATATTCCCCTCCAATGCTAGATCAATCCTTTCCAGAATCAGGACATTCTCCATACTTCTTCATGGGAGTCATTTGTTATGCGATTTGTGCCTTGGGTATGCAGGGCTTCTGGGCTAATTAATATCCACTTATCAGAGATTGCATTCCATGTGTATTCTTTTGTGACTGGGTTATCTCACTTAGGATGACATTTTCCAGATCAAACCATTTGCCTAAAATTTTTGTGAATTCATTGTTTCTAATTGCTGAGTAGTATTCCATTGTGTAAATGTACCTCATTTTCTGTATCCATTCCTCCTTTGAGGGGCATCTGGGTTCTTTCCAGCTTCTGGCTATTATAAATAAGCCTGCTATGAACATAATGGAGCATGTGTCTTTATTGCATTTGGGGGAATCCTTTGGGTATATGCCCAGGAGAGGTATAGCAAGGTCCTCTGGAAGTGTCATGTCCAGTTTTCTGATGAACCACCAGACTGATTTCCAAAGTGGTTGTGCCATCTTACATCCCCACCATCAGTGGAGGAGTGTTCTCCTTTCTCCACATCCTCGGCAACACCTGCTGTCTCCTGAGTTTTTGACCTTAGCCATTCTGACTGGTGTAAGGTGAAATCTCAGGGTTGTTTTGATTTGCATTTCCCTAATGACTAATGATGTTGATCACTTCTTAAGGTGCCTCTCGGCCATCCGAATTTCTTCAGGTGAAAATTCTTTGTTTAGACCTGTACCCCATTTTTAATAGGGTTATTTGGTTTTCTGGGGTCTAACTTCTTGAGTTCTTTGTATATATTGGATATTAGCCCTTTATCAGATGTAGGGTTGGTGAATATCCTTTTCCAATTTGATGGTTGCCATTTTGTCCTTTTAACAGTGTCCTTTGCCTTACAGAAACTTTGTAATTTTACGAGGTCCCATTTGTCAATTCTTGACCTTAGAGCATAAGCTATTGGTGATCTGTTCAGGAACTTTTCCCCTGTGCCCATGTCCTCTAGGGTCTTCTCCAGTTTCTTTTCTATTAGTTTCAGTGTGTCTGGTTTTACATGGAGGTGCTTGAGCCACTTGGAGTGAAGTTTAGTACATGTAGATAAGAATGTATCAATTCACATTTTTCTGCATGCTGACCTCCAATGGAATCAGCACCATTTGTTGAAAAGGCTATCTTTTTCCCACTGGATGTTTTTGGCTCCTTTGTTGAAGATCAAGTGACCATAGGTGTGTGGGTTCATTTCTGGATCTTCAATTCTATTCCATTGGTCCACTTGTCTGCAACTGTGCCAATACCATGCAGTTTTTAAAACTATTGCTCTGTAGTATTGCTTGAAGTCAGGGATACTGATTCCCTCAGAATTTCTTTTGTTGTTGAGAATAGTTTTAGCTATCCTGAGTTTTTGGTTATTCCAGATGAATTTGAGAATTGTTTTTTCTAACTCTGTGAAGAACTGAGTTGGGATTTTGATGGAGATTGCATTGAATCTGTAGATTGCTTTTGGCAAGATAGCCATTTTAACTATATTAATCCTGCCGATCCACGAACATGGCAGATTTTTACATTTTCTGAGGTCTTCGATTTCCTTCTTCAGAGACCTGAAGTTCTTGTCATATAGATCTTTCACTTGTTTGGTTAGAGTCACACCAAGATACTTTATATTGTTTGTGGCTATTGTGAAGGGTGTCATTTCCCTAACTTCTTTCTCAGCCTGCTTATCCTTTCAGTATAGGAAGGCAACTGATTTGCTTGATTTGATTTTATAACCAGCCACTTTGCTGAAGTTGTTTATCAGCTGTAGGAGTTCTCTGGTGGAGGTTTTCGGGTCACTTAAGTAGACTATCATGTCATATGCAAATAGTGATGATTTGACTTCTTCCTTTCCAATTTGTATCCCCTTGATCTCCTTATATTATCTAATTGCTCTAGCTAGAACTTCAAATACTATATTGAAAAGATATGGAGAGAGAGGACAGCCTTGTCTAGTCCCTGATATTAGTGGGATTGCTTCAAGTTTCTCTCCATTTAATTTGATGTTGGCTACCGGTTTGCTGTATATTGCATTAACGATGTTTAGGTATGGGCCTTGAATTCCTGTTCTTTCCAAGACTTTTAGCATGACAGGATGCTGAATTTTGTCAAATGCTTTTTCTTCATCTAATGAGATGATCATATGGTTTTATTCTTTGAGTTTGTTTATGTAGTGGATAGCAATGATGGATTTCCTTATATTGAACCATCCCTGCATCCCTGGGATGAAGCCTACTTGATCATGGTGGATGATCATTTTGATGTGTTCTTGGATTCGGTTGGCAAGAATTTTATTAAGTATTTTTGCATCAATATTCCTAAGAGAAATTGGCCTGAAGTTCTCCTTCTTTGTTGAATCTTTGTGTGGTTTTGGTATCAGCATAATTGTGGCTTCATAGAACGAGTTGGGTAGAGTTCCTTCTGTTTCTATTTTGTGGAATAGTTTGAAGAGTATTGGTGTTAGGTCTTCTATGAAGGTCTGATAGAATTCTGCACTGAAGCCATTTGGTCCCGTGCTTTCTTTGATTGGGAGACTTTCTATGACCCTTTTTATTTCTTCAGGTGTTATGGGTCTGTTTAGTTGATCTATTTGATCCTGATTTAGTTTTGGTGTCGGATATCTGTGTAGGAAACTGTCCATTTCCTCCAGATTCTCCAGTTGTGTTGAGTATAGGCTTTTGAGGTAGGATCTAATGATTTTTTGAATTTCCTCAGTTTCTGTTGTTATATCTCCCTTTTCATTTCTAAGTTGTTAATCTGGATACTTTTTCTGTGCCCTTTCGTTAGTCTGGCTAAGGGTTTATCTATCTTGTTGATTTTCTCAAAGAACCAGCTCCTGGTTTTGTTGATTTTTTTGTATGGTTCTCTTTTTTTCTACTTGATTGATTTCAGCCCTAAGTTTAATGATTTCCTGCCTTCTACTTCTCGTGGGTGAAATAACTTCTTTTTGTTCCAGGGCTTTCAGGTGTGTCATTAAGTTGTTAGTGTATGCTCTCTCCATTTTCTTTTTGGAGGCACTCAGGGCTATGAATTTTCCTCTTAGCACTGCTTTCATTGTGTCCCATAGATTTGTGTATGTTGTGTCTTCATTATCATTAAATTCTTAAAAGTCTTTAATTTCTTTCTTTATTTTTCTTTGACCAAGGTATCATTGAGTAGAATATTGTTCAGTTTCCAGGTGTATGTGTTTTTTCTGTTGTTTTTGTTGCTATTGAAGACCACTTTTACTCCGTAGTGATCTGATAGGAGGCATGGGATTAGTTTGATCTTCCTATATTTGTTGAGGTCTGTCTTGTGACCAATTATATGGTTGATTTTGGAAAAAGTACCATGAGGTGCTGAGAAAAAGGTATATTCTTTTGATTTAGGATAAAATCTTCTCTCTGAAGACCAAGCTATACCACTCTTAGTCATATACTGAAAAGATACCCCACCATGCCACAGAGATGTGTGTTTCATGCTATTCATTGTGGCTTTATTTGTGATAGCCCGAAGGAAACAACATAGCCTCACACCAGAAGAACAGATACAGAAAATATGGTTAATTTACACAATGGAATACTACTCAGCTATTAAGAGTGAGGACACAATGAGCTGTGCAAGCAAATGGATGGAACTAGAAAATATCATCCAGAGTGAGGTAACTTAAACACAAAAGGAAATGCATGGTGTGGACTCACTCATTACTCAAAAAGATTAAAAAGCAGAAAGGCCCAAGTGAGGATTCCTCAATTCGACATGGAAGGGAGAAAAAAATCACGGAGGAAGACATAGGGATGGATTTGAATGGCAGATGGAACAGGGATGGGAAAAGTTGAACATTATCAGGTATTGGGGGTGGGAGTTGAAATAGGAGCAGGAGCCTTGAGGCCAGCAGAAAGAATGGAAAGAGACAACCTCAAGAGGGAAGAGGTTGGCGAACTTTCTAAAAAGTATCAGATACCTGGATGTTGAGAGCCTCTCAGGACTAAAAAGGAGGGATATTACATGAAATGCTCAAATGTGGGAAGTGGGAACTTGTAGATGCTACCTCTAGGAAAAGAAAAGACATCAAGTGGATGGATGGCATTGGCATCCCACAGTCAAAAAATCTGACCCAGTATTGTTCCTGTTTAAAAGAAATGCAGGGACTCAAAATGGAGAACAGCCTGAGGGAAAGTAGGTCCAGTGACAGGCCCAAATTGGGATCCAGCTCAAGTGGTGGTCTGGAGCTCTGATACTGATACTGAGGTTGTTATGTGCTTGCAGACAAGAGTCAAGCATGGTTGACCTCTGAATGGCCCAACAAGCAAGTGAAAGAGTCAGATGCAGATAGTTACACCCAAAGAGTAGACAGAAGCAGGGAACTGCCTGTGGTTGAATAAGGGAAAAGCTGGAAAAAGCTGAGGAGGAGGGCATCCTCATAGGAAGACCAACACTCTCAAGTAACCTGGAACCCTGAGATCTCTCAGACATGGAGCCACCAACCAGCACACATATACAGCAGAGCACTGCCAGGTATGACCTCAGTGAGAGAAAAAAATACTTAATCCTCAAGAAACTTGAGGTCCCTGGGAGAGGAGATGCCTGGTGGGGTGGGGGTGGAAGGGTAGAGAGGTAGGGATAGCCTCTTGGAAAAGGGGGAGCATCTATGGGATGAAGAATAGTCAAAGGGCAGACAGGGAGGGAAATAAAGATTAGACTGTAAAAAAAGATTAAAGAGGCTTGAAGGCAAATGGATGGAACTAGAAAATATCATGCTGAGTGAAGTAACAGACCAAAAAGCTCATACAAGGTATGTACTCACTAATAAGTGGCTACTAATAACTAGACAAAACAAAGCAAAACAAAACAAAACAAAATAAAAATTGCAGAGTACCCAAGATACAGTACACAGAACTAAAGAGATCAACAAGCTGAAAGGCCAAAGCAAGGATGCCTCTGTCCCACTTGGGAGGGAGAACAAGGCAATCACAAGCAGGGAGGGAGGGAAGAAGGGAGGGAATTTTGAGGGAAAGTGGACAAGGACATGCGGAAGTGTGGAACCTGATCTGGTATTGGGTGAGGTCCAATAGAAAAAAACGGAAACAGGCAACCTCAGGAAGTAGAAGGTTAGGGAGACACTCCAGAATGTTTTATCTATGTGTATATACATACACACATGCATACATACATGCATACATACATACATACTTATGTATATATATGCATCTGTATATCTGTATATATATAGTGTGTATATATATGTGTGTATGCCTCTGTGTGTGTATATGTATAAACATGAACATGTATTTTCTGGAAAATTTATATGTGTGAGTGTGATGAAAATATTAAAAATTTCTTGCAAAGAGAGGAGGGGTTTTTAAAGAGTGTAATAGAGCCAAGAATTGATTCCATTTGATAAGAATAAGAAGATTAAACTAATAGAAAGAAAACAAACCAGCTGGTGTATAAAGGGCATCCAATACCTAATAGACCCAATAGAATGACAAGTCAATGAAAACAAACACATAGAAAAAGACATATTCGCCGGGTGGTGGTGGCGCACGCCTGTAATCCCAGCACTTTGGGAGGCAGAGGCAGGGGGATTTCTGAGTTCAAGGCCAGCCTGGTCTACAGAGTGAGTTCCAAGACAGCCAGGGCTACACAGAGAAACCCTGTCTCGAAAAAACCAAATCCAAAAAAACCAAAAAAACCAAAAAAAAAAAAAAAAAAAAAAAAAAAAAAACCAAAACCAAAAAAAACAAACAAACAAACAAAACAAAACAAACAAAAAAAAGAAAAAGACATATTCATAGAAATGGCATATATAAAATCCATTATTCTTTGTAATAATCTATAAATTCAATTTAAAATGTTTTGATATATGTGTTCATTTTTAATTGATTGTTTAAGATAACATAATTACATTTCTTTGTTCTTTCACTCCCTCATAACTTTCTCATGGAATGCCTGTATCTCATTTTCAATTTCTTAACTCTAACTTGATGCATATAAATTTACAGGTATAAAACAATATATTCCTAAATATAATATTCCCAGTCTGCATAATGTCACTTTTATGCATGTTTTAAAGAATTGCCATTTACTATTGGGTAACCAAATAACCTTCCTTTGTGGTCCTCCCTTCTCCATGGGGTTGTCTCTGCTGACCCAGAGGAATAACAGGAGCAGAACTGAAGAACAGGTTTCAGACCGCCTGGGAGTTTGATGGAAATAACAGACTTTAGAGATCATTTTTTAAAGAGGTGCCACTACATTAATTGCGGTCAAGCAGGGTCATACTAATTTGGGAGGACATAAGGATTTTTAAGGTACATTTGTACTATTGGCTACAGATAAGGGTACTATACATGCCCTCATTTGTATAGAGAGGCATTCAGGAATTTCCGGTACTTGTTTGATAGGTTCTTGTACGGAAAAAGAAAGCTGAGCCTGTGACTTTGTTACATTCTCCAGGTAGAGGGTTTGGGGGTTTCTAGACTCTTTGGACAAAGTTAGAGATGGAGAATCCCTGACCATTTTGGGCTGAGCTCAGAGAGCTTTTGGTTAGTGTTGAATTATAATGTCACTACTGTGACAATGCAGGCTACTGTAATATTCTGATCCTTGATGTGGTTTATAGACATTATAGCTTGCCTCTCTATTTAAAGAAGCTTACAAGGCACATTCTGTTAACATAAGAACTGGTCCTCAGAGAAGACACATTCATGATACTTTCAACTTAGAACTTATAGAACCTACTTCTGAAATGCATGTCATCTTCAGCAATACAGAATTGCATTCTGTCTGTGATGGGAAAATAATAGCAATGTGTTGTATATCTTCAAGGCCCTGACCAAATCTCAAAAGAGTTTTTTCTCTGTCTGGCATAAGGGATTTTGTTAGGTGATCTTTAGCTTTTGGAGGGAATACTGTCAATATGAAAGGGAAAACTTCATTAAAACTATACAGCTATATTTATAACACAAAATTACATGGATAATAGTGCTTTTTAGATAGTATAGTTTTTAGATAGTATAATTTCTTATGACTAGTTAGATGTTTTAATTATTTTACCCTCTTCCTCTTTATATATTTATACAAGTATTTATATTCACATATTTATATATTTTCTATATTTATTTATAATATAAATAAATTAAAAGTATATAAGCTCAGAAACTTTGGAAAGATAATGGAACACTTGCCCCTCCAGAAGGGAAATGCTAATCAACATCCTTCAGATTATGGCGTGTGGCGGGGGAGGGGACCGACCTGCAGGTTGGGGGACACATTCTGCAGGATGGACCATTGGCCACCTACAGGCAAAGGAAGTCCTGGCCACCTCACTCCCTAAAGTCCAATCAGTTTAAAACTTACACTGTTCTGCCAGTCACATTGTACCTAATGACAGCTGCCCTGAGGATTTGAGGATTGTTTAAAGGCTTGCTGGACAGGCTGAGAATGGCCGTTCTCTCCCCATGTGCAGAGCAACCCAAATATGCTGGATTAAATACAATTCCTCTTGCTTTTGCATTGATTCCCATCTTCACATTGTTAACCCGGGATCTCCTGTAAGTTAAGGCTCATCAGAGTCTTAAACTTGGTGTATGGACTAGGAATTGACCTCCTATGGGACAAGGCAGAGAAGTGGATTGGAGGTACCATAGCAGTTCCTGTCTGTCTCACTGTCAAAGTCTGATTCTGTAAACCTGTCTGAACTTTTGGCTTGCTTGCAAGCATCTGCAGGGCTCAGAAAGCCTACTGCATTTGGGGTGGTCAAGAGGTGCCTTAAGACCTTAAGACTACAGGGGTCCCTGAAGGATGTTTCCAACCTCACTGCTAGGGAGCCCAGAAGGTTCTGCTCCTTCTGGGAACAGCAAAACACTATGGAGGGGGGAGCCAAGCCTTACTTTAAGCTGGTTTGTCTGGTCTGTTTCAGCCTGGCTATCACCTGGGAACTGCTCTGTTTTCTGGTTCCTGCTGTATGGACCAGTCAAGCAACTCTGTTCTATGTCCATGGAAGGGACAAATGAGGCCTGTGGAATGGGAACATTGTGTTGATTGTCTTTCTCTGTGTTCTTGGACCTGGACACACCCCCGTGGCAGGATGGAGTTGTCTGTGTGCTGATTGATTGTCTCTGTGCTTATTGGTATCTTGTTCTGTGTTCTTGAACTTAGACGAAAGACATTTTTTTTGGAGATTAGACCAACTAAAAAGCAAACTAGTTACTCTCTGCTTCTCAGAATGACCCACCCATAGGGCGTGTCATTTGACTTGCAAGTGATCAAAGCAGTTGAAGAGTGTCTTTATAATTACCTGGAAGAATCCAGAGGAGGACCCACCTCCCCCCTCAATAGATAAAAGCATATATTCACAAGGTTCTGGCCTTCAGGAAGAAGGAAGCACAGCATGAGAGTAGAGATCCTGACCTGAGAATAAGTCAACACTCCAAGGCCTTCCAATAGTGGACCTATTGCTCCAAGACCCTCCCCATCTATATCTCCATATCCTTGCCCCCATGTCCCCACCAGTGCTGGTTCCTGTTGCAGAATCTTCAGCCCATACAGTACCAGGGAGAAGTGGGAGCAGGCCTGAGAGCCACATCCCCTGAAACCACGGTGGCTTTCTCATCAACGGTATATTTTCCAAGGGGCCAATTAATCTGTTTGAGGCTGTTTTATTTATAATGCAGGATGCCAGAAAGAATGTCCCCTGACACGAGGTCACCATTGATTGACCAAACTCATGGACAGCAAGCTTTCCCTGACTAGACCTGACTGGGACTTTAATATGGCAAAAGGTACCTGAAGGTCCACTACTAGACTCCATTGCCAGGTCTCAAAGTGGCCACATGATGACCCACAAATTTGACCAAAATACATGAGGTTAAGCAGGGACCAGATGAGTAGCCCAAATCCTTTCTAGAGGGGCTCATAGAGACATTCTGCCAATATACATCCTATGTCCCCAGCATAGAGCTACTGTGACAATGGCTTTTATAGACCAGGCTAGTAGAGACATCAGGTAAAAGCTTCAGAGACTAGAATGACAGGATAAGCCATTTAGGAATATAGTGCAGTTTGCTGAGAAAGTCTACCATTACAGGGACACAGAAGGGGAGAAGAAACAGAGAAAGAGAAAGAAAGAAAGAAAAGCAACAGAGAAAGAATATACAGAGAGTTCTGGCTACAGTAGCTGGAAAAAAACAGAAAAGAGAGACAGAAAAGGACTAGTGTTTATTCTGCCAGGAGTGAGGCCACTGGGCCTGTGAGTGCCCTAACAAACAGAAGCCGGGAGCAGGAAGTCTCAGGCCAGGGGAAAAGCACCCACAAATCATAAATGTGTTAGTCCTGGGTAAAGACAGTGACTAGAGAAGATGCGGTTTGGATCCCCTCCCTGAACCCAGGATAAATCTGAACATAGAGGGGAAACACACTTAATTCTTGGTGGACACAGGGGCACAATTGTTTCTCCAAGCCAATGGCCCATTTCCAAGAAAAGATCTTGGGTCCAATAAGCCACTGACACAAAGATGTATTCAAGGACTACCCAAAAAACTGTGGACCTAGGGATGGGATGGGTAGCCCATTCATTTAGGGACGCCTCAGACTGTCCCTACCCTCTGTTGGAGAAAGGCATACTCTTCAAAATGGGGACCCACATACACTTCCTGCCCAAAGGGCCACAGCTAACTGGCCTAATGACTGTTCCCTGTGAACGCTAAGGCTGCCTGGTTTACAGATGGGAGCAGTTTTCTCCATGAAGGTGAGAGACAAGCAGGTGCTTCTGTGGTTGATGGCACAAATGTCATCTGGACAGAATCTGTAATCCCTGGCACAGCACTACAGAAAGTGTAGCTAATTTCCCTCATCACAGCCTTGGAACTTGGAGCCAGAAAGAAATAACCTTCAGATTGATAGCAGATATAAATTTGCCACAGCCCAAGTCCACAGGGGGTTATATGCTAAGAGGACTACTCACCTTAGGTGAAACAAACAGGAAATCCTGGACCTTGTAGATGCCCTAATGAAGCTGGTAACTGTGTTATTCACTGCCCAGGATGTCAGATGGGAAGAGACTAAGTGGGAAATAACCAAGCAGATCAAGTGGCTCCAGAAGTGGCTATACAGGAGCCTATCCCGGTTATGGGCCTGCAAAAGACACCCATTGGAAATGGGACTAGACTAAGAGAAAGCCTCACTTAGAATACACTGAAGGGAAAAGGACTCAGATTGCTAGCCACTCTAACAACTATAAACAAAGAAAAGAAAATAGTACACAAAAGAAGGGAGAACTATACTTCCCAAAGAGTAATCAAAAGACTTACTAGCCCAAATGCACAGATGGACTCATATAGAGGATAAAATGCTTGTCCAAGCAGTTAAGGGACCTATAGTATATGTAATAAAACTCAGGTTTGGGGCCAGAGATATGGTAAAACAGTGTAAGGTATGCCAGCAAGTGAATGCTTTTGCAGCAAAGAGTAAACAGGGCAAAAGACCTCGGGAGAACAGCCTAGAGTATATTGAGGGATTTCATAGAAGTTAAAATGGGAAAATATGGTTACAATTGCTTTCTAGTTTGTATATGTTTTCCCTGAACAGGTTGAGACACTCCCCACCAAGCAGAAAACAACTACAGTGGTAGCTAAAAAGACATCAGAGGAATGTTTCCCCAGGTTTAGCAGGCCCAAGGAAACTTGATCAGACAATGGTCCTGCTTTTGTCTCTTAAGTTAAGTCAGGGACTGGCAGAAATACTGGGGACTAATTGGAATCTCCATTGGGTATACTGTCCCCAGAGCTTAGGGCAGGTAGAGAAAATGAACAGAACCCTACAAGAGATCCTAACTAAATTGACCTTGGAGACTGGCTCTGGCTGGGTGGTACCCCTCCCCTTGGCCATATTCTAAGTCCTAGCATTTTAACCTGACCCCTTTTGAGATCCTGTTTATTACTACAACTCCTTTTGTGTCCATTGTGCCCTACCAGGTGATATCCCACAGCATGAGATTTGGCCCAAACTGTCTGTCTTAAATGCTCCAGGAGTGCCAGAGACCCTTCACCACTTCCAGACTAGTGACTAGATCTATGTAAGGAGACATGAGGAACAGACACTGGAACCCTGATGAAAAGAGACCTTCCTGGTGCTTCTAGTCACTCTGACAGTCCTTAAGGCAGATTGTATTCTGGAATGGGTGCATGCTTCCGATGTGAAACCTGCAAAAGCCCCACCCCACAAAGACCCCCACTGGAGGGTGCAGAAGATAAACAATCTGTTCAAGCTCAAGATCACTTGACCTTGATCATGACTGCCTGCTGGTACCTTTAGATTTTGGTTCCTTCCACCATTGTATGTGCCCATCTGCCAAACTGTTACAGCACTCACTGCCTCTCTTTCATTGGGGTTGGGGATGACTGGGGCAGTCACCAAGACTTCTTTTCTGGTATTGCAAGGGGGAAATTATGACAGTGTAAGAACAAACATTGATTTAGACATAGAAAAAAATAAAATTTTCTATTAGTCAACTTCAAGAATCACTGACTTCATTATCAGAAGTAGTACTGCAGATGAGGAGGGCTACGTGCTGCCTTAGCCGAGGAGTGTTGCTTTTATATATACCATTCTGAGGTTGCTAACCCTGTTAGGTCCCCTAATTATTCTCCAGCTATAGTTGACTTTTGACCTCTACATTTTGGACTGCTTGTTCATTGTTGTTAAGGAACACATAGGTACAGTACAGCTAATGATCTTAAAGCTGAGACACAAAGAATTAGATACAGAAGACTAGGAGTATGAGCTGTTAGAATACTAGCAATAGCTTCAGGAATGAAGCATGCACAAAGAAAATGGTGAAATGAGGAGATCAGTTCAGGAACTTTGGAAAGGACAGGAACACTTGACCCTCCAGAAGGGAGAGGCTTATTAACATTCCTCAGACCACAGGGTGGAGGGTGGGCAACTGACCATTCCTCAAGATGGACCATTGGCCACCTAAAGACAAGGGAAGTCCTGGCCACCTCATTCCCTAAAGACCAATCAATTTAAATGTTACACTGTTCTGCCAATCACATTGTGCCTAATGGCAGCTGCCCTAAGGCTTGTATAAAGGCCCACTGGACAGATTTCACATGGTCATTCTCTCCTCATGTGCAGAGTAACCTCAACATCTAGATTAAATACAATTTGTCTTGCTTTTGCATCCATTCCTATCAACATGTTGCTCACCCAAGGGTATCCTGTAAGTTAAGACTTACCAGAGTCTTACAGAAGAAAACCTCTTTTTCAATTATCCAGTCAGATCACATTTACCTTTCTATGTTTCTTCATGATTGTCATTAAATCTTCTGTATTTTCCTCCTTTCTCTTCCCTAAAGAGTATTTTCCCATTTCTCAGATAAATCACTTTTTGTTTGTGTTGCCTATGTGTTTTATATAATAGCACATAATTATTGTTTTATTTTCTCCAATTCTACATGTTGTTAATTGAATAAATTTATTGTTTCTCTCATGCAGCTACCCCCAATACACTAATATCACATAGACTCACACATACACAAAACAATAATAACAACATTAATATAACAACAATATTAGTAATTATAATAATAATCAGTTAGGTACCTAATTTTGTATTTTTGTGGTAGAAATTATCTTAATCAAGTTAAAGAAACTAAGGTAATATTTATAATATAATTTTAAGTATTTGTTTATTTTATTAATGAAAAATTATGGCTTTTTGTTAATTCTGCTGGAAAACAAAATTCAATATATAGGTGCGAATACATTTTAGACAATAGATATCTTCATAAGAATAAAGTGGTATATATTAAGACATAAAGAAATTTACTGCACCTCATGAAACTATAAAGCAAAATAAAACTATTAATTTACAGACTGAAAAGGACTAGTCCCATGGATTCAATTATCTCTGTCATATGGTCTGTGCATATCTTTTTTGACATCCCCAGGTTGGCAAATCTTGATCACTACACTGGACCATTTTTTGCAAAGCAAAATTTGTGACTGCATCTAGGAAATTATAGCATTGGTCAAGTTGTAAGTACCACAAAGTTATTTAGCCTGATTTTAAAAAAAAATAAAGGAAACAAATAAAGCCAGAGAATGAAGATAATAATTTTCCAGTTCATTAGAAAAGAGGAGTGACAATGTACAATGTATAATCAATCCCAAAAGAGTTAACATTAGCAGTAAGTACATTAATCCAATAATATAATATCTCTGATTTATTTCAGTTTGATACTTTTTAAATAAATAGTTGGTAAAGAAGTTTACTAATTTACTAATTGATCTGGAAAGTTTATATATATATATATCAATGCTAAGCAGGTACTTACCACTGAACAGCCTGTCTCTTCCTCATGAGCATATTATTTGTTGAGACTTTGCTTTTAAATTCATTAGCACAAAAATTAGCCAGTATACTAAGGGAAGGGTTACAGAACATATTTCAAATTAAATCCCATAATTAGTTCCATAATAGTGAAGAAAGTTTAAGCATAGTTGTGCCCTTCCCACAGCCTTGAGCAAGCTAAATAGGCCTTCAGTGTTTGCCACAGTAAATCTTCTGTTAACCTAGCCAGCTGACCTGCAACTTTCTACAGGAACAGACTGCCTGATGAGTTTGTTTGCAACAGTTGGACCAAAGCAACATAATCCAGCTGAAACAAAGGATGGGTCTGTGGGCTGTCCCTACATACATACAGTACTAAACATTAAACTTTGAACCTTGTTCAGGAAACTTTGTCTTGGCTTAATCCTTCTCTTACTGCCTCCCCATATCTTTTTTTTTATTTTCAGCCTTCCTTCTAGGTAAACTCAGTTAATCCATGACTGCTGGACAGCTACACATAATAGGGTGTGTGGAAGATTTATAATTTCCTTGCTAATATTACTTGAAAGGTGTATCTACACTCTCTGTTTAATTAGTTTCTTTTCTTTTCTTTTTCTGTTTTGTGTGTGTGTGTGTGTGTGTGTGTGTGTGTGTATGTGTTCCCACTTGTTTGTTTTCTGGTTGAAATTTTGTTTCTGTTTTTGTTGTTAACACTCCCTTTCTAGATTCTGGCTGTCCTGGAATTCTCTATGTATACAAGGCTTAACACAGACTTACTGTAGTGCATTCTTCCCCTGTATTACAAATTATAAACATAGATTGCAGCCAGAACTGTAAGTCTATTTCTCTTCTGAAAAGGACATGAACCATTTCACAGAGGAACAAGCTGGAAAACATTTATATTTTAATGTTTAATGTTTTTAGCATATATCAGCCTCATGCATGTATATTTACTTTTTTGCATTTGTATACTTAGCCTGATTTTGTGTTTTCAGAGATTGTGATTTCATTGCTTTTCTTTTCCAGGTCTTTTGGCTGTGGTTGGCCCTCTCTTCAATTGTAAATATTTCTTCTAGCACTTGCTATTGACTGTTTTAATGGACATGTAAAAGCCACAACACCCTTTTCTTTCTTCTTAAACTATGGCAGGTAGTTTTGCCAGTTACAATAGTTTAGCTTGGTATCTATGATCCTTTAAAATTTGTAGTACATTGCTGCAGGCACTTCTATCTTTTAAAGTCTCCATTGGGAAACTAGATGTTATTCTCATAATTTTTTTATCATATGTAATTTATGATTTTTTTCCATGTCTTCCAAAATGATTTCTTTTATGTATCTATTCATGGTTTAATCATATTATACAGAGGGAGTATCTTTTCTGTTCCTGTGAATTTGGAGTGCTATGTGCTTCCATGTGTGTATGTATGCTTTGCCCTAATTTCTAGAAGTTGCTTTTATGGTCGAATTGAACACCTTATTTGCATTGACCTTAAATTCTTCTCTTTCATATATTCCTATAATTAAATGTTTCAGTTTACATAATTTTATATAATTCCTGAATGTTACTTTTACATATGTTCTTTTTTTTATTCGTTGCCTTTATGGTTTAAATTTTCAATTTTATCTGTAGCTCCTGTTGTCCCTTCTTATACTTGTTCCATTTTACTTGGAAGAATTTTATCTCAGTTTTCTAATTGTGTTAATAATATTTTCAAGTCAATATTATTTCAATTAGAGTTGTATTTAGTCAACTAGGCTTTCAAATTCTGACTTGTCCTTGTTGTACTATTCACATGAATATTTGTGTTTCCTTAGGCATAGCTCTGCCCTTCTCATGAAATTCAGTGAGTTGTTTGCTCATGTCTTCTTTAACCTCTAGATGTCTTTAATGTAATTATTATTAACTTGTTATGATCCTTGCCCTGAGGCTCATGTAGATAATTTACTTTGTTGAACATTTCTGTGATGATGAATTGCAAGACACTGATGATTTCACTGTATTGGCCTTCTGTATTTTTTGTGTTTCCATGCAGAAATCTGGGTATATAGACTTTGTTCATACATTGTATATCTGGCATTAGGTTTTGAGTAGAAGCTTGGTTTTATTTTTATGATTGTACAAAGTTAAGTGATTTATGATCAGCTATTAGGGCTTTTTAAGATTTCACTGTTTATTTTGGATTAGAGGAATAAATACAATCCAATTCAGTGGTAAGCAAGAAAGTATAAGAATGAGACAAATGGCTAGATCTGCTTGACCAGGGACATGTAAGTTGTGCTATTGGAGCTATGTCTGAGCATGTGAAAATGGTGCATATTGACTGGAATTTTCAACATTCACTAGGCTTTCTTGCCATATATGCTGTGTGTCCTCATCAAACCATTAGGTTTTGGAATGGCTTGACCAAAGATACCTTTAAGGACTCATCTGGCTCAATTAGTGCACAGATATATGTCCAAAGTTCCACCACAAAATTTTATATATAATGAAAGCAGGTAAGATTTTACTAGACTCACCAGATTTGGCTGGCCCAAGCCATGTGTAACCAGGAGAAAATTACTTGACTAGCAAATGTCAAGATATCATGAAAAAAAATTATTCACCTAAGTTGTTGTGTGATCCCACATATGTTTCGGTATGGGGAGAATGTGGATATTCATCACACTAGCATCACCGTACCAGACATGAACACAAATTATGAGCCAGGAAGTTGGATGTAGCATATGGGAGTATAATCAGACAGGTTTATTAGAAGAGTCTGGAACATCAGGTATCTAAGGGTCTGAGACTGGTGGTTGTGACTGGCATAGGCATGACTAACTGCAGTGAGTTACATAGGATGGGCAACCTGAAGTAGGACTTGGTGTTGAAAATGGTGTAGTCAGGCTAGTGTTTAAGGAACTCACCAGACTGAAACTAAGCACAGGATTTATGATTAGGGCACAGTTTAAAGGTTGGATGTATTGCTATAGTGAAAGAGGCTATGGCCAGTTGAACTGACTATATATTGTTGGCACACAGGACACAAAATTGGGTCTAAGCCTTAAAAATGGAATGGGAAGTATAAAAGCAGGACTCGTTTCAAGTACTTTTACAAGAAATCTATCTATCTATCTATCTATCTATCTATCTATCTATCTATCTATCTATCATCAATATCTTTCCTCTCTCTCCTCTCTCTATGTGTGTGTGTGTTTATGTGAGTGTGTATGTGTATATACACAGATAGCTCTTATATGTATTTAAAATCCATTTTGTAATATTGTACAATGGACTTGTTGACATTTTGTCTAAGCTCTGCCACACAGTTTCCTGGCAACAACCATGTATGCTTAACTCATTTTAAAAGGCCTGCTCGCCTCCTCTGCTCTCTCTTACTCTTTCCTTCTTGCTGTCTTCTCTCCTCTTCCAGCGCTCGTCATTCCTCCCTCTCCATGTGCTTATGCCTGGCCTCTACTTCCTTACACTTCTCTCTCTCTCTCTCTCTCTCTCTCTCTCTCTCTCTGTGTGTGTGTGTGTGTGTGTGTGTGTGTATGTGTGTGTGTGTGTGTGTGTGTGTGTGAGTGTGTGTGAGTCTGTCTCTCTGTCTCTTTCTCTATCTGACATTCTCTGTCTCTACTACCCTTGTAATTCCCTTCCCATTCCCTAACTAAACTCTGTTCTATAATATACCATTGTGTGGCTCTTCCCTCAGGGTGAAGGGATGCCAAAGCATGGGCCCATGGGGGCACCTCCTTCCCCTATATGTGATTACACATCCACCAAAAACATATTCCCTCTATCCTTATTATTTTATAAAACACAACAGGGCTGATACTTATTCTTTCTAATTCTAATTAAAACATTCAAAATAATTAACAACATGATCATTTGACTGCTCATTGCTGAAATATTTCTCAGTGGAGAATATTCCTTAGGAGTATCCATTTAAACTCTTGATTTACAATGAAACAAAATTTTGTTGAATGGCAAGTTCAACACATTAACTGTAATGAAAATAAGTGTTATTTAAGAGGATATTACCTGTCATTTTTGGGAATAGTACCTTATACCAAATATTATTCAAGAAGTAATTCTGTGTCTTAAAAATCTTATTGGACACACTGTGAGCATATTGTTAGGAAGTACACAAATGCTAGTACAGTTAGAAAGGCACAACTGAAAAAACCTCTATATTAAGTCATTGCTACAATACATATAAGAGTTCATAAATTTACATATAAGAAATCAAGAAAGATAGAACAATAATAACTTATATCTAAAAACACAGGATATATTAGTAATAATTCTAGTAAGGCATAAGTTGAACTTTTAAAAATGTAATGTGTTTTACTAAAAATAATTATGGGTTTTTCATACATGTACATATAAATTTTTCAAATAAATGAGCTTGATTATGGATTGCATAGAATATTGGATATAACATTGAAAATAGTTTAATAATATTTTTGTTAACTCTACACAGGGAATTATGTTCCTCCCATAATAAATTGGTTGCCAAGTAAAACGTTAAATGGTTTGAATTCAATAAAAATTTAAATACATGCACATTATCCTCCTCTAGCCAGCATGCATCTTGATTTTAGTCAACAGGCTTCTAAGAACAATCAAAAGCTTATCAATTGAAATTCTCTTTTAAACATAGTTAATTATATATCTTTTTAATATTAGCTTATACACATATGGAAGTTGAGAGTCTGTGGTATAAAAAGAAGGAAGAATTTCCATATCTACAATCATGGTCACAGATCAAAGAATGCCCCTTGATTAAAGATAATGGCATGTTATCATGTAACCAATCATGGAAACATTAATTCTGGAATTTTTCCCAACAATCCTTGTGATATCTGGTTATTGATTTTTACCATCTATTATAGACAAAAATAAAATTAATTAATCTGTTTCGAAAATAGAGAACAGAAGTTATAGTCTTTGTTCATGTTAGCACTTGCTAATTTTTATTCAAATTTTAAAACCATAATATTAAACTATGCATGATTTTATACTCTGTTGTAAAACTGTCCTTATAATAATGAGATTCCTTTTATTTTCCTTTATGTAAATATAAATTTCATAGTCTATTTAAAGATTATGCCAAGCTGATCTTTAAATATCATTATAATTTCTTATTACATGACAAATATATTATAAGTAACATTATTCCTCATTTACCCTAATTATACACTGCAATACAGTAATAATGGGATTCTTCCTTCCATTCTTACCTTAAAAGGTTTATTTTCAATGAAGAGATAAAATAACACTGCCTTTTTAAGGAAAAGTTATATTAAATGTAGCAGTTTTCTTTTCAAATATATGCTATAATGTCCTATTACATAAAAAAGGTAGTTCTAAATATACCTGATCTGCCAACTTCCCTGATCTGACTTGGTAAATCTCTCACTTTCATCCACAGTCAGATTGGCCTTTCTGTTTTTCAACTTCTGAACTTGGTAAGGATACAGACTCCATGGTTTCTATTTAGCTTTCCTGTTAGATATTGTGTTTGATTTTGCTACTTATTTTTTTCATCATCTTTTGCAGAGTTTGGTAATAGGTCCAAATGTCATGATTGAGAGAAATTTGGCCTGTCCCTATGTTCATTAATTACAATTTACCTAAATCATTTTTTTTTAATTTTTAAAATTTATTTGAATATTATAAACCTTGCTTCTAATATTTCTGATATTCCTAAGAGTCTGAACTTATCTCTGATTGTATACTTGTGTCTCTCAAATCCAGAAAATGTGCACTCATTACTATATTTTGAAAACAATCAAAACATTTTTTTCAACTTACCTGTAAAAGTCTGGTGGAACATGTCAGTGATGCCAGCTCTCAGTTGGTAGAAGTAAGATGTTGTTGCAAGTTTGAGGCTAGCCTACATGAAATAGCAATTTCAAGGCCAACAGGTTACTCTAAGACTCAGTCCTCAAGGTAATGATGACAATAAGAATAAAGTGTATTTTACTTCAACAAGAAGAATGTTTTTATCTCATGTGCACAACATTTCCTAAATTGTTTCTTTTATATGAATAGTATATGTGACCTATAATTCTCTTTTGGAGACATTCTAACTCCTTTTGGATGATATTAAAGATTCTTAAACACATTACACTATCAGGACTGTACAGTCATGACCTCATCTACATCTCACCCAAGCTCTAATAGGGCTTAAGCCTTTCCAGCATTAACATTAGCAGCAATCATTATTCCAAACATGTGAGTGTCAAAGCAATTTCTTGTGAAATATTTTTAGTAATTCCAAGCAAGATATATAAAAAATATGTGGTCAGTATTTGAATAACATTTTAGATAAAAGTTTTCTTTGTCACCAGAAATCTCTTACCAATTACTGTTTTATATTTGAATTCTTAGAGATATTTGCTCAAAAGAAGCATGTACTTCCTTCTCCCTGTTCCTACATCTAAGGACATATCCTTGAAATTGTTTCAAAGCATTAATTTTCAATATGACTGGATATATTCAATTTGTCCATTTAAATCGTCTTAGTTGCTAGTCCAGTTGATTATCTGTACAATTATACTGCATATATTTAAGGAATGTGACATTGCGCACACACATTCACACACATACATATACATGTACACATATATACATACACACATATACACACAGAGAGTGACAAAAACAAAAATAGAGATAGAGAGCAAGAGCGAGAGAGGGAGAGAGAGAGAGAGAGAGAGAGGGAGGGAGAGGGAGAGAGAGAGAGAGAGAGTATTGTAGTAATACAACCTTAGCTATATCTGTGTATGTGTTTGTTTCATTAAGAACAACTAAGAATTATTTTTTAACACAAATGCCAAGTATTCCACAATGTTATTAACATAAAAACCAATTTGAATGAAGGTATCCCAGAGGTGATATTTAGTTTTTATTTGGCAACCAATTTCTTATGGGAGGAACAGAATTACCTTGAAGAGTTAACAAAAATATTTTTAAATTATTTTAGATATCATATCCAATATTCTATGAAATCCATACTAAAGCTGTTTTGCTTGAAATTTTTATATGTACAAGTATAAAACATCCTTAATTATTTTTAGTAAAATACATTACATTTTTAAAAATTCAACTTATGATTAAGTAGAATTATTGCTAATATTTCATGTGTTATTTGGATATGCATTAATATTGTTCTGTTTCTTGATTTTCATATGTAAATTTACGAAGTCTTATATGTATTGTAGCAATGACTGAATATACAGGTTTTTCAATTTAGGCTACATAACTAGTTGAATAATGCTCAGATTAGAACAACAGGTCTGTTTTACAGTGGGGATAATATTATGACATTTATATTAAAGTTTTACAAGATAGTGTAAGAGAATAAATATTTTAATTCTTTATCAGAAACACTGAGATTCAGATCTTTGGGTTCTTTGGACATCTTAGAGACCCTGACCTAGTTTGAATTCGTGTTAATTAAGAAGCCAGTACCTAGCACCGGTTTCCAGGTTACCTTCCAAAAAGACCTATGTCTAGAAACAGTTTCCAGATTACTCCCCACTAAATCTATACCTCCAGGTTACAAACCTGCCAACAACATTTTACTTCCTAACAACCGTCAATCAATATGAAAACAGAACTTTATGGTTTGGCTCCTGACAACTGCCAATTATAGTAAAGGCCCAACAGATGTATGCCAGTCTAGATATTCCCTTCTTGCCACTCTAAATACTTGCCTAAAACTAGGATCAGGTCTCTGCCTTTTCATCCTTCTATGTCATGGCTGAGAAGGGGGCCAATTTCTTCTTGGTCTCAAGGTAACTCTGGTAATATGGTCTAATAGTCTGGCTGCTTATTCTCTGGCTTCAAGTGCCTCAACTTCACTGCACTGTATTCAGTGCACTGACTCCCAAGGGACAATCCACTCAACTGAGCTCAATTCACCTGACTAAACTGCTAGATCTGTTAGAACTAACTGAATTGACTTCATCTCCCTTCCCTCCTTCTCCCTGTGATGTTTTTATGGTGGAACTTTCTCCTAATGAATAAGGACTAAAACGGACCAATCACTGGGCAAGTAAGTACGGCTTCCAGGTTGGAAAGAGGAAGTTGGATACAAGAAAAAGGAAAGGCCTTTTAGGACACAATAAATCAGGGAAGAAAAATGTAGGTCGCCTAGGTTCTCAGTTTAAGTGATGGATCTGCCACCAGAGGACTTTTAACACAGATTAGTTTACAAAATTAGGATACTAGGTTCTGTTCCCAGGGATTGTGTTACCTGTTGATTCTAAACTAAGATTATGTGGTGTTTTCCTTCATGTAGTGACTCAACTGTGTTCCACAGAGAAAGGTAACCAGAGTGCAGGGCAGGGTGTGTGGTAACAACCAGCCTTAAAACTTACGAGAGAGTGCTTTTGGAACTCCAGTGAGGCAGAGCCATCAAGGGGAATAGAGAACCTGGCTAAAAAGAAAGAATGCCATCTCAGTCTGTCCACTGGGCTGGAGGCAGACCAAGGCTGCAGCCCTATTTGTATGGGATGCATATTTTTAGATATTTCGTGCAATAACTCTTAAATAGATTTCTTGCTGAGGGTTGGGTGTATCCTATCTCTGACTCATTCTGTCAAATCTTTCTATGATTTATCACATTGTCAGCTCCTCAATTAGATATTATTGTTTGGTGTGTTCAAAAGAATTTCAGCCAGAGGGATTGAAAGTGTTTTATAATGGCCAGTCTGCATTCTAGCCAGATTACACAGACATAGAAGGTCTTTGGACCTATTCAGAGCACCTGTGTTGCTGGATTAAAATTCCTCTATAGTTGAAGGGGGGGGTGGTCAGCAAAACCGAGGCTGAGCCATGTTTTTTTCAGGGAATCAGACTTTTTATACACTTGTAAAAACTTAGTATAGTGGTTTTCAGGATATATAGATAGAAGAAAGATGTAAAGTATACAGGAAATTCAATATTCAGTCAAATTCCACGTTTCACTGACATCTCAGAAACATAAGGATACCTAGAAGGCCTACATGCTCTACTGCCTGAGGGAATGCCTTGGTTTTCCAGGAACTTAAAAATACAAAGTACCTTAAGAACCTTAGGCTTAATCCTCAAATACATTTCAAGGCAGCTGTAAGGGGCAAATTCCATGGTTCCCTATATTCAGCATGTTCTCTTTATGCTGTCTACAGATAGCCTCACAAAGACACACTGCAATGTTTGTTTTTTTATATTACATCACAGTTTTGTGATGAGTAATCTTATGGGTAAGTCAATACATAAAGCAATTTGTCACCATTGTCCTTGAAAATTATTTTTTTCTTCCCTAATATGTATCAGATTAAAAAAAAGGAAAACAGCCTTGCCAAATCATATGTTTTGAGATATGGAAAACAAAAGTATAATTCATACCTATCCAATATAATTCAATAATTTAAAAACAAACACACAATGAAAACCTGATTTTAAAATTAAAAAGTCTCAATCAGCACTTCTCCAAAGAATACAAGAAAATGGACTTTCTACATATGGCAATAAGATTAACCCCAGGAACCAAAGGGGAATCAAAATTCAGAATCATAGTGATTTTATGTTAGCACAGACTTTGAGAAGTCACAACCCTGCTTGCCTATGATGATGTGAAATTATGACATTTCTTGAAAAATAAATTCAAAATTCTACTAGTTGGTTACTTTTTGTTTAATTGTGACTAAATAACATGACAAAGTAACATGAAAAAAGTACTTTAAATGTAGAAAAATGTATTTTGCTTTACAATTTTTCCTGACCCTGTTAAGGATGGTTCTACAGAACAGAGTAATGTGTAACATGTAGGCAGAAAGGAGAGAAAGGGAATAAAAAAGAGGCTGAAACAATATAGCTTCCCAAGACCTCTTCCCTGAAAATAACCTTCCTAATGCTTTGTTGTAAGATAGTCCAAGAGTGGAGTCATGTAAAAATTGTGAGGGATTGTGAGAAAACTCAAAGAGAATAAGACAAATAGTCTTGTGACATCAATTTCTTCAGAACAGAGAAATTTTTGGTCTGTATTTTCATGCAACTTCCATTTATGAGTTTACTACCACTGTGGTTATTCATCTGTCTCCAGAAAAATAAAAGTTTTGGCCAATGTGTGGTTTGTTCTTGGAACTGAAATCCTTACTCATGAGATTATTTTTTAATTATTAAAGTATAAATGGCCTAATGATCTGAATAAAGTTGTATGTTGTATGAGATTTTATTCTGTTTCACCCCTCAAGATTTTACATCTTCACTGCAGTGGTTTATTAAATACTAACATTTGAAGACTCTCGAATCCCAGGAGACCCTCACTCAAGTCTTGGGATAAGGCGAAGACCGAAAAATTCCTGAGAGACCGTGCTTGATGCAAACACATAAGGTTTATTTATCCAGTGAACTGGGGATGAGCTCATGTCCCACACGAAGGGGCAGAGGAGTTTGGTCCCATGCAGTTGCAGTTGGGGATTTTTAAGGAAGAAAACAACAAAGAAATGGGGAGGTTCAGGCAGTGATCTATGTCATAAGGAATGGGGAGATCAAGTGTCAATTAATGGCTCAGTGAAAGGTTACAGGTTATCTTGGGCAAACATAGTTACTTTGAGCAAAGCACCAGATATCTTGGGAATGTTGGAGCTAATCTTTGGAATGGGGAGTTCTTGGAGCAGGGAGGGAGTGATATCTTAAGGTTAATGATTTTCCAAGCTGACAGCAGAAAAAACAAGTTGCTCTGTGTTTAGGCTAATTTCTAAGGGTCTAAAATTCTCGAGTTGGGGGGTCTCTCATTTCCCTCTCCTTCTAATGAGTAGTTCTAATCTTAGAACTGGAGAATTAAATTTCTAATTCTATATATTGTACATTGTCTTTTTTCTAACTTTTGATACTGCTGGTGCAACATAAGGATCTGTACAGTACTAATTATTTGTCTAACAAAAGCAATTAACTTATTAATTATGTAAGGTCCTATAGTTAGTAGAAAGAGCAAAATCAGTAAGGGACTTGTCAGGGCTGAAAGCAAAGTCATCACCCATGGTGATTTGCTGTACCAACCCTTGCACCAGTTTTGAGTGGCCTCTCTGTCCTGTTGGAGTTTTTCTAGTCTCTCTCAGAGTTTGCTCATGGAGTCCCTAGTGGCTCCTGAGTGATCTATATAAAAGCAACATTCTTCCCTTAGAGCGGCGCATAAGCCCTCTTCTTTAAGAAACAGTAAGTCTAATCCTCTCCTGTTCTGTAGCACCATTTTAGACAATGAAGTGAGGAACTCTTCTAGTTGACTGAGAGATTTTTCTAAAGCTCTTAGATCTTGGTTCATGGCCATTAGAAGAGTATTTAGTCCATGCTGAAGGTCTGTGGGTCCCTTGATAAGGACAGTGGTTTTGGTCCCTATTCCTGCCACTAATTTTAGTCCTAGCATAAGTTCTAAAGTAAGAGAGACAGATTCCCTTTTCTCACGCCGATGCTTGCTCTCTTAGTCTTCTATAACCGCTTCTTCTGGATGGTAATAAATTCTGGGAACTAATTTAATCATAACACAATAATCTCTGCTTTGATTAAGATAGTAGTAGACATAAAAGTAGTGAGGCCAGTACTGCAGGCCCACCAACTATTAATATTAGGAAGCAGATATTGGTTGGATCTGGTGGTATTAATAACCAGAGGATTATTGCAAAGATGCTGGTGGGTCAAGGGCACATGGCTTATACATGAACCTGTCCCTGATACCCCAGTCAGAGTTAGTTTACTTTGGGACCCCTAGAGACAGTGGCTGGGGTCTGTGTTAGCCTTGATGGAATCATTGACTGCTGTCCCTTCATAATAAGGAGGACCTGCCTCTAGACAGAGCCAGCAGGATGTAGTTGCATTGGAGTTTGTAGCATTTAGAGCTTGGTATACCCCCTGAATTAGATATAGGAACCTGTTTCCAGTGGTGGGGGGCAGAGTGACTAGAGTTGAGGCAGGAGCGTTAGTGGGAGCCTCAGTTATGACAGGGGGAGGGGGCCTTAGAATGATTCCTTTGTCTACCAGCTTAGGGTGGTCCCTGTTCTGCAAGCACTTTATCAGACCCCATGGGAACTGTTGGAGGGCTTTCTATCTTCAGTCTAATCTGAAATGTGAACCTGTTGTCCCATCCTGACATATAGAACCTAAAGATCCCAGGTTCATCCCTTGAGCCAAGCAGTAAACCATTTCCCTGGATCTGTAAAGGTGCTATTAAGGGAGTCATTTTTCCGGGAGACAGTGATCAAGTCCCATGAGGACGTGGGATGCCAGAAGGCATCTCTGGTAGTCTTGCATCCCCATTGTCCACAGTAGAAGTGTCCCAGACCCCCGCAACTGTGGGCTTCTGGTCTAGACCTGCTGTCTCTGGGGCATACATAAAAAGGGGTTTATTGAAGTTTCCTCCTGACGGGTAAGCTCTTACAGCTGGGATAAGCTGTCACATATTGTTTTGGGGACATCTGGTATGGGGAGGGAGGACTTCCAACCATATAACATTTCTGTAGGTGCTGTACATCCTTATGAGTTAGCTCAGGAATATCCCATGAGTCTAATCTGGCTATTAGGGTACAGATCTTAGGAAATACAGAGGGCCATCATGTACCTGGGGGGGGGGAGCAACTTTAGAAGAGGACCAGAGCATGTCCCCAGTTTGTGATAATATCTGCCGAGTAAAGTCATAGGCTGGTGGGGGTTGCTATTCTGTAGTAGTGAGAAGGCAGCATATGCACAGCATAAGAGGATCATCAGTCCACTCCAGCTTCCAGGAGTCATCTCAGGCTGAAGGGGGGTTCCCTTTGACATGGGATGCGTGGATCCAAGCCAGGATACCATCAACCTTGATGGTAGTGGGACTAGTTAGAAGTACCAGGTAGGGTCCCTTTTATCTGGTCTCGAGGTTGCCAGATCGATGACGCCAGACCAAGATGGAGTCTCCCAATTGGAAATTATGCTGCACGGCTGTTGTTCCCGGTTCTTATACCCCCTTGAGCTGTTCCCAGGCATCCTTTCTGACCAGTTCAAGAGCCTTTAAATGAGCTATCAGGGGTTGAGAGAAAGAGTCATCAGGGTCAAATATCCCTCCCACTTCTGTCAAAGGGGGCGGTCCCCCATAAAGGAGCTCAAATGGTGAGTTTAAATTTCCCTGGGATGTTCCATACTCGGAACAAGGCAAAGGGCAAGAGGGCTGTCCAGTTCTTTCTGCTGGTCTCTAAAGCTAATTTAGTCAAGGTCTCTTTTAAAGTTCTATTCATTCTTATCTACCTGTCCTGAACTCTGGGGTCTATAAGCACAATGCAATTAGGAATCAATCTCCAGTTGGGTGGTCAGTCCCTGACTTACCTGGACAACTAAGGCAGGGCCATTGTTGGATCCAATTACCGTAGGAATGCCAAATCTCAGGAAAAATCTCTTCTAGTATCTTCTTTGTCACTATGTTGGCTATCTCCCTTTTTGTGGGGAAACCTTCTACCCCACCTGAGAAAGTATCTAAGAAAACTAATTTGTTACAATATTTTGCCGATTTGACTTCCGTGAAGTCGACTTCCCAGTATGCTCCTGGCCTATCTCCTTGTAGGTGCTTAGCAGGTGTGCCTATGTTATGTCCAGCATTGGTTAAGGCACAGGCTTTACAATTTTGAACTACTTCTTGAGCAATATCTGAGAGGCCCATGACATGATAGTCAGAGTGGCATAAAATGTCCTTTAATTTCTTTGTTCCCTAGTGGGTTAATTGGTGTAAATTGGTGACATATTGTCCCTATTTGGGGGGTAAGATAGATTTCCCATCTTCTGTCTCTGCTACTCCATAGGGAGTATAGCTATATATTATTTTTAATTTCTCCATCTGGCAGTGATCCTCGGGGGTGTATATGAAACTGGTCTCTCTGATGCCATAATAGTCTTTGGACTTTTTAATCCTCTGGTTGGCTATAAGAATCATGGCTCCTTGGACTGCTAGTTTAGCTGCTATGTCAGCCATTTTATTTCCTTTGGCAATGGCATCTCAGCCCTTTTGATGGCCGGGGCAATGTATAATGGCCAGGTTTTTTTGGCAAATGTATGGCTTCTAGCAGACTTAAGATTTCTTTTTTGTTCTTAATGTCCTTTCCAGCAGACATGTATAGCCCCCTCTGTTTATAGATTGCCCCATGTATGTGAGCGGTGCTGAAGCATACCTACTGTCCATGTAGATGTTGATAGTCTACCCTTCTGCCAGCTACAAGGCTTGGGTGAGTGCAATCATTTCTGCGTTTTGAGCTGACGTTACTTAAGGCAAGCTGCTTGCCCAGATGGTGCGCTTCCCATCTACTACCACCACCCTGGCTCTCCACTTACCTTCAACCATGAAGCTGCTGCCATCCGTGTACCAATTAGGGCGCCTTGGCCAAGGCTGGTTGGTGAGGTTCTTCTGCATTCTGGTTTCTTCTGCCAGGATGTCTACACACTGGTATATTTGCAGAGAATTGTCTGTCTCGGGCAGTAGGGTGGCAGGGTTGAAGATAACTGGGGGGGGGGGAGGGGGAGGCAAAAGTCACTCGTTCAGTCAGCAGGAAGCTTTGGTAATGAGTCATGTGGGCATTTGTCATCCAGCAGTCAGGAGGCTGTCTGATGATATTTTCTAGGGTGTGGGGGGGCTAGTATGATAGTCTTGTCCCAAGGTGAGTTTGTCAGCATCCTTGAGGAGTAGCGCTACAGCTGCAATGGCTTTCAGGCAAGATGACCATCTGCCAGCTACAGGATTGACTTTCTTTGATAGGTAAGCTACAGGTCGCTTCCATGGCCCCAAGGCCTGAGTCAGAACCCCTCGTGCCACTTCTGCTCATTTATCCACATAGAGGGTGAAAGATTTAGTTAAGTCTGGTAGGGCCAAAGCTGGTGTAGTGAGTAAAGTCCTTTTAATTTCTTCAAAAACTTTCTGGTGTTCAGGGGCTCATGAGAAAACCCCCATTTCTTTAGTGAGAGGGTAGAGTGGGGCTGCCAAGGTGGCAAATCCTGTTATCCAGAGTCTATAAAAGTTGGCAGTGCCCAGGAACTCTCTTACTTGCTTTGGGGTTGTAGGAATAGGGATTTGTGTCACAGTCTTTTCCTTAGCTTCTGTCTCCATCACTTCCCCTCCTTAAGAGTATATCCCAAATAGGTTACTTCTGTCTGGCAAATCTGTGCTTTCTTTGCTGAAGCCCTGTACCCCTACTCACCTAGCTCAGTCATTAATCTCTCAGTCCAAAGTTTGCATTTTTGCTTGGTGATAGCAGTTAAGAGTAAATCATCAACATACTGAAGCAGGGAAATTTGAGGATTTTCTGACCTGAACAGAGCCAGATCCTGATGGAGGGCTTCGTCAAAAAGTGTTGGGGAGTTTTTGAATCCTTGGGGCAGACACGTCCAAGTCGATTGCCCAGCCTGTCCCAAATCTGGGTCTCTCCATTCGAAAGCAAAGATTGCCTGGCTGGTAGGATGCAGTCTCAGGCAAAATAATGCATTTTTTTAGTCCAGAACTATATAGCAACATCTGTCAGAAGGGCGAGAACTGAGTAGTTGTAGAGGTTAGGGACAGTGGGGTAGATATCCTGCATTTTTTATTAACTTCTCTTAGATCTTTTACTGGCTGGTAATCATTAGTGCCTGGCTTCCTAACTGGCAGCAATGGAGTGTTCCAGGGAGACTGACAAGGAACCAGATTTCCTAGTCGCAGGAATCTTTGGATGTGCAGTCTGGTGCCCTCTCGGGCCTCTCTGCTCATGGGGTACCTCAATGGGGATTGCATCAGTCTTTAGGCTTATGATAATGGGGGCACTCGTTTGGACTCTCCCATGCCCCCCAAATCTGCCCATGCTCTGGGGAACCTCTCCAGCCATGCTCCACCCATTGTCTTGCCTGGCAAGGCCGGAGGCTCATGCAATCTGTATTCTTCCTCTAGTTTTAAAGCTAGAATCATAGAAGTGGGGATCTGCCAATTGACTATAGCTCCTTTCAAGGAAAAACGTATTTGAGCTTTTAATTTTGACAGTAAATCTCTCCCCAATAATGGAATGGGACACTCAGGAATGATGAGGAAAGAGTGTGTTACTTGACCCTTTCCCAGATCAACTTTCCTGTCAATGGTCCAAGAGTATGGTTTCTGGACAGTGGCCCTAATCACTATGGTTTTTTTGTTTTGTTTTGTTTTGTTTTGTTTTGTTTTTTCATTTTTTTTTTTCCGAGACAGGGTTTCTCTGTATAGCCCTGGTTGTCCTGGAACTAACTTTGTAGACCAGGCTGGCCTCGAACTCAGAAATCTGCCTGCCTCTGCCTCCCAAGTGCTGGGATTACGGGCATGTGCCACCACTGCCTGGCTTTTTTTTTTTTTTTTTTTTTTTTTAATTCTCAAAAAAAATTTTTTAAAACTGAAAATTGTGCACTGGTGTCAACAGGTAAGTATGTAGGGGTCCGCTCCACAGTGAGGGTTACCCTAGGCTCAGGGAGGGGCTCTGAGCCCAATTCCCCTAAACAGTATCTTCTAGAGTGAGGACCCTGGGAGGTTTAGTACTCAGTTTCTTCTTGGGGCAGTCCCTTGCCCAATGTCCCTTCTCCTTGCAACATGCACATTGGTCCTTGGCTAAAGGTTGTCATAAAAGTCCTCCAGAGATCCGGAGGCTTCTTGGCCCTGCATTGCCCAGGTACCCTGTCCGTCTGTCCCCTTGCTGTATTCTATAAGCCTCCCTCTCACCTACTACTGGCCAAAATCCTTTTCAAACTCCTTTCATGCCTTTTATCTCATCTATTTTCACTTTTTTCTGCTTCCTTTTTTCTCTCTCTCCTCTCTTCCTCAGTCTCTCTCTTATGGTATACTTTCACTGCTTCCTTAACTAGGTCCTGCAAGAATAGCATTTGCAGACCCTCCAGGCACTACAATCTTCTCTTAATATCAGAGGCAGATTGTCCTATAAAAGCCATGGCTACTGCTGCCTTTGACCCTCAGAGGTAGGATCAAAAGGCGTGTATTGCCTGTAAGCCTCCAAAAGCCATTCTAAAAACACAGAAAGGGGTTCCTTCTCCCCTTGAACAACTTCTCTTACCTTGGCCAAATTGGTGGGGTGCCTGCTGACCCCTTTGAGACCTACCACTGAAACCCGGCGATAGACCGTCATCCTACCTTCCAGGTATTGTAGTCCCAGTCAGGACGATTCAGAGGGAAGGCTGCATCTATTTCATTTTGGAGTTGAGTTGGTTGACCATTGGTTCCTGGCATGCAGTTTTGTGCCTCTAGCAGGATTCTTTCCTTCTCCTCAGTGGTAAAAAGGACCTATAAAAGCTGTTGACAGTCATCCCAAGTGGGCTGGTGGGAGAACATGAGGGATTCTATTAGACCTGTAAGGCTAGAGGGATTTTCTGAGAAAGTGGTGTGATTTGTTCTCCAATTATAGAGGATGGCCAATGAGAACGGCCAGTATTGAAGAGGTTGCAATTGTTCAGGGTTTGCCGGAGGAGGGCCATATGCAAGCAGAGGCAACACCATAGCTGAGTCTGGTCCTGTGGGGCTCTGAGCACTTTGGATTTCGGTCCCGGCAGCCAGTCCTTCTGCTGTTTCTCCAATGGCTCCCTAGGGAGAGGTGTAGGGAGGGGATAGGGAGGCAGGGTACCAGGCCACTCTGGGGGCTCCTCAACCTTGCGATAAATTTTAGGGGGAGCCAAGGTTTGGGATCTGCTTGCCAGTTTGGACTCTGCTGTTTTGTGTAGGACGACTCAGGCTCCGCCTCCACTGTTTTGCATAGCGACTCCACTCTGCTGTTTTTGATTTCATTTTCTGCTCTGAGTCGCAGAGCACCAGGTCTCGGGAGCCTGGCTTATTTTTCTAAGACCAAAGCTTTAGCCAGGAAGGAGGATCCTGGGCTAAATTTTCCCAAATAAAAATATAAATTACCTGGTCAGGGTGAGACCCTGAAAACTTCTGAAAAACAGTGTCTTTGATGGCAGAAATCACAGTCAGGTCAAGTGTAGCCTCCGGAGGCCAGCACACATCGTACATTGGCCATTCTGAAGAAAAAAATACATCCTCCAAAGTCCCTTCTTAACTTCTACAGACAAATTGCATGCCTTATTTCTAATTTCAGTCCAGGGGTCGAGAGTTTGACCGAGAGGAGTGCTAACAGTCCGTCCCATCATCCAAGTCACACAAACCACAAACAGAACACTGAAAAACCGTGAAAGCTGAGACTAGCGCCCACCTCTTGCAGGACTTCCTACAGCAGGGAACAAAATCAGATGACTGAGAGGACCTGAAATCTCTCCTCTCTAGGAAACATTCGGGTTCTGAGTTGGCACCCAGATGGGGAATCTCTGAGCATCTTCGGAGCTCCCCCAGACCTCCTGGGACATCTCCCAGGGTGACAGTTATCTTTTGACATGTCTGTCGATAACCCTCCCCTCCATCCCGGACAAGGAGTTCATTGCTCTCACAAGTGCAGAATACTGCAAACCAGAAATACCAGAATTCAGAAACAGTCGACAGATAAGGACATAGACAAGGACAGAATCTTAACTCCAAGAGGGGTCTATGAGAATTTGGGGGTCGAAAATCCCCGACGAGCCCGGAAATTAAAGACTCTCTGACAGCCCCTGTGCTGCCACAGTACCAAGTATCAGGCGTAGGCCTGGGGGATTAACAAAAGACACAGACATGGGTCATTCTGTAAGGAGAATGCCAAAGCTTTTACTGACGGACCAGCAATATACACCAGAGGCCAGGGAACACAACAGGAAAAAACAATCATAGCCGTAGATTAGGCACCAGGGAGGTCCCTACCACACTGGGTGGGAAAAGAGAAATCAAATTAAGCCACAGGAAATTCTGCAGGATGTTTTCTGTGCAAAACAGCTCGGGGAGGTTAAGCTAAGCTCATCAAAGCCCAACAGGTCTCCCTTTTTCATTTTATAAAAGGAATCGCATTTGTTTTAGGACACCTCCATCCAACTCCCATTACTCATTTCTGGGAATCTCTGCCAGTCCCAGAGCCCCTGTCTTAGGTTGGTGTGGACTGAAAAGGAGTTGCCCATCATAGACTAACTATTCTCCATATAGGCTGAGCCAAATTTGAACAGATGGATTAACCTGTGCTGAAGACATAAGCACTTGTTCAGTTACTGCTCTGGACTGGATTTGTTGTTTGCACATACGGTTTAGAAGGAACAATCCCAGTGCGGCAGCTCCACAAGCCAAAAGGCCTAGTGCTATAGACCCAGACATTTTTAACCAGGGGTGGCAATAATGCCAAAGTCTCTCTTATGGTGGTCCAAGGTGACAGGAGTCTTTATCAGTTAGAGGGATAGGCACAATTCCAGGAATTCGTATAATCATAGCAACATCTTCATAGTCTCAGCAGTTTGTCAATACATATAATCTGCTAGAATATTTCAGTTTCTTCTTGTCTTCTTCCTGTTCATTAGAGACTTTCAAACTACAGAAAAGAATGGGACTAAAACACATGGCTTAGTATTCAAGGAAACATTGCAAAGTGCAAGACAGGAGTCAAGGAATGAAGTTCTATCTAGCATAAATTATTTTCTAATATAAAATGTAAAGTAATATTACTCTGTTTTACTTTTAATTTTGCTGTAGCCTTCCCTGTAGTCCTATTAATAGAGACCACAACTAGTCACACAGTACTACTTATCCCTACTGGCGTCAGTACTGGTGGATTTTCTACAAAGCTCCAGTAAGTTTCGGTTTGTACCTGTGTCTATAATGACAGGATGCACACAGCGCTCAGGAACCCAAATAAGACTTTCTGCATCTTTAGGAAAGATACAAACAGAACCCCTTATCCTGACCAACACTGGATCAGGACCTCTCCAAACTCCTGAAGATAACTCTTTCCATTTTACCAAACCCTCTGACTTCTTTACACCTTTCCAATGTCTGTCTCCAGCAGAAAGATTATCTCTATCTATTAATAAAAAATTTAAAGTATAAAGAATAAAGGACAATCTAGGATGTGGAGAGATTAAACTCCCCCTTTTTTGTTTTTTCAAGATAATTTTTATAGTAAGATTAGCTCTCACTATTATAGCTTGTCCTTGTGGATTATATGGAATCTTTGTTTGATGAATAATATGAAAGACTGCACAAAATATTTCAAAGGATCTGTTGGTATATGCTGGACCATTATCAGTTTTTAACTGATTTAGAACTTTCATGCAAGCAAAAGCTTGTAAACAATGATTTTTTTATATCTTTTTATCATTATGTGAAGATGTAAAAATCATACCAAAAAATGTATCTATAGATTTATGAACAAATTGTAGTTTTTTAAATGATGCGTCGTGAGTCACACTCATTTGCCAAATATCATTTGTTTTAAGATCGCAGGGATTCATTCCCAAATTGGGGGATGAAATGAATTGAGCACATTGAGGGCATTGAGTAACAATTTGTACAGCTTGTTTTCTAATAACATCATAGTGAAATTTCAAAGAATTTGATTCTGTTAGTTGTGCAGAACAATTAGGAATTTTTATAACTTTTATTTTATTCTCAAAAATAACAGCAGCTTTCCCATTGGATGATTGATCAGTGAAAACCAATTGAGCACAATCCAGTGGGTTGAGGAAACAATCTTTGGAAAGGCTATTGGATGAGTTTTTAAAAAATTGACAAAACTTATTATCTGGATAATGATTATCAAAATAACAATTGATAACACATCTAATTAAGGCCCAATCAGCAAAACCTTGGAATAAAATTTGTAGTTGTTTTTTCTTATAGGGTGTAATCATAACGTCAGGTTTCTTGTCAACCATTTGCAAGCTTGTTTTATATGCCTTAAACAGTAAGGACACCACTGCCTGTGGATAAGACAATATAATTTTGGAAGGTGAAGTTTATAAATGTACCCATAATATTGGTCCCTCCTGTCAAAAAAACACCTGTGGGAGAGTGTTTAGAGGCAAAAACCAAAAACTATTTTTTTTAGAATAATCTATACAATTTAGATGAGCTCCCTCAAGGACTGTTTGTACTAATTTTAAGCATTCTCTAGCTTCCTTTGTTAATTTTTTAGGAGAGTTGGGTAAAGCATCCCCCTTTAGTATATCAAAAAGGGGCTTTAACTGCCCTGTACTAAGCCTCAATGATGTCTGTAACTAATCTATATCTCCTAATAATTTTTGGAAATCATTTAATGTTTTTAAGGTATCTTATCTAATTTGCAATTTTTGTGGATGAATTCCTTTTTTTAAGAGTTCATGGCCGAAATATTGATATGGATATTCTTTTTTGCACCTTTTTAGGTATAATAATTAATCTAGCTTGCCTTAAGTCATATTGAAGATCAGCATAAACTGCAAGCAGTACCTTGTCTTTTTTAGCTGTTAAAAGAATATCATTCACATAATGAATGATGTACATTTGAGAATACTTTTTCCTTAAGGGTTGTAGAGCTGTTGTCACACACTCTTGACACATAGTGGGGCTATTAGCCGTTCCTGGAGGCAACACTACCCAATGGTAGCAATATGCAGGCTCTCTAAAATTAACAGAGGAAATACTAAAAGCAAAACACTCACAATCTTTGGGATGCATGCACAAATCTATAGTAAATACAAAAGCATTCATGGAAGCAAATTTTAACAACTTGTCTTTTGGATAACAACTATCAATTTTGCCTAAAAGGCATGTAATAGGCCAAGTATCAATACTCTGTCATGACCAATTTGATAGATGAGTGAAACAAGGAACAAATGTTTGGTGAGGTTCTTAAGATATTTTTTAAAAAATATTTTTATGATTTTATCTAACAATATTTTATCAACATACCAACAGCTTTATAGCAGGATGTTAAACTTTACTTGGAAATGAAAAAGGGTGACCCTGCATTAAGGCTCTCTTTGCCAAGGAATGACTGTGAACACATAACATAAACAACTGATTGCAGTAGCCTTCTCTATTATCTGTAAAGATACATGTCTTTTGCCAGTTCATTTGCATACAGTTTGAGAAGAGAGTTTTAAGTCCTCCTGTGGTAAGCTTAGAGAAATGTCTAAGCCAATAAATGTTTTACAATTATCGGGATGCAAAGCAAAAATCATTTTGAATCCATAATGATTTTGCATGGAGTAGGCAGGCCAGATTTTAATGTCTTCACAAGTTCTTCATAGCCTTATTAACCTTTCATAGATCGTAAATTTGAACTGTATTTTGAACCACACCTGGATAGATCTGTCAATAATGTTGGCTTTGGCGTGAAATTTTCTAGGTGGGAATTGCAAGACAAAAGCATTTCCTCACAAGCCTCCACTGAGGCAGCTCTGAGCTTTTCATTTACTCAAATGTAAACTATTTTTTAATCTAAGCCTATTGCCCATTGTGTGAGGGTTGAGTAACAAAAGGGACCTAAAATTTGAGGGTTCCCAGAAAAATTCTACTAGCTGTTTTTAGTAATCATATCCATAAATTTTTGAAACAGTTTAAAAGTAGCCTGTTTGATACGAAACAAATTCCCACTGAGATCTCCTTTTAATCTTGGGCTGTTAAATTTTGCTTCTACCACTGTATCCAACAAAGCTTGTGAAAAAGTGGCATCAGGCCTATACTGGCCATAGCTGTTTTTACCTTTTATCATTTTTGAAATCATCTCAAATAAGATGGCAAACTGCAGTCAATGGTACATTGGCAGTTGTTAATCATAATTCTTAACTTTCTCTTGCAATATTAGAGCATAACTACAACTTAGGAAAGTAAAGCCCAATTTTAAACAATTGATTCATGATTTAAAATCAATGGCAAATGCTTTACTTTCATACTACAAATTTTGTCTGCAAGTTCTTATGCTTAAATATATAATAGTATAATTTTTAATATCTCATTAAAGAGACATTGTTTTAAATCTTATCCCTTATAAGTCTGATTTCTAGGATAAGAATTACATAAAATACTATGCTAATTTAGAAGTACCTTAGAGGCCTGTTTTTCTTCAGTTGGATCATGCCATGTGTTGTTGTTTAAGATAACTCCAACTCTGAGTTACCAGTTTAAACTAAATTTTTGTTACCAATTTAATAATTTTTAATCATGCCCAATAAATTATAAGCCAATAAATACTCTCTAGTCAAGTAAGCAAAACATACTTATACCTTTAAGACCAATCAAAAACAAAATAAATACTCTCTAGTCAAGTAAGCAAAACATACTTATACCTTTAAGACCAACCAAAAACAAAAATGAAGCAACTACATGAATCTTAAACCAAACAGTTTTTTTTTTCTTTTTCTAGTTGTACTTTCAAGAGAAAAAGCACTTTATACCCAATTGTAGAGATTTCTCCAGGAGAAATAGCCATCAGCATACTTGTCACAGAACTTCTTGAGAAGCTGCTGGCCCTTTTAAAAGCAGCATTTTTCTAGGTGTGCTTGACTTCTAGCTAAATGCAGGGCAGCTTAAATTAGCCTCTGCTGTGTAAACTGAGATTGGATCAAGAGATGGACCACCAGAAGATAAAGATTTTACCAATTTTTCTTTTCAACATGGAATAAAGCTTTTACCATTTTTTCTTTTCAACATGAAACATAGAACAATCATTCATACAACAAAACAAGGACAGACATATGTGGACAAATTGGTGCACCAAAGACAATACATAGAGAGGAAAGAACACTTGTAACCAGTACTAAAAATATCTCTAGTAGGGTCCATAGAGGAAACAGGATGTCTCTATGTTTCCCCTTGTCCCAAGGAGAATTTTGAAATCGATTTTCCTTCTCTCTTTCTCTTTCTATCTGATGTTTCTAAAATCCATCTTGTTTGTTTGTTTGTTTTTTACTCTTTTTATTTTATTTTATTTTATTCCCTATTCTTCTCGCCTGATGCTGTTCTAGACTGTGAACAATTTCCCTAATAAAAATACACCATCCCATTTGCTGTCACATGCTAGCTGTTTTAATCTTGAACCCAGAACCTGTTGCCTAAGCAGATCCACCAGTTGATCTACCAATTTTAAGGTGGAACTTGCTATCCCCATGGCACGATCCTGTACTCAGTTTTACTTTGTTTCTTGCAACATATATTCCCCAATGTGTTCCTCTTCCTTTTGCTGGCCAGCTTTTCTTGGAACGATTCCTTCAGGAGCTCCTCTCTTTCCTGATCTTGGTGGAGCCTCCAGAGCACCCTCTCTGCCATGGTACCCAATATCAGGCGTAGGCTTGAGGGATTAACAGAAGACGCAGGCACGGGTCATTCTGTAAGGAGAATGCCCAAGCTTTTACTGAGGGACCAGCAATATATACCAGAGGCCAGGGAACACACCAGGAAAAAACAATCATAGCCATAGGTTAGGCACCAGGGAGGTCCCTACCACACTGGGCAGGAAAACAGGAATCAAATTAAGCCACAGGAAGTTCTGCAGGATGTTCTGCAGAATGTTTTCTGTGCAAATCAGCTCAGCTGGGGAGGTTGAGCTAAGCTCACTGATGCCCAACAACTTTCAAATCCCAGCAGACCCTCACCCAAGTCTCGGGATAAGGCAAAGCCCCAAAACTTCACAACAGACAGTTCTTGATGCAAACACACAAGGTTTATTTATCCAGTGCACTAGGGCTCCTGTCCCATGCACAGGGGCAGAGGAGTTCGGTCCCACGCAGCTGCAGTTGGATGTTTTTAAAGAAGAAAACTACAAAGAAATGGGGAGGTTCAGGCAGTGATCTATATCATAAGGAATGGGGAGATGAAGCGGCAATTCATGGCTCAGCAGAAGGGTACAGGTTATCTTGGGCAAACATAGTTACTTTGAGCAAAGCACCAGATGTCTCTGTTATGTGGGAGCTAGTCTTTGGAGCAGGAATTCTTGGTGCAGGGAGGAGTGCTATCTTAAGGTCAACGATTTTCCAGGCTGAGAGGGGAAAAAACAAGTTGCTCTGTGTTTAGGCTAATTGATAGGGGTCTAAAAATCTCGAGTTGGAGTTTCTCAACATGAAAAGGATTATTGGTGGGACCTGTCAGGGTGCCTCCCCCAGAACAATCAAACCTTGCCATGGGACAGACCTAATATTAAAGGTTTTTTTATTTGGGAACTGCAGGAGTGGGTAGAGGCAGAGTAGAGAGAGGGACAGAGAAGGACAAAGAGAAAAGGGAGAGAGGAAGAGGGGAAGGGGATATAAGAAGAAGGGAAAGAGTAGGTAGAGAGAGAGGGGGGAGAAGAGAAAGAGGGGAGAGATGGAGAGAGAGGGAGAGAGAGAGAGGAAGAGAGAGAGAGAGAGAGAGAGAGAGAGAGAGGGAGAGAGAGGAAGAGAGAGAGAGAGAGAGAGAGAGAGAGAGAGAGAGAGAGAGAGAGAGAGAGAGAAACAGTCCTTCCTATACATGAGTCAGGCTCATAAGTTAGGATAAAAACTGGCTATTTCTAGTAAACTGTTGGGCAGAGCCAAGAAGAAATGCTAGAATTCCACCATTTTGGTTAAATTATAAATGAGGAAATAGAAATAGGTCATGGTCAGTCAGCAGTGGAGTTTATTTTGTTGTTGTTGTTGTTGTTGTTCTTAACCTGCTTCCTCCTGACTTTGAGTAAATGGTTTGAGAACAAAAGAAAATTCAGATAGGAATGTTGGTCAAGTCCTGGGACAGCTAGATGTTTCCTTGATGTCCAGAGTCTGTGGGACCATTTGTGGGATGGAGAATGCAGGCCAAATAGAAGCATGTGTGAGAGTAGATTGTAGCATCTGTGGTTTGCCTTTCTGGAGCTGTCCTGGATGAAGATCTTGCCTATATTGACAAGATGCAGAAACATATATTCATATTAGAGGCAGAAAATTAAGTAGGTTCAGAAGAAAAACTTTTTCTTGGGTGTATGTTTGATGCCACAGGCCCATAGTCTTGGTGGTTGGAAAAGGCAAGACCCTAATCCAGAAAATTGGTGAGGAATTCCATCATCTGGAATAGGCAACAGGTTGGGAAATTTGGGTATTAATTGGCAGGGGTACTTGTCTAGATGGAATTCATTTGACTCATGAGAGGAAGATCTGGGTGTGTTTCCTGGAGCTCATAAAAATCTTTTTAAGTTTAGAAAAAAGCCAAATTTGTTAACAGCATGAGAAGTCTTTAAAGTGAGCTCACTAAAGTCAGAAATGTTTCATGGAGCAGAGGAGGCAACAGTGCATTTCCCCCTCTATCCAGAAGACAGTGCACATAATTTAGCATAATGAAAAACATCATTAAGCCTATATTTAAAAGAAAATTAAGAGGAACTTGAAAATTTGAACTTGTGATTATGAAAGTGAATCAAATAGATTAAGCATGACAAACATCTCAATTCTATAGTAATAGGAAAATCAAAGGAAACAAAATATCCAATTTGTGATTATGTAAGTGAATAGTATTGTAGAATATTTTATCAGAGATAGGCTAATTTATTAGAAACTCATTGATTAATGTTAGGATTATGAGCTTTTGAAGTTTTAATATATAGAACACATAGCAAGTAGAAGAAATTTTAAGAATTTTTGTACCTTAAATTATTTTTATCAGCAAAATTTTATGTGTTCCAACATTCAGATCTTGTAATTTTCAACCTCAAAATTTCTGTCATCGACACACAAATATTTTCTTAGATCCTTGTAATTTAAGCTTTAATATTCTCAGAACTTCCATAAAGCTTGCATCTTTTTACATCCAGTTATTTATCATAAAATATAGGTTGATGATTGTTGGGGAACAGTCCATGCAAACTGAGATAAGAGGGTAAGAGATGGTTACAACTGCAAAAGACTACATCTGAAACTTGTTCCTCTTTTATCATGCAGCCTGTGAGCAATATCAACTGGGACTCTTTGATTTTTTTCTTTTTTTTTCTTTATTGATATATTTTTATTTAGATTTCAAATGATTTCCCCTTTTCTGGGTCCCCACTCCCTGCAAGTCCCATAAGCCCTCTTCCCTCCCCCTGTTCCTCCATCTACCCCTTCCCACTTCTCTGTTCTGGTATTCCCTTATACTGTTGCACTGAGTCTTTCCAGAACCAGGGACCACTCCTCCATTCTTTTTGGACCTCATTTAATATGTGGATTATGTCCTGGGTATTCAAAGTTTCTAGGCTAATATCCACTTATCAGTGAGTGCATACCATGATTGATCTTTTGAGACTGGGTTACCTCACTTAGTATGATGTTCTCCAGCTCCATCCATTTGTCTAAGAATTTCATGAATTCATTGTTTCTAATGGCTGAATTGTGTAAATATACCACATTTTCTGTATCCATTCCTCCATTGAAGGACACCTAGGTTCTTTCCAGCTTCTGGCTACTACAAATAGGGCTTCTATGAACATAGTGGAGCATGTGTCCTTATTGCATGCTGGAGAATCCTCTGGGTATGTGCCCAGCAGTGGTATAGCAGGGTCCTCAGGAAGTGTCATGACCAGTTTTCTGAGGAACCGCCAGACTGATTTCCAAAGTGGTTGCACCATCTTACAATCCCACCAGCAGTGGAGGAGTGTTCCTCTTTCTCCAAATACTTGCCAACACCTGCTGTCTCCTGAGTTTTTGACCTTAGCCATTCTGACTGGTGTGAGGGGTGAAATCTCAGAGTTGTTTTGATTTGCATTTCCCTAATGATTAATGATGTTGAACATTTCTTAAGGTGCTTCTGAGCCCTCTGAAGTTCTTCATGTGAAAATTCTTTGTTTAGCTCCGTACCCCACTTTTTAATGGGGTTATTTGGTTCACTGGGTTCTACCTTCTTGAGTTCTTTGTATATATTAGATATTAGCCCTCTGTCAGATGTAGGGTTAGTGAAGATACTTTCCCAATCTGTTGGTTGATGTTTTGTCCTTTTGATATTGTCCTTTGCCTTACAGAAACTTTGTAGATTTATGAGGTCCCATTTGTCAATTCTTGATCTTAGAGCATACGCTATTGGTGTTCTATTCAGGAACTTTGCCCCTGTGCCCATGTCTTCAAGGGTCTTCCCCAGTTTCTTTTCTATTAGTTTAAGTGTGTCAAGTTTTATGTGGAGGTCCTTGATCTGTTTGGAGTTGAGCTTAGTACAAGGAGATAAGAATAGATCAATTCACATTCTTCTGCATGCTAACCTCCAATTGAACCAGCACCATTACTTGAAAAGATTATCTTATATCCACTGGATGCTTTCAGCTCCTTTGTCAAAGATCAAGTGACCATAGGTGTGTTGGTTCATTTCTGGGTCTTCAATCCTATTCCATTGATCTGCTTGCCAGACATTGTACCAATACCATGCAGTTTTTATCACTATTGCTCTGTAGTAAAGATTGAGTTCTGGGATACTGAATCCCCCTGAAGTTTTTTTACTGTTGAGAATAGTTTTAGCTATCCAGGGTTTTTTGTTATTCCAGATGAATTTGAGAATTGCTCTTTCCATCTCTATGAAGAACTGGGTTGAAATTTTTATTGGGATAGCATTGGATCTGTAGATTGCCTTTGGCAAGATGGCCATTTTAACTATATTAATCCTGACAATCCACGAGCATGGGAGATTTTTCCATTTTCTGAGATCTTCTTTGATTTCTTTGATTTCCTTCTTCAGAGATCTGAAGTTCTTGTCATAAAGGTCTTAAAAAAAAAAAAAAGCAAGACCGATCTCTCACAACATTGGCTACAGTCTTGTCTGATACAGATAAAATTTTTCTTTTCCCTTTCTTCCTTTTTCCCTTCCTTCTTTCCTTCTTTCTTTCTGTTTGTTTGTTTGTTTGTTTGTTTGTTTCTTTCTTTATTTATTTATTTAAAACTCCATATTGTATTTCCCTCCTGGTCCACACTCCAACTCTTCCAGCTCACGTACCTTTTCCCTGCCATGAAGTTAGACTCCAGAGAACCAAATAATCCTATTAAAAATGAGATACAGAGCTAAAGAAAGAATTTTCACCTAAAGAACTTCGAATGGCTGGGAATCACCTTAAGAAATGCTCAACATTATTAATCATTAGGGAAACAAAAATCAAAACAACCCTGAGATTTCACCTCACACCAGTCAGAATGGCTAAGATTAAAAACTCAGGAGACAGCAGGTGTTGGCAAGGATGTGGACAAAGAGGGACACTCCTCCACTGCTAGATGGATTGTAATCTGGTACAACCACTCTGGAAATCAGTCTGGCAGTTTCTCAGGAAACTGTGCATGGTAGTTCCAGAGAACCCTGCTATACCACTCCTGGGTATATACCCAGAAGATTCTCCAGCACGCAATTAGGATACATGTTCCACTATGTTCATAGCGGTCTTATTTTTAATATCCAGAAGCTGTAAAGAACCCAGATGTCCCTCAGTGGAGAAATGGATATAGAAAATGTGGTGTGTTTACACAGTGGACTACTACTCAGCAATTAAAAACAATGAATTCATGAAATTCTTAGACAAATGGTTGGAACTGGAAAATATCATCCTAAGTGAGGCAACTCATTCACAAAAGAACACACATGGAATGCAGTCACTAATAAGTGGATATTAGCCCAGAAGCTCTGAATAACCAAAATACAACTCACATATCAAATCATTCCTAAGAAGAAGGAATGAGAGGGCCCTGTTCCTGGAAAGGCTTGATGCAGCAAGGATTGATGGAAAGGCTTGTAGAGGATTACCAGGACAGAAAATTGGGAGGGGGTTGATTGGATAACAGGCAGGGAAGAGTGTTTATTGGACTTATGGGGAGGGGGGAAACAGGAAAGGGAAAATCATGTGGAATGTAAACAAAGAATATAGAAAATAATAAAAAAAAATCTAAAAAACAAAACAAAACCTGTACTACACAAAAAAAGAAAAAAGTAAGAAAGAAGAAAGGAAGAAAGAAAAAAAGAAAGAAAGAAAGAAAGAAAGAAAGAAAGAAAGAAAGAAAGAGGAGATTAAGCCAGTGAACCATTTCTTCAGATCTTTTTTTTTCATTTAAAAATAGATTTTGAATGTTTTAAGCTTGTAACCTATGAATTCATTCTATTTAAATTATTATTATTTTATTAAATATTTATTGTTTTTAATGAAGTATTTTTGAACTCAAACATGTTTATTTCATGGCATGTACAATTTATTACCTACTTTTGATAATGTTCAGATTTCTGGATACTGTTATGATTTTTCATTTCATTCCACACAGGCCAAATAATGTAGTCAATCATCTTATATCTTATGAAATATTCTAAACTTTTCCTTGTATCTAAGGATGAATTTTCTACTTTTAAATGATTTAATCTTAAAAAGACAAAAGAAAATTAAGTTTTCAGTTATAGTGTTCAGTTAGAATTTTGTTTGCTAAGTATTAGGTCTTCTCTTTGATGTTTTACGAATAACATCAATGTTTGTATAATTTTTTCTTGCTCAAATAATTTTATATTTATTGATGAATTATATACTACATAGATTTTGAAAGGATCACTTTAATTTTCAGTTTTCAATTGTTTAATTTTAATATACAGATTACTTACATGCTTCCTAAATTATTCAATGATAGTCAATTTTATCATCTTAGTATATTTTCCTTCTAAGTATGAATTTTGATATATGTAAAATTATTGCTTTCACATTGTGATATGACCATTTTAAATACTGTGTGCTTTTCCTTGAGAATAATTTTATTAATAATTTATTAATTACTATTCTGTGATAATAATATCAATTATGACATCTTTGTTGCATTAACTTTTCAATTATGCTAATAGAAGCAGAGATAGATAGCATACCACTGTAGATTCTTCCCTCTGAAAAAGTGACTGATAAAATATATAGGCTTCCTTTGGACTTAAAGGGAAATGACTCTGAGCTTTATTTCCCAGTGGTCAGGTTGTCATATGCTCATCTTTCCCTCTCTTAGAGGAATCATATCCTGTGTATGAAAAATATCTTTTGAAATCCCAGCATTTAACTGAGAGAAAAAGTAAAGGCAGCACATTTTCATACAAGTTATCAGAGTGTCACCAAGTCCTCTTTGCCCACATCCTGTTCTGTCAAAATCAGGTTTAGCTGAATGATCATCACTCATTCCAGTAAGAACTATTTTCTGCACAAATTTATGAGGACATATTTCCAAGCACCATTCTCAACAGCCTGTTAAATTCAGGGCAGTAGAAAAGGCACAGCCCAGTCAAATATGCTAAGTGTCTTCCTTTCAAATGTATGCAGTGTTAAGCAGAGCTAGATGCATTCCCCACTGCCTAGGGAATAGGATACCACATTGCTTACTTCCTGGTTCTCTCAACCGAACAAGGGAAGAAAGGATTTGATAGAACGAACTGTCAATTCCAGACTGCTTTGGGACTATGGGGACATTCCAACAAGTGCTTATTTTTCATAATATACAATTGCTTTTAGAGCAGTTGCCACTCTGCAAGAATGTGTTTCTAAAAATTTAAGTTTTCCACATAAGAATCAGTTAATGGATTCATTTTTAACTTGAGTGCTGGTATCAGTAATCAATAATAAAAACTTTATTGCTACAGCATTTTCATTTATTTAAAAATAAATGTTGAAGCATATATTAATAGAAATGAAATCAAGAAAGAATTTAACAAAAAATAATTATATTTAAATTTAAAAGGTGATGTTCAGTTCTTAATATAGACTCAAAACCCAGCAATAGAGGGTAGATTTGATAAAAGTGTCATCAGTATTTTCTTTGCCCACTAAATTGAGCTTTCAAACTTGACCTCTTGCAAGTTTGATGGGAAAAAAATTGAAGATGCTCAAGGAAAGATGTAAACATATGTGAATAGCAGGCAGTAGAGAAATGAGTATGGGGAGGTAGCAAATTTATCTTTTCTCTTTAAGTCCTAGAAAGAGATCCCATGAACTGCAAAATAAGCTGTAAGCTTCTGTTTTGAGCCACAGTATGTTTCTGCCCATCTCCTTATGCCACAGTACGTGTTTATTGTCATATTCCTGCTTAATGACTACTGGAATGTCCATTCCACATTGATACCCTCATTACATCTTTGAAGATTATAGATGGAATTGCTTTTAGAGCAGTTGCCACTCTGCAACTTCTGAATATATCAGAATTTGTGTTCCCTAACTTACCTAACTCATTGCATCACTTTGTGTAAACCAGTTAAGTGAATGTGATCTTCATTCTTATCCTTTTACAGCTTTGGAGGCCAACACTAATATTATATAATACATTTTTTTTAAAAACCACATGCTGAGAAAAATTTTTGTAAGAGACAATCTTTAAATTAAAATTTCACACTAGATCAAAATTTCTATCAATACTGTTCACCAAAATCAAAAAGATCATTGGGAATTTAAAATTATTACGTATTTATTACTTCATTGTTTTTCTGATATTAATGAATATATATGACACCAAGGAATATGTTCATAAACTGAGAAATAACAGAGATGAATATGGAATATAAAGAGTTAATATGAAAAAATGGTCAGAAGTCTCGTCAATGTGTGACTGTGCAATAAATGTCACTTAAGTGTTAATACTCTTGACAATGCATCCCATGTAATTATTATTATTATTATTATTATTATTATTATTATTAAAATCCTCCTTGAGCCAGTCCTGGAGTATGAAAGGAAAGACTACATACTTGAGAACATCAACTTGAAAATTCTGACCTTATATTGATATACAACTCTAAGGCCAAGGCCTGCCCCTCAATTTAATTAATAACTAATTTTAAAATTTAATAAACAAATGTTAATTGTACATGGGTAAGATTCATGGTGAAATTCCCACACATGTCAACAAAGTACACTCATTCTATGGATCAATGCTTCTCATGCCCTTTTTTGTTTTCCCCTCCAGCATAATTTATTGTTCCTAGAAATTTCTACTCTACTTTTAGTTTGTCATTTTGAAATGTAGAATGTGAAATAGAATGTGCATTACTTTTTACTATACTTAACTAATTTAGCTTGTTTCTACAGTTCTGTTTTGAAACAATTGACAGAATACTGATAATCTTTATAACTGAATCTCCATTTTGTATTATGCTAATGTTGCATTATATTTCATACTTTCAAAGTTTGGAAATAAAGAATGATACAAAAGAGTCAATTTATTATACATGCAGAAAAAGAAACACAAAAAGTAACTAAGAAATACACACATCACCAATGCAATATAACAAAAACTAAATAAAACTACTGAGGGATATTTAAAAGTTATTTTCTGATATAAGGTCCTTTGTCTAATGCACTGAAATTTTACTGTTTTCTTTGACTTTTCTGTCTTATAGGTAATTAACAACTATTACATATAAATCACTCACTTCATGTCTTCATATAAGCTACCTTAGAGAGCACCATAAATAGAACTATAGGAGCATTAGACATTATAAGTGGATGCATGTTGTTTGTGCTTTGAGCTTTATCTGGGTTTATTCCTTTGAAGAAAATAACAAATTCAGTTTCACTCATAGTACATTTATGGAATAAATGAATTGCATAATATAGACAATTTTTTGTGTTGATCAGTTGTTTTTCTTCCGAGAAAAAATGCAATTTATTTTGTGAAAAAAAAAATCTGTCCCTAACAGACATAGAGACAGATCTCTTTTTTCCTTCTAAAATTAAAAATAGAATATACAACAAACATTTACACTGATGATTTACATTGATAAAATTACATTCCATATTTTATACAAATATATGATATAAAAATGATACATAAAATATATCTAAATGATACACATATCAGTTGATATCAGTGATGCAAATATATAATTTAGAATTATTGTAAAATATACTTACGAACTTACACCCTTCAAATGTTTTTAAATATTTAGAAAGGATTATACATTATATTTACACAAACATACACACACACAGATTCTGCTGAATCTGTTTAATGTTGCCAAGGTTTATGTGAATTCTAAGCTGTCCAATGTGTTTTTGAAAATTATCCAGCAGAAACACTAATTCTCTCTGTTTTTCTCAGCATCTTTACAGTTAAGAAGTTGATTCTCTTTGACTAGGGGTGAAGTCAAATGAGATTTCCCTCTTCTATAGTAGTATGTTTATTGGTTTTGTCCTGGCTCAAGTCTTGTTTAGGAAGGCAAAATATGGGGTCACCACAGTGAAACATTTCATTTGTAAGTTGTACCATCACATTGCATTTCATATCATTCTGGTTCTTACGATTTTTTAATGGTGTTCTTTGAAACTTAGGTGCAGTTCTATTGTAGATATACCCATCGTGGTTACAAGAATTTTCTGTTGAATTCTTTAAAAATAATTTTTATGTACATATACAGGAGAAGTCACATTTTAATTTTTAAAATTATTTTGAAAGGAGTATATATTGTATTTATTTTAATTTCAAGTATTTATTTGAGATTGGCATTGAGAACTTCATTTCTGTGTATTGATGTATAGCCTAATCCTAACAAATTTATCATTCATTACTCATCATTAATGCTTAATTATTAGTGTGCAGAGGTGGGAAAGAGATATAATTTTTTTTCATGTGGATCTTATGGGTCAGCTTTGTGTCATTGATTCTCTTCTTCCACGATTACCTGATTATAAAGATCAAGCACAGTTTTTGCAGGTATGTTCAACAAGTGCATTTTATCAGCTGAGCCATCTCATGATCCACTAATACCTTCTCCAAATATTATTTTATGCCAAGTGTGGCAGGGCTGACTTCTCTCTAAGTTTGTCTTTAAATAACTATTTTTCAGACAAAAAGTATTTTCATGATAAACTCAATTTTATGCTTCCAGTGTTTTTCACGTGTCCATTCAACCCTGTGATTTACAATATTCCTTTTGACCAAGTGGATATTTTATTCTCAAATTGCTTTCTCCTGTTGAAGAGGTAGTGGGTCCAGTATTATTTGTACAGAAACGTGCATGTGAGTATACATGTGAACATTTTAGTTGTTAGCATATTTTCTAAGCTTCTCCTCACAGTTATCTGGCAATAACAAGGTGCACCTGACTCACTATAAAAGAAAGGGGCTGCTGACCTCTCTCTGCTCTCTCTTGCTCTTCACTCTCGCTTCTTCTTGGTCCTCACCTTCCTTCCCCCTTTCTCCCCTTCCTCCCCTCCATGTGCTCATATTTCTTCTATCTCTCTCTCCATTTCTCTGTCTCTACCACCCTCTCAACTCCCCTTTCCATGCCCTAAATAAACCCAATTCTATACTATACCATAATTTGTTTGGTCCCTCATAGGAAAGGAAAGCTTCAGCATGGACCCGTGGAGGTACCCCCTTCCTCCATACCTGACTTCACATCCATCAAACATATTCCTTCTCTCCGTATCTTTTTGTAAAACACATTAGTATTCTTTTTAATTCACTTATATTCCTATAATGATTTTATTGATTACAAGTGAAAATCTGTCAAAATCACAATCCCATTTCTTTCAGACTACATCTTTCTTTGATTCTAGGGTTCACTTTGACTTTTTTGTGATATATATATATATACATATATATATATATATATACATATATATATATATGTATATATATATATGATTCATATGTATAAAACATGATTTGCATGTGTGAGTATGTGTGTGTGTATGTGCTTGTGTGTTTGTGGTGTGTGTGTGTGTGTCTGTGTGTGTGTGTCTGTGTGTGTGTAAAAGTTCATTTGGACTAATAATTGAAGAATGTTAAGAGTGCATTATGATTGCAAGCATACCAGCAAGAATCGATTATGGCAACTGTATCAGGCAGGTCTGGAATCCCAACATAAACTGAAAACAAGATGCAGAGAAAGCAAACTAGGAGCAGGGTCAGGCTTAAAAACAAAAGTCTTCCTCCAGTGATGTAATTTCTCCAGCAATGTCACCTCTCATCAACCTCCCCAAATAGCTCCAGCAAGTGGAAACCAGTGGAACACATCGACTAAGGCACCAGAGGAACTGACCTTGAAGTGGCTATGTGGAGCATGTTCAATTCTCCAAAATCTCTAAAAATCAATCTGGGGACTAAGATCTTACCTGTTTCCATTTCTGCTTTGGAACATGTAACCCAACAACCGCCAACCAGATGGTCACAGGTAGTCAGTCAGGACTCACCAGCATACTAGCCTCAGCCAATTGGTTGCACTTATATCCAAAATTCCATCTCGCTCCCCAAGATTCATATATGGAATAAAGAACACAAGCTATTTCATTGGGGATAGTTTTGAGATTGTTTTTACTAAGCTATAACACATGGGAAATGACTCTCTCTGCCCTGAATTATTCATAGTTGTACCCTTTGTATCCACCTGTCCAGGCTACTTTCTCTCTCAAAGGCTCACACCAGAGTACTGACCCATCCACCTGACCATGTATTGGCCACTTGAATCTCTTTACTCCCCTGTTAAGAGACAAAACACTGTTCAGGTATTGCCCCATTTTTCTGGATTCTTGTTCACCCCTTCATGCCTAGCATGAAGTGAAGTTTGAGGAAGAAGCCTACCTCTGATCACATCTGTTCCCTGGTTGGGACTTCACCCAGTCCTGTCCAAGCCAGTGTAACAAAGGTGTCTGGATACCTGCAAGAGGAAAGATGTAAAAATGGAACCACAAATACAAAGTGCTCAAAAACCACTAGAGCCTGTATAGGCCACTCTCATTCAAAACACCACATTTAGTTAAGTTACATTTTTATACTTTTACAACATAAAAATATAATTATAGATAAATTATATCAATGTGAAATATTTAATTGATTTTTAAATATTCTAAGTAAGAATTTATATTGACTCATTGACTTGAACTCGGACTAAGGATTTCACAGTAATTTTATTTGGTGGCTGTTTTGAATTCTGATGCATGGTTTCTTTGTTTTTCCTTATGTTCTTCCCATGCTTCAGTACAGATTACTTTGTTCTGTACTTCCATGCTAATTGCCCCTGCCCCATTCATCTGCTCACTGTCTCCTGCTCTCCAAGCTTTACTCATTGTGCTTTGCAGCACTGCAGCATTCTTCTGGAGTTAAAATTGGACAATTCCTGTATTTTTAATTTCTATATGCAATTACTTACAGTTATTGCATTATTAATAGTTTACTCTTTAAATATTTAATACATTAGCCATACTTAAGTATGTTCACAAAGTTTGTCAACAAACTTGTGTCATATATATTTTTTTATATAAATTTGTATCTTTTTGTGGAAATACACATGCAAATTCTGCCAAGATGTAAGTTTGGGAGCCCAAAATCAATGATTTAAGAAACTGACTAATTTTGACTACTATTGTTGTTTCAGTCCACTGTTGGCTCAAATATTTGTGTGCTTAATTTTGTTTGTCATGGTGCTGCCTGGTATAAGAATGTTGCTAATCTTATTTGCATTAGCTATACCTATATATCTGCAATTCAAAATAGGTCCTTCTCTGCATATATTTTAACTATGCAGAGATTGTCAGAGAATGTTGCTCATTGCTTATTATAAGTAAAATGTTGAATAAATATTATTTTATATTCTATATTTTAGAGAGTAAAGATGCATTTCTGTGTGGAACTACTGTGTATCATGGGCAAAATTCCCTAATTTCCAACACCTGTGCCACTATAAAAATGAAATAATAAACTTTTAAAAATTGAGTAGAAAGAAGTCTATCTTAGTTATTTTTCAGATCATATATGTAGAAATAATTAGAGACCAAAGTACAAATACAAATCTTATTACTTAAGCTGATTACTATTATTTATGATCAGGCATCCTTTGAACCATAGTCAAGTTTACATTCAAGACCCAAGTATGGTATCTTGAAATAAGATTTTTTATATTATTAATACAACTTGAACACCAACTGTATAAGGAAAGATGGAAAACCCAAGTTAGAATATTTTTAAATGGAATTTTGCTTAATAAAATATGTAAATCTTAATTTGACATACAGAAGATGAGTTATCAGAGAATCAATGGCCAATGCTGGAATACATAAGATAAGGCTATGCAAGAATTGATCTTAAAAATACATAAAGTGCAGTATAGTTTTTAATAATTTATTTGAGCAAACATCTAGTCAGGATTCAAGTAGAAGAAACATGAAATTGTTCATGAGCTGTAATAAGGGGAGGTAGCCAGGAGTCTTCTAGGAATTTCCACAAAGCAGGCAGAGAGGCATGGAGTTGTCTACAAAGTAAATTAACTTCCTAGGGAAAAAGAAAAAAAAATTAACTTCAGATACAGAAACACATATTAGGTTTGATATCTGCTAGTAATTATTAAATAATGACAGATCGGAGAGATCCTAGGCCTGGTTTAGGCTCCAAGAGCCTAATGGGACTCTAAGGAATGATGGGTTATTACTTTGCTAGGTCTGCAAATGGGTAATGAGAGTTAGCATGGGAAGAAAATTTTTACGTGTTTCTGAAAGGCCTAGAGTTCAAAAATGAGACTAATTTTACAAAAATAGGATATGCAGTCTGTTATTGAGGGGTGCTTGGTAGAAACAATTGGGTCACCTATAACCTTGAGTGATGAAAAAAATGAATAGTGACTATTGAAACACTAGATTGACATTATCAGGCTTGCCTTCACAAGGCGTGCCTAGAATAAGAACACACATTCCCCAACCCAGTAATGACAGCAGCAGAGTGTAAGGAAGGTAAAACAGACAGAAATGAACTTGTTATCCAAAAAGGTGAAGAAGAATAGGACGTAGATAATAACCTTACCTTACCAATTGACTATCATATTATATAAATATAACAGGATCCTCCCTTTGGTTTACTTGGGACAATCTAGGTTCAGATTTAATTTTTGTGGCTATACATTTAAATTAGCACATTCAAGACTTTGTAATTCTTAAATATATTACTCAATTGGGTCATGAAGGGGTTTTTTTTAGCAGAAAAATTAGAGAATGAGCTTTATTGATATGATTGCAAGGGAGATGTGAGGTATCAAACTCAAAGAAAGTAGAGAGGACTCTCACTTAACACTTTAATAGTTATCAAAGCAGAAATCTGATTCAGACTCTGAGAAGGAGCTTTGCACAGTACAGGTCATTTTCAAAACTAGATGACACATATGAATCTTACAATTCAATATAGGTACAGGAATAAAAAAATAGTCAAATGCTATGGTTAATAAAATTTATTTAAACATGAATTTAAAATGTACCAATTTAGGATAAGGGCATCCACAATAATTTTGTCCTCTTTCCAATTTGCTCTAAATTGGCATTTTATATTATCTGCCCCAGATATAAAGCAATGTGGAAAAGAGTCAGTCCCAAATTTAAAGGATCAGCCAAATCTTTTTTTTGTTTGTTTTTTTTTTGTTTTTTTTTCAAGATAGGGTTTCTCTGTGTAGCTCTGGCTGTTCTGGAACTCACTTTGTAGACCTGAACTCAGAAATCTGCCTGCCTCTGCCTCCCAAGTGTTGGGATTAAAGGCATGTGCCACCACCGCTCAGCTCAGCCACATCTATTTTACCCTATAACTGATGAGCTATAGATAGCCATAAATAATTTACAAAATAATATTAAAATTGAAGATTGTGACTTAGAATTGACTGGATACTATTTTCTCTTTACAACTCTCACTATGTTCCCTCTCCTCTTGTTTCAATTTAAAGTTACCATTTTCATTGCTTTATATCCTTTGAAAACACAATAAATAAATCTAGTATAGATTTATCTTGAAGATAATTTTTAAAATATGGATTAATTTAACTATACAATAAGGTAAAATCCTGACAAATACATCATATATTAACTGTCAAACACTACAAACTTGTTTAGAAACCATTCATTAATGAGAGTGAAAATAAAGAAATGAAGCATACCAGAAAAGCAATACTCTTAAATATTGTTCCTTAAATCTCTAAATATATGGGAGATGTGAGTGGAACCCTGTATCCTGAGTAACATTGTCTAGCTCAAGCCTTTTTCTTCAGTGTAAAAGAGTCTTGCAGGAGACAAAAAGTGTACTGCCTTCCCATGAAAACCTTGGGCACCCCAAACATAACCAGCTTGAAACCCTGCACCAACACTTCCATAACAGTTGGATCTGCCCACTACCACATTTGGGTCTTACTGGGAGACAGTCTACAGAGTAGCATCTACCCAGAACACAGACTTCACAGTGGTGCTTGTGTGAGGTACAGCCAACAGAGTCAGGTACCCTAGCCTCCATTGTCAGGTATAGCTCCCATCCTAGTGGGGACCTCCCTGTCACCCCAGTTGATCTACTTGTGACAACCAACATAAGTGAGAGACATCCATTTTCTGGATCAGAGCTCTCTGAACATTTCCTAGAAGTGCAACTGCCATCAGGATTATCCAGCCAACACCAGGGAAAACCAGATGTCTAAAGGGCAGCTTAAGAACACAATTCTCAAAACCTAGAGCAATGTGATACAACAAGAACCCAGTTATTCTGTGATCAACCCCCCTCCACACACACACAAAAGACATGGATTATCCTAATGAAACTTAGACACAAGAAGATGATTTTAAATAAAGTCTTATGAAGATGATAGAGACATTTAAAGGGATTAATAAATTACTTAAGGAAATATAAAAGAAAACATTCAAATAGGTTGAGGAATTAAAACAAGAAGCAAATAAATATAAAGAAATACAGATAAATATAATAAGGAGGTGAAATAGGAATAAAACTTTCCAATATTTGAAAAGGGAAGTAGAAAATAGAAACAATAAAGAAGACACAAATGGAAGCAATCCTGGAGATGGGAAACCTAGGAAGGAGAACAGAAGCTACAGTTGTAAATATCACTAACAGAATATGGAAAAAGAGAGGATAGAAGAAATGTGCATATCAGTCAAAGAAAATGCAAATTCTAAAAAGTTCATGATGCAAAGTGTCCTTAAAATTTGATACACTATGAAATGTACAAAAATAAGAGTAATAGGAAGAGACAAAAAAGGAGGAAGAAGAGGATAAGGAGAAAGAGGAGAAGAAGAAGAGGTGGGAGAAGAAGAAGATGAAGAAGAAGAAGAAGAAGAAGAAGAAGAAGAAGAAGAAGAAGAAGAAGAAGAAGAAGAAGAAGAAGAAGAAGAAGAAGAAGAAGAAGAAAAAGAAGAAGAAGAAGGAGTGGGAGAAGTATAACAAGAAGAAGAAGAAGAAGAAGAAGAAGGAGAAGGAGAAGGAGAAGGAGAAGGAGAAGGAGAAGGAGAAGGAGAAGGAGAAGGAGAAGGAGAAGGAGAAGGAGAAGGAGAAGGAGAAGGAGAAGGAGAAGGAGAAGGAGAAGGAGAAGGAGAAGGAGAAGGAGAAGGAGAAGGAGAAGGAGAAGGAGAAGGAGAAGGAGAAGGAGAAGGAGAAGGAGAAGGAGAAGGAGAAGGAGAAGGAGAAGGAGAAGGAGAAGGAGAAGGTGGTGGAGGGTGAGATTGAGAGGCGGGGAGAAGGAGGAGGAGAGGGTGAGAGGGAGGGGAGGAGGAGGAAGTGGGGGGAGGAGGAGGGGGAGGGGATGAGGAAGGAGGAGGGGGAGGAGGAGGGGAGGAAGACAGGGAGGGGGAAGGGGAGGAGGGGAATGGGGAGAAGGAAGCAGATGAGGAAGGGGAGGGGGAAGGGAGGGGGAGTGGGGGAGAGGAATGAGGAGGGGATGGGGAAGAGGGGAAGGGGAAGGAGGGGGATGGGAAGGAGGAGAGGAAGGATGAGGGGAAGGAGGAAGAGGAGGAGGGGGAGTGGGACGAGGAGGGGAGGAGGAGAGGGAGGAGAAGGGGAGGGGGAAGAGGAGGAGGGAGGAGGATGGGGAGGAGGAGAGGAGGGGGAGGAAGAGGGGGAGGGGGAAGAAGAAGGGGAGGAGGATGGGGAGGGGGAAGAAGAGGGGGAGGAGGAGGGAAGGGGGAGGGGAGGGGAGGAAGACGTTGAGGAGGAGGAAGAGGGGGAGGAGGAGGGGGGAGGAGGAGGGAAGGGGAAGAAGGACAGGGGAAGGAGGAGGGGGAGGAGGGAAAAGAGTAGGAGGGGGAGGAGGGGAGGAGAAGGAGGAAGGGGAGGAGGAAAGGAAGGAGTAGGGGGGGAAGGAGAGGGAGAGGGAGAGGGAGAGGGAGGAGGAAAGGAAGGAGTAGGGGGGAAGGAGAGGGAGAGGGAGAGGGAGGAGGAGGGGGAGGAGGAGGGGGAAAGGGAGAGGGAGGAGTAGGGGAGAACATACAGGAAGCTTACAGAATGGACCAGAAAAGAAATCCTCCTGCCATGTAATTATTGAAACACTAAATATATAGAACTCAGAAATATTTTAAAAAGCAGCAAGAGTAATAAGCCAAGTAACATATTAAGAAAGACTTGTCATAATTAAATTATTCTCATTTAAGACTCTAAAACTAAGAAGAACCTGGTAGAGGTCTTGCAAATTAACACCCCGCAGATGTCTGCTTAGAGTTCTATGCCCAGAAAAGCTTTCAATCACTACAGATGAAGAAACTAAGATATTTTTTTGACAAAACCAAACTTAAGCACTCTCGTTCCATCAGCCCAGCCCTATTGAGGGAAGGAAAACTCCAATGAGGTAGCTAGGTACACAGGGAACACCCAAATGTAAGATCACTTGAGGTATGGTCTGCCAAGACCCCACCTGCACCCAGGAGCTGGGCAGCTATGCGTCGGCCATCTGTGTACCTAGTCTGCTAGGAGGGGATATCTGCTCTGAAGGGAGTCCTGCTGTTAGAAGTGAGGCTAACATTTTTACTCCTGCAACTGAGAAGGCTGTTACAGCCAGGAACACAGAGAACACCAGAGTGAAAGATCACTTATGACTTTGTCTGCCAGGGCCCCACCTACAGCCAGGTATCTGGGCAGCTCCAGAACACTCTGTGCCAGGGGAAAGGCTGTCACCCAGGCATGCTGAGATAGGCTTGCAGGCAAAAAAGTTGGCCACACACTAGCCAGTGACAGCAGGACCAACTAACACTAGAGATAACCAGATGGAAAAAGCAAACAAGGAATGTTATTAAGAGAAATCATCTGAACACAATTCTCCCACAACAGCAAGTCCTGAACACCCAAACACACCCAAAAAGCAAGATTTGGATTTAATATCATAGCTCATGATGCTGTAAGAAGATTTCAAGGACATAAATAACTTTCTTAAAGAAATACAGGAGAAAACAAGTAAACAGGGAGAAGCCCTTAACGAACTAAAGAAACACACACACACACACACACACACACACACACAAACACAGGTAAAGGAATTGAACAATACCATGCAGGACCTAAAAATGGAGGGAGAAACAATAAAGAAATCACAAAGGGAAACAACTCTGGACATAGAAAACCTAGGAAAGAAGGAAGGAGTCATGGATCCTAGCATCAACAACAGAATACACAAGATAGAAGAGAGAATTTAAGAAGCAGAAGATACCATAGAAAGTATTGACAAAACAATCAAAGAAAATGAAAAATGCAAAAAGCTCCTGACCCAAACCATCCAGGAATCCAGGACAAAATGAGAAGACCAAACCTATGGATTATAGGGATAGAAGAGAGTGAAGATTTTCAACTTAAAGGACCAGTAAATGTCTTCAACAAAATTATAGAAGAAAAGTTCCCTAACCTAAAGAAAGAGATGCCTATGAACATACAAGAAGTCTACAGAACTCCAAATGGGTTTGAGAAGAAAAGAAATTCCCCCTGTCACATAATAATTAAAATGCCAAGTGTACTAAACAAAGAAAGAATATTAAAAAGCAGTAAGGTTGGCGGATCGGCTGCGCAGCGGAGTGAGCAGAACACAGGGGAGGTCACAGTAGCATACAGCGTCGGCACTCCCTGGGGGTGCACACAGGCTCCATCTGGTCCACAGACACAATCTGGGGCAAGGCCTCAGGCAGAAGCCCTTAGCTCTACTCTCTCCGCTTCCGGATCCAGATCAGTCTGGGCGGCAGCATTACATCTCCAAGTCCTGCAAGTGGCTAGCTGGGCTTCCGGGCGACCAGCTGGGAGAAGTCAGTGTGCTCCAGTGAATCCAGCCGGCCCCAGCGGGAGCCTTCTGGTGCCTGCTTTGGGATCGGAACAGCCTGGGCAGCAGCACACTGTCTACAAGCAGTGCAGGAGGTAAGCTGTGCACCAGAGGCCAACTGGGAAGGGGCAGCTTGCACTGGTGAGTCCAGCACTGACAAGATAAACTAACACCAGTGAGAACTAGATGGCAAAAGGCAAACGCAGGAACGTCACTAACAGAAATCAAGGCAATATGGCAACATCTGAACCCAATTCTCTTCTACCAACATGTCCTGGATACCCCATCACACCAGTAAAACAAGATTTGGATTTAAAATCACTGGTCATGATGCTGGTACAGGAACACATGAAGGACATACATAAAGAAATTCAGGAGAAAATGGATCAAAAGTTAGAAGCCCTTGCAAGGGAAACACAAAAATCATTGAAAGAAATCCAGGAGAATACAAAAGCCAACAAGGAGGAAATGCAAAAAACACTTAAAGAAATACAGGAGAACTTTGGTCAACAGGCTGAGGTCATGAAAGACGAAACACAAAAATCTCTTAAAGAATTACAGGAAAACACAAACATGCAAGTGAAGGAGCTAAGCAAAACCATCCAGGATCTAAAATCAGAAGTAGAAACAACTAAGAAAACTCAAAGGGAGACAACTTTGGAGATAGAAAGCCTTGGGAAGAAATCAGGGGACAGAGATGCAAATATCAACAACAGAATACAAGAGATAGAAGAAAGAATCTCAGATGCTGAAGATTCCATAGAAACCATGGACTCAACAGTTAAAGAAAATGCAAAGTGCAAAAAGCTTGTAACCCAAAATATCCAGGAAATCCAGGACACAATGAGAAGACCAAACCTAAGGATTATAGGCATAGATGAGAGTGAAGATTTACAACTTAAAGGGCCAGCAAATATCTTCAATAAAATTATGGAAGAAAACTTCCCTAACCTAAAGAGAGAGATGCCCATGAATATACAAGAAGCCTACAGAACTCCAAACAGACTGGACCAGAACAGAAATACTTCCCGTCACATAATAATCAAAACACCAAATGTTCTAAACAAAGAAAGAATACTAAAGGCAGTAAGAGAAAAAGGCCAAGTAACATATAAAGGAAGACCTATCAGAATCACAGCAGACTTTTCACCGGAGACTATGAAGGCTAGAAGGTCCTGGGCAGATCTCATGCAGACTCTAAGAGAACACAAATGCCAACCAAAACTACTATATCCAGCAAAACTCTCAGTCACCATAGATGGAGAAACTAAGATATTTCATGACAAAACCAAGTTTACCCAATATCTATCCACAAACCCGGCCCTAAAAAGGATAATAGGAGGACAACACCAATACAAGGAGGGAAACTTCACCCTGGAAAAAGCAAGATAGTAACCCTTCATCAAACCCAAAAGAAGTTAAGCATTCAAATTTAAAAAATAACGTCAAAAATGATAGGAAGTAACAATCACTATTCCTTAATATCTCTTAACATCAATGGACTTAATGCCCCAATAAAAAGACACAGACTAACTGAATGGATACGTAAACAGGACCCTACATTTTGCTGCTTACAGGAAACACACCTCAGGGTCAAAGACAAACACTACCTTAGAGTAAAAGGCTGGAAGACAATTTTACAAGCAAATGGTCTCAGGAAACAAGCTGGAGTAGCCATTTTAATATCAGATAAAATTGACTTTCAACCCAAAGTCATCAAAAGAGACCCAGAGGGACACTTCTTGCTGGTCAAAGGAAAAATACAAAAAGAAGAACTGTCAATCCTGAACATCTATGCCCCAAATGCAAGGGCACTCTCTTTCGTAAAAGAAACTTTATTAAAACTAAAAGCACACATTGCATCTAATAATAACAATAATTGTGGGTGACTTCAACACTGCACTTTCCTCAATGGACTGATCAGGAAAACAGAAACTAAACAGGGACACAATGAAACTAATTGAAGCTTTGGACCAATTAGATTTAACAGATATATATAGAACATTCTATCCTAAAACAAAAGAATATACCTTTTTCTCAGCACCTCATGGTACCTTCTCCAAAATTGACCATATAATTGGTCACAAGACAGACCTCAACAAATATAAGAAGATCGAACTAATCCCATGCCTCCCATCTGATCACTATGGAGTAAAAGTGGTCTTCAATAGCAACAGAAACAACAGAAAGCCCACATACACGTGGAAACTGAACTATACTCTACTCAATGATACCTTGGTCAAGGAAGAAATAAAGAAAGAAATTAAAGACTTTTTAGAACACAATGAAAATAAAAACACAACATACCCAAATCTATGGGAGACAATGAAAGCAGTGCTAAGAGGAAAACTCATAGCCCTGAGTGCCTCCAAAAAGAAAATGGAGAGAGCATACATTACCAGCTTAATGACACTCCTGAAAGCCCTAGAACAAAAAGAAGCTATTTCGCCCAGGAGGAGTAGAAGGCAGGAAATCATCAAACTCAGGGCCGAAATCAATCAAGTAGAAACAAAGAGAACCATACAAAAAATCAACAATACCAGGAGCTGGTTCTTTGAGAAAATCAACAAGATAGATAAACCCTTAGCCAGAATGACCAAAGGGCACAGAGAAAGTATCCAAATTAACAAACTTAGAAATGAAAAGGGAGATATAACAACGGAAACTGAGGAAATCCAAAAAATCATCAGATCCTACTACAAGAGCCTATACTCAACACAACTGGAGAATTTGGAGGAAATGGACAATTTCCTTGACAGATACCAAATACCAAAATTAAATCAGGACCAACTAGACCATCTAAACAGTCCCATAATGCCTAAAGAAATAGAAGGAGTCATAGAAAGTCTTCCAACCAAAAAAAGCACAGGACCAGATGGCTTTAGTGCAGAATTCTACCAGACCTTCAAAGAAGAGTTAACACCAATACTCTTCAAACTATTCCACAAAATAGAAACAGAAGGAACACTACCCAATTCCTTCTACGAAGCCACAATTACGCTGATACCAAAGCCACACAAAGATCCAACAAAGAAAGAGAACTTCAGACCAATTTCCTTTATGAACATCGATGCAAAAATACTCAATAAAATTCTTGCCAACCGAATCCAAGAACACATCGAAACGATCATCCACCATGATCAAGTAGGCTTTATCCCGGGAATGCAGGGTTGGTTCAATATACGGAAATCCATCAATACAATCCACTACATAAACAAACTCAAAGAACAAAACCGCATGGTCATTTCATTGGATGCTGAAAAAGCATTTGACAGAATTCAGCATCCCTTCATGCTTAAAGTCTTGGAGAGAACAGGAATTCAATGCCCATACCTAAACATAGTAAAAGCAATATACAGCAAACCGGTAGCCAGCATCAAACTAAATGGAGAGAAACTTGAAGCAATCCCACTGAAATCAGGGACCAGACAAGGCTGCCCCCTTTCTCCTTATCTTTTCAATATTGTACTTGAGGTACTAGCTCGGGCAATTCGACAACATAAGGAGGTCAAAGGGATACAAATTGGAAAGGAAGAAGTCAAACTATCATTATTTGCAGACGACATGATCGTCTACCTAAGTGACCCAAAGAACTCCACTAGAGAGCTCCTACAGCTGATAAACAACTTCAGCAAAGTGGCAGGTTATAAAATCAACTCCAGCAAATCAGTGGCCTTCCTATACTCAAAGGATAAGCAGCCTGAGAAAGAAATTAGGGAAATGACCCCCTTCACAATAGCCTCAAACAGTATAAAGTATCTTGGGGTGACTCTTACCAAACACGTGAAAGATCTGTATGACAAGAACTTCAAGACTCTGAAGAAGGAAATGGAAGAAGACCTCAAAAAATGGGAAAACCTCCCATGCTCATGGATCGGTAGAATCAATATAGTTAAAATGGCCATTCTGCCTAAAGCACTATACAGATTCAATGCAATACCCATCAAAATCCCAACTCAATTCTTCACAGAGTTAGAAAGAGCAATTATCAAATTCATCTGGAACAACAAAAAACCCAGGATAGCTAAAACTATTCTCAGCAACAAAAGGAAATCTGGGGGAATCAGTATCCCTGACCTCAAGCAATACTACAGAGCAATAGTGTTAAAAACTGCATGGTATTGGTACAGTGACAGGCAGGAGGATCAATGGAACAGGATTGAAGATCCAGAAATGAACCCACACACCTGTGGCCACTTGATCCTCGACAAAGAGGCTGAAAACATCCAATGGAAAAAAGATAGCCTTTTCAACAAATGGTGCTGGTTCAACTGGAGGTCAGCATGCAGAAGAATGCGAATTGATCCATCCTTGTCTCCTTGTACTAAGCTCAAATCCAAATGGATCAAGGACCTCCACATAAAGCCAGACACTCTGAAGCTAATAGAAAAGAAACTGGGGAAGACCCTTGAGGACATCGGTACAGGGAGAAAGTTTCTGAACAGAACACCAATAGCGTATGCTCTAAGAGCAAGAATTGACAAATGGGACCTCATAAAATTACAAAGTTTCTGTAAGGCAAAGGACACCATCAAGAGGACAAATCGGCAACCAACAAATTGGGAAAAGATCTTCACCAATCCTACATCAGATAGAGGGCTAATATCCAATATATATAAAGAACTCAAGAAGTTAGACTCCAGAAAACCTAACAACCCTATTAAAAATGGGGTACAGAGTTAAACAAAGAATTCTCGCCTGAAGAACTTCAGATGGCGGAGAAGCATCTTAAAAAATGCTCAACTTCATTAGTCATTAGGGAAATGCAAATCAAAACAACCCTAAGATTTCATCTTACACCAGTCAGAATGGCTAAGATTAAAAATTCAGGAGACAGCAGGTGTTGGAGAGGGTGTGGAGAAAGAGGAACACTCCTCCACTGCTGGTGGGGTTGCAAATTGGTACAACCACTCTAGAAATCAGTCTGGCGGTTCCTCCGAAAACTGGGCACCTTACTTCCAGAAGATCCTGCTATACCACTCCTGGGCATATACCCAGAAGACTCCCCACCATGTAATAAGGATACATGTTCTACTATGTTCATAGCAGCCCTATTTGTAATTGCCAGATGCTGGAAAGAACCCAGGTATCCCTCAACAGAAGAGTGGATGCAAAAAATGTGGTATATCTACACAATGGAGTACTATTCAGCCATTAGAAACAATGAATTCATGAAATTCTTAGGCAAATGGATGGAGCTAGAGAATATCATACTAAGTGAGGTAACTCAGACTCAAAAGGTGAATCATGGTATGCACTCACTAATAAGTGGATATTAACCTAGAAAACTGGAATACCCAAAACATAATCCACACATCAAATGAGGTACAAGAAGAAAGGAGGAGTGGCCCCTGGTTCTGGAAAGACTCAGTGAAACAGTATTCAGCAAAATCAGAACGGGGAAGTGGGAAGGGGTGGGTGGGAGGACAGGGGAAGAGAAGGGGGTTTGCGGGACTTTCGGGGAGTGGGGGGGCTAGAAAAGGGGAAATCATTTGAAATGTAAATAAATTATATCGAATAATAAAAAAAAAGCAGTAAGGGGAAAAGATCAAGTAATATATAAAGGTAGACCAATCAGAATTACACCAGACTTCTCACCAGCGACTATGAAAGCCAGAAGAGCCTGGGCAGATGTCACACAGAAATTAGGGGAACAAAAATGCCAACCCAAGTTGCCATATCCAGCAAACCTCTCAATTACTATAAATGGAGAAATCAAGGTATTCCAAGGCAAAAACAAATTTATACAGTATCTTTCCACAAATCCAGCCCTTCAAAGGATAATGAAAAGGAAAACACCAACAAAAGGAGGGAAACTACACATTAAAAAAAGCAAGAAATTAATCTTCTTTCATCAAACCCAAAAAAGATAACCATACAAACATAAAACTTACATCAAAAATAACAGGAAGCAATAATCGCTATTCCTTAATATCTCTTAACATCAATGAACTCAATTCCCAAATAAAAAGATATAGACTAATGGATTGGATACATAAACAGGACCCACATATTGCTGCATACAGGAAATGCATCTCAGTGTCAAAGAAAAAAACGACCTCAGAGTAAAAGGCTGGAAAACCTTTTTTCTAAGCAAATGGTACCAGGAAACATGTTGGAGAAGCCATTCTAGTACCCAATAAAATAGACTTTCAACCAAAAGTCATCAAAAAAGACATGGAAAAAAACTTTATACTCATCAAATGAAAAATCTACCAAGAACTCTCAATTATGAACATCTATGCTCCAAATACAAGAGCACCCTCATTTGAAAAAGAAACTCTATTAAAGCTTAAAGCCCACAGTGCACCTTACACAATAATTGTGGGTGACTTCAACACCCAACTCTCCACAATGGATAGATCAGGGAAACACAAACTAAACAGAGACACAGTGAAAGTAAGAGAAGTTTGGAAAAAATTGATTTAATAGATAACTATAGAACATTTCATCCTAAATCAAAAGAACTCTTCTTCTCAACACCTCATGGTACCTTCTCCAAAATTGACCATATAAATGGTCAAAAAACAGACTTCAACAATTAAAAGAAGATCGAACTAATGCCATGCCTCCTATCAGATCACTATGCAGTAAAGGTTGTCTTCAATAGATACAAAACCAACAGAAATCCCACATAAACATGAAAGCTGATCAATGCTCTACTCAATGATTACTTGGTCACAGAAGAAATAAGGAAAGAAATCAAAGACATTTTAGAATTTAATGAAAATGAAGGCACAATATCCAAAATTTATGCAACATAATGAATTCTCAAATTCATCTGGAATAACAAAAAACCCAGGATAGCTAAAATTATTCTCAACAGTAAAAGAACTTCTGGGGGAATCAGTATGTTAGATATCAAGCAGTACTACAGAGCAATAGTATTAAAAAATGCATTGTATTGGTACAGTGCCAGTCAGGTAGATCAATAGAATAGAATTGAAGACCCAGAAATGAACCCGTACATCTACAGGATCATCTGCAGCTGAGAATCACAGTAGTGGGGGATATGTATCCTGAAGTTGCCAATTCCTGTAGCAGTCAGGACTTCTAGTGGAAGGATAAAGGACACCCACAAAATATTCAACCTCAATTATGGCCTCTCAACAAGATGTGCAGAAACAAAGATAGAGCAGAGTTTGAGAGAATGGCCCACCCATGACTGCCCCAAAATGAGACTCATTGTGGGCAAGAACCAATCTCTGATGCTATTAATTATACTCTGTTATGCATGTAGATAAGAAAGTTGGTCTTCATGTGGGTCACCTGAAAGAAGCTCTGTCCCTGGACCTATTGGATCTCGAGCTGCCTATAAATGCCTTGTATGGTGTCAGTAACAGAAGGTCTGTCTAATTCTAAAGTGACTTGACGTTTTGAGGGCTTAGGATATAGGATGTTATTGTCTGGGGAGACATCCCTGGGGTCTTCTTCTTTTAAAAAAAAGGGGGGATGTAATTAAGGAGCAAGTAACATGAGGGGATACTGGGAACCCAGGAGTCAAGAGGTCCTCAGGACAAGGAAGATGACAAGTCATCAACTCTTCAGGCTTCACATTAATCTGCTCTTACTTGCAGATGATCTATTCTTTTTTTTTTTTTTGATATATTCTTTATTTACATTTCAAATGATTTCCTCTTTCTTGGTTCCCCCTTCCCCAAAAGTCCCATAAGCCCTCTTCCCTCCTCTTGTTCCCCAATCAACCCCCTCCTGCTTCCCTGTCCTGGCATTCCCCTACACTGCTGCATTGAGCCTTCAAAGGAACAAGGGCCTCTCCTTCCTTCTTCTTTGACATCATTAGATATGTCAAAGGTATTCCAAGATTCTGGGCTAATAACAACTTATCAGTGAGTGCATACCATGAGTGTTCATTGGTGATTGGGTTACCTCACTTAGTATGATATTTTCCGGTTCCACATACTTTCCTAAGAATTTCATGAATTCATTGTTTTTAATAGCTGAGTAATATTCCATTGTGTAAATGTACCACATTTTCTATATCCATTCCTCCGTTGAAGGATATCTGTGTTCTTTCCAACTACTGGCTATTATAAATAGGGCTACTATGAGCATAACGCAGCATGTGTCCTTATTACATGCTGAGGAATCCTCTTGGTATATGCCCAGAAGTTAACAGGTATACTAGGGCCCTCCAGTAGTGTCATGCTCAGTTTTCTGAGGAACCACCAGAATGAATTCCAGAGTGGTTGTACAAGCTTGCAATCCCAACAGCAGTGGAGGAGTGTTCCTCTTGCTCCACATACTCGCCAGGACCTGCTATCCTGAGTATTTGACCTTAGCCATTCTGACTGGTGTGAGGTAAAATCTCAGGGTTGTTTTCAAATGCATTTCTCTGATTACTAAGGATGTTGAACATTTCTTTAGGTGCTTCTCAGACATTCAGTATTCCTTGGGTAAAAATGTTTTAACTCTGTACGTCATTTGGCTCACTGGAGACTAATTTCTTGAGTTCTTTGTATATATATTGGATACTAGCCCTCTGTGAGATGTAGGGTTGGTAAAGATCTTTTCCCAATTTTTTGGTTGCCATTTTGTCCTATTGACAGTGTCCTTTGCCTAACAGAAATTTAGTAATTTAATTTATGAGGTCCCTTTTGTCAATTCTTGATCTTAGAGCATAAGCTATTGGTGTTCTGTTCAGGAAATTTTCCCCTGTGCCCATGTACTCAAGGCTCTTCCCCAGTTTCTTTTCTATTAGTTTCAGTGTGTCTGTTTTTTTTTTTTTTTTGTGGAGGTCCTTGATCCACTTGGAGTTATGCTTAGTACAAGGAGATAAGAATGGATTAATGGATTAATTTGCATTTTTCTGCTTGCTAGCCACCAGTTGAACCAGCACCATTTGTTGAAAAGGCTATCTTTTTTCCACTGGATAATTTTAGCTTTTTTGTCAAAGATCAAGTGACCATAGGTGTGTGGGTTCATTTCTGTGTCTTCAATTCTATTCCATTGTTCTCCCTGCCTGTCACTGTACCAATACCATGAAGTTTTTAACACTATTGCGCTGTAGTACTGCTTGAGGTCTGGGATACTGATTCCCCCAGAAGTTCTTTTACTGTTGAGAAGAGTTTAAGCGATCCTGGGTTTTTTTGTTATTCCAGTTGATTTTGAGAATTATTCTTTCTATATAAATAATTCAGTTGGGTTTTGATGGTGATTGCATTGATTATGTATTTTGTTTTTGGCAAGGTGGCCATTTTTACTATATTAATCCTGCTAATCTATAAGCATGGGGAATCTTTCCTTCTTCTGAGGTTTTCTTTGATTTCTTTCTTCACAGACTTGAATTTCTTGTCATATAAATCTTTCACTTCTTTGGTTAGTGTCACACCAAGGTACTTTATACTGTTTGTGACTTATTATGAAGGGTGTTGTTTTCCTAATTTCTTTTCACCTTGTTTATCCTTTGATTAAATGAAGGCTACTGATTTGCTTGAGTTAATTTTATATCCAGCCACTATGGTGAAGTGGTTTATCAGCTTTCAGAGTTCTCTGGTGTAGTTTTTTTGAGTTGCTTAAGTATATTATCATATCATCTGCAAATAGTGATAATTTGACTTCTTCCTTTCAAATTTGTATCCTTTGGCCTCCTTTTGTTGTCTAATTTCTCTTGATAGAATTTCAAGTACTATATTGAATAAATATGGAGAGAGAGGGCAGCCTTGTCTAGGCCCTGATTTTAGTGGGATTGCTTAAAATTTCTCTCCATTTAGTTTGCTGTTGGCTACTGGTTGGATGTATATTGCTTTTACTATGTCTAGATATATGCCTTGAATTCCTGTTTTATCCAAGACTTTTAACATGAAAGGGTGATGAATTTTGTCAAAAGCTTTTTTGGCATCTAATGAAATGAGCATTTGTTGTTTTTTCTTTGAGTTTGTTTACGTAGTGGACTACATAGATGGATTTCCATATAGTGAACCATCCCTGGGATGAAGCCTATTGATCATGGTGAATGATCATTTTGATGTGTTCTTGCAATTGTCTGGCAAGTATTTTATTGAGTATTTTTGCATTAATATTCAAAAGGAAATTTGCTCTGAATTTCCTTTTCTTTGTTGGATCTTTGTGTAGCTTTGTTTTCAGAATAATTGTGACTTCAGAGAAGGATTTGTGTAGAGTTTCCTTTACTTTCTATTTTGTGGAATAGTTTGAAGAGTATTGGTGTTATGTCTTCTTTGAAATTCTGATAAAATTCTGCACTAAAAACATCTGCTCCTTTGCTTTTTTTGTTTGGGAGACTTTCAATGACAACTTCTAATTCTTTAGGAGTTATGTGATGGTTCACATGGTCTATCTGATCCTGATTTAACTCTGGTATTTGGTATCTGTCTAGGAAATTGTCCATTTCCTCCATATTTTCTAGTTGTGTTGAGTATAGGCTTTTGCAGTAGTATCACATAATGCTTTGAATTTCCTCAGTTTCTGTTGTCATATCTCCCTTTTCATTTCTGATTTTGTTAATTTAGATAATGTCTATGTGCTCTCTGGTTTGTCTGGCTAAGGGTTTCTCAGCTTCCATGTGTATGTAGGGTTTCTGTTGTTTTTGTTGCTATTGAAGACTACCTTTACTCCATAGTGATCTGATAGGTGGCATGGAATTAGTTTATCTTCTTATATCTGTTGAGGTCTGTCTTGTGACCAATTATATGATCAATTTTGGTGAAGGCACCATGAGATGCCCAGAAGAAGGTATATTCTTTTGATTTAGGATGAAATGTTCTATAGATATCTATTAAATCCATTCTGTCTAAAACTTCTGTTAGTTTCATTGTTTCTCTATTTAGTTTGTGTTACCCTAATCTGTCCATTAAGGAGAGTGGGACACTGAAGTCACCCACAATTATTGGGTAAGGTGCAATGTGTGCTTATGCTTTAGTAAAGTTTCTTTATAAATGTGGGTTCTCTTGTATTTGGAGCATAGATATTCAGAATTGACATATCTTCTTGGTAGATTTTTCCTTTGATGAATATAAAGTGTCCTTCCTTGTCTTTTTTGCTGACTTTTGGTTGAAAGCCTATTTTATTGGGTCCTTGTATGGCTACTCCAGCTTGTTTCCTGGGACTATCTGCTTGGAAAATTGTTTTTCATCTTTTTACTCTGAGATAGTGTTTGCCATTGTCACTGAGATATGCTTCCTGTATGCAGCAAAATGTTGGGTCCTGTTTTCATATCCAGTCTATGTTGTTTTATTGGGAATTGAGTCCATTGACGTTAAGAGATATTAAAGAATAGTGATTGTTGCTTTTTGTTATTTTTGATGTAATTTTTATGTTTGTTTATCTTCTTTTGTGTTTGTTGAAAGATTAATTTATTGCTTTTTTTAGTGTGTTATTTCCCTCCTTTTGTTGGTGTATTCCATTCATTATCTCTTGAAGTGCTTGATTTGTGTAAACATATTACATAACTTTGCTTTTGACTTGTAATATCTTGGTTTCTCTATCTATGGTAATTGAGAGATTTTCTGGCTATAGTAACCTGGGTTGGCATTTGTGTTCCCTTATCATCTGTATGACAACTGCCCAGACTCTCCTTGCTTTCATAGTCTCTGCTGAGAAGTATGGTATAATTCTGATAAGTCTAACTTTATGTGTTTCTTGACCTTTTCCCCTTACTGTTTTTAATATTCTTTCTTTGTTTAGTGCATTTGGCATTTTAATTATTATGTGACAGTAAGAATTTCTTTTCTGGTCAAATCTATTTGGAGTTCTCTAGACTTCTTGTATGTTCATGGACATCTCTCTTTTTAGTTTAGGGAAGTTTGTATGAAAAGAATCCTAATTCTCTGTTAGTTTTATACCCCATGATAGTTTGAAAATGCTTGGCCCAGGGAGCTGCATCATTATGAGGGGTGGCATTTTTGGATTATGTATGGCTTTGTGGGACTAATTATGTCATTGTGAGCATGGGCTTTTGAAATTTTTCCTAGCTGTCTGATAGCCAGATTTCTTCTAGTTGTCTTCAGATGAAGATGTACAACTCTCAGCTCTTCCTACACTATCCCTGCATGGACATTGTCATGTTCCCACCTTGATGATTCTGTATTGAACCTCTGAACCTGTAAGCCAGTCTCAATTGAAAATTATCCTTATAAAAGTTGATATGTTAATAGTCTCTTTTCACAGCAGTAACATCCTAAGACATACCCTTCTGCTTTTATTGAATGTGCTCATTAGCTGTAGTAGATTTCTAGTGTAATGCATAATTAGTACCTAGTTGGCTTAGGTAGATATTATACATAAATTAAAAATTGAAGTTAAATTTAAAAAATAAACAAAAGATTGTCCAGTGTAAGGGACTTGTGAATTGAAACATTCATTGTTTCAATACCATTGAACCTTATATTTATGTATTAACCAATAGTATGCTTCAATCTATCTTTAAAATTAATAAAAATAATAGAAGTTGTTCATAGCAATTATACTATATATCTATAAATCAATATCTCTATCTATATATCATCTATCTAGTAAGACAACTTCTGAATATCAAATCAAATATTCTTGTCTTTGTTTTTATTATTATGGTCTTGTTTTCATTATTAACTAAAGAGCATAAAATATTTGGGAACTGAAAGGAGGAATTAAATAAAGTACACATTCCTAGGAATAAAAATAATAGCTAAATAATGTGAGGATGACTGAAATGTACTTCAATTTCAAGCATATTTCTTTTATACAAGACATTTTATTGGCTACTTGCTGTCTAATTTAATCTTGTTTTCTAGAGAGGCTTAAGATGAAAATGAAATGTATTAGGTTCATGCTTTTGTGAATATTCTCATTATACTTTTGTCATTTTAGTAAACTAAAATGTAAATACTTCTGTAATTCATTACATTTAAAAAATACTGAGCTGGAAGGTCATTGCATTGGTTTCCACAATGATATTATTGAAAAGTAAAGTCAAACAATTTTGGAAAATATATATTTTTTAAATGATTAGAGGCATTTCATTTAAAACTAATTTACTTCCAAAATTTAATTCAAAACAATAATAAGTAAACAATTTTATTTCCTAGCATTTACTTTTTAATATGATTCCCAATTCATAATATTATAAGTGTATGCATATTAAAGAAATTAATGAATATTTGTCAATAAATATGTGTAAAGCACATGTATGAGATGTAGATGTGTTTACACGGGTAGATCAAAGCTGGCTTCATTAGAATTAGTTACATGTTTAATATTAGTGCATATTCGATATTACTGACTTCCCAACAACTGTAGCTTATCAATCAAAAATCAATAGGAAACTGTCATTAAGAAGACTTACTTTGATTTAATATGAGTTTTAAAAACCCAGGAAAATTGAAAAAATAAAAGGATTCAGATATCAGGGCACTCTATAGCAGTAAAATTCACTGAGAAGTGACTTGTTTTCCTAATTTTCCTGGTCCTGATATAATGAGATTTTAAATCAAATAAGCACTAAATTTTTGAAAACTATCAGTATGGTATAGTTGTATTAGTCAATGTTCTATTGCTGTGAGGTTATACTAGAACTACAGCGACTATTATTAAGGAAAGCATTTAATTGGAGCTTGCTTTCATTCAGCATTTTGGTCCATATTGATATGGCTGGAAGTATGGCAGAACATAGGCATACATACTCCTGGAGTGGTATGTGACATCCCAGAGTTTTTCATAAAATAAGAGAGAGAAATAGTGAGCTACTATGGCTGGCTTGAGCTTTTGAAACCACAAACCCCACCTCCAGTGATTCGCTTTGTCCAAGACATAATCCTTTCAAATAATGTCAGTCCCTTTGAGCCTCTGGGAGGCATTTTCATTTAATTTACCACAATTGCTTCAGTTCTTCCAGTTACTCAGCTAATGCAAATGCCATTGTTTCATACAGATCATTGATACACAATTGCTTGAGAAGTCACTATGATGCATGCTTAATTGCTATCCAGCTCTGCTTTGATTGTGTTAAAATCATTTTTAATGAGGACACACAATCACCCTGTGGTATGATACAACTTACTATAACCTGTTTTTATCAGGATAAAACTGTATATCAAAAGATATTTATCTAGAATGAAAATGCTCAACTTATGCTCTGTAGAGATACGGGTCCCAAGTCTGCTCCTCAAGAGGGCTCAGCCCCTCAGAAAGGCAGCCACATATAAGCACCCGGACACCACTCCAGGGATGGGGAAACACAGTCTGAGGTGCAGGACAAATAGAGTTGCCTCTGGGGTCTCCAGGCCTGCAAAAAGGCCAGGCCTGTAGCTGCCTGCAGGTACATGCTAATGGCGGGTTCTCTGAAAGGAGAGAAGGAAATAGGAAGAACAGTGTGACAAGAGAAAACACATGGAGACAGGCATGACTTCCTACTCAAGACTCAACCTTGAATGTATCTCTTCAAAAATAAAAAGGCAGGCCAATTCCCTCCCCTGAAGGTTGGAAACTGGTTCGGCTTACTCTGCAGGAGACTGGTGGTCAGGTGGCTGGCTGGAGAACAATGGGCTGGAGGAGATCACAATTCATTCCTTTTTCATTAAATTTAAGAAAAACCAGTGGGTAAATATCTGTCAAAAGCCAGTGGGCTTTGACCAGAGAGGGAAAGCAGTAACTTTGATCCCCTTAAGTATTGTATGACGTCTTTTGCAGAGGAGGGGTAACAGACTTCCTTATTATTATTATAAGGACGATCTCCCAACATGAACCCCTACGCAATCAAGCGTACTTTCTGGGAACTCAGAACCAACAAATATGATCCTTCCCTTGCAGTACTTTGCCTCACACCTCCTGCTGGTGACCATGTTTGCTTGATCAGCAAACACACATAGATCTGAGTTTAATGTCGCTTTCTTTTTGGAGATCAACTGGTTAAATAAATACCCCGTGAATGTGAGATGGCTGGCACTCATAGCCCACCTTTCTTTGAGTCCTGGGGAGCTGCTGAGCTGTCTCTGAAAGAGACCTGCTTGAAACACAACAGAAGAGATTAAGAGGAGAATCTGCTTGGACTGTCTCTGAATTCGGAATTCGGTTGTAAATTTGTAGCTCAGGAACAAAACCTGGCTTGCAAATTAATGGCTAAAGGAAAAGGAGCCTACTTTCCCAGTATGGGAGAAGCAGCTTTAAGAACACTATTGAATTAGTCATATTTACCAGCTGATTCAGGGTCTCTATTTAGTTCCTGTACCAATCTTTCTGGCAGCCATCGGGCTCCATCTTCTTTTAGAGAGAAAATATAAATTGAAACTCTTCCCTAAATTCAAACAGGGAGGTTCTCACCATTTAACCATGGCATAAGAATTAGAAGTGACCGGATGCCAATGTTGATCTGCTGCAGACTGACTTTTAGTATCAGTTTGCAAGAAATTCAAAACAAAACAAAGCAAGGTGTGCTTTGTGCTTTGGGTGATCTAGGAGGGTACAGTTTCCTCTTCTTTGTTTTTAAAGCCAATTTTTAAGAGTGCATGGTGCACACTCAAAAATTCCTTGGCCCATTGGGTTATAAGAAATTCCAGTTTTATATTTAATACCAGTTTCTTTATAAAATGATATAAAATTATTGCCAGTGTAGTCTGGCCCATTGTCTGTCTTAATGACTTTAGGTAATTCCATGGTATTAAAGGCTTGTAAACGGTGATCAATTTTATTTTTAGAGGCCTCTCCCAAATGTAGAGAAGTGAAAAGAAATCCTGAACAAGTATCAATGCAAACATGTATATATTTTAATTTTCCAAATTCTGCATAGTGAGTTATATCCATTTGCCAAATATGATTGGGCATAAAGCCACACAGATCAACCCCTAAATGGCGAGCTGGAGATGAGGCAAGGCAGTTAGGGCATTGTTTCACGATAATTCTTGCTTGCTCCTTTGTGATTTTGTGTCAGACCCTTAATGTGTAGCTAGAAAGATGGAACTTATTATGATCACATCTAGCCAATTCAACAGGTTCTAAAACCAAAGCCTCTCCTACTAGAGCTCTGTTAATGCAATGATTGCCTTCAGTTAAAGCTCCAGAAAGACCAGAGTGAGCTTGTATATGGCCAATATAGAAGGGATTTTTTTTCTGGCAAGAATGATGTTTTGTAATTGTGAAAACAAAGATCCTGATGGCGTATTAAATGTGCCACAGGTTTCTTTTAAAGGGGCAGATTCTGCAACATACAAGCTAACTGCTAAAAGATTAAAAGTAATATTTATAGGTTGAAAAACATTTAATACTGCTGTCAGCTCTCCTGAGCTGAGCCCAGATGTTTCTTTAACCACCTGTTGATTATTAATAAGATATCTAGCTCTTCCTTCAGAGGATCCATCCATGAAAATCAAAAGAGCATTATACAGCAGCTGTAAAGATGTCATATTAAGAAATACAACCTCATGCATATTTAATGACTTTATTAATCTATCTCGAGGATAATGGTTATCTATAGCTCTTTCAAATCCTATTTGAGCAAGCAACGAATCTGTGCTATCTTGATTTTCGTTAAAAGGCTGAATGATGATATCTGGTTCTTTGCCAAAATAAGTTAGCACCTCTTCCTTCCAAGCACAATTATCTTGGCTACTGCTTCATAATATGGCAGGATAATATGTTTAGGAGACACCCTCAAAGGAATCTATATAAGAGGAGTCTTTTGCCATAATAATCCTGTAGGCAAATAATTCGTTATAATTTCTCCTTTAGATTAATTTTCCTAAGTTAGCTTAACAGTCTTCAATTTCTCCTTACCACAAGTTCTAAAAACTTGAAGCAAGGAAGTTTATTTAATCTGGGACATTTGACAATTAGAGCATACTCAATATAGCTTTTCTGTTACCATTGTCTTAGCACTCAGCAAGCTCATAGTCAACATTATCTTCAGTACCACACAAATTACTCTGGCAGCTAACATGCTTCTGCAGCATTCTGTGGAAAAGACATAGACATGCCTTCTTCCCCAATATTAAGTCAGAATCATGTCATATGCCAATAAGCTAAGTCTTCCATCTCACCTAGGCATCAGTTTGCCCACTTATAGGATGCCATATACACTCAGCAAATAGTTCTTTGGCAGTAAATTTTAAATTTTTCTTTAAAATATATAAGCATAATTTAAATGATATGCATGGGGATACAATTTCCCCTCTTCCTTTTTAAGAAGATACTGTTTTTCAAAAAAAAATATTACCTTGTCTTTGAAGATAATAAAGAATTAAATTGTCAAAGACATCTCAAATGTTTGATAACTTTTATTGATTAAATGACCAGTTCTATTATCTGTTTTAATTTAAGGTGGAACACCAAGTATATACCATAATATAGGCAATAACTATGAAAGAATAGAAAATAAATGTAGCATTTTTAGGTGATTTTTCTTAGAGCAGTTGTAACTAGAAAGCCTAAAAATGAATCATTAGTCATATGCACATATGTTAATTTTCTAAATTAGAAATATGAGTATCATTTATCTGTAATAATTAATTAAGTCCTCTAGAATTAACACCATTATGTGGTAGAGGTAGAAATTAAGGACAGCAAGAACAAATCTTTATAATTTGATGTGCACAAAAATACAAATTTATGTTTTTAAGCCATTACCCTTTTGATGATATAAAGAATATGTGTGTGTGGCCAGTTGTTTCTGTATAGTCTGTCTGGGACACAAATTTTATGTTTCTTGCCTTAAGGGGTCTTGTCCAGGCACCTTTTAAAAGATTAATTATATATAAGTATACTGTAGTTGTCTTTAAACATGCCAGAAGAAGGCATCAGATCTCATCATAGGTGTTTGTGAGCCACCATGTGGTTGCTGGTATTTGAACTCAAGACCTTCAGAAGAGCAGTAGGTGATCTTAATCCCTGAGCCATCTCTCTAGCCCTGGATCAGCTCGCAAATATCCAGAGGACAGTTGTTTATTGACCATATCTTTTTTAACTTGAATTATATTTGAATAAACAATTGTAAAAATTAAGAATTAGCAGTATTAATAAGGGAACAGTTTTAAGCAATTATAAACCATGTGATATATATATATAACTAAAAGCTTTATTTTTAACATCTTTAAAATAGCTACTACAGCAACCAAGTCAGTTATCTGTGCTGAAACAGAGGGAAACTCAAAAGAATATACATGTGATCTAATTATATGAGCTTTACTCCCACAGTTGATTCATTCTTTATGGGATGCATGTAGAGAAATATAAAAGTAAATTGCAACAAATTATCATTTTGATAACAATTATTAATTTTGCCTAAAAAGGCATGCCATAAACAATTTGATTGTTGCATCATTTATTTTAAAACTATTAGAGGCTTAAATCCTCTTGTGGCAAGCTTAAAGTGATATTTTAGCCAATTAATTTATTCTAAAAAATTTTGAAAATCATTTACTTAAAAATTGTAAAAGTTCACAGTTAAAAGTAAAGGCCTGTAACAAAAATTCCATGAACAAAATACTCTGAAAAATGTAAGACCCTAGCTTCTTGTATTGAAGAAACTTTTTTTTCTCACATAAGGTAAGGCTATATCTGAACTGTATTTTGAATCACATCTGCATGAATCCACTAAAAATATATTCTTGGCCTGTAACTCTGCAAGTGAGACCTATAAGCCAAAGGCAGCATAGTTTCCTGGCCAAAAGCAATACCTCACCAGCCTCTAATGAGGCAACTACCTCTTAAAGGTTTTATGCCCTCTTGAACTCTCTCTTCAAATTCTTTTTAACTTTCCCTTATGGTACTTGTTGACTATCTGTCTGGTATTTAGCCTTAGATGGAGTTTACCAACCACTTTGGGCTGCATTCCCAAGCAACCCGACTCCGGGAAGACCTGGGCCCTTCAGCTTATTAATCTTGTCAACCTTCTTAAGGCTAAAATTCAAGGTTAAAAAAAAATCAAAGAATGATATGACTATATATTTGATCTTTGAGTAAAACTTATTCAATTTTGATCATTTAAAAATAATGCCTGGATTTGAACCCTGGAGCTGGCGCTGCTCTACACTCTTCTGTGCATGGGTCCTGCCACAATAGAGCTGGGCTCCCAGAAGTACTTTCACTTCTGGGCTTTTAGGTGTAGAAGAGAGCAAGGACTCTCAACTGACTGGCCAATAAATATCTTCAACAAAATTATAGAAGAAACCCTTCCTAACCAAAAGAAAGAGATACCCATGGATATACAAGAAGCATTCAGAACTTGAAATAGATTGAAGCAGAAAAGAAATTCCTCCTGTCAGATAATAATCAAAACACCAAATGCACAAAACAAAGAAAGAATACTAAAAACAGTAAGGAAAAATGTCAAGTAACATACAATGGCAGACCTATCATAATTACATGAGACTTCATGCTAGTGAATATAAAAGCCAGAAGATCCTGGGCAGATATCTTACAGACACTAAGAGAACACAATTGCCAACCCAGGCTACGATATCCATCCAGCAAATCTCTCAATTACAATAGGTGAAGAAACCAAGATATTCTATGATGAAAACAAATATATGTAATATCTTTCCACAAATCCAGTCCTACAAAGGATACTAGATGGAGCACTCCAACACAAGGAGGGAAACTCCACCCTAGAAAAAGCAAGAAAATAATCTTCATTTAACAAACCACAAAGAAGACAGCCACATAAACATAATTTCACCTCTAACAACAAAAATAACAGGAAGCAACAATCACTTTTCCTTAACATTTCTTAATATCAATGGGCATAATTCTTCATAAAAAGACATAGACTAACATATCGGATACATACACATGTTCCAACATTTTGTTGCATACAAGAAACCCTCCTCAGTCAAAATGAAAGGCACTATCTCAAAGTAAAAGGATAGAAAACAATTTCCCAAGCAAATGCTCAAGGACAAGAAACAAGCTAGAGTAGCCATTCTAATATCAAATAAAATCTTTCTACCTAAAGATAGATAGATAAGGATAGGAAAAAAGATAAGAAGGAAAAAGATAAGGAAGGAAACTTCATACTCATCAAAGAAAAAATAGAGAAAGAAGAACTCTCAATTCTGAGCATCTGTGCTTCATATGCAAGGGATCTATGTTCATAAAACAAACTTTACTAAAGCTCAAAGCACACATTGTACCTCACACAATAATAGTGGGAGACAACAAAAAGAGTTCAAAGTAAGAAATATTGGAAAGGAAGAAGTCAAAATAGCACTATTTGCAGATGATATGATTATATACTTACGTTATCCCAAAAATTCCACCAGATAACTCCTAAACCTGACAAACAACTTCAGAAAAGTGGCTGGATATAATATTAACTGAAACAAATCAGTGGCCTTTCTCTACTCCAAGGATAAACAGAATGGAAAGAAATTAGAGAAACAACTCCCTCCACAATAGTCACATATAATTTAAAATACCTTGGTGTGTCTCTAACTAAATAAGTGAAAGATCTGTATGACAACAACTTTAAGTTTTTGAAAAAAAGAAATTGAAGAACTCAGAAGATGGAAAGATCTCCACTACTCAGCTATTAAAAACAATGAATTCATGAAATTCTTAGTCAAATGGATAGAAATAGAAAATAGCATCCTGAGTGAAATAACTGAATCACAAAAGATCACTCACACATGGTATGCCCTCACTGCTAAGTGGATCTTAGCCCAGAAGCTCAGAATACTCAAGGTAAAATTCATAGACCACATAAAGCTGAAGAAGAAGGAAGACCAAAGTGTGGATATTTTGGTCCTTCTTAGAAGGAGGAACAAAGTACCCAGGGAGGAAATACAGAGATAAAGAGTGGCACAGTGGCCAGGCAGTGGTGGAGCATGCCTGTAATCCCAGCAATCTGGGAGGCAGAGGCAGGCAGATTTCTGAGTTCGAGGCCAGCCTGGTCTACTGAGTGAGTTCCAGGATAGCCAGGGCAATACAGAGAAACCCTGTCTCCAAAAAAACAAAACAACAACAACAAAAAACAAAAAACAAAAACAAAACAAAAACAAACAAACAAACAAACAAATAAAAAAGAGTGGCACAGAGACTGAAGAAAAGGCCATCCAGAGACTGTCCCACCTGTGGATCCATCCCATACACAGTTACCAAACCCAGACACTATTGTGAATGCCAACAAGTGCTTGATGAAACAAGTCTGATATAGTTGTCTCCTGAGAGGCTATGGCAGTGCCTGACAAATACAGAGGGTAATGCTCTCAGTCAACCATTTAGGGGTCCCCAGGCACAGGGTCCCCAATGGAGGTGCTAGAAAAAAGACCTAAGGAGCTGATGAGGTTTGCAGCCCCATAGAAGGAATAACAATATGAAACAAACAGTACCCCCCAGAGCTCCTAGAGACTTAATCACTATCCAAAGTGTACTTGTAGAGAGACCCATGGCTCCACCCATATGTGTAGCAGAGGATGGTCTTGTAGGACATCGATGAGAGGTGGACCTGTGCAAGTTCCATGCCCTAGTGTAGGAGAATTCCAGGACAGGGAAGCAGGAGTGGGTGGGTTAGTGAGCAGGGCAGGAGGGATGGGAAAGGGCGTTTTCGGAGGGTAAATGAGGAAAGGGGATAACATTTGAAAAGTAAAGAAAATATCTACTAAAAATACAAAAAATAAAACAATCATACTTGTTATTTTTGCATATTTAGACAATTAATTGTTTTGAGTTTTTTCCTGTCCCTTCCCCCCCACAGCATTTAGCTGTGACCCTCCTGGCTGGCAACCCCCAGTCTTCCCCTGGAGTTATCTCCGGCCTATTCAAGCTGCGACATTCATGGCCTACAGCCTCCACCCTTCCCTGGCGTTATCTCCGGCCCTTGTTCCATTGGAAACAATACAGCCACTTTCACCTTAACTACCAAGGCCACTGCCTCAGTGCAGCTCCACCTGGAGACCAGCAGAAAACAGCGTGACTGAAAGCAGGCAACCTGATGAGAAGAAGATCCAACGAACTCGGGGGGCGGGGTGGTTTTTCCAAAGACTATAAATATTGGCTTAATTATAGTAAAGTCTGTCTCTATGGGCAACCTTACTCTTGACTCATTTCTCTTTCACCCCCTTCCCTTAACCCCAAAATTCTTTTCCAGGTAATCCGGTTCGTATGTGGCCGCGGGCAGCAACATTTTCCTATTTTTAAAAAAAATGAGGAGCTCTTATTCTTAATTTAATAATAATCTAAAGGAATAATTGTGTTTTTAGCATATCGCATTTTTCTGACTATTAATCTTTTGAAACATATAAGCAGGAGAAACAAATAATGTAAAAGAGATTATTAATAGATGTTTCTTTGGGTCCATTAGAAACAAATATTTACATATATAGATATGTGCTTGTAATGTAATGAACATGATTTAAGATGTACATAATCAGAAAAGTATAGAAAGGAATATCTGCTTCGTTTTTGTAAAATAAAATCATGCTCATAGCAACTATTTTTGAATCTAATAAAGAAAAAATGAGATTATATGTTCATCTCAGTGGCCTATTTTGTACTAAGAAACATCCTAGCATTTTCCAAACTTTGAGAAGTGAATTGAAAGGCAGAAAAGAGACAACAAAAAAGAAGTTAGTTAAGTTTAACACAGAGGACATAAAAGAAAATAAGTTGAATATTTCATTTTCATCACCAAGTTTACACTGAACAATGTATTGTCATGGATATTTTATTATCACTTTGTATTCTAAGTTTGCTTATGAATATTATTATAGCCTAAGAGCAACAAAACTAGAATCTGATTTCTAAGCAAAATGCCATTAATCTTTTATTAGAGTTACTATGTTTTATAAATATGCATAAGTTTAACAAAGCAAATTAGTAAATATTTTAGTGTATATTTTAAGGTAATTTTTTTAAAAATGGAAATTGAGTAAAAGAACATCTAGAAGATTTAAAATATTGTAAACATCATAAACCAATATTTATTGGAAGAGAAAACCACAGTAACTAAATTGAGTTTCTTGTAAAATATAAATCTATATGTCAATAAAATAAAAAATTGAACTCTAATTGTAATTAAATGATTTAGCAATCAAGAATCATATTTATAAATAAAGATTTTTGAATAAATATATATGCATTATTTTCACTAGATGTATTATATTTTAAGTGAAATATATGAGAAACTCTAATCATGTTATTGATATAATACATTTTAAAATAAACAATTTTCAATTATTTGTATAATTATGTTTATTAAAATGTCAGTGATCTTTTTTATCATATTTTTTAATTTAATTTGGTTAATATGAATATTATTTTCAATTTTATGGCTAAAATTCTAGTTTATAAAGTATTAAAAATAGAGATCCCTGTGTGAAAATATTTTAAACTTAAGCTTTCTCATTTGTCAATTAGTCTTTTTTCTATTTTTCATTTTGCAAAAAGACAATACCAATAATTTATAATGTTGATTAATTTTCTGACTCAAAAATCTTTCAGAAACCACATTTTTTGGTTTGTGTTTTTCAAATAATATCTTTTCATAATTTCACCTTTCTTTCACTACACATATTTACACTATGAAACATTTTTATCTATAGGCTTTACAAAGAATAAAATATATCTTTTTATACACATATAAATTACAAACTCAAAACTAGTCATATAAACTTATCAACCAAATATTTTAGTAGGGTCAATACTAACGTTTTAGAAAACATATAGCAATTTCACTTGAATAATAATTTATTTTATACTTTAGCATGATAAAGATGTGTCAAAAAATAAGTGCTATATTTGCATTCATTTACTCAGTTTTTATTCACTGATGGTATTTAATGCTTGTGCTACTAAGTAGGTTGCAATTATAAGCAGTATAGTCCTTTTTTCACAAAATTATATTTGATATATATATACTGGCATATATTTCAAGTATACTTCCAAGGCTATTCAATATATATATGGAATATATTTCAAGTATACTTCCAAGGCTATTTAATGCAATTATTGTACTAATAATCTGTATTTTGTAGCCAGATTTTAGCCTTCTTAGAAGAGTTAATGATAGATATCTGGAGCTGAAAAGTGTGATATGAGTAAATAAAGACCAATATCATTGAGCTAAAATCTGTGATTTTTTTTTTTTTTTTTTTTTTTTTTTTTTTTTTTTTTGGTTAGAACAGAAATCTTGGCTCAGAGCAATTTTAAGACTGTATCCTAAGCTGAATATGGAGAAGTTTAATGCACCAGCTCCTCTTCATTGATTTTGGAAATGTGAGAACTATAGAACTGAAGAAATTGTGAAAAGCAGCAGAGGCTTTGACTGTGATTGTCCAGAAGAGAATTTGGTGAAAGGACAGCTCCATTTGAGTGGAAGGCTCGTGATTAAAGAGGTAATTTACAGAAAGTGATGCTTGGAGCTATGTGGCAGAATTGGTGCTCCTAACAATAAAGTCAAAAGGCTGTTGGACAAGTGCAGTTTCTGCTGTAGAGAAGTTTCCCAGAATTTGAAAGAATCACGGAAAGCTTATGACTGTGAACTTGAGCCAAACTGATCATCCTTTAACTGGATCTGTGAGAGGTTATTCGTGAAGGTGCACCTTCAGCTCCTGTGTGGACTCCAACATACTGGAGATGCCAGGATAGAGAGCTGACAATGAAGAACAGAAAACAGGGTAGCATAAATCAGCTTGAGCATATGAGGCAAGTTATATGTGCTTGTTACTTTTGAGTCCAGATGTTGTGAAGTCCCTGTCACCAGACACGGTACAAAGCATTTTTGGTTTTCCTTTTATTTGACCATAGCTGTGCTCTGTTTTCTCTCTCTTATAATAAGTATTGACATTATTTTTGGACTATGTCCTCAGAAAAGTATATACCTCCTACTCAATGTTTTATTAATAATGCTGATGATAGAATAGTTTGAAAAATGAAACATTAGAACAGTGAGATGATTTTAAGGGAATTTATGGCCAAGCTTGATGATCTGAGTTTTTCATCCCTGGGGCAAACATGGGAAGAGCATGGAGTTTGAGCTAAGCATGGCATTTGTGGATACAGAGTGGCATCTTTCCTGCCCTTGGGACAGGGCCTTGGCGTGACAGCTGCTGTGATACTAATGATTGCTTGTATAAGAATGTACACATTCCTCTGATGATTGTGAACATTAATAGCTCCATAATAATCAGACATTATGAGTCCAAGAGCTGCAGATGTGTTTAATGTCTCAGCAAAATGGTATATGCTGGGAACTTCAGCACTTCCCTTAAGGTTATGGGAAAGAGCTTTAAATACATGAGTTGAAAACACACATAATTTCTTAACTATTCAAAATATAAGCATCGAATATGAATTATGAGGTCCTTCACAAATCCAAATAAACAAAGACAGCAGTATTAATGAGCCAGCTTGTCAGAAAAAATATATATAAAGGCAGGCAGATACAAAGGCAGACAGATTCCTGAGTTAAAGTTCTGCCTAGGACACACCAAGATTAGGTCCAGGTGTGCCAGAGATAGTAATTTCAGGGCAGGGACCAACCCATTGGTTTATGTTTGTACCTAAAAAATGCAGACAGATATGAATTATTATGCATTGTTAAGAAAAATATTCATGTCCTTAAGAATCAAGGACTGGGGACACTGGATGCTAATTAATAAAATAAAAAAAAAAAAACCTGAAGGAAACTTGAAGTAAATGACATGATGTGATTGATTTGTAAAATTAAAGACTGGACCTGTGTACTGCAGGAAATCAGGTATCTGGAGAATAATTTTAGGATGAAAAAGAGAAATGCTTGGAAACATACATACAGACAGACATACATACAGACAGACAGACAGGCAGGCAGGCAGACAGACAGATAGACACACACACACACACACACATACACACAAAGCAAGGTAAAATCAGAGTGATATCTTAAACAGCAAGCAGAAAAAAGTACAGATTGATCTAAAATAGCAAGCAAAGAGAATATAGACAGAGAAATATCCAGAGAGAAAGCAGAACATAGGGAGGAGCAGACTAGAAAAGCTTTATCAAGCAGATCACAGGTTGTCAGCTTGGATTCACTATTTGACTTAAAAGTCTTTCTTTTCAGAGATCCCAGACACCCCTTCTCTCACAAACCCTCAGCATGCTGAGGCTGGGCATTGTGGCATTCTATAGATCTTTATGTCAATGAATCATCTACTCTCTGATACATTAAAGAATGTTAAAGACTGTCTACCTGAAGCTTCAACACTAGCTTCATGAGATGTAAGAAGATACTGCCTTTCTAATACTATTGCATCACAACCAATTTATGAACTTTAGTGGATATGAAAATTGAAGTATGTTAAAAAGCCTGCAAGAATGTAACAACTGCTTGCCCTCCTAAAATGACCAGCCCCAATTTGGTACTGTCAACTATATCCTCAGACACATGTATACTTCATACTAAATGTTTTATCAATAATGCTGATGGCAGGATACATTTTGAAAAATGAAGTAATTGAACAATGAACTGATTGTTAAAGGAATTTACTTCCCAATACAGTGGCCTGGATTTTTGATTCCAGAGACTCCCATCGTATAAGGATAGACCAAACTTTTGCAATTTATCTCCTTCCTCTACAAGTGCATCATTTTACAAGTAAGCATGTATACATGCACATTGTGCACAGACATACATACACATACACAGACAAACACACACACACACACACCTGCAACAATAAAAATTAAAATGTCAAGTTGACTAGCATCTGTTTCTCATTAATTTTTGTTGTATAATGCACATATGAGAGTAGACTGAAATCCTTTCTTACTGCCAATAGTTTTCACTCTTTTTATTCCCAGTAGGGCTTCTTTGTTTGTTTGTTTTATCATGTTCTAGAAAGGTAAACTGGAAGCAGAAAAATGGCTAAGTGATTAAGACATTTGTAATGAAAGATTTGATACCTGAGTTTACATCACTAGAACCCACTAAAGCCTGGTGAATTAGCCCTAACTAGTAACTCCCAGGCTCCTATGACATTTCCCCTATGTAACTAGTCTGAAAAATCCAAGGAAGCTTGAAAATCATCAAGCCTTGTATACAAACAGTGGCAAACTACACAACAGAGACCCATTACAAGAAATAAAACAAGAAACCATATCTAAGATACTAATGTGACTTCTATGTGTATTGTACCAATAACTCTGAGACCAAATTCACATATGTAAAAGTGCATACATGCACAGATGCACACATGCAACTATCAGAGAGTAAACTGTGGTCTATCACTTAAAATATCTGAGGAAGTAATAAATCTAAACCTTATCTAAAAATATAAAGCCAGAAGCTGTAATTTTTCTGATTTGTGTTAGTTTTCTAGGAATTCTAACAATAGTTCTCTACAGAATCCATAATCAGGGAAAAAAAGAAAACAAGGTGGGGGAAACCTTTTCATAGTTATATGTTGAAAAACTTAACTTTAATTTTAAAAAAGGCAAATGATCTTATGATGGTTATACACCTAAAATATTTTTAGGGCAACTGTATACTTTTGCAGTTACTAAAAGCATAAGAGCAAAACCAATTTCAATATCTTGATGTTTAAAGAAGCATATAGATTTATCATTCTGAAATTGATTTTTTATGTCTTGTCAGGCCATAATTGCAAGCATTCTGCTGAACAACATTAATGGTAATGTTTCTATGATGACAAACAGTTCATAGTTAACAGATTTCCTTGCTATTAAGGTGACATTTAGAAATATTTAAAGGTAATCACACTGAAATCAGAAATGGCTGTGTTATATGATTTGAATTTAGTCACATAGTTAAAAAGTATCAGTGAATTATATTGATCATGTATCAGGTATTTTTACTACATATAGAGAAAGTATAGTTATTTATTAGATAGATAGCTAAATCCACTAGTAACACTTACATTATAAAATTGTATATTAGTGAAAAATAATTAATTCTGTAATTTAAAAACAGTTCATGATAATAAGGTGGTTTTAATAGGTATGGCCCCTATAGACTGATATGTCTGAATTCCTGTCTCATAGAGAATGGCACTATTTAGGAGATGTGACATTGTTGGAGTATGTGTGGCCTTGTGGAGGAAGTGTGTCACTGTGGGTGCTAGCTTTGAGGTCTTCTACCATGACAATAATGGCATAAACCTTTCAAAGTCTAAGCTAGCACCAATTAGTGGTATTCCTTTGGAAGAGTTGTAATGGTTGTGTTGTTTCTTCCAAAAATAAAACAGAGAGTAAAACAAATATATTGCTGCACACAGGCAGGAGGAAACATAGACTCATGTCTAAAATATAATGCAGATTATTATTTATTTCTTTTGTTTTAGAGAACTGTCTTTCAATTTCAGATTCATTCTGTGAAGAGAAATTAAATTATTACTACAGAGTATAAGTTTACTGTAGTGGCAGAATTATGAAGCAAAAACACTTAAGCAATTCTTCAGTGGAATTACAATGTTGAGATTCTGCACACAGCTCCTGTAGACTACATTGGGACTTAGTTTAGATTTTGCACACAGCAATTGTTTCACTGTAGAAATCTTTCCTATCTTTTTCTGGAATTGCTACATTGTCTATAAATATTTAAGGATAAGCCATGATTGGGTTGTATTTACCTCTGTAGTTCTGTATTACAACTGCATTAATGCAGAACATTTTTAATCACATTAATTGTAGGTGAATTTTTAAGCATATTGGAAATAATAATTTTTTACAGTTGGAGAATTATTTAAATTAATATATATTTTAAGCATAAGTAAAAACTTAAATTAATTGTCTTCATTAATATTTTTATTATTGCAGTATATGTTTGTAATATTTTCATATGATTTCACAACAAAATTACAACTCTTTCTTATTATTTTCTATATTACTGGATAAATAATTCAATAAGGTTCCTACCATAAATAAAATTTCTCATAACTTATCAATCAGAAGACTAGAAGAGATTGCCAGAGTTGGTTTTTAGCCAAGCAGAGAAATTTATTTGGAAGCTAAGAGAAGACATTTGAACGAGTCAGCATAGAGAGAAGTTTTAAGTCAGAAGAGCTGAGCTATACCAGCCATATAGGTCAGAAAGAATTAGAAATGGTGAACTTATTCAGCAGAAATTCTATGACATGACCATCACATCAGATAAATAACAGCTCCCTTTACAATCTGTTTTTGTTGCAACAACTATGACATTATTTGGGAGATACAGGCAAAAATATCAGGGGTTCAAATTCAGTGTTTACTACATACTAAATTGAAAATCAGCATGCCTTAATTTAGACACTGTCTCAAAATGAGGGCAAAGGGTGATTAGAAAAGAAAGAAATAGGGGAGAAGTGTTAATGTGAGAGACCAATTTTGGGGGTTCATTTCAGAGAACTTCAGTATTTACATCTACATTTACATCTTAAAGCACTAGCATCCAATATTTCACCAAAGGTTTTGCTATAAAAGTTAGAAAGTCATGTGTCTAAACATGGGAGCATGATTTAGCAGTTTGTGTATACTTTAGTGGTAAATAAGGAGAGTGATATTGACATAAGTTTAAACTCATATATACGAGCAGGTCGGTATTTAGCACAGGTTTCTAGGTTATTCCCCAATAAGCCTGATTCTCTGGGTTAGCCACCAAAAAATCCAGGATCTAGCACTAGTCTCTAGGTTATTCCCCCCAACAGATTTTTACCTCTAGGTTACAATATTGCCCCTGACTAACAACGTTTGGCTGCATACAAGAAACCCACCTCAGTGACAAAGACAGTCACTATTTCAGAGTCTAAGGTTGGAAAACAAATTTCCAAGCAAATGTTCCCATGAAACATGCTAGAGTGGCTATTCTTATATTGGAAAAAATTTACTTTCAACCAAAAGTTGTAAAAAAAAAAAAAAAAAAAGGAGGGACATTTCATATTGATCAAAGAAAAGTCTACAAAGATGAATTCTCAATTCTGAACATTTATGCTCCAAACACAAGGGCACTCACATTCATAAAAGAAACTTTATTAAAGCTCAAAGCACACACTGCACACTACACAATGATAGTGGGGCACTTCAACATCCCACTCTCAAAAATCGAACAATCGTGGAATCAGAAACTAAACAGAGACACAGTGAAACTAACTGAAGGTATGGATCAAATGGATCTAACAGATATTCATAGAATATTCCACCCTAAAGCAGAAGAATATACCTTCTTCTTAGCACATCATGGTACCTTTTCCAAAACTGATCATATAATTGGTCACAAAATGGGCCTCCAAAGATACAGAAACACTAAAATTATTCCATGTACCTTCTCAGATCAACATGGCCTAATGCTAGTCTTAAGCTCAAACATAAACAATGGAAAACACACATGCACATGGACTTTGAGCAATGTTTTTCTCAATGATAGCTTGGTCAAGGAAGAAATAAAGAAAGAAATTAAAGACTTTTCAGAATTCAATGAAAATGAAGACACGTCATACCAAAATGTATGTGACACAATGAAAGTAGTGCTAAGAGGAAGAGTCATAGCTCTGAGTGCCTCCAAATAGAGAATGGAGAGATCATACACTACCAGCTTGACAGTGCACTTGAAAGCTCTAGAACAAAAAGAAGTAAATGCACCCAAGAGTAACAGACAACAGGTAATAATCAAACTCAGGGCCAAAACCAAACAAACATAAACAAAAAGAACTATACAAAAAAATCAACAAAACAAGGATCTGGTTCTTTGAAAAGATCAACAGTGATACCTTAGCCAGACTAACCAGAGGGCAGAGTCAGTATCCAAACTAAGAAAATCAGAAATGAAAAGGGAGACATAACAGAAACTGTGGAAATTCAAAAAATCACCACATTCTACTACAAGATGAGTTTATACTCAGCAAAAATTGAAAATCTGGATGAAATGAACAACTTTCTAGATACATATCTGGTATCAATGTTAAAACAGGATCAGATAAACCATCTAAATAGTCCCATAACTCCTGAGGAAATAGAAGCAGTCATTAATAGTCTCCCATCAAAAAAGAAAAAAACAGCCCAGGACCAAATGGATTTAGCAGGAAATTCTATCAGATCTTCAAAGAACAGCAAATACCAATACTCTTCACACTAGAAACTGAAGGAACACTATCCAACTCATCCTATGAAGCCACAATAACTTTTATACCTAGACCAAACAAGGACCCAACAAGGAAGAAGAACTTTGGACCAATCTCCCTCATGAACATTGATGCGAAAATACTGAACAAAATCCTGGCTGACCGAATCTAAGAATGCATCAAAAGTATAATTTGCCATGATCAGGTAGGCTTCGTCCCAAGGATGCAGGGATGGTTCAATATATGGAAATCCATCATTGTAATCCACTACATAAACAAACTAAAGAAAAAAAAAACACATGGTCATTTCATTAGATGCTGAAAAGGATTTTGACAAATCCGGCATTCCTTCATGATAAAAGTCTTATAGAGATCATGAATCCAAGGCCCATACCTAAACACAGTGTAAGCAATATACTACAGACCAGTAGCAAACATCAAGTTAAATGGAGTTAAACTTGAAGCAATCCCACTAAAATTGGGGACCAGAAAATGCTGCCCACTCTGTCCCTATCTATTCAATATAGTACTTGAAGTCCTACCCAGAGCAATCAGACAACAAAAGGAGTTCAAAGATGCACAATTTGGAAAGGAAGAAGTCAAAATATCACTATTTGCAGATAATATGATTGTATACTTAAGTGACACCAAGACTTCCACCAGAGAACTCCTAAAGCTGATGAATAACTTTAGCAAAGTGGCTAGATATAAAATTAACTCAAGCAAATCAGTGGCCTTCCTCTATTCAAAGAATAAACAAGATGAGAAAGCAATTAGGGTAATGACACCCTTCACAATAGTCCCAAATAATATTTCATACCTAGGTGTGACCCTAATGAAGCAAGTGAATAATCTGTATGACAAGAACTTCATGCCTCTGAAGAAAGAAATCAAAGGTCTCAGTAAATGGGACTATCTCCCAAATTCATGGATTGGCAGGATCAATATTGTAAAAATGGCCATCTTGCTGAAAGCAATCCACAGATTCAATGCAATCCCCATCAAAATCCCAAATCAGTTCTTCATAGATATAGAAGAACAATTCTCAGATTCATCTGGAATAACAAAAATCCCAGGATAGCAAAAACTATTCTCCAAAACGAAAGATCTTCTGGGGGAATCACCATCCCTGATCTCAAACTCTACTACAAAGCAATGGTGATAAAACCTGTTTGGTATTGGTACACAGACAGGCAGGAAGATCAATGGAATAGAATTGAAGACCCAGAAAAGAACACACACACATACGCTCACTTGATATTTGGCAAAGGAGCTAAAAACATACAGTGGAAAAAGACAGCAATTTTAATGACTGGTGCTGGATCAACTGGAGGTCTGCATGCGAAAAAATGTACATTGACACATTCTTATCTCCTTGTACAAAGCTCAAGTCCAATTGGATCAAAGATCTACACATAAAACCAGACACACTGAAGCTTATAGAGGAGAAAGTGGGGAGGAATCTTGAACACATGGGTACAGGTTCCTGAACAGAACACCAATGGCTTATGCTCTAAGAACAAGAATCAACAAATGGGTCTTCATAAAAGTGCAAAGCTTCTATAAGGCAAAGGACATGGTCAATAGGACAAACAGGCAACCAACAAATTAGGAAAAGATCTTTACTAAACCTACATCTGATAGAGGGCTAATAGCCAATGTATACAAAGAACTAAAGAAGTTAATCTCCAGAGAGTCAAATAACCCTATTTAAAAATGGGGTGCAGAGCTAAACAGGGAATTTCCAACTGAGGAATGTCAAATGGCTCTAAAGCACATAAAGAAATGTTCAGAATCCTTAATTATCAGGGAAATGGTAATCAAAACAACACTGAGATTCCACGTCACATGGTCGGAATGGCTAAGATGAAAAACTCAGGGATAGCAGATGCTGGAGAGGATGTGGGTAAAAAGGAATACTTCTCCATTGTTGGTGGGATTGCAAGCTGGCCAAACCACTCTGGAAATCAGTTTGGCAATTCCTCAGAAAATTAGACATAGTACTAGCTGAGGACCCAGTTATACCACTCCTGGGCATATACCCAGAAGATGCTCATACATGTAATAAGGACACATGCTCCACTATATTCTTAGCTGCCTGATTTATAATACCCAGAAGCTGGAAAGAACCCAGATGGCCTTCAACAGAAGAATGGCTAAGAAAAGGTGGTACTCCTTACACACAATCGAGTACTATTCTGCTATTAAAAACAATGAACTCCTGAAATTCCTAGGCAAATGGATGGACTAGAAAGTGTCATCCTGAGTGTGGTAACACAATCACCAAAGGACGCACATGGTATGAACTCACTAATCAGTGGATGCTAGCTCAAAAGCTCAAAATAAACAAGTTACAATTCACCCAGCACAGAAAACTCAAGAAGAAGGAGGACTTAAGTGAGGGTGTTTTGGTTCCTCTGAGAAACAGAACAAAATACTCACAGGAGCAATAAGGGAGACAAATTGTTGAGTAGAGACTGAAGTAAAGGCCACCCAGAGACTGCCCTATCTGGGGATTCATCCTATAAACTGTCACCAAACCCTGACACTACTATGGATGACAAGAAGTCTATACCAAAAGGAGCATGCCATGGTTGTCTCCATAGGGGCCCTGCCAAAACTTTACAAATACAGAGGCAGATGCTAGGAGCCAACCATTGGACTGGGTGTGGGGTCCCGAATTAAGGAGCTGGAGGTTTGTCTGGAAGAGTTGAAGGGGTTTACAGCCTCATGATTTCGGCCACCCAGATGCCCCAGGAACCCTAGGGACTAAACCATCAACCAAGGGGTACACATGGTTCCAGCCAAAAATGTGGCAGAGGAATGCCTTGTTGGGCATCAGTGGGAGGAGTGGTTCTTGGTCAGGTAAAGGTGCAATTGATGCCCCAAGAAAGGGAAATCAGGAGGGGAGTGGGTTGGGTGGAGGGTTATATATGTGGAGGCACAGGGTGGGAGAAAGGATTGGGGTTCTTTGGGGAGGGGGGGAAATTGGGAAATGTCTTACCTTTGGAAATGTAAATGAAGATGATATTCAATAAATTAAAAAAAAAAAGAAGTTAACAGACAACAACAAAAAAAAGAAAGAAAGAAAAAGCTGAAAAGGAAATAGAAAACGCAAGTGACTATCAAGCCAAAAATATCCTTATTAACACTAAGTATGAATGAGCTACAAATGCTGAGAACTATTCAAACTTGAGATTCATTATCATTGATAAGATAGACCAACATACCTTGTGTTACTCATAAGATTTTCAAATTCATTGGTGTTTGTATGGACACCATTTTTTTTCTATCAGAGATGTCAACAAAGATCTTAGAGGTACAATGCAATTTACCACATCATAAACACTATATGCAATAGCTATTTATAATCTAGTACTTTGTTTTGGAAACAAAAATTCACACTGAACCTACAAATTTTAACTGATACATATTTTATATACTTTTTTATATTTAAATTTTAGTAGAGAAATATAACACCTATTTTAACAATTTCAAGTTTGGAAATTGAGACAGTAAAATAGCAAATTCATAGGTAATAATATTCTCCCAGTTTGTGGCTACCAGAAAGTTCAGAAGCTGTGATTCAATCTTCAGGCATTTTACCTAAATCTATAGCTTAGTAATGCATGGTTTATAAACCTAGAAACATCACTCTTAAATTCTGAGCATTCAACATCATGAAAAATTATTTATCATTAAATATAAACTTTATTAAATGGATAAATGCCTGAGTCTTGAAATAAGTTTTCCAACATCAAACATTTCAATTCATTAAATTCAATAATTATAAATAAAAATAGGCTACACAGTTTCATTTTTAAAGTTTTGGAATTATTTTCCATTTACTCATCATTCAAAAAGGTTCATAAAATAAGGTTCAATTTAGAGGAGTGATTACAATTGAGCTCTATTACCCAGCAGCATTATAAATTGTGCTCTATTAAACCCTGATCCTAACATTTGCTTCAGGTCACAGTCAGACTCCTGCTGAGTCATCAGTCCTAACTAAATGCACTTGCTAATTGGTAAAATATGTCCTTGTCAACTGAGCTCATTCAGTGCTATTTTTAATTCATTAATTGAAGATATTGAGTTGATTTCTCTACATAGCCATCAAATTTTTAATTTATTTAAATTTGAAATTATTCATATATTTCTCCAAAGATGTCATAAAACACAGGCTTTCAAATTTTAAACTTTAGTGACAATACTTTAATTTTTATTCACTTAACACTCAGGAATGAGAACTATACTATGCTATAATAATATCTAACTGACAATAAGAATTCCCATTAAATTTGAAGGTATTATTTTTAAAACTGAAAGCTTTATTAATTTTTAATGAGATAATTTTACATATAAATGATATATTTAACAAAAACAAATGGTTTTTTGTTTTAATAACTGTTTACTAAGTTATCTGAAATTACTCTCTAATGATGAATGATAAAAATCATGAATGAAGATAGTTTTTTTCCCTGATAGTAAATGTTGCCTTGTTTTCCATTAGTTTGGGTAATGTTTTTGAAAGCATTTCCTTCAATGATTTTCATAATTAAAAAGTAATTAGGAAATCATCACTCTCTTAAACACTTCATCAATTACTTCTTTTCATGAATATGTTGTTTTTAGAATTTCTTACTTTATTTTAGTGGATCTAAATTATGAAGAAACCAGACATTATTCCAATAAGACACACTTACTAATTTGTAGAGTCAAACTTGAATCCCAGCTAATTTTACCTTGACCAGTAATTTCTATATTAAGGCTTTCAGCTTCATTCACTAATACTGTGATAAATTGATCTATTATGTTTCAAGCAAATTGATGACATTCCTAGAAATAGACACTGGTAACAAATTATGTATAACTCCTGAGACTACTCATATTTTTCACAAGAAAATATTTAGTGTAATGAGTTTAGTTACATAGAAATATTTGTGTTGAATTATATATAAAATTAAAAATAACTTCATAATGGTATCTATATATTTAAATATGTGGTAGTAAGATATATATGTTGCTTGCTAGCATTAAATTTCTTTCATTTATTGAAAAATCTATTTTTTCTAGCCAAAAAGTACATAATGCCCATTTTTTTAATCTTTTATTTTAATTGATATATTTTTTATTTACATTTCAAATGATTTCCCCTTTTCTGGGTCCCCACTCCCCGCAAGTCCCATAAGCCCTCTTCCATCTCCCTGTTCTTCCATCCACCCCTTCCAACTTCCCTGTTCTGGAATTCCCCTATACTCTTGCACTGAGTCTTTCCAGAACCAGGGGCCACTCCTCCATTCTTTTTGGACATCATTTAATTTGTGGATTATGTCCTAGGTATTCAAAGTTTTTAGGCTAAAATCCACTTATCAGTGAGTGCATAACATGATTGATCTTTTGAGATTGGGTTACCTCACTTAGTATGATGTTTTCCAGCTCCATCCATTTGTCTAAGAATTTCATGAATTCATTATTCTAATGGCTGAATAGTACTCCATTGTGTAAATATACCACTTTTTTTGTATCCATTCCTCCATTGAAGGACACCTAGGTTCTTTCCAGCTTCTGGCTACTACCAATAGGACTGATATGAACATAGTGGAGCATGTGTCCTTATTGCATGCTGAAGAATCCTCTGGATATATGCCCAGGAGTGGTATAAAAGGGTCCTCAGGAAGTGTCATGCCCAGTTTTCTGAGGAACCGCCAGACTGATTTCTAAAGTGGTTGTACCATCTTGCAATCCCACCAGCAGTGGAGGAGTGTTCCTCTTTCTCCACATCCTCGCCAACACCTGCTGTCTCCTGAGTTTTTGACCTTAGCCATTCTGACTGGTGTGAGGTAAAATCTCAGGGTTGTTTTGATTTGCATTTCCCTAATGATTAATGATGTTGAACATTTCTTAAGGTGTTTCTCAGCTCTCTGAAGTTCTTCATGTGAAAATTCTTCGTTAAGCTCCATACCCCACTTTTTAATGGGGTTATTTGGTTCTCTGGGTTCTACTTTCTTGAGTTCTTTGTATATATTAGATATTAGCCCTCTGTCAGATTTAGGGTTGGTGAAGATCCTTTCACAGTCTATTGGTTGACGTTTTGTCCTTTTGACAGTGTCCTTTGCCTTACAGAAACTTTGTAGTTTTATGAGGTCCCATTTGTCAATTCTTGATCCTAGAGCATGAGCTATTGGTGCTCTATTCAGGAACTTTTCCCCTGTGCCCATGTCCTCCAGGGTCTTCCACAGTTTCTTATCGATTAGTTTCAGTGTGTCAGGTTTTATGTGAAGGTCCTTGATCCATTTGGAGTTGAGCTTGGTACAAGGAGATAAGAATGGATCGATGCGCATTCTTCTGCATGCTGACCTCCAATTGAACCAGCACCATTTGTTGAAAAGACTATCTTTTTTCCACTGGATGCTTTCAGCTCCTTTGTCGAAGATCAAGTGACCATAGGTGTGTTGGTTCATTTCTGGGTCTTCAATCCTATTCCAATGATGCGTTTGCCTGATATTGTACCAATACCATGCAGTTTTTATCACTATTGCTCTGTAGTAGAGTTTAAAGTCTGGGATACTGAATCCCCCTGAAGTTCTTTTACTGTTGAGAATAGTTTTAGCTATCCTGGGTTTTTTGTTATTCCAGATGAATTTGAGAATTGCTCTTTCTAGCTCTATGAAGAACTGGGTTGGGATTTTTATGGGGATAGCATTGAATCTGTAGATTGCCTTGGCAAGATGGCCATTTTAACTATATTAATCCTGCCAATCCATGACCATGGAAGATTTTTCCATTTTCTGAGATCTTCTTTGATTTCCTTCTTCAGAGATCTGAAGTTTTTGTCATATAGGTCTTTCACTTATTTGGTTAGAGTCACGCCAAGATACTTTATGCTGTTTGTAGCTATTGTGAAGGGGGTCATTTCCCTAATTTCTTTCTCAGTCTGCTTATCCTTTGAATATATAAAGGCTACTGATTTGCTTGTGTTGATTTTGTAGGCAGCCACTTTGCTGAAATTGTTTATCAGCTGTAGGAGTTCTCTAGTAGAGTTTTTAGGCTCACTTAAGTATATGATCATATCATCTGCCAATAGTGATAATTTGACTTCTTCCTTTCCAATTTGTATCCTTTTGACTTCCTTATGTTGTCTAATTGCTCTAGCTAGGACTTCAAGAACTATATTGAAAAGATATGGAAAGAGGGAGTCCCTGATTTTAGTGGGATTGCTTCAAGTTTCTCTCCATTTAGTTTGATGTTGGCTACTAGTTTTCTGAATATTGCTTTTACTATGTTTAGATATGGGCCTTGAATTCCTGTCCTTTCTAAGACTTTTAGCATGAAAGGATGCTGAATTTTGTCAAATGCTTTTTCAGCATCTAATGAAATGATCATGTGGTTTTCTTCTTTGAGTTTGTTTATGTAGTGGATAGCATTTATGGATTTCCTTATATTGAACCATCCCTGCATCCCTGGGATGAAGCCTACTTGATCATGGTGGATGATCATTTTGATGTGTTCTTGGATTCGGTGGGCAAGAATTTTATTTAATATTTTTGCATCAATATTCATAAGGGAAATTGGCCTGAAATTCTCTTTCTTATTTGGATCTTTGTGTGGTTTTAATATCAGCCTAATAGTGGCTTCGAAGAAGGAGTTGGGTAGTCTTCCTTCTGTTTCTATTTGGTAGAAAAGTTTGAAGAGTATTGGTATTAAGTCTTCGTTGAAGGTCGGATAGAATTCTGCACTGAAGCCATCTGGTCCTGTGCTTTTTTTGGTCGGAAGCTTATCTATGACCCCCTTCTATTTCTTTAGGGGTTATGGGTCTGTTTAGATGGTCTATTTGATCCTGGTTTAATTTTGGTTATTGGTATCTGTCTAAGAAAATGTCCATTTCCTCCAGATTCTCCAGTTGTGTTGAGTACAGGTTTTTGTAGTAGGATCTGATGATTTTTTTGAATTTCCTTGGTTTCTGTTGTAATATCTCCATTTTCATTTCTAATTTTGTTAATTTGGATACTTTCTCTGTGCCCCTTGGTTAGTCTGGCTAAGGGTTTATCTATCTTGTTGATTTTTTCAAAGAACCAGCTTTTGGTCTTGTTGATTCTTTGTATGGTTCTCTTGGTTTCTACTTGATTAATTTCAGCCCTGAGTTTGATGATTTCCTGTCTTCTTTTCCTCCTGGGTGAATTAGCTTTTTCTTGTTCCAGGGCTTTCAGTTTTTCCGTTAATCTTCTAGTGTATGCTTTCTCGAATTTCCTTTTGGAGGCACTCAAAGCTATGAGTTTTCCTCTTAGCACTGCTTTCATTGTGTCCCATAGATTTGTGTATGTTGTGCCTTCATTTTCATTAAATTCTAAGAAATCTTTCATTTCTTTCTTTATTTCTTCCTTGACCAAGGTATCATTGAGTAGATTATTGTTCAGTTTCCATGTGTATGTGGGCTTTCTGTTGTTTTTACTGTTACTAAAGCCCACTTTTACTCCATAGTGATCTGATAGGAGGCATGGGATTATTTCAATCTTCTTATATTTGTTGAGGTCTATCTTGTGACCAACTATATGATCTATTTTGGAGAAGGTACCATGAGGTGCTGAGAAAAAGATATATTCTTTTGCTTTGGGATGAAAAGTTATATATATATATATTTATATATATATATATATATATATATATATATATATATATATATATACATACATACATACATACATATACATATACGTATATATACATACATATATACATATATATATACGTATATACATATATATATATATACATATACATATACATACACATACACATACACATACACACACACACACACACACACACACACACACACACACACACACACATATATATATATATATATATATATATATATATATATATGTTAACTCAAATTGGTTCAAAGCTTCAATTAGTTTCATTGTCTGTTTAGTTTCTGTTTAGTTTCTGTTTTCCCGATCGGTCCATTGGTGAGAGTGGAGTGTTGAAGTCACCCACAATTATTGTGTTAAGTGCAATGTGTACTTTGAGCTTTAGTAAAGTTTCTTTTATGAATGAGGGCACCCTTGTATTTGGGGCATAGATGTTCAGGATTGAGAGTTCTTCTTGTTGGATTTTTCCTTTGACCTGGAAGTAGTGACCTTCCATGTCTCTTTTGATGACATTAGGTTGAAAGTCAATTTTATCTGAAATTAGAATGGCAACTCCGGCTTGTTTCCTGGGACCATTTCCTTGTAGAATTGTCTTCCAGCCTTTTACTCTAAGGTAGTTTTGTTTTTGACACTGAGGTGTGTTTCCTGTATGCAGCAAAATGTAGGGTCCCGTTTACGTAACCAGTCTGTTAGTCTATGTCTTTTTATTGGGGAATTGAGTCCATTGATTTAAGAAATATCAAGGAGTAGTGGTTATTGCTTCCTAACATTTTTGATTTTAATTTTATACGTGTGTGGGTATCTTCTTTGGGTTTGATGAAAGAAGCTTAATATCATGCTCTTTCCAGGGTATAGTTTCCCTCGTTGTAATGGTGTTTTTCCTATTATCCTTTGTAGGGCTGGGTTTGTAGAAAGATATTGTGTAAATTTGGTTTTGTCATGGAATATCTTGGTTTCTCCATCTATAGTAACTGAGAGTTTCACTGGGTATAGTAGTCTTGGCTGGCATTTGTGTTCTCTTAGAGTCTGCATGAGATGCGCCCAGGATCTTCTAGCTTTCATGGTCTCTGGTGAGAAATCTGGTGTAATTCTGATAGGTCTTCCTTTATATGTTACTTGCCCTTTTGTTCTTACTGACCTAAGTATTCTTTCTTTGTTTAGTACATTTGGGGTTTTGATTATTATGTGACAGGAGGTATTTCTGTTCTGGTCCAGTCTGTTTGGAGTTCTGTAGGCTTCATGTATATTCATGGGCATCTCTCTCTTTAGGTTAGGGAAGTTTTCTTCCGTAATTTTGTTGAAGATATTTGCTGGCCCTTTAAGTTGTAAATCTTCACTCTCATCAATGCCTATAATCCTTAGATTTGGCTTTCTCATCGTGTCCTGGATTTCCTGGATACGTTGGGTTACAAGCTTTTTGCATTTTCTTTAACTGTGGAATCCATGGTTTCTATGGTATCTTTGGCATCTGAGATTCTTTCTTCTAACTCTTGTATTCTGTTGTTCATATTTGTGTCTATGGTCCCTGATTTCTTCCCAAGGTTTTCTATCTCCAAAGTTGTCTCCCTTTATGCTTTCTTAGTTGTTTCTACTTCTGTTTTTAGATCCTGGAAGTTTTTGCTCAGTTCTGTCATTTGCTTGTTTGTGTTTTCCTCTAATTCTTTAAGAGATTTTTGTGTTTCCTCTTTCATGACTTCTGCCTTTTGATCAAAGTTCTCCGGTATTTCTTTAAGTGATTTTTGTGTTTCCTCCTTATTGGCTTTTGTATTCACCTGAATTTCTTTAAGTGATTTTTGTGTTTCCCATGTAAGGGCTTCTAATTTTTGATCCATTTTCTCCTGAATTTCTTTAAGTATGTCCTTCATGTGTTCCTGTACCAGCATCATGACAAGTGATTTTAAATCCAAATCTTCTTTTTCTGGTGTGTTGGGGTATCCAGGACTTGCTAATGTTGGAGAATTGGGTTCAGATGATGCCATAATGCCTTGGTTTCTGTTAGTAACATTCCTAGGATTGCCTTTAGCCATCTAGTTCTCCCAGGTGTTAGATGGTCTTATTGTCACTGGCTGGTGCTTCAACCTACTGTGGTTATCTTTAAGGTTATCTCTGCAACACTGGATGACTGGGTTTCTTATGGCACAGATTACTGATATGCTGCCTTCCTCTTTTGTGCCTTTGGAGCCCTTCTCAGTCTTGCCTCAAGCAATGTTATACTTAGGTTGTCAAGGTCAACCAGGTGTTCTCTCTCTGCTCTTTTATGGAGCGAAGATGTTGTAGTGGGCGTCACTCCCTCTGTTGATTCTCACATAGGACACAGGTCCTGCGATGGTCTGGCTTGCAGATGAACCACCTATGTGCTCATTTCCTAAGTGTAGGCAGACCCCTGGTTTTGCACCACCAGAAATCTAAATCTCAGGGTGATATAGTACCTAGTGATCCTTTTCTGTCTCTTTAGAGGTTCCTCCCACATTACACACTTCCACCCCCTAAAAAAACTTCCCTAACCTAAAGAGAGAGATGCCCATGAATATACAAGAAGCCTACAGAACTCCAAATAGACTGAACCAGAACAGAAATACCTCCCTTCACATAATAATCAAAACCCCAAATGTACTAAACAAAGAAAGAATACTTAGGTCAGTAAGAGAAAAAGGGCAAGTAACATATAATGAAGACCTATCAGAATTACACCAGATTTCTCACCAGAGACCATGAAAGCTAGAAGATCCTGGGCTCAGGCAGCAAGTATGGCTGGGGGGTTTCTCTCCTTCTGCAGCTCCCTGGGCAGGACATGGGCCCAAAGCCCGGCAGGCTACCAGACAAACCCGCCTATGTGCTCAGTTCCTGAGTTCAGGCAGACCCCAGGCTGTTTGCACCCCCAGAAATCTAAAGTTCATGATGATACAGTACCTAGTGATCCTTTTCTGTCCCGGCAGGCTGCAAATATGGCCACGGGGCTTCTCTCCTCCATAAAGCCCATTTTATACCCCACAGACTATAAGAAGTTAAACAAGAAGGAAGACCAAAGTCATCCTTCAACCTCACTTAGCAGGAGGAACGAAAGGATCATGAGAGTCAGAGGGAGGTATGGACCTGTGTGGGAGAAGGGAGTGGGTGGGAAAAAGTGGCAGGATCAGGTAAGAAGGGGGTGGGGGAGAAGACTGAGAAACCCAGAGAGAGCAGGTGAATGAGTGGAAATATGCAGCTGCAGGGGGTGGGGGTGAGGGTGGAGGTGTGTAGTGTGGGAAGAACCTCTAAAAATTCCCAGAGATCTTCAACATTTTTGACCCAGAATTGTTCCTGTCTAAAAAGCATGCAGGGCCAAAAATGGAACAGAGATTGGAAGAATGGCAGACAGCAACTGGCAGAACTTGTCATCAATCCCATGGGTAGGCAACAGATCCTGACACTATTCCTGTTCCTATGTTATATTCCTAGATAGAAGCCTAACATGGCTGACCTCTGAGAGTTTGTGCTAGCAGCTTACTGAGACAGATGCAGATACTTACAGCTAACCATTGGACTAAGGTCATGGACCACGATATAGTAGTTAGGGGAAGGATTGAAGGAGCTGCAGGGGCATGACATCCTCATAAGAAGAGCGCCCTGAGATGAAAGTCACCAACCAAAGATCATATATGGGCTGCTCTGAGGCCCCTGGTATATATGTAGAAGGGAAATACTTTGTCTGGCCTCAGTGGGAAAAGATGTATCTAATCCTGTATACACTTGATGTTCTAGGGAAGATAGATACCTGGGGTCCCAGGGGAAGTGGGGCACCATCTTAGAGGCAAAGAGGAGGGAGGATATGGTGAGGGTTCTAGGAGCTGACATTGAGAGTAGGCAACATTTGGGATATAAATAAATATAATAATTAAATTTAAAATCATAACATTTTTTTTCACATTCATTATCTCCTGATTATGGTTTCTCTTACCTATACCCCTCCCAGTTAGTCTCCAAGTCCCTTTCCATCCTGATCCAATTACATTCTATATCTCATTATACATACATATGCTTCTAGGGTACGATAAAAAAGTAAAGATTTTTTTTTTAATCCATTCTTTTGAGTAGGCTTTTGTCACTATTCCTCTCAGAACATATAAACATGTAGACTGATGTTTAGAACCTTTCCTCTCATCATTATACGCTGAGTATTTTTATTTTGAAATTGATGGATTTTTGTTAAATAATCTTTATATTTTGAGATGATTATATAGTTGTTTCTTATATTGATGAAGTTTATTCTCTAGTTAGTAGAAGTGCAATGCTTATACAATAATTTTGTTAATTCATTTTTAATTTCCTTTCATAATTCATTAGTAAAAACAGCTCTTTATATTTTTTTCATTTTATTATTATTGCTACTGCTGTTGTTTTTATATAATTATAGGGGAACATTTAATTTGCTTTTTAAGAATTTCAGACTTGTAAACAATGAAATATTGTCATATGTGCTCCATTTTACCCTCCAATATATCAATCATGTTCCTAATTTAATGATTTTTTTAGCTTCCCTTTGATATCTATAGGCTTAGATTTTTTCTTTTTTTTTAAATTTTTTGAGACTTTATCATTTTGTTTTGTTTTGTTTTTTAATTTTTTTATTCGATATATTTTTTATTTACATTTTAAATGATTTCCCCTTTTCTAGACCCCCATTCCCCGAAAGTCCCATCAGCCCCCTTCCCTCCCCCTGTTTTCCCACCCAACCCTTCCCACTTCCCTGTTCTGATTTTATTCTATACTGCTTCACTGAGTCTTTCCAGAACAAGGGGCCACTCCTACATTCTTCTTGTCCCTCATTTGATGTGTGGATTATGTTTTGGGTATTGCAGTTTTCTAGGTTAATATCCACTTATTAGTGAGTGCATAGCATGATTCATTTTTTGAGTCTGGGTTACCTCACTTAGTATGATGTTCTCTAGCTCCATCCATTTGCCTAAGAATTTCATGAATTCATTGTTTCTAATGGCTGAATAGTACTCCATTGTGTATATATATCACATTTTTTGCATCCACTCTTCTGTTGAGGGATACCTGGGTTTTTTCCAGCTTCTGGCAATTATAAATAAGGCTGCTATGAACATAGAGGAAAATGTATCCTTATTACATGCTGGGGAATCTTCTGGGTATATGCCCAGGAGTGGTATAGCAGGATCTTCTGGAAGTGAGGTGCCCAGTTTTCAGAGGAACTGCCAGAATGATTTTCAGAGTGGTTGTACCAATTTGCAACCCCACCAGCAGTAGAGGAGTGTTCCTCTTTCTCCACATCCTTGCCAACATCTGCTGTCTCCTGAATTTTTAATCTTAGCCATTCTGACTGGTGTAAGGTGAAATCTCAGGGCTGTTTTGATTTGCATTTCCCTAATGGCTAATGAAGTTGAACATTTTTTAAGATGCTTCTCCGCCATCCAAAGTTCTTCAGGTGAAAATTCTTTGTTTAACTCTGTACTCCGTTTTTAATAGGGTTATTTGGTTTTCTGGAGTCTAACATCTTGAGTTCTTTATATATATTGGATATTAGCCCTCTATCTGATGTAGGGTTGGTGAAGATCTTTTCCCAATTTGTTGGTTGCAGATTTGCCCTTTTGCTGGTGTACTTTGCCTTACAGAAACTTTGTAATTTTATGAGATCCCGTTTGTCAATTCTTGATCTTAGAGCATAAGCTATTGATGTTCTGTTCAGTAACTTTCCCCCTGTACTGATGTCCTCAAGGGTCTTCCCCACTTTCTTTTCTATTATCTTCAGAGTGTCTGGCTTGATGTGGTGGTCCTTGATCCATTTGATGAATTTTGTCAAATGCTTTTTCAGCATCTAATGAAATGACCATGTGGTTTTTTTTCTTTGAGTTTGTTTATGTAGTGGATTGCATTGATGGATTTCCGTATATTGAACCAATCCTGCATCCCTGGGATAAAGCCTACTTGATCATGTGGATGATTGTTTTGATGTGTTCTTGGATTCAGTTGGCAAGAATTTTATTGAGTATTTTTGGGTCAATTTTCATAAGGGAAATTGGTCTGAAGTTCTCTTTGTTGGATCTTTGTCTGGTTTTGGTATCAGTGTAATTTTGGCTTCATAGAAGGAATTGGGTAGTGTTCCTTCTGTTTCTATTTTGTGGAATAATTTGAAGAGTATTGGTGTTAACTCTTCTTTGAAGGTCTGATAGAATTCTGCACTGAAATCATCTGATCCTGTGCTTTTTTTGCTTGGAAGACTTTCTATGACCCCTTCTATTTCTTTAGGGGTTATGGGACTCTTTAGATGATCTATTAGGTCCTGATTTAATTTTGGCATTTGGTATCTGTCAAGGAAATTGTCCATTTCCTCCAGATTCTCCAGTTGTGTTGAGTATAGGGTTTTGTAGTAGGATCTGATGATTTTTTGGATTTTCTCAGTTTCTCTTGTTATATCCCCCTGTTCATTTCTAATTTTGTTAATTAGGATACTTTCTCTATGCCCTTTGGTCAGTCTGGCTAAGGGTTTATCTATCTTGTTGATTTTCTCAGAGAACCAGCTCCTGGATTCATTGATTCTTTGTATGGTTCTCTTTCTTTCCACTTGATTGATTTCAGCCCTGAGTTTGATGATTTCCTGTCTTCTACTCCTCCTGGGGGAATTGGCTTCTTTTTTTTACAGGACTTTCAGGTCTGTCGTTCAGCTGCTAGTGTATGCTCTCTCCATTTTCTTTTTGGAGGCAATCAGGGCTATGCGTTTTCCTCTTAGCACTGCTTTCATTGTGTCCCAAAGATTTGGGTATGTTGTGCTTTCATTTTCATTAAATTCTAAAAAGTCTTTGATTTCTTTCTTTATTTCTTCTTTAGCCAAGTTGTCATTGAGTAGAGTATTATTCAGCCTCCATGTGTATGTGGGCTTTCTGTTTTTTTGTTACTATTGAAAACCACTCTTACACCATAGTGATCTGATAGGAGGCATGGGATTAGTTCGATCTTCTTGTATTTGTTGAGGTCTGTCTTGTGACCAATTATATGGTTGATTTTGGAGAAGGTACCATGAGGTACTGAGACAAAGGTATATTCTTTTGCTTTAGGGTGGAATGTTTTACTAGTGTCCCTGTTTTGTTTCTGTTTTCCTGATTGGTCCATTGAGGAGAGTAGGGTGTTGAAGTCCCCCACAGTTATTGTGTTAGGTGAAATGTGTGCTTTGATCTTTAGTAAAGTTTCTTTTACGAATGAGGGTGCCATTGCATTAGGCGCATAGATGTTCAGAATTGAAAGTTCTTCTTGGTGGATTTTTCCTTTGACCAGCAAGAAGTGTGTTTCAGTGTCTCTTTTGATGACTTTAGGTTGAAAGTCAATTTTATCTGAAATTAGAATGGCAACTCCGGTTTGTTTCCCGAGACCATTGGCTTGTAAAATTGTCTTCCAGCCTTTTACTCTAAGGTAGTATTTGTCTTTGACATTTAGGTGTGTTTCCTGTATGCAGCAAAATGTAGGGTCCTGTTTCCTTATCCAGTCTGTTAGTCTATGTCTTTTTATTGGGGAATTGAGTCCATTGATGTTAAGATATATTAAGGAATACTGATTATTACTTCCTGTCATTTTTGATGTTATTTTTTTATTTTAGTGGTTATCTTCTTTTGGGTTTGATGAAGGAAGGTTACTATCTTGCTTTTTCCAGGGTGTAATTTCCCTCCTTGTATTGGAGTATCCTCCTATTATTCTTTGCAGAGCTGGGTTTGTGGAACGATATTGTGTAAATTTGGTTTTGTCATGGAATGTCTTGTTTTCTCCATCTATTGTGATTGAGAGTTTTGCTGGGTATAATAGTCTTGGCTGACATTTGTGTTCTCTTAGAGTCTGCATGAGATCTGCCCAGGATCTTCTAGCTTTCATGGTCTCTGGTGAGAAGTCTGGTGTGATTCTGATAGGTCTTCCTTTATATGTTACTTGGCCTTTTTCTCTTACTGCCTTTAATATTCTTTTCTTTGTTCAGTGCATTTGGGGTTTTAATTATTATGTGGTGAGAGGTATTTCTGCTCAGGTCCAGTCTGTTTGGAGTTCTGTAGGCTTCTTGTATATTCATAGGCATCTCTCTCTTTAAGTTGGGAAAGTTTTCTTCCATAATTTTGTTGAAGATATTTGCTGGCCCTTTCAGTTGTAAATCTTCACTCTCATCTATACCTATAATCCTTAGGTTTGGTCTTCTCATTGTATCCTGCATTTCCTGGATGTTCTGGGATACAAGCTTTTTGCATTTTGCATTTTCTTTGACTGTTTTGTCAATGGTTTCTATGGTATCTTTGGCATCTGAGATTCTTTCTTCCATCTCTTGTATTCTGTTGTTTATATTTGCATGTATGGCCCCTGATTTCTCCTCAAGGTTTTCTATCTCCAAGGTTGTCTCCCTTTGTGATTTCTTAGTTGTTTCTACTTCTGTTTTTATATCCAGGTTGGTTTTGCTCAGTTCCATCATTTGTTTGTTTGTGTTTTCCTGTAATTCTTTAAGAGATTTTGTGTTTCCTCTTTCATGACTTCTGCCTCTTGACTCAAGTTATCCTGCATTTCTTTAAGTTTTTTTTTTTTTTTTTTTTTTTTTTTTTTTTTTTTTTTTTTTTTTTTTGTGTGTGTGTGTGTGTGTGTGTGTGTGTTTCTTCTTTATTGGCTTCTGTCTCTTGAACCTTATTCTCCTGCATTTCTTTAAGTGATTTTTGTGTTTCCATTATACGGGTTTCTAGCTTATTCGTGTCCCCCTGTATTTTTTTAAGAGAATCATTTTTGTCCTTTTTGTGTTCTTCTAGCAGTATCATGACCAGTGATTTTAAATTCAAATCTTGTTTCTCTGGTGTGTTGGCATAACCAGGACTTGCTGATGTTGGAGAGTTTGGTTCAGATCCTGCCATATTGCCTAGATTTCTGTTAGTAGTGTTCCTGCATTTGCCCTTTGCCATCTTGTTCTCTTGAGTTAGTTGGTCTTGTCTTTGGCTGGTGTTTGAGCCTCCTCAGGGGCTCTGGGGCTATTTCTGCAACACTGGATGGCTGAGTTTCCCCTGTAGCAGATTGCTGATGTGTTGTCCTCCTCTTGGGTGCCCTTGCAACCCTATTGTGCTTTGCCCCAGATTGTGTCTGTGAACCAGATGGTGCCTGTTTGCTCCTTCAGGGAATGCTGAAGGGTGTATGCTGCGGGGATCTTTTCTGTGTGCTGATCACTCTGCTGGGCAGCTGATCTCCCACCTGGGTTGGTGCACACAAGGCTAGCCTAACTGCTCAGGTCCTGAGTCTAGGCAAAAGCCTGGGAGGCCAAGGTCCAAGCAAAGTTCCTCTTGGGCTATGACTGTTAATTGGGTCTGTCAGGTGGCCAGGATGGCGGGCGTGCACATGCTCCCTGAAAGTTCTGGGAGAGTCTGCTGGGCTAACAACCTCCTGGCTGGGTTGACACACAGATGGCCCACCAAGCAGCCCAGTTCTTGGGGTCAGTCCAGGGCCTGTTGCCTAGACCCCAGCTATGTTAGCCTCGGGCTATGCCTGTTTGCCGGATTTGCCTGCTCGAACTCTCTGGTGTCCTGTAGGCAAAATGGAAGTGCTTGCGCTGGGCCCTGGGAAAAAACCTCCTGGCTGGGTTGGCACCCCGATGCTCTCCCCCAAACAGCCCACGGCCTGGGTGCAGGCCAACGCCCATCGGGCTTAGATGCCCATGATGTTGGCCTCTGGTTATATTTGTGTATGTCAGTCTGTCTGATCTCTCTGGAGTCTGAGAACCAAGATGGAGGCGAGTCTCCTGTGAGTGGCAGGAGGCAGAGTTCTGAAGTGGCTTCTGTGCAGTGAAAGGCACTGTAAATCTGCCGCTGCTTGCAGCCCGGCTAGCCAGAGATGGTCAGTGGTCATGGGCACTGGGCCTGCCTGGACCCTGTTACCTTGATTCCACTGCTGATGGCCCTTCAGCTGGACCAGCCACTGCTGCCGCCACTGCTGCTGCTGCCCATCTCCCCTCTGGCTAGACTTTTTTTCTAAGCTTACTTTATTTAGGTTTCTTGACTGCTTCAGCCTCCCTTTCGTCCCCTTGGCCAGAGGTAGGTGAAAAATGATTTATAGAAAAGGGCGTTGTGAACCACTTTAGACATAGTTTTTGGTTCTATTACACTCTTTATTGTCACTATACCAGCAGTTTAGTCCAATAGCAAACACCAAACACTAATCAGTAGCAGCAGCTTCATACAGTAGAAAACCCAAGGCTCCAATGAATTTTTAGGAGTCAGTGGGATCTTGGCATGAGTCAACTGGAATATCATGAAAAGTTCTTTGGAAAGTTTCTATTTATGAAGTGAAGAAGAGTGAAGACCATCAAAGACCATGGAAGTGTTGCATGGCCACCAAAGACTAATGAAGTATTGCATGGTGAAAACTTGTGAAGTTATGCAATACTTAGCAATGAAAGAATGTTCTTTCACTGTTTATGGGTTTCCATTTATACACTTTCCAAACATCATGCACCATCTTAATCATCTGTTCAAGCAAAGAGTCCCTTCTAGGAAAACATCATGTAATACAACTGTTGGAGACCAAACCAGAGATTCAACAGCCCTCACCTTGAAAGTTCACTGACCTTGCGGTTTACAGCAGACGCCCCCGCCCCTATTCTTCACACAAGGCTGACCAACCTGTTCTTTACCTGGCCAAACACCTGGGATCGTTTGGGCAGAAACAGCATTCCAGGAAAGCTGCAGATGCCTCGAGACACAGCCAGCATCCATCCTGGATAACCTTTCCTCCTTCTGTACATCTAGTATCCTCCTTAGCCCCTCCCTACTTCCTCTTACTGAGGTTTCATAACCAGGTATTTTATCTTTCATTAAAGAGGCCTTGACACAGAACACCCCGTTTGCTTGGCCTCACTCTTCTTTCCTGCCCGTTCTCTCTTTCAGGCTTGGGTCCTCCTCGGCTCCCCAAATTACTAGGTCCCACCAGTCGTGACAAGTGGCACCCTATGTGGTGCTCAAGGTACCGACCTTCGTTGGATGGAAATCCCAAAGGAGAAGGCTGCCCCAGCACAAAAGTCATTGGGGGGAAGCACTCTCACTGCTCATGAGAGAAAAGTTTCTTTCGGTAAGTTTTCATTTCCATCCCATAAGAAATGGGACATTTTCTAAAGAAGCGGTCTTCATTAGAAACCTGAAAGCTTCTCTCAGGGAAAGGGGAGTTGAGTTAAAAAGAAAGATTTGATAATTTTTTTTATTTTTTAGACATGCCCCTGGTTAAGCATAGATGGACCAGAGATTTACTATAAGTGGCAAAAAGTGGATCGAGAACTAAATGAAAAATTGACCAGGCAGGGCCCTGACGCTTTTCCTACCACCACTTTTTCTTACTAGGGGCTCATTTGTGATGTAATAGAGAGTACAAATGAGGACCCTGATAGACAGCAGCTGTTGTCAGTCGCTGAATATTGCCTCTGCCCTTTGTCTAGGGCAGCTTCAGTGACCTCACTTTCCCCTAAAAAGAATTATTCAAAACCTTCCTCGGTCTTTATAGACAGGTCTGAACCCCCGCCATCTGCTCCTGTGACTTCTCTTTATCCTCTACCCCGAGGGATCCATCCCCCTCTGATATGCCATTAATTAATCCAGTCTATTAGAGACACCATGATAAGGAGTCTTTAGGCCTTGAGAATACAGCTGCCATGGAGGACTTGGCGGCTCTTTACCATAATTCTGACCAACTGCCGCTCGCTCCAGCTCCTCCACGTGGCCTACCACCCTATACCCGGTGATGGGCATGTAGCGTGGCCCCTATCAGCCAGGTTCCTTAGACCTTTATTTGGCTCAGGCAATCACCAGAGATCGTCCTATACTCAGCCTTAAAATAAATGGTAAAAGCTTTGAAGGCATCTTAGACTCAGGCGCTGATCCTACTGTGATCTTGCAAAGTGCCTGGCCCCCTTCTTGGCCTTTGTAAACCTCTCTGACCCATCTGCAGGGGATTGGGCACTCAAAAAATACTCTCCAGAGCTCCCAGTTGCTGACTTGGGAGGACAGTGAGGGAAATACTGGCTCTACTCAGCCCTTCATGGTCACTGGTCTGCCTGTTAAACTCTGGGGAAGAGACATTCTCTCTCTAATGAAAGTCCTTATGTATATTCCCAATGAGGTGCTCCATCCTAGGTGTGTGTGGAGGGGAGAGATTGTGGCTAGCAATGAGGTCTGAAATTTCCTTTCAAAGGCTGGAGGGTTGGGGGGAGGGCGAAATCACCCACCCCCTTTGATTTACTAAAAGTTGTCTGGACTGGGGCAAAAGATTTACTTATGCTCGATAGTCCCAACTGGGAATTATGGTACTGGAACCTCTCCTGTCTTAGGTCAGAATTCTAGATGCTTTTGAGAGACCCCCAACTCAAAAATCTAAAGGTTTTTAGGACCCTAACAAACAAGCCTCTGAGGTCAAGTACACCCTGACCTCGGAAATAGCCGACATTTGCTTAACTTATCCTGAGATGCCCTGTTTCAGGAACTAGCTGACCAAAAAGGATGTCTGAATGACTTGCCCTGTGACTATCTTTACAGTGTTTAACCCTAAGGATGTTTGCTCCAGATAATCTCTAACCCTCCTTAAGACACAAACTATTGCCTGATTTCCTCATTCTATACTTTCCCTTTCCATGCATAATTTGTCCTCCACCCCTTGCCTAGTGAATTGTGTCCTCCACCACTTGCCTTGTGAATTCTTTTCTTTTTCTTCCACCCCCTGCCTTGTGATTTTTCCCTTTTAATACCCCTGACTCCAGTTACGGGGCCGTCGATCTCCTCTAGCCCTGCATGGTTACGAGATGACCCTAGTGCACTGGTTTCTGCTGAATAAACCTCGAGCGTTTGCATCAAGAATGGTCTCCTGTGTATTCCTTGGGTGTCGTTTCAGCCGGAGATTTGAGTAAGGGTCTCTCCTCATTGGGGGGGGGGTGCCTTTCACTTTCTCTTACCTGTCTTTGAAAATTCATGTGTGGATTTTTGGTGTTTATTTGCACAAACACTGCCTTTAGCATTTATTATAAATAACTTGGCCTATAGGCCTAATAAATGCTTAGGTTGATGAAAGGATATAGAATTTCAGTTTCCCATCTTTGACTACAGGCCTTTATAGCACACTTTTTCCCAATACAGATCAAGCCACAAAAGGACCATCAAATACGCACTCAGTGCATTTCTTCATAGTGATGAAACATCGACATGGTGAGCCAACAAGTCTTACTTGAATGAAAACAATCATCCTGCTTAAAATGCAAAGTCAGAAGTTAGGATCAGAACAGGACTAACTTGTCTCTGTGTGTCTGAAGGTATGCAATTCAGTTGCAAATTAGCACCTATCAGACGCAAAGCCTGGTCTCCCAGTGTGGGGGAAGTGGCTTTGTGAATCACTGGAGAGCCTGTTTTCTCAGATAAGAGTCAGATAAGCTGGCTGATAAGGGTTTTAGCCATCTTTAGTGATTAGAGTCATACTGACTAAAAGATCCAGGATCTGTGTCCACAAGAATTTTAATCGGAGGAATATTGAATGGCTGAGAAGCACCTAAAGAAATGTTCAACATCCTTAGTCATCAGGGAAAGGCAAATCAATACAATCCTGAGATTTCACCTCACACCAGTCTGAATGGCTAAGATAAAAATCTCAGATGACTGCAGGTAATGGAGAGGTTGTGGAGAAAAAGGAACACTCCTCCACTGCTGGTGGGGTTGCAAGCTGGTACAACCACTCTGGAAATTAATCTGGTGATTCCTCAGAAATCTGTGCATGATATTACTGGAGGAACCCACTATACCACTTCTGGGTGTAACCCAGAGTATTCTCCAACATGTAATAAGGACACATGCTCCATTATGTTCATAGCAATCCTATTTATAATAGCCAGAAGCTTGAAAGAACCCAGATGTACCTCAACAAAGGAATGTATGCAGAAAATGTGGTATAGTTACACTATGGAATACTACTCAGATATTAAAAACAATGAATTCATGAAATTCATAGGCAAGTGGGTAGAACTGGAGAATGTCATCCTAAGTGACCCAATTACAAAAGATCACACATGGTATGCACCCACTGAAAAGCAGACATTAGCCCAGAAGCTCGGAATACCCAAGAAACAATTCACATATCAAATGATGCCCAAGAAGGAAGGAGAGGCCCCTGGTCCTGGAAAGGGTCAATACAGCAGTTTAGGGGAACACCAGGATAGGGAAGCAGGAAGGAGTTGATTGGGGAACAAGGGGAGGAAAGAGGGCTTATGGGACTTTTAGAGAGGGGAGATCCAGGAAAGGGGGAATCATTTGACATGTAAATAAATGATATAAATAATATATCTAATAAAAAATAAAATAAGCTATGAAAGGCATATAAAAAGAACAAAAGAGCATCGCCAACAATTTGTGCTGATCTAAAAGGATGTCTACATCTAAAAGAGTAAAAATAGAACCATACTTATCACCCTGCACAAGTCTCAATTGCAAGTGGATCAAGGACCTCAACATAAAATTGGATACACTAAATATAATAGAGAAAGTAGGAAATATCCTTGAATGCAGTGGCACGGGAGAAAATTTTCTGAATATTCGAACCAATGGTTCATATTCTAAGGTCACCAGTTGATAAATGGGACTGCATGAAACTGCAAAGATTCTATATGACAGAGGGTATCAATACGACAAAATGGCAGCCTTCAGTATAGGAAATGATCATTATCACCTGATCCTTTAAAGAGATATAATATGGAAAATATACAAAGAACTCAAGAAGTTAGACACCAACCACCCAAATATCCCAATATAAAAATGTTATGCAGAGTTAAAAAAAAAAAAAAAAAGATTTCTCAACAGGTGCTTCTCAAATGGCTTAGAAACACTGAAAGAAATGTTCAGGACCCTTCCGCTGCTGCCTGTCCTTTCTGTTGAGGCAGAGTGAAGACATCATTTCCTGATACATCCTAGAGAAGCAGCTAGCCTCAGCACAGTTAGTAAGAACCCCTCCCCCCTCTGGAGTCCCAGAGCTGCTGCGGGGAGTCTGGTGGGTCTTACTATCCAGCAACCACTAAAAACTTCCCTGCCTTCCTAAATACCACCCCCTTCTGTTCCTTCTGCCCCTTCTGCCTCCATCTGTCCTTTTTGCTGGGGCAGATTCTTCCCAGGACTGCCACAATGAAGACACCATTCCCTGATACATTGTAGAGAATCACCTGTGCTCAGGGCATTTGAGAACCAGCCACACTCAGAGCATTTGGGTATGCCACAGTGAAGAAACCATCTCCTAATACATCCTAAAGACCTGGCTGCACTCAGGGCATGGGATTACAGTGGGCCATATCCAGGTTGAGCAGGGAGATCCCTAACCTCCCAGGTCTATGGAGAGGCATGAGAGTGCAGAGCTGATCCTGGGCCCAGAGCTACATACACAAATACCACCACAGGAGAGCTGGTCTCACAGAAGTGCATAAAACTGTATGCACAGAGATAATGGTAATCCAAGGAGTACAGATATACAGGCTTGCAGGACAAATAAAGCCACATTAAGAGACAGCAAGAGCAGCTAACACCAGAGAGAACCATAGACAAATGTAGGAACATTACAAACATAAACCAAGGCAATATGGCATCATCCAAACCCAGCTCTCCCACAACAGCAAATCATGGATACTCCACACACTGGAAAAGCAAGAGCTGGGTTTAAAATGACATCTCATGATGTTGATAGAGGACTTCAAGAAGGACATAAATAACTCCCTTAAAGAAATATAGGAGAACATGGGTCAAAAGATAGAAGCCCTTAAAGAGGAAATACGAAAATCCCTTAAAGAATTTTAGGAAAACACAAACAACCAAGTGAAGAAACTGGAGAAAAAAATCATCAAAGTTCTAAAAATGGAAATAGAAACAATGAAGAAATTCAAAAGGGAGACAACTGTGGAGATAGAAAACCTTGGCAAAAAATCAGTAGTCATAGATGCAAGCATGCAAGATATAGAAGGAACAATCTCAGGTGAAAATCTCAGGTGCTAAGATCCCATTGATTCAACAGTGAAAAGAAAATGCAAAATGCAAAAGGCTTATAACCCAAAGCATCCAGGAAATACAGGACACAATGAGAAGATCAAACCTAAGGATTACAGGTTTGGAAGAAAGGGAAGATTTACAACTTAAAGGGCCAGTAAATATCTTCAGCAAAATTATAGAAGAAAACTTTCCTAAACTAAAAAAAGAGATACCCATGAACACAAAAGAAGCCTTACAGAACTCCAAAGAGATGGGACCAGAACAGAAATTCAACTTATCACACAATAGTCAAAACACCAAGTGCACTAAACAAAGAAAGATTTTTAAAAGCTGTAAGGGAGAAAGGTCAAGTAACATATAAAGTCAGGCCTATCAAAATTACACAAGAATTCTCACCACAGACTATGAAAGCTAGAAGATTCTAAGCAGATGTCATTTCAGATCCTAAGAAAACATAAATGTCAGCCTAGGCTACTATACCCAGAAAGAATCTCAATTGCCATAGATTGAGAAAACCCAAAATTTCCATAACAAAACCAAATCTATACAATATTTTTTCACCAACCAAGCTCTACAAATGGAAAATGGTGGAAAATACCAACATAAGGAGGGGAACTATACCTTAGAAAAAGCAGTAAAGAATCTTGTTTCAACAAACCCAAAAGAGATAGCCACACAAAAAGAATTCCAAGTTTAACAATGAAAATAACAGGAGATAACAATCACTTTTCTTTAATATCTCTTAACATCAATGGTGTAAATTTCCCAATAAAAAGACATAGACTAACATACTCTATATATAAACAGGACCCAACATTTTGCTGCTTACAAGAAACTGACAAAGACAGTCAGTACCTCAGAGTCAAAGGCTGGTAAACAATTTTCAAAGCAAATGCCCCAAGAAAAAACCTGGAGTGGTCATTCTTATATTGGATGAAATCGACTTTCAACCAGAAGTTGTCAAAAAATATAAGAAGGGACACTTAAACTGGTCCAAGGAAAATTCTACTGAGATAAATTCTCAATTCTGAACATCTATGCCCCAAATACAAGGGTGCACTCATTCATAAAAGAAACGTTACTAAAGCTCAAAGAACACATTCCACCCCACACAATAATAGTGGGAGACTTCAACACCCCACTCTCAGCAATAGACAAATCATGGAAACAGAAACTAAGCAGAGACACAGTGAAACTAACTGAATTTATAGACCAAATGGATCTAACAGATGATTACACAACATTCCATCCTAAAGCAAAAGAATATACCTTCTTCTCAGCACCTCATGGTACCTTCTCCAAAACTGTCCATATAATTGGTCACAAAAGAGTTCTCAACAGATACAGGGATATTGAAATAATTCCATGCACCATATCAGATCACCACAGCCTAAAGCTCGACTTAAGTTCAAACAAAAAGAACAGAAAACACACATACACATGGATGTTGAACAATGAATGTTCTACTAAATTATAGCTTGGTCAAAGAAGAAATAAAGAAAGAACTCAAATTTTTTTTAGAATTTAATGAAGATGGGGATACATCACACCAAAACTTATGGGACACAATGAAAAGTGCTAAGAAGAAATCTCATATCTCTAAGTGACTCCAAAAAGAAAATGGAAAGAATTTACACTAGCTGCTTGACAACACACTAGAAAGCTCTAGAACAGAAAGAAGCAAATGCCCCCAAGAGGAGTAAACAGCAGGAAATAATCAAGCTCAAGGCTGAAATCAACCAAACAGAATCAAAAAGCAATATATAAAGAATCAACAAAAACAAGGAGCTGGTTCTTTGAAAAAAATCAACAAGATAGATAAATCCTTAACCATACTAACCAGAGGGTACAGAGAAAGTATCCAACTTAATAAAATCAGAAATGAAAAGGGAGACATAAGAACAGAAACTGTGGAAATTCAAAAAAAAAAAAAATCACCAGATCCTACTAAAAGAGTGTGTACTCAACAAAGTTTAAAAATCTGGATGAAATGGAAAAATTTCTAGACCAATACTAGGTGCCAGCATTAAAACAGGATCAGATAAACCACCTAATAGTCCCATAAGTCCTGAGAAAATTGGAAGCAGTCATTAATAGTCTCCCAACCAAAACAAACAAACAAAAAAACAAACAAACAAACAAAAAAAACCAAAAAAACAAAAAAAAACACCAGATGGGTTTAGCAGGGAATTCTATCAGATCTTCAAAGAAGACCTAATACCAATACTCTTCAAACAATTCCACAAAAAGAGAAATACAAGGAACACTACCCAATTCTTTCTATAAATCCACAATTATGCTTATACCTAAACCAAAAAAGACCAAACAAGGAAAGAGAAATTCAGAACAATTTCCCTTATGAACACTGATGCAAAAATGCTCTACAAAATTCTGGCCAGCTGAATCCAAGAATGCATCAAATCAATGATTCATCATGATCAAGTAGGCTTTATCCCAGAGATTCAGGTATGGTTCAATATATGGAAATCCATCCATGTAGTCCACCACATAAACAAACTCAAAGAAAAAAAAGTACATGGTCATTTCATTAAATGCTGAAAAATCTTTTGACAAAATTCAGCATCCCTTCATGATAAAAATCTTGGAGAAATTGGGAATCTAAGGCCCATACCTAAACATAGTGAAAATATACAGCAAAATAGTAGCTAACATCAAACTAAATGGAGAGAAACGTGAAGTAATCCCATTAAATCAGGGACCAGACAAGGCTGCCTATTCTGTCCCTATCTATTCAATATAGTACTTGCATTCCTAGCCAGAGCAATTAGACAATAAAAGGATATCATAGGTATACAAATTGGAAAGGAAGTCAAATTATCAGTATCTGCAGATGATATCATTGTATACTTAAGCAACCCCAAAAATTTCACTAGAGAACTCCTATAGCTGATAAACAACTTCAACAAAGTGGCTGGATATAAAATTAACTCAAACAAATCAGTAGCCTTCCTCTACTCAAAGCATACACAAGCTGAGAAAGAAATTACGGAAATGACACCCTTAACCTGTCCTGCGGGTCAGTTATTCCAGGGTGCCGAAGGGGTGCTACCTGAGGGTCAAAAGGGGTAGAGAAGGAAGGAGGCCAAGCACCAAGAAAGACAAGTCAATCTGGGTTATGTCAAAGACTCATTTAATGTTCTGGGGTACACAGGTTTTAAGGCTTTCAGGAGGGACATGCCTCAAGGCAAAGACAAAGGAAGGAAGGGCAATCCTAGCAGTTTCAGCAGGAAGAGATAAGGGTCCTCTGGTGGAGACAACAGGTGTTTGTACAGGCTGGAGCCTGCCACAGTTATCTCAGGACTTCCTTCCACTGCAATTACCGGAGTCTGGCGGGTGTTGATGCAGGCAGGACCATTCTGCAGTTATCTCGAGACAATGGCTAAACCAATGCCCGCGGGAGAGGCTCTTGTTTGCTTTTCTCAGGGCCTTTGCCCTGTCAGCCAAAGTGAGGGTCTCTAATGGCTTCCCACACACCCTTTATAATAGTCTCAAATAATATGACATACCTTGGGGTGACTCTCAACAACCAAGTGAAAGATCTGTATGACAAGAACTTCAAGGCTCTGAGGAATAAAATCAAAGATCTCAGAAGATGTAAAGATCCCCCATGCTCATGGATTGGCAGAATTAATATAGTAAAAATGGCTATCTTTTTAAAAGCGATCTACAGAATCAATGCAGCCCCCATTAAAATTCCAAATCAAATCAATTCTTCATAGAGCTAGACAGAACAATCTGCAAATTTATTTGGAACAACAACAACAAAACAGGATATTGAAAACTATTCTCTACAACAAATTATCTCCTGGAGGAATCACCATCTCTGACCTCAAGCTCTAGTACAGTGCAATAGTGTTACAAACTGCATTGTATTGGTACAGATACAGGTGAGAAGATGAATGGAATAGAATTGAAGACACAGAAATTAAACCACATGCATATGATCACTTGATATTTGACAAAGGAGCTAAAAATATCCAGTGGGGGAAAAACAGAAATTGTAACAAATGTTGCTGGATCAACTGGAAGGCAACGTGTAGAAAAATACAAATTGACACATTCTTATCTCCTTGTGCAAAGCTCAAGTCCAAGTGGATCAAGGACCTTCACATAAAACCAGATACACTGAAGCTTATAGAGGAGAAAGTGTGGAAGAGCCTTGAACAGATTGCCAAAGGGGAAATTTTTCTGATTAGAACACCAATGGCTTATGGCTTATGCTCTAGGAAGAAGAATAGACAAATGGGACCTCATAAAACTGCAAAGCTTATGTAAGGCAAAGGACACTGTCAATAGGACAAAAGGTAACCAATAAATTGAAAAAAGATATTTACCAATACTACATTTGATAGAGGGTTAATTTTTAATTCGTACAAAGAACTCATAAAGCTAGACATCAGAGAGTCAAATAACCCTATTAAAAATTCTCACCTGAGGAAACTCAAATGGCTGTGATGCACCTAAAAAAATGTTCAGCAACCTTAGTTTTCAGGAAAATGCAAATCAAAAGAATGCTGAGATTCTACCTCACATCAATCAGAATTGGATAAAATGAAAAACTCAGGGAATAACAGATGCTAGTGAGGATGTGGAGAAAAGGGAACACTTCTACACTGGAGTGGGACTACAAGCAGGTAAAACCACTCTGGAAATCATTTAGCTGCTCCTCAGAAAATTAGACAAAGTACTACTTGAGGACCCAGCTATACCACTCCTGGTAATATACCCAGAAAATGCTCTAACATGTAATAAGGACACATACTTCACTATGTTTCCAGAAGCCCTATTTATAAAAGCCAGAAGCTGGAAATAACCCAGATGTCCTTCAACAGAGGAATGGAAACAAACTGTGGTATATCTACACAAGGGAGTACTATTCAGCTATTAAAAGCATTAAATTCCCGAAATTCTTAGGCAAATGGATAGAATTAAAAGTGTCATCCTGAGTGAGGTAGCCCAATCACAAAAGAACACACATTTTGGACGAATAAGTGGATATTCGTCCAAAATCTAAAAAAAACAAGATACAATTCACAGACCATAGGAAGCTCAAGAAGAAAGAAGACCAAAGTGGGGGTACTTTGGTTTTTCTGAGAAAGGGAACAAAATTCTCACAGGAGCAAGTATAGAGACAATGTGTGGAGCAGAGACAGAAGGAAAGGTCACACATTGACTGTCCTACCCTGGGCTCCCTCCTATAAACAATCACAAAGCCTAACGCTATTATGGATGACAAGAAGTACATGTTGAAAGGAGCCTGTTATTGTTGTCTATGGAGAGGCCCTGCCAGTGCCTTACAGATACAGAGGCAGATGGTAGTAGCCAACAATTGGACTGAGTGTTGGGTTCCCAATGGAGGAGTTGGAGAGTAGCCTGGAGGAGCAGAAGGGGTTTTCAGCCCCATGGGAAAATGATGATGTTTGCCGTTGTCCTAGAAACCTCAGGGCTCCTAAGGACTAAGGCATCATCCAAGTGGTACACTGCCAGAAGCCATCCTCACTTAGATCTTGATGCTAGATCTTGATACCAGGAGTGATTCTCACTTAGATATTGATGCCAGGAGCCATTCTTACTTAGATCTCAAAACCCCCTCCTCTAGAAGCTCATCTGTGGATAGGTTACTATAGCAAGTCCTTTCTACTTCATCTCCTCATGACCTCCTTTATCATGCCAAAATTCCAGCAGCAATAACTAGCCTTTCCCAGAAACTCTGAAAAACAGTTTCTAAGAAATGATGCCAGCCCCCTGAGATTGTTCCCCCTTGACCCCTCCCTACATCTTACTTGCTTGCCTTTATATTGTCTTGTGTGAAAAATACAATTTGACAGCTTGATCAGAATACTGTCTTGCTGTCAGTCTCTCTTGTCTCTTGCCTTCTCCTAGGTGGTCCAGGAACCCTGCTGACTGTCCTGTGGGTCGCAACAGTACACATGGTTCTAGCCAATAGTGTGGCAGAGGAATACCTTGTCAGGTATCAGTGGGAGAACACATCCTTGGTCCTATGAAGGCTGGATAGCTGCCCCAACTTAGGGATATCAAGGGGTGGTCGGTGGGAATGCTTTGGGTGGAGGGGCATATTCTTGGAGGCAGAGGGTGTTTTCTGGGAGAAGGTAAACCAGGAAAAGGTATAACATTGGAAATGTAAATGAAGAATGTATTCAATAAAAAAGAAGAAGAGGAAGAGGAAGAGAAAAGGAAGAAGAAGAAGAAGAAGAAGAAGAAGAAGAAGAAGAAGAAGAAGAAGAAGAAGAAGAAGAAGAAGAAGAAGAAGAAGAAGAAGAAGAAGGAGAAGAGGAGGAGGAGGAGGAGGAGGAGGAGGAGGAGGAGGAGGAGGAGGAGGAGGAGGAGGAGGAGGAGGAGGAGAAGGAGAAGAAGGAGAAGGAGAAGGAGAAGGAGAAGGAGAAGAGAAGGAGAAGGAGAAGGAGAAGGAGAAGGAGAAGGAGAAGGAGAAGGAGAAGGAGGAGGGGAAGGGGAAGGAGAAGGAAAAGGAGAAGGAAAAGGAGAAGGAGAAGAAGGAGGAGGAGGAGGAGGAGAAGGAGGAGGAGGAAGAGGAGAAGAAGAAGAAGAAGAAGAAGAAGAAGAAGAAGAAGAAGAAGAAGAAGAAGAAGAAGAAGAAGAAGAAGAAGAAGAAGAAGAAGGAGGAGGAGGAGGAGGAGGAGGAGGAGGAGGAGGAGGAGGAGGAGGAGGAGGAGGAGGAGGAGGAGGAGGAGGAGGAGGAGGCGGAGGAGGAGGAGGAGGAGGAGGAGGAGGAGGAGGAGGAGGAGAAGAAGAAGAAGAAGAAGAAGAAGAAGAAGAAGAAGAAGAAGAAGAAGAAGAAGAAGAAGAAGAAGAAGAAGAAGAAGAAGAAGAAGAAGAAGAAGAATCTGGTCAGTGGGGATGCACACCTTTAATACTAGCACTTGGGAGGCAGAGGAAGGTGGATATCTGAGTTCAAGGCTAGCCTATTCTACAGAGTGAGATCCAGGACAGCCAGGGCTACACAGAAAAACCCTGTCTCAAAACAAACAAACAAATACAAAAAAAAAAAAATAGATATGTTCAAATATCTTAGTCATCAGGGAAATGCAAATCAAAACAACCCTGAGGATCTATCTTAAACACATTAGATTGGCTAAGATCAAAAACTTAAAGGCAGTACATGCAGCTAAGGATGTGGATCAAGAAAAACACTCATTGCTTGTGGGAGTGTAAAATTGAACAACCACTTTAGAAAATAATTTAGTCATTTGTCAGAAAACTGGCAATAGATCTACCTCAATTTCCAGCTACTCAACTCCTGAGCATATAAATAAAGATGCTCCAATAAACAAAGACACTTGCTCAGCTATGTTCCAAGTAGCTTTATTTGTAATAGCCAGAGTCTAGAAATAATCTAAATCTCTCCACAATGGGTAAAGGAAATGTGGTACATCTACACAATTAAGTTCACCTATTAAAAAACAAAGACACCATAAATTTTTCATGCAAATGGATGGAATTTGAGAATATCATGCTGAGATAAGGGAGGCACACACAAAAATCAATGGTGGTGACCTTAGCAGTGACTCACAACATTAGCAATATTTAACCTATTGAGGCTGCCTTCTGTGGCAAGTCAGGAACCATGAAGGAATGATAGATACACTAACCCACCCAGAAAACTTTCAACCAAAATTTTATCCTATCTACATGGAATACAGGCACATGGTATAGGATGTTTGACTAAGGGAATGGATAACCAGTAACAGGACCAACGTGGGACCAATCCCATAGTCAAACATCAATGCCTAACACTATTAATAATTTGCTATTACATTTACAGGAGTCTAGCATGTTTATCCTCTGAGAGTCTCCACCTAGCAGCTGATTCAGACAGATGCATGTGCCAATCTGTTGATGGACCTCAGAGACACTTATGGTAGAATAAGAGGAAGAATTGTGGCCCAAAGGGTATAGGAGTTCCACAGGAAGACCAACAGAGTCAAATGGGACTCTCTGTCTGAAACACAAACAAAAAACATACATGGGCTATGCTTAGGTCTTCCTGCACAGATGTAGCAGATATGCAGCTTGATCTTCATATGTGTCCCAAACTATTTGAGTGTCTATTTCATAGCTATTACCTATATATGGGATATTGTAGAGTTTGTGGGTCTATGGCCCCTTCACCACAGTTCTCTGGCTTCTCCCGGGAGGTAGGACAAGGGAAGTTTTGACTGTGCTTAGCACCTCTATGCTGGTTGTGGGCAGGTGTCAGGCTATGGGAAGGCAAGAGTAACTGCTCCAGGGTTGGGGAGTATGAAGCAGAAGAGCTGAGAATGGAGTAGGGGCCTGAAGGCTGGCTCTAGCCTTGGGCAGAAAGGGGAAAGAGGTGAGAGGTCTGGCTGGATTCCCTGGGGATAGTTTGTTCAGAGAGTGGTTTGGCTTGGTGGAGGCTGTGGCTGGGAGCACTGAGGGGCCTTCTGCAGGAAATTAGAGGGCTAGTTCTTTATGCTAAAGCCTGTTCCATTGCTCCCCATGGTGCATCACCTTGAAAAGAGGAAGTTAATGATTTTAAGACATTTATCATCATGGCAGAAAATAGATGAATAAAGCCATACCACAGATTTTAGGGTGGGCCTGAGTTTAAATACCTTTTGCAAGGAGGAGTAACTGGGGAGGAAAGCTTAATTGACTAATCCCTTCAGGCCTTTAGGTAACTCATTAAAATGGGGATCTGTCTTGAGGCTATGTGATCTCAGGTCACGTCCTTTACCGATGGAGGGGTTTGGGGGGTTGTCCTTAGTATCTGAAAGACACAAATATATGGAGGGCTGAGGCAGAAGTCTAGTTTCTGGGAGTATGGCAAAATGCCTGCCTTCTCTCAGGGTCATTGGAGATTCCAACCTTAGCTCAATCATGAACCAGGTTGACCTTCATGGTTCTACAGGATATATTCTTCTGTCTGGGCTGCCTTGTCTGACCTCAGTGGGAAAGGAAGCTACTAGCCTTGCAGGGTCCAGGGATACCAAGGGGTGGGTGAACTCATTCAGAAGAGGAGAAATGGGATGAGGGACGGATTATGGGAGGAGGAGACAAGATGCAGTGAGCATGATATAGATTGAATAAGTAAAAAACAAAATAAAAAGAAACCAAAAAAAAAAAAAAACACCCTAAATTATAAAAATAAGGTAAGGATAAAGCTACAAAAATCCATATGTACGAAGCAATGTTGAATATTGTAGCAAAAAAAAAATCACCTGAAAAACATTATTTTCAACAAGGGTCATTTAATTATTTTGCTATTCACTAAATTAAGGATTTCTTTTTAAATATCATTGTCAATCTTGCATGACTGAAATTTGTAGATTGTTTTAATTAATATCAACTGATAGTTAAAGCAAAAACAGAAAAATGATGTATTGTATTTTTACAATGTTAAAAAGAAAATTCAATATATTGATGTTTATAAATTGTTTGATTTGTTTTTATTTACATATAAATAGAAAGCTCTTTGGAAAGATAATGGGCACTTCTATTTCTTAGATACTTCATATTTTAGGCTAATTTTTTAAATATGAAAATATAGTTCAAAAATATAGTTCAATATTTACTATGTGTCCAAGACTGATTTTTGTTATACTTCTGACATATTTGTAGATAATCTTACTTCTTATGTCAATCAAACTCACATTCTTCTATTGATGTAAGAAAGTAAAGAAAACCCAGAATTGAATTATAGAGTGCTGGAAAAATATCAATGAATTGGATCTCATTGAAAGTATATATTAATTTAATTTATTATATATATACATATCATATACATATACATATACATATACACATACATATACATATACACACACACACACACACACACACACACACACACACACACACATATTGCTTTCCAGGAAATATTCTTGATTTCTACATGCAAATTTTCTTTATTTTAATCGCTAGAATCCCAGAATTCATGATTTGTAAGGAAACATATAATTATAAGATTGAAATTATACAAAATTACTTGGAAAGCCCTGTTCAGTGTCATAATTTAATGGCCTATTCCATTCTTTAAAATGAATAAAATAAATTTTCTGGTTTTGTTCATAAAGGGGTGTTGATTTAATTCTAAAGTTATGAAAATTGCATTCTTTGTCTCATTGGATACTTATCAATTACTTTCTGTTGTCTAGGCAAATTTCTCGGTGTCAGAAATAATACAAAATAAAATGTTTACATTTTCTTTATCAGAGAATATGAGGTATTTCAAAATGTAAATAAAAGAAAAACATGAAAAACTTCTGAAGCATGATTAATAAAATTAAATAAATAATACATTTTCTTTAGGTAGGGTCAAAACTTGGTTTGTTGGATGTTTTCACATTAGTGTGGTGATTATTTATTTCTTTATTTTAATGTGATATCTCTGTTTGCTGCTGAATAAATTTTCATATCAAGAACTAAATGCAGCAATATATATAATATATTTTTTCTTTACTATATTATAATTGAAAACCTTCATAAAATGTAAAAATGGACAGAAAGGAACTCATTTTGACCTGTGCTAACATAAAAATATTGAAAGTTGGAAATTTTGTCATAAGTTGGTATATAACTAATAAATCCTCAGTATTGTTTAGATATACAAATGGATTTGTAGGCTGTATTACATGTTTCTCTATAAGATACATATCTCATTTTTCTCAGAATAAAAGCTTATATGTGACATTTTTTCAAAAACTGTCCAAAATTACATGGGAAAAATAGTTATAACTTACAGTTGTTTCTAATTGTGCCATGAATGTTTCTACAAGCTGATTTTCTAAGAAAATTATCCTTATTTGTTTTCTATTCTGTGATAAAAAGATTTACCAAAAATAATTTTGGGAAGAGTTTCCTTATACTGTTAGGCACTCATACATTACTGAGAAAATTCTGGACAGGACATTGATGAAGGCACTCAGAGGCACAAGCTGAAATGGAGGCCAGGAAGGACTAATTTTGGTTTGTCCCAAGGTTACCTTTTCTACAGTTCATGTCCACCTGCTGAGAAGTTGTGCTTTTCACTTAAGGCTTTTCCTTCCTACATCAGTTAGCTCAAGAACATGCCCCAAAGACAAGCACACAGATGAATCTGATGGAAGCAAAGCTTAAGGTGAATTTCCCTTTATCTGTGTGTGTCAAAGTAGCAATCAATTTTAGCTAATATAGTAAAGTATAATTACTTTTGTTGTCATGGCACTACACCATGATTTGGAGTCTAGTAATAAGCAAAATGGGGAAAGTGGGATGAGTAGCAGCATTTATTCATCTCTCTTATTCACAACAGACACAATAAGTATAGGTGATTCATGTTCCTGACATATGACTTCTCCCCCCCATTAGACTCTATCCTCTTAAACTATAAGCTTTAAAGCAACCACCCCCCCTTTTTTTAAACAAAAGTTGACCTGTAATTGTCACAGTGCTAAAAAGCTGACAAAGAGAATAGTGTTCTGATTTTCACACACTTTTCTCACATTCTTGTCTCTTTATTTGTTGTGGCTTCAAGGACAATTCCTACATAGGGACATGTTGGATAATAATTGCACAGATAATTGTCCTGAATGATGAGGCTGAATAGAGGGTATCTCCTGTGCAACATTTGAATTTCAACTCATAGGACTTTATTGTACATATTGTTTAACGGGGTCTCTTGTTGGTGTTTTTACATTGGTCCTATATTTTAGTAGCTTTGCTTCTTTGCCTTAATTATTTATAGATTCCAAGTCTCAGGATCTTGTTCTATGTACATAAAACTTAATTTTAGAATACAACTCCTGTATAGTACTCATTTACCTCTTCTTTAAAACCAGTCTCACATCCATTAAACTTTATTATCCTGACTCTCTTTTCATATGTACCTAGCACGTTTACTCTAGGATAATTCATTTAATTTATTAAACTACACCATAGTTTAATTGATAACATCCAGTTATCACACTTAGCTAATTCACTCAGATAATTTTTATTTTATAAATTGTGTTTTGCATGGTCTGTTCCATTTTTTTCCTTCTAAATACTTTCTACATCCCCAGAAAACTGCACAATCAATTGATGATCTATTTCGAAATGGTCAGTCCTAAAAATGTACATATGAGTGAATTTGTCCAAACTGAACAGATTATATTGAGGACTATGTGTATATATGCTTATATATGTATGTGCATGGAGCAACATTTAATAAAGACAAATGTCATGGTTTTTAATAAACAAAAAGAGCATGAAGATGTACATGGCAGGGTACAAGCAAAAATGATGTAATTACCTTATGCTATATAATTCAGGGAATAAAGAATTCAATTCACACTACTTAACAATTGACTTTACACAAAATTATGGAGTTGAAATTATAGATTCTAGCATGTCATTGTCTAATCTATTTTTATTTATAGGTAATTATAATGTAATTTGATATCAAATTCAAATATAAAGGTTTTGCATATAGGGGCATGTTTTGTTGCTTCTAAAATTATCTGAAATAGTGCTGAATTTATAGCATGCAGCTGTCGCAGGAGAAATGAAAATATGAAATAATACAGCATTTTCTTGCTCACTGAGTTATTATAAAGGATGTACATTTACATGCATAAAATCCTTGTTTCTGATAATTACAGATTCCAGCATGTAAATATTTTGTATCTTAATAGAGAAAAATAATAGATTTTCATTAACATCTTATAACCATATCATTATTATTTTCATTTCTGTCATCTTCCTATAAATATATTTTATATAAATTAAGACAAAGTATTTAAAACATGTCATATGTTATGTTGTTTAAACTATTATTTCCTTTTTTCCCTGGAGATTATAGATTATATGATGACACTTTAGTATCATGGGTTAGGAAAATGAATTTGACCTCTTAGCCTACAGTTTTGGACAGGAATTATATCCAGTCTATCAATTCTATTGTCAAAATGATAAACTTTTGACATAAATAGGGTTCTTTTTCAATGAAAGAGATCATTTTATTTCTTTTTTTAGCATCAGTTTTAGTTTCACTAGAATTCTAAATATTTAGAAGATTTGTCCAAAATCAGCACAAATGTATGCTAATGAGAACAGAAACTGGTGAATAAAGATTAGAAAAGCATAACTCTATTGGGAGTTTGCTTCTAATGTCAACACATTAATGAGTATGTTCAAACTATTTTAATACTGAAATCAAACTCTCATTAGCATTTTAGTGTTCATATTTTTAAAGAGACAGTCAAATAAGAAAATAATTCCTCCTGTAAAGTTCAACTTTTGTGACGAACATCTAAACTGCTTTTTTGTGTAATCTTTCTCATTTTTTTCTTAATTTATAGCTACCATGTTTGTACATTCGTGTGTGTGTGTGTGTGTGTGTGTGTGTTATACATTATGTATAAACTTGAGAACCTGTGAATCAATATGAGACTGGACAAAGAGCAATTTGTAAAGTTAGATCTCTTCATTCACCTTCATGTGGGTTCAGAGCCTTGAATTCGTATCACCACCGGTATTAGCTAATTTATAGAATACTATGTCTAGGACAGCTTATAAAGATTTGGACTTAGCATCTCTGTAGGAGACCAAACTCTAGAAAACCAGACTTTCAACAGCCCTCACCTTGAAAGTTCACTGACCTTGCGATTTACAGCTGAACCCCCCTCTTCTTCACACAAGGCTGATCAACTGGTTCTTTACCTGGCCAAACACCTGGGATAGTCTGGGCGGAGCCAGCATTCCAGGAAAACTGCAGATGCCTCAAGCCCCGAGTCAACTTTGGCCCTAGATGACCTTTCCTCTTTCTGTGGCTCTAACATTCCCCTCAGCTCCTCCCTACTTCCTCTTACAATGGGTTCAAAACCAGGCGTTTTGGTTTTCCTTAAAGAGGCTTTGACAAGATCCCCCTTTGCTTGGCCTTGTTTAACTTTCCCACCCATTTCTCTCTTTCAGGCTTAGGGTCTTTCAGCTCCCTGAATAACTAGGTCCCACAGGTTGGGACAAGTGGCACCCCACGTGCTCGAGGTAAGAACCTTCGCCTGAAAGAAATCCCACAGGATAAGGCCACCACAGCAAAGAAGTCATTGGAAGGAAGCACTTTCACCGCTTATGATAGAAAGTTTCCTTTGGTAAGTTTTCATTTCCATCCCATAAGAAATGGGCCACTGACTAAAGAAGCAGTTTTCATTAGAGACCTGAAAGCTTCTCTCAGGGAAAGGGGAGCTTGAGTTAAAAAGAAGGATTTGATAATTTTTTTTTTTTATTTTTATAGATCAGACATGCCCCTGGTTCATCATAGACGGACCAGAGAGCCACTATAAAAAGTGGCAAAAAGTGGATAAAGAACTAAATGAAAAATTGACCAGGCAGGGCCCTGATGCTTTTCCTGCCACCACTTTTTCTTACTGGGGCTCATTCATGAGGTAATAGAGAGTGCGAATGAGGACCCTAATAGACAGCAGCTTTTATTGCCTGTCTAAAAGGCAATAATGCCTCTGCCCTTTGTCTCGGGCAGCTTCAATGACCTTGCTTTTCCCTAAAAAGAATTCTTCAAAACCTTCCTCGGTCGTTATAGAGAGGTCTGAGTCCCCACCATCTGCTCTTGTGACTTCTCTTTATCCTCCGCTCCTGAGGGATCCATCCCCCTCTGACATGCCATTAATTAATCCAGTCTTTAAGAGACCCACAATAAAGAGCCTTTAGGTCTCAAGAATATGGCCACCATGGAGGAGGAGGCAGCTCATTACCATAATTCCGACCAACTGTCACTCGCTCCAGCCTCTCCATGTGGTCATGGCCAGTCTCTACTTATCTACACTCTCTCTCTCTCCCTTTCTCTGTATCCACTAACCCACTAACTCCCATCCTCTGTCCTGAGTAAACTTTATTCTATACCATGTCTGTGTGTGTGTTCACTTAGGCTTCCTCGTTCCCCCTTGCTAAATCTTAAACAAGAGAAAAAGCACGTTTCAGAAAAGCAGTTTTACCATGTGTAGGACATGGTATCAAAAAAACAAAAATGGTTGAAAGCTATTTCAAAGCTCTCCTGGGGAGGAGAGGAAAATGGGAAATGTCTTGTTTCCTCTTTGAAACCTACTGGAGATCTCCTTAGTTCAGTTTAAGATATTTTGATCTCTTTGCGACATCAAGTTCCCTCTCTGTCTGATATCTGTCTTTGGTGCACCAAAACATGTCTATATGTGTGTCAATTTGTGTTGTCCATTGTTTTGATTGGCTGAATGATTGCTGTTTTTACGTTTTATGTTAAAAAGAGGAAAAAATGGTAAAAAAGCTTTATCTACTGGCAGTCCTGCCATTCTGCAATTTACACAGAGGAAGGTAATTTAGGGTACGTCTCTTTCTTAAGTAGGAGTTAAACACAGCTAGAAAAAAAGGTCACTTTTAAAAAAGGCCACCAGCCTCAAGTTTTGGGAAACTTTGATTTAACTTATGAAATTCGTGTAATGGCTTTATTCTTGTTTTTAATTGGTCTTAATCATATAAGGGTTTTCATATCTTGACTATAGAGTTATAAATTTTTCCTGAAGGAATGGCTAATAGCCTTACTTTATGTGAGAAAAAAATGTTTTGTCTCTGTTTCAATACAAGAAGCTAGGATCTTAAATTTTTCAGTGTATAATGTTCATGGAATGTTGTTACAGGCCTTTGCTCCTAACTATGGACTTTTAGAATTTTTATGTAAATGATTTTTAAAGGTTGTTAGGATATATTAATTGCCTTTATGTTATATTAACCTCATCTTAAGCTTGCCCTGGGAAGACCTAAACCTCTGCTTTCAAGGTAGAAAAAGTTTGTTCCTTGTTTCAAACAGCAATCAAATTGGTTATTACAAAACATTGATGGTTGATCTATTACATGACAAGCCCTTTTTGACAAAATTAATAATTGTTATCTAAAAGATATAATGTTAAAAATTGGCCTTGATACATGTTTTCATGTTGCTCTAGATTTATACATGCATCCTATAATAGTGCATCTACTATGGAAGTAAAGCTCATATAATTAGATCACATGTTTATTTTCTTGAGCACAGATAATTGAATTGGGTGCTGTAGCTGTTCTTTTTAAAATGTTAAAAATCAAACTTTTGATTTATATATTAATAATATATATATATATATATATATATATATATATATATATATATATATATATATATATATATATATCATGGCTTACAATTGCTTGAAATTGTTTCTTTTTTAATGCTACTAATTCTTAACTTTTAAAATTATTTATACAAATGAAATTCAAAAAAATTAATAAAAAATACATGTGACCAGTGAAAGCCTTTCAAGCTTTCTAGTTATATCTGTTTTTACATGTTATTTTTTATACTGAATGTTCCAAATCAGATTAAGGCAAATATTATAACTGATTATTATAGTCGGTCATTTGAGATGTTTTATTAACAATTTGATATTAGTCATTTACTGAGATTCCTCATAATTCACAGAGGCAAGATATTATGGAACAGGCCCATAGAACTTTACAACAATATTTTTATAATAAAAGAGGGGAGAATCACATCTCTATATACCACAAAAATTTTAAAATTTGGATGTCAAAAACTTCCTGCTGAGTGTATATGGCATCCTATAACCAGGTATACTGATGCCTAGGAGAGATGGAAGAATTCACTTATTGGCACATGCCATGATCCTGACTTAATATTGGGGAAGAAGGCATGTCCCCTATGTTTTTTCTGCAGGATGCTGAAGGAACATGCTAGCCACCAGAGTATGGTGATGCTGAGACTTGTCCCTGGCTCTCCACCTTGCTCCCCAGCTTTTTGGGGCCCCTGGTGGGTCTTTTATTGCTTTTGTCATTTGGCCCCTGGGCTTTTAACAGATTAACCAGTTTTTTAAATCACAGATCAATTCTGCCTTAAACAAACCAGTTGCAATCCACTACCATCGGCTGGACATCCGAGGCTCAGCTCAAGACCTCAGAGACAACAACTGTTGGCCTTCAATTCTCCACCCTTGCTACAGACACAGGGCCTTCTCGGTTCCATAAGCTGTGGATACGTCAGTGACAGGAGGGTGACCTGTCTGGCTCCTAATAGTGGCTGAGGGCCATAAGCTGTGGAAGTCCCAAAAGATGAGAATATTGTGGTGCCACGAGCCAGATGCACTCCGCATACTGGCTGCAGGGTGATTCCATGATGGGATTATTGTGAGTCCACTACCTGGGTGTTCATCACGACCACCAAGGGTCTGATTAAGCCATTGGAGTGGGACATGATGCCAGGAATGGGTGCCATTCACATAGCCTAAGGCAGAGGCCCTGCCCCACTAGGACCTAAAAAGGCCTAATTACTGGGGTGTTGGATGTGGGGGCAAAACCACATAGCCTAAAACAGGCTCTCCACCGACACTCTTTCCATAGCCACTCCCCAACTTTAATTAAGATAAGAGGGGGATATGTTGGAGACCAAACTCTAGAAAACCAGATTTTCAACAGCCCTCACCTTGAAAGTTCACTGACCTTGCAGTTTACAGCTGAAACCCCCCTCTTCTTCACACAAGGCTGATCAACTGTTTCTTTACCTGGCTGAACACCTGGGATGGTCTGGGTGAAACCAGGGTTCCAGGAAAGCTGCAGATGCCTTTAGCCAGAGTCAACATTTACCTTGAATGACCTTTCCTCTTTCTGTGCCTCTAACATTCTCCTCAGTCCCTCCCTACTTCCTATTATGGTGGGTTCAAAACCAAGCATTTTGCTTTTCACTAAAGAGGCTTTGACAAGATCCCCCTGTTGCTTGGCCTTGCTCACTCGTCTTTCCTGCCCATTTCTCTCTTTCAGGCTTGGGTTCTCCTCGGCTCCCCGAATAACTAGGTCCGGTGGGTTGGGACACATCTCAAAAGGTTAGAGTCTACTATGGTAACAAAGAGACATGACAGTAAATAGAAGAAAGGCCATACGAGGAGAAAGCTGAGAAATCACATCTTGAAATTCAAGAACAAATCTAAAAAAGTAAAATGAAAGGACCCAAGATTTTTAATTGCATATATTCATTATTTACATTTCAAATGTCCCCTTTCCTGGTTTCCCACTCCCCTGAAAATCCCATAAGCCATCTCCCCTTACCGAAACAATCCCCCCCCCCCCACACACACACTTCCCTTTCCTGGTATCTTTCTACACTAGAGCATCAATTCTTTCCAGGACCAAGGGACTCTCCTCTGGTGTCTAACAAGACTGTCCACTGCTGCTGATGTGTCTGGAGCCATGGGTAATTCCCTCCATGTGTACTCTTTGGTTAATGGTTTTGTCTATAGGAGCTCTGGGAGTACTGGGTGACTCATACTGTTGTTCCTCCTGTGACGCTGCAAATCCCTTCAGCTCCTTGGGTCCTTTCTCTAGCTCCTCCATTGGGGACCCTGTGCTCAGTTCAATGGCTGGCTGAGAGTGTCACCCTCTGTATTTGTCATGTAATAGGAGAGCCTCCCAGGTGATAGCTATATCCAACTCCAGTCAGCCAGATCTTGTGGGCCTTGATAATAGTGTCTGGATTTTGTAACTATATATAGGATGCATCCTAGGGTGGAGTAGTCTCTGGATGGTCTTTTTTCTCAGACTCTGCTCTAACTTTTGTCTTTGTATCTCCTTCTGTGGGTATTATTTCCCTTTTTACAAAGGACCCAAGGATCTGTACTTTGTTTTTCCTACTTCTTGGGCATCATTTGATATGTGAATTCTGTCTTGGGTATTATAAGTTTCTAGGATAACATCCATATATCAGTGAGTGTGTACCATGTGTGTTCCTTTGTGATTGTGTTACCTCACTCAGGATGATATTCTCCAGATCCATTCATTTGTCTAAGAATTTCATGAATTGATTGTTTTTAGTGGCTGAATAGTACCCCATTGTGTATATATACTACATTTTCTGTATCCATTCTTCTGTTGAGGGACATCTGGGTTCTTTCCAGCTTCTGGCTATTATAAATAGGGCTTCTATGAACATAGTGGAGCATGTGTCCTTATTAAATGCTGGAGAATCCTCTGAGTATGTACCTAAGAGTGGTATAGAATAGTCCTCCATAGTATTATGCACAGTTTTCTGAGGAACCACCAAGCTGTTTTCCGGAGTGGTTGTACCAGCTTGAAATTCCACCAGCAGTTCAGGAGTGTTCTTTTTCTCCACAACCTCTCCAGCACCTGCTGTCTCTCCTAAGTTGTTAATCTTAGCCATTCTGACTGGTGTGAGATGAAATCTCAGAGTTGTATGATTAGCATTCCCCCTATGACTGACAATGTTGAACATTTCTTTAGAGTCTCCTCAGCCATTCTATATATTCCTCCAGTGAAAATCTTTGTTTATCTTTGTACCCCCATTTTTAATAGCGTTATTTGGATCTCTGGAGTCCAACTTCTTGAGTTATTTGTATATATTGGATATTAGCCCTCTGTCAGATGTGGGGTTGGTAAAGATCTCTTCCCAATTTGTTGGTTGCTGTTTTGGCCTGTTGACAGTATCCTTTGCCTTACAGAAACTTTGTAATATTATGAGGTCCCATTTTTCAATTCTTATTCTTAGGATATAGGCTATTGGTGTTCTGTTCAGGAACATTTCCCCTGTGCCCATGTGTTCAAGGCTATTCCCCAGTTTCTTTTCTATTGGATGAAGTGTGTCTGGTTTTATGAGGAGGTCCTTGATCTACTTGGACTTGAGCTTAGTACAGGGAATAAGAAAGGATCAATATGCATTCATCTGCATGCTAGCTGCCAGTTGAGCCAGAACCATTTGTTAAAAAGGCTATCTTGTTTTCCACTAGATGGATTTAGCTCCTTTGTCAAAGATCAAGTGACCATAGGTGTGTGGGTTCATTTCTGGGTCTTCAATTCTATTCCATTGATCTACCTGCCTGTTGCTGTACCAATACAATACTATTCTTAACACTCTTGTTCTGTAGTACTGCTTGAGGTCTGGGATACTGATTACCCAAAAAGTTCTTTTACTGTTGAGAATAGTTTTAGCTTTCTTGGGTTTTTGTTATTCCAGATGAGTTTGCAAATTGCTCTTCCTAACTCTAGGAAGAATTGAGTTGGGATTTTGATGGGGATTGTACTGAGTTTTTATATTGCTTTTGGCAAGAGAGCCATTTTTGCAATATTAATTCTGCCAATCCATGAGCACGGGAGTTTTTCCATTTGCTGATGTCTTCTTTGATCTCTTTCTTCAGAGACTTGAAGTTCTTGTCATATAGATCTTTTACTTGTTTGGTTTGAGTCACCCCAAGGTATTTTATATTTTTGTGACTATTTTGAAGGGAGTCAATTCCCTAATTTCTTTCTCAGCCTGTTTATCCTTTGAGTCTAGGAAGGCTACTCATTGGCTTGAGTTGATTGTATATCCGGCCACTTTGCTGAAGTTGTTTATCAGCTGTAGGAGTTCTCTAGTGGAGTTTATTGGGTCTACTTAAGTATATTATCATATCATCTGCAAATATTGATAATTTGATTTCCTCCTTTCTGATTTATATCCCTTTGACTTCCTTTTGTTGTCTAATTGCTCTAGCAAGAACTCAAGAATTATATTGAATAGACATGGATAGGACAACCTTGTCTAGTGCCTGATTTCAGTGGGATTGCTTCAAGTTGCTCTCTATTTAGTTTGATGTTGGCTACTGGTTTACTGTATATTCCTCTCACAATGTTTAGATATGGGGCTTGGATTCTCAATATTTCCAAATTATTTAGCGTGAAAGGATGCTGAATTTTGTCAAATGCTTTTCAGCATCTAAGGAAATGACCATGGGTTTTTTTTTCCTTTGGGTTTGTTTATGTAGTTGATTACCTTGATGGATTTCCATATATTGAATCATCCCTGCATTCCTGGGATGAAGCTTACTTGATCGTGGTACCAAAATTTTAATCACTCAAATCCTAGCCCCAGTGACATAATTTTTCTAGCCTAGCCATATGACCTAAGCCTTTCTGGCAAAATAACCACCTAGAGACAAAATATTCAATGACTGAGATCATGAGAAACTTTTCCCCTTCAAACTAAGATACCATTTTTTGTGACAAGCACTTTTACCTACAGAACTGTCTCTGTTAGTTGATCAAAGTGGCTGTGTCTGTGTAATTTGTCTTTATCTTTATTTGGTATTATATGATATCCCATACCTAATCACCTTATATATTAAACATATTAGTGTGCATTTTCCTTATCCCTAATGCCTACAAATATTCATTTTCCTTATACCTCACTAATGTTGATTTCACCTCCTGTTTCATAGTTATAGTTTGTGTAGGCCCTTCTTAATTCTATTTACATTTACATACAACTCAAATAATATTTTTCTTCATATCTCAATAGGAAAATTATTACTTTACTAGAACTTGGCTTACATTAAGAGAACACACTGTTTTATATCACTATGTAATTTCAGTCCCCAGTTTCATAAATATAATTATTTTTATTTTATTTGCTTAATTCCTTGTCCAGATCATAAGATCAAGTCTCATAGGTATCAATATTTATTATTCATGACCTTGGTCTTTAGCACAAAGTTCCACAACAAGAATGAAAAAGTTCTTAATAGTGTGAATAAAAAATGAAGATTGATATTATTTCCAAACATCATCTCTGAATTACATATGGGGGAATTTAATTTACCTGTTTAACATTGAATAAGTTAATTTAACTTGTTATAGTTATGAGATTAACATTAATGTCTTCAACATGTAAATATAAAAATGAAAATTATGATTGGAGTGGAAAAGACAGCATTGGCAATTCACATACACACATACAAACACAGCACATGTATGCAAACAATCACAGACACACACACATACATACACAAACATATACACACACATATACACAGGCACACCCAAACACACACTATTTTTTTTTATATGGTTGACCAATGGGAAGTTTGGCCCTTTGTTGGAAGTATGTCTTTGTTTGGGTAAGATTGGAGAGACTCCTTCTGGCTGGTTGTGGAAGTCAGTTTTCTCCTAGTTACCTTAACATCAAGATGTGCAGCCCTTGATTTCTACACCACAATATTTGCCTACTTGTTGGTATGCTTTCTGGCATGATGATAATTGACTGAACTTCTGAAACACTAAATTAGCCCTAGTTAAATGTTTGTTTTTATATGAATTGCCTTAGTTATGGTGTTTCTATGCAGCAATGATTCCCTAGAAAACAGACGTGGTCACGCGTGTGTACATGCACATGCACACACACAAACGCACACACACACACAAACAAACCTGATTTAAATAAACAAATATTTTCTATTAGATTATATTTCATTAAATATATTTTTCCTTCCTTTTATTGTATTATACATACCTTTAGCTATTCACTCTTCTTTTTTCTTGTATGCTTAGGCACAGACACAGCAGCAACACATATTTACACATTTCTGTTTTGTTTGCAATAAAAGGTAGCATGCTCTGACTTAAGTTGGTCATTATCAGGAAAATGTTCAATGGCCTTTAGAAAACTTTATATATGCAGAAGCTTCTCAAAAGCAATTTTTTTTTTAAATTCTTAACCTCAGCCCTTTCATTCATGTTCTCTGGGGTTTTCATACAACTGAACTTATGATAATGATATGAAATCTCAATATCTGTGAGAGATATTAGTCATGTTCTGTCAGGAGTAAATGTACTTTTAGCTTTCATGAACAGCAACAACAGCAGGTCAAACATGACTACTTATACCATAACAGATGTGTGAGTTGACTGTGATACACAGCACTTAAAAGAATGAAAATGCTGAACTGGTCATAGAACGCATTTTCTATTTTCAGTAACATGTGAAGAGAAGAGGTTTGGGCAGATATCCTCTGGTTATTTGCTGTCTAATGAAATTGTGAATTAATCCACTATTAAAGTTACTCTGTGTCAAATAGAAATAATTAAAAAATGTGTTAACAGTCTCTTGTGCAAAATATTTCATTTTATATTGTTTATTGATTTGGCATAGTTGCATGTTGGCATGTTTCATAAGAAAGACAATCTCATGTCATCATAATTATGTCTCTGCATTGACCTTTTTCTTGATTTTTATTAATTAATTTCTTTATTCAGTTTACATCATGATCAGTGTCCCACTTCTGCCTCTACTCCCAGGTCCATCCTTAAAAATCCCTCCTCTGTTACCCAAAATTCCTTCTCTCAGAGAAGGGGAAGCTGTTTTGGGTACAATCCCATCTGCGGCACTCAATACCAGGAAGACTAATCATACTCTCTCCCATTGAGGCCCCAAATTGCAGTCCAGGTAGGGGTGTAAGTTCCAATGGCAGGCAGCAGAGTTAGAGATAGTCCCAGGTGCGTTTGTTAGGGAACTCACATGAAGACCCCAATGTTCATCTGCTACTACAAATGTGTAAGGTTCCTAGGTCCAATCCCTGAATACTTTTTGGAGGGTGTTTCCGTCTCTGTTCACCCCCATGGGTCCATGTTAGCTGACACTGTAGGACTTCTTGTGATGTTCTTGACCAATCCACTTTGTTCGATTTTATTCCCTACTCTTCTATATGACTCACTGAGTTCTGCTTGATGTTTGACTGTGGGCCTCTGCATCTGTTTCCATCTACTGCTGGATGAAGCCTGTTTGGATATAATTATGCTAGGTTCCTGTCTATAAGATAAGAGAGAATCATCATACAGCGAGGAACTGGCTCTGTCCCATGTTATTGGACTTAAGATGGACAGTCATTGGTTAGCCTTTCTCTTTCAGTCTCTGTTTCATCTTTTACCCTGTATATCTTGTAGGTAGAACAAATTTTGGGTTTTCATGCCTCTCCCTCTATAGAAGTCATAACTAGCTAAAGGAAGTGGCCACTTCAGTCTCCATATCCCACCTGGTAAGAATCTCAGCTAGGGTTTTCTCTCTGGAGCCTCCCCTGACCCATGTCTCCAACTAGTCCCAGAGATGACTCTCATCCCTTTCTATTCTCACTCCCAGCCCTCTCTTGGCCCCACCCTATCCCTTATGCCCATCACCATGAAACTCCTCAACCACTGCTCTTCCCAGTTACCTCTGTTCCACTATTGTGAGTGTTTTGCTTTCAATTTGGGTAAGACTTATGTATCTTGAGTTGGAGTCTCCATAAGTGACTACAAATCATGCTAATCTTACTTCACTCAGGATGACATTTTTTAGTGCATCAAGTTACTTGTAAATTTCATGATGTTCTTCTTTTTAATAGATGTATAGCATTGCATTGTATAGGGTTACTACCTTATTTTTATAGTCTTTCATTGAGGGTTATTCCATTGTTTGTTTCTAAGTCATTACAGACACCTCTGCAGAGAACTCTCTGTTTAGCTTTGTATTTCATTTATTATTTGGGTTATTTTGTTGACTGCTGTGTATGTTCTCAATTATATATATATATGTATATATATACATATATATATAATATAATATCTAGAATGTATATATATTCTAGATACTAGCCCTCTGTCTGAAGAGAGATGATAAAGATCTTTTCCCATTCTTTAGGCTGCCTATTTGTCCTATTGACACTACCCTTAGTTTTGCAAAACTTTTCAGTTTCATTAGGTACCATTTATTAATTTTTGTTCTTAGTGTCTGACCTATTTGTATTCTGTTCTTGATTTTGTCTCTTGTGCCAATGTGTTTAAGGCAGTTCTTCACTTTCTATTCTATTAGACTTAATTTGTCCAGTTTAATTTGAGATATTTGATCCATCTAGATTTTAGCTTTGTGCTAGATATGTGTCTATTTTCATTCGTCTATATGCAGATATCCACTTAGACCAGCTCCATGTGTTGAGAAATCTTTCATTTTTCTATTTTATGGTATTGGATTCTTTGTCAGATATGAAGTATCCATAGGTGTGAGGGTTTATTGCTAGGTCTTCTATTCCATTTATAAACCAGTCTACTTCTATGTCAATACCATGTGGTTTTTATTACAAGCTCTCTGTAGTACAGCTTGAAATCTGGGATGATAATATCTCTTTAAGTCCTTTTATTGTACAGGATTGTTTTAGCTATCTTGGGTTTATTGTTTTTCCACATGAGGTAAAGACTTGCTCTTTCCACGTCTGTGAAGGTTTGTGTCGGAATTTTGATGGGAATTGCATTGAATCTGTAGATTGCTTTGGGTCTGATGGCCTTTTTACTATGTTAATTGTACCAGTCCATGAACATGGATGATCTTTCTACCTTCTGATATCTTCCCCATTTTTTCATCAGAGACTTGAAGTTTTTCTCCTACAGCACTTTCACTTGTTTGAGTAGAGTTATGTAGGGGTATTTTATACTATTTGTGCCTATTGTAAAAGTGTTGATTCTCTAATTTCTATCTCAGCTTTATTATCATTTGTTTAAATGAGGTCTACTGATTTCTTTTTGCTTCATTTTGATACCCAGCTATTTTGTTAAAAGTGTGTATTTGCAGTATGTGTTCTCTGTTGGATATCTTAGGGTTGCTTATGTATGCTATAGTATCTTCAGTGATTAGCTATATTTTGACTTCTTCCTTTCCAGTTTGCATCCCCTTGATCTCCTCTACATATATTATTGGTCTAGTTAGAAATTTGAATCCTATGTACAATAAATATGTAGAGAAAATTGGCAGCAGTATCTTGTCTCTGATTTTAGAGGAATTATATTGAGTTTCTCTACATTTAATTTGATGTTGCCTATGGTCATGGTGTATATTACTTTCATTATGCTTTGGTCAGTGCCTTTATCCCTATTCTTTCCAAGACTTTTAACATAAAGGGGTTTTGTATGTTTTCAAAGTTTTTCAGCATTTAATGAGATTATCATGTTTTTGTTCTTTTAGTTTTTATTATATGGTAGATTATATTAATTCCTGTTATTTTGATATTGGTCCTCTGTGTGTGTGTGTGTGTGTTGTGTATGTGTGTTTCACTTCTGGGTTTTTATTTCTTGATATGGATTTGTTTCCTGTTTTTCAGTGGATGTAGTTGACCTTCTGGGTTGGAGTTTCCTTTTTAATATTTTCAGTATGGATGGATTTGTTGATAGATACTGTTTAAATTTGTTTTTGCCTTGGAATATCTTGTGTTCTCCACCTATGATAGCGACGGTTTTTGCTTTGTATAGTAATTTTGGTTGTCATCTGTAGTTTCTTAGCTGTTGTAAGACATCTATACAGGCCCTTCTAACTTTTAGAGTCTCTTTTGAGAAGTCAGGTGTAATTCTGATAGGTCTGCCTGTTTATATTACTTGGACTTTTTCCTTTATAGACTTTAACGTTCTCTCTTTTTTCTGTAGATTTTTTTGGAATTATTATGTGGCAGGAGGAATTTCTTTTCTGGTTCAATCTCATTGGTCCTCTGTAAGCTAGTCATATTTTTGTAGACATCTCTTTCTTAGGTTTTTTATTTTGGAAAAAAATGTATTATATGATTTTGTTGATAATATTTTCTGGTCCTTTGAAGTAGAACTCTTTAACTTTTTCTATTCCTATTATTTTTAGTTTCTGTCTTTTCTTAGTATTCCAGATTTCCAGGATGTTTTGTGTCAGGATGTTTTTTTTTTTTAATATTTAACATTTTTCGCTGATTTATCAATTTCTTTTATCATATCTTCAGTACTTGAAATTTTTCTTCTTCTTTCTTGTTTTATGGTGGTGATGTTACTGTTGTCTTCTCTAGGTTTTCTATCTTCAGGATTCCCTCAATTTGTGTTTTCTTTATTGCTTCTATTTCAATTTCCAGGTCCTGCACAGTTTTATTTATTTCCTTCACCTGTTTCATTGTATTTTCCCATATGATTTTAAGAGACTTGTTTACTCTTAAACACCTCTATTTGTTTGATTGTATTTTCCTTTATTTCTTTGAGGGACTTATTCATGTCTACTTTAAAGGCCTATTTCATTCTTACAAGATTACATTTAAGGTCATTTTCTTGTGTTTCAATTGTGTTCAGATATCCATGGCTTGGTGTTATGGAATAGCTCTACTTAGGAGGTGTCATATTGCCCTGGGTATTGCTGATTGTGTTCTTTCCAGGACCTTTAGACATCAGATCATTTTGTTCTCAGGTGCTTTTGTTCTACTAGGTATTGGGAGGGAGGTTAGTTTCCATGGTCCTGGTGTGGTGTGTTTCTGATGGGTATCCTTGTACTCTATAGATATGTACATGCAGTTCTATGTAATTCCAATGAAGATGATTGGAGAGTTTCCAGGATAATGGAGGTCCCCATGGCCTGCAATCTACATGAGGGAGTTTGTCTTGGTGCAGAGGACTCAGGAAACAGGAAATATGATCAGGGGAAGGGAAGCAAGCCTGTATGTTTCAGGAGTCACTGGTGTGATGAAAAAAGGAAGAGAGGAAGCTGGAAAATGGAGTTTCCAAGGTGATAGCATGAAACCTAGGACAGCTGTGCATGCCCAGAGCACTTAGTTAGGAGGAAAGATGCTTTTGAGAAAAGAAACTATCTTGTATGGTTCAGGAGTCTCAGGTCTAATGTTGGTGAAAAGAGAAGTGCCAGAAGAATGTAGGTCCTGCCTGTGATAGCTGTGTACTCAAGGTAGCTTGGCTTGGTCCAGACAGCTCTTAGAGTTCAGAAGTTTGGAGGGGGAAGGGATACTTATTTATATGGCTCAGAATCTGCAGGTCTGAATGAGGTGTGGGAACAGTTGGCAGAAAAATGGAGGTCTCCAGAGGGCTCACAGAGCCCAGAAGATAGGTGGGGGAAGGGATGCTTACTTGTGCTCAAAGCACACATTTTAGCGTGAATAATAACAGTGGGAGACTTCAACACTCCACTCTAATCAATGGACAGATCATGGAAACAGAAACTAAACAGAAACTAAACAGAAAAACAGTGACACTAACGTAAGTTGTGATCCAAATGGATTCAACATATATATACATATATATGTATTCCTAATACAAAAGAGTATATACCTTCTGCTCAGTACCTCATGGTACCTTCTATAAAATGGACCAAATACTCAGTCACAAAATAGGCCTCAACAGCAAAAAGAAGATTGAAGTAATCCACTGCATCCTGTCAGATCACCACAGACTAAGTCTGGTCTTCAATATCAAGAAAAACAACAGAAAACCCACATACACATTGAACCTGTACAGCACTCTATTCAATGATAATGTGGTCAAAGAAGAAATAGAGAAAGAAATTAAAGACATTTTAGTATTTAATGCAAATAAATTCACAACATACCAAAACTTATGGGATACAATGAAATCAGTTCTAAGAGGACAACTCATAGCTCTGAATACCTGCCAAAAAAACCTGGGTAGAACAGCTTGACAACATATCTGAAAGCTCTGGAACAAAGAGAAGCAAATATACCCAAAGGGAGTAGATGTCCGGAAATAATCAAACTTGGGGCTGAAATCAACCAAGTAGAAATAAAAATAAACTGTAGAAAGAACCAACAAAATCTGGAGGTGGTTCTTTGAGAAAATCAACAGGATAAACCCTTAGCCTGAATAAGCAGAGGGCACAGAGTTATATTTCCAAAATAACAAAATCAGAAATGAAAAAAAGGCATAACAACAGAAATGGATGAAATTCAAAAAATCATCAGGTCCTTGTGCAAAAGCCTATACTCAACAAGACTTGAAAATCTGGATGAAATGGGAAACTTTCTATATAGATACCACGTACCAAATTTAAATCAGGATCAGATAAATCATCCAAACAGTCCCAAACCTCCTAAAGAAATAGAAGCAATCATTAAAGCCGCCCAACCAAAAAAAAAACCCTAGGACCAGATGTGTTTAGTTCATAATTCTATCAAAACTTAAAAAAATGATTCATGGACTAAGATGCAATGATTGGACATATATGTTTACTGTTTTTTTAATCAAGAGAAATGTATCTATCTTAATCTTTTATACTTCTTTCTTTACATATTTTCCACTTTTTATCATGTTCTTTCACATTTTGTTAATATTTTACAAACAAGTATTTATTACCTATTGATTACTAGACATGAAGAGAAGTAATTCAATTTTACCAACCAATAACCAAATAAATAACACATTTCATAGTATTTATCTACTAGTCTGTGACAAATTCAAAAATGTAAAGACAAGAAATATAGCCACTAATTTTTTGTTTGTTTACATTCCACGTTTAGTGATTTACTTGTTATAATTTTTATATTATTTCTGTACGAAAGCTATTTGAGTGTTTCATAGTTGTGTTACCATTGTTAGTACTAATTGTTCACTTGGAAAACACATAGTATTTACTTTTAGAATTTTTTTTGGAGATGTCTGCTAGGGATTATTTCACAGGTATCAATTGATGGAAGAAGTCTCATCATCTGTTGGCCACACTATCTTGTAAGTGTGATCCCCAATGTATTAAAATGCAGAGAACAGGTTCATACATTTATGTCATTCTGCTTTTTGATATGATTGTACTCTGACCAGCTGTTTCAAGCTCCTTCTGCCAAGAAAATCCTCATAGGTTGTTCTGCAACATGTAAGTATAAGGCAGCATAAATATGTTTCCTTTCATTTGCTTTTCTAGGAATGTTTTAGAATGGCATAATATAAAAAAATGCTTTTAAATGTTTTAACTTTATAATCTTATAAATAGTGAACCATTTTTGAAGTGATTGTATACATCTATATATCTCTATCTCTGTATCTATATCTATTTACGCACACACACATACACACACACACATATGTAATGATATTTTAACTCATAATAGGTTTATCATGATGGCACCCTATTTTAAGTGTGTATAAGTGTATAAAAAATAAAGAATTCACTGAGAAAGCAACATTACTGAGAGTGGAACGACTTTTTAAAAGATCTTGACTTTGAATCCATAGTGTAACCTGAAAATTCTATATATCCATCAATACTAGCACAGTATGGTGACATTAGATGGATACTATATTTATTCTATCCAAAATATCCAAACCATAAAATCCAATGTCAGTAAGATATCCCCTTTCATAATAAATATTGCTACTGCTACCACTACTGCTGCTGCTACTACTACTACCACTCTACTACAAACAACTTTGTGTAGAAATTTAGAGGATATCTCCAACATAGGGATAGATCCCCTTAGGCATATGCAGGAGAAATATGTCCATATATTGCTAGTATAGATACACATATACATGCATACTGAAAATCTGTACATAAAATTAACAGTGTTTATGTATTTGCATGGAGTCCTGTACTGCATGGTAACAGCAGAGTTTCAGAACTGTATAATATTAAAATTTTTCAAAAAAGAATCTCAAGTCATTGTGAGTATTTTTCTTTAATTTTGTGATCATAGCATTTATTTGGTGTTAAATGTTTGGCAAGAGCATGATTTAAATTAAAAGCCAGTCTGAGTAATTAGACCCAAGAAAGACTATGTTCTGTCAAGTTTAGAATGAATATGACCATACAGAAATTGTCAAATTAATATTTAGAATAACTAGGACCACTGGACATTTCAAATTTGAGTAAGTCTGGATAATCACATTATTACTAACTTTGGTTATTTTATTTTATTTATTTTATTTATTTTTTTAAATTCTTTTTTGATTTTTGGATTTGGTTTTTTCTTTTTTTTAATATTTTTATTTTCAATATTCTTTGTTTACATTAGAAATGATTTCCCCTTTCCCAGAATCCCCCTCCCCATATAGCCCATAAACCTTCTTCTCTAAATCCATTCTCCAATCACCTTCCTCCTTTTTTTCTCTGTCCTTATATTCCCCTCCAATGCTAGATCAGTTCTTTCCAGGATCAGGACCCTCTCCATACTTCTTCATGGCAGTCATTTGTTATGTGATTTGTGCCTTGGGTATTCAGGGCTTCTGGGCTAATTAATGTCCATTTATCAGAGATTGCATTGCATGTGTATTCTTTTGTGAGTGGGTTACCTCACTTAGGATGATATTTTCCAGATCAAACCATTTGCCTAAAAATTTTGTGAATTCATTGTTTCTAATTGATGAGTAGTATTCCATTCTGTAAATATACCATATTTTCTGTATCCATTCCTCCTTTGAGGGGCATCTGGGTTATTTCCAGCTTCTGGCTATTATAAATAAGGCTGCTATGAACATAATGGAGCATGTGTCTTTATTGCATGCCAGGGAATCCTTTGGGTATATGCCCAGGAGAGGTACAGCAGGGTCCTCTGGAAGTGTCATGTCCAGTTTTCTGAGGAACCACCAGACTGATTTCCAAAGTGGTTGTACCATCTTACAGCCCAACCAGCAGTGGAGGAGTGTTCCTCTTTCTCCACATCCTCGCCAACACCTGCTGTCTCCTGAGTTTTTGACCTTAGCTATTCTGACTGGTGTGAGGTGAAATCTCAGGGTTGTTTTGATTTGCATTTCCCTAATGACTAATGATGTTGAGCACTTCTTAAGGTGCCTCTCGGCCATCCGAATTTCTTCAGGTGAAAACTCTTTGTTTAGATCTGTACGCCATTTTTAATAGGGTTATTTGGTTCCCTGGGGTCTAACTTCTTGAGTTCTTTGTATATATTGGATATTAGCCCTCTATCAGATGTAGGATTGGTGAATATCCTTTCCCAATTTGATGGTTGCCATTTTTTCCTTTTAACAGTGTCCTTTGCCTTACAGAAACTTTGTAATTTTATGAGGTCCCATTTGTCAATTCTTGATCTTAGAGCATAAGCTATTGGTGATCTGTTCAGGAACTTTTCCCCCATGCCCATGTCCTCGAGGGTCTTCCCCAGTTTCTTTTCTATTTGTTTCAGTGTGTCTGGTTTTGCATGGAGGTCTTTGATCCACTTGGAGTGAAGTTTAGTACGTGGAGATAAGAATGGATCCATTCGCATTCTTCTGCATGGTGACCTCCAATTGAACCAGCACCATTTGTTGAAAAGGCTATCTTTTTTCCACTGGATGTTTTTGGCTCCTTTGTCGAAGATCAAGTGACCATAGGTTTGTGGGTTCATTTCTGTATCTTCAGTTCTTTTCCATTGGTCCACTTGTCTATCACTGTGCCAATACCATGCAGTTTTTAACACTATTGCTCTGCAGTATTGCATGAAGTCTGGGATACTGATTCCCCCAGAATTTCTTTTGTTGTTGAGAATAGTTTTAGCTATCCTGGGTTTTTTGTTATTCCAGATGAATTTGAGAATTGATTTTTCTAACTCTGTGAAGAACTGAGTTGGGATTTTGATGGCGATTGCATTGAATCTGTAGATTGCTTTTGGCAAGATGGCCATTTTAACTATATTAATCCTGCCGATCCAGGAGCATGGAAGATTTTTCCATTTTCTGAGGTCTTCTTCGATTTCCTTCTTCAGAGACCTGAAGTTCTTGTCATATAGCTCTTTCACTTGTTTGGTTAGAGTCACACCAAGATACTTTATATTGTTTGTGGCTATTGTGAAGGATGTCATTTCCCTAACTTCTTTCTCAGCCTGCTTATCCTTTGAGAATAGGAAGGCAACTGATTTGCTTGAGTTGATTTTATAACCAGCCACTTTGCTGAAGTTGTTTATCAGCTGTAGGAGTTCTCTAGTGGAGGTTTTTGGGTCACTTAAGTAGACTATCATGTCATCTACAAATAGTGATAATTTGACTTCATCCTTTCCAATTTGTATCCCCTTGACATCCTTGTGTTGTCTAATTGCTCTAGCTAGAACTTCAGGTACTATATTGAAAAGATATGGAGAGAGAAGACAGCCTTGTCTAGTCCCTGATTTTAGTGGGATTGCTTCAAGTTTCTCTCCATTTTGTTTGATGTTGGCTACCAGTTTGCTGTATATTGCTTTAACGATGTTTAGGTATGGGACTTGAATTCCTGTTCTTTCCAAGACTTTTAGCATGAAAGGATGCTGAATTTTGTCAAATGCTTTCTCTGCATCTAATGAGATGATCATATGGTTTTTTTTCTTTGAGTTTGTTTATGTAGTGGATAGCATTGATGGATTTCCTTATATTGAACCATCCCAGCATCCCTGGGATGAAGCCTAATTGATTATTGTGGATGATCATTTTGATGTGTTCCTGGATTCGGTTGGCAAGAATTTTATTAAGTATTTTTGCATCAATATTCATAAGAAAAATTGGCCTGAAGTTCTCTTTCTTTGTTGGATCTTTGTGTGGTTTTGGTATCAGCGTAATTGTGGCTTCATAGAACGAGTTGGGTAGAGTTCCTTCTGTTTCTATTTTGTGGAATTTGAAGAGTATTGGTGTTAGGTCTTCTATGAAGGTCTGATAGAATTCTGCACTGAAGCCATCTGGTCCCATGCTTTTTTTGGGTGGGAGAGTTTCTAAGACCTTTTTTATTTCTTCAGGTGTTATGGGACTGTTTAGTTGATCTATTTGATCCTGATTTAGTTTTGGTGTCATATATCTGTCTAGGAAACTGTCCATTTCCTCTAGATTCTCCAGTTGTGTTGAGTATAGGCTTTTGTAGTAGGATCTAATGATTTTTTGAATTTCCTCAGTTTCTGTTGTTATATCTCCCTTTTCATTTCTAAGTTTGTTAATCTGTATACTGTCTCTGTGCCCTTTGGTTAGTCTGGCTAAGGGTTTTTCTATCTTGTTGATTTTCTCAAAGAACAAGATCCTGGTTTTGTTGATTCTTTGTATAGTTCTCTTTGTTTCTAATTGATTAATTTCAGCCCTGAGTTTGATGATTTCCTGCCTTCTACTCCTCCTGGGTGAAATAGCTTATTTTTGTTCCAGGGCTTTCAGGTGTGTCATTAAGCTGCTAGTGTATGCTATCTCCATTTTCTTTTTGGAGGCACTCGGGGCTATGAGTTGTCCTCTTAGCACTGCTTTCATTGTGTCCCATAGATTTGGGTATGTTGTGCCTTCATTTTCATTAAGTTCTAAAAAGTCTTTAATTTCTTTCTTTATTTCTTCCTTGACTAAGATATCATTGAGTAGAATATTGTTCAGTTTCCACGTGTATATGGGTTTTCTGTTGTTTTTGTTGCTATTGAAGACCACTTTTACTCCATTGTGATCTGATAGGAGGTATGGGATTAGTTCGATCTTCTTATATTTGTTGAGGTCTGTCTTGTGACGAATTATATGGTCAATTTTGGAGAAGGTACCATGGGGAGTGGAGAAAAGGGTATATTCTTTTGCTTTAGAATAGAATGTTCTATATATATCTGTTAAATCTAATTCGTCCAAAGCTTCAATTAGTTTCATTGTGTCCGTGTTCAATTTCTGTTTTCCTGATTGGTCCGTTGAGGAAAGTGCAGTGTTGAAGTCACCCACAATTATTGTGTTAGGTGCAATGTGTGCTTTGAGATTTAATAAAGTTTCTTTTATGAATGAGGGTGCCCTTGCACTTGGAGCATAGATGTTCAGGATTGAGAGTTCTTCTTGTTGTATTTTTTCTTTGACCAGCAAGAAGTGTCCCTCAGAGTCTCTTTTGATTACTGTGGGTTGAAAGTCAATTTTATCTGATATTAGAATGGCTACTCCAGCTTGTTTCCTGACACCATTTGCTTGTAAAATTGTCTTCCAGCCTTTTACTCTAAGGTAGTGTTTGTCTTTGACCCTGAGGTGTGTTTCCTGTATGTAGCAAAATGTAGGGTCCTGTTTATATATCCAGTAGGTTAGTCTGTCTTTTTATTGGGGCATTGAGCCCATTGATGTTAAGAGATATTAAGGAATAGTGATTATTACTTCCTGTCATTTTCCATGTTATTTTTAAAATTTGATTGGTTAACTTCTTTTGGGTTTGATGAGAGGAGGTTACTATCTTGCTTTTTCCAGGGTGAAGTTTCCCTCCTTGTATTGGTGTTTTCCTCCTGTTATCCTTTGTAGGGCTGGGTTTGTGGATAGATATTGAGTAAACTTGGTTTTGTGATGGAATATCTTAGTTTCTCCATCTATGGTGATTGAGAGTTTTGCAGGATATATTAGTTTTGTCTGGCATTTGTGTTCTCTTAGAGTCTGCATGAGATCTGCCCAGGATCTTCTAGCTTTCATAGTCTCAGGTGAAAAGTCTGCTGTGATTCTGATAGGTCTTCCTTTATATGTTACTTGGCCTTTTTCTTTTACTGCCTTTAATATTCTTTCTTTGTTTAGTACATTTGGTGTTTTGATTATTATGTGACAGGAGGTATTTCTGTTCTGGTCCAGTCTGTTTGGAGTTCTATAAGCTTCTTGTATATTCATGGGCATCTCTCTCTCTTTAGGGAAGTTTTCTTCCATAATTTTATTGAAGTTATTTGCTGGCTTTTTAAGTTGTAAATCTTCACTCTCATCTATGCCTATAATCCTTACGTTTTGTTTTCTCATTTTGTCCTGGATTTCCTGGATATTTTGGGTGACAACTTTTTGCATTTTGCATTTTCTTTAACTGTTGAGTCCATGGTTTCTATGGTATCTTCAGTGTCTGAGATTCTTTCTTCTATCTCTTGTATTCTGTTGTTGATATTCGAATCTATGTCCCCTGATTTCTTCCCAAGGTTTTCTATCTCCGAAGTTGTCTCCCTTTGAGTTTTCTTAGTTGTTTCTACTTCTGATTTCAGATCCTATATGGTTTTCCTTAGCTTTTTACTTGCTTGTTTGTGCTTTCCTGTAATTCTTTAAGAGTTTTTTGTGTTTCCTCTTTCATGACCTCAGCCTGTTGACCAAAGTTCTCCTGTATTCCTTTAAGTGATTTTTGCATTTCTTCCTTTTTGGCTTTTGTATTCTCCTGAATTTCTTTCAATGATTTTTGTGTTTCACTTGTAAGGACTTCTAACTTTTGTTCCATTTTCTCCTGAATTTCTTTAAGTATGTCCTTCATGTGTTCTTGTACCAGCATCATGACCAGTGATTTTAAATCCAAATCTTATTTTACTGGTGTGATGGGGTATCCAGGACATGCTGTTAAAGAGAATTGGGTTCAGATGCTGCCATATTGCCTTGATTTCTGTTAGTGACGTTCCTGTGTTTGCCTTTTGCCATCTAGTTCTCACTGGTGTTAGTTGGTCTTGTCAATGCTGGACTCACAAGTGCAAGCTGTCTCTTCCCAGGTGGCCTTGCATGCACAGCTGACCTCCTGCACTGCCTGGAAACAGGGTGCTGTGGCCCAGGCTGTTCAGATCCCGAAGCAGACACCTAAAGGCTCCTGCAGGGGCCTGCTGGACTCACCAGAGCACACTGACTCCTCCCAGCCAGCCCCCCTCCCCCCGCCCCGGATGCCCCTCTTGCCTCTTGCAGGACCTGGAGATGTGGCATTGCAGCCCAGGCTATTCTGGATCCCGAAGCGGACATCTGAAGACTCCTGCCAGAGTCCTCAGGACTGGAACCTAAGCTCCATGCTGGAGCAAGCTGTGTGTTCCCAGTCTGCTTCCAGGTGCACAGCATGCCTCTTGCACTTCCTGGAAAGCGAGTGCTGTGGCCCAGGCTGTTCAGATCCCAAAGCAGACACCTGAAGGCTCCCGCAGCAGCGGCCTGCTAGACTCACCAGAGCACACTGACTCCTCCCAGCTGGCCCCTCTCTCCTCTTGCAGGACCTAGAGATGTGGCTTTGCAGTCTAGGCTGTTCTGGATCAGGAAGCGGAGATCTGAGGGCTCCCACCAGAGACCTCAGGAATGGAACCTAAGCTCAGTGCCACTGGAGCAAGCTGTGCGCTCCCAGTCTGGATTTGGTTTTTTCGAGACAGAGTTTCTCTGTGTAGCCCTGACTGTCCTGGAACTCACTCTGTAGACCAGGCTGGCCTCGAACTCAGAAATCCACCTGCCTCTGCCTCCCAGAGTACTGGGATTACAGGCATGCACCACCACCACCCAGCTAACTTTGGTTATTTTAATATTCAATTTTAGCATTTAGCCTTCTGAAATTATCTTACCAAACTTTTGCCTTTGTAATGCTACTTATTTATAAATCTAGTAATTAATCTGGGAAATAATTATGAAATGAAACCTAAATCTATAAAGTTTCTCTCAAAGATTGACTTAATAAAGTAATGTAAATCTTATCTCAAGCCATGGAACTTGGCATAATCACAATATTTTAAATAGAGTATAAAAATTCTTTCTTGGGTCTTACAATAATATCTAAGTTTTAAGAAGCACATGAATCCTTTTCTATACAAAATTTTAAGATTCTATACAAAAAAAGGCAAATCATTCTTCAACAAACTTGACTAATATGGCTGATAGCTCCTGTATAGCAAACCAATCATGATACTTAGCTGTTCTTGTTGTCTGCCTGTTAGAAGTGTATTTTATACTAAATGTGCCTATCATTTGAGACTTTTGTTTAAAAACTCTTGAATTAACATATAAATGACTAAGAGAACCAGATATAAAATGTCATGAACTATTCTAAAAAATAAACAAACGACCACCATTATACCTCAGTCATTTGTAGAATGGGTGATAACATTTTATCAAGAAGAACAGAAATTAATTTGCATAAATTATTAAAACATGAATAAATGAGAATTACTAAGTAGGCACTCTTGTAATTTGCACTCTGGTAATTTGTAACTAAATTAAAATATCTATAATTATGAATTAAATTTGAATTATCACCTGAAATCCTTTCTACAATAGCCAAATGAGTCAAGTATGAGGTTTTTCCCTTGGTGTTGTTTTATTTATTTGTTTTATGATAGATATTATAACAAAACAGTAATGAATTAAAAACATGATGTTTTAAAAAGTAGCAATGAGTATGGTACAATACACAGGAATATAATAGAGTTGATTTAATTAATAAATATAAATTTTCTGTAGAAGATATTGTAGTGTTTGGTATAACATAATTTTCTTCTTCTTATTTTAACTATCAAATTGTATTTTTATTGTTTAAAAATATTTTATTTTTTAAAACAAAAACTAAATTCTGTAAAGCACAATGTAGTTTTGGAAATATTACTGATGGAAGATGCCTTTACAAATTCAATGATCTGGTACAGAACAAAAAGACATACATGTCTAAATATCTGAGTAGACCGTTGAGGATAGAAATATGGGTCTAGTATACAAATATTGTATAGACTTATTAATTTAAGTCTCTAACTGATGAAATTTCTATTGTGTAAGATTTAGATGAATGGGCTTCTTTGTAAGTGACTCAGAAAGTAAATATGAATCGAAAGCTACATTTGGGGTTTAGGGACAGTTCAATGTAGAGTGCTTACTGAGACTGAGTCCTTGTATTTGACTTCTAATATTTCATACACATGAAAGATTCTCTTATCTGGATATATTCTCTCTCTCTCTCTCTCTCTCTCTCTCTCTTTCTCTCTCTCTCTCTCGCGCGCGCGAGAGAGAAACAGTGAAGTTTTGCAGATTTCTATCTCTTGCAACAAAGCAAGAGAATCCTTTCACTGTTTGTGAGGAATACATTCACATTCTTTTTAAACCTTACATGCCTTCTTGAGTATATGTTTTCAGCAAAACATCACATAGCCTATTAAAAGAAAAGTTCCAGAAAAACATCATGTAACAAAAGTGAGTTGTTAAATAAATCAGAAATTTCCACTTCATATTCACCTTTCTGTTTTATTCTCTATCATTAACAATCTACACATAAAAAATTATTTATGGGAGCCAGAAAACTCAGTTTATAAAACATTTTAAATAACTCGCTTAAGTAAAACATATCGAATAATAATCAAACTAAGCCACCTTAAATTTCTACAAAGATATGATAAACAAAACAACCTTAAATTTTTATCAAGATATATTAACCTATCCAAACAAAATATTTAGGTCTCGTATTTTATTCATTATTAACATTTTCTCTACCATCATTTCCATCATTATTACATATGGGAAACTGGTTCAAATGTTATTTTATTTCCTCTCTGACCATAATAAATAACAACCAACCACTCTAGATGATATCAAAAATAACCCATCAAAAGACCAAAAACTCTACATTTGGGGAATAGAGAAGTCATGTACCAAAATTATTTGTTTGGAATCAAAGACATCTTTTGGGTACACTATGAAATTTGGGCTATTGGTCAAATCCCTGAAACTAGCTGTATCTTTTTCTGTTCAGTCTCTGGTTTTTGTTTTTCATTTGTTTGTTGTCTAGTCTCTATGTTGTTTAGTTTCTGTGTTGTCGATCCAGTCTCTGTATTGTCCAGTCTCTGGGCAACTGATCTTTTTGGTTGGTCCTTGTGAAATTAATTTACATGCATATTTTGGAAAAATCTGTAACTAAAACAATTTGAGAGAGTGAATCAGCCAGGTTATTTCCTTGTAGTAGAATATTTATATCTCAGCTAATATGAAGTTTTCCTTAGTCAGAGTTAATCCTTATAAATTTTGTTGGTAATTATATTTTTTCATTTCTTATAGATACATAAGCATAAACATGTCTCTATCTCAAAACCTGTATAGGTTTCATGTTAACACACCCTCATAGAATATTGGTTGGCCTAGGTTTTCAGTTTTGTTTTGTTTGTTTTGTTTTGCAGTTGTTTCTTTTTTCTTTTTGATAACTCTTGGTTGATGTTGGTCAAAGCTGCTGCAGTAGAGAGACAGGATCACCAAAGTGCCAAACCATCATTTTCTGAAGGAGCAGAGGTGTACAGGCTCTCCAGGAAGACTGACACACAACTAGAACACTTCATTTAGTTTATTCTAACATACAATGTTAATTGGGGCTGACAAAGGTTCCAGGTAACCAAGTTATCTTGCCCTTGCTGCTTATGAGAGAAGACAACACATACAAATCTCAATCCCTTTCAACTATGGCTAGCATAATCAAAAATAGGAACTCCAGGTTTGCCAGGAATATTTTAAGATTAAGATTAATGTAGCAGCAAGCTATCATGTAGTACCACAAAGACAGAAAACATTTTTTCAAGGTTTAAACAGTTTCAGAACAATTTCTCACCCTCTGCTGATTGTCCGAAATATAGTATAGTCTTTGGGGAAACATTTCACTCAAAGCAAGATGTATTTTTTAATGCCAGATATGAAGGTACTTACTATACATATCATTACAGATAACCTAGTGAGTCTCAGCTGCTCTTGTTATTTTTTCACTGATATTAATGCAATTTAATGAGAACAAAGCATCAGTTAGTCTGTCCCTGTGTTTTTTCTCTTCCAGTTTGTTTAATAAACATCTCTATTAAGGAATGATTGACACTTTCTACAATTGTTTGACATGTGGGTTTGTGTGGTATTCAAGTAATGACTTTTACATTGTAATATCCAAAAGATTGCTTTATCTTATGGAATACATATGTTGGAGCATGGTCACTCTTAATTTTGATAATTATTCCCATAATTGCCATTACTTCTATACGTGTGCATTTACATAATCATCATTTTTTTCAGAAATTAAGGCAATTGCCTAATTAAATCTGAACACATATCAATAGCATGGTATATATACCTTTTTTTCACCTAAATTCTCAAAATGATAAATACCTATCTACCAACTGGCATTTCTTTTGGTGCCCTTAGCATTATTATTGGCAGCTAAAGGAATCTGTTTTTATAGAGAACACATAGGAAATTTTTGAGGGGGGAATTGTTGCCAAGTGATAGAAAATGTTTTTCTTCAAATATGTCCTGTTTAACATGATGTTTCTTAGGAAATTTTGAGGATTCTAACTCATTTCCAATTAGTAATTGGTCAATTTCTTCATTTTCATGTGTAATTGGACCATACAAATCATTATGTGACCAAACAAGACTATTATATGATGAATTGCTTCTATTTCTGCTGGCCTGTTACAATTGCATTAATAGCAAAGTTTATTCAGATTTTTTAAGGAGAAACTCAGGAGTCTCTATATGCAAAACAGCATTCAGCACATTAATGATCAATAATTATATTAAGGATTTGGCATAAGCTAATAATACTGTAAGGATTGCATAAAATTCTGATTTTGTTAACTCAGATATGTGGACTTTTCATCACTCAACTATGTGTACCCCTAGTGTTTTCACTGATCTGATTATTGTCTTACACTCAGTATTTGCATTTTCAAATGCCAAGGTCTGATATTCTCTAATTACACCTGAACCCAATCTCTGTAACTTATCAGTAAAAGCTTTCTGTAGGAAGCCTGTATTACCTTAGTAAATGTGGTAGATTTCTCCCCTTTTCTCAATCATATACTAAACTCTTAAAGCTGCAACAAGTCATAACTCAATTATGACACCATTCTTTGAATTTTTTATTGTAGTGTTGGACAATACTAAACTTCAGCCTTCACCAAGCAATTAGTCTTTCGTACCATTGATCCCTTTACTATATTATGTGCAAGGAAAATGGCCAGAATTACTGAAAATACAGCAAGAATTTCTTTGTGAAGACCAATGAAAAACAACAAAGACCAGAGTAAACTAGTAAAGTGTTGCATGGTATAACAATGCAAGACTTTCATCCCACTGTTTCTGAGGCTTCCATTATAGTCTTTCTAAATATCATGTACAATATCATGTGTTTGTTTTCAGCAAAATATATATACCCTCTAACAAGACAGCTCTGAGGAAAACATGACATTCCACAAGTGAGTTTTTGAAGATACCAGAAAGCACTTTGACCTGCTTTATGTCCTATTATATAGCTGATTTTAGAAAAAGGAATGTTCTGTAGAAAGAAAAGTGTAGAAACCTGTTAAGTCCCTTTTATTTATTATCTGATTTAATTAGAATATTTGCTAATTTTTGGCTACAATTCTGGGTTCCGAAAATCACATACTATAACTCTGCTAGGATAAGTAATTGATTCTAAGTTTAGTAGGTTTTTTTTTTTTAACACAAAATTGGGTGTCCTTGAATTTGCTGCATAGGTGTTTAGACTCAAAATATGGTCTTGGTGGAATTTTAGAATCATATTTTGCTGGTTTGCACTGGGATTCTTTGTTTTCCATGTCTTTCTGTATATAATTAACATTCTTTTCAGATTTTCTTCAACTGTCTTCTGTGGATTTGCTTTAATGGATAGAAATTGATTTAATTTTTTATCATGTTTTACTTTCCCCTTAAAATGTAGCTCGATAACTTTCATAAAATTGCAGCTTTAAGTTAAAGATGTCCAGGCTGCTGTCATGGATCTGTTAGAGCTTATACAACATCCTTTAATGTTCTTCTGGCTTTTAGAATTTTTTTTTTCTGAAATGTCAAGTACTATTCTTATTTCCCTGTGAGCTGGGGATTTTTGTTGTTGTTGTTATTTTTGTTTCTTTGTTTTTTGTTGCTCTTTTTCTTTAAGCTTTTACTACCTTTTCTTTGATCTGTACTCTTTTTTTATTGATATATTTTTTTTATTTACATTTCAAATGATTTCCCCTTTTCTGGGTCCCCACTCCCCGCAAGTCCCATAAGCCCTCCTCCTATTCCTCCATCTACCCCTTCCTACTTCCCTGTTCTGGTATTCCCCTATACTGTTGTATTGAGTCTTTCCAGAACCAGGGGCCACTGCTCCATTCTTTTTTTTTTTTTTTATTCGATATAATTTATTTACATTTCAAATGATTTCCCTTTTCTAGCCCCCCCACTCCCCGAAAGTCCCGTAAGCCCCCTTCTCTTCCCCTGTCCTCCCACCCACCCCTTCTCACTTCCCCATTCTGGTTTTGCCGAATACTGTTTCACTGAGTCTTTCCAGAACCAGGGGCCACTCCTCCTTTCTTCTTGTATCTCATTTGATGTGTGGATTATGTTTTGGGTATTCCAGTTTTCTAGGTTAATATCCACTTATTAGTGAGTGCATACCATAAGTGAGGTAACCCAGACTCAAAAGGTGCTCCATTCTTTTTGGACATCATTTAATATGTGGATTATGTCTTGGGTATTTAAAGTTTCAAGGCTAATATCCACTTATCAGTGAGTGTATACCATGATTGATCTTTTGAGACTGTGTTACCTCACACAGTATGATGTTCTCCAGTTCCATCCATTTGTCTAAGAATTTCATGAATTCATTATTTCTAACGGCTGAATAGTACTCCATTGTGTAAATATAGCACATTTTTTGTATCCATTCCTCCATTGAAGGATATCTGGGTTCTTTCCAGCTTCTGGCTACTACAAATAGGACTGCTATGAACACAGTGGAGCATGTGTCCTTATTGCATGCTGAGGAATCCTCTGGGTATATGCCCAGGAGTGGTATAGCAACGTCCTCAGAAAGTGTCATGCCCAGTTTTCTGAGGAACCGCCAGACTGATTACCAAAGTGGTTGCAGAATCTTGCAATCCCACCAGCAGTGGAGGAGTGTCCCTCTTTCTCCACATCCTCTCCATCACCTGCTGTCTCCTGAGTTTTTGACCTTAGCCATTCTGATTGGTGTGAGGTGAAATCTCGGGGTTGTTTTGATTTGCATTTCCCTAATGATTAATGATGTTGAACATTTCTTAAGGGGTTTCTCAGCCCTCCGAAGTTCTTCATCTGAAAATGTTTGTTTACCTCCATACACCACTTTTTTTTCTTTTTTTCACATTTTCTTTTTTTTCTTCAATATATTTTTTATTTACATTTCAAATGATTTCCCGTTTTCTAGACCCCCACTCCCCGAAAGTCCCATCAGGCCCCTTCCCTCCCCCTGTTTTCCCACCCAACCCTTCCCACTTCCCTGTTCTGGTTTTGCCCTATACTGCTTCACTGTGTCTTTCCAGAACAAGGGGCCACTCCTCCGTTCTTCTTGTAGCTCATATGATGTGTAGATTATGTTTTGGGTATTCCAGTTTTCTAGGTTCTTTCTAGTTTTCTAGGTTCTCACTTATTAGTGAGTGCATACCATGATTCATCTTTTGAGTCTGGGTTACCTCACTTAGTATGATGTTCTCCAGCTCCATCCATTTGCCTAAGAATTTCATGAATTCATTCTTTCTAATGGCTGAATAGTACTCCATTGTGTATATATACCACATTTTTTGCATCCACTCTTCTGTTGAGGGATATCTGGGTTCTTTCCAGCTTCTGGCAATTATAAATAGGGCTGCTATGAACATAGTGGAACATGTATCCTTATTACATGCTGGGGAATCTTCTGGATATATGCCCAGGAGTCGTACCCCACTTTTTAATGGGGTTATTTGGTTCTCTGGGTTCTACCTTCTTGAGTTCTTTGTATATTAGATATTAGCCTTCTGTCGGATTTAGGGTTGGTGAAGATCCTTTCCCAATCTGTTGGTTGACATTTTGTCCTTTTGACAGTGTCCTTTGCCTTACAGAAACTTTGTAGTTTTATGAAGTCCCATTTGTCAATTCTTGATCTTAGAGCATAAGCTATTAGTGTTCTATTCAGGAACTTTCCCCTTGTGCCCATGTCCTCAAGGGTCTTCCCCAGTTTCTTTTCTATTAGTTTCAGTGTGTCAAGTTTTATGTGGAGGTCCTTGATCCATTTGGAGTTGAGCTTGGTACAAGGAGATAAGAATGGATCGATTCATATTCTTATGCATGCTGACCTCCAATTGAAGCAGCACCATTTGTTGAAAAGACTATCTTTTTACCACTGGATGCTTTCAGCTCCTTTGTTGAAGATCAAGTGACCACAGGTGTGTGCGTTCATTTCTGGGTCTTCAATCCTATTCCATTGATCCACTCGCCTGACATTGTACCAATACCATGAAGTTTTTATTACTATTGCTCTGTAGTAAAGTTTGAGGTCTGGGATACTGAATCCCCCTGAAGTTCTTTTACTGTTGAGATTAGTTTTAGCTATCCTGGGTTTTTTGTTATTCCAGATGAATTTGATAATTGCTCTTTCTAGCTCTATGAAGAACTGGGTTGGGATTTTTATGGAGATAGCATTGAATCTGTAGATTGCCTTTGGCAAGATGGGCATTTTATCTATATTAATCCTGCCAATTCATGAGCATGGAAGGTTTTTCCATTTTTCTGAGATCTTCGATTTCCTTCTTCAGAGATCTGAAGTTCTTGTCATATAGGTCTTTCACTTGTTTGGTTAGGGTCACCCCAAGATACTTTATGTAGTTTGTGGCTATTGTGAAGGGTGTCATTGTCCTAATTTCTTTCTCAGTCTGCTTATTCTTTGAGTATATAAAGGCTACTGATTTGCTTGCATTTATTTTGTAGCAGCCACTTTGCTGAAGTTGTTTATCAGTTGTAGGAGTTCTCTAGTTGAGTTTTTGGGTTCACTTAAGTATACTATCATATCATCTGCAAATAGTGATATTTTGACTTCTTCCTTTTCAATTTATATCACTGTGACCTCCTGATGTTGTCTAATTGCTCTAGCTAGGACTTCAAGAACTATATTGAAAAGATATGGAGAAAGGGGGCAGGCTTGTCTTGTCCCTGATTTTAGTGGGATTGCTTCAAGTTTCTCTCCATTTAGTTTGATGTTGGCTACCAGTTTGCTGTATATTGCTTTTACTCTGTTTAGATATGGGCCTTGAATTCTGTCCTCTCCAAGACTTTTAGCATGAAAGGATGCTGAATTTTGTCAAATGCTTTTTCAGCATCCAATGAAATGATCATGTGTTTTTCTTCTTTGAGTTTGTTTATGCAGTGGATAGCATTTATGGATTTCCTTATATTGAACCTTCCCTGCATCCCTGAAATGAAGCCTACTTGATCATGGTGGATGATCATTTTGATGTGTTCTTGAATTCGGTGGGCAAGAATTTTATTGAGTATTTTTGCATATATATTCATAAGGGAAATTGGCCTGAAATTCTTTTTCTTAGTTGGATCTTCATGTGGTTTTGGTATCAGTGTAATAGTGGCTTCATAGAATGAGTTGGGTAGTGTTCCTTCTGTTTCTATTTGGTGGAATTGTTTGAAGAGTATTGGTATTAAGTCTTATTTGAAGGTCTGATAGAATTCTGCACTGAAACCATCTGGTCCTGTGCTTTTTTGGTCAGAAGGTTATCTATGACCCCTTCTATTTCTTTATGGGTTATGTGTCTGTTTAGATGGTCTATTTGATCCTGGTTTAATTTTGGCAATTGGTATCTTTCTAATAAAATGTCCATTTCCTCCAGATTCTCCAGTTGTGTTGAGTACAGGTTTTTGTAGTAGGATCTGATGATTTTTTTTTAATTTCCTCGGTTTCTGTTGTAATATCTCCCCTTTCATTTCTAATTTTGTTAATTTGCATGCTTTCTAGTGCCCTTTGGTTAGTCTGGCTAAAGGTTTATCTATCTTGTTGATTTTTCTCAAAGAACCAGCTTTTGGTTTTGTTGATTCTTTGTATGGTTCTCTTGGTTTCTACTTGATTGATTTCAGCCCTGAGTTTGATGATTTCCTGTCTTCTTCTCTTCCTGGGTGAATTAGCATCTTTTTGTTCCAGGCCTTTCAGTTGTTCCGTTAATCTTCTAGTTTATGCTCTCTTGAATTTCTTTTTTTGAGGCACTCAAAGCTATGAGTTTTCCTCTTAGCACTGCTTTCATCGTGTTCCATATATTTGTGTATGTTGTGCCTTCATTTTTGTCAAATTCTATGAAATTTTTGATTTCTTTCTTTATTTCTTCCTTGACAAAGGCATCATTGAGTAGAGTATTGTTCAGTTTCCATGTGTATGTGAGCTTTCCTTTGTTTTTATTGTTATTAAAGACCACTTTTACTCCATAGTGATCTGATAGGAGGCATGGGATTATTTCAGTCTTCTTATATTTGTTGAGGTATGTCTTGTGACCTACTATATGATCAATTTTGGAGAAGGTACCATGAGGTGCTGAGAATAAGGTATATTCTTTTGCTTTGGGATGAAAAGTTCTACATATGTTAAATCCAATTGGTCCAAAGCTTCAATTAATTTCGCTGTCTCCCTGTTTAGTTTCTGTTTTCTTGATGGGTCCATTGGTGTTGGAGAGTAGAGTGTTGAAGTCACTCACAATTATTGTGTTAGGTGCAATGTGTGCTTTGAGCTTTAGTAAAGTTTCTTTTATGAATGAGGGTGCCTTTGTATTTGGAGTATAGATGTTCAGGATTGAGAGTTCTTCTTGTTGGATTTTTCCTTTGACCAGCAAGAAGTGACCTTCCATGTCTCTTTTGATGACATTAGGTTGAAAGTCAATTTTATCTGATATTAGAATGGCAACTCCAACTTGTTTCCTGGGGCCATTTGCTTGTAGAATTGTCTTCCAGGCTTGTACTCTAAGGTAGTTTTTGTCTTTGACACTGAGATGTGTTTCCTGTATGCAGCAAAATGTAGGGTCCTGTTTACATAACCAGTCTGTTAGTCTATGTCTTTTTATTGGGGAATTGAGTCTATTGATGTTAAGAGCTAATAAGGAGTAGTGGTTATTGCTTCCTATCATTTTTTATTTTAATTTTATACGTGTGTGGTTATGTTCTTTTGGGTTTGATTAAAGCTTAATATCCTGCTTTTTCCAGGGTATAGTTTCATTATAGTTGCATTTCCTCCTTATTGGCTACTAACTTCTGACCCATATTCTCCTGAATTTCTTTAAGTGATTTTTGTGTTTCCTTTGTAAGGGCTTTAGCTTTTGATCATTTTTCTCCTGAATTTCTTTAAGAGATTTATTTATGACCTTCATGTGTTCCTCTATCAGCATTCTTACCAGTGCTTTTAAATCTAACTCCTGTTTTTCTGGTGTGTCGGGGTATCCAGGACTTGCTATTGTTGGAGAATTGGGTTCAGATTCTGCCATAATGCCTTGGTTTCTGTTAATAATGTTCCTATCTTTACCTTTAGCCATCTAGTTCTCCCTGGTGTTAGATGGTCTTATTTTCACTGGCTGGTGCTTCAACCTATTGTGGATCTTTAAGGTTATTTTTGCAACACTGGATGTCTGTGTTTCCTCTGGCACAGATTACTGATATGCTGCCTTCCTCTTTTGTGCCTTTGGAGCCCTGCTCAGTCTTGCCTTAAGCAATGTTATACTTAGGTTGTCAAGGTCAACCAGATTTTCTCTGACTTTTCTGTTATGGAGCGAAGATGGTGTGGTGGGGGTCACTCCCTCTGTTGATTCTCACATAGGACACAGGTCCCACGACAGACCAGCTTGCAGATGAACCGCCTATGTGCTCAGTTCCTGAGTGCAGGCAGACCCCTGGAGATTTGCACCCCCAGAGACCTAAAGCTCAGTATGATCTGTACCTAGTGATGCTTTTCTGTCCAGGCAGGGAGCGACTATGGCCGCAGGTAATCTCTTCCTCTGCTGCTCTCCGGGCAGGACACATGTCCCACGCCCAGCTGGCTGGCAGACAATCCACCTATGTGCTAAGTTCTTTGGTGCAGGCAGACCCCTGGCAGTTTGCACCACCCGAGATCTAAAGCTTAGGGTGATACAGTACCTTGTGACACTTTTCTGTCCTGGAAGGGAGCGACTATGGCCGCGGGGCTTCTCTCCTTCTGCAGTTCTCTGGGCTGGACACAGTCCCCACACCTGGCGGGCTGGCAGACAAACTGCCTATGTGCTCAGTTCCTGGCAGGCAGCGAATATGGCCGTGGGGCTTCTCTCCTTCTGCTGCTCTCTGGGCAGGACACAGGCCCCATGCCTGGCTGGCCTGTGGACAATCCACCTATGTGCTCAGTTCTTTGGCATGGGCAGACCCCTGTTGGTTTGTACCACCAGAGATCTAAAGCTCAGGGTAATACAGTACCTAGTGACCCTTTTCTGTCCCTGCAGGCAGCGAATATGACCCTGTGCTTCTCTCCTTCTGCTGTTCTCTGGTTAAGACACAGGCCCCACGCCCAGCTGGCTGGCGGACAAACTACCTATGTGCTCAGTTTTTTGGTGCAGGCAGACCCCTGGAGGTTTGTACCACTAGTGATCTAAAGCTCAGGGTGATACAGTACCTTGTGACCTTTTTCTGTCCTGGCAGGGAGCGAATATCTGATCTGTACTTTTGTGTGTTAGAGAGAATTGTTTCTCTGGTAGTGCCGATTTAATGTATTGCATGCTTCAGATGCCTTGATAGGTATATCTTTCTCTAGGTTAGAAAATTTTCTTCTATAATTTTGTTAAATATTATCTGTGTTTTGACCCGGGTTTATGCTCCTTTTACTATATTTATTATTCATAGGGAAGTTTCATCTTAGCAAGAAAGAAAGAGAGGATGAAAAAAAATTAAAAACAGAGTTTAAAATGAAAATGTTACAATAGAATCCCAAGGGATTCAAAGACTCTTGAGGACATATTTTAAATTAACAACACTTATATGTTGGTGGTAGCCAGTAATTGTCTAATTTCACTTAATATTCACATATTAGAAAGGAGATAATTTCTGGTTTTAGAAATTTTAGAAAATTTAGAATACATTCCAAGAAAAGCAAGTGTATGACACTCTCAAGGGTATATACTACCACCATTTTGATAGAACACAGTACTTCCTAAGCACATTCTAAATATTATTCTTATAGCCACAGATAAGTTTAAATATCTACTCTCATGAAAGAAAATGCCCTTTATATTGCAGGTAGACCAACATACAAATCAGCAACTGGAATCAATGTAGGTATTAATAGGTTATGGACAACATATCCCTTATATGTTTAGCTAAATCAGAACTACTGAATCATTGGCTCAGGAAACATTGCCAATGAAGGGTTAGAAAGATTGTAAAAGCCAGAATATAAGAATACCTTCTGTGAAACAAGAACATGCACATAAACAAGAATGGGATAATAATAGTATCAATGAACAATTTAACATAAAAAGGAAACATGTCAAGGTGTCCAATCTCAAAAAAAAAAAAGAACCAAAGGCAAATAATGGCTATTGAATGGTGAAAAATTAGCTTATTCAATGAAAGGGATAGCTCTAATTTCTATCAAATAAAAAATATTAATTCCCGCAACCATGTACTTACACACAACCAAAACTGATTCAGTAGGCTGATTTTATATATTGTGCATACTTATTCATGTGTGTTATATAAATTAGTAGCCTTTTCTTTGAGTGCATGTACTTACACACACATATAGGAATATGTATAAATGAAAAAGGCTATTAATTTGAGAGTAGTAGGGATAAGACACCTGAGGGTTTAGAAAGAAGAAAAAGAGAGTATGTAATATAACTATATTTTAATTAAAATATATATCAAAGAAAATGAGAATAGATCTATCCCAAGGTCCAGAGGACTCTAAATGTTAATACATAGAAATATGCTCATTCATGTTCATTGCTGCTCTATTCATATAGCCAGAAATCAGAAACAACTTAGAAGCCCATCTATTGATAAATGAACAAGAAAGATGAGATTCTCATTCACAACTGAATATTATTCAGCACTGAAGGAAAGGGAAAGTGTAAAAATTTCAGTTAAATGGTGGAGGTAGAAATTATCTTCATAAATGAAGTAATCCAAATTAATGGAGACAAATAATGATGACTTTGTTTTTATAAGTGGATGCTAGCTTTTAAGTTTTAGATATGTGTTTTTATTTAGAAGACCCACAATGTTAGGTAACGTCTGTTGAACAAGGAAGGGGGAAGGTCATATGACTAAGGGAAATTAAAATACAAGTCTACGGAAAGAGAAAAAGAATAACCTAGAATAAAAACTTTGAAAGCAGAAGAGAAATCAGAGTCCTGGTTAGAGGAGCTAATTGGGGAAGCATAGCTTACACAAAAGGTCTTCTGAAAAGTAATATAGAAGCCTAGCTTTGTAGAAGCTTCTTAAAACATATAAAAATATTTAAATGATTTGGCCCTATAATGTGGAAGATATTACTCCAACTAAACAGCTTATCATACCAAATCAAACACTCAGTATTACAAATGAGTTAAATCTTACTGAGTTGTTGGTAAAAGGCTTCTACTAATTAGTTTTACATTAACTTGACATAGAAAGAGCAATTGGAAAAATACTTCCCAACATTCTGGGTGGTAGGCAAGCCAGTGAAATATTTTGTTAATTGATGTGACATAGCCTATTTAGTATATCTAGAAAGGTGGTCTGAATGGTATAAGAGTGAAGGCTAAACAAGTCGTGATGAATGAGTAAATATGTAATATATCTTCATGATATTTGCATTAGGTTATGCTTTTAAGACCCAGCTCTAACATTTTCTCTGGGATATACTGTAATGAAACTTTATGCCTAAAATTCCCAAAATGAAGCAAAGTTGCTTTTGATCATGAAGTTTTATCAAAACAATAGAAAGACTATGAGAGGTCACATTGATCTCCCCAAATAGTACAGGCTATTGGAGATGCTATTGGTTACCCTCCACAATTTCACAAAACATCTTAATGCCAAAGATTCCACAGTTGAAAATACTGCATTAAACACAGAGAATTAAAACTAGTGTTCAACGAATTTGACTACTATTGACTATTCTAACACTATTCATAGTGTTAGAAGTTACTGAAAGTGCTACCAAAGTAGAGAAGTCATCATTAGACTCACTAAGCTATAAATGTTGTAATGTACAACAGTCACCTGCTTATAGGAATCACTGCTTCATTAGGGGTACAAATATTTGGGAGTAACCAACAATATTTTGAATGTATTTAAGGCCCACTCCATGAGATGTAATTCTTGCTTGCCATTATTAATGAGGCCAATAACCTGAGACTAGATACGTTATGGGTCCTAGGTAAAATCTTCTGCTATCATTGTAATAACCACAGTAATAAATTGAATACTAACAACATTCTCCTATATCCATAGATTGCTTCATCCTTCATCCCTCATCACAGAATTTTTTTTTGCAGTAGGTTATAATATATGTAGAGACCCACAGCTGGTCAATGTAGAGACAGTAAGTGAATACTCAGCCATACATAGAATGACTATATGAAACTGCTCCCCTAAAGGCTCGCATTTCTATACAAAGCAGAAGAAGAAAAGTTAAAAGAGCTAGATCTGATAGATGACTGAAATGAAAAAGCATTCCAGAAAAAAGTAGGTTTTATAGACCGGAAAATTCTCAGAGACTATAACATCACCCACAATATATGCACAAATATGAGACAGTCTATATCTTAACATGAAGTTATTGCAAAAAAAAAAAACACGCATTATTTGGGAGTTCTACCCTACCTCAGATCATTTACTTCATAAGTAAATAAAAAATAAATGGACGCACCATGGGGTAGGTGGATAATGAAGCATGACCACAGAGGCAGCATAGTGGAGTAGGACAGGGCCATATGGAACATGTCCCCTGATATCTTGGGTTAATTGGCAGGGAAGTAAACAAAATGGGATAGAGGGTTGATGCATGCCCAGTTCTATTGTTATATTGCTTCTAATTATAAAGGATTTATGTCTTTTATTTGGTAACTAAGTTACCTAATGTGGAATAGAAACCCCCAAATATTTTTCCAACATATACTATGCAAAGTGTGTACAAAGTCCCATCACTAAACAAAAAACTATTTGTAGTTGATACCTGCTAAGGAAGAGGTGATAAGTTTTCTCCAATGCTGTGTCAATTGGTGCATCAACCACAGGACATGAGGAGTAGTTTACCAGTACTAATTGTACTTTTTTCTATGAGTTTCCTTTTTGTTATGATTTGATGGTTTTATTTATTTATTTATTTATTTATTTATTTATATTTGGCATTTTACATTTTTTTTCCCTTTGAGGAAGATCAAGAAGGAGTAGAGGAGAAAGAAAGAATATGATCAAATTATACTGTACAGCTTCAGGTCTCTGCCTCTGGATTGGGAATAGCCTGGGCCATGGTGCTCTGTCCCCAGGCAGTGCAGGAGGTCGGCTGTGCACCCAGAGGCAGGCTGGGAGGAGGCAGGGTGCACTGGCGAGTCTGGCCCTGCAGAGTCTGGAGGCCCCTGGCGGGAGCCTTCTGTTCTCTGTCTCTGGATCAGGAACAGCCTCAGCCACAGCACCCTATCTCCAAGCAGTGCAGGAAGCCAGCTGTACACCCAGAGGCCAGCTAGGAAGAGGCAGACTGCACTGGGGAGTCCAGCGTTGACAACAAGACCAACTAACACCAGTGAGAACTAGATGGCAAAAGGCAAACTTAGGAACATTACTAATAGAAATCAAGGCAATATGGCAGCATCTGAACTCAATTCTCCATTAACAGCATGTCCTGGGTTCCCCAACACACCAGAAAAACAAGATTTGGATTTAAAATCACTGGTCATGATGCTGTTAGGGGAACACAAGAAGGACATAAATAAGTCTCTTAAAAAATTCAGGAGAAAATGGATCAAAAATTAGAAGCCCTTACAAGGGAAGCACAAAAATCATTGAAAGAAATTCAGGAGAATACAGGTCAAAAGATAGAAGCCAATAAGGAGGAAATGCAAAAATCACATAAAGAAATACAGGTGAAGGTCAACAGGCTGAGGTCATGAAAGAGGAAACACAAAAATTTCTTAAAGAATTACAGGACAAACAAGCAAGTGAAGGAGCTGAGCAAAACCATCCAGGATCTAAAAACAGAAGTAGAAACAACTAAGAAATTGCAAAGGGAGACAACTTTGGAGATAGAAAACCTTGGGAAGAAATCAGGAGCAACAGATGCAAATATCAACAACAGAATACAAAAGATAGAAGAAAGAATTTCAGAAGCCAAAGATACCATAGAAACCATGGACTCAACAGTTAAAGAAAATGCAAAATGCAAAAAAGCCTGTAACCCAAAACATCCAGGAAATCCAGGACACAATGAGAATACCAAACCTAAGGATTATAGGCATAGATGAGAGTGAAGATTTACAACTTAAAGGGACAGCAAATATCTTCAATAAAATTATGAATGAAAACTTCCCTAACCTAAAGAGAGAGATGTCCATGAATATACAAGAAGCCTTCAGAACTCCAAACAGACTAGACCAGAACAGAAATACCTCACGTCACATAATAATCAAAACACCAAATGTACTAAACAAAGAAAGAATATTAAAGGCAGTAAGAGAAAAAGGGCAAGTAACATATAAAGGAAGACCTATCAGAATCACACCAGACTCTCACCAGAGAATATGGAAGCTAGAAGATCCTGAGCAGATCTCATACAGACTCTAAGAGAACACAAATGCCAGGCAAGACTGCTATACCCAGCAAAACTCTCAATCACCATAGATGGAGAAACCAAGATATTCTATGATAAAATCAAATTTACCCAATATCTTTCCACAAACCCAGTCCTACAAAGGATAATAGGAGGAAAACTCCAATAAAAGGAGGGAAACTTCACCCTGGAAAAAGCAAGATAGTAACCTTCTTTCATCAAACCCAAAAGAAGATAACCAATCAAATATAAAAATAACATAGAAAATGTCAGGAAGAAATAATCATTATTCCTTAATATCTCTTAACATCAATGGACTGAATTCCCCAATGAAAAGACATAGACTAATAGACTGGATACATAAAGAGGAACCTACATTTTGCTACATACAGGAAACACACCTCAGTCTCAAAGAAACTACCTTAGAGTAAAAGGCTGGAAGACAATTTTACAAGCAAAAGGTCTCAGGAAATGAGCCGGAGTAGCCATTCTAATATCAGATAAAATTGACTTTCAACCTAAAGTCATCAAAAGAGACAATGAGGGACACTTCTTGCTGGTCAAAGGAAAACACACCAAAAACTCTCAATTCTTAAGATTTATGCTTCAAATGCAAGGATACCCTCATTCATAAAAGAAACTTTACTAAAGCTCAAAGCACATATTGCACCTAACACAATAATTTTGGTTTACTTCAACACTCCACTTTCCTCAATAGACCCATCAGGAAAACAGAAACTGAACAGGGAAACAGTGAAACTAATAGACGCTTTGGACCAATTAGATTTAACCGATATCTGATACGTATCGGTTGATGAATATCGATACAAAAATACCAAATAAAATTCTTGCCAACTGAATCAAAAAACGCATCAAAATGATCATCCACTATGATCAAGTAGGCTTCATCTCAGGGATGCAGGGATGGTTCAATAGGAGGAAATCCATCATTGCAATCCACTACATAAACAAGCTCAAAGAAAAAAAAAAAACATACGTTCATTTCATTAGATGCAGAAAAAGCAATTGACAGAATTCAGCATCCTTTCATGCTAAAAGCCTTGGAAAGAACAGGAATTTAAGGTCCTTACCTAAACATAATTAAAGAAATATAAGGCAAACCAGTAGCCAACTTCAGACTAAATGGAGAGAAACTTTAAGCAATCCCACTAAAATCAAGGACTAGACAAGGCTGCCCTCTCTCTCCATATCTTTTCAATATAGTACTTGAAGTTCTTGCTAGACCAATTGGACAACACAAAGAGGTAAAAGGGATACAAATTGGAAAGGAAGAAGTCAAATTATCACTATTTGCAGATGGTATGATAGTATACTTAAGTGGTCCAAAAAACTCCACCAGAGGACTCCTACAACTGATAAACAACTTCAGCAAAGTGGCTGGTTATAAAATCAACTCAAGCAAATCAGTTGCCTTCCTATACTCAAAGGATAAGCAGGCTGAGAAAGAAGGTAGGGAAATGACACCCTTCACAATAGCCACAGAATATAAAGTATCTTGTTGCAACTCTAACAAAACAAGTGAAATATCTACATGGCAAGAACTTCAGGTCTCTGAAGAAGGAAATGGAAAAAAACTTCCATGCTTGTGGATTGGCAGGATTAATATAGTTAAAATGGCCATTTTCCCAAAAGCAATATACAGACTCAACGCAATGCCCATCAAAATCCCAACTTCTTCACAGAGTTAGAAAAAGCAATTCTCAAATTCATCTGGAAGAACAAAAAACCCAGGATAGCTAAAAGTATTATCAACAGTAAAAGACATTCTGGGGGCATCAGTATCCTAGACCTCAAGCAATAGTACAGAGCAATAGTGTTAAAAACTGTATGGTATTGGCACAGTGACAGGCAAGTGAACCAATGGAATAGAATTGAAGACCCAGAAATGAATCCACACACCTATTGTTACTTGATCTTTTACAAAGGAGCAAAAAACATCCAGTGGAAAAAGGATAGCCTTTTCAACAAATGGTGCTGGTTCAACTGGAGGTCAGCATGCAGAAGAATGCGAATTGATCCATTCTTATCTCTTTGTACTAAGCTCAACTCCTAGTGGATCAAGGATGTCCATGTAAAACCAGAGATACTCTGAAACTAATAGAAAAGAAAGTGGTGAAAACTCTTGAGGACATAGGCACAGGGGAAAACTTCCTGAACAGAACACCATAGGTTATGCTCTAAGGTCAAGAATTGACAAATGGGACCTCAAAAAATTACAAATTTCTGTAAGGCAAAGGACACTGTCAAAAGGACAAAATGGCAACCAACAAATTTGGAAAAGATCTTCATCAACCCTACATCCAATAGAGACCTAATACCCAATATATACAAAAAACTCAAGAAATTAGAACCCAGGGAACCAAATAACCCTATTAAAAACGAGGTGCAGATCTAAACAAAGAAGTTTCACCTTAAGAAGTTCGGATGGCCAAGAATCACCTTAAGAAATGCTCAATATCATTAGTCATTAAGGAAATGCAAGTCAAAACAACCCTAAGATTTTACCTCATACCAGTCAGAATGACTAAGTTTAAAAACTCAGGAGACACCAGGAGCTGGCAAGGATGTGGAGAAAGAGGAACACTTCTCCACTGCTGGTGGGACTGTAAGATGTTACAAACACTATGGAAATCAGTCTGGCAGTTGCTCAGGAATATGACATGACACTTCTGGAGGACCCTGCTATGACTCTCCTGGGCATATACCCAAAGGATTCCCCGGCATGCAATAAGGACACATGTGCCATTCTGTTCATAGCAGCTTTGTTTATAATAACCAGAAGCTGGAAAGAACCCAGATGTCCCTCAGTGGAGCAATGGATACAGAAAATGTGGTACATTTACACAATGGAATACTACTCAGCAATTAAAAACAATGAATTCATGAAATTCTTAGGCAAATGGTTGCAACTGGAAAATATCATCCTAAGTGAGGTAACCCAATCACAAAAGAACACACATGGAATGCAATTTGTGATAAGTGGATATTAATTAGCCCAGAAGCTCTGAATACCCAAGGCACAATTAGCATAACAAATGGCTCCCATGAAGAAGTAAGGAGAGGGTTCTGATCCTGGAAAGGATTTATCTAGCCTTTTAGGGGAGTACCAGGACAGAGAAAAAGGAGGGAGGTGATTGGAGAAGAGAAGAAGGCTTATGGGACATATGGGGAGGGGGGAACTGGGAAAGGGAAAATCATTTGGAATGTAAACAAAGAATATAGAAAATTAAAAAAAAATAGAAAAAAGTATTTTCAATAAAAGGAAAAACATTAACATATTATACAGTACAAGATTTAATTATTAAGTAAAATACTCTACATGTTAAATATGAACACTTTGAAGAGGTAAACTGAAGTATAAATGGCTAGGTGTCCTCTGAAAAGTTCTTCCTTGCTGTACTTCTTGTTTATCACTTACATTTCACATATAGAAGCAAGTTTCAGAATGTCTCTGCAGTATAATGTCAGGAGCGTCTAGTAATGGAATGGGGAACTGAGACAGTAGTTATCACAAGACTCACTGCGAAAGGATCAAGGCTTTACCTTGAGATATTACCATTACACTATCAGGCTTTAAAATGTTACCAGGGTAACTGTACATGTTCTTGTGTGTTTACAGGAAGCAGCCTGCGGTAAATTGTAAGTCTGGAAGCAATTGCAAATTAAGGTTCTAAGTTTTAAAATTTATTTATGTATATTTCATGTGAATATTGCTATTGTGTGTGCAGGTGTGCTTAATCATTTGTAGGTATTTATTTGTACTGGCATGCAGTAAAAGTCATGTTAAGAGTTCAGAAGGGTACTTGGAAGAATTGGTTCTTTCCTTTTAACATGTGAAACTTGGAGACTGAATTCAGAATGTCAATAATGGCAGTGAAATCCTTGCCTACCAAGTCTTCCTTCTATATAATTTATGAAATTTTTAGGGGTGATAAATTTATGAACACAATTGAATTCATATCTTCATGGAATGTAGCCTTGGTGTGATATCACTGATATTTCATGGTTTGTATTTTTATCCTCAAACATAATGCTGTTATAGAATGATGAAAACTTCAAACTAATATGTTACTGTTAAAAGACAACAAAAACCTTGAAACTAGAGAGATGGTTCAGTGCTTAAGAGAGCTGACTGTTCTTCCTGAAGTTTGAGATTGGTCTCAGTACCAACATTTTTGCTTAGAGCTGTCTAGAACCAGGGAATCTGACACCCCATTCAGGCATCCATGAGAACAAAACATGCATGTAATACACACACATACACATGCACACTTGCCAGACATATGCATACATACACCCTCAATATTACAATAATTTAAGGCTGTCAAATAAATGAAACATTCATAAAGGGGATAGAGTGGCACAGTGTGCATTGTCAATTATCCAAAGCCAAATTGTATAGACATACATGGACATTCACATCACTAGTACAGAAAAAAATAAAATAGATCAAAGGGTGGAATGTCATAGTATAAAAGAAGGAATAGAATTATTATATGTTGCCTGAGCTGAATTACTAAAACCACAATTAATATATAAATTATTTCTTTTGCATATACAAAGATAACAACTTGAAATATAAAGACTTTACTTAAAACTAGGAATTATTTAATTGACTAACAAATACAATTTTATAAAAACTGCTTTATCCTAATTGTTTTGATTAAATATGAAAGTGGTATATTTAAGTCAGAATATATGGGTATATAATGTATTTGTGGTGAAAGTAAAATTTGCCTGATTATAAATGTTAAGCAAAATAAGTTTTAATCCTAGAATCTTGATGTAGAATTAAAATTAAATCTTAAAGGAAATAGTCCAAGTACCTTTTATTTAGTTGAAAATAGATTTACAGTAAGAAATAGCATATATTACTTATAGTAAATAATGGTTTTCTTAAAATATGTACCCATTATAAACAATTTAGTTAGTAGACATTTATTTTTTCTAAATTTCAATTTGAAGCCCAATATTTAAGCACATTTATTGAGTTAATTTAAATTATTATTAACTTGCCAATGTATAGCATACCAAGTTGAAATTTCAACAATTAGATTAGTGCATGAACTGTACATTATATTCATTACTTCAACTAGGAAATTCATCAACATATTCAAACCATTTTCACATTTTCTGGGGATTATTTTTGGACATAGCATTCTATTTAAAGTTCTTTTTAGTACCTTTATTTTATTAATTTTATACAATAATAAAATAGTTCTATGTAGAAAAGAAAAACAAAACAATTCTAGCATAAAATAAGCAGTCTTTGCCATTTTACTTCCAGAGCAATGGTGTTTGAAGTCAATCTGTATTCATGTTCATTCTCTGTTGCCCTTTTCAGAGAGGTGGATATTACAATACAGCAATAAGATCCATGGGCTCTTCACATTTACATTTAAGGACATAGCCACAGTGCCTTATGTACTGCTACATTCCCCCACAAACTTAGGTTGTAATATGTCAAGAGACTCATGAGAAGTGTCCTTGAACTTCTCTGAACAGGGCCCAATGGCATCCAAAAATGGTCCTGTCCACATTAAAATGTAAATGAGTTCTCTGTAACTACAAACCAAGATCATTTTACAAAGGTGTTTAAATATAACAAGACCTTAAAGCTCATCCTTCAGGGATATCCCATGTACTAGAGTTGCTGAATTGCATCCAGTATAATGCTTTTGATATACTTGTTTTTATGGCTATTGTGTGATATTCATTGCACTCAATAAACTATTCTGCTAAATCACATAACGGGGCTTTCTTACTTAAGCTTTCAGTTGTAGTGATAAAACACCACAGCCGAAAAGCAAGTTTGGGGTGGAGGAGTTTTGCAGCTTACATTTCCACAACACTGTGTATCATTGAAGAAAATCAGGGCAGGAAATCAAACAAAGGAGGATGGAGGAGGCAGGAGCTGAGGCAGAGGCCATGGAGGAACTGCTGCCTATTGTCTTGCTACCCCTGGCTTGCTGAGCATGATTTTTTAAAAAAAATAATTTATTTATTTATTTGTTTTTTACACTCCATATTTCATCCTCCCCCCATACCCCTCCCAGTTCTGTCCACCATTCAACTATTCTACATCCCATACCTCCTTCTCTGTCTCCACATGTATGTCTCCACCTCCTACCCCACCTGACCCCTAAACTCCTCAGGCGTCCATTCTCCTGAGGGTGCATGGTTTCTTATAGAATCAGGGACCAGCAAAACAAAGACAGGACTAGTAATTCAAGATCAGCATCACCTACAATGGCCTGGGGCCTCCCCTACTGACACTAATTTAGAAAATTTCTTTTTTTTTAATTGAATATTATCTTCATTCCCATTGCCAATGATAAAACCTTTCCTTTATTTCCCCACTCCCCAAAGACACACCACCCCTCCTCCTACCACCTGCCTCCACAGATATGACCCTCCATCAGACACACTCCCACCTCCTCCCCCTCTCAGTTTCCCTTTGTTGGGGCCTCTATTGGGCCTTTACCTTGCAGAGGACCACTCCTCTCACTGATGCCCAACAAGACCTTCCTCTGCCACATTTTGGATGGAAACATGTGTACCCCTTGGTTGATGGTTCAGTCCCTGGGAATCTTAGAAAGTCTAGGTGGCTGAAGTCATTGCTCTTCCCATGGGGCTGTAACCCCTTCAGCTCCTCTGGACCACCCTCCTGCTCCTTCATTGGAGACTCCACACCCAGTCCAATAGTTGGTTGCTAGTTTATGCCTCTGTATTTGTAAGGTTCTGGGAGGGCCCCTCTGGAGACAACCATGCCATGCTCCTTTTGGTATATGCTTCTTGTCATAGTGTCAGGGTTTGCTGAATGTTTATAAGATGAATCCCCAGGTAAGGCATTCTCTGGGTGGCCTTTACTTCAGTCTCTGCACCACACATTGTCTCCCTTATTGCTCCTGTGACTATTATGTTTCTTTTTTCAGAGGAACCAAAGCACCCTCATTTAAGTCCTCCTTCTTCTTGAGCTTCCTGTGATGGGTGAATTGTAACTTGTTTATTTTGAGTTTTGGGGCTAACATCCACTTATTAGTGAGTACATACCATGTGCATTCTTTTGTGATTGGGTTACCTCGCTCAAGAGGACACTTTGAATTCCATCCATTTGCAAAAGAATTTCATGAAAGCATTGTTTTTAATAGCTGCATAGTACTTATATTGAGATTTCATGAAGACATTTTCACAATTGAGGCTTCTTGCTCTCTGATGATAGCTTGTATCAAGATAGTACAAAAAAAAATCAATAAAAGAACTTTGACTCAAAACCCCAAAACATTTTTTTAGTTTCATAAAATAGAAATATACTTTACTGATGCCTGTCTGATATTGATGAAATGTTTAAATAATCATGATAGTAATGCAGAAAATAGATATTTACTGTAATTATATAAGTTACACTTATGAAAATGATTAATCTGTGGTATTTACATATTTCTAAAAGCAGAATTCTCTCCTCACATTATTATTATATTATCTCTGACTCATATGCTGTGGGCAAATTAATTGAGCCTTATTTACATAAGTCCCTATCATCATAAACTACAAATCTGGCCATGCATTTTCTACTGTGTTCCTATAATGAATGATCCATAAGATGCTTCCTAATATTTTATGTCAGAATGGTAAATGGAAGCATAGCCTTCCTCAAATGAAATGTCTTTTCCAATAAATATGAGAAAAATAATTTTCTGAATTGGTTTACATTATTTTCAATGACAATCAGCAAATTTTACAGTATTTTACTCTGCATAAATCTTGAATATGAAAAAGAAAACAGTTGGTGTTGAGATAAAATAAGAAAGATTGACTCTCTCTTGATATATCTCATTTAGCACAATCACCCTTTTCTATATTTCCTTGCTTTGTAAATGCCAGTGAAGAAAAAAATACCAACAAACTGTCTCTAGGTTCTGAATTCATCATCTTCTGCTTGTGAAAACTATAGTTTTTGAAAACATGTTCATAATTGAAAGCTGGAACACAAAAAAAAGAAATACCACTTTTATCAAGAGTTCCATAAAATATGCTTTCAGACAAAATTATAGACATATTCAGTTTAGTTGATGCTGCAAATCCTGCATTATCAAATATCAGACTTATAATGTATGAAAAGTGTTTTCAATGAAATATGAGGGACTGTGTATACCTAAATATTTTCCCTCCAATAAGCTACCTCTGTTTCTATATATGTATTTTCTTCCTTTGTTTCAATAGATTCCTGGAATGTTTTAAAGAAAAGGTAGCTGGGCAGTGGTAGTGAACGCCTGTAATTCTAGCACTTAGTAGGCAGAGGCAGGTGTATCTCTGAGTTCCAGGCCAGCCTGGTCTACAGAGTGAGTTCCAGGACAGCCAGAGCTACACAGAGAAACCCTGTCTCAAAAATCAAAAAAGAATAAAAAAGGTAAATAAAACATTGTTTCCTATTTATTAAGGAGGTGCATGTAGAAAGAGAATGATCAAAACTATGTAGATGGAAAGATTTAAATATGTTTACAATTTTCTCATTAGCATAACACTGATATTGAGTTCCTTCTTTTATTATTCTTTGGCCATTTTTTCCTTTCACTGTTTTAAATAAAGACCCTAATATTTTTATTCCCAGAACACAAATGTGGTAATGGTGTATAATTGAAAATAATCAAAACATCATGTCCTAATTTTGTTCAGTATACTTTCTACCCTGTCCCTGCATCACACTGTCCCATAGGAAATGGCTCTTGAGTAAAGTACTCCTTTCTTGGTGATTTCTAAAGTTTTCAATTGTTTCTATGAGACTATTAAAAATAATTTTGGCTACAAGTTAAAGGTTGCCTTTTCAAAATATTTACTTGATATTATTTTATTTCAAGTTCCGAAGGTGCATGTCTACTTGAGGTCTAATATACATTTGTATGTGTGTACAAAGGTATAGACATAATATGTATTTAATGCATATACACACATATGTCACTATCTAATGTTAATCAAGGATAAAAAGATTATAAATGTAAGAATGAAAGACATTAACAAAGTTCAGAGAAGTCTACCAAAGAGTTCTGGAGAGAGAAACAAATTGCAGAAAGTAATATAATTCTCTTTAAATTAATAAGGTATAAAGTAAATACTGATAAACATAAAAGTAATTTAGTAAATAAAAGTGAAATATATTCATTAATGTATCATAAATTACTTATATTTTATTATATAAAGACCAGCCTGGCATTTGGAAAAGCTTTGTTTGAGATACTGGAAAACTGGTACAGTGTTTGTTACATTTTGAAGGATCAGGAGAAGAAAGATAAGGAAGTAGATACAACCCTCACAGATTCGACTTAAACTACCAATTCTAATAAAAATGCCTCTAACCCCAAAGGTTCCACATTCCTCTATGATAGCACTATTGAGTAAAAAACAGATTTTATAAACCACAGCTTTGGTGAGTATCGGGACTCAATGACTGTTCCTTAGACTTGTACTTATCTCTTAACTGATATCTGTGACGATCAGTGCTTCTAGGACTATTAATAAGAGATATGGTTGTTAGAAATGGTATACAAACATCTAGGACAAGCATGTGAATGATATAGTTAATGAAACGTATATATGTATGTGTATGTGTATATGCATATACATATGCATATACACATACACATACATATACACCTACACATACATACACATATACACACACATTCATATACATCCTATACATATACATATACACATCGTATACATCATATACATGCACATATACACATCCATATACATCATATACATATACATGTACACATCCATATGCATCATATACATATACATGTACACATCCATATACATCATATACATGTACATATACAAATCCATATACATCATATACATGTACATGTACATACATACATACATGTATATATATATATTTAAAATTTGAGAATGGTAGCAACTGTGTCAATCATATAAGACTTCTTCTGGTTAAGCCAGAAGTGTGGAAATATTATGTGTCTCCCAAAGGAGAACATATATTGAAGACATCACTGTTTTGAAATGGCTGGATATTATCTCTCCAATGTATGTCCTATCGTGTTCCTCAGGCTTTTCTCTGCAATTTTTTTTTCTATCAGTTCTCTACCTTGACAAATATATATTTGTCACATTGGGAGCCTGACAATGTTTCTCCTTTATTCTTTTTTTGTCTTTTGTTGGATGTTTTCTTTATTTACACTTCAAATGTTATCCCCTTTCAAGGTTTCCCCTCTAGAACCCCTTATCCTATCAGCCTCCTCCTGCTTCTATGAGGGTATTCCCCCACGCACACTCCTGCATTCTTACCTTGGCATTCGCCTACACTGGGGCATCAAACCCCCACAGGCCCAATTTTTGCTCCCCCCACTTATGTCCAACAAGGCCATCCTTTGTCACGTATGTGCGTCCCTTCATATGTACTTTTTATTTGGCTGTCTAGTCCCCTAGAGCTCCAGGGAGTCTGGCCTATTGACACTGTTGCTTCCCCATTGGGGCTGCAAACCCCTTCAGCTCCTTCAATCCCTTCTCCAACTCCTCTATCAGGGACCCTATGCTTAGTCCAATGGTTGGCTGCAAGAATCCTGCCTCTGTCTTTGTCAGGCTCTGGCAGAGCCTCTCAGGAGACAGACATGTCAGGCTCCTGTCAGCAAGCACTTCCTGGCATATGCAATAGCATCCAGGTTTGACAACTGTATATGCTGTGAATCCTCAGGTGAGGCAGTCTCTGGATGACCTTTCCTTCAGTCTCTACTCCACACTTTATCTCCATATTTCTTCCTGTGAATATTTTGTTCCACCTTTTAAGAATCACTGAAGCATCCACACTTTGGTCTTCCTTCTTTTTGAAATTCATTTGGTCTGTGAATTGTTTCTTGGGTATTCAGAACTTTTGGCCTAATATCCACATAAAATCCATGTGTCCTATTTAACTTCAATACCCTAATAATTGTAATCTAATGGACACTATAAATTTAGAAACACAGCGAATTAGCTGTTTCTGTGTTTTGTATTCATTATCATACTAATATATTTTACAATGCTTGACAAGTAATAGACATTGTAGAGAACAATGGTTGAATGTATGCATAAATGCTAGTGTCTTTTAGTTTTAGCTCCTGCGGTCTAAATATGTAACTCTTCATCTACATTGAATCTCATTGAACCAGTATCTGTGCAAATCGAGGAATTCATTTTATATACCCAGTATTTGCCCTCAGCTACTGCTGAATGAATATTCAATATATAGCCTTCTAATTTCCTACTCCATTTAATGTTTAGGACATTGTTTAACCCGACAACACAGAAATAGATTATGTCTAAGCACAAAGGTTATATATTATCTGTTGTAGAATCATTTATTTTTCTCCTTAAGGGGAATGACAGTCTTTTTTTTTCTTTTATTTTTTTATTCGATATAATTTATTTACATTTCAAATGATTTCCCCTTTTCAAGCCCCCCCACTCCCCAAAAGTCCCATAAGCCCCCTTCTCTTCCCCTGTCCTCCCACCCACCCCTTCCCACTTCCCCGTTCTGGTTTTGCTGAATACTGTTTCACTGAGTCTTTCCAGAACCAGGGGCCACTCCTCCTTTCTTCTTGTACCTCATTTGATGTGTGGATTATGTTTTGGGTATTCCAGTTTTCTAGGTTAATATCCACTTATTAGTGAGTGCATATCATGATTCACCTTTTGAGTCTGGGTTACCTCACTTAGTATGATATTCTCTAGCTCCATCCATTTGCCTAAGTATTTCATGAATTCATTGTTTCTAATGGCTGAATAGTATTCCATTGTGTATATATACCACATTTTTTGCATCCACTCTTCTGTTGAGGGATACCTGGGTTATTTCCAGCATCTGGCAATTATAAAAAGGGCTGCTATGAACATAGTAGAACATGTATCCTTATTACATGGTGGGGAGTCTTCTGGGTATATGCCCAGGAGTGGTATAGCAGGATCTTCTGGAAGTGAGGTGCCCAGTTTTCAGAGGAACCGCCAGACTTTTTCCAGAGTGGTTGTACCAATTTGCAACCCCACCAGCAGTGGAGGAGTGTTCCTCTTCCTCCACACCCTCTCCAACACCTGCTGTCTCCTGAATTTTTAATCTTAGCCATTCTGACTGGTGTAAGATGAAATCTTAGGGTTGTTTTGTTTTGCATTTCCCTAATGACTAATGAAGTTGAACATTTTTTAAGATGCTTCTCCGCCATCCGAAGTTCTTCAGGTGAGAATTCTTTGTTTAACTCTGTACCCCATTTTTTAATAGGGTTGTTTGGTTTTCTGGAGTCTAACTTCTTGAGTTCTTTATATATATTGGATATTAGCCCTCTATCTGATGTAGGATTGGTGAAGATCTTTTCCCGATTTGTTGGTTGCCGATTTGTCCTCTTGATGGTGTCCTTTGCCTTACAGAAACTTTGTAATTTTATGAGGTCCCATTTGTCAATTCTTGCTCTTAGAGCATACGCTATTGGTGTTCTGTTCAGAAACTTTCTCCCTGTACCGATGTCCTCAAGGGTCTTCCCCAGTTTCTTTTCTATTAGCTTCAGAGTGTCTGGCTTTATGTGGAGGTCCTTGATCCATTTGGAGTTGAGCTTAGTACAAGGAGACAAGGATGGATCAATTCGCATTCTTCTGCATGCTGACCTCCAGTTGAACCAGCACCATTTGTTGAAAAGGCTATCTTTTTTCCATTGGATGTTTTCAGTCTCTTTGTCGAGGATCAAGTGGCCATAGGTGTGTGGGTTCATTTCTGGATCTTCAATCCTGTTCCATTGATCCTCCTGCCTGTCACTGTACCAATACCATGCAGTTTTTAACACTATTGCTCTGTAGTATTGCTTGAGGTCAGGGATACTGATTCCCCCAGATTTTCTTTTGTTGCTGAGAATAGTTTTAGCTATCCTGGGTTTTTTGTTGTTCCAGATGAATTTGATAATTGCTCTTTCTAACTCTGTGAAGAATTGAGTTGGGATTTTGATGGGTATTGCATTGAATCTGTATAGTGCTTTAGGCAAAATGGCCATTTTAACTATATTGATTCTACCGATCCATGAGCATGGGAGGTTTTCCCATTTTTTGAGGTCTTCTTCCATTTCCTTCTTCAGAGTCTTGAAGTTCTTGTCATACAGATCTTTCACATGTTTGGTAAGAGTCACCACAAGATACTTTATACTGTTTGTGGCTATTGTGAAGGGGGTCATTTCCCTAATTTCTTTCTCAGCCTGCTTATCCTTTGAGTATAGGAAGGCCACTGATTTGCTTGAGTTGATTTTATAACCTGCCACTTTGCTGAAGTTGTTTATCAGCTGTAGGAGCTCTCTAGTGGAGTTCTTTTGGTCACTTAGGTAGACGATCATGTCGTCTGCAAATAATGATAGTTTGACTTCTTCCTTTCCAAAATCGACCATATAATTGGTCACAAGACAGACCTCAACAAATATAAGAAGATAGAACTAATCCCATGCCTCCTATCTGATCACTATGGAGTAAAAGTGGTCTTCAATAGCAACAGAAACAACAGAAAACCCACATACACGTGGAAACTGAACAATACTCTACTCAATGATACCTTGGTCAAGGAAGAAATAAAGAAAGAAATTAAAGACTTTTTAGAACACAATGAAAATGAAAACACAACATACCCAAATCTATGGGACACAATGAAAGCAGTGCTAAGAGGAAAACTCATAGCCCTGAGTGCCTCCAAAAAGAAAATGGAGAGAGCATACATTACCAGCTTAATGATACACCTGAAAGCCCTAGAACAAAAAGAAGCTATTTCACCCAGGAGGAGTAGAAGGCAGGAAATCATCACACTCAGGGCTGAAATCAATCAAGTAGAAACAAAGAGAACCATACAAAAAATCAACAAAACCAGGAGCTGGTTCTTTGAGAAAATCAACAAGATAGATAAACCCTTAGCCAGACTGACCAAAGGGCACAGAGAAAGTATCCAAATTAACAAACTTAGAAATGAAAAGGGAGATATAACAACGGAAACTGAGGAAATCCAAAAAATCATCAGATCCTACTACAAGAGACTGTACTCAACACAACTGGAGAATCTGGAGGAAATGGACAATTTCCTTGACAGATACCAAATACCAAAATTAAATCAGGACCAACTAGACCATCTAAACAGTCCCATAATGCCTAAAGAAATAGAAGGAGTCATAGAAAGTCTTCCAACCAAAAAAAGCACAGGACCAGATGGCTTCAGTGCAGAATTCTACCAGACCTTCAAAGAAGAGTTAACACCAATACTCTTCAAACTATTCCACAAAATAGAATCAGAAGGAACACTACCCAATTCCTTCTACGAAGCCACAATTACGCTGATACCAAAGCCACAAAAAGATTCAACAAAGAAAGAGAACTTCAGACCAATTTCCCTTATGAACATCGATGCAAAAATACTCAACAAAATTCTTGCCAACCGAATCCAAGAACACATCAAAACGATCATCCACCATGATCAAGTAGGCTTTATCCCGGGAATGCAGGGTTGGTTCAATATATGGAAATCCATCAATACAATCCACTACATAAACAAACTCAAAGAACAAAACCACATAGTCATTTCATTGGATGCTGAAAAAGCATTTGACAAAATTCAGCATCCCTTCATGCTTAAAGTCTTGGAGAGAACAGGAATTCAAGGCCCATACCTAAACATAGTAAAAGCAATATACAGCAAACCGGTAGCCAGCATCAAACTAAATGGAGAGAAACTTGAAGCAATCCCACTGAAATTAGGGACCAGACAAAGCTGCCCCCTTTCTCCTTATCTTTTCAATATTGTACTTGAGGTACTAGCTCGGGCAATTCGACAACATAAGGAGGTCAAAGGGATACAAATTGGCATGACAGTCCTATAATTCAGCAAGTGACTATTTTGTTTTCATTCAATATAATCTATAGAGAAACAATCTTTCATATCTTTGTGTACTCCTCTCACATATTTATATACTCATTTGTATGTTATTAATTTTTATTTTATTTTGTTCACCATTATTTGTTTTATTGCCAGCTCTATATTTAAACAACTTTAAATTATCAATGGAAAACAGCAGGTGATAATAGAATGGGCCTCATCATTCGTAGCATTCAGTAAGCACCTTTAAAATGTCCCCATTCTCTTTTTATGCTCTCCTCAATATTTGCTACTCCAACAATTTACCTTCAAAGAGTTTTTCAGTTTTGTTTCTCTACTTTTCCATATAAATATGGAAAATGACTGCTTCCCTCATGAACATGTCCATTTCTAAAACCACAATTTGTTATAATAAAAGGATGCGAGATGTTAAAAATAAATTAGATAGTCATGAGAGACAAAATGCTTTTTATCATGAATATAATAAGAAACTACATATTGATTTTAAAATTAGTGGTAACAGGACCAGTTTTTGGCCATGAAGGCAATTATACAAGGACTTGAAAGTCAAAGACATAGACATTCACAGTGTCTTCAATTGTTATAATCTGAAGGGTATTTCTGCTCATGGAGCCCTTATGCAATGGAACAATTTACTCCAGAGGCTTCAGAATTTGTATTTTCAATTATTATACACATTATTTATATCCAGGTAGATTTACCTATATCCAACTTTTTTCATCTTCATCCATATAATTTACTAATGTATCCTTATGGCAACTCCACCAATGCTCTGATTCACTTTAGAGTTGGATAGAGCTCCCCAAACGCTTATGGGTCAAAGGATTGATCTGATATGTGCCATTGGAGAAGATATTTCATTTGATGTAACACATTTCTTAAGCAACTCATTTGTTCATAATTAGGTGAGTTATTTGAACATGATAAATGATGAAGGATAGGATTTATTTGAAAATAAAAGGTCATTATGAGTACATCTTTGTGGACATATTTTGTTTCAAGACACTTAATGGACTTTAATCTCATTTTTTCTTTCCTGGCTACCTGACATAGGCAGCAGTACTCATTGATAAGCATTATAACATGATATCCTTCCTCATCTCATACCCAAGAACCATAAAATTCAATGAATATTCACTAATAGTTCAGAAGCCAAAGTAAATTTCTTCTCCTTTCAATATGCTTTCTTATGAAATCTCTTCTGGGAACAAATAGCACAAAATCATAGACACAGAAAAACAGAACTTAGAAAGCTCTATGTTTCTGCAACGATCTCTACAGACATAGAATATAATGTTGTCTTTAGAATATTAAAGTAATGTTTTACCTAAATAGTTTGATAAATAGTTTTATCTGAAATGAAGGTTATAAACTAAAAACTCTGCATATGCTTCTTGGATACAATCTGATGAATTTAGATTACATATTTACTTTCCAAGGTAGCCTGAAGCATTTTTCAAACTAAGTATTGTTTATGATTTATGATCTAACAGGTTATTGTCTAAGCATTATGTAATATCAAAAGAAGCCTGCATACATATTTGTCAGTTCTGTTTCCCTTCTCATTATTCAACAATTGGATGCTTATTTTTTTCTATAAATTACTTTTTGTATTTATAATTTGACCTTTTGTCATATATGCACTATTTTTATGCTCTCAGTTTTGTAATATTTGAGGCATGCAATTTGATTAAAAGAAACTGTTATACAGAGTTAAACAGACAGATATTACATGTATAATTTGAAGAAGATTAACTATGCTTTTACCCATAAAACTCCTAACAGCCCTTCTGGCCACAGAGTCTGTTTAATTGCATCAGTGTTTTCTTATTTTTCCTTGCTGAGTAAAATTCCATTTGGCATATGGCAAAATTTGTGGTTTTCATTTTCCAAATGATGAAATCTTTTTTGCTTCATATTTTGTAGTAACTGCAAATAAAATTTCAGTAAACATTCCCATAAAAGAGTTTTTGTGGACATTGGTTTTCCTTTTCTTAGAAAAGAGTCATTGAATCAGATTATCTATGATTAGGTGTACTTCAAAATTAAAGGTGTACATAAATTATTTAAAAATATTAAATTAAGCCACAGTAATTATAATGTTAACTAACCAACCAACCAAATAAATAAATGAATCCAAAAAAGGCAATTGGGACTTTAATATTTTATTTGAGGCATACACATGTATGTGTACACATGTTTAATATATACAGACATGTATATATATGCTTGTATGTGGCTACACTTATGTATACATGTGTCTTTAAGAGAAAATATGTATGGTATTGAGCATTCATGTATTCTTTCTTTCTATTTATTCTACTTAATAAAATTATTATGAACTTAGCAATTTATTTTAGAAAAAATAATAAACACCATGTTTCCTGTGCCCTGGACTACTCCTTCCCTGGCCCTACCTGCCCTTTGGAGTTGAAGGTAAAATGGTGCAGACTGAACTGCACAGACTCCAGAAACGGGTGAGAAACACCACAGAAAGCTCTCTGAACCCTGCTGTAAGCTCCTTTAACATCCTCCACCTACACTCCATTGGTCCCAGTTTGAAAGGATCTTTTCTTAACAGTAGTTCCCCTCTGGCTGGCACTGTCTTTACCAGCAATTCTTACTCTCAGGCAGTCCTCAGTTTGGATCTCTTACAGGAGTTACCTTTGCAGCTGCTTAGCCCACTATGTAAAGTAAAGTGCTTGGCTTCACTTTATAGAGGTGGCCCCACATTTCCTGCTACATATCCACCCTCTTGTTTTTAGGTTTTTTTTATTTGATATATTCTTTATTTACATTTCAAATGATTTACCCTTTCCTGGATCCCCCCTCCCCCAAAATCCCATAAGCCATCTTCCCTCTCCCTGTTCCCCAATCAATCCCTTCCCACTTCCCTGTCCTGGTATTCCCCTACACTGCTGCATTGAGCCTTTCTAGAACCAGGGGCCTCTCCTTCCTTCTTCTTGAGCATCATTGATGTGTGAATTGTTTCTCCGGTATTCCGAGCTTCTGGGTTAATATTCACTTATCAGTGAGTGCATACCATATGCATTATTTTGTGATTGGGTCACCTCACTTAGGATGATATTCTCCAGTTCCACCCACTTGCCTAAGAATTTCATGAATTCATTGTTTTTAATAGCTGAGTAGTATTCCATAGTGTATATCACATTTTCTGTATCTATTCCTTCATTGTTTCTAGAATGATGGCCTAATGGTAGCCAGAGTACTATTGTCTCAACATTGTTAACCTTACCTTGGAGGATTCCTGGACTGTGCCTGTCTTAGGTTTGACTGTCTCCTAGGATGTTACCCATCAATGACCACCAGTCCTCAAATAGATATTACTTCGGAGGCATGTCACATAAGGGGGAGATAAGGAACAACCTACATGGTGGTCTCATAGATCTCTGCCATGGATACTTTGATCACCTCCTTGGGGGGGTGCAATCTGGATTTTTGAGAGCCCTCAGCACCTGTATGGTTTCTATTTTGCCCTTTGGCACTTTTAAGATATTTTTGCACATTTAATGTTGTGAACCTGAGTGCACTTTCTCTAGAGTTGGCCCTTCATGTACTCAAGGTTTACTGAACCTCCACACAGGTAAAAAGGAAGGGTGGATGCCTGGGATGGAAAGGCTCTTTCACATGATATCCTTACCTTCTCTAAAACTTGTGACTTATCCTTTTTTCTGTATGATTATCATTTTCAAATGTTGTGAAAATTAAAATGCAGCCTTCTTCAGTAATTATTAGTGTGAGTAAATGGTGCACAGATGTTAGTGTCTCAACATTATCTAGGCTTACATGTTAACCCATAAAATAGGGGATAACCCAAATTTAACCAACAAAAAAGGTAGAATTTAATTTCTATATTTTTGCAAATTAAATAGATAATTTGTAAAAGAAGAGCTGAAATCTTTGTTTTTGACAATGGTGATTAAGTTACTTCTGCTGCTTGACCAATTATGGAGGACTTTAACACTCAGAAATTTTTTTCTGAAGATAATGCTATACTTATGATTTGAAAAACCATTGGCTCAATTGCAGGAAGGACATAGCCATTGGCTTTCAAACTCTTTAGTTTGGCTGTGAGATAAATATATTTGCATTGTTGCAACTCCAATAATATTTTATATTTGTTAACATTGTCAGTAGTTGAAAAACACCAATGCATAAGTTTGATATGAAGCTATAAATGTTTTAATGAATATAAACAAACATACAACATTTTCTCTTCCTTGAAATAGTTTCTGGGCCTAGAATTTGATTTAAACTTGATATTTAGAAACTTGCAAAAATATTGTCTGATGTATGACTATTAGAAAAGCACATAAAACTGTATTTCTTATACATAAGGTATGAGGGAAAATATATTTTGGGGTTGAAACTGGGTAAATTAAACATTATGATTTCTAAATTCTAATTATTTTGCAAATTTTACTTAAGTTTTAAAAGCCAAATTGTGTTTCACTTTATATATGTTCAAAATTTCTTTATCTATTTTTCAGTCAACAGACAAATAGGCTTGTTTCACTTCCTTGATGTAGTAAATCACAAATAAGAACATGATGGGATACAATTACCTTTGTGATTGAACACAGTGTTAGCTGTGTATGTGATCATAAAAGAAGTAGTTGATATATGGTCATTTTATTTATTTATTTATTTTGTTTTTGAGAATCTTCAAAACCGATTTTGATAATGTCTATATTAATTTGTATTTGTACCAGCATTTTAATATAGCTTCTTTTACTCCACATCTCCTCAAAATGTCTTCTTAGAATTTTTGACGATGGCTATTGTAAAGTGGTTAGAAGAAGGTGGTTTAATTTATATTTCTGATTTGGTCAGGGATCTTAAACAGTTTATCAATAATTTGCTGTTTCTTCCTTTTAAAATAAGTACATTTATTTATTTATTTACTTTACATCCTGATATTAGCTTCACTCTCCTCCCAGTGTCCTCTCAAGCAGATCTTTAGCTCATTCCACCCTCCTCTTCTCCTTTGCATAGGGAGAGCATTCCTCTGGGTGCTAGACACCCAAACTACCCACCCCACTACCACCTGAACACACCTCATACTCCCCATCCCCACACATCAAATGACTACAGGGTTAGGTATATTCTTTCCCACTGCAGAGAGACAAAGTTGACCAATTAGGGAAAAGAAATCCACAGGCAGGCAGGCAGGCAGGCAACATGCTTAGGAACAGTCCCAGCTCCAGTTGTTGGGACAACTACATGAGGACCAAGATGCTCATCTGCTATATAGATAGAAGGGAACTAGATTCAACCTGTGCTTACTCTATGGTTGGCAATTCAGGCACTGATAGCCCATACAGGTATAGATTAGTTGACTCTGTTTGTCTTCCTGTGGAGTCCATGACTTCTTTGGCTCCCACAATCTTTCCCCAAATCTTTCATTAGATTCTCCATGTTCCACCTAAAGTCTGGCTGTGGGTCTCTGCATTTCTTTCTATTGGCTACTGGATGTAGTTGCTCAGAGTTATACTAGTTTTCTATTTGCAAAGGTGAGATAGTATCATTAATAGTGTCAGGTATTCTTTCTTTCCTATAGGATGGGTAGCAATTTGAGACAGTCATTGGTTGATTTAGCTTCTGTCTCGGCTCTTGTTCCTATGCTTATTGGAGGCAGGTCACATTTTGGATGGAAGGCTTTGTAGGTGAGTTACTGTCCTTATACCTTCACTAGGAGTTCAACCTGGCTGAAGGAAGTGGCTGCTTCAAGATCCTATCCTTCCGGAGCCTCCACCAATCACAGGATTCTAGCATAAATTAGAGATTGCTCATAACACTTACCCCCTCCAATTTGCCTTGTCTCTTCCTAGTTTTCCCTATATCTAATTCCCCATCTGCTCCACTCCTAACCTTATCCCCTCTCTCATCCAATTACATCCTTATGTCAACCTTCCACATCTATTTTGTTTTCCCTTCTGAGAAAGATTTATCAATCCTTCTTTGGGCCCTCCTTATTATGTGGCTTCTTTGAGTCTGTTAACTATAGCATGGCTATCCTGTATTTTATGGCTAATATTCAATTACAAGTGAGTACTTTCCATGCAAGAACTTCTGGATCTGGGTTACCTCATTTAATAGGATATATTTTAGTTCCATTCATGTGCCTGCAAAATTCATAATGACCTTATTTTTATAACTGTGTAGTATTACATTGTGTAAATAACCAAATTTTCTTAATCCATTCTTCAGATGAGAGACATTGAGGTTGTATAAACTTTCTGTTATAAATAAAGCAACTATGAACTATAGTTCATCTTTTGGGTATATGCCCAGGAGTGGTATAGTTGGGTCCACAAGTTGGGTCTAAATTTCTCTGGAACTTTTAGACTGATTTCCAGAGTGGTTGTACCTGTTTGCCATCCCACCAGCAATAGGGAGTGTTCCTTTCTTCACATCCTTGCCAGCATCTGTTGAAACCTGAGGTTTGAACTTAGCCATTCTGACTGGCATGAGGTGGAATATCAGGGATGTTTTGACTTGCATTTCCCTGATGACTAAGAATGTTGCATATTTCTTTAGGTGCTTCCCAGCCCTTTGGGTTCCTTCAGTGAAGAAGTCTTTGTTTAGCTCTGTACCCCTTTTTTAATAGAGTTATTTGATTCTCTAGAGTCAATTTTCTTGAGTTCTTTGTATATAATAGATATTAGCCCTCTGTTAGATGTGGGGTTGGTGAAGATCTTTTTCCAATCTGTTTGTTGTCGTTTTGTCCTATTGACAGTGTCTTTTGCCTTATAGAAACTGTAATTTTATGAGGTCACATTTGTCAATTCTTGATCTTAGAGCATAAGCTAAGATGGTTGTTCTATTCAGGAAATTTTCCCCTGTGCCCATGTGCTCCAGGCTCTTCCCCATTTTCTCTTCTATTAGATTCAATGTATCTGGTTTTATGTGGAGGTGTTTGATTCACTTGGACTTGAGCTTTGTACAAGGAGATTATAAGAATGGATCAATTTGCATTCTTCTACATGCTGACCTCTAGTTGAACCAGCAACATTTGTTGAAAATGCTGCATGGTTTTAGCTCCTTGTCAAAGACCATATGACCATAGGTGTGTTGGTTCATTTCTGGGTCTTCTAATCTATTCCATTGATCAACTTGCCTGTTTCTGTACCAATGCAGTTTCATCACTATTTCTCTATAACACATCTTGAGGTCTGGGTTTGTGATTATCCCCAGAAGTTCTTTTCCTATTGATAATAATTTTCTGCTATCCTGGTTTTTTTGCTATTACAAATGCATTAGCAAATTACTTTCTAAATCTTTGAAGAATTGAGTGGATTCTTCTTCAAATTTTGATGGATATTTGCACTAAATCTGTAGATTGCTTTCAGCAAGATGGCAATTTTTACTAAATCAATCTTGCCAATCCATGAGCATGGGGGATCTTTTCATCTTCTGAGATCTTTGATTTAATTCCTCAGTTGCTTGAAGTTCTTGTCATAAAGATATTTCACTTGCTTGGTTATAGTCACACCTAGGTATTATATATTATTTGTGACTGTTGTAAAGGGTGTCCTTTCCCCATTTTTTATCTCAGCTTGTTTATTCTTTGAGTAGAGGAAGGTTAGTGATTTGCTTAATTTAATTTTATATCCAGTCACTTTGCTGAAGAAGTTTGTCAGGTTTAAGTGTTCTCTGGTGGAGTTTTTGGGGTCACTTAATTATACTATCATATAGTGCAATTAATGTTATTTTTACTTCTTCCTTTTTAATTTGAATCCCTTTGGCCTCCTTTTGTTGTGTAATTGCTCTAGATAGGACTTCAAGTACTATATTGAAAAGATAGGGAGAGAGATTTATTTCTGTGTCTTTGATTAGATTCCCTTGGTCAACCAGTCTGTTTCCAGTCCAATATCATATAGCTCTGTATCATATTACTACTGCTCTGTAGTACAGCTTGAAGTCATGGATAGTGATATCTCTAGAAAAAAAATTTAATTTTTTATTTATTTTGTTTTAGTGTAGAATACTTTTTAGATTTTCTTTGTTATAATTCTTCTCTTTATTTAATTAAAATTTTTTACATTCCAGATTTTATTACCTCCAGCTTCCCCTCTAGCTGTTTCATATACCATACCTCTTCCCCAACCCCTATCTCCATGAGGATGTTCTCAGCCCCCAAGCTCTACTCCCCAAGCCCACCACACCTCTAAACTTCCTTGGGCTTCCAGTCTCTTGAGGGTTAGGTGCATCTTCTCTGACTCAACTCAGACTGGGCAGTCCTCTGCTGTATATGTGTTTGTGGCCTCATATCAGCCAAGGTATTCTGCCTGCTGGGTGGTCCAGTGTCTGAGACATCACAGAGCATATTTTAGTTAGTGTTGTTAAGAGTTTGTTTATCTTGTTGATTTTCTCTAGGAACCAGCTCATGATTCTTTTTTGTTCTCTTTGTTTCTAGTTGATTGGTTTTAGATGTGAGTTTCCTGCTGTCTACTCCTCTGGGGGCTGCTTTTTCTTCTTCATCTTTTCAACCTTCAAGAGTACTTTTAATTTCCTAGTATTAGAACTCTTAAATTTCATTACAAGGGCACTTAGTCCTATGAACTTTCCTATTAACACTTCTTTCATAGTGTCCCAAATATATGAGGATGTTATATGTTTATTTTCATTGAATTCAAGAACATCATTAAGTTCTTCTATAACCCAGTATCATTGAGTAGACGGTTGTTCATTTTCTATTAATTTGTAGGGTTTTTCTTGTTTCTGCTGTTTTTGAAACTCAGCTTTAATTCATAATTATCTGATAAGATGCACAGGGTTATTTCAATCATTCTCTATCTGTTGAGACTTGCTTTATGAATGGTTATATGGTCAATTTTGGTGCAGGTTCTATGAGCTGCTGAAAAGAAGGCATATTCTTTTTTGTTTAAGTGAAATGTTCTATAGATATCTATTTAGGTCCATTTGGACCATAATCTCTGTTATTTTCATTATTTCTATTTAGTTTCTGTCTTGATGAGCATTCTAGTAGTAAGAGTGGACGATTGATGTCTCCAACAATTTTTTGTGAGTTTGACATGTGAATTAAGTTATACTTTTGAAAAATTTGCATGCCCATGCATTTGGGGTTATAGTTCTTCAGAATTGATATGCCCTCTTGTTTGATTTTTCCTGTGAATAGTATGAAGTGCATTTTCCTGTCTCTTTCGATTTCTTTCAGTTCAAAATCTATTTTATTAGATACTAGAATTGCTAGTCCTGCTTGTTTCTGGTTTCATTTGCTTGTAATAGCTTTTTCTAGCCTTTTATTCTGAGATAATATCTATCTTTGTTGCTGGGATGTATTTCTTTTATACAGCAGAATGATGAATTCTGTTTATGCATCAATTCTACTAGCCCTTGTATTTTTTCTGGGGAGTTGAGTTCATTGATGAAGAGATATATTAATGTTCAATGATTGCTAATTCCTATTATTTCTATGTTGGTTTTGGTAGTGTGTGTGTCTCTGTGTGTGTGTGTGTGTGTCTTTATGTTTCTCATCTATTTGCTTTAATTGTGTGAAAGTATTCATTTAGTATGTTTTCCTGATTATAGTTAGTCACATTTGGTTGCAGCTTTCCTTTTCCTATCCTTTGTAAAGTGGAAAGATGTTACTTAAATTTGCCTTTTTCATGTAATATCTTGATTTCTACATTCATGATGATTCAAAAATTTTCTGGGTATAGCAGTCTGAGCTAACATCTATGATCTCTTATGGTCTGCAAGACATCTTCCCAGTTGCTGTTAACTTTCAAAATTTCAGTAGACAAAATTTGGTCAAATTCTGATAAGTATAACTTTACATGTTATTTGGCAGTTTTACTTTACAGCTTTTAAATTTCTTTGCTGTTGTTGTTGTTCTGTATATTTAGTGTTTTAATGATTATGTGGCATAGGGATTTTATTTTTTGGTACAATCTGTGTTGTGTTCTGTAAGCTTCTTATACATTCATTTATAAACATCTCTTTCTTTAGGGAAAATTTCTTGTATGATTTTATTGAAGATGTTTTTCCCAGTCTTTGAGCTGGCAATATTCTTCTATTCTTATTATTCTTAAGTTTGATCTTTTCATAGTGTTGCAAATTTTTGCATGTTTTATGTCATGAAGGCCTAAAGGCCTTGCATTTTCTGTGAGTAATATAATTATTTATTCAGTAATATCTTCTATGCTTGAGATTCACTCTTCCATCTCTTATTTTCTGCTGGCAATGTTTATATCTGTATTTCCTGTTCTCCTTTGTAGGTTTTCTATTGTTTTGTATAATTTTCACTACCCTGCCTATGATCCAGGAATGGGTAACACTACCAGCCCCCACCCAGATTCCCTTTAATCTAACAGATAAAACATATACATACAAGTTGCTCATTTTCAACTTGCCTTCTTGCCACAATTTCTGGGCTCTAGTTATCTCCCACCTGGAAGAAAATGTGCCCTTATCAATAATCTTAGTTCCACATCTCAACCTGTCCTAAACTTTATCCCCTTATCACACACCTGTAGGTCTAGCCTTAGGCCACTGTTCCTCCTGAGACTTTTCATGGCTGCTTGGCTTTTCACTGTCTAAAACATAGAAAACTCTCCTCTTCTCCCTTGAGTCTGTCTGTTTTCCTCCAGGGACCTGGGAGTCCCACCTAGTCTTTCCATCCAGAAAATGGCCTATAGCTTCCTTACTGACAGATCAACAAACAACTGTGGAACAGAACAGCATCCGAACCACCCCTATATTCCATCTCCTCTACCTGCTTGGATGTATTTTCCTGTATTTCTTAAGGGGATTTATTCGTTTTATCTTTAATGGTTTCTTGGGACTGAAAACAAGCCCAGCGCTAGACAGTAGAGTTTGGAGACCTCAAGGAACTCACATCTGCAGGCTGTGTCTTAGAAGGACCCAACTAGGAAGGGATTGATAAAGCAGGATTCCCAACTGGATAGTCTTGGTCCTCTTAAGATTTTCAGGTGGGATCAGTATGCTTTTAGGGTTGCACAAAGATCTTCAGAACCAAAGACTAAGCCTAGAAGTAAACAATGAGTTTCAGGGAAGCACAAGCAACTTACCTCTGATGACTATGTCCCAGGCAGAACCCTGCTGAAAAGACTTGTGTTTCTTCTTTTGAAAGTGTCTATTGATTATATTAGCCCATTTGACAATTGGCAGTTTTATTTTGGTTTGGTTTTTGTTGTTGTTGTTGTTGTTGTTTCTTTGTTTGTTTGTTTTAGAGTTTACTTTCTGCAAATTTTGTATATTCTGGATATTATTAGGACCTTGTCTTAAGTTTAACTGATAAAGATTTACCCTGATTCTTTGACCTATTGATAGCTTATTAAGGAGACATTGCTTGGGTTCTCTTGTGAAGGAGATTAGAGCATCATCCTTCTTACTTGAGTGGGAAGTATTGTGAGTGAAGGGAATATAAATGATGGCTAAAGTTTTAATATGCAACTACTAAGAGATTTCATTCTTACTTGTACCATCTTGCTTAGTCCTTTGATAACTCAGCAATGTAAGTCCTGTCAAGCCCATTTGCTGGTTGTCACTGCTGAGGTTTGATACATAGCAGACTAGAAGATGATGGGACCAGTTTGCCCTTGTTTTCTCTAACAGCTGACACTGCTGCTGCCCGCATCCATACTTTTGGGGAAACAGAGTTTCCTCAAAGACTTGTCTTGCCTACTTTACTCATTGGAAATTCTCAACAAACATGAGGGGTTGGATGAGTGATACAGAGTTGAAAAGCCAATATATAAACACTAGAGGCCTAGGCTGAATCTCCTCACAAATGCTATGTCCCACTCCTCCCATATCCATTCTCAAAAATTTTGAATTATGTAAATTAGAAACAACCAGACCTAAGAATATAGCCAATAAGGAAGTAACATAACAGGCTGGCCTCATATTCAGAATAAATTTGATTTAGACACTGAAAAATGGGAATCAATCCATTCGTATCTCCTTCTAATAAGCTCAACTCCAAATGGATCAAGGACCTCCACATAAAACCTGACACACTGAAACTAATAGAAAAGAAACTGGGGAAGACCCTTGAGGACATGGGCACAGGGGAAAAGTTCCTGAATAGAACACCTATAGTTTTTGCTCTAAGATCAAGAATTGACAAATGGGACCTCATAAAACTACAAAGTTTCTGTAAGGCAAAGGACACTGTCAAAAGGACGAAACGTCAACCAACAGATTGGGAAAGGATCTTCACCAACCCTAAATCCGACAGAGGGCTAATATCTAATATATACAAAGAACTCTAGAAGGTAACCCAGAGAACCAAATAACCCCATTAAAAAGTTGGGTACGGAGCTAAACAAAGAATTTTCACATGAAGAACTTCGGAGAGCTGAGAAACACCTTAAGAAATGTTCAACATCATTAACCATTAGGGAAATGCAAATCAAAACAGCCCTGAGATTTCATCTCACACCAGTCAGAATGGCTAAGGTCAAAAACTCAGGAGACAGCAATTGTTGGCAAGGATGTGGAGAAAGAGGAACACTCCTCCACTGCTGGTGGGATTTCAAGATGGTGCAACCACTTTGGTAATCAGTCTGGTGGCTCCTCAGAAAACTGGACACTTCCTGAGGACCCTGATATACCACTCCTGGGCATATATCCAGAGGATTCTTCAGCATGCAATAAGGACACATGCTCCACTATGTTCATAGCAGCCCTATTTGTAGTAGCCAGAAGCTGGAAAGAACCTAAGTGTCCTTCAACGGAGGAATGGATGCAAAAACTGTGGTATATTTACACAATGGAGTACTATTCAGCCATTAGAAATAATGAATTCATAAAATTCTTCGACAAATGGATGGAGCTGGAGAACATCATACTAAGTTATGTAACCCAGTCTCAAAAGATCAATCATGGTATGTACTCACTGATGAGTGGCTATTAGCCTAGAAACTTTGAATATCCAAGACATAATCCACAAATTAAATGATGTCCAAAAAGAATGGAGGAGTGGCCCCTGGTTCTGGAACGTCTCAGTGAAAGAGTATAGGGGAATTCCAGAACAGGGAAGTGGGAATGGGTAGATGGAGGAACAGGGGAGAGGGAAGAGGGCTTATGGGACTTGCGGGGAGTGGGGACCCAGAAAAGGGGAAATCACTTGAAATGTAAATAAAAATTATATCAATTCAAAAAAAAAGCTTTGTGGCCTGTGATATGCTTTTACTTTGAGCCATACTCTGCATTTTAAAATGATATCTTTTACTGGATTTGGTGGTAAGCTATATGCAGGATATTGTTAGGATTCTGCACAGCAGAAGTGGGTTTCAGATCTAAGTAAGTCATGTGATTATAAAATGAACAACTAAAGGTCCTCTGGAGGTGGTCTCAACTTTAATTTTCAATGTACAAAGTATATATCAATGGATAATACTATTTTAAGTAAAACACTATATTTCACATAGACTGAAATTCAGAATGTACCATGTGTTTTTATTTTTGTTTAATAGGTTTAATATTAACTGGGGCTGCAGTGAAATATTTTACATAGCCCTGGCTATCAACATGCTCATTATCCTCTTGTTTAGACTTCTATCCTGATATATTCCATATCAGACATCTGTTCACATCTACCTGCTTGAGATGTTGAAAATAAGAAATAGAGAAAGATGCATCCGGACTAATATGAAAGCATGTTTCTCAAAATTATTGACACCCATTATCATCAGATCTACAAGCACTATCCAGCAAGCATGCTGGAGAGATACATAAACATCTGTAAATCATGAGAATGGCATTCCAGATTGTTCAAGTATCAGTTTTGTCCAAGTTATTTAACCCGCTTCTATTACCAGAAGTGACATGTTCTTCTTCAATGTATTGTTCCTTTTCCTGATGATATTTAAGTCTTCTTGGTCTAATTTTTAGTTCTATGTTATAAAAAGTTGGAAATATGAGGCATCTGGACTTCCTCTTCTAACCCTTCAAGCAGGTGTACTTAGATGGACCCATATGTGCACATGTACACACACACACACACACACACACACACACACACACACACACACACACTATATTTATTTTAAAAGAAGACCATTTTTTCTAGCACATATAACATGATGAAAACTTTGGAAATATTTAGCAATGAAACAAGCAGACTTATTTTACGAAACATTTTTGAGAGCCTTGTTATTAACTGATTAATTATTGATTAAATATTTGACACAGTAATGACAATTACTGGAGTATAAAAATAAACTACCTGATTTGTAATTACTGGATATGCTTCTTAAAGATAGTGCATTTTACCACAGACCAAAAATACACCTTTTAGTGTTCATGTGATGTCCTTGGTTAAATAGAAATCTAAATACTAGCAAAAATGTAAAACAGGGTAAAATATTTTGAGGAAGGAAACTAGACATGTCTCATAGGGTAAAGTCATAGCCATTCTTTTCATAATATGTAAATATAAATTCTCATATACAAACATATACTTGTCATTTGATACACGAATTATTTTGAAATATCTACTAATGTTATTTGTATGACACTCATTTTTCTAGTCATTTATATGTAACAGAATTATTTTTTTTCAATTTTTATTATTTTATTTGTCGCTACCAATTCCATCCAGCAGAATAAGGGAGACTACACGGGAGACTCTTCTTGATGCAGTTTATTCAGGAACGTTACTTCAGGAAGCCCCTGATCCTCCCTTTGCCCCAGTTATATATCCCAGACTACACCAATCAGCGACTGCCACATGGAGGTTTGTGATAGGATCGAGACAATGGCCTGGGAGTGGCCTGATATGATGTCAAAGGGCGCATGCGCACTTCTCCAGTGTGTACGTGACTCTTAAAGGGGAATGTGGGGGAGCGTTGCTGAGTCATGTGACTTGGAAACCAGCCCAGGCGCCATTTTAGACTGGCCACCGTGCCCACTTCCCACATTTCCTCCTTCTTTATTTTACAAAAATGGCAGAGAGAATGCCTGACTTAGGTTGTCTCGTGTAACACTGTTCCTTACCTGTCATCAAGATACAAACAGCATTGGTTTTCTCTCTGTCTTAGGATGGTAACACGTCCATGAGATCTTACCCATCACTGACTACTTCTCTAGCATGCCAAGCCACACTTGAGGGGATTGACCCACCTCAATAGCTGTGAAGGCTTGCACCATTAGCTTTTTTTTTTTGTTTGTTTGTTTGTTTGTTTGTTTGTTTTAATTTTTTTATTCGATATATTTTTTATTTACATTTCAAATTTATTTCCCCTTTTCTGGACCCCCACTCCCCGAAAGTCCCATCAGCCCCCATTAGTGCTTGTTATCTCGAATGTCTCATCTCATTTTACACAGACACCTCAACATGAAGAAGCTAATCAGAGTCAGGAATATGGCTATGGACCCAATGCCCGCCCACTCTTTCAGATGCGACATGGCTTCAGTCCTGAAAGGCAGCTATATCTTCATCAAAAGGTAAGGCAAGGAAGCATCAGTGGGAGCAGTCCCACCAACAGTATCCATGGCTTCATCTTCCCTTGTGCTGTGAAATAGGTCGCATGGCGATTACCCGCGTCAGTCTTTCAGGGAACCACAGTGGTTTGTCTTTATCCTGTGGAAAGACACAAACAGACCCTCTCACCCAGATTAACACAGGGTCAAGGCCATGCCAGTTGCCCGTCAAAATATCCTTCCACATCACTTGTCCCTTTTCAGTGGTATCAGGATAAGCCCACTCCCCACATTTATTTATTTACATTCCCATAGTTGCCCACACCCTGTTGACCCTCTCACAGTTTTTCAGCCCATTCCTCCTCCAATTTCCCTCCTAATAGCTGTTCATTCCTACCAGGACTCCTCCTTCAATGGGGCCTCAGTTCTCTCCAGGATTAGGTTCATCTTCTCCCATTAAGGCCTGAACAGGCAGATCCCTGCTATATTTGTGACAGGGGCCTCAGACTGGCCCATGTATGCTCCTGGTTGGTGGCTCCCAAGATGGATCCCAAGTTGGTCTGGTCATTGGACTGCCTTTTCTTCAGTCTCATCTACATTGTCGCCTGCAGATCTTTTAAAAAGGACTCTTGTGAGTCAGAAATTTTGACTGTGTGTTAATAACCCTGTCTCTTTCCTTGAAGCCCTGTCTATTTACTTGAGATGGGCTCTTTGATTTTCCTCTCACCAATGCTGGTTATTTTGTCTAAAGTCACCTCCATTGAATCCTTAGGGTCCCTCAACTCCTGGATTTCTAATACTTTCTAGAGTGTCCCTCCTCCTACCCAAACACCCAATATCTCCATTCATTGTCTTGGATCTCTGCACTTTCCATGCCTCTGCATTCCTGATATTTTCCCTATTTTTCTCCTTCCCTTCACCTCTCTCACCTAGGTGCCACCCTCCCTCTGCTTCCTATGATTATTTTCTTTGTCCTTCTAAGTGGAACTGAAATATCCTCACTAGAGCCTTTCTACTTGTTAGATTTCTTATGGCCTATGTGTTTTATCCTAGCTATTCTGTACTTTATGCTAATATCCATAAATTAGTGGATATATACCAAATATATCCTTTTGGATCTGAGTTACCTCAATCTCTAGGATAATTTCTAGTTCTATTTTCATGAAAAATATTAAGATTCTATTTTATTTTATTTATTTTTTAATTAGTAATTTTCTTTGTCTACATTTTAAATAATATCCATATTCCTGTACACCCTTCCACAGCCGGCCATCTCATCTGTCTTCTCTCTACTCCCCTTTGCCTCTATGAGGGTGCTCTTCCACCCACTCACCTACTCTTGCATTCTCCTATGCTAGGGCATCAAACCTCCATAGGACCAAGGGCCTCCCCTACAATTTATGTCAGTTAAGGCCATATTTATCATAAATAGTGTATCAATCTCTGCTACATATGTATCTGGAGCCATGGATGACACCATGTATACTCTTTGGATGGTGGTTTAGTCTCTGGGTGCTACAGGTGGTCCAGTTAGTTGATATTGTTTTTCCTATGTGGTTTCAATCCCCTTATTTCTTTCAGTCCATCCCCTAGCTCACTGGGGTTCCCAGGCTAAGTATGATGATTGGCTGTGAGTATCTGGATGTGTCTTTGACAGGTGCTGGTAGAAGCTCTCAGGAAATAGCCATACCAGATTGCTGTCAGCAAATAATTCTTGGCAACAGCAATAGTGTAAGAGCTTTTTGACTACAGATGGGATAAGTCCCTAGGTGAGGAGGTCACTGGGTGGCCTTTCCTTCAGGCTCTGTGTCATATTTTTGTCCCTGTATTTCCTTTGGACAGGAACATCTCTGGTTTTAAAATTTTAAAATTGGTGGGTGGCCCCCTCCCATGGTTGGAGGCCATGCCTATCTACTGGAGGTGGTCATTATAGGTTCTATCTTCCCTTTGTTGCATATTGCTACTAAAGTTGCCTTCATTGGATCCTGGTAGCCTCTCACTTCCCTAGTATCTATGACTTTCAAGCATCAAGTTTCTCATTCCCCCACTGCTACATATTCTTATTTTATTTCCTGAACCTCTGTACTTCTCTTCTGTGCCTTCCAGTACCTGATATTTCCCACTTTTATTCCCCATTCCTCTTTTCTTCACAGGTATTTCCCTCCCTTTACTTCCTGTGATTATTTTGTTTCTCCTTCTATGTAGGATTAAAGCATCCACATAGATGCTTTGGTCTTCCTTCTTTTTAAGCTTCATATGGATGGTGGTGGATTGTATCTTGGGTATTCTGAGATTTGGGCTAATATATACTTAGCAGTAATAACATACCATATGTGCTCTTTTGTGTCTGGGTTACCTCACTCTGGATGATATTTTCTAGTTCCAACCAATTGCCTGTGAATTTCATGAAGTCATTGATTTTAATAGCTGAGTAGTATTCCATAGTGTAAATTAACCACATTTTCTCAATCCATTCTTCTGTAGAGGAGATCTGGTTTTTATTCCAGTTTCTGGTTGCTATAAATGAGGCTGCTATAAACATAGCCAAACATGTGTTCTTGTTACATGGGGTATCTTTTGGGTATATGCCCAGAAGTAGTATACCTGGGTCTTCAGGTGAAAAAAAATTTCCAGTTTTCTGAGGAACCTCCAGAATGATGTCCAAAGTGGTTTTATCCGCTTCTGTGAGACAAGTGATGCTGACAACAGGACAAAATGGCAACTCACAGATTTGAAAAGCTCCTTACTAACCCTATATCCAATAGAGTGCTAACACCCAAAGTATACAAAAAAATTGAAGAAGTTGGACTCCTGAGAAGCAAATAATCTTATTTAAATATGGAGTACAAAAGAAACAAAGAATTATCATCTGAGAAATCTCAAATGAGTGAGAAGCACTTAAAGAAATGTTCAACATTCTCAGTCATCAGGGAAATGCAAAACAAAAGATCCTGAGATTCTACCTCATACCAATCAGAAGGACTAAGATCAAAACAAAGGTGATAGCAGATGCTTGCTAGAATGTAGAGAAAGAGGATGTCCTGTGTTATGGTTTATATATCTTGGGTCAAGGGAGTAACATTATTGGAAAGTATGGCCCTGTTGGAATAGGTATGTCACTGTGTGTGTGTGCGTGTGTGTGTGTGTGTGTGTGTGTGTATGTGTGTGTGTGTTTGCTTCAGTACCCTCATCCTAGCTGAATTTAAGTCAATATTCTGCTATGGTCCCTCAGATGAAGATGCAGAACTCTCAGCTCCTCCTCTATCATGCCTCCCTGGATGCTGGCATGTTTCTGCCTTGATGACAATGGACTGAACCTTTGAACCTGTAAGCCAGCCCCAATTAATTCTTGTCCTTTATAAGACTTGCCTTGATAATGGTGTCTGTTCACTGCATTAATTCTCTAACTAAGACAGAAGTTAGGTACCAGGAGTAATAGTGTATGGCTGTGATATACCTGACCATGCTTTTGTTTATAGGATTTTGGATTTGGGGACTTTGGATTTGGAAATCAGTGGAATACTTTAACACATGATTAATGAGCTCTCCTAGTAGGCATATGGAAGACTTTGTTGTTTATTATGATTTCAAATGTGCAGACTTGGCCCAAAAGGTTTCAGTGAAGAACTTAAATATGTAGCCCAGAGACTGCCTTTGTAATATTTTAGTGAAGAATGTACCTACTTTTTGCTCTTGTCTGAAGATTCTGCCTGAAACTAAGGTGAAGAGACTCAAATTAATTGCACTGACAAAGATCATCTCAGAAATGCCCATCATAGACTTTGTTCTCTGGGTAGGTCTCATGAATGGGTCTTCAAATATGCATTGAAAGCTGAGGAAGGAGAATATTAAATACACATTTTGAGTATTAAAGTGGCACCAGAAAATGAAATGGAATTGAATTCTGTGTTCAATGATATTAAATTGAATTAATGGAGTTGTGGCCTTGGGTATCTCAAACAGCTAAGTTTAGATACAGGCATAGTAGTACAAGCCTTTAGTCCCAGTAGACAAAGACAAGCAGATCTCTGAGTTTAAGGCCAACCTAGAATAGAACAAGTTCTACATGGAGAAAAACTTAAAGACAGGCTTGGTGGAACATACCTTTAATCCCAGTGTTTAGGAGATAGGCATGCAGATCTCTAATTTCAAGGTCAATCTACAGAGCCAATTCCAGGAAAGTGAGATGCTACTGCCTCCCTGAATATAGGAACCTCTATCATGTGAGCTGTGGCACTGAGGCCCACCCTGTGGGTCTAGCTTCTGCCAGGCCACATCAACCTCTCAGTTTCATGTTTTCTGCTAACAGATTGCTAGAATTCTCACACAGACACCAGCATATTGATTGGTAAGTTCAGTTAGTAGGGAGGACTCTAATTTCCAGATAAAGCCTGGCCAGCTTTTGTGGGGAGAGCGGTGAAGAGGTTTGCATTTCATAGCCACCGTCCATATGACTATCCTCCCAGCTAACATACAAGAAAGGAAATCAACCCTTGGGTGACCATAACCCTCGAAGGTGGCTCTCGCACCCCTCTCCATCCCGGCTCTTGAAGCCATTTAAGAAATCCCCAAGCTTTCATTTGGTCTGTGAATTCTGTCCTAGGTATTCCAAGCTTCTGGGCTAATATACACTTATCAGTGAGTACATAACATACTTGTTATTTTGTGTTTGGGTTACCTCACACAGAATGATATTTTCTAGTTCCATGCATTTGCCTAAGAATTTCATGAATTAATTGTTTTTAATAGCTGAGTAGTATTACATTGTCTAAATGTACCAGGCCTGCCTGGATGCTGCCATGTTCCCCATTTCCCCCTTGATGATAAAGGACTGAACCTCTGTGACTAAGCCAGCTCAGCCAGTCAAAGCAGTCTTAAGGGAGTGAGTGATGATTGAGAAGAAAAAGTTAATTAGACAGAACTCCATAACAAAGTAACATAACTCCAGCCAGTGCTAAGGCTAAAGTAACTTTAATTTTTCCCAACCAACTTTTATACTATTCTAGCTACTAGCAGAGAGTAGGAACACTTCGTAGATCAAAGACAAAGTGATTAAACAAGGCAAAGAAGGAAGAAATCACATTCTCTGAGCCCAGTGACAAGCACCTAACAAACATCTATAAGCAGCACCAGAATCTCTCCACATTTCCTCCACTTTTATTTCATAAAGAAGATTGTGCTGGTCTTAGGATGTTCTGACAGAAATGCCTTCCTCACCCAATCATGAATATTCATTTTTAAAAGCAGTTTTAAAAGGCTTAGGGATTTCTTAAATGGCTTCAAGGGCCAGGATGGAGACGGGTGAGAGAGCCACTTTCGAAGGTTATGGTCTGTCTTATGTTGGTAAGGCACAGAAACTTATCCATCATTGACTAACAGTCTATTAAATTAATAACTGCTTGAACATCCATTTTTAGTTTCAAGTCATATACTCTGGCCATCAACATATTGTTGTTGTTAAAGGCAAGTTTTATCACAATGGGAGGCATAGAAATACTCTCAGGGCAAGATGGGATAACATGATCAAGCTATATAAGCCATTCATGAAGTTTGACAAGATGGAAATACTGACCTTAACCTGTGAATAATTTTATCAGCAATACCTGCAGCATCAGTGGAGCAACATTCTTTAAATTCATAATCACATTATGCAAAGTTAAAACATCCAGAGAGGTGTTAAAATTATGCCAAATACCCTGCAAGTGTCTTTGAACTTTTTCCCAATTACACTGACTGCCATTGTAAATTTTAGAAATGACACAAATCCATTGGTATTTGGCATGACACTCAAGATAGCCTCCTCTCCAATAATTTGGATACAAGACCATTGACCACCAATGTCATTCCCTAGCAACCAATTAGTTTAAATGTAACACTGTTCTGCCAATCACATTGTGCCTAATGGTGGCTGCACTGAGCACTGCACTGTATAAAGGCCCGCTGTGTAGGGTTGATCTCTCTCCATGTGCAGGGTAACCCCAGCATGCTGGATTGAATAAAAATCCTCTTGCTTTTTTTTTTTTTATCAATTCCCATCTCCATGTTGTTCATTCAGGGGGTCTTCGATAAGTTTAGGCTTCCCCAGTCTTATATTTGGTGCATGGGCCAGGAATCTGACCTCCTGTGGGGACGCACTGGAGTAGTGAACCAGAGGTCTTGAGCAGGTAACATGTGTTTTTGTTTGTTTGTCTGTCTGTCTGTCTGTCTGTCTGTCTGTCTGTTTTGTTGTTTGTCGAAGTATGAGTCTGTAAGCCTATCTGAACCTTGGGTTTGCTTGCAAGCACCTGGGAGGCTTGGAGAGCTTAAGGTGTTTGGTGCAGTTGAGTTTGGCTGACAGACATGCCATAAGTGGAGACCAAGGGGGCCTGGAGCACACACTTCAAGCCCCTAGGAGAGAGCTGGGAAGGCTCTGCTCCTTTTGGAAATAGCAAGACAGTAATGACAGGAGCCAGGTCTTGCTATAATCTGGCTTATCTGGCTCTTGCCATATGGGCAAGAACACCTAGTTTGTTTCACTGCAGCTGGGGCTGGCTGAGCAACTCTGTTATCGGGTTACTGCTGCATGGACAAAAAGCACTTGGTGGCTCTTTCGAGGCACATCAAGGGGTGAGCAGTTTGTACATTATCTTTCTCTGTGTTCTTGAACTTGGATGCTGGCCCATGGCAGGGTCAGATTGTCTGTGTGCTGATTGTTTTTTTCTCTGTGTTTTTGGTGTCTCATTCTGTGTTCTTGGACTTAGACTGATGACATTGGACCAACTGAAAAGCAAGTTCGTTACTCTCTGCTTCTCCAAATGACCTACCCATAGGGATCATTGACTTGCAGGTGACCAAAGCAGTAGAAAAGAAAGTCTTTAGAATTACCTTGAAGAATCTAGTTGAGGACCTGTCTTCACATCTCATAGATAAAATCCTTTCTTTCCTGATACCCACCTCACAGGTTATGTCCTTCAGGAAGAAGAAAGCACAAGTGGAGCACAACTGGACCTGAGAAGAAGTCGATCTTCCAAGGGCCTTCAACAGCAGACCTGTTACTCCAACACTCCCTATCTATACGTTCCTAACCTTGCCCTTATGGCCCTGCCAGCACTGGTACCAGTTCTGGGATCCTCAGCTCATACAGGACCAAGGAGAAGCAGGAAGATAAATGAGTGCCACCTCCCCTGATACCATGAAGATTCTCTCACAAAGGACATGCTTTCCAAGGGGCCAATTCATCTTTGAGACTGGTTTATTTATAATTAGGAAACCAGAAAGAATGCACTCTCAGACACAGGGACACCATCTATTTACCAGGCTGTCATGAACAGTGAGCTTTTCCTGACTAGACATGACTGGGACTTTAATAGGGCAAAATTTAAGAGGCACCTGAAGGCCCATTGGCAGGTCTCAAGGGGTCAAATGGCAACCCACAAATTTGACCAAGATATGTGAAGTTAAGCAAGGACCACTTCCTTTCTAGAGTGAATCATAGAAGCATTCTACCAATATACACCCTATGACCTCAGGAGCAAGTAATATAAAACTACTGGGACAATGGTTTTTATAGACCAGGCTAGTAGAGATATCAGGGAAAAGCTTCAGAGGCTAAAATATAAGCCATTGGAAGATTTAATACAGTTTGGTGAGACAAGGAGACAGAAGAGAAGAAAGAACAGAGAAAAAGATAAGCTGTTGAGGGATTTAGTGCAGGTTGCTCAGACAGGGAGACAGAAGAGGAAAGGGCACAGAGAATGAAAAAAAAAGAAGGAAAAGTGAAGGGTCGGAAGCTACAGAGATTCCTGGCTACAGTAGTTAGGAAAAGCAGAAAAGAGAGACAGAAAGGGACCAATGTACATATTGCAAGGAGAGAGGCCACTAAGGCCAAGTATGCCCAAACAAACATAATCCAGGAGCAGGAATTCTCATGCCTTGGGAAAAGTGCCACCAAATTGCAAAGGTGTTCACCCTGGGTGAAGACAGTATTTAGGAACTTGGAGCAAGCAATAAAATTAGCATCTACATGGATAGCAGGTATGCCTTTGCCACAGCCCATGTCCACATACATATATGCCAAGAGGACTGCTAACATTAGATTTGGACCCCCTCCCTGAACACAGGGTAAGTCTGAAAGAGGAGGAGAAACCCACTCAATTCTAGATGGACATAGGGGTTCAAAACTTGGTATTCCAAGCCAATAGCCCCATTACCAAGAAAAGATCTTGCATCCAAGAAGCCACTGGTACTGAAATGTATTCATGGACTACCTGAAAAAAAGTAGACCAAGGGATGGGATGGGTAGTTCATTCATTTAGGATTATCCCAGTCTGTCCCTACCGCCTATTGGGACAAGACATACTCTCCAAAATAGGAGCCCAGATACACTTCCTGCCCAACAGACCATAGCTAACTAGCACAAAAGGAGTGACCCTTCTGACTGATTCCTGCTTAAAAGTGGTGGCTACCTCGTTTACAGATGGAAGCAGTTCTCTCCATGAAGGTAGAGTGCTGGGCAGGTGCTGCTGTGGTAGATGGCACAAGTGTCATCTGGGTAGAAACTCCAGCCCCTGGCATATCAACATAGAAAGTGGAACGAATTGCTCTCACCAAGACCTTGGAACTTGGAGCCATCAAGAAAATTAACATCCACATGGATAGCAGGTAAGCCTCTGCCACAACCCATGTATGCATGGATATGTGCCAATAAGACTGCTCATATCAGAGGAAACAAACAGAAAATCTTGGACCTCTTAGATGCCCTAATGAAGCCAGCAAATGTGAGTATTATTCACTGCCCAGGACATCAGAAAGGAAAAGACTTAGTGGGCAATAACCAGGAAGACCCAGTGTTTCCAAAAGTGACTATACAGGAGCCTATCCCATTTATGGGCTTGCAAGAGACACCCATTGGGAAATGGGACTGAATTAAGGGATGGCCTCATTTTGAATATGTTGAAGAAAAAAGGATTCAGATTGCTAGCTACCCTACCATTACCAAGGACAATGGTACACACAAGAAGGGAGAACTATATTCCCCAGAAAGTAAGCAAAAAACTTACTAGGCCAGATGCACAGATGGACTCATTTAGGGAATAAAAAGCTTGTCCAAGCAGTTAAGGAACCTAAAATATATATTTATAAGACTCAGATTTTGGGCCAGAGAGACAGTAAAAATGGTGTATGGTATGCTGGCAAGTGAATTCTTATAAAGCAAAGAGTAAGCAGGGCAAAAGAACTAGGGAGAACAACCTGGAGTATATTGAGAGATTTTATAGAAATTAAGGTAGGAACATATGGTTACAAATACCTTCTAGTGTTTGTAGATGTTTTCTTTGGATGGGTTGAGACATTCCCCACCAAGCAGAAAACAGATACTGTGATAGCTAAAGAAGATATTAGGGGGAATTTTACTGAGGTTTGGAGTGCCCAAGGTAATTGGATAGTACTTGATGGTCCTGCTTTTGTCTCTAAGATAAGTCAGGGATTGACAGAGATATTGGGGACTAATTAGAAGCATTATTGGGCATACTGTCCCCAGATCTCAGGACAGGTAGAGAAATAAACAAAACCCTATGAGAGACCTTAACTAAATTGATCTTGGAGACTGGCTCAGGGTGGGTGTACTCCTCCCCTTGTCCCTGTTTTGAGCCCAAAACAGCTTGAGGCAAAGAAGCTTGTCCAATATTGGATATAGGTAAGCAAAGGTTAGTCAGGAACACATGGCCAATACAGCTTCCCTATCACCACTGTCAAGGCACTCAGCAAGATCACAGTTCAGCATCATTCTTTGTCCCAGCATTAGCATTTCTTACTAGTCACTCTGGCAACTACCACGCTTCTTCAGCATCCTGAATAATAAAACACAAACATATCCTCTTCCTCATATTTATACCTAATTGGGATCATGCCATACGCCAGTAAGTAGATCTTTCCATTTCACCTAGGTGTCCTGACCCACAGGACAGTCAACGGGTTTCCCTGGACTATCTAGGAGAGAATGGAGGACAAGAGATGTCAGAGATGGACAGCAAGACAGTATTCTGATCAAGCTGTCAAATTTTATTGTTTTACACACTGCAATATAAAGGAAAGCAAGCAGGATGTAGGGAGGGTTTATGAGGGGGGCAAACATTGTCTCCCCAAGGAACAGTATTTCAGGGGGCAAACATTGTCTCTAAACATTTTATCTAGGAAGTAGTCTCTCAGAATTGTCTCTCAGAATTTCATGACAAACCTGGCTGGATTTCAAGGAAGCTGGCAAACTAAAATGATCACAAAGAAGAGAAATGGAAGGAGATTGAGTGTATAAGATGGCTAAAAGGAGATTTTGAGATCTATATGAGAATAGCTCCTGGCACCTAGGCATAAGCATGCCTAGCTTTAAGGTGCCATAGACACTCAGCAGAGAGTTCCTTAGAATCCAAATTTTAAAATATAAAATACAAAGAATATATGATTTAAATAAATTTGTGGTGTATGGGGATATAATTTGTCCTTTTTTATTATATGAATATATTGTTTTAAATTTTCACAATTCCTTTTCCTTAAGAAGTATCAGGAATCCCAGTAATATGAATAATACTAAATTGCTAACAAAACATCTCAAATAATGGTTGACTGAAATAGTCAGCTGAAATAGTCAGCTCCATTGTTTGTTACATCTGATTTGGAACACCCAGCATAGAGAAACAATGACTAAATAAATTTTAATTGAATTCCTTGTTAATGAATTTTAAATAAGAAAGTCTGAGAAGGTATCAATACTCATATATCCATATTATAATTTTTCAAAATCCAAAGTATAATTAACATCTATTTGCCATAATGGAATAGGTGAACTTCCTTGAGAATTGACACTAAGTCTTTATAGTTGACATGCCCATTCTCTAAAAACACCAAATTCTTGTATCAGGCTGTTACTATTTTGATAATGTAAAGAATGAGATTATTTGGCTAATTGTGCCTATATAGGGCCTATAATCTGCTTGGTATAAAAATCTGCTATGGCATTGCCCTTTCTAAGGGGTTTGGGTAGTCCAGTATGAGCTCATAAATATCTGGTAAAGAAAGGAACAATACATTCTTTTAAATTAAGATGTATTTGCATAAATAACTGCAAAATAGTGGTATCTTTAAAAAAAAAAAAAAAGAAAGCGTTTCAAGCAACCATGAGCTACATATTGGCTATAGTATCAAAATTAAAAGCTTTATTTTTTAACATTTCAAAAAACAGCAGCTATAGCACACAATTCAATTATCTGTGCTGAAGCAAGGGGATGTCAAGAGAATAAACATGTGATATAATTACATATGCAGACTTCCCATTATATGTGCAATCTCAAATACAGTAGGCACATCCTTGAGCTACATTTACAAATACACAGGAAATTAAAAACCATGCATAGAGGAAAATTGTAATGACATGTCTTTTGGATAATAATTATCAATTTTGCCTGGAAAGTTGGAACATGGAATAGGTCAAATAACAGTATTCTGCAAAAAACAATATAATTGCAGGAATCGCAATAAGAATATTTCATCTAGTTTTTCCCCAAAATACTTTTTGTAATTCTAACCTACATTTCTGTATTAATTTTCTGTATTAATGTTACTCTATTAACACAGTAACAGCTTCAGAACAGGGTGATAAAATTTTTTGAGATAAAGATGAATCCACATTAATGATCTCTTTGCAAAATGACTGCTGTGAAACAGCCAACAATTGGTCATAGTCGAAATAACATATCTTTTGTTGGTTTATAGGTTCCTCTACTTTCAGAAAAGCTATTCATCCCTCATCAGTTTATTGTTGGGAGGAATTAAGGTTTGCATACCACTTGAGAATATCAAACATAGACTTAAATCCTCCTGTGCTGAGCTTAAGCTTAAGTCTTAGCCAATTAAGATTTCTTAGAAGCATTTGAAAATAATTTAAATTAAGTAAACTAGCTTTATTTAAATTTTCTGTGCCATAATTTGTTTAGGAATATAACTGATATCCCAAATACTGAAAAGGATATTGCCTTTGAATCTTTTGTAGATCACTACTCCTGAAAAATTTAAACCTTCTTGTATAAACGAAAAAGTTCGTAGTAAATTTCCTTCAGAGGGATCAACTAATAAAATACCCATATAATAAATAATATACACTGAAGGATTAAAAGTTCTAACTACTTTTTTATGTTTTTTTTATTTTCTACATTCTTTGTTTACATTCCAAATGATTTCCCCTTTCCCAGTCCCCCCTTCCCATAAGTCCCATAAGGCCTTTTCCCTCTGCCCATTCCCTGATGAACCCCCTCCCACTTCTCTGCCCTGGTAATCCCCTGCATTGCTGCATCAAGCTTTTCCAGGACCAGGGCCCTTTCCTTCCTTCTTCTTGGGAATCATTTGATATGGCAATTGTTTCTTGGGTATTCAGAGCTTCTGGGATAATATCCACTAATCAGAGATTGCATTCCATGTGTGTTCTTTATTGATTGGGTTATCTCATTTAGGCTGATATTTTCCAGTTCCAACCATTTGCCTAAGAATTTCATGAATTCATTGTTTTTAATGGATGTGTAGTATTCCATTATGGAAATATACCACATTTTCTGTATACATTCCTCCACTGAGGGGCATCTGGGTTTTTTTCTAGCTTCTGGATATTATAAATAAGGCTGCTATGAACATACTGGTGCATGCGTCCTTATTGCATGCCAGGGGATCCTCTGAGAATATGTCCAGGAGTGATATAGCAAGTTCATCTGGAAGTGTCATGCCCAGTTTTCTGAGGAACCACCAGACTGATTTCCAGAGTGGTTGTATCAGCTTGCAATGCCACAAGAAGTGGAGGAATGTTCTTCTTTCTCTAAGTCCTTGCCAACACCTGCTGTCTCCTGAGAATCTTAGCCGTTCTGACTGGTGTGAGGTGAAAACTCAGGATTGTTTTGATTTTTTTCCCTTATGACTAATGATGTTGGACATTTCTTAAGGTCCTTCACAGCCATCTGAAATTCTTCAGGTGAAATTTTTTTTTTTTGCTTAGCTCTGTACCCCATTTTTAATAGGGTTATTTTGTTCTCTGCAGTCTAACTTCATGAGTTCTTTGTCTATATTGGATATTAGCCCACTGTCAGACGTAGGGTTTTTGAAGATCTTTTCCCAATTTGTTGGTTGTGATTTTTGTCTGATTGACAGTGTCCTTTGCCTTACAGAAACTTTGTAATTTTATGAGGTCCCATTTGTCAATTCTTGATCTTAGAGCATAAGCTTTGGTGTTCTGTTCAGGAACTTTCCCCCTGTGCCCATGTCTCTTACCCAGTTTCCTTTCTATTAGTTTCAGTGTGTCTGGTTTTACGTGGAGGTCCTTGATTCACTTGGAGTTGAGCTTGGTACAAGGAGATAAGAATGGATCAATTCATATTCTTTTTCATGCTGACCTTCAATTGATCCAGCACCATTTGTTGAAAAGGCTATTGTTTTACCACTGGATGGTTTTAGTTCCTTTGTCAAAGATCAAGTGACCATAGGTGTGTGGGTTCATTTCTGGGTCTTCAATTCTATTCCATTGATCTACCTGCCTGTCACTGTACCAATACCATGCAATTTTTAACCCAATTGCTCTGTATTACTGCTTGAGGTCTGGGACATTGATTCCTGAAGAAGTTCTTTTACTATTGAGAATAGTTTTAGATATCCTGGGTTTTTGGTTATTCCAGATGAATTTGAGAATTGCTCTTTCTGACTCAATAAAGAACCGAGTTAGGATTTTGATGGGTATTGCATTGAATCTGTATATTGCTTTTGGAAAGATGACCATTTTCATTATATTAATCCTGCAAATCTGTGAGCATGGAAGATTTTTCCATTTTCTGAGGACTTCATCAATTTCCTTCTTCAGAGTCCTGAAATTCTTGTCATACAGATCTTTCACTTGTTTGGTTAAAGTCACACCAAGATACTTTATATTGTTTGTGGCTATTGTGAAGGGTGTCATTTCCCTAATTTCTTTCTCAGCCTGATTATCCTTTGATTATAGGAAGGCTACTGATTTGCTTGAGTTGATTTTATAACCAGCCACTTTGCTGAAGTTGTTTATCATCTGTAGGAGTTCTCTGGTAGAGTTTTTTGGCTCACTTAAGTATCCTATCATATCATCTGTGAATAGGGATAGTTTGATTTCTTCCTTTTTAATTTGTATCTCTTTGACCTCCTTATGTTGTCTAATTGCTCTAGCTAGAACTTCAAGTACTATATTGAAAAGATATGGAGGGAGGGGGCAGCCTTGTCTAGACCCTGACTTTAGTGGGATTGCTGCAAGTTTCTCTCCATTTAGTTTGTTGTTGGCTACTGGTTTGCTGTATATTGCTTTTACTGTGTTTAGGTATGGGGCTGGAATTCCTGTTCTTTCCAAGACTTTTAGCATGAAAGGATGCTGAATTTTGTCAAATGCTCTTTTACCATCTAATGAAATAACTGTGTGGTTTTTTTTTTTTTTTTTTTTTTTTTTTTTTTTTTTTTTTTTTTTTTTTAGTTTGTTTATGTAGTGGATTGCATTGATTGATTTCCATATATTGAGCCATCCCTGCATCCCTGGGATGAAGCCTACTTGATCATGGTGAATGATCATTTTGATGTGTTCTTGGATTTGGTTGGCAAGAAATTTATTGAATATTTTTGCATCAACATTCATTAGGGAAATTGGTCTGAAGTTCTCTTTCTTTGTTGGATCTTTGTTTGGTTTTGGTATCAGTGTAATTGTGGCTCCAAAGAAAAAGTTGGGTACTCTTCCTTCTGTTTCTATTTTTTTTTTTTTTGAATACTTTGAAGAGTATTGGAGTTAAGTCTTCTTTGAAGGTCTGATAGAATTCTGCACTAAAGCCATCTGATCCTGTGATTTTTGGTTGGAAGACTTTCAATGACCACTTCTGATACTTTTGGGGTTATGGGACTGTTTAGATGATCTATTTGATCCTGATTTAATTTTGGTATTTGGTATCTGTCTAGGAAATTGTCCCTTTTTTCCTGGAGGCACTCAGGGCTATGTGTTTTCCTCTTAGCCCTGCTTTCTTTATGTCCCATTAATTTGTTTACTTTGTGTCTTCATCTTCATTAAATTTTAAAAACTCTTTGATTTCTTTCTTTTTTCCTTGACCAAGATATCATTGAGTAGAGTATTCCTCAGCTTCCATGTGCATGTAGACTTTCTGGTTTCTTTGTTTGTTTGTTTGTTTTTTTTTTTGTATTTTTTCTTTGTTTTTGTTTTTTGCTATTGAAGACCACTCTTACTCCATAATGATCTGATAGGAGGCATGGGATTATTTTGATCTTCTTACATCTCTGGAGGTCTGTGTTGTGACCAATTATATAGTCAATTTTGGAGAAGGTACCATGAGGTGCTGAGAAAAAGGCATATTCTTTTACTTTAGGATGAAATCTGTTAAATCCAATTAGTTTAAAGCTTCAGTTAGTTTCACTATGTTTCTGTTTAGTTTCTGTTTTCCTGATCAGTCCATTCAGGAGAATGGAGTTTTGAAGCCACCCACAATTATTATGTTTGGTGCAATGTGTGCTTTGAGCTTTAGTAAAGTTTCTTTTATGAAGGAGGGTGCCCTTGTATTTGCAGTATAGATGTTCAGAATTGAGAATCCTTTTTGGCGGTTTTTTTCCTTTGAGTAAGAAGTGTCCTTTAGTGTCCCTTTTGATGACTTTAGTTGAAAGTCAATTTTATCTGATATTAGAATGGCTACTCTGGCTTTTTTCCTATGACCATTTGCCTGTAAAATTCTTTTCCAGCATTTTACTCTAAGATAGTGATTTTCTTTCTCACTTAGGTGTGTTTCCTATATGCAGCAAAATGTAGGGTTCTGTTGTGTATCTACTCTACTACTCTATGTCTATTTATTGGGGAATTGAGTCCATTGATGTTAAGAGATATTAAGGAATAGTGATTATTCCTCTTATTTTTATGTTTGTGTGGTTATCTTCTTTTCAGTTTGCTGAAAGAATATTATTATCTTGCTTTTTCCAGGGTGCATTTTCCCACCTTGCATTGGTGTTTTCCACCTGTTATCTTTTGTAGGGTTGGGTTTGTGGAAAGATATTGTGTAAATTTGGTTTTATTATGGAAAATCTTAGATTCTCCATCTATGATGATTGAGAGTTATGCTGGGTATAGTATTCTTGGCTGGCATTTGTGTTCTCTTAAAGTTTGTATGAGTTCTGCCCAGTATCTTCTAGCTTTCATGGTCTCTGGTGAGAAGTGTGGTGTAATTCTAACATGTCTTCCTTTATATGTTACTTTGCCTTTTTCTTTTACTTCTCTTATTATTCTTTTGTGTTTAGTGCATTTGGGCTTTTGATTATTATGTGATGGGAGGTATTTCTGTTCTGGTCCAGTCTGTTTGGGGTCCTAGATTTCCTGGATGTTTTGGGTTACAAGCTTTTTGCATTTTGCATTTTCTTTGATTGTTGAATCAATGTTTTCTATAGTATCTTCGGCATCTGAGATTCTTTCTTCTATCTCTTCTATTCTGTTGTTAACATTTGCATCTATGACCCCTGATCAAGGTTTTCTATCTCCAAAGTTGTCTCCCTTTGTGATTTCTTAGTTGTTTCTACTTCTGTTTTCAGATCCTGGATGGTTTTGCTCAGTTCTTTCACTTGTTTGTTTGTGTTTTCCTGTAATTCTTTAAGAGATTTTTATATTTCCTCTTTCATGACTTCTGCCTGTTGACCCAAGTTCTCCTGAAGTTCTTAAAGTGATTTTTGTGTTTCTTCTTTATTGGCCTTTCTCTGTTGACCCCTCTCCTCCTGAATTTCTTTAAGTGATTTCTGTGTTTCCTTTGTAAGGACTTCAACCTTATTCATGTTCTCCTGTGTTTATTTAAGAGATTTATTTATATTCTTCTTATAATCCTCTAATAACATCATGAGATGTAATTTTAAATCCAAATCTTGTTTTTCTGGTATGTTGGGCTATCCAGGACTAGCTGTTGTCATAAAATTGAGTTCAGATGCTGCCATATTGCCTTGATTTCTGTTAGTAACTTTCCTATGTTTGCCTTTTGCCATCTGGTTATCTCTGTTGTTAGTTGGTCCCGTTGTCACTGTCTGGTGTTTGAACCTCCTGTGAGCCTGTAATACTATTTCAGCACCACTGGATGATTGGGTTTCCCCGGCACAGATTGCGGATGTGCTGCCCTATTCTTGGGTGCTGTTGGAGCCCTGGTGTGCCTTGACCTAAGGAATGTTATACTCGGGCTGTCTCTGTGTACCTGGTGCTGCCTGCCTGGTCTGTCCAGGATAGAAAATGTCAGAGGCTGAATGTACCTCCTCCAAGTGCCAGTCACACTACCGGGCAAATGATCCATGACAGGGCTGACACATAGACATTCCTCAGAGCTGTGCAGGCCCCCAGAAGCCTGTGAGTTGTGTCCTGAGTGATGTTAAACTTGGGATATCTCTGTGTATCTGGTGTTGCCTGTCTGGTACATCCAGGAGCGAAGATTGCTTTAGGCTATTATAAATAGGGCTGCCATGAAGATAGTGGAGCATGTGTCCTTATTACACGCTGGAGAATTCTCTGGGTATATGCCCAGGAGTAGTATAGCAGGGTCCTCCAGTAGTATTAGGCCATTTTCTGAGGAACCACCAGACTGATTTCCAGAGTGGTTATACCATCTTGCAATCCCACCAGCAGTGGAGGAGAGCTCCTCTTTCTCCACAACCTCTCCAGCACCTGCTGTCTCCTGAGACTTTTATCTTAGCCCTTCTGACTGGTGTGAGGTGAAACCTCAGTGTTGATTTGATTTGCATTTTTCTGATGACTATGGATGTTGATCATATCTTTAGGTGCTTCTCAGCCATTCGATATTCCTCAGGTGAAAATTCTGTTTTTAGCTCTGTACCCCATTTTTTAATAGGGTTATTTCTTTTTCTGGAGTCTAACTTCTTGAGTTCTTTGTATATATTGGATATTAGCCCTCAGTTGGATATAGGGTTGGTAAAGATCTTTTCCCAATTTGTTGGTTGCCACTTTGTCCTATTGACAGTATACTTTGCTTTACAGAAACTTTGTAATCTTATGAGGTGCCATTTGTCAATTCTCGATCTTAGGGCATAGGCTATTGATGTTCTGTTCAGGAAATCTTGGACATGGTTGAACTATGCATCCTCTCGTGTTTTCAATTGCATTTTACAAAGACATGAAGATTTTATCACACCAGTATATCACTTACTTAGTTAGAATTACCCCAAGATAGTTTATATTAATTTTAGCTATTAAGAAGAGCAATATTTCCATGACTTCTTTCTTACTTCCTGTTTTCATTTGTATATAGGAGTGATTCTGATTCTTTGAGTTAATCTTATATCCAGTTACATTAATGAAGTTTCTTTTATCCAGCTGTATGACTTCACAGGTAGAAATTTCAGGGTTTCTAATGCATATTATTATATCTTTTGCAATCTATCCAAAAAATTGGCCATTTCTCTTAGATTTTTCCTATTTTGTGATTAACAGGCTTTTAAAGTATGGCATATGGATTCTTATCTTCTGTGATTTTGTTTAAAAATGTTCTCAGATTCTAAATTGCAATTTCTCTCTTTCTTCTATTCCTAGTTTTCTTAATTTTTATCATTTCACAGTGCCTCTCATTTCCTGGGTCTTTTTGTCAGAATTTTTTAGATTTAATATTTTCATTAACTAATATATCGGTTTCTTCTACTTTATCTTCAACCCTTGCAAATATTTCTGTATTTCATGTATTTGATGGATAATATTTGCCTGCTCGATGGCATAGATTCTTTTTTAGTTCCCATATTCCATCAGTTTGTGATTTTGTTCTTGCTTCTATTTCAATTTTCAGATTTTAAATTGTATTACTTTCCTTCATCTGTTTTTGTTTGTTTGTTTAGTTACTTTTTTTGCTTTCTACAAGAAATTTCTCCCACTCTTCCAATTTTTGGATGTCTTTTCTTTAAGTGATGTATTCATTTCCTGTTTCAGTGCCTCTACTGTCAGAAAATTTGTTTTAAGATATTTTCTTGAAATGTAAATAAAGAAAATGTCCAATAAAAAGATATTTTTGTTGTGTCTCCACTATCTTGGAATATTTGGACCTTGTTCTAGTTGAATATCTGGACTTTGTTTCTGGAATTTTGGCTATTGTTGACTATGTTCTTATGCTGACCTCTAAGCATCTCTGGGTTTGGGGTGATGGATCAATAGGTGTAGGTTCCAATTTCTAGATTTTTTCCTTGCTGAATGGGTGTTCTTTTACTTGGTCTCTATATTCTCTCTGGTTTTCTTGCCCCTCTGACTTTATGCAGGAAATTTCTACTTAAGTTTGGGGCTGGTCTTCTGTTGGCCTGCATGGTCTGTTGTGGAGCATATTTTCTCTGCTCAGGTTAGGGACTAGGACATGGTGATGAGTTGGGGAGAGAGGTTTTGGGGTAGTGTCAAGGAGGTACCAATAGAATGAAGAAAGTGCAATGGCCAGCAGTATACCTCAAGTGCTGTTAGCCTGTGTGGCTTCTGATCCAGCAGGGAGTCTCAGTCTGAGTTGAAAGCTAGGATATAACAGTGAGTTGGAGAGGCAGAATTGTGAGTTCATTTTGGATGCAGCAAGAAAGAGTAAAGGATGCAGTTGGGTGCATGGACAGCATGATACCCTCTGGTCTAGCGAGGATTTTCTACCTTATTTTGGGGCTGGGACAGTAGTGAGTTAGTGTTAGGGATTTGATTGAATGGATTCCAAAATAACATGGTAATTTGCATGTCTGCAGGTCCCTGCCCCCAGGTGGTTTTGATTGGGAAATAAAGTTGTCAGCAGTCAATGGCTGGGCAGAGAGACAAAGGCAGGACTTTTATGATTTTCAGGTAAGAAAATCAGCAAAGGTAAGAAGGGAGTCTGCCATGAGAGGAACATGGGATGGAGCATGCTTTGAAGGAGCAGGATGGTGGGATGGCAGAAATGTAGTTACACAAGAAAAGTGGCCCCATGGAAGGGTTGACCAGAAGGAACTAGGGCAGCAATGATAAAAATATAGATTTAGAAAGAATTAAATATAGAATATCTGAGAGGGGTGTGTTAGCTGTGGAGGTTTGGAAGTGCCCAGTCGTTGAACTAGCTAAGGCATAGTAAAAATAAATCCTCATGTGTGTATCAGTCATTCCTGAATTCAGAACTCTTAGGTGAGTGGTGAGAAGCACGCATGTACCTGCCTTGAGACTAGAGCAGTTTTAACAACTTACCACTGCAAGTTAGGGATGTGGATTTGGAGGTACAGTCTTGGAGGATACAGAGAGTAACAGAAGAGTTCCCTGGACAAGAGCCTACCTGGTATTCCTGTGGCTGGAATGGCTTCTGGTCTAGGAGGGAATCACTGCTCTATTTCTAGGGATGGTGAAATTGGGGATAATGTGGGGAAATACTGATACAATATGGCCTATAGTTAAATAGGGGTTGTCTGCCTGAAATAGGGACTGGGACATAGAGACAGTCAGTGGAGGGAGAACTAAAGATTGGGTCTTTTGGAAGCTATAGAGTTTGTAATGTTAGAAGGCAGGTGGTCTACCTGGTCTTCTGACAGATGTCGCCTGTTTAGGTGGTCTCTGTTGATGCTGGAGTCTGGGACACAATTGTGAGGAAGGAAGAGATACCATGACTGAAGCAACTTTTATGAAGGACACCATTTAATTGGGGCTGGCTCATAGGTTCTGAGGTTGAGTATAATTTATTATTATCATGGTGGAAAATGTGGGAGCTTACAACCAGACATTTTGGTAGAAAATCTTGATCCAAAGGCAATAAGGAAAGACTCTGTGTTCTGTACTGGGCTTGAGCACTAGGAGCCACACTTCCTCCATCAAGTGCATAGCTATTTGAACAAGATCAAGCCTATTAATAATGCAACTTCCCATGGGTGAAGATTATTCAAACCACCATAGGTAGGAAGTGATGACTAAGGTCTGGGTCTGTTGAATGTTAGAGAATGGGGAAGGTGTATGAACAGTAGGCCTATCTTATTTTCTGGCAGACATGTCTATGATTGTACAGGAGGCATCTGTCCAAAGGAACCAGGAGATCTATAGTAATCTAATTAATAATAGATTTACTTCATAGGTACACTAGGTGACTGTACTGGTTTTGAAATCTTGCTCATTTCTATTTTCTCTGAAATCCTTTGTGCTTACTCTGATGCTCTTTGCTTCTTTATCTATGTTAGATAGTAATTACAGTGAATCTTAACTCACTATTAGGTGTTAGTTACAGTGAATAATTACTGTGGTATAAATGTTAGTGGATGTAAGGGAAAGAATTCTTATGGTTGGCATTTCTGGTGGTTTGAATAAAGAGAGCCTGATAGGTTCCTAGGAAGTGGGACTATAAGGTTGTGTAGCCTTATTGGAGGAAGTGTGTCAATGGGATCAAGCTTTGAGGTTTCAGATGTTCAAGCCAGGCCCAGTGTTAGTCTCTCTTTCTGTTTCTTTTGAATCAGTGTATAGATCTCTCAGATTCTTCTACCACCACTGTTTGCCTTCATGCCACCATGCTTCCTGCTATGATGGGGATGAATATCTACATCTTAACTGTATTTTAGCCATGAATTAAATGTTTTTTCTTTATAAGTGTTGTCATTGTCATAGTGTCTCTTCACAACAATAAAACTCTTAACTAAGAATATTGAAACACTTCTACTTAGGGGACTCCATTATTAATAATTGTCAGTTATATTCCCCAAAGTAAAAGCTACTAATCAGGCCTCTCCATAGTGAGAAATGCCCTATGCTTAGCTTTAATGAATTGATAAAATTGATATGAATTCCAATTTAATCATGAAACTTTATAGATCCAAGATATGTTATATTACATTCTTTGTTCTATCACAAGCATATCTTTATATTATAGTCTACAGAATTCTTTATGAATATAGATATTTTAATGATGCAAGTGATTAAGGTAAAAGGTTGGAAAGCAGTAACCCAGAGGAATAGAACCAAATAGAAATGCAGTTGTGAATTTCTTTACAATAGGAACAAAATTAGATTTGAAAAGACATCAAACATATATGAAAACACCAGGGGTTGATTTTGTTCTCTGTAGTTTTTCAGAATCATATCAAAGTAAATCCAACAAGCAACTTCAAAGCTTGTTATAGTTACTGAAAGCTACAGTTCAGGGAGAAGGGACCTGTTAACAGCTTTATTGAAGAAAATGACAGTGTCCACAGAGAGCACACAAAAACTGAAATACTAACAATTTCTTTAAAAACATCACCAAAAGACTATATAAATTTCACCTAGAAATTGAAATAACACTGGAGTGTATTATGAGGACAAGAGAATAAAGTAGAAAGAAGGAATATGAACTGTGAAAGGAACACTTGGCCTGTTAAACCCGCTACAAAATATATAGAATGAGAAGCTTGAGAGAGAAACATAAGAATGATTACTGATATTGAAGGTGAACACTACAAGAAAGATAAAATAAAAATATGGTTTAAAATAGTTGTTTTAGTCAAGATTTGCTTAATTGAAAATGTGACAGTGATTTAGAAATGCTAAGAATAGAGAATACAGTCAATCACTTTCAAGGAAATTAAAAGAGATAGAAGATCTAAGATAACACATAAGAAGTTCCAGACATTCAATTTTTTCTATACTGCCAGAGTATTGTCTCATAATGGCATAGAGTTAAGAGCATCCCTAGCAATTTTTTTTTCCTTTTAAAGAAACTGTTTTGCTTAAGGCTTCATTAACTCTTCAACTATGGGCTTCCCACTTCATTCCCTTTTAATGTGCAAGTAAGAGTCTTATGACAGTTAGGCCTATATCTTACCCCAGGTTGGCATATATCTAAAGCTTCTTTCAAATTGAAAATAGCACAGTAGTTCAACTGAGGATTTATTATCTTCAAACATGTTTTAATTTGTTTACTGTCAAATTTTTCTTCCTTCACATTTACAGACTCTATTCTCAGAAGCAATGTCTACCATTCATGACTAGGCAAGTCTCTTGCAGAGAAGGAATATTTTTAAAAAGTAAAATATGTATTTCACCAAGAAACTTGCAATTGACACTAAAACAGGCCTTTTTTTTCTTTTTTATACAGGAAATTGTTTTTGTTTTTTTTTCTTTTGTTTTGTTGTTGTTTTTGCTTTTTGAGAGCTTGCACTCCATGGTACAAAGCATGCCATCAGGCAGGCAGGCGTAGTGCTAGAGCAGTAGCTGAGTACTTACATTTGATTCCACAAACATGAGGCTTGGGGTGGAAGGGAGAGAGAGAGAGAGAGAGAGAGAGAGAGAGAGAGAGAGAGAGAGAGAGAGAGAGAGAGAGAGAGAGAACAGGAAATGATGTGATTTATGAAACATGTCCTCCCAATTCTTCCCAAGCTGTAGCAAGCATTCAAATATACAAGTCTACAAGGGTTATCCTTATGCAAACCACCATCTATTAGATATAATTTTCAAAATACTTTGTGAACTTGTTAAATGATATATGCTTACATGGCTATTAGTTCTTTTTTCTTTTGATGATATACCCAGGAGTGGTATAACTGGGTCTTCAGATAGTACTATGTCCAGTTTTCTGAGGAAGCATCCGATTGATTTACAGAGTGATTGTACCAGCTTGCATCCCACCAACAATGGAGGGATCTGCTGTTACCCAAGTTTTGATCTTAGCCATTCTGACTGGTGTGAGGTAGAACCTCAGGATTGTTTTGATTTGCATTTCCCTGATAACTAAGGACACTGAAAATTTCTTTGGTTGCTTCTTAGCCACTTAGTATTTCTCAGCTGAGAATTCTTTGTTCAGCTCTACAGCCTATTTTTTAATACAGTTATTATATTCTCTGGAGTTCAACTTCTTAAGTTCTTTGTATATATTGGATATTTGCCCTTTATTGGATATAGGATTGGTAAAGATCATTTCCCAATTTGTTGATTATTATTTTGTCCTACAGATAGTACCCTTTGCAATTTTATGAGGTCTAAAAGTTATCAAAAAAGATAAGGAAGGACACTTCATACTCATCAAAGGAAAAAATCTACCAAGACAAACTCTCGATTCTGAACATCTATGCTCCAAATGCAAAGGCACCCACATTAATAAAAGAAACTTTACTAAAGCTTAAAGCACACATTGCACCTCAGACAATAATAGTGGGGAAGTGCAACACCTGTTTCATCAATTAACAGTTCATGGAAACATAAACTAAATTGAGAAGCAATGAAACTAACCGAATTTGTGAACCAAATGGATTTAATAGGTATCTACAAAACATTTTATACTAAAACAAAAAAAGTACCTCTTCTCTGCAACTTGTGGTACTTTCTCGAAATTTAACCTTATAATTGGTCAGAAAACAGGCCTCAACATATACAAGAAGATGTAAATAATCCCATATATCCTATCAGATCACAATAGACTAAGGCTGATCTTCAATAACAACAACAACAACAACAACAAAAACAACAAAAAGCCCACATACATGTGGAAGCTGAACTACACTCTACTCAATGACAAATTTGGCCAAGGAAGAAATAAAGAAATTAAACATTTTTTTTAGAATTTGTTGAAAATGAAGCACAATATACCCAATCTTATGGGACACAATGAAAGCAGTGCTAAGAGGATAATTCATAGCTCTGAGTGTCCCCCAAAAGAAACTGGATAGAATATAAATTAGCAGCTTGACAACTCACCTGAAACCTGAAGAACAAAAAGAGGCAAATACACACAAGAGGAGTAGATGCAGGAAATAATCAAAGTCAGGGGTACAATAAACCAAGTAGAAACAAAAATAACTATACAAAGAATCAACAAAACCAGGATCTGGATATTTAAGAAAATCAATAAGATAGATAAACCCTTAGCCTGGCTAACCATAGGGCACAAAGTCAGTATGAAAATTAACAAAATCAGAAATGAAAAAAGAAATGAAACAACAGAAATGGAGAAAAATCCAAAATATCATCAGATACTACTACAAAAGCCTATATCACAAATAAAAATAAAAATCTGGAAAATCTGGATGAAATGGCCAATTTTTAGACAGATACCAGGTACCAAATTTAAATCAGTATCAGATAAATCATTTAAATAATCGCATAACCTCTAAAAGAAAGAGAAGCCATTAATTAAAGTCTCCCACCCACCCTCCCCCACCAAAAAGGCCAGGACCAGATGGTTTTAGTGCAGAATTCTATCAGACCTTAAAAGAAGACTTAATACCAGTATTCTGCAAACTATTCAGCATAATAGAAACCCAAATTGTTCCAAGAAGCCAACTATGCTTATACCTAAAGCACATAAAGATCGAGAGAGAGAGAGAGAGAGAGAGAGAGAGAGAGAGAGAGAGAGAGAGAGAGAGAGAGAGAAGAAAGAAAGAGAATTTCAGAAAATCTTCCTTATGTAGGCTTAATTCCAGGGATGCAGGGATGGTTCATTATATGGAAATCCATCAATGTAATCAACTGTATAAACAAACTCAAAGAAACAATAATCATATAATCAGACACTGAGAAATCATTCAGCAAAATTCAACACCCCTTCATAGTAAATGTCTTGGACCGATCAGGAATTTGAAGCCCATACCTATACATAGTAAAAGCAATAAACAGCAAACCAGTAGCCAACAACAACCTAAATGGAGAGAAACTTGACGCAATCCCACTGAAATCAGGGGCTGAACAATGCTGATTCCCCCTCCCCCCCCAATCAATATAGTACTCCAAATCCTAGTCAGTGAAATTAGACAAGGAACATTAAAGGGTTACAAATTCGAAAGGAAGAAGTCAGAATATCACTATGTGCAGATGATTTGATAGTGTTCTTAAGTACCCCCAAAAGTTCCATCAGAGAACTCCTAAACCTGATGAAAAACTTCAGCAAAGTGGGTTGATGTAAAATTAACTCAAATAAATCTTTCTCTACTCAAAGATTATATAGGTTATATAGGTTGAGAAAGAAATTAGGGAAAAGACACCTTTCAAAATAGTCACAAATAATACAAAATAACTTGGTGTGACTCTACGCCAGCAATTGAAATATCTGTGTTTCAAGCATCTGAAGAAAGAATTGAAGAAGCTCTATGAAGATGGATAGATCTCCCATGCTCATGGATTGGCAGAATTAACATGGAAAAATGTCCATCTTGCTGAAAGGAATTTACAGATTCAATGCAATCGCCATCAAAATCCTTACTCAATTCTTCAGAGTTAGAAATAGCCATTTTCAAATTCATTTGGCATAACTAAAAACACAGGATAGCCAAAACTGTGCTCAACAATAAAAGAACATCTGAGGGAATTACTATCCCTGACATTAAGCTGTATTTCAGAGCAATAGTGATAAAAAACTGTGTAGAACTGGTACAGAGACAGGCAAGAAGATCAATGGAATTAAATTGAAGACCCAGAAATGAACCCACACACCTATAGTCCCCTGACCTTTGACAAGGAGCTAAATCCATCCAGTAGGAACAAAGATAGCATTTCCAACCAAATGGTGCTGGTTCAACTGGAGGTCAGTATGTAGAAGAATGCAAATTGATCAATCCCTATCTCCCCGTACAAAGCTCAAGTACAAGTGGATCAAGGACCTCCACATAAATACTGATACACTGAATCTCACAGAAGAGAAAGTGTGCAACAGGCTTCAACACATAGGCACAGGGGAAAATATTCTGAATAGAACATCAATGGTTAATGCTCTAAGATCAAGAATCAACAAAAGATTAACTTGTACTGGTGATAATAGGGACTTACTGTCTCTGGAAGTTAATTTCAGTATTAATAGCCTTTGGAAGAGGTCAGCAGAGTCTTTATAAAAGATTATGACCAGTGGTAAGATAGAAAAACTATCTTTAGGAACAAATATATTAATGTGTATCAAGAATTTCACCATTCAAGGAGACAGAATTCAATGGCTGATCTCTAAAAATATAGCCAGATACTTATATGTTGAATAATGGGATAGTCTTAGGAGTTTTATAGATGAGAGGATACACCATGACTACTATGCTACTATGGCAACACTTATATAGTAAAACATTTAATTGTTCCTTGCTTATAGTTTAGAAGATGAGTTTATTATATATAATATATTTTGTATATAGTATATATATATATATATGTGAGTATAGATAAATGATAGATAGATAGATGATAGATAGATAGATAGATAGATAGATAGATGATAGATAGATAGACACATAGAGAAATAGACAGATATTCACATGTATTCTACAATTCTGGCATTTTTAACATCTTGAGATCGCCAAGCCAATCTAGGCTTCTCCTTCATTGTTTCTCAAAATGGAATATCTGTGCCTCTGTGTAGGGACATTACTGTCATATTCCTGCCTCGGTATCTTTTTTTAGTTGTAGAGTGAGGATCCATAATTCCTTTTTTTATCGTTTACTGTAAAACCAGAGACACATGACTGAAGCTGCCAAGTTCTTCCTGCTGAGGTTGGAACATGAATCTCTTTTTCAAATAGATTTTTATGAGGTTTCTGCTTTCATGTCTAACTTGCTTGTCCTGGAATTTGCTCTGTAGACCAAACTGTCCTCCAATTTAGAGATATCTTTCTGCCTCTGTCTTCCAAGTGCCAGTCGCTATACATTACCATTCCAGTCCCTAAGATTTTTTAAAATTCCTTTTTGTTTTTCTCTATTTTCTTTTCACGAGTTGGAAGTTTAGCTGGGTGGGGTCTTGCTCTGAGATCACCACTTCCTTTATTTTGTTTAACATCAGAATTTTCTCCAATCTGTTTATATTTAGGAGGGACTCCAACAATCCTAAAACTGTACACTTTGCTTTTTTCCTTGCTAATCTTGCTCCTTTTTCTTACAGAGCTGCAGAAGAATTATTAACTATTAACCAAAGCATACAGTCAAACCTAGGCTGTTTTGAAATTTCTTCTTCCAAATCTATTAATCCATACTTCTTCAATTTACACTCTGTCAGATTTTTTTCTTTTGCAAAAGCAGCTACATACTTCTTCCTCTTCTTCTTTGCAAAAATATCTCAAGAATGGTTATAAGACATATACTTATATTCTTGTCTTCAGAAATCTCTTGAAACAAACTCCCAAGTTCAAATCACACTAGGTACAAAGGTTTTCCCTATTCCTACTTGTAAGGCCCATTATGCCCAGTTAAATCATTCAATTATTTTTATAATTTAAAGTCCTAACACCCACATTATTCCAAACAAATAGAAGGCCAGGCTTATCACAATGGTACTCTGAACCTGGTATCAGCTTCTGTCTTAGGGTTTTTATTGCTGTAAAGGGACATGTCAATGGCCTATAATTCATAGGCTTCGTTCACTATAGTCTTAGTGAGAAACATGGAAGCACATTGGCAGACATGTTGACTGAAAGGCAATTGGGAGCTCTACATATAGATTAGCGTGCAACAGTAATATAAAGACACTTGGCATGGATTGAACACTTGAAACTTCAGTGACCCACCCCTTCTTAAAGGGCAATACCTATTTCAACAAAATCTCACCTATTATTATATCACGGTTATTTTCATTCAAACAACCAGGCAAACACTCATGATGCTACTGAGTAGAAACTAGTAAAAAAAAAAAAATGCCTGTTTTAGTGATATTCCTAAAGCAGTTATTTCTAGGCAACAATTGTTAACTGCCAGCACCACTACTACAACAAAAATAACAAATATTTAAAAGATAATATTACCTCATGATGATTGAGGGTGTCAATAAAATGGAGACTGATGATGAAACTTAACTTTTCCAAACTTGATAACAAGTAAAAATTGCAGGTCATATTTGAATAGTATGAAAATATTTCTGCTGAAGATAAACCAATATTAGCATGGATCCATACCCTAGAGAAAGAAGTACACAAAGATGTTGGTGAACATAATAACCTATTTCATCCTTACATTGAGGCTTATGGAAAATGCTAATAACAGTTTTAATAAAGAGAACATGTAGTGGGAATAATATAGGAAAGTTTGACTTAAATTTTCTCTATATATCCACTGACAATATTTTGATAAAAAATTTTGAAAATTTCCAAATAATCTTCCTGGGCATTTGTGAGAATCCTCTAACTGGTTACTAGGAAGATGCAACTGTCTGGTTTCAGATATTGACTCTTAGTAAACTGAACTCCCACTATGTTACTTTATGAAATATTTGGAAATCAGCTGTAGCTGAATTGAGTTGCACAGTTTAGATCACATGAAACAAATATTATATAACTGAACTAATGAATAAAAAATTTTAAGAAGCACTTTGGCTTCAATCAGAATAGATAATAATATACATTATTGGTTTTAAGAAAAGTTATTTTCCATGTAGATTAATTTTCTTAATTACAACTCAAAGTGATTCAAAGATCCCAGGCATTCTACATTGTACTGGTCTATACAGAACACTGATAATGCCATTTTCTTCAGACTGAACAATGATGTGTTGTAAATATATAAGAAATCCTTTCAAATATTTCCAATCAAAAGACTTCAAAATAAACCATAAAAAGTTTCATGGGACTGAGTTTCTAAGATTAGACCATTAGAAGATATTATGACAAACATTTACAAGGACAAGAAAAGTTAGACTCATAACTTTGTCTAAGAAAATTTTTGGTCAAAAAAATCAATGCTTGATATAAGATCATTTAGAAATTAATACTACAATACATTAAATTAAAGAAAGCATTCCAAAATTAGATTATGAAGAGATACCATTGAATCAAGGCTGTCTTAGACATGGCAAGCAGATATACCATTAACCAATCATTAAAACTTATTCCAGGATATATTTGTTTATACTACCATAATTTTCTCATAATTCTGAACACCTGTTCTACAGAAGGTATGGACAAAGTAATTATCCAGAACAATTAATCTTTACTAATCAAATGCCATTTTCTCCTGTATTGAAAAACAGAATGGCTCCTTTTTGCATTATCCCTTTAGGGATATTGCCATTCTCATCTGCCTTCTCATTGCACCTACTTGTATGCTGCATTGTGTGTGTGTGTGTGTTTGTATGTGTGTGTGCATGCATAAAATTTTGTTTTTCACTGGATAATGCGTGGGGATGTAATCAAAAGTGTATTACCCAGATACATATTTCACTTATATATAGAAACTATAGCAATAGTAAACATAATACCTAACTTTTGATTGATGTACAATAATATACTAGTTTACAATTACATAATGAAATATTCTAGAGCAATACAAAGAACATTAAAATTATGTTTAAAATATGTTGTTAAAACATTTGTCAAATGAATGAACCTGAATAAAAAATGATAAACATACCAATAAATTAATAACCAAAAATCCAAGTCAGTTTTTCTTTTCTTCAATCAGTAGTTGACATCTAGGTGGTAAGATTGTGTTGAGTACCAACTCTCTTGAAAATGATATGATCAGTTTTGGAAATTTTGGTTATATTATATGCATATGTATATTTATGCATATATTTTGTACCCCATGCATGCACAGAAGCCAGAAATGGATATTAGATTCCTGAGAATTGAAGTTATAGAAGAATATCATGCATATAATTTGGGTAATGGATCTGAACCCAGGTCTTCTCCAAGTGTTTAGTTTTATCCACTAAGCCCCTTTCTTTCTATTTTTGCTTGTCATCTATCTATCATCTATCTATCTATCTATCTATCTATCAATCTATCTATTATCTGTCTGTCTGTCTCTCTGTCTATCTATCTATTTATCTATCATCTATCATCTATCATTTATCTATTTATTCTGTCATTCCATATATCATAACAGTAATCTTTTCTTCTCCCAGCAACCCCCTCCACTTTCTCACAGATCCACTGCTTTTCCACTTCTCCTTTGAAAACAGTAGGCCTTCCAGGAATACAAATCAAACTCTGCATAACCAGGTGCAATAAGACCAGGCACATACCTTCATATCAATGCTGTATTGCACAAAGCAGCCAAGTCCCATGAGCAAGTAAAATAGTAAGAAGCAAAAGTCCAACAAAAGCCCTCAGCTAAAGACTACAATATGTAGGCAGAGAGCCTGATATAGAATTATGGAAGATGCATGATTACCTCTTCAGGCTCTGTGAGATCTGAGGAACAGCGACAAGCCCAACGTGGGGTTGCTTTAAATAAAAAATCTGTCACTATTATTGAGGCTGTGGAGCACTCACAAAATGGGACCTTTCATCACTTCCCTCAGAAAGACCCAACAAGTATCTGAAAGTTAGAAGCAGATATTTGCACTCAACCAATGGACAGAAGCTTCTGACCCTTGTGGTTGAATTAGCGAAATCTGGAAGAAGTCGTGGAGTGTGGCAACCTCTAGGAGGACAAGCAGTCTCAATTAACCTGGACACCTGAGATCTCTCAGACACTGAACCACAATCCAGTCAGCATACAATAACAGATATGAGGCTACCAACACATATAGAGCAAAGGACTGCCAGGTCTGTGTTTAATCATAAAAGATGCACCTCATCCTCAAAAGATTGGAGGCCCTAGGGAGTATAGATATCTAGTGGGGAGGCAGGTGAGGGTGGGAACATCCTTGTGGAGATGGGGGCTGGGAAGGTATTGGATGTGAAGGGGCGTAAAATCTGAAGTTTAATATTAATTTGGGAGTTTTGGTTTTAAGAAATGGGTGAAAAATATTGTTTTATTCCTTGTTTCTAGTTATTAACTTAGCAAGATATTTCTAAAAAAAGAAAAAATGGGGAAACTGGACAGTATAGACTTTTAGACTTTTAACTGAGTTTTTTTTTTGTTGTTGTTGTTTATTTTATTGATTCTTATTTTCTTTTTTTAAATTGAATATATTCTTCATTTACATTTTAAGTGTTATACCTTTTTGTGGATTCTGACCCTGCCAGAAAACCCCCAACCCATCCTCCCACTCCCTGCCTGGAAGAATATGCCTCTCAATCCAAATAACTCCTACCTAACCCCCTTGATTTCCCCACTCAGGGGCATCTATTGAGCCCTCATAGGACCCCTCCCCTCACTGATGCCTGATAAGGCATTCCTCTTCCATACTTTTGGCTGGAACTCTGTGTACCCTTTGGTTGGTGGCTTAGTCCCTAGGAGCCCTGGGGCATCTGGTTGGCCTACATTGTTGTTCTTCCAATGGGGCTGCAAACCCCTTCAGCTCCTCCAGTCCACTCTCCTACTCCTCCACTGGGGATCCTGTACTCAATCCAATGGTTGGCTGCTAGCATCTGCCTCTGTATCTGTAAGGTTCTCACAGGGATGCTCTAGAGACAATCACAAAGGCTCCTTTTAGCACACACCTCTTGTCATCCATTATAGTTTCAGGGTTTGGTGACTGTTTATAGGATGGATCTCCAGGTAGGACAGTTTCTCGATGGCCTTTTCTTTAGTCTCTGCTCCACACTTTGTCTCCGTAATTGCTCCTGTGAATACTTTGTTCCCTTTCTCAGAAAAACCAAAGCACCCACACTTTGGTCTTCCTTCTTCTTTATCTTCTTGTGGTCTGTGAATTGTAACCTGTTTATTTGAAGCTTTTGGGCTAATATCCACTTATCGTTCATTGCATACCGGGTGTGTTCTTTTGTGTTTGGGCTACTTCACTTAGGATGACACTTCTAGTTCCATCCATTTGCCTAAGAATTTTACAAATTCACTGTTTTTAATAGCTGACTAGTTCTGCATTGGGTAGATATACCACAATTTCTGTATCCATTCTTCTGTTGAAGGACGTCTAGGTTCTGTACAGCTTCTGGCTATTATAAATAAAGCTGCTATGAACATAGTGGAGCATGTGCCCTTATTACATGTTAGAGCATCTTCTGGATATATGCTGAGGAGTGGATTCTGAGGAACTGCCAAACTGATTTCCAGAGTGGATTTTCCAGCTTGCAATCCTACCAGCAATGGAGAAGTGTTGCTCTTTCTTCACATCCTCAACAGCATCTGCTGTCCCCTGAGTTTTTCATCTTAGCCATTTTGACTGGTGTGAGGTTGAATCTCATGGTTGTTTTGATTTACATTTCCCTGAAAACTAAGGATGCTGAACATTTTTTAGTTGCTTCAGCGCCATTAGTTTCCTCAGTTGAGAATTCTCTGTTTAGCTCCGTATCCCATTTTTTAATAGGGTTATTTGAATCGCTAGAGTTTAACTTCTTGAGCTCTTTGTATATATTGGATATTAGTCCTCTATTGAGTGTAGGATTGGTAAAGATCTTTTCCAATGGTTCCTGTTGGTTGCTATTTTGTCCTATTGACAGTGTCCTTTACCTTACAGAAGCTTTCCAATTTTATGAGGTCCCATTTGTCAAATCTTGTTCGTAGAGCATTAGCCACTTGTGTTCTATTCAGGAAAATTTCCCCTGTGCCCATGTGTTCAAAGCTCTTCTCTACTTTCTCCTCTATAAACTTCAGTGTATCTGGTTTTATGTAAAGGTCCTTGATTCACTTGGACTTGAGCATTGTACAAGGAGATAAGAATCGATCAATTTGTATTTTTCTACATGTTAAACTCCAGTTGATGCAGCACCATTTGTTAAAGATGTCTTTTTTCACTGGATTTTTTAAAAACTTCTTTGTCAAGTATCAAGTGACCTTAGGTGTGTGTGTTCTTTTATGTGTCTTCAATTACTATATTCCAATGATCTTCCTGCCTGTTTTTATGATAATACCATACAGGTTTTAAAACTATTCCTCTGTAGTAGTCTGAGGTCAGGGTGGTGATTCCCCTGGGAAATCTTTTGTTCAGAATTGAGAGTTCATCTTGGTAGAATTTTCCTTTAATCAGTATGAAGTGTCCCTCCTTATCTTCTTTGACAACTTTTGATTTTCTGGGAAAACTGTTGTTGGGATGCAATATATGAGAGAAGAATAAAAAAGAGTATGCAAAACATAAACAAATTACTACATCAGAAGATATTTCTTGACAATATGTTGCATGCCCCTTAAAGTGTTAATGCCTGATATCAGAATTCCTATAGGCAACTTCTCTTCCCTGAGCCATTATAATGAGAAAATCTTAATTAACTTCAGCAAATCAAAGTACGAAAGGTTACTAAAGGCAAACTATGAACTACACCTTGCCATTGCAGGTAAATTTTTGCTATTCCTTTTTAAAGATATTTTATTTTTAATTGTGTATAAATGTGCTTGTCTGTATGAGAGAATGTGCACATTACTGAAAGAGCCATATTAGTGGTAAGAATGTGTCAGATATACTGGATTTGAAGAAATAAATCAATAGTGCGATGCTTGATATGAGTGCTGGGAAGAAGTTATGTTCATCTTTTGTGAAGTTATGTTCCTTTTACGAAGGTGGGAAATCTCTTGCTCCATGTTGTCATTTTTAAGTAGGTCACTGAAATTATTTTTTGTTCATATAAGACAAGCTTTTGTGTGCAAATTATTCTTAAAGTTGAATAATGATCATGGCTTGGTACAACTATTGAGAAAACAGGAAAATAATTTAAAGTAGATTTGAAATAATTTTGCAATATATTATGAATATTTTAACATATTATCTTTATAAATTGTTCATTTACAAAGAATTATTTGATAAAGTATAACATTCAATATTTTATCAAATGTTTTATCATAGGGTGAGGTAAACCCTACTGTATAGAACATATTTATGTTAAAAAGTATGTACAGTTTAGATTGATATCCTATATTGTGTTGTTGATGTTTTTATTAAGCATAGTATTTTCTGAAATGACATATTTATCTCTTGTATTTTACAAGAAAAATTCTCCATGAAATGTGTACCAATAAATTCATCAACATTTTTCCAAATATGAATTACACATACACCTAAATGAGAAATAATTGCAAATTGACACTAAATTTCCCATCATTCATTTTTGGTTTTAGCCATTACAGTATAGGTAGTAATATGTTAGCAGAGTCAACAGGGATAATGATAAAAGCAATTTACATTTCTAATTTTGAAACAAATTTTATTATAAATTAGAAATTAACTCTGATTTTAAAACCACTTATAAATTTAAAATCACTAGTAATTCATATTTAAAATATTTTAACAGTCATCTTTTGCAGAACTAAGATAATTTCATTAAAGGATATTTTGAGTTAAAATGCAATGACTTAATGACTCAATATATTGTCAATTTCTTGTCAGTGGAAGAAAATAAAATTATATAATTTTTGCTTGGTTTTAAGGCAAAACTGTCCATATTCATCATTTAAAAAGTGCAAAGGTAACTCTTATTTACCTGTAGAATTGTCTTTTTGAAGGCTTACTGATGAATAAGCTTATCCTTTCTAGCTCTTTCTGAACTCTGGCTGACTGATTCAACTCAGCCATTTTGACTCAAAACTCCTCTGCTTGCTACATAGTGAAAACTGGCCTCTCTCAGCTTCGGATTGAATTGCTTTTCTTTGCCTCAAAATAACTCTCACGATCTTCTCTAATATTCTGGCTCATTCTCATTTCCTGTCTAGCCCTGTCATCACATATAACCTGTCTGTAAAACTGTATTAGTAAAACAACCTCCTGTCCCTCTGTCTTTCTGTGTCTGTCCTTCAGTGTATGTGTGTGTGTATATGCAAGTGTGCTACTCATTTAAAGCCTCTATTTCCTCTGTTCTTCTCTTAAATAGGCTCTTTTCCTGTGCTGTTCTCTTTAGAGTTGAGCACATAATCTCTAACTCATTCTGCCAAATATTTTTCAATCTGACAAATATATCTCTGATTCATCACTTTTCCTGTCTCTCAATTACAAGTCACTTCAAAACATGAATGTTTCCATGTATAAACTAGCATTCCCTTCATTGTTTAGGACTAATAGTGTATACTAAAAGTCGGTCTGTATTGCATGCAGAGGTATTAAAGGTGTGTAGCCTATATATATTCTAGCTGGATTTCACTCCAAGATCTTTCTTAGCAATCCCCTACCAGAGCAGCTATGTTGCTGGGTTAAAATTCCTCCACAAAATGTCATCATGTATATTCTCCATGATATGTAAATAAAATTAGTTGTCATAAACTTTTCATTACAATAATTTTCTTCAATGATAAGTTTTATATATATATCATAATATTATATATGTATATTATTCAATATATAATATATATAATTTTATATATGTACTATAGATTTAATTATATATTTTAAATATATATTTAGTATATAACTATATAAATATATTTAAAAATAATATAAAATATGTGATATATATATACACATACATATTTATGAATATATTGTTTTGTGTGAGTTTACCTGTATTATAAACACTAATCAGTGTAAGTATGTGCAGAAGTCATAGGTTAATATAAGAATTTCTTTCACAATCATATCCTTATCTTAGTTTGTAAGACAAAAGAGTCTTTAACTGAATATGATGTTCACCAGTTATCAAGCTTAGATGATCATGGATCTGTTCCAACACCACCACCATCTCTTCATCTAGTCTCCATCATTCCATGTGCTACAATCAGAAGCATAGTTCCATCTGTTCCAACACCACCACCATCTCTTCATCTAGTCTCCATCATTCCATGTGCTACAATCAGAAGCATAGTTCCATGCATGACTACATTTATATGTGTGCTGGATAATATACTAGCTTCTGCTACTTCCATAGGAAGAACAGTCACTCTGATCTGTCTCTATAGCCCCCAATTCATAATTTTTAAATGTCCATTTAATTTATTTAACTAATTCAAACTATTATTTTTCTATAAGCATTACTGCCTTAAAAATCTGAAAACAGTCATTTAAACAGAAATATTTTGTATAAAGTACTATTAAAATTATCATTTGAAACCTTTTCAACTATACTGAAGATATAGTGTGTTTGCCAATTATAAAAGAATTCTTTATGCAATACTTTAAGTGTGAAGTCTCTATTCACTCACACCTATGATTGCATGCAATTTTAAGTTAAAGTTTAAGTAAAACCAATTATTACTTGAAAAACAAAGAGCAAACACAAGCTTAAGTTTATAATCATTATTATCTTCACAATTGAATGCTGTGTAGCAAAGTATATGTTATTTTTATGACTTTAATTCTAAAACATGACAAACATAATCATTTTAAACTGACAACAATTTTACATAATTTTATTCACTCATTATGTATTTTTAAAGCCATCTATACAGAATAACAATTCATATCTACTTCTGTTTCAATTTGCAATAGCTGAAACATCCTGTACTCTTACATTGAATTTTAAAACCCTTAAATATCTCTCTTCTCATTTTCTTCATTATTCAAGTTATTTTTTATTTAATGCTATTTTCCTCTTAAATCCATGTGATCTAGGAATACCTATGTTAAAACCTTTTGTTATACTAAAACAGTCAATTACTTTACAATAAAATGACATATCATTTTTTCATGATGTTCTTGTCACTGTGATTGACCCAACCAATGGACAGAAGCTACTGACCACTATGGTTGAATTAGGGAAAAGGTGGAAGAAGCAGAGGGGGATGGTGATGCTGTAGGATGACCAGCAGCCTCAATTGACCTAGACCCCTGTGATCTCTCAGATATTGGACCACCAACAAGTCAGCATAAAGCAGCTGATATGAGGTCCCTAACACATATACAGCAGAGGACTTCCAGGTCTGGGTTCAGTAAAAGAAAATGTACCTAACTTTCAAGATAATGGAGACTTCAGGGAACTAAGAGTTCTGGTGGCATGGGGGATTGTAGGGTGGGGCATCCCATGGAGATAGGGCAGCAGGGAGGAGGTATGAGATGTGGAACAGTCAGAGAGTGGACCTGGTGGGGAATAAAATATGGAGTGTAAAAAAAAATTTCAACATTCAGTTTCTCTGTATAGTATCAGACATTCTGAATAATCAGAAATGAAAGTTCTGAACATACTGCTAAAGAGAATCTCTTATCTAGTACAGTTTTTGTCCAACTGCAACATCTAAATCATTATTTAGAGAGTGATTGAATTGATACTGCTCCAAAACTGATCATGCATTCAGCCAGAAAGGAAGCTTTAACACACAGAAGATGCCTGAAATAACTTTTTGCATCTTATCGTATCACCATGAATTGAAGCTAGACTTCAACAATAAAAGAAACAACAGAACAACTAGAAATTCATATAAGCTGAACAACTTACTACTCAATGGCCATAAACAAAAAATCAATGACTTGATAGAATTCAATAAAATGATGGACCAATGCACACTAACTTATGAAACATAATAAAATCTGTCTTGAGAGAAGTTCCTAGCATTAACTGCCTTCATAAAGAAATTTAAAAGATCACATATTACCAAATTAATAGCACATCTGAATGCTCTAGGGAAAAAGGGAAGAAGAAACACACCCAAGGGAAATAGATGGTAGGAAATAAACTTGGGACTAAAGTCAATCAATCAGAACCAAACATAACAATACAAAGAATGAACAGATCCAAAAGTTGGGTTCTTTGAGAAAATCAAAATAGATAAATCCGTAGTCAAAGTAATTAAAAAAACAGAGAGAATTATCCATATTATCAAAATTCCAAATGAAAATGGGAATATATAACAGATACTGAGGAAATCCAAAAAATCATTAGGTCTTACTTCAAAAACCTATATTCCACAAATTTGGAAAACTACATGAAATGGATGATGTTTCTTATACATTCCACTTTGCAAATTTCAATCAAGATCAGGTAAAAGATGTAAATAGTTCTACAACCATTAAATAAATGTAAGCAGTTATAAAATCATGAAAAGTCTCCCCCCCCCAATAAAAGCAGAATAAGGCCATACTCTTGAGGAAGAACTAATACCAATACTCCTTAAACAATTCCACAAAATAGGAGAACAGACATGGTCAAACAAATTCTATGAGACCACAGTCATCCTGATACATAAAATGCACAAAAACTCAACAAAGAAAAATATTTCAAAGCAATTTTCATTTCGAACAATCATGCAAAAGTATACAACGTAATACTGGTAAACTGAACACATCAAAAATATCATCTACTATGATCAAGTACACTTTTTTTCTAGGAATGCAGGGATAATTCAATGTATGGAAATCCACCAATGTAATACACCATATAAACAAACTGAAATAAAAAATATACATGATTAAATTCTGAAAAACACCCAACAGCAATTTATGGTAAAAGTCTTAAACCTATCAGTGATACAAGGAACATACCTAAACACAATAAAGGCAATATCCAGCAATGCAATAGCCAACATCAAATTAAGTGGCTAAACATGTAAAGCAATTCCACTAAACTCAGAGACAAAACAAGCTTTCTACTTCCTCTCTATCTCTTCAATATAGTGTTTGAAGTCATAGCTACAGTAATAAGACAACTATAGTAGATCAAGTGATTAAAAATTTGGAAGGAAGAAATCAAAGAATCAATATTCACAGATGATATAATAGAGTGCCTAAGTTACCCCATAAGTTATACCAGGAAACCCTTAGAATTGATAAACACCTTCATCAAAATGGCTCTATATAAAACAACTCAAAAAAAAATTAGGAACCATTCTTTATACAAATGATAGTCAGGCTAAGAAAGAAATAGGAAAATGATACTCTTCACAATACCCACAAATGATATAAAGTACATTTGTGTGCTTCTGTAAGACAAGAACTTCAAGTGTCTAGAGAATGAAATTGAAAAAAATATCAGAATGGAGTACTATTCAGCCATTAGAAACAATGAATTCATGAAATTCTTAGGCAAATGGATGGAGCTAGAAAACATCATACTAAGTGAGGTAACCCAGACTCAAAAGGTGAATCATGGTATGCACTCACTAATAAGTGGATATTAACCTAGAAAACTGGAATACCCAAAACATAATCCACACATCAAATGAGGTACAAGAAGAAAGGAGGAGTGGCCCCTGGTTCTGGAAAGACTCAGCGAAACAGTATTCAGCAAAACCAGAACGGGGAAGTGGGAAGGGGTGGATGGGAGGACAGGGGAAGAGAAGGGGGCTTACGGGACTTTCGGGGAGTGGGGGGGCTAGAAAAGGGGAAATCATTTGAAATGTAAATAAATTATATCAAATAAAAAAAAAGAAAAAGATATCAGAAGATATAAAGATCTCCCATGTTCATGGATTAATAAGGTTAACATAGTAAAAATGGTCATCTTACCAAAAGCATTCAACAGATTCAATGCAATTCCAACCAAAATAACATATTTTTTTCAGGTATTGAACGAAAAAATTTCAATATAATAGGAAAAACTAAAAATTCAGCATAGTTAAAGCAACACCATTTGACAGTATCCTTTGCCTTATAGATGCTTTATAATTTTATGAGGTCCCATTTGTCAATTCTTGATCTTAGAGAATAAGCTATTGGTATTTTGTTCAGGAACTTTTCTCCTGTGCCTATGTCCTCAAGGGTCTTCCCCAGTAACTTTTCTATTAGTTTCAGTCTGTCTGGTTTTATGGGGAGGTTCCTGATTCATTTGGAGTTGAACTTAGTACCAGGAGATAAGAATGGATCAATGTGCACTCTTCTGCATGCTGACCTCCAGTTCAACCAGCACCATTTGCTGAAAAGGCTATCTATTTTCCACTGAATGTTTCACCTGGAATTGAGCTTAATACAAGGAGATAAGAATGGATCAATCTGTATTCTTCTGCATGCTGACCTCCAGTTGAAGCAGCATCATTTGTTGAAAAGTCTATCATTTTACCTCTGGATGTTTTCAGCTCCTTTGTCAAAGATCAAGTGACCATAGATGTGTGGGTTCATTTCTAGGTCTTCAGTCCTATTTCATTGATCTACCTGCCTGTCACTGTACCAATACCATGCAGTTTTTAACACTAATGCTCTATAGTATTGCTTGAGGTCCTGGGTACTAATTTCCCCAGAAGTCCATTTACTGTTGAGAATAGTTTTAGCTATCCTGGTTTTGTTTGTTTGTTTGTTTGTTTTTTATTCCAGATGAATTTGAGAATTGCTCTTTCTAGCTCTATGAAGAACTGAGTTGGGATTTTGATGGAGATTGTGTTGAATCTGTATATGGCTTTTGGGAAGATGGCCATTTTAACTATATTAATCCTGCCAATCCACAGGCATGGAAGATTTTTCAATTTTCTGAGGTCTTCTGTGAAAAGATCTTCACCTACCCTACATCCAACAGAGGCTAATATCCAATATATACAAAGAACTCAAGAAGGTAGACCCTAGAGAACCAAATAACCCTATTAAAAATGAGGTATAGAGATAAACAAAGAATTTTCACCTGAAGAAATTCAGATGGCTGAGAAGCACCTTAAGAAATGTTCAACATCATTAGTCATTAGGGAAATGCAAATCAAAACAACATGGAGATTTAACCTCACTCCAGTCAGAATGGCTAAGATTAAAAACTCAGGAGACAGCAGGTTTTGGCAAGGATGTGGAGAAAGAGGAACACTCCTCCACTGCTGGTGGGATTACAAGATGGTACAACCACTCTGGAAATCAGTCTACTGGTTCCACAGAAAACTGGGCATGACACTTCTGGAGGACACTGCTATAACACTCCTGAGCATATACCCAGAGGACTCCCTGGCATGCAATAAGGACATATGCTCCATGATGTTCATAGCAGCCTTATTTATAATAGCCAGAAGCTGGAAAGCACCCCAATGTCCCTCAGTGGAGGAATGAATACAGAAAATGTTGTATATTTACACAATGGAATACTACTCATCAATTAAAAATAATGAATTCATGAAATTCTTAGGAAAAGGTTGGAACTGGAAAATTTCATCCTAAGTGTGGTAACTCATTTACAAGAGAACACACATGGAATGCATTCACTGATAAGTGGATATTAGCCCAGAATCTTTGAATACCCAAGACACAACTCACATATCAAGTGATTCCCAAGAAGAAGGAAGGAGAGGGCTCTGGTCCTGGAAAGGCTTGATGCAGCATTGTACGGTATTGCCAGGACAGAGAAGGAGGGGGTTGATTGAGAGACGAGCAGAAGGAAGAGAACTTATGGGACTTATGTTGAGAGGGAAAGCAGGAAAGGGAAAATCATTTGGAATGTAAACAAAGAATATAGAAAATAATAATAATAATAATAATAATAATAAAACAACAGTGTACAGTAAAAGAATTACTGGAGGTACCACCATCCCTGATTTAGGTTGAACTACAGAACAATGGTAATAAAAACTGCTTCATAATGTCATAAAAAATAGTCAGGATCAATGGAATAGAATTAAAACTCACAAATTAACCCCAGGTCTCTGGACTCTTGATCTTTAACAAAGAATTCAAAATTGTACAGTGGAAAAATGAAAGTATCTTCAACAAAAGCTGCTGGAGTTGCTCCATATTTGCATGTAGAAGAATGAAAATAGGTCCAAACTTATCACCATGAACAAACCAAAATTCTAGTGGATCAAAAATCTCAACATTATAAAAAATGCACTATATTTAATTGAATCAAAATTGTGGAATAGCCTTGAATGCTTTGGTTCAAGAGACAAGAGAACAGAATACCAATACCTCAGGCATTAAAATAAACAGTAAATGGAGCCTTATGAAACAGATGTGTTTGTAAGGCAAAGAACACTAACAACAGAAAAAATGATAGCCTGAAGAATGAAAAAACTTATTTTGCAATACTATAGCCAACAAAGGTCTAATATTCAAATATGAAGAAGTTAGATCCCCACAGACAAATAATCCAGTTTCAGAAAGTGGGTAAAGATAACAGAGATAAACAGAGAATTATCAACAGTCAAATCTCTATTGGCTGAGAACAACTTTAAAGAAAAACTACAATATCCTTAGTCTTCAGGTTAATGCAAATTAAAATGACTCTGTGATTCCAAATTACATTCATCAGAATGGATAATATAAAAACCCAAAGGACATCAAATGCTAATAAGGATGTTGAGAAGAGGGAAACACTCTTTTAGTGCAGGTTGGAGCACAAATTTGTACAACCACTCTGGAAAACAATGTGTCTGTTTCTTAGGAAATTGGTAATAATTCTACATCAAAATCCAGCTATACCACTCCTGGACATAAACCCCAAATTGTTTCACTGTACAGCAAATATACTTGCTTTCCTTTGTTCATAACATCTTTATTTGTAATATCCAGAAAGTGAAAACAACTCAAATATCCTGTAAACAGGGAATGGATAAAGAAAATGTGGCTCATTCACACAATGGAAATGGAGTAACACTAGTCTAATGTTTTTTTAAAAAGGCATAGTGAAATTTCCAGGCAAATGGTTGGAAATAGAAAATTTCATTCTGAGTGATAACCAAGACACAAAATGGCATGCATGGTATGTACCCAGAAGTGGATTCTAGCCTTAAAGTACAAAATACCCACATCACAATCCAGAGACCCAAAGAAGCAAAATAACAAGGATGTTTCAGAAGAGTATACTTGAAACTCATTCAGAAGGGGAAAGGGTAATCAGAGGTAGATTGAAGGGGATAAGTGCATGAATGAAAGGGTGGGAAGGGGAATGGAGTGGGAATGAAATCAGGTTTAATGAGAACTGGTGAGAGAGGGCCGAGAAATTGATTGGAAATTCGAAGTAAAGGGATATACTACTTCTAAATTTTTATTCTTAAACCTAGTTCAACTTTCACCCCTTATCTGATAATAAATATTATACAGAGACTCAACTTGTCTGATTACAGAGAATAAGTGGGTATTACAGGTTCAACAATTCATATCATTGGTCTCCATGGAGATAAATTGGCTTGGTAGTGACTAATCTCAATTATACTCAATGTTCTTTGGGAACTGCATTAGTATTTTCAGTGATATAAATGTAAAACCACCTCAATGACATTTTTATGCTTTAATACTTTTGTTGACTTATCTATGAAAAGTTAAAACTGTTATATGGCCTATCAAACTGACAATATACAATCCATAAATCTACACGCACATTGCTTCAAAATTATTTTAAACAAGGAGATATGCACTTTTAAACAAAGTCCTTTCAGTGAAGGCAGTCATTCTCTAACCAGTCTATTTAAAAGAGTATGAGAATTTTGTTGTTAAGAATATACTTTACAGAGGAGTTATTTATAAATCCAAATTAGAAATACTAATGTAACCCAATGTAATATAATTATGAACTAGACTAAGTAAATTTTTTTTAAATATTTGTCTCATTTTCATTCATCTTTGTTTGGATTCACAAATGTCTCATTAAGTATTTTGTTCTGTATGTCTTATCTGTTTTTGCAGGAATAGCGAATGTGACAGTATTCATGATAGCAAACTAGTTTTCTATTACATGAATTAAATTGGTGGTGATGTTGAAAAATGCCAAGCACAAAATGCAGTAGTCACAACATGCAGAGAAAGATGCTAAGTTGCCTAGAAGTTTTCAATGTAGTCTTGGAAATCACTACAACTTCAAAAGTAGTTTTATAATTTTTAATAGTTTCATCTGATAATTAGCTTAACAACCACATAGGAAAATTTACAAAAAAAATAGTAATTGTATGTTATTATCTTTCATTAATGATTTGCTGAAGATATTTGCCCACTATATTGCCTCTATGTTAGAGCCAACAATATCCTTTGGAAATATTGGTAAATATTATGTTTCTTGTCTATTAGTTTGCAGAATAATATCATTCTAGTTAAATTTTACTGTTTTTGGTATTTATAGTCAATCAAGTACATTTTGAGGAAGTATATAATTCATAGAAGAAAGTTCAACCTGTTCCTCAACAAAGAATTATAAATCTCAAGAATTAGTGTTTGTAATCATACTGTCATGTACTAAAAGTACTTCATAGCAGCATTTAATATGCTTCTATTGTTTTAATATGCCTTCAGCTCCTGTTGGGGCAATGATTATTTGATAATCATTTTTCTGTTTACTAAATTTCATATCTAATTAAATACTCTGAAAAATCAGGTTTCTTTGTTCTAAATTCTTTAGATGAAGTTACATTTTAAATTTACAGTAGGGAAGTATTATTACCTTTTAACCTTTACTGGAATGATAAGGAATTAAGCTGAAGAACTGAGAAAGAAAAATGGTGTTCTAGAAAAAGAGTTCTAGAAATCAGGAAATCATCCTGACTAATGATGGATTATATGATAGTTGCTTCTCTTCATGATAGTAAATTAAGTCCTAGTATCACTTGACTCAATGACATCCACATAATAATAATTATGATTCACATTTGAAAAAATTTACATACCTCCAATTACTCTTCATCTGTTAGGATTACTAAACATAACATTAAAGTGAGAAAGAGAAAGTAAAATGGAGAATAATTGACTACCTTAAGAATGTAGCATACTTAAAATTTTAAATAATGCATTGTAAAAAATAAAATGAAGCATTTAAAAACTACTTGAAGTTAAAAATGTAGACAAGTCACATGTAAAAATCCTCACATATTATTTTTTCAATCATTAATTTGAAAATCAAGTACAAGATGATATGATACTGCAAACATACTTTAATTTTAATTTCGCTTAGAAGACAGTTTCAGTGATAGTATATTTACTATAATATGGTTTTCAATATTTCACTCGAATTACCTAAAACTCCAGAGAAATCATATTCTTTATGGATCCCATAAATGGTGTCATTTTTAAGAGGACAATTTCAAAAAATCATATATGAGGATATAGTGATATAACAAAGCCTGTCTAGGATATTCAAACAGACACCTAAATCTCTAAGGGGCTGTGTAGAGGTCAACATTTATACAATATTTATGAAAAAGAACAAGAAACATCTTTTCACTATCACATTTCATGTACATCAGTACATTATCCACCATGAAACTGACATTTTTATTGGCAGAAGCTTTATGGTTTCAGCATCAAACTTGGAATTAAATATTTTTTCTCATATTTTTATGTCTTGTCTCCAGAGGAAGGATGTTATGGCTAAGAAGAGAACATACTGAAAAGTCGATCAAACACTCATGCAAGCTTGTTTCAAGTTAATTGTTTACTTCATTAGACTAAAAATGTTCAGTTGATATAAGAACATTTTCTGAACAAAACATAATAACAAGCAGTTGCTGCATATATGAATTGGTGTACAAATTTTTTTCCTTACAATAAATTTGAAATGATACAGTTTGGTGCACCAATATTCACTGCTTTTTGGCAGATATAGAAAAAATTACTGATATGATCTAAGATCCAATTAACAGTAGTAGAAATTGAACGAAATAGCATGGTTTTTGAAGGCATTTTTTGTCACTTAAACTAGAAGACTTACAGCATCTTTATCATTTAGATACACAGGAAAGTTTACTTTAAAGCTTAAGATGCTTATGTTGAATGTGTGGGCATCCACTTGTTCAGTGGGGCTGGAGTTTGGGGGTGTGCACATATAGTTTAGAAAATGCTCTAGATTTTCAATAACCAAAAAATGTGTTTTAAATTTATACTTGACAAGTTCCTTTCCCACTATTCTGATGAAGAATTTGTAATTATATATGTATTTGCATTTTGTCATTCATAATATACATTTGATTGAACATAATTTGAAACTGATCTTTTGCATTTAATTGAATATAAAGGAGTAATGTATGTTCAATTTATTACGAGATTGATATTTAAAATTTTAAATATCTAAACAAATATATCTTTGTGACAGTTAGAAAAATGATTAAATTTCATCAATTACTTTTTATGCTATCAGAATTTAAGAGGTAAGTCATGTAAAATATATAACAACTGAAGAGAAATTGGCATAGAAATATGTACATTCTTTCTGAATCTGGAATGTCTTTAACTATGTTGCACTAGAGCTGACTTGTAGTTAACTTTGATGTAAGAACTAAGTAAGTCAACAGTCATGTGTGCACACTTAAATTTCCAAAATGACTTATTCTGCAAGGTAGACAATGGCACAAAAATTTGTGATCCTCTCAATGCCACAAATGCTGCAGAGATATATAAGTATATTGATCTCTCCACATGGCTACCAAAAGCTGGTACTTTACATAAAACTGCTAAAATTAATATTAGGTCCAACAACAATATTTAAGAAACATCCTGAAAAATAGAATATTCAAATGGAATGTCCCAAAGATTGAAACAAAAAAAAAATTTGTTAACTTGAAAATGTTGTAATAAGAGTTACTGTTGCTTCCAGGCGGCCAGCATGGAGAAGTCAGTGTGCTCCAGAGAATCCAGTGGGCCCCAGCAGGAGCCTTCAGGTGCCTGCTTTGGGATCTGAACAGCCTGGGCCACAGCACTCAGTCTCCAGGAAGTGCTGGAGACCTGGTGTGCACCCAGAGGCAGTCTGGGAGCTCACAGCACAGCACATTCCTGTGGCACAGAGCTTAGGCTTCAGTCCTGAGGCCTCAGGCCTTAGCCCTCAGACCTCTTGGCTTCCAGATCCAGATAAGCCTGGGCAGCAACACCACATCTCCAGGTCCTGAAAAAGGCAAGAGGGGCTACAGGGCGGCCAGCAGAGAAAAGTCGGTGTGCTCCACTGAATCCAGCGGGCCCCAGCAGGAGCCTTCAGGTGTGTGCTTTGGGGTCTGAACAGCGTGGGCAACAGCACCCTGTCTCCAGGCAGTGCAGGAGGTAAGCTGTGCACCAGAGGCCACCTGGCAAGGGGCAGCTTGCACTGGTGAGTACAGCATTGACAAGACCAACTAACACCAGTGAGAACTAGATGGCTAAAGGCAAACGCAGGAACGTCACTAACAGAAATCAAGGCAATATGGCAACATCTGAACCCAATGCTCCTTTACCAGCATGTCATGGATACCCCATCACACCAGTAAAACAAGATTTGGATTTAAAATCACTGGTCATGATGCTGGTACAGGAACACATGAAGGACATACTTAAAGAAATTCAGGAGAAAATGGATCAAAAGTTAGAAGCCCATGCAAGGGAAACACAAATATCACTGAAAGAAATCCAGGAGAATACAAAAGCCAATAATGAGGAAATGCAAAAAACACTTAAAGAAATACAGGAGAACTTTGGTCAACAGGCTGAGGTCATGAAAGAGGAAACACAAAAATCTCTTAAAGAATTACAGGAAAGCACAAACAAGCAAGTGAAGGAGCTAAGCAAAACCATCCAGGATCTAAAATCAGAAGTAGGAACAACTAAGAAAACTCAAAGGGAGACAACTTTGGAGATAGAAAGCCTTGGGAAGAAATCAGGGGACAGAGATGCAAATATCAACAACAGAATACAAGAGATAGAAGAAAGAATCTCAGATGCTGAAGATACCATAGAAACCATGGACTCAACAGTTAAAGAAAATGCAAAAAGCAAAAAGCTTGTAACCCAAAATATCCAGGAAATCCAGGACACAACGAGAAGACCAAACCTAAGGATTATAGGCATAGATGAGAGTCAAGATTTACAACTTAATGGGCCAGCAAATATCTTCAATAAAATTGTGGAAGAAAACTTCCCTAACCTAAAGAGAGAGAGATGCCCATGAATACACAAGAAGCCTACAGAAGTCGTAACAGACTGGACTAGAACAGAAATATTTCCTGTCACATAATAATAAAAACACCAAATGCACTAAACAAAGAAAGAATATTAAAGGCAGTAAAAGAAAAAGGCCAAGTAACATATAAAGGAAGACCTATCAGAATCACAGCAGACTTTTCACCCGAGACTATGAAGGCTAGAAGATCCTGGGCAGATCTCATGCAGACTCTAAGAGAACACAAATGCCAGTCAAAACTACTATATCCAGCAAAACTCTCCATCACCGTAGATGGAGAAACTAAGATATTTCATGACAAAACCAAGTTTACCCAATATCTATCTACAAACCCAGCCCTACAAAGGATAATAGGAGGAAAACCCCAATACTAGGAGGGAAACTTCACCCTGGAAAAAGCAAGATAGTAACCTTTAATCAAACCCAAAAGAAGTTAACCAATCAAATTTAAAAAATAACATCAAAAATGACAGGAAGGAACAATCACTATTCCTTAATATCTCTTAACATCAATGGACTCAATGCCCCAATAAAAAGACATAGACTAACTGACTGGATATGTAAACAGGACCCTATATTTTGCTGCTTACAGGAAACACACCTAAGGGTCAAAGACAAACACTACCTTAGAGTAAAAGGCTGGAAGACAATTTTACAAGCAAATGGTCTCAGGAAACAAGCTGAAGTAGCCATTTTAATATCAGATAAAATTGACTTTCAACCCAAAGTCATCAAAAGAGACTCTGAGGGACACTTCTTGGTGGTTAAAGGAAAAATACAACAAGAAGAACTCTCAATCCTGAACATCTATGCTCCAAATGCAAGGGCACCCTCTTTCGTAAAAGAAACTTTATTAAAGCTCAAAGCACAAATTGCACCTAACACAATAATTGTGGGTGACTTCAACACTGCATTTTCCTCAATAGACCAATCAGGAAAACAGAAACTAAACAGGGACACAATGAAACTAATTGAAGCTTTGAACCAATTAGATTTAACAGATATATATATATATATATATATATATATATATATATATATATATATATATATATATATATAGAACATTCTATCCAAAAGCAAAAGAATATACCTTTTTCTCAGCACCTCATGGTACCTTCTCCAAAATCAACCATATAATTGGTCACAAGACAGACCTCAACAAATATAAGAAGATCAAACTAATCCCATGCCTCCTATGAGATCACTATGGAGTAAAAGTGGTCTTCAATAGCAACAAAAACAACAGAAAACCCACATACACATGGAAATTGAACAATATTCTACTCAATGATACCTTGATCAAGGAAGAAATAAAGAAAGAAATTAAAGACTTTTTAGAACACAATGAAAATGAAGACACAACATACCCAAATGTATGGGACACAATGAAAGCAGTGCTAAGAGGAAAACTCATAGCCCTGAGTGCCTCCAAAAAGAAAATGGAGAGAGAATACATTACCAGCTTAATGACACACCTGAAAGCCCTGGAACAAAAAGAAGCTATTTCACCCAGGAGGAGTAGAAGGCAGGAAATCATCACACTCAGGGCTGAAATCAATCAAGTAGAAACAAAGAAAACCATACAAAAAATCAACAAAATCAGGAGCTGGTTCTTCGAGAAAATCAACAAGATAGATAAACCCTTAGCCAGACTGACCAAAGGGCAAAGAGAAAGTATCCAAATTAACAAACTAAGAAATGAAAAGGGAGATATAACAATGGAAACTGAGGAAATCCAAAAAATCATCAGATCCTACTACAAGAGCCTGTACTCAACACAACTGGAGAATCTGGAGGAAATGGACAATTTCCTTGACAGATACCAAATACCAAAATTAAATCAGGACCAAATAGATCATCTAAACAGTCCCATAATGCCTAAAGTAATAGAAGGAGTCATAGAAAGTCTTCCAACCAAAAAAAGCACAGGTCCAGATGGTTTCAGTGCAGAATTCTGTCAGACCTTCAAAGAAGAGTTAACACCAATACTCTTCAAGTTATTCCACAAAATAGAAACAGAAGGAACACTACCCAATTCCTTCTATGAAGCCACAATTACGCTGATACCAAAACCACTCAAAGATCCAACAAAGAAAGAGAACTTCAGACCAATTTCCCTTATGAACATCGATGCAAAAACACTCAATAAAAATCTTGCCAACCGAATCCAAGAACACATCAAAACGATCATCCACCATGATCAAGTAGGCTTTATCCCGGGATTGCAGAGTTGGTTCAATAAATGGAAATCCATCAATGCAATCCACTACATAAACAAACTCATAGAAAAAACCACATCATCATTTCATTGGATTCTGAAAAAGCATTTGACAAAATTCTGCATCCTTTCATGCTTAAAGTCTGGGAAAGAACAGGAATTCAAGCCCCATACCTAAACATAGTAAAAGCAATATACAGCACACCGGTAGCCAGCATCAAACTAAATGGAGAGAAACTTGAAGCAATCCCACTAAAATCAGGGACTAGACCGAGCTGCCCCCTTTCTCCTTATCTTTTCAATATTGTGCTTGAGGTACTAGCTCAGGCAATTCGACAACGTAAGGAGGTCAAAGGGATACAAATTGGAAAGGAAGAAGTCAAACTATCATTATTTGCAGATGACATGATAGTCTACCTAAGTGACCCAAAAAACTCCACTAGAGAACTCCTACAGTTGATAAACAACTTCAGCAAAGTGGCAGATTATAAAATCAACTCAAGCAAATCAGTGGCCTTCCTATACTCAAAGGATAAGCAGGCTGAGAAAGAAATTAGGGAAATGACCCCCTTCACAATAGCCACAAACAGTATAAAGTATCTTGGGGTGACTCTTACCAAACATGTGAAAGATCTGTATGACAAGAACTTCAAGACTCTGAAGAAGGAAATGGAAGAAGACCTCAAAAAATGGGAAAACCTCCCATGCTCATGGATCGGTACAATCAATATAGTTAAAATGTCCATTTGCCAAAAGCAATATACAGATTCAATGCAATACTCATCAAAATCCCAACTCAATTCTTCACAGAGTTAGAAAGAGCAATTATCAAATTCATCTGGAATAACAAAATACCCAGGATAGCTAAAACTATTCTCAGCAACAAAAGAAAGTCTGGGGGAATCAGTATTCCTGACCTCAAGCAATACTACAGAGCAATAGTATTAAAAACTGCATGGTATTGGTACAGTGACAGGCAGGAGGATCAATGGAACAGGATTGAAGATCCAGAAATGAACCAACACACCTATGGCCACTTGATCCTCAACAAAGAGGCTGAAAACCTCCAATGGAAAAAAGATAGCCTTTTCAACAAATGGTGCTGGTTCAACTGGAGGTCAGCATGCAGAAGAATGAGAATTGATCCATCCTTGTCTCCTTGTTCTAAGCTCAAATCCAAATGTATCAAGGACCTCTACATAAAGCCAGACCCTCTGAAGCTAATAGAAAAGAAACTGGGGAAGACCCTTGAGGACATCGTTACAGGGAGAAAGTTTCTGAACAGAACACCAATATCGCATGCTCTAAGATCAAGAATTGACAAATGGGACCTCATAAAATTACAGAGCTTCTGTAAGGCAAAGGACACCATCAAGAGGACAGATTGGCAACCAACAAATTGGGAAAACATCTTCATCAATCCTACATCAGATAGAGGGCTAATATCCAATATATATAAAGAACTCAAAAAGTTAGACTCCAGAAGACCAAACAACCCTATTAAAAAATGAAGTACAGAGTTAAACAAAGAATTCACACCTGAAGAACATCGGATGGCGGAGAAGCATCTTAAAAAATGCTCAACTTCATTAGTCATTAGGGAAATGCAAATCAAAAAAACCCTGAGATTTCACCTTCCACCAGTCAGAATGGCTAAGAATAAAAATTCAGGAGACAGCAAGTGTTGGAGAGGGTATGGAGAAAGAGCAACACTCCTCCACTGCTGGTGGGGTTGCAAATTGGTACAACCACTCTGGAAATCAGTCTGGCGGTTCCTCTGAAAACTGGGCACCTCACCTCCAGAAGATCCTGCTATACCACTCCTGGGCATATACCCAGAGGATTCCCCACCATGTAATAAGGATACATGCTCTACTATGTTCATAGCAGCCCTATTTATAATTGCCAGATGCTGGAAAGAACCCAGGTATCCCTCAACAGAAGAGTGGATGCAAAAAATGTGGTATATATACACAATGGAGTACTATTCAGCCATTAGAAACAATGAATTCATGAAATTCTTAGGCCAATGGATGGAGCTAGAGAACATCATACTAAGTGAGGTAACCCAGACTCAAAAGGTGAATCATGGTATGCACTCACTAATAAGTGGATATTAACCTAGAAAACTGGAATACCCAAAACATAATCCACACATCAAATGAGGTACAAGAAGAAAGGAAGAGTGGCCGCTTGTTCTGGAAAGACTCAGTGAAGCAGTATTCAGCAAAACCAGAACGGGGAAGTGGGAAGGGGTGGGTGCGAGGACAGGGGGAGAGAAGAGGGCTTATGGGACTTTCAGGGAGTGGGGGGCTAGGACAGGGAAATCATTTGCAATGTAAATAAAAAAAATCGAATAAAAAAAGAGTTACTGTTATCTGTGTGATGCAGTCACCTACACACACACACACACACACACACACACATACACACACACACTCACACACACACACACACATTAAACGTACTTGAGCAGCTATAGCTATTATTACAAAAGATTTTGTTAACTTTTAAAAAAAGATTATGACAATATCTTAAATAGCATGACCAGATAAGTTATAATGTGATATTTCATATGTAAAATGTGGTTTGTTGAAGATATATGGCTCCTGAGAAAAAAATGCTTGAAGTTATGCTCTGACTTAGATATGTATATGCACACATATGAACCTTAAGATGGGCACATGCATATATGTTTTATAGTTAATGAACCTGGTTGAACCTGGATTCAAACATATAATGTGACCAAAATATATCAGGAAAGAAAAGGTTTGTAGTGGTTAGATTTTTTTGTCTAAAAATGAAAAGCCATGTAATATATATATTTAAAAATAAAATCATAACATTAATAAAGAATAGCATAGACAAGTTTCAAGAAAAATTATGAGTACTGAATTTAGGTTGTTGAGATTGATTCTAAAGGCCTGAATGTGACCTTAGATAAAATAAATGAGTTTGGTGAGCTTACAATGACCTGAAGTTGGAAAAACCTATGAAAGAGAAGAAGAACTGTAGATTCAAGTATCGGCAACAGAATACAAGAGTTAGAAGAATATCACATGAAGAGGATATGATAAGAGAAACTGATGTGTTGGTCAAAGAACTTGCCAAGTCTAAAAAAATAATTATAACACAAAACATCAAGAATATTGGGGATACTATGATAATAAAAAAAAAAGCCAAAGAATAAAGAAGGAGGAGGAGGAGGAGGAGGAAAGGAGGAGGAGGAGGAGGAGGAGGAGGAGGAGGAGGAAAGAGCCAAGATTAAATGTCTAGAAAACATCTTCAACAAAAATCATTGAAGAAAATTTCCATAAACAGAATAAATACATCCCCAAAATGTATGAGAACCTCAAAAAAGACTAATTAGATTAAACAAGAAAAGAAAATTCAAAACATTAAATAAACAGAACATATAAAAGATGTTAAAAGTTACAAAGGAAAAATGCTAAGTAACATATAAAGGTAAACATAAAAGAATTATGTCTTATTTCTAAGAGAGACCCTGAAAGCCAGAAGGACCTGGAGAGATGAGCTGCAGACTATAGGAGACCACAGATATGAGCATCGACTACTCTATCCAACAAACTTTTCAGTCAACATAGAGGGAGAAAATAAGATATTTCATGAAAAATAATTAAACAATATTTTTCCACTAATCCAGTCCTACAAAGGATAGTAGAATGAAAATTCAAACACAATGAAGGTAAATTAATGCGAGAAAAAATATTTTCACAGCAGAAAATCCAAAGGAAGAGAATCAAACACCACACACACACACACACACACACACACACACGCACACACTCTAATACAACCATTAGTATCTCTCAACATTTATGAACCAATAAAAAGACACAGGCTAATGGAATGGATATATAAGCAAGATCCATCATTTTGCTGCATGCGTGAAATATACCTCACCAACAAGAATAGCACTTCCACGAAGTAAAGGGCAGGAAAGGATTTTTCCAAGTAACGGTACCCAAGAAACAAGCTAAAGTAGCCATTCTAATATCTAATAAAATAGACGTTCAACTAACACTAATTTTAAAAATGTGGGGGTTTCTTTACCACAGAGCTCCATACCCAAAAAGCACTGGGAGAGAGCTAGCCTCCAAGGAATGTGCACAAGCCTGTGAGTGCAGGTAAAACCACCACTGCTGCTCACTGTGACTCTACCAGAGCCCTCAGGACATAGAATCTTAGGAGTGGCCTGGGACAGGAGCCTTCCAGTTTCCATCTGTGACTGGGAGCTGATCCTTTGCCACAGTGCTACATACACAAATACTACTAGGAAAGAGCTATTCTTCCAGGAGAACCGACACACGTGCAAGGAAGGTGACACAACTATTTCTGTTCAAATTCCTGGCTCAATAGGAATCCTCCCAGAGGCATCAGGACACAGGAACCAAAGAACATTTGGGGACAGACTTGTACTGGTTTCTTTCTGCATCCCAGAGCTGACCCTGTACCACAGTTCCTCATACTCAAATTCTTCCTGGAGTGAACTGGTCTCCCATGAATACTGACACAGAGGCTTGCAAGAGGGACAAGCCACAGTCAAAGAAAGCAAGACCAGCTAACATCAGAGATAAACAGTTGGTGAATGGCAAGGACAAGAACATAAGCAGCAGAAACCAAGGCTCCTTGGTAGCATCAGATCCCAGTTCTTCCACCACAGTGAGCCCTGGATACCCCAACCCAACAGAAAAACAAGACTCTGATTTAAAATCACATTTCATGATGATGATAGAGGACATTAAGAACATAAGTAACTCCCTTAAAAAATACAAGCAAACACAGATAAAGAGGTAGAAGCCCTAAAGGGGAAACACAAAAAACCCTTAAAGAATTACAGAAAAGCACAAACAGGTGAAGGAATTGGATACAATCATCCAGAGGCTAAAACAGGAAGTAGAAACAATATAAAAAAAAAGCATAAAGGGAGACAACCCTGGAGACAGGAAACCTTGGAAAGAGGTCAGGAGTCATAGATGTAAGTATCACCAACACAATACAAGAGATAGAAAAGAGAATCTCAGGTGCAGAAGATACCATAGAAAACATTGACACAACAGTCAAACAAAATGCAAAATTCTAAAAGCTTCTAACCCAAAACATTCAGGAAATCCAGAACAAAATGATAAGACCAAACCTAAGAATAATAGGTATAGAAAAGAGTAAAGATTCCCAACTTAAAGGGCCAGTAAATATCTTCAACAAATTTATATAAGTAAACTTCCCTAACCTAAAGAAAGAGATTCATATCAACATATAAGAAGCTTACAGAACTCCAAATAAAATGACCAGAAAAGAAATTCTTCCTATCACATAAGAGTCAAAACACCAAACATATAAAACAAACAAAGAATATTAAAAGCAGTAATTGAAAAAGGTCAAGTACCATAAAGGCAGACCTATTAGAATAACACCAGACTTCTCATCAGAGACTATGAAACATAGAAGATCCTAGGCAGATTGCATAGAGAACCTCAGAGAATACAAAAGCCAGCCCACACTACAATCTATACCCAGGAAAACTCTCAATTACCATAGATGGAGAAATCAAGATATACTATGACAAAACCAAATTTTCTCAAAACCTTTCCACAATCCAGCCCTACAAAAAATAATAGATGGAAAATACTAACACAAACAGGCAAACTTCACCCTAGAAAGAGCAAGAAAGTAATCTTCTTTCAACACACCCAAAAGAAGATAGCCACACAAACAACAACATAAATGGAGAAAATTTAAAAATTCATCAGAACCTATTGCAAAAGCCTATACTCAACAAAAGTGGAAAATCTGGATGAAATGGACAATTTTCTATACAGGTACCAAATACCAAAATTAAATAAGTGTCAGATAAACCATCTAAACAGTCCCACCACCCTAAAAAAATAGAAGCAGTCTTTAAAAGTCTGCCAACAACAACAACAACAACAACAACAACAACAACAACAACAAACCTCAAGACCAGATAAGGTTGAGTGCAAAATTCTATAAGACCATCAAATAAGACCTAATACCAATACACTTCAAACTATTCCACAAAAACCAAACTAAAGCATATCCAACCAACCAAACAAACCAAAAACAGAAAGAACACTACCCAATTTGTTCCATGAAGCCACACTAATGGTGGCACCAAAACTTCACAAAACCCAACAAAGAAAGAGAACTTCAGACCAATTTTCCTTATGAATATCAATGTAAAAATACTCAATAAAATTCTTGCAAACAGAACTGAAAAGCACATCAAAATGATCATTCACAATTATCAAACAGGCTTCATCCCAGGGATGCAGGGATGGTTCAATATATGGAAATCTATCCATGTAATCTACTACATAAACTACCTCAAAGAAAAAACAAATACATTATCATTTTATTAGATGCTGAAAATGATTTTGATAAAATTCAATATCCCTTTATGTTAAAAGTCTTGGATAGATCAGGAATTCACTGCCCATACCTAAACATAGTAAAAGCAATATACAGCAAACAAGTAGCCAACATGAAACTAAATGTAGTGAACCTTGAAGCAATTCCACTAATATCAGGGACTAGACAAGGCTGCCCTCTCTCTTCCTTTCTATTCAATATAGTAATTGAAGTTCTAGATAAAGAATTATGCAACAAAAAGAGGTCAAAGGGATACAAATTGGAAAGAAAAAAGTCAAATTATCACTATTTGCAGATGATATAATAGTATACTTAAGTGAACCCAAAAACATTACCAGAGAACTCCTAGAGCTGATAAACAACATTAGTAAAGTGACCAGATATAAAAATAACACAAATCAGTAGCCTTCCTATACTCAAAGGATAAACTAGCTGAGAAAAAATTTAGGGAAATGACACTCTTTACAATAGCCAGAACAATGTAAAATATCTTGGTGTGACTCTAACTAAACAAGTCAAAGAACTGCATCACAAGAACTTGAAGTCTCTGAAGAAAGAATGAGAAGAAAAGCTCAGAAGATGGAACAATCTCACATGCTTGTGGATTGTCAGAATTAATATATTGAAAACGGCCATTTGACAAAAGCAATTTATAGATTCAACACAATACCCATCAAAATTCCAACTCAATTCTTCATAGAGTTAGAAAGAGCAATCCTCAAATTCATTTTGAATAACAAATTGCCCAGGATACTGAAAATTATTTTCAATAATAAAAGAACTTCTGGGGGGTGGGGGGACCAGCATCCCTGATATCAATTTGTACTATAGAGCAATAGTGATAAAACTGAGTGGTACTGGTACAGTGACAAACAGGTAGACCAATGGAATAAAACTGAAAATCCACAAATGAACCCACACACCTAAGATCACTTGATCTTTGACAAAGGAGCTAACACCATCCAGTGGATAAAAACACAGCATTTTCAACAAATGGTGCTGTTTCAACTGATGGTCAACATATAGAAGAATGCAAATTGATCCATTCATTTCTAGCTGTAGAAAGCTCAAGTCAAATGTGATCAAGGACCTCCACACAAAATCAAATACAGTGAATCTAATAGAAGAGAAAGTGGGGAAAAGTCTCAAACAAATGGGCACAGGAGAAAATTTCCTGAACAGAACACCAATGGCTTATCCTCTAAGACCAAGAATTGAAAAATGGGACCTTGTGAAATTGCAAAGCTTATATAAGGCAAAGTATACTGTCAATAGTACAAAAAGGCAACCAACTGACTGGGAAAATAACTTTATGAAAGGTGCATCCAATAGATGTGGATGCTTCAGTTCTTTATAGAAGCATGAAAAAAATATTCATAGGAGGAAATATGGAGACAAATTGTGGAAAATAGACTGAAATAAAGGCCATCCAGAGACTGTTCCACCTGGGGATCCATCCCATATACAGCCACCACCACTGGATGTTCTTCTGGATGCCAGGAAGTACCTGCTGATGGAAGCCTGTTATGGTTGTTTCCTGATAGACTCTGCCAGAGTCTAACAAAGACAGAGGCAGAAGATCAAACACAATAATTAGACTGAGCTGGAGGCGTGGGTTCCTTGATGGAAGAATTGGTGAAAGAACTGAACAAGCTTGGGGATTTGTAGCTCTATGGAGGGAGCAACAATGTCAACATGCCAGATTCTCCATAGTTCCTGGGGACTGGACCACCAACCAAAGAATACACATCAGGCGACCCATGGTGCTGGCCACATATGTGGCAGAGGATGGCCTTGTTGGACATAAGTGGAAGGAGTGGCTCTGGGGCATGAAGCTTTTTAATACCCCGGCATAGGGGAATATCAGTGGGGGAGGATAGGAGTGGGTGGATGGGGGGGTAGGGAAGCACCTTCATAGAGGCAAAAGGATTGGGATAGGATAGGGGGGTTTCTATGGGGAGACCTGAACAGGGGAAAATATTTGAAACATAAATATAGAAGATATCCAATTCAAAAATAGAAAAAAAGGAGAAAAAGATAGGAAAGTACACTTCACACTTGTACTGGCTAGCTTTGTGTGTCAACTTGACACAGGCTGGAGTTGTCACAGAGAAAGGAGCTTCAGTTGGGGATGTGCCTCCATGAGATCCAGCTGTGGGGCATTTTCTCAATTAGTGATCAAGTGGTGAGGGCCCCTTGTGGGTGGTTCCACCTTTGGGCTGGTGCTCTTGGGTTCTATAAGAGAGCAGGCTGAGCAAGCCAGGGGAAGCAAGCCAGTAAGAAGCATCTCTCCATGGCCTCTGCATCAGCTCCTGCTTCCTGACCTGCTTGAGTTCAAGTCCTAACTTCCTTTAGTGATGAATGGCAACGTGGAAGTTTAACTCAATAAATACTTTCCTCCCTAACTTGCTTCTTGGTCATGATGTTTGTGCAGGAATAGAAACCCTGATTAAGACAAATTGGTACAAGCATAGTGGGGTATTCCTGTAACAACCTGACCATGTTTTGGGGAGGACTGTGGAAGAACTTTGGAACTTTGGACTAGATAATCTATTCGATATTAAGAGCTTGGTGGAAAGTTCTATAGGTGCTTGGAAGGCAATATTAAGAACAGTGCAGAAGATGGAGGCCTGGCTTGTGAAATTTCAGAGGGAAGATTAAAGACTCTTACAGTGGCCATGGTTTGATTGTGAAGATTCTTTGGTTTTGGTTAGCTGGGGCTGAAATATCAGCTGTGAGTAACAAGATACCAGAACCACTAAAGCAAACCTTTGTGTTACTGGGACTATAGATGCTGGTTAGCTGGAGCCAAGAAATTAGCGGTGATTAAGAAGAGACCAACATCACTGAGATGAAATCTTGTTAGCGGTGTTTTCTGAGAGCACAGAGAGTGTACTCCAGAGATAGACACAGTTGTATTTTATGCTGTGGCTGGACTTGGTACTGTGTAAGGGTCAACCAGATGGTACTGGTTTTGAAGGCATGAAGGGGTCATGAAGAGCAGCTGAGGCTCTTGGCACAGTGAGAGGCCACAGAAGGCCATTGGTGAAGGTGCAGCCTCAGTTGCAATTGATGGCCCAGGACTTGAAGGGGTCATGAATAGGAACAGAGGCTTGTCACCATTAAGAGAGCCTATGAGAGGCTATTGGTGAAGCCTAATTACAGTGGAAGATAGCAGCATTTTGGAGATGCCAGTACCATTAGATGACCACCAAGAACAGCAGCAGCAATGGAGTACAGGCAGCTGGAGCCTAGAAGACAAGCTGTGTGCTACAAAGGGCAGAGCTGGAGAAGTGACCCAAGCCCTTGGAGGAGCCCAGAAGATCGTGAGTTGGATCCCAGACATTGGACATTTGGAGTTTGAGTTTTGCTTTTGGTTGTGACTATGCCCTGATATGTTTCCCTCTTGAAGGAAGAAAGTATTTTAGTGGAGCCCACAGTTAAAAGACTGAATTTTAAAGATATTGGGCATTTTAAGGTGATTGAACTTTTAATATGTAAATACTGTGGGACTACTTTTAAAGTAATTTAGATCTTGGGGATGAATAAAAAAGTAATGGTTGAGGCTTAGTAGTGATGTGTTTGTGTGTCAAGTTGACAAGGGGTCAATTGTACTGGCTAGTTTTGTGTGTCAACTTGACACAGGCTGGAGTTGTCACAGAGAAAGGAGTTTCAGTTGGGGAAGTGCCTCCATGAGATCCATCTGTGGGGCATTTTTTCAATTAGTGATCAAGTGGTGAGGGCCCCTTGTAGTTGGTTCCACCTTTGGGCTAGTGCTCTTGGGTTCTATAAGAGAACAGGCTGAGCAAGCCAGGGGAAGCAAGCCAGTAAGAAACATCCCTCCATGGCCTCTGCATCAGCTCCTGCTTCCTGACCTGCTTGAGTTCCAGTCCTGACTTCCTTTAGTGATGAACTGCAACGTGGAAGTGTAAGCTCAATAAACTCTTTCCTCCCCAACTTGCTTCTTGGTCATGATGTTTGGGCAGGAATAGAAACCCTGACTAAGACAACACTCATCAAAAGAAAAAAGAAAAACCAAACAAACACCAACCTGATATGTCAATTAGGAACCTCTATGATTCACATGGAAGAGCAAACATATTCATAAAAGAAACATTCCTAAAGCTAAAATCACACACCAAAATCCACACATTAATAGTGGTAGACTCTAGTGCTCTACTCTCACCAATGTACAGCTCTTTATTTCAAACCAAACAGAGGGAATGAGTCAAATGGACCTAACAGATACCATAAGAATATTTCATACAAAACAATACATCATATACACATACACATACATGCACACAGTACACCTATACATAGACATTCACATACATATACATATAAATTTGCATCGCAGCACCTCATAAAACCTTCTCAAAAACTGACAATGTACTCCATCACAAAGCAAATCTCAACAAATACAAGAAGATTGAAATAAACCCTTGAATCTTATCAAATACCAATGGGTTAAATGTGAATTTCATCGACGGGAAAAAAACAGAATGCCTACAAACATATGTAAGCTGAATAATTCTCTATTCAATGAACACTAGGTAAAAAAGAAATAAAGAAATAAATAAAATATTTCCTAGAATTCAGTGACAATACAAGCCTGGAAACAATGTAAGCAGTGCTAAGAGGAACATTTACAGCACTAAGTACCTTCATAAAGAAGTTAAGGAGTTCTCATACTAACAATTTAAACATACATTTGAAAGCTGTAGAAAAAAATGATAGAAAACACCCATGAGAAGTAGAGAGTAGGAAATAATCAAACTTATGGCTGAAATCAATCAATTATAAACAAGAGCACAATATATAGAATTAAAAAAAAAACATAGAAAACCCAAACTGCCTTGTTGAAGAATTCAAAAGGATAGAAAAATTTGTAGGCAATGTAAATAAAAGACAGAGAAATAATACCCAAATTAACAAAATCAGAAATGAAAAATAAAGAGATAACAACAGACAAGGAAATTAAAAAAAAAAAATCATTAGGTCTTACTTCAAAGCCTGTACTCCACAAAATTGTAAAAGCTAAGTTAAATGAATGATTTTCTGGAAAGACAATGTCAAAGTTAAATTAATATCAGATAACCTATGTAAATAGTCCTATAACCCATGAGAAAATAGAAGTAATCAGTAAAAATCCCCAATTGGGGGGAAAAAAACAGGGACAGTAAGTTTTAGCACAGAATTCTACCAGAATTTAAGTTTAGAGCTAATACCAATACCCTCAAAGTATTCCACAAAACAGAATATTGCCAAACTCATTCTATGAAGCCACAGTCATGCAAATACCTAAAGCACACAGAGACTCAAAAAAGACAGAGAATTTTGAACCAATCTACCTTTGATCACAGATGCAAAAATACTCTATAAAATACTGCCAAACTTAATCCAAGAACACTTCAAAAACATCATCTACCATGATTAAGTAGACTTCATCCCAGGAATGCAGGGGATGTTCAGTATAGGAAAAACTCTTAAAATAATCCACCATATACATAACTTCAATGGAAACAAAAAACCTACATGATCATCTCATTAGATCTTGAAAGAGCTTTCACAAACTTCAACACCTTTTCATGATAAGAATATTGAACATATCAGAGATGCAAATCATATACATTAACACAATAAGAAAATACCCAAGATCAAATTAAATGAAGAAAAACATAAAGAAATTCCAGTATAATCAGGAAGAAGACAAGACTTTCCACTCTCTTCATATTTCATCAACATAGTGCTTGATATTCTAATTAGAGCAGTGAGACACCTAAAGGAGATCAATGGGATATAAATCATAAAGGAAGAAGTCAAAGTATCACTATTCTCAGATGATATGATATTTTAAATAAGTGACATCAAAAACTCTATAATAGAACTCATACGAGTTGTACACGTCATACAAGTTCAAGAAGTACAAAAACATTACAGAATTTGTATGCATTCAACTGATAAACACCTTCAGTTAAGTGGCTAGATATGTAATTATCTAAAAAAAAGTTAGTAGCTTTACCTTACACAAACAATAAAGGGCCTGAAATAGATATCAGGCAAATAATTCCATTCACAATAACGACAAATATTATAAAACATCTTGGCATAACTCTAACCAAACAAGTGAAAGACTTATTTGACTAACATTTCATGACAGTGAAAAAAGAAATTGCAGAAATTATCAGAAAATGAAATGTTTTCCACTGCTCATGGATCCATTTGATTAACATAATAAAAATGGTGGCCCTCTTACCAAAAGCAATTTACAGATTCAATGTAATTCCCAAAAAATTTGAACACAAACCTTTAGTCAACTCCATGGGGAAAAAAAGAAAAATACCCAGGATAGGTTAAAATAAGATAGTTCTGCACAATAAAAGAACTTGATCCCCGATTTCAAGCTGTACTACACAGCCATGGTTTTGTTATAGAAACAGATAGGTTGATAAATGAAACTAAATCAAAGAACCAGAAAGAAACGCAATCCCCCAAGGACACTTGAATTTTTAAGAAAGACTCCAAAACAATACAATGAAAAAAAAGGAAAGCATCTTGAACAAATGAAATTGTTCTAACCGGATTCTGCATATAGAAGATGGCAAATAGAACAGTATTTATCATCATGTACAAAACTCAAGTCCAAATTGATGTAAGACATCAACATAAAATCAGATTCTCTAAATCTAATAGTAAAGACAGTATGAAATAATCTTGAACATAATATTAGTACAGGAGTCAACTTCTTGAACATAACACCAATGGCTCAGGCTCTAAGATCAACAATTAGTAAATGGAACTCATAAAACTTAAAATTTTCTGTAATAAAAAGGACACAGTCAATAATACAAACAGCCTACTGATTAGGAAAATGTCTTCATCAGCTCTAAATGTGAGAAAGGCCTAATATTCTAAATATATAAATAAGTCAAGACATTAAACTCAAACCAAATGCTCCAATAAAAAATTGCATACAAAATTCTCAACAAAGTAATCTCGAATGGATAGGAAGCAACATAAGAAATGTTCAACATCCTTAGTTAGCATGGAAATTCATTTTAAAATGATCCTAAGATTCTATCTTGTTCTGATCTGTATGGCTAGGATCAAAAATTCTAGAGGCAGGACATGCTGGAAAGGATATGGAAAAAGAGAAACACTCTTCAACTGCTAGAGGGAGTACAAACTTGTATAACCACAAAGTAACCATATAATGAATTTGGTGGTTTCTCAGAGAATTGGGAATAATTCCACTTGAACTCCAAGATATACACCAAAATGCTGTACATTATCACAAAGACACCTGTTCTGTTAAATTCATGGCAGCTTTATTTATAATATTTAATATCCGGAAATAATCCAGATGACTATCAAAAGAGTAATAGGTAAAGAAAATGTGGCAGACTATTATTCAGTTACTAAGAATAGGGCTATCATGAAATTTCCAGGAAAATGAATAAAACTAGAAAATTTACTGAGTCAGGTAGACCAGACCCAAAATGTTAAACATATACATATATATATATATATATATATATATATATATATATATATATATATATATAAGAATATATATATATTCTTAGTTATTGAAAAGACACGAAGACCAATTCAAGTCTTATAAATGACAATATATTTTTGGGGCTGACTTACAGGTTCAGCAGTTAATCCATTATCATTAAGGTGGGAACATGGCAGCATCTAGTCAGGCACAGTGCAGGCAGAGCTGAGAGTTCTATATCTTCATCTGAAGGTTGCTAGTGGGAAACTGGCTTCCAGGAAATGAGGACTAGGGTCTTAAAATCCATGCCTGTTGTATATTGCACTGGTGCTGTTTGCATTTTTATACCAATTCTGCTTCCGCCAGAGAAGCTGCCTCAGTCAAAGAGTGAACCAAGTACACAGGTGACATCATGATACCAAAACCACACAAAGATCCAACAAAGAATTAGAACTACAGGCCAATATCCCTTATGAATATCGATGCAAAAATACTCAATAAAATTTTTGCCAATAGAATTCAAGAACACATCAAATTGATCATTTACCATGATCAAGTAGGCTTCATCCCAGGGATGCAGGAATGATTCAATATACGGAAATCCATCAATGCAATTCACTACATAAATAAACTCAAAGAAAGAAACCATATGATCATTTCATTAGATGCTGAAAAAGCAGTTGACAGTTGACAAGGTTCAGCATCCTTTTATGCTAAAAGTCTTGGAAAGAACAGGAATTCAAGGCCAATACCTAAACATAGTAAAATCAATATACAGCAAACAGGTAGCTAACATCAAACTAAATGTAGAGAATCTTGAAGCAATCCCACTAAAATCAGGGACTCGACAAGGCTGCCCCCTCTCTCCATATGTTTTCTTTTCTTTTTTTTTAATTCGATATATTTTTTACTTACATTTCAAATCATTTCCCCTTTTCTAGACCCCCACTCCCCGAGAGTCCTATCAGACCCCTTCCCTCCCCCTGTTTGCCCAGCCAACCCTTCCCACTTCCCTGTTCTGGTTTTGCCATATACTGCTTCACTGAGTCTTTCCATAACAAGGGTTCCAGAAGAAATCCTCCGTTCTTCTTGTACCTCATTTGATGTGTGGATTATGTTTTGGGTATTCCAGTTTTCTGGGTTAATATCCACTTATTAGTGAGTGCATACCATGATTCATCTTTTGAGTCTGGGTTACCTCACTTAGTATGATGTTCTCCAGCTCCATCCATTTGCCTAAGAATTTCATGAATTCATTGTTTCTAATGGCTGAATAGTACTCCATTGTGTAGATATACCACATTTTTTGCATCCACTCTTCTGTTGAGAGATACCTGGGTTCTTTCCAGCTTCTGGCAATTATAAATAGGGCTGCTATGAACATAGTGGAACATGTATCCTTATTACATGCTGGGGAATCGTCTGGGTATATGCCCAGGAGTGGTATAGCAGGATCTTCTGGAAGTGAGGTGCCCAGTTTTCAGAGGAACTGCCAAACTGATTTCCAGAGTGGTTGTACCAATTTGCAACCCCACCAGCAGTGGAGGAGTGTTCCTCTTTCTCCACATCCTCGCCAACACATGCTGTCTCCTGAATTTTTATTCTTAGCCATTCTGACTGGTGTAAGGTGAAATCTCAGGGAGTTCTTGAAGTCCTTGCTAGAGCAATTAGACAACATAAGGAGGTCAAAGGGATACAAAATGGAAAGGAAGAAGTCAAATTATCACAATTTGCAGATGACATGATAGTATACTTAAGTGACCCAAAAAACTCCACCAGAGAACTCCTACAGCTGATAAACAACTTCAGCAAAGTGGCAGGTTATAAAATCAACTCAAGCAAATCAGTAGCCTTTCTACACTCAAAGAATAAACAGGCTGAGAAAGAAATTAGGGAAATGACACCCTTCACAATAGCCACAAACAATATAAAGTATCTTGGTGTGATCCTAACCAAACAAGTGAAAGATCTGTATGACAAGAACTTCAGGTCTCTGAAGAAGGGAATCAAAGATGACCTCAGAAAATGGAAAAATTTTTCCATGCTCATCGATTGGCAAGATTAATATAATACAAATGGCCATCTTGCCTAAAGCAATATGCAGATTAAATTCAATCAACATCAAAATTCAAACTCAGTTCTTCATAGAGTTAGAAAGAACAATTCTGAAATTCATCTAGAATATCAGAAAACCCAGGAGAGCTAAAACTATTCTCAAAGTAAAAGAACTTCAGGGGGAATAAGTATCCTGGACCTCAAGCAGTAATACAAAGCAATAGTGTTAAAAAACTGCATAGTATTTATACAGTGAGAGGCAAGTAGATCAACGGAATAGGACTGAAGACCCAAAATGAACCCACACACCTATGGTCACTTTATCTTTGACAAAGGAGCTAAAACCATCCGGTGGAAAAAAGATAGCCTTTTCAACAAATGGTGCTGGCTCAAATTTAGGTTAGCATGTAGAAGAATGTGAATTGAGCCATTCTTATCTCCTTGTACTAAGCTCAATTTTAAGTGGATCAAGTACCTCCACATAAAACCAGACACACTAAAACTAATAGAAAAGAAAATGTTGAAGACCCTTGAGGACATGGGCACAGGGGTAAATTTCCTGAACAGAACACCAATAGCTTATGCTCTATGATCAAGAATTGACAAATAGGACCTCTTAAAATTACAAAGTTTCTGTAAAGCAAAGGACATTGTAAAAACGACAAAATGGCAACCAAAAAAAATTGGGAAAAGATCTTCACCAACCCTACATCCTACAAAGGGCTATTATCCAATACATACAAAGAACTCATGAAGTTAAACTCCAGAGAGTCAAATAATCCTATTAAAAATGGGGTACAGAGCGAAACAAAGAATTTTCACCTGAAGAAATTCGAATGGTTGAGAAGCACCTTAAGAATTGTTAAGCATCATTAGTGATTAGGCAAATGCAAATCAAATCAACCCTGAGATTTCACATCACACCAGTCAGAATGCCTAAGATTAAAAACTCAGGAGACAACAGGTATTGGCCAGGATGTAGAGAAAGAGGAACACTCTTCCAATGCTGGTGGGAATACAAGTTGTTACAACCACTCTGTAAATCAGCCTGTCGGACCCTGCTATACCACTCCAGTGCATATACCCAGAGGATTCCCGGCATTCAATAAGGACACATGATCCACTATGTTCATAGCAGCCTTTCTTGTACTGGCTAGAAGCTGGAAAGAACCCAGATGTCCCTCAATGGAGGAATGGATACAGAAAATGTGTTATATTTACACAGTGGAACACTACTCAGCAATTAAAAACAATGAATTCATGAAGTTCTTAGGAAAATGGTTGGAACTGGAAATTATCATTCTAAGTAAGGTAACTCCATCTTAAAAGAACATACATGGAATGCAATCACTGATAAGTGGATATTAGCCCAGAATCTCTGAATACCCAACACACAATTTGCATATCAAATGATTCCCAAGAAGAAAGGAGAGGTCCCTGGTCCTGCAAAAGCTTGATCCAACATTGTAGGGAATACCAGGACAGAGAAGAAGGAGGGGGTTGATTGTAGCATGGGCAGAGGGACGAGGGCTTATGTGACTTATGGGAAGGGGAGAACCTGGAAAGGGAAAATCATTTGCAATGTAAACAAAGAATATAGAAAATAAAAAATAAATAAAATGAATCACATATGAATATATGTACACATATATATATGTATATATATATATATATATATTCACACAACTGTTATCAAGTCTTTTGTGAGTCATATCATGTGTACTGTAATGAGAAGTATGTGACTCAGAAGCCTTTTATTACTTATTTATATTCAATGTACTATGAGTATAATTGTTCATTTGACTGAACTTTGTATCAAATATTAAGATAGTACCTTGCTAGAATACAAGCTAGGTGGAACACAAGATTCCAGAAATATTTCCCAAAGTCAAGTGCGTACTTTGTAATTTTAACCTATTAACTCTTTATAAACCCTTTTTATTCAGAATCCTGGTTTATTAACATATATAGTGACTTCTCATATTGTCACTCTAAAGAAATGTGTTTAGTTCAATTTTGGATTTTATGCTTCCAGTATGGAGATATTATATTCAATCTTGCCTACAAATAGCTGAGGAAATAATCCCCAAAAAAGTAAAATTTTGATAACTGTATTAATTTCTGAAAGCACATGTCTGTCAAAGCATTATGTCCATTACCTCAAAACAGCAAATCTTTAATGTACTTATGTGGAGATCCAACTGAACATGATTTTATATGTGATATTGTAACTGATCATGAAAAGGGGGGTTGTGAAGTAAGAAGCTTTTTACTTTAATTATCATAGCTGCCTTTGTCTCTGTTTTCCACTGATAATTATGTAACACTACACATCCAGAATTAAGTGAGCATGGATATAAATGTAATCATCTGTGGGCACATGTCACGAACAAGCCAGGAAACAGTCTTTGCAACAGCATAAGGTGTCCAGTTTAAACCCTTTTAAAGTCATTTAGCTTTAAGAGTAAGTTATGTAATGTCTGAGTTTCTTGAAGAGAAGTATAATAAATAGTGGGAAGGCAGAAAAGCTTAAAAATTTTTTGGTTGTTTCAAAAGACATTTTCAGTTCTATTAGGGTTATGATTTATATCACAGTTCTTACCTTTCTATATATATTAATCTGGCTAATGTAGTAAATAGTCGATAGTTTCTAAGGTACCACTATGGTGTAAATGAGCCTGTCTTCTTCATTATCAATTTTAGAGTTGTTTTTTTAACATTCAGGGATATTAGGAAAATGGAAATATTGTTCTAGTACAGGGCTTGGGAGGTGGTCAAGATTAAAAAAGCTAGACTTGGTAAAAACTGAAGATTAGATGCTATAATTCTATTATGAATAAGGTAAAGATAGATACTGGAGTCCTTTCTTTATGTGACACCATGCCATGATACTAGCCAATCTCCATTCTTCAGTTTAACTCCATGACCTTGATCCTCTAGAATCCTGAACCAACATAGTCTTTTTTTAAACCCCATGATTCTGTGATGAAAGGTTAAGAACAAGTAAATGTTCTGGTACTGAGAAAACAGGATCTATGCAGTTTTTGTACAATTCACATTAACAATCATGGGGAATCCATTTAATAGGTTAGTGAAACTTCCATAGCATGGATCATAGGTGCACATTTGATCATTGCTAATGATATTTCTGAGGAAAGTCTACTTATTATTTTTATTTAAGTTTGCTATTACAAGCACAGCATAATCATACAACACATTCAAAACACTGAATAAGCATTTTCCCAGCCTCATCAGAAAGCCACTAATGTGTCCATATGCCTTTCTGTGTTTTGGAATGCCTTGAAATCAGTATTCTGGGAGAGCAGCATATGGCCCTTTGATGGAATGTGGTAAGAAGTGACAGGCAGTTTCAACATGCTTTATCACAAATTCCATGAATAATACATTGCAATAGCATGAATAATCAGTGCCACTTATATTTGCAGTGTTGTGAGAGACAACAGCAGCATGCAGGGGAACCAGTATTTGTTTTCATAATTTTAAAGAAATTTTTATTTCAAATATTATCCTTCAGTGTTTAAGTTACTTGGAATAAAGGTTATTAAATTCACTGTGAAAAAATTAAAAAGAACAACATTTTAATAAGTGAAGTTAAATGCTGCATAAATCTGGTTGAAAAATCCAAAATAAAAAAATAATATTAAAATATGGATATATTTTAAGTTTTTAAAGATTAAATAAAAGGGATTGCTAAGGGCTTTAATTCTAATATAATTTCAGAATGAGTTCTATGGTTGATGTGATTGCTACAATGCTGAGGATGATGCTGTATTTTACAGTTAGATTAAACTTGACAGAAATTTCTACATAAACTTTAGATTTTTAATTAAGCATATTTCCCACTGATTGATTTCATGAAATATTTTTAGTAGTTTGTTAAAATTACTTAGATGATATTTCTTTTTTTATTATTATATGTTTTTATTTTCTATATTCTTTGTTTACATTCCAAATGATTTCCCCTTTCCAAGTTCCCCCCTACCCATATGTCCCATAAATCTTCTTCTCTCTACTCATTCTCCAATCAACTCTCTCCTTTTTCTCTGTCCCGATAGCCCCTTCTAGAGTATAATAGATCAAGCCTTTCCAGGATCCAGACCCTCTCCTTACTTCTTCATGGGAGTAATTTGTTATGCTAATTGTGCCTTGGGTATTCAGAGCTTCTAGGCTAATTAATATCCACTTATCAGAGATTGCATTCCATATGTATTCTTTTGTGATTGGGTTGCCTCACTTAGGATATTTTCCAGATTCAACCATTTGCCTAAAAATTTCATGAGTTCATCATTTTTATTGCTGAGTAGTATTCCATTGTGTAAATATACCACATTTGCTGTATCCATTCCTACATTGAGGGGCATCTGGGTTCTTTCCAGCTTCTGGCTATTATAAATAAGGCTGCTATGAACATCATGGAGCATGTGTCTTTTTTGCATGCCAGGGAATCCTTTGGGTATATGCCCAGGAGAGGTATAGCAGGGTCCTTCAGAAGTGTCATGTCCACTTTTCTGAGGAACCGCCAGACTGATTTCCGAAGTGGTTGTAAAATCTTACAATCCCACCAGCAGTGGAGGAGTGTTCCTCTTTCTCCACACCTGCTGTTTCCTGAGTTTTTGACCTTAGCCATTCCGACTGGTGTAAGGTGAAATCTCAGAGTTGTATTGATTTGCATTTCCCTAATGACTAATGGTGTTGAGCATTTCTTAAGGTGCTTCTTGGCCATCCAAATTTCTTCAGGTGAAAATTCTTTGTTTAGCTCTGTACCCCATTTTTAATAGGGTTGTTTGGTTCCCTGGGGTCTAACTTCTTGAGTTCTTTGTATATATTGGATATTAGCCCTCTATCAGATGTAGGGCTGGTGAAAATCTTTTCCCAATTTGTTGGTTGCCGATTTGTCCTTTTGACAGTGTCCTTTGCCTTACAGAAACTTTGTAATTTTATGAGGTCCCATTTGTTATTTCTTGATCTTAGAGCATAAGCTATTGGTGTTCTGTTCAGGAACTTTCCCCCTGTGCCCATATCCTCAAGGGTTTTCCCCAGTTTCTTTTCTAGTAGTTTCAGTGTGTCTGTTTTTCTGTGGAGGTCCTTGATCCATTTGGAGTTGAGTTTAGTACAAGGAAATAAGAATGGATCAATTTGCATTCTTCTGCATGCTGACCTCCAGTTGAACCAGCACCATTTGTTGAAAAGGCTATCATTTTTCCACTGGATGTTTTCAGCTCCTTTGTCAAAGATCAAGTGACCATAGGTGTGTAGATTCATTTCTGGGTCTTCAATTCCTATCCATTGGTCCACTTGTCTGTCACTGTGCCAATACCATGCGGTTTTTAACACTATTGCTCTGTAGTATTGCTTGAGGTCAGAGATACTGATTCCCACAGAAGTTCTTTTACTGTTGAGAATAGTTTTAGCTATCCTGGGTTTTTTGTTATTCCAGATGAATTTGAGAATTGCTTTTTCTAACTCTCTGAAGAACTGAGTTGGGATTTTGATGGGGATTACATTGACTCTGTAGATTGCTTTTGGCAAGAAGGCCATTTTAACTATATTAATCCTACCAATCCACCAGCATGGAAGATTTTTCCACTTTCTGAGGTCTTCTTCAATTTCCTTCCTCAGACACCTGAAGATCTTGTCGTATAGATCTTTCACTTGTTTGGTTAGAGTCACACCAAGATACTTTATATTGTTTGTGGCTATTGTGAAGGGTGTCATTTCCCTAACTTCCTTCTCAGCCTGCTCATTCATTAAGTATAGGAAGGCAACTGATTTGCTTGAGTTGATTTTATAACCAGCCACTTTGCTGAAGTTGTTTATCAGCTGTAGGAGTTCTGTGGTGGAGTTTTTTTGGGTCACTTAAGTATACTATCATGTCCTCTGCAAATAGTGATAATTTGACTTCTTCCTTTCCAATTTGTATCCTTTGGGCCTCCTTATGTTGTCTAATTGCTCTAGCTAGAACCTCAAGTACTATATTGAAAAGATATGGAGAGAGAGGAGAGCCTTGTCTACTCACTGATTTCAGTGGGATTGATTCAAGTTTCTCTCCATTTAGTTTGATGTTGGCTACCTGTTTGCTGTATATTGCTTTAACTATGTTTAGGTTTGGGCCTTGAATTCCTGTCCTTTCTAAGACTTTTAGCATGAAAGGATGCTGAATTTTGTCAAATGTTTTTTCAGCATCTAATGAAATGATCATATGGTTTTTTATTTTGAGTTTGTTTATGGATTGTATTGATGGATCACATTGATGGATTTCCATATATTGAACCTTCCCTGCATCCCTGGAATGAAGCCTACTTGATCATGGTGGATGATCATTTTGATGTGTTCTTGGATTCATTTGGCAAGAATTGTATTAAATATTTTTGCATCGATATTCATAAGGGAAATTGGCCTGAAGTTCTCTTTCCTTGTTGGATCTTTGTGTGGTTTTGGTATCAGTGTAATTGTGCCTTCATAGAAAGAGTTGGGTGGAGTTCTTTCCCTTTCTATTTTGTGGAATAGTTTGAAGAGTAGTAGTGTTAGGTCTTCTACGAAGGTCTGATAGAATTCTGCACTGAAGCCATCTGGTCCCATGCTTTTTTTGGTTGGGAGACGTTCTATTACCCCTTTTATTTCCTTAGGGGTTTTGGGACTGTTTAGATGATCTATTTGATCCTGATTTAATTTTAGTGTCTAATATCTGTCTAGGAAACTGTCCGTTTCCTCCAGATTCTCCAGATGTGTTGAGTATAGGCTTTTGCAGTAGGATCCAATGATTTTTTGAATTTCTTCAGTTTCTGTTTTTATATCTCCTTTTTCATTTCTACTTTTGTTAATCTAGATAATGTTTCTGTGCCCTTTGATTAGTCTGGCTACGGGTTTATCTATCTCGTTGATTTTCTCAAAGAACCAGCTCCTGCTTTTGTTGTTTCTTTGCATGGTTCTCCTTGTTTCTACTTGATTGATTTCAGCCCTGGGTGAAGTAGCTTCTTTTTGTTCAATGGTTTTGAAGTGTGACATTAAGCTGCTAGTGTATGCTCTTTCCATTTTCTTTTGGAGGCACTCAGGGCTATGAGTTTTCCTCTTAGCAAAACTTTCACTTTGTCCCATAAATTTGGGTATGTTGTGTCTTCATTTTCATTAAATTCTAAAAAGTCTTTGATTTCTTTCTTTATTTCTTCCTTGACCAAGGTATCATTCAGTAGAATATTGTTCAGGTTCTACGTGTATGTGGGCTCTCTGTTGGTTTTGTTGCTACTGAAGACCACTTTTACTCCATAGTGATCTGATAGGAGGCATGGGATTAGTTCGATCTTTTCATATTTGTTGAGGTCTGTCTTATGACCAATTATATGGTCAATTTTGGAGAAAGTATCATGAGGTGCTGAGAAAAAGGTACATATTTTTTGCTTTAGCATAAAATGTTCTATATATATTTGTTAAATCTAATTGGTCTAAAGCTTCAATTAGTTTCACTGTGTCCCTGTTCAGTTTCTGTTTTCCTGATTGATCCATTGAGGAAAGTCAGTGTTGAAGTCAACCACAATTATTGTGTTAGGTGCAATGTGTGCTTTGAGCTTTAGTAAAGTTTCTTTTATGAATGAGGGTGCCCTTGCATTAGGAGCATAGATGTTCAGGCTTGAGAGTTCTTCTTGGTGTATTTTTCCTTTGACCAGCAAGAAGTGTCCCTCAAAGTCTCTTTTGATGATTTTGAGTTGAAAGTCAATGTTATCTTGATATTAGAATGGCTACTCCAGCTTGTTTCCTGAGACCATTTGCTTGTAAAATTGTCTTCCAGTCTTTTACTCTAAGGTAGTGTTTGTCTTTTACTCTAAGCTGTGTTTCCTGTATGCAGCAGAATGTAGGGTCCTGTTTATGTATCCAGTCTGTTAGTCTATGTCTTTTTATTGGGGCATTGAGCCCATTGATGTTAAGAGATATTAAAGAATAATGATTATTACTTCCTGTCATTTTTGATGTTATTTTATAAATTTGATTAGGTATCTTCTTTTGGGTTTGATGAAAGAATGTTACTATCTTGCTTTTTCCAGGGTGGTTTCCCTCCTTGTATTGGAGTTTTCTTAATATTATCCTTTCTAGGGCTGGGTTTGTGGAAAGATATTGGGTAAACTTGGTTTTGTCAGGGAATATCTTAGTTTCTCCATCTATGGTGATTGTTAGTTTTGCTGGGTATAGTAGTTTTGGTTGTCAATTGTGTTCTCTTAGAATCTGCATGAGATCTTCCCAGGATCTTCTAGCTTTCAGAGTCTCTGGTGAGAAATCTGGTGTGATTCTGATAGGTCTTCCTTTATATGTCACTTGGCCTTTTTCTCTTACTGCCTTTAATATTCTTTTTTTGTTTAGTTTATTTGGGGTTTGGGTTATGGTGTGAACGGGGGTATTTCTGTTCTGGTCATGTCTGTTTGGAGTTCTGGAGGCTTTTTGTATATTCATTTGCATTTCTCTCTTTAGGTTATGGATGTTTTCTTTCATAATTTTATTGAAGATATTCGCTGGCCCTTTCAGTTGTAAATCTTCACTCTCATCTATGCCTATAATTCTTAGGTTTGGTCTTCTCATTTTGTCCTAGATTTCCTGGATGTTTTGGGTTATAAACTTTTTGCATTTTGCATTTTCTTTAACTGTTGAGTCCATGGTTTCTATGGTATCTTCAGCATCTGAGATTCTTTCTTTTATCTCTTGTATTCTGTTGTTGATATTTGCATCTATGGACCATGATTTCTTCTCAAGGTTTTCTATCTCCAAAGTTGTCTCACTTTGAGATTTCTTCTGATTTTAGATCCTGGATGGTTTGGCTTAGCTCCTCCACTTGCTTGTTTGTATTTTTCTGTAATTCTTTAAGAGATTTTTGTGTTTCCTCTTTCATGACCTCAGCCTTTTGACCAAAGTTCTCCTGTATTTCTTTAAGTGATTTTTGTGTTTCTTCCTTATTGGCTTCTGAATTCCCCTGAATGCCTTTCAATGATTTTTGTGTTTTCCTTGTAAGGGCTTCTATCTTTTGATCTATTTTCTCCTGAATTTCTTTATGAGATTTATTTATGTCCTTCATATGATCCTGTAACAGCATCATGGCCAGTGAGCTGTGTTTTTCTTGAGTGTTGGGGTATCCAGGATATGCTGCTAATGGAGAATTGGGAATCCAGATGCTGCCATATTGCCTTGATTTCTGTTAGTAGTGTTCCTATGCTTGCCTATTTTGTCATCTAGTTCTCACTGGTGTTAGTTGCTCTTGTTGTCAACGCTGACCTCACCAGTGCAAGCTTCCTCTTTGCAGCTGGTCTCCTGGGTGCAGTGTCCCAGGCTGTTCCTGATCCTGAAGCTGAGGCCTGAAGGCCTCAGGGCTGGATTTTCTACTCTGCAGGGCCGGACTCACCAGTGCATGCTGCTTGCTCCTAGCTGGCCTCAGAGTGTACAGCTGGCTTCTTGCACTTCCTGGAGATGGGGGTCCCATGGCCCAGGCTGTTCCAGAGCCTGAAGCTGAGGCCTGAGGGCTCCTGCCAGAGGCCTCAGTGCTGGATTCTCCACTCTGCAGGGCCGGACTCACCTGTGAACGCTGCTTGCTCCTAGCTGGCCTCAGAGTGTACAGCTGGCATCTTGCACTTCCAGGAGAAGGGGTACCATGGCCCAGGCTGTTACTGATCCAGAAGCTGAGGTCTGAAGGCTCCTGCCGGAGGCCTCAGGGCTGGATCCTCTGCTCTGCATGGCCGGACTCACCAGAGCATGCTGCTTGCTCCCAGCTGGCCTCCTGGTGTATGGGTGTGTGGGGGTGGGGAGCACCTTCATAGAAGCAGAGTGAGGGGGAATGAGAAAGAGAGTTGGAGGAAGGAAAAACTGGAAGTGTAAAAACATTTGAAATGTAAATGAATAAAATAACCAATAAAATTTTAAAAACGAGAATCTTGCTTTAAATGATCTTTAATCAAGATGAAAAGATAAATTTTTCTACTCTTTTCTCTAATAATACCTGTTCCTAGGATTCATATAAAGGAATCTGAAGGTATAGTTGCTTACAACTGGCCTGTGGTAATATTTTTGCAAAGAATATCTCGTGCCTTCAATGTGAATGAACTTTGACAGAATTTGCTGGAAAGTTAGTAATATGTCTAGGTATTATTTACAGATGTATTAAAACTGCTATCCTGCAGCATGATATTTGAATACCATTATGATATTGAAACTTTTTAATGTCATACTATGTCTTGGATTTCCCATTTAATAAGCTTTTAGGACTGCAACTGATAGTTTAAATTCTCTAGTCTTCAATGCCCCTGAAAGTGTATGCTTGTGTGTGCATGTGTGTGTGTGTGTGTGTGTGTGTGTGTGCATGTGCGCGTGCATGTGCATGTGTGTATGTGTTGTGGTGCTCATTTTCTGAAAACTCACAAAAATGTAAAATCAATAATTATTCCATAACTTTTGAAAGCAACATATGGGAATAGAAGATTACATAAGTGTTTTGGATTTGTATGTTAGTATAAGTCAGTTGAGATCAGTATTATAGATAATGCTCTTGTAATATTCTGTTGAAAATTTCCAGAGAAGAGAATTCCTTATTCCTTCCCTATACTATGATTTCTATACTGTTTAATAAATGCAGATTAAAACCATATATTACAAAAAGCCAAAAGACAGAATGAGAGGGAATATTCAAATTTGACCTTACTTTTGTTTGAAATTACCTAGAAGTATTTTTTTCATTTCTTAATGCTAAATTGATGAAATGCCTGTCATTCTGTGAAATCAATCTATAAAATATAGTAGAAGGCATACTCTTTTATAAAAATAGGTCATCAGAACTCTTGTACCTTTACCTAAAAATTTCCATCGTGATGGTTGTTCTTCAAAGAATAATAATGCAGTGAATAGAACAAGTAGGTTTTTAATGCAGAATTTCACTTGATACCCCTACAATGTGTGACAGAAGTCAAAATAGATATTCTGCCTTTCATAATACTGAATAATTTAGAAAGACCACAGACTTAGTAGAAATTATTTTATATTAAAGTATAACCACATAACTTGTGAAAAAATGAACAATGTTATTGACACAGTGCCATCTTATTTTAATAGTTAAAATTACCAACCGAATAATGTTGTGATTCTTGATGAGTAACAATTGTAATAATAATTTAAAGTTGTAGGTAGTGTCATTTTGATTTGCATTTCCCTGCTGACTAAGTATGTTGAACATTTCTTTAGGTACGTCTCAGTCATTCGATATTCCTCAAGTGAAAATTCTTTGTATAGCTCTGTATCCCATTTTTTAATAGGGTTATTTGGCTCTCTGGAGTCTACCTTCTTGAGTTCTTTGTACATCTTGGATATTAGCCCTCTGTCAGATGTAGGGTTGGCAAAGACCTTGTCCCAATTTTTTGGTTGCCATTTTTGTCCTTTTGACAGCATCCTTTCCCTTTCAGAAACTTTGTAATTTTATGAAGTCCCATTTGTCAATTTTTGATCTTAGAGCATAAGCTGTTGGTTTTCTGTTCAGGAAATTTTCCCCTGTGTCCATGTGCTCAAGGATCTTCCCCAGTTTCTTTTCAATTAGTTTCAGTGTGTCTGGTATTATGTGGAGGTCTTTGATCCACTTGAAGTTGAGCTTAGTACAAGGAGATAAGAATGGATCGATTTGCATTCTTCTGCATGCTGACTTCCAGTTGAACCAGCACCATTGAAAAGGCTATTTTTTTCCATTGAATGATTGTAACTCCTTTGTCAAAATTCAAGTGACTATAATTGTGTGGGTTCATTTCTGGGTCTTCAATTCTATTCCATTGATCTACCTGCCTGTCATTGTATCAATACCATGTATCAATAACACTATTGTTCTGTAGAACTGCATGAGGTCAGGGATACTGACTCCCCCAGAAGTTCTTTTACTGTAGATAGTTTCAGCTCCTCTGTGTTTTGGTTATTCCAGATGAATTTGAGAATTGCTCTTTCTAACTCTGTGGAGAATTGAGTTGGGATTTTGATGGGGATTGCACTGAATCTGTAGATTGACTTTGGCAAGTTGACCATTTTTACTGTATTAATCTTGCCAATCCAAGAGAATGGAATATTTTTCTATCTTCTGAGGTGTTCCTTTATTTCTTTCTTCAAAGACTGGTAGTTCCAGTCATAAAGATCTTTTACTTGGTTGGTTAGAGTGACATCAAGATACTTTATATAGTTTGTGACTATTTATCCTTTGAATATAGGAAGGCTACTGACTTTCTTAAGATAATTTTATATCTAGCCACTTTGCTGAAGGTATTTATCAGCTATAGGAGTTCTCTGGTGTAGTTTTTGGGTCCTTAAGTATACTAACATATCATCTGCAAGTAGTGGTAAATTGACTTTTTCCTTTCCAATTTGTATCCCTTTGATCTTTTGTTGTCTATTTGCTCTTTCTAGAACTTCAGGTACTATACTGAATAAGTATGGAGAGAGAGGACAGCCTTCTCTAGTCCATAATTTTAGTGGGAATCCTTCAAGTATTTCTCCATTCAGTTTGATATTGGCTACTGGTTTGGTGTACATTGCTTTTATTATGTTTAGGTATGGGCCTTGAATTCCTGTTATTTCCATGACCATTATCATGAAAGGATGCTGAATTTTGTCAAATGATTTTCAGCATCTAATGAAATGACCATGTGCCTTTTTTCTTTGAATTTATTTATGTAGTAGATTACATTGATAGATTTCAGTACCTTGAACCATCGCTGCATTCCTGGGATGATGTCTGCTTGATCATGGTGAATGATCGTTTTGATGTGTTTTTGCATTCAGTTGGCAAGAATTTTATTGATTATTTTTGCATTGATATTTATAAGGGAAATTGGTCTAAAGTTCTCTTTTTCTGTTGGAACTTTGTGTGGTTTTGGTATCAATGAATTTGTGACTTCATAGAGCGAGTTGGGTAATGTTCCTTCTGCTTCTATTTTGTGGAATAGTTTGAAGAGTATTGGTATTAGGTCTCCTTTGAAGGTCTGAAAGAATTCTGTACTAAAACCACCTTGTCCTGTGCTTTTTGTGGTGGGGAGACTGTCAATGACAACTTCTATTTTTTCCGCGGTTATGGGACAGTTTAGATGGTCTGTCTGATCCTGATTAAATTTTGGTAATTGGTAGCTGTCTAGCAAATTGTCCATTTCATCCAAATTTTCCAGTTGTGTTGACTGTAGGCTTTTGTAGTAGGGTATGATAATTTTTTTAAATTTCCTCAGTTTTTGTTGTTATTTCTCCCTTTTCATTTCTGATTTTGTCAAATTTGATACTGTCTCTGTGCCCTCTGATTTGTTTGGCTAAATGTTTATCTATCTTGTTGATTTTCTCAAAGAACCAGCTCCTGGTTTTGTTGATTTTTTTTTGTATAGTTCTTTTTGTTACAACTTGATTTCAGCTATCAGTTTGATGATTTTCTGCTTTCTACTCCTCTTGGTTGTCTTAGCTTCTTTCTGTTCTAAAGCTATCAGATGTGCTGTTAAGTTGCTAGTGTATGCTCTCTCCAGCTTCTTTTTGGGGACACTCAGAGCTCTGAATTTTCCTCCTAGCACTGCTTTCATTGTGTCCCATAAATTTGAGTATGTTGTGCCTTCATTTACATTAAATTCTAAAACAATTTTGATTTCTTTTCTTATTTCTTTCTTGACCAAGGTATCATTGAGTAGAACATGGTACAGCTTCTATTTGTATGTGGGCTTTCTGTTGTTTTTGTTGCTATTGAAGACTACCCTTACTCCATTGTGACCAGACAGGAGGCATAGAATTAGCTCAATCTTCTTACATCTGTTGAGGTCTGTTTTGTGACCAATTATATGGTCAGTTTTGGAAAAGATACCATGAGGTGCTGAGAAGGTATATTCTTTTGATTTAGGATGAAATGTTCTATGGATATCTAGTAAATCCATTTGATCCAAAACTTGTTAGTTTCACTGTGTCTCTGTTTAGTTTGTGTTTTCCTGATCTGTCCATTGAGAAGAGTGGGGTGTTAAAGTCACCCACAATTATTGTGTGGGGTAGGATGTGTGGTTTATGATTTAGTAAAGTTTCCTTTACAAATGAGGGATCCCTTGTATTTGGAGCATAAATAATCAGAATTGTGAATTCTTCCTGGTAGATTTTTCCTTTTATGTGTATAAATCATCCTTCTGTATCTTTTTTGATGACTTTTGGTTGAAAGTCTACTTTATTGGATATTAGAATGGCTACTCCAGCCTGTTTCCTGGAACCATTTGCTTGGGAAACTCTTTTCCAGCCTTTTACTCAGAGGTAGTGTTTGTCTTAGACACTGAGATGCAGTTCCTATGTGCAGCAAAGTGTTGGGCATTGTTTACATATCAAGTCTGTTAGTCTATGTCTTTTGGGGGGGATTGAGTCCATATTGAGAGATATTAAGGAATAGTAATTGTTTCTTCCTGATATTTTTGATGTAATTTTTATGTTTGTGTGGTTATCTTCTTTTGGGTTTGTTGAAAGAAGATTAATTTCTTGCTTTTTCTAGTATGTAGTTTCCCTTCTTTTTGCTCTTGTTTTCCATTTATTATTCTTTGAAGGGCTGGATATTATATTATATTATATTGTGTGGTTATCTTCTTTTTCATTCATTGAAAGATTACTTTCTTGCTTTTTTCTAGTGTGATACCAAAACCACACAAATGTCCAACAAAAAAGGAGAACCTTAGACCAAGTACCCTTATAAATATCAGTGCAAAAATACTCAATAAAATTCTTGCCAGCTGAATCCAAAAACACATCAAAATGATCAGGGATGCAGGGATGGTTCAATATACTGAAATCCATCAATGTAATCTACTACATAAATAAACTCAAAGAATAAAAGCACATGGTCATTTCATTAGATGTTGAAAAATCATTTGGCAAAATTCAGCTTCCTTTCAGGCTAAAGATTGTATAAAGAACAGGAATTCAAGGCTCGTATCTAAACATAATAAAATTAATATATAGCAAACCAGTAGCCAACATCAAACTAAATGGAGAGAAACTTGAAGCAATCCCACTAAAATTATGGACTAGACCAATCCTTATGACCAGCATAAGTCAGCAATTTTCTGTTTAATTATTATTATATAAGGAATTGGTCGCATATATTAAATAGCAATGACACAATTGTAAAATCATTATATTTTAAAAATAAAATTCTCATAAAAGGAACCCCTTAAAAAAAAAGAAAAGAAAAGAACATTGTACCACCCCCGTTTTTCTGGAAGATATAAATTAATAGTGATTATAATTGTGTCTTTATTGTAGTGATTCACTTTACATCCTGCTCACTGTCCCCTCTCAGTCATATGCTCCCATAATCCACAATCCTCTTCCTCCTCTTCTTCACTGAGAAGGTTGGGGACCTGATGGATATACCACCCCCACACACACACACATACACACACACATACAAAATCTCAGGTTATCAATTACATATTATTGACACAGTGCCATCTATTTTTAGTAGTTAAAATCACCAACCAAATAATGCTGAGATTCTTGATGAGGAAGAATTGTAATGAGAATTTAAAATTGTAGGTAGGTTTGTTTTGATTTGCATTTCCCTGATGACTAAGTATGTTGAACATTTCTTTAGGTACTTCTCAGTCAATCGATATTCCTTAAGTGAAAATTCTTTGTTGAGCTCTGTACCCCATTTTTAATAGGGTTATTTGGCTCTCTGGAGTCTACCTTCTTGAGTTCTTTGTATATCTTTGATATTAGCCCTCTGTCAGATGTAGGGTTGGCAAAGAACTTTTCCCAATTTGTTGGGATAACCTGTGTTTGTAGAAACTGATGCCCATTTCTACAGGTCATAGAAACTACTTGAGAAAAACTAAAATCTTAGGAACTCAGAACGCAGCCATGTAGTGAGCAGTACCTCAGCTCAGGATATTAAAGGTAAAGATATTTCCCAAAATCCAGTACACAAACTTTCATCATTATCTTTACAATTCTTTGATTATTTTTTCTGCCATATCTCTAAATTTGAATTTGAAATAGTTTAAAGAAACATGTATTTACTTCAACAATGCTTAACGTTGATTCAATTCATATGTAAGTCAAAGTTTTTAAGCAAATAATTTTCACAATTATCAAAATCTTTACATTTTAAAATCTTTACATTTGTGAGCCCATGTAATTCCCTATGTGCACGCTACCAATTTATTGCTTTATATCCATGTTGTAAGTAAACTCCTGTTATCTACAACTCTAGCTTCTCATGACACAGATAAATAGCTACTGTGCTGAGTTTATTCCTGTTTATATTTAATTTTGACTAGGTACATCATTTTAGTCTGTGACTATAAAGTTGTTAATCACTATATTTTTGTTCTCTTCAAGTGGTGATTGCTGGAATTTGACAAAATTGCATGTAATAATCCTTGTATCTTGTGCTCATCCATTGCATTCTGATTAATAGAATCTGTACAGTTTCCCTTGTGATTTTAAGTTTCATTTCTTCACCTGGCTTATACATATTTCATAGCATATTATTTAGCCTATTTTCTGAACCTGAATATTATATTGGGCTCTGTATGGTTTCTAAATTAGCAGATAATAGACTAGAATATAAAACTCCTTTGGATACCTCCATTTAATGAAAACAAAATGATTAATAATCTATTCTTCCTTGGCTATTAATCTGTTTTTATATGCATTTCTGGTTGCTATATTTTCATCATTCAAATACTTTTCATCTTCTTTCAGTTTTATTCTCTAGATACTGTGAGTTCCTTTTCTAGCTTTCCATTGATGAACTGTTAACTGGAATAATATGATGAAATAAATCCTTTCCATCCCAACATGCTTTTGGTAGTAATGTTTATTTTATAGCAGTAAAGTAGCATGCTAAAATGAAATTGGTACAGAGTGTCAGTTATTTCGATAGAACTGACAATGTTCTTTCTTGGAGCATTTAAGAGAAATCCAATATAATATAGACAAGTCTTTATATAAAATTATAAACATTATAGTGAGGAGAGAAATATATTTTATAATAAAAATTATTCTATTTTAGTTCCATGATAATGCCATGCACAGTAATATTATTTAATAATGAAAATTACATTATTTAGAAAAATTTCCTGGCTTTTCCAGATGACAACAGTTTATTGTATTAAAAAATTTGAATCTTTCCATCTTCTGAATTCATCTTCAATTTCTTTCTTCAGAGATTTGAAGTTCTTGGGGGAAACCAGGAAAGGGGACAACATTTGAAATATAAATAAAGAATATATCTAATAAAAAAAAGAATGTTAAAAAATAAAAATAAAAAGATAATTAAAGATGAAAAATTGATGAATATATTCAATATTACTTTGTCATATTTATTCTCATTTTTCCCTGTAATTCCAATAGGGTTCAGACCTGTGATATCTCTTTCTACATTATACCCACTTCTATTTTATAGTATTCTGAATCCATGTGTATTTTCCATATAATTATTGGTATGGAGTCCACAGGTGCTTAGTTGACTTGCCAGAGTCATAGCCTTAAAATACAATGACTACGAATCTTGGCTAGCATGGGGGTCTTCTGAGACTCTCCTCTCTATATACTAGGATATTGACTAGCTTTACATTGTACATAATGAATACTGTACAATGTAAATACTTCTGTTGCTATGTGATTATTACTATGTCTATTTAAATTTTATAAATCAACATCATAAAGCAAGTTTGAAAAGAAACAAACATGTATTTTTCAGTTTCCAGACAAGTAAAATCAATTTAAGCTTTGCAAAATACCAGTTCATAAGCATACAAATGAGCAATTAGGAAAAATAATGAGCAGTTTCAATGTAGGATATTATGAATTGTGTAGTTATAATTTTCTTAGGAATTTTACAGTGCACACATTTCTTTAACATAAAAATGAAGCTACGTATACAATTGTATTAGTTGTAATTTAACAATTTGTAGTGTCTCAAAATTGCAAATTATTTTATCATCAATAAAGTATATTTTAATATCACAGGTGCTATTATTAATAGCTAATTTAATTCACCTTTTTTCCATCACACTTAACAGAAAACAGTTTATTCAAATGAGAGCAGTCTAATGAGGCCAGTCCTTTATTTGCTGTTTGTTTCTGGACTACTCAGAGCATCCTTGATTTTGATTGATGGCTAGGACCATCTTCATTTTTTCACTTTTCTTTCTACACTCTCCATAAATAATTTAACTTACTTCTGATGTGTTGACAGTGAAATTTGCATACTCTCTGACCCTGAGTGTGGGTTCATTTTAGACTTCCCACTTCAGTTGTGATTTTCATCTTACTTTAAGGAGAAATGGAACTTATGCAAAAGGAATTCCTTTCTTTTGGAGAAAATTCATCCATTGTCCTTAAAAGCAAACTGATATTACAGCTAATTATATTCGCAGCTAAAACACTTTCTTAGTGCAATCTCTAGATATGCAAACATTCTTTATATAGTTAACCTATTCACATTTTAAGTTTAACTGGTGTTATGAAAATACATTTTTTCTTGTGATATTCATATTGCTTGGAAACTTCTTTTTTTTTTTTTACATATTCTATCAAATGAAATGATGTACAGTATAACTCATGGTACTAGTTATCTCTTATTTTGGTCGCTTCCACTTGTTAATTTTTATACCATGCTATATAAACCTTGAACATGTCGTTCCAATGCATTTTTTATTTATTTAGTTTTATTTTCTATATTCTTTGTTTTCATTCCAAATGATTTCCCCTTTCCTGGTTCCCCTCTCCCTATAAGTCCCATAAGCCCTCTTCCCTCTGCCCACTCCCCAATCATCCCCCTCCCACTTCTCTGTTCTGGTAATCCCCTACATTGCTGCATCAAGCCTTTCCAGGATCAGGGTCCTCTCCTTCCTTCTTGGGAATGATTTGATATGTGAATTGTGTCTTGTCACAGCGCATTTAACAGCAGCCTATTGTTATGTTAATACTCAATCAGTTGTAGAGAGGGTACCATGGAAGTTACACTTAAAGTTGTTTTAAATATTTTTATGTGTATGTGTGCATTTTTGCATGTGTGCTTAATTAATGCTATTTTATTACTGCAAAGTTTATAATTAATATTTGTGGAAGCATTTGTAGAAATCCAAACATTCATCTTACTAAGTTATTTGTTTAACCGTCAGGTGATATTTCACAATTTACCAAGTAATATCTATTCACCAATTGACTTATGATATAAAGTTTCTGTCACTCATTTATCTTTTGATAAACAAAAAACCTTTTGTTTTTCTGTGTTTTTTCTGTTTTTGTTTTTTATTAATTGGATATTTTATTTATTTACATTTGAAATGTTTTCTCCTTTACAGTCTGCCCTTCACAAACTCCCATACCATTCCCCCTCCACTTTACCTCTAAGAGTATGCTCCATAACCCATTCACCCACTCTAGCCTCACCCCTCTAGCATCTCCAAATGCTGGGGCAGCAAGCCTCCACAGGCCCAAGGGCTATATGCATATGTACCCATTTATGTATTTCTTTTGTTGATGGTTTAGTCCCTGGGAATTCTGGGGAGTCCAGTTAGTCGATATTGTTGTTCTTCTTACAGGGTGGCAATCTCCTTCAGTTCTTAGTAATTGAATCTTTCTAATGTTAAAATTTAATTATATAAAATAACTTTATTCATAGGCTGTGAAAATTTGAATACTTGTGCTATGTTCCTAGCTTACAAGTTGTGGATTAATTTTGGTTCTGTGAACTTTTTGTAGCAAAATGTGTGGTAACATAAAAGAAAATCATCCTTACTGAGGTAACATAAATCAAAAAAGATAAATGTTGCATGATTTGTGAATTTGTGTATGATAGCTTTGAATATGGATTTTGAAGACTCACATAAGTCAAGAAATTAGTAAGTACTCATGCAAGTCTTTTCAAGAGAGTGAAAACCAATTCACATAAAATTATGTAACAGGAAGAAATAAATTGTGGTAATTGGGAAAATAGAAGAATAAAGGAAGAAAATTACAGATTTTTCCAAAATTATATATGAAAACCTATTTCTACTGAAGCTTTTATAAATACATCTACAACATGTACACAGGCAAAAATTAAAATATAAGTGCCTATCATGGGAAAGCAATGCATATAGCAGATACAGAAAGAAACAAAAATAATTCATCTGCAGAATTGAGCATATTTAATGCAACTGTTGGCCAGTGAAATACTAATCCCAGCAAGAATTGTAATCTATTAATAGTGCAATTGAATCTTTCTTACCCTCCAGAATTTGACAATTTCTTTGCTGAAGAAACAATATTTTTGACTCATAGAACATAAAGAAATGAAAGTAACCCAATCCATATAAGTTAGCTTTCAAAGTGCTAGAGATTTTCATTATTATGACAACACAAGTAAGCATCAGTAACCTATAGAAATGAATGCTTTGCATTATAATAACTACAAGCTTGTCAAATCATGCCCATACATGTCACAAAGATCGAAAGATTGAATCACACTTTTCCTGTTTAATTGAGATCCTACTCCACAGACTGACATCTCACACCACAATCAGTCTGAGGTCCTAGGGCTAGATATTTCATAAAACATATGATAGAATCTATTACTGCTAAAGAGTAATAATACTAAATCAACTACTAATGCCTTATCATTGCCTTATCATTATAGCCATAAATTCAAGCACCTCTGCAACATCACAAACGAAGCTTCTCTTTTACAGGAGATGATACTCAATTTAGAGACTCACAATTCGGTAAATAAACAACTATAAGAAACAGAATGTTTTTTGATCTCAGAGCATAAGCCATTGGTGTTCTGTTTAGGACATTTTCCCCTGTGCCCATGTGTTAAAAGCTCATCCCCACTTTGTCTTCTATAACTTTCAGTGTATCAGGTTTTATGTGTAAGTCCTTGATGCACTTGGACTTGAGCTTTATACATGGCAAGAAGAATGGGTCCATTTGCATTCTTCTGCTTGCTTACCTATAGTTGAACAAGCACCATTTGTTGAAAATACAGTTTTCCACTGGATGGTTTTAATTCCTTTCTCAAAAATCAAATAACCTTAGGTGTGTGGGTTGGTTTCTGGGTCTTCATTTCCGTTCCATTGATATACCTGTCTGCCACTGAACCAATACCATGCAGATTTTATCACTATTACTCTAGAGTAGAGCTTGAGATCAGGGATGGTGATTCCCCTAGAAATTCTCTTAATGTTGAGAATAATTTTCACTATACTGGGTTTTTGGTTATTCCAAATGAATTTGTGAATTGTTCTTTCTAACTCTATAAAGAATAGAGTTGGGATGTTGATGGAGATTGCATTGAATCTGTAGTTCTTTTTGGCAACATGGCCATTTTCACTATATTAATCCTGCCAATCAATGAGCATGGGAAAACTTTCCATCTTCAGAGATCTTCAATTTCTTTCTTCAGAGCATCTACAAATGGACCTCATTAAATTGCAAAGCTTCTGTAAGGGAAAGGACACTGTCAATAGGAAAAAAACAGCAACCAACAGATTGGGAAAATACCTTTACCAATCCTACATCTGACAGAGGGCTAATATCCAATATATACCAAGAACCAAGAAGTGTGACTCCAGAGAATCAAATAACCCTATTAAAAATGGGGTACAGAGCTAAACAAAGAATTCTAAATTGAAGAATACCGAATGTCTGAGAAGCACCTAAAGAAATTTTCAATGTTCTTAGTAATTAGGAAATTGGAAGTCAAAAAAACCCCTGAGATTCTACTTCACACCTGTCAGAATGGCAAACATCAAAAACTTAGGTGACAACAGATGCTGGCCTGGATGTATAGAAAGAAGAGAACTCACCCATTGTTGGTGAGATTGTAGGCTGGTACAACCATTCTGGAAATCAGTCTAATGGTTTCTTAGAAAATTGGGCATAGTATTACCTGACACGCAGCTATAGCACTCCTGGTGATATCCCTAAAGATGCCCCAACATATAACAAGAATGCATGCTACCCTATATTAAGAGCAGCATTATTGATAATAGCTAGATGCTAGAAAGAACCCAGATGACCTTCAACAGAATGGTTATAGAAAATGTAGTAGCTTTTTTACAATGGAGTTATTAAAAACAATACATTCATGAAATTCTTTTTTTATTTATTTTCTATATTCTTTGTTTAAATTCCAATTTTTCCCCTTTCCTGATTCCCTCCTCCCCATAAGTCCCACAAGCCCTCTTCTCTCTGTGTTTTTCCCAATCACGCCCCTCACATTTCCCTGTTCTGATAATCCCCTACAATGCCGCATCAAGTCTTTCCAGGAACAGGACCCTCTCCTTCCTTCTTGGAAATCATTTGATATATTAATTTTATCTTGAGTATTCAGAGGTTCTGCGCTAATATCCACTTATCAGTGACTGTATTTCATGTGTATTCTTTTGTGATTGGATTACCTCAGTTAGAATGATATTTTCTAGTTCCAACCATTTGCCTAAAAATTTCATGAATTCATTGTTTTTAATTGCTGAGTATTATTCCATTGTGTAAATATACTACATTTTCTGTACCAGTTCCTACATTGAGGGACATCTATATTCTTTTCATCTCCGCCAGACTGATTTCCAGAGTGGTTGTACCAGCTTGTAATCCCACCAGCAGTGGAGGAGTGTTCTTCTTTCTCTACATCTTCACCAACACCTGCTGTATCCTGAGTTTTCATGAAATTCTTAATCAAATGGGTGGAACTAGAAAAAATCATCCTGAGTGAGGTGAAAAAATCATCCTGAGTGAGGTAACCCAATCACAGAAGAACACACATGGTATGCACACACTAATAAGTATATATTATCCCAGACACTTTGAATACCCAAGATACAGTTCACAGACCACATGAAGCTCAAGAAGCAGGAAGGGCTCTGCCCTTTGTAACACACACCAGGTCTTCTAGGCTCCAGCTGCCTGTACTCTACTGCTGCTGCTGTTCTTGCTGGTCATTTCATGGTACTTGCATCTCCATAACACTGCTTTCTTCCCCTGTAACTAGGCTTTAACAGTAACCTCTCATAGGCTCTTTTCATGGTGTCAGGCCTCAACTCCTATGCATGACCCCTTTAGTCCTGGGACATCAATTGCAACTGAAGCTACATCTTCACCAATGGCTTTCCACAGCCTCTCACAGTGCAGAGCTTCAGCTGCTTTCAGGACGCCTTCAGGCTTTCCAGTACAACCAGGGTGACTCTTACACAGTAAGAAGTCCAGCCTCAGCACAAAGCACAACCATAGCTATCTCTGGAACATAGCATCTGTGCTCTCAGAAAACACTTCCCAGAAGATTTCACCTCAGTGATACTGGTCTCTTCTTAATTACCATTAATTTCTTAGCTCCTGCTAACCAGCACCAATAGTCCCAGTAACACAAAGGTTTGTTTTAGATGTTCTGGTATCTTGTGAATCACAGCTGATTCTTCAGTCCCAGTTGACCAAAACCACAGAATCTTCACCAAAAAAATAAAAAAACATGGCCTTGATAAGATTTTTTATCTTCTTTCTAAAATTTCACAAGCCAGGTCTTCATCTTCTAGGCTATTTTCAACAATATTTTCCAAACTCCTACAGAGCATCCCACAGAGCTCTTAACACCGAATAGATCATCTAGCCCAAAGTTCCAAAGTCCTTCCACAGTCCTCCCCAAAATATGGTTAGGTTGCCACAGGATACCCCACAATGCTGCTACCAATTTGTCGTAGTCAGGGTTTCTATTCCTGCACAACCATTCATGATCAAAAAACAAGTTAGGGAAGAAAGGGTTTATTCAGCTTACATTATCCACTGTTTCCACTGTTGATCACCAAAGGAAGACAGGACTGGAACTGAAGTAGGTCAAGAAGCAGGAGCTGATATAGAACCCATGGAGGGATGTTTCTTACTGGCCTGCTTTCCCTGGCTTGCTCATCTTGCTCTCTTGTAGAACCCAAGAATACCAGCCCAGAGATGGCACCACCCACAATGGGCCCTCTCCCCTTGATCACTAATTGAGACAATGCCCCACAGTTGGATCTCATGGAGGCACTTCCCCCAACTGAAGCTCTTTTCTCTGTAATAACTCCAACCTGTGTCAAGTTGACAAACATAACCAGCCAGTACAGTCCCCAGTGAAGGAAATAATGACTGAAGGAGATAAAGGGGTTTGCATCCCCATAAAAAAGAACAATGATATAAACCAACAAGAGCCCCCAGAGCTCCCAGGGACTAAACTTCCAAGGATTTCTGATGACACCTGTTGAATATGTAACAGACAATGGCCTTGTTGGGCATCAATGGGAGGAGAGTCTCTTGGTCTCTTGAAGGCTTGATACCCCAGTGTTGGGTAATTCAAGGATGGGTAGGCAGAAGTGGGTGGGTGGGAGAACACTCTCATAGAAGCAGGGAGAGGGGATTGCAATAGGGAGTTTTGGGAGGAAAGTAACTGGTAAAGGGGAGAACATTTGAAATGTAAATAAAGTATCTATTAAAAAAAAAAGAAAGAAGGCAAACTACAACAATCCCTATGACCCGCTTAAGTCAACAGTTTTGTGTTTAATTTTTATTACATAAGAAATTGTTTGTATATATTAAATAGCAATGACATAATTGTAAAATCATTATAATATTTTACAAATAAATTTATCATAAAAGGAACCTCTTTTTTAAAAAAAAGGAAAAGAAAAGAATGTTGTTCCACCCCTGTTTTTCTGTAAGATATAAATTAAGAGTAATTATATTTTCCATAATTGGGTCTTTATTATAGTGATTCACTTTACATACTGCTCACTGCTCCCTCCCAGTCATCCTACGCTCCCATAATCCACAATCCTCCTCCACCTCTTCTTCACTGAGAAGGTTGGGGACCTGATGGATATACCACCTTCACACAGACACACATACCAAGTCTCTGCCTGGCTAGTTGCATCCTCTCCTACTCAGTCCTGACAAGGCAACCCTGCTACGAGAAGGAGCAACCTCTTGGTGCAAATGAGAGGGGGAATGTGATCAGAGTTGTGGAGGGGGAATTGAGAAGGGAGTTTATATTGAAATATAATACAAAAAATAGTCTAAGGGATTGATTCTTGCCCATGGGATGGGTCTCAAGTTGGGCCAGTTATTGGTTGGCCATTCCCTCTGCTCCATCCCCCATCTTTGCATTTCTTATAGATAGCATAAATTTGGGGTTGAATGTTTTGAGGGTGTGTTAGTGTGCCTATTGCTACAATGGGGTTCCTGCCTGACTATTCTTCATATCTCCAATGCTGTGAGTCACAGCTAAGGTCACCCTCAGTGATTGTTGCTCACTTCCCTTATCTCATGTCTTTTTCATATCCTGGGGTTGCCTCTCCACCAGTCAGTTGCAGATTTCTGTTCATTCAATGACAGTCTCTCCCATCCAGCCACACACCTGATCCTGAACTTCCCATCCCCTCTCCCACCTAGTTCCCTCCCTCTATCTGCCTTTTATGACTATTTAATTCCCCATTCTAATTGAGATTCACACATTCTCACTTGTGCCTTTTTTCTTGTTTGGCTTCTTTGGATCTGTGAAAGGTATGAAGGGTAGCCTGAATTGTATGCGTAATAGCCACTTATAAGTAAGTATATATCATGCATGTCTTTGGGGACTGAGCTACCTCACTCAAGATGATATTCCCAACTCCCATGCATTTGTCTGCAAACTTGGGCCGATATTGGACATTTACTTATCTATTCTTCTTTTGAGGCATTTGAGAGTTGCTTTTTGTTTCTAAATATTAGGAATAAAGCTGCTATGAACATAGTTGAGCTAGTGTCTTTGTGGATGGTGGAGCATCTTTTAGGTACATGCCCAGGAGTAGTATAGTTGCATCATGAGTTACAATTTTTCCAGTTTTCTTAGAAAACACCACATTGTTTTTCGAAGTATTTGCACAAGGTTGCACCCCCACCAGCAAGAGAGGAATGTTCCCCGTGTTCCATATTCCTGCCATTATGTGTTACCACTTGAGTATTTGATCTTAGCCATTCTTACTGATATAAGTTGGAATCTCAGAGTTGTTTTTACTTGCTTTTCCTTGATGACTAAGAAAATTTAACATTTCTTTAAGTGCTTCTTGGCCACTTAGAGATTCCTCTGTTAAGAATTCTTTGTTTAGTTCTGTACTCCAAATTTTTAATTGAGTTATTTGGGTTGTTGGTGTTTAAATTATTGAGTTCTTCATAAATTTTGGATATTAACCCTCTCTCTGATGTATGATTGATGAAGATCCTTTTCCAATCTGTAGGCTGCTCTTTTGTACTAGTGATGGTGTCTTTTGTCTTACTGAAGATTTCCAGTTTGAAGTCGTATTTATCAATTGTTGATTGCTGTTAGAGCCTGAGCCATTCATGTTCTATTCAGTAAATCATCTCCTGTACCAATTTGTTCAATATAATTCCCACTTACTTTTCAATGAAATTTAATGTATCTCATTTCAGGTTGAGGTACTTGATCCATTTGGACTTGAGTTATATTCAGGGTAATAAATATGAATCTATTTGCATTGTTTTTCATGTAGACATCCAGCTGGTCCAGTACCACTTGCTTGAAGATGCATTCTTTTTTCCATTATATGGTTCTGGTTTATTTCATGAAAATTCATTTATCCTTAGGTATTTGTGCTTTCCTTAAAGAGACCATCCCATCCCATATATCATGTTCTAGAGAACTGAGAACTTTAGGTTTGTTTTTGAGAGAGAGTTCCTCTGTATAACCCTGGCTTGCCTGGAACTCACTCTGCGAACAAGACTGATATCAAAATTAGAGAGCTGGCTACCTTTGACTTCTCTGCTGAGCTGGTATTAAAGGTATGCACCATCACAGCCCATGGAGAATTGAGGATATTTAAATAAGGATATATATATATATATATATATATATATATATATATATATATACACATACATGGATATATATGAAGAGTAGAAAAGGTAGAGACTGTGAATCACTGACTCTAAAAAAACAAAAAAAACCCAGTGTTTTCTAGACACTGCAGAACAATTATCTCTGTGAACTTACAGTGGTTAGCACAATCTGTATGCTAGCCAGATGAAATCCATCCTGGAGAATGGAACTGGGTATGAAGTTCCACCCCTAGCCAGAAGCTATTGCTAATTTTGTGCTACTGAGAAATGAAATTTTCTTAGTTGGGGTGCCTATTGCTGTGAAGAGATACAATGTTGATGGACACTCTTATATAGGAAAACCATTGCATTGAGGATGATTTACAATTCAGAAGTCAATCCATTATTATAGCAAGAAGCATGGTTGGAATGGCAACACTCATCAGACATGGTGCTGTAGATATAGCTGAGAGCTCTATATCTGTAACCACAGGCAGCACAAAGAGTAAATCACTAGACCAGGCTTGGGGTTCTGAAGCCTCACTGTCCCCTGCCTGCCCAAATGACGTACTTCCTCCAACAGTGCCCTACATTTCCCCAAATGGAACAACTCTTAATTGTTGTGTTATTCCCTAAGAATATATGGGAGTTATTTGCATTCAGACCGCCAAAGAAGGCTATGGTTTCTATGAGATTAGTCTCTAGTAAATCAATCCATCTCCAGTGGAAGCTCACATATAAAATGATGATTAGGTTAAAAAAATTGATCTTGATATGAAAAAAAGGACACAAATTTCAGGAGTAAAGGGTGTGAAAGAAAAATTGGGGGATGTGTGTACTTAACATGACAAGTAGTACTCTCTTATTTTGTTTTTGGATAGTTTTTGATGTGTTGTTTTTTATTGTCCCAAACATTTTTTTGTTGTTGTTGTTGTTGTTGAATATAATCTTCTTTTACATTTCAAATGCTAAAACCTTTCCTGGTTTCCATCCTTCCAGAAAAACCCCATCCCCTCCTCTCACTCCCTGCCTCCAAGTATATGTCTCTCCACATGACCCACTCCCACCTCCCCCTCCACCTCGATTTCCTTTTATTGGGGCATCTATTGAGCCTTCACAGGACCAAGGACCTCTCCTCCCACTGATACCCGACAAGGCATTACTCTGCCATATTTTTGGCTGGAACCATGTGTACCCCTTGATTGATGATTTAGTTCCTGCGAGTCCTGGAGCTTGTGGGAAATCAGTTTGGTGATTCTTCAGAAAACTAGACATAGTACTATCTGAGGACCCAGCTATACCATTCCTGGGCATATATCCAGAAGATGCTTCAGCATGTAATATGGACATATGCTTCACTATGTTCATAGCAACCTCATTTATAATAGCCAGAAGCTGGAAAGAACCCAGATGTTCTTCAACAGAGGAATGGATACAGAAATTGTGGTATATATACACAATGGAGTACTATTCAGCTATTAAAAACAATGAATTCATGAAATTCTTCAGCAAATGGATGGAACTAGAAAGTGTCTTCCTGAGCAAGTTAACCCAGTCACAAAAGAATGCATGTGGTATGCCATCACTAGTAAGCAGATACTAATCCAAAAGCTCAAAATAATTTATAATTCACCAAGCACAGGATGGTCAAGAAGAAGAAGGACTTAAGTGAGGGTGCTATGGCTCCTCTGGGAAAGGGAACATAATACTCACAGGAGCAATAAGGGAGGCAACGTGTGGAGCAGAGCCTGAAATAAAGGCCACCGAGAGACTGTTCTATCAGGGGATTCATGCTATAAACAGTCACCAAACCCTGATACAAGAAACATGTACCAAAAGGAGCAATTCCAAGGTTGTGTCCAGAGGGGCCCTGCCAGAGCCCTACAAATACAGAGGCAGAAATTAGCAACCAACTATTGGACTAGACTTGGGGTCCCTAAGGGAGTATCTGGAGGGTGGTCCAGAGGAGCTGAAAGATCTGAGGGAAATGGACACTTTCCTAGACAGATACAAAATACCAAAATTAAATCAGGATCAAATAGGTCATATCCACAGTCCCATAACCCCTAAATAAATAGAAGGGATCATAGAAAGTCTTCCAACCAAAAAAAAGCACGGGGCCAGATGATTTTAGTGCATAATTCTATCAGACCTTCAAAGAAGCCCAAACACCAATAATCTTCAAACTATTCCACAAAATAAAAACAGAAGGAACACTGCCCAACTCGCTCTATGAAGCCACAAATATACTGATACCATAACCACAAAAAAATGGGGTACAGGGCTAAACAAAGGATTTTCACCTGAGGAATATCGTATGGCAGAAAGCACCTAAAGAATGTTCACCATCCTCTGTTATCAGGGAAATGCAAATGAAGACAACCCTGAGATTTCACCTCACATCAGTCAGAATGGCTAAGATCAAAATCTCAGGAGAAAATAGGGACCGGTGAGGATGTAGAGAAAGAATAACACTCTTCCACTGCTGGTGGGGTTGCAACTTGGTACAACCACTCTGGAAATCAATCTGGCAGTTCCTCAGAAAACAGGGCATGGTACTACCAGAGGACCCTGCTATACCACTTCTGGGCATATACCCAGAGGATTCCCCAGCATTAATAAGAATACATGCTCCACTATGTTCATAGCAGCCTATTTATAATAGCCAGAAGCTGGAAATGGAAAGAACCCAGATGCTCCTAAATAGAGGACACAGTAGAGTCCTATTCAGTCATTATAAACAATGAATTCATGAAATTCTTAGATGTTTTGAAATGGATGGAACTGGAAAATATTATCTTAAGTGAGGTAACCCAATCACAAGAGAACACTCATGGTATGTACTCACTAATAAGTGGAAATAGCTCAGAAGCTTGGAATACTCAAGACACAATTCACATAGCAATAAAGCCCAAGAAAAATTGAGAGGCCTCTGGTCCTTTAAAACGCTCAGTACATCAGTGCAGGTAATACTAAGACAGGGAAGCTGGAAGGGGTGGATTGGGGAACAGGGGGAGGGAAGAGGGCTTATGAGACTTTCTGAGATGGGGGATCCAGGAAAGGGCAAATCATTTGAAATGTAAATAAAGAATATATGGAATAATAAAAAAATAGAAAGACAAAGAAATTATCATATTTAAAATTAAAATTACTCTACTTTTATACATATTTTGCTTTTCGGTCATGACCTATTTAATTTTTTTTAATGAACATAGCCCATTGTAATTTTGTAAAGTTACATAAGGAAGCAGAAAAGTCATCTGAGTTTCCTGAGCATATGCACCATGTAAATTAAAGGATGGGTAAGAGGATGTTTTATAAAAGCAAACCATTGTTCCTTTAAAAATATATCTCAGAACTAAGAAAATAAAGGCTCTTCTATGATCAATTCATATTTTTATGAACATTCTATTTCCTATGAAACTTTTTCTATAGAGAATGCTGGTTAAATATACCACATTTTCTGTATCCATTCCTCCATCAAGGAACATCTGGATTCTTTCCGGCTTCTGGCTATTATAAATAAGGTGGCTATGAACATAATGGAGCAATTGTCCTTATTGCATACCAGGGAATCCTCTGGGTTTATTCCCAGGAGTGGTATAGCAGGGTCCTCCAGAAGTGTCATGTCCAGTTTTCTGAGGAACCACCAAACTGATTTCCATAGTAGTTGTAACATCTTAAAATCCCACCAGCAGTGGAGGAGTGTGCTTCTTTCTCCACATCTTCACTAACACCTGCTGTCTCCTGAGATTTTGCTCTTAACCATTCTAACTGGTGTGAGGTGAAATCTCAGGGGTATTTTGATTTGCATTTCCCTAATGAATAATGATGTTGAGCATTTCTTTTTTTTTTAAAATCTACTTTTTTGCTTTTTTTTAATTCGATAAATTTTTTATTTACATTTCAAATGATTTCCCCTTTACTAGACCCCCCACTCCCCGTAAGTCCCATCAGCCCCCTTCCCTCCCCCTATTTTCCCACCCAACCCTTCCCACTTCCCTGTTCTGGTTTTGCCCTATACTGCTTCACTGAGTCTTTCCAGAACAAGGGTTCCAGAAGAACTCCTCTGTTCTTCTTGTACCTCATTTGATGTGTGGATTATGGTTTTGGTATTCCAGATTTCTAGGTTAATATTCACTTATTAGTGAGTGAATACCATGATTCATCTTTTGAGTCTGAGTTACCTCACTTAGTATGATGTTCTCCAGCTCCATCCATTTGCCTAAGAATTTCATGAAGTCATTGTTTCTAATGGCTAAATAGTACTCCATTGTGTATATATACCACATTTTTTTGCATCCACTCTTCTGTTGAGGGATACCTGGGTTCTTTCCAGCTTCTGGCAATGATAAATAGGGCTGCTATGAACATAGTGGAACATGTATCCTTATTACATGCTGGGGAACCTTCTGGGTATTTGCCCAGGAGTGGTATAGCAGGATCTTCTGGATGTGAGGTGCCCAGTTTTCAGAGGAACTGCCAAACTGATTTCCAGAGTGGTTGTACCAATTTGCAACCCCCCCAGCAGTGGAGGAGTGTTCCTCTTTTTCCACATCCTCACCAACATTTGCTGTCTCCTGAATTTTTAATCTTAGCCATTCTGACTGTTGTAAGGTGAAATCTCAGGGTTCTTTTGATTTGCATTTCCCTAATGACTAATGAAGTTGAGCATTGTTTAAGATGCTTCTCCGCCATCCGAAGTTCTTCAGGTGAAAATTCTTTGTTTAACTCTGTACTCCATTTTTTAATAGGGTTGTTTGGTTTTCTGGAGTCTAACTTCTTGAGATCTTTATATATATTGGATATTAGCCCTCTATCTGATGTAGGATTGGTGAAGATCTTTTCCCAATTTGTTGGTTGGTTGCCAATTTGCCTTTTTGATGGTGTCCTTTGCCTTACAGAAACTTTGTAATTTTATGAGGTCCCATTTGTCAATTCTTGATCTTAGAGCATAAGCTATTGGTGTTCTGTTCAGGAACTTCCCCCCTGTACCAATGTCCTCAAGGGTCTTCCCATTTTCTTTTCTATTATCTTCAGAGTGTCTGCCTTTATGTGGAGGTCCTTGATCCATTTGGAGTTGAGCTTAGTACAAGGAGACAAGGATGGATCAATTTGCATTCTTCTGCATGCTGACCTCCAGTTGAACCAGCACCATTTGTTGAAAGGGCTATCTTTTTTCCATTGAATGTTTTCAGCCCCTTTGTCGAGGATCAAGTGGCCATAGGTGTGTGGGTTCATTTCTGGATCTTCAATCCTGTTCCATTGATCTGCCTGCCTGTCACTGTACCAATACCATGCAGTACCATACTATTGCTCTGTAGTATTGCTTGAGGTCAGGGATAATGATACCCCCAGAATTTCTTTTATTGTTGAGAATAGTTTTAGCTACCCTGGTTTTTTTGTTATTCCAGATGAATTTGAGAATTGCTCTTTCTAACTCTGTGAAAAATTGAGTTGGAATTTTGATTGTTGAATTGGGGTATTGCGTTGAATCTGTTTATTGCTTTTGGCAAAATGGCCATTTCAACTATATTAATCCTGTCAATCCATGAGGATGGGAGGTTTTTCCATTTTTTGAGGTCTTCTTCCATTTCCTTCTTCAGAGTCTTGAAGTTCTTGTCATACAGATCTTTCACATGTTTAGTAAGAGAAACCCCAAGGTACATTATAGTCTTTGTGGCTATTGTGAAGGGTGTCATTTCCCTAGTTTCTTTCTCAGCATGCTTATCCTTTGAGTATAGAAAGGCTACTGATTTGCTTGAGTTGATTTTATAACCTGCCACTTTGCTGAAGTTGTTTATCAGCTGTAGAAGTTCTTTAGTGGAGTTTTTTGGGTCACTTAGGTAGACTATCAAATCATCCGCAAATAATGATAGTTTGACTTCTTCCTTTCCAATTTGTATCCCTTTGACCTCCTTGTGTTGTTGAATTGTCTGAGCTAGTACCTCAACTACAATATTGAAAAGATAAGGAGAAAGGGGGCAGACCTGTCTAGTCCCTTATTTAGTGGGATTGCTTCAAGTTTCTCTCCATTTAGTTTGATGCTGGCTACCAGTTTGCTGTCAGGGTCTGTCAGGTGGCCAGGATGGTGGGGGCGTGCGTGTGAGCTCCCTGAAAGTGCTGGGAGAGTCTGCTGAGCTAACAACCTCCTGGCCGGATTCACACACAGATGGCCTACCGAGCATCCCAGGCCTTGGGGGCAGTTCAGGGCCTGTTGGGGCCTAGACCCCCCCCCCCCGCTATGTTAACCCCGGGCTATGCCTGTTAGCTGGCTTTGCCTGCTAGGGCTCTCTGGCATCCTGTAGGCAAAATGGCGGTGTGCAGCCTGGACCAGGCAAAAAACCTCCTGGCTAGGTTGGCACCCTGATGGCGCCCGAACAGCCCAGGGCCTGGGTGCAGGCCAACGCCCATCGGGTTTAGACCCCCACGATGTTGGCCTCTGGTTATGTGTGCATTCCTCAGTCTGTCTGATCTCTCTGGAGTCCAAGAACCAAGATGGAGGTGAGTCTCTCATGACTGGCAGAGTTCTGAAGTGGCTTCTGTGTGGTGAAAAGCACCGTAAATCTGCCGCTGCTTGCAGCCCGGCTGGCCAGCGAAGGTCAGTGGTCATGGGCGCAGGGCCTGCCTGGACCCTGTCACCTTAGTTCCACTGCTGATGGCCCTTCAGCTGGACCAGCCACTGCAGCCGCTGCTGTCGCCCTAATTCTACCGCTTTGAGCTTTAATAAAGTGTCTTTACTGAATGTGCATGCCCTTGTGTTTGGAGCATAGATGTTCAGAATTGAGAGTTCATCCTGGTAGACTTTTCCTTTAACTAGTATGAAGTGTCAGTCTTTATCTTTTTTGACAACTTTTGGTTTAAAGGCAATTTTACCTGATATGAGAATGGCCACTCCAGCTTGTTTCTTGGGACCATTTGCTTGGAAAATTGTTTTCCAACTTTGACTCTGAAGTAGTGACTGCCTTTTTCACTGAGGTAGATTTGTTGTACAGCAAAATGTTGGATCCTGTTTATATATCCAGTCTATTAGTCTATGTCTTTTTATTGGGGAATTGAGATCATTGATGTTAAGAGATAATAACAAAAAGTGATTGTTGCTTACTGTTATCTTCTTTGTTAAAGGTGAAATTCGGTTTGTGTACCTATCTTCTATAGGGTTTCTTGAAAGATTACTTTTTTCCTTTTTCTACACTGTTTTTCTGCCTTGTGTTGGCTATTTTCTCCCATTATGCTTTGTAGAGCTGAATTTGTGGAAAGATATTGTGTAAATTTGCTTTTGTCCTCTAATGTCTTGTATTTTCTGGCTATGGTATTCTGGGTATAGTAGTCTGGCCTGACATTTATATTCTCTTAGAGTCTGTATGACATCTGCCCAGGATCTTCTAGCTTACATAATTTCTGGTGAGAAGCCTTGTATAATTCTGATAGGTCTGCCTTTACATGTTATTTGACCTTTTTCCCTTACTGTTTTTAATATTCTTTCTTTGTTTAGTGCCTTTGGTGTTTTGATTATTATGTGACAGGAGGTATTTCTGCTCTGGTCCAATCTCTTTGGGGTTCTGTAGACTTCTTGTATGTTCATGGGCATCTCTTTTTTTAGGTTAGGGAAGTTTTCTTCTATAATTTTGTTGAAGACATTTACTGGCCCATTAAGATGTGAAGCGAAGGTCAGTGGTTGTGAGTGCAGGGCCTGCCTGGACCCTGTCACATTGGTTCCACTGCTGATGGCTCTTCAGCTGGACAAGCCACTGCTGCCGCCGCCGGTGCCACTGCCACCCCTGAGCATTTCTTAAGGTGCTTCTCAGCCATCCAAATTTCTTCAGGTGAAATTCTTTGTTTAGACCCTGAGCATTTCTTAAGGTGCTTCTCAGCCATCCAGATTTCTTCAGGTGAAAATTCTTTGTTTAGATCTGTACCTTGTTTAGATCTGTAGATTTTTTAATAAAAATCTACAGTAATTTGATTCATTGGGGTCTTACTTCTTGAGCTCTTTATATATATATTGGATATTAGCCCTCTATCAGATGTAGGGTTCGTGAAGATTTTTTTCCAATTCAGCAATTAAAATCAATGAATTCATGAAAATTTTAGGCAAATGGTCTGAACTGGAAAATATCACCCTAAGTGAAGTAACCCAATCACAAAACAATACACCTGGAATGCAATCTCTGATAAGTGGATATTAATTAGCCCAGAAGCTCTGAATACCCAAGGCACAATTAGCAAAACAAATAACTCCCTTGAAAAAGTAAGGAGAGGGCCTGGACCCTGGAAAGGCTTGATCTAGCATCTTAGGGGAGTACCAGGACAGAGAAAAGGGAGGGAAGTGATTGGAGAATGGGTGGAAAGAAGAAGCCTTATGGGACATATGGGGAGGGGGGAATTGGGAAAGGGGAAATCATCTGGAATGTAAACAAAGAATATAGAAAATTAAAAAAAGAAAAAAAAAACAAAAAACTAATAAAATGTTGGATGCAGTTAAAAAAAAGAATGCGGTTGGTAAAAAGTAAAGTATCAAGTAGATGATGAAAAAATATATGACTTCTTTCATAGACCCACTGAGTATTAGTTATACTGAAGGAAGTTCATAAAGGAAAAACCTGTTCACAGTAGATAGATAAATGTCCCATGTTTCTACCTGTTTGAAGTAGTAAGCTATTAGCGTCATAAAATCCAAAAAGAGAATAGTTGCCAGACTTGTGCAAGTTACTGCTCATTTATTAGCTATAAATACATATATACACAAATGAATAGTTCTAGTGACATTATGGCCAAACTGTACAGTTAACAACACTTGAACCTGTGTTTAGGTCTGTGAAGAAGATTGGAGAGGTGATTCTATAGTTAAGGATATGCGTTGATCTTTCAGACAATGCGTTTGTTTTCCAGCACACATATTGTGCCACATAAAACTGTTATTGCATGCTTCTGGCCTCTGTATGCACCTGAATTCATATTCACATATTCATCTATAGATTCAAACACATATGTCAATGCATCTCAGTAAAAATAAAATGAGACTTTACATAAAATAAAAATAAATTTGTTTATAAGTATATTATTTTAATAGGCACTTAAATAATGAAGTGTAAATTATTCTTCCATATGTAGATAACAAATTAAACTAGTGATTTCTAAAACTTATTACATTATTTTTCCAAGTTTTAACAGTTTTGTTCAATGAAGAGTTTTGTTTTTTCTATTATCTTTGTATTTCCAACAAGTCTATTTCTCTATTTGTCTAAACATCATACTTAAATTGATTTTCAATAGTCTTTTGCTCTCAATTGAGTACTTAACTTAGTTCCTCTTGTTTTGTAGATAATGTAAACAGGAACTGAATAGAGCAACTAGGGAAAAGAAACAGAGGAGAAGAGGAAAGAACGGAAGATAAGAGAGAACAAGACATACTCCTTCAACTGTTTATCCATTTTTTTGCCCTTTTCTTTATTATTCCCTTTCTATTTATGACCTACAAATGTTCATCATATTTAGAATCTAGGCTAGAAGCTGAAAGCAGAGGGTTTCTGTATTCAAACAATTGATTCACATTATTTTTGTTATACTAGCACATAAATTTTGTGTAAATCTTAAAAATGAGTGTTATAATACACCTAATGAGAGCAAAAAATAAATATAAGCAGGGTGTTTGTAACTTGTGGCAATAACAAGATAAAACCAACATTTTCTTTTATTTACTACTGATCTATACTATTATCCTAAACTGTTTTAAATGCAGCTATTCATTTTTGCTTCCTAATTCCTCTGGAATCCTTTCTATAGGTATCTTCTTTGCTTCCCTTTTCTTTTATAAATCAGAAATACATTATTCAGTTCAAAGATCTTTTAATAAGGCAACCCTCATTCTCCCATTATTTCCTAGTTTACCATGTTCTATTATTGTTTAATCAACATTCACTCTTTGTACAACCTCCTCTGTTAAACTGAGTACATTTACTATCTATACAACAAATCTATGCAAACAACTCTCTCATTGCACTAAATAGCATCCTTGTTATAACACCATAAAATGTATCTACTTTGTGATTGTGTCGAAACCACTATGCTGGCCAAAGCAATGAAGGTGGAAGCTGGTAGGCTATTTACCTTAGGATTTCTATTGCTGTATTGAATGAAACACAAGTTGGCAAGTTAGAGAGGAAAGGTTGTGTTTGGATTACACTTCCACATCACTATTCATCATCAAAGAAACCAAAGGCAATATGGTAACAGGGCAGATTGCTGCAGTAAAGAACTAATGCAGAGGCTATATTGTGTTCCTGATGAGGGGCATGCTCCCCATGGCTTGTTCAGCCTGATTTTTTAAATAAACTTTAGGACCATCATCCCAGGAATGTTAGGCTAGTACATATTAGTCTAGTAATCCTCTGTCAATCACTAATTAAATAAATGCCCTACAGCTGGATCATAGGGAGTCATTTTGTTTGTTGAGTTTCTCTCCTTTCAGGTAACTCTAAAATATGCCAAGTTGACAGAAATCTATCAGACACACAGGTATGTAGTAAATACATAAAATCTTAAGTATTATATTCTGCTAATCACAGCACTGAAGGGGACAAGAGAACCTTCAACAGACATGAAGTCATTCACTCCCTAGCCACATTTACCAAAACAAATATATTTCACTATTGTTCAGTCTGTTTGTACCTTTGAGAAAGTGGAAAGGAGAGATAAGGAAAAATCTGGCATAACTCCTAGCTAAAGAAAGGAACTCCATCCACATCTGGTTAATGGAACTTCTTCCAAATATACCTGGTGAGCTGTGATAGCAGAGAGTAATACTAACAGGAATATGATGCATACTCTAAATCATAAATCCAGACAATAATGAATATCAATCAAAACCCAAATAATATAGAAATGTACTTTCATATTTCCTGAAAACTGTAATATTCTATTCTGAGGATAGTTTAAAGAAATAAAAATTACTAAAACTTAAAAAATGCATTGTTCCCTAAGTTGTACCACACTTATTTACATATATAAACTTGATCTATGTCATAAGTGGACAACCTGAATGGCAACATGCCTTGGGTTCACAGGTACTCTCACAGGCCATAAGAAGATAATGACTGTTTTAGAGATGTTTTCCAGATTATTTAAAGCAGTCAGATATGGGACTGAGAAACAGAGTCATGTGTTCTACAAAACAAAAAACAATTATACTTAACTGCTGAACTGTATCTCTCTCCCTTTAAGTCTTACTCATATGAATAAGACATTTATCAATTATCACCCTTGATACTGCCTCACTTCTCTAATAAACCCTATCTTTTTTCCTCTCTTTTTTATTGGATATTTTCATTATTTACATTTGAAATGTTATCTCCTTTCCCAGTTCTGCTCCTCCTGGAAACCCTTGACCCTTATAGAAGGGTGTTCTATAAGGGTATTCTCTTACTTTTCTGGTATCTGGGACTTTCTAGTGCCTATCCCCATTTTCCCATCCCCCATTACTACATACTTCCATTCACTTTCCTGGCCCTCTGTACTTCTTCCCCATCTCCACTGTGTAAATATACCACATTTCCTGTACCCATTTCTCTGTTGAGGGACAGCTCTTCTGTTTCCAACTTCTGACTCTCATAAATAAGACTGCTATAAACTTACTGAAGTATGTGTCTGGTTATAAGTTGGAACTTCTTTTGGAAATATGCCCAGGAGCTCTATAGCTGGGTCCTCAGGTAGCACTATGTCCAATTTCTGAGAAATGGACAGACTGATTTCCAGAGTGCTTTTACCAGCTTGCAATCCCACCAGCAGTGGAGTAGTTTCCCTCTTTCTCCACATCCTCCCCTGCATCTGCTGCCACCTGAATTTTTGAATCTAGTTATTCTGACTGGCGTGAGGTGAAATCTAGAGCTCGTTTTGATTTGCAGTTTCCTGATAATTAAGGGCATTGAACATCTCTTTAGGTGATTTTAGGCCATTCAAGTTTCCTCAGTTGAGAATTCTCTTTAGCTCTCTACCCCATTTTTTTTTTAACAAAGGTTTTTGGTTCTCTAGAATATAACTTCTTAAGTTCTTTGTATATTTTTGATATTAGCCTTCTATCAGATATAGGGTTGGCAAAGATTTTTTCCCAATCTTTAGATTGCTATTTTGTCCTGTGGATAGTGTCCTTTGCCTTACAGAAGCTTTTCAATTTTATGAGATCCCATTTGTCTATAGTTGATCTTAGTTAGAGCCTGAGCCATTGGAGTTATTTCTGTTAAGGAAATTTTCCCTTGTGCCAGTGTCTTCAGGGCTCCTTCTCACTTTCTTTTCTTTTAGAATCAGTATAGCAGGCTTTATGTGGAGGTCTTTGATCTACTTTGTAAAAGGCAATAAGAATGGGTCAATTGACCACCACTTGAGTCAGCACCATTTGTTGAATATGCTGTCTTTTTCCCACTGGATGGTTTTTACTTCTTTGTGAAAGATCAATTGACCATAAGTGTATGGGTTTAATTTTGGGTTTTCAATTCTATTCCATTAATCTGCCTGTCTGACTCTGTACTAATATCATGTGATTTTATCAATATTGCTCTATAGCACAACTTAAGGTCAGGGATGGTGATATTCTTAGAAGTTCTCTTATTGTTGAGAATAGATTTTGCTATCCTGGGATTTTGTTATTCCAGATGAATTTCAGAATTGGTCTTTCTATCTCTATGAAAATCAAGTTGGAATTTTAATTGCTATTGCATTGGATCTGTATATTGCTTTTGATAAGATGGCCCTTTTTACTATCTTATTCCTGCAGATCCATGAGCATGAGACATTTTTATATCTTCTGAGATATTTTTCATTTTCTTTCTTTAGAGACTTGAAGTTCTTTCCATGCAGATATTTCACTTGCTTGCATAGAGTCACACCAAGATGTTTTATATTATTTGTGGCTATTGTAAAGGGTGTCAATATGCTGATTTAATTCTCAGCCCATTTATCCTTTGAGTAAAGAATGCTAATGATTGGTTTAATTATATATACAGCCATTTTGGTGAAGTTATTTATCAGCTTTAGGATCTCTCTGGTAGAATTTTTGGAGTTATGTAAGTATAGCATCATATCATCTGCAAACAGTGATATTTTGACTTCTTCCTTTTCAATCTGTATCCCTTTGACCTCCTTTTTTGCCTAATCATTCTGGCTAGGATTTGGAGTACTATGTTGAATAGATAGGGAGAGCATGAGCAGCCTGGTCTGGTTCCTTATTTCAATTGCATTGCTTCAACTTTTTCTCCATTTCACTTGATGTTTGCTATTGGTTTGCTATATATTACTTTTATTAAGATTCGGTATGGGCCTTCATTTCTGATCTTTCCAAGACTTGTAAAAAGAAGGTGTGTGGAATTTTGCCAAATGATTTTTTTCAGCATCTAATGAGAAGATCATGTGTTTTTTTTTTCTTTGAGTTTATTTATATAGTGGATTATGTTGATGGATATCCATACATTGAACCATCCATACATCCCTGGGATAAAGCCTACCTAATCATGGTGAATGATCATTTTGCTATGTTCTTGGACTCATTTTGCAAGAATTTTGTTGTGTGTTTTTATATGGATATTCATAAGAAAAATTATTCTAACATTCTCTTTCTTCCTTGGGTCTTTGTGTGGCTTAGCTATCAACATAACTGTAGCTAACTTAACTGTCTTAAGATGCTAGGGTAGATTCTCTCCCAGTTTTTTACCAGGGAACCCAATGGTATGAATTTTCCCCTTAGAACTGCTGTTTTATTGTCCCATGTGTTTGGGTATGTTGTGCTTTCATTTTCATTAAATTCTAAAAAGTCTTTAATATCTTCCTTTATTTCTTCCCTGACCAAGTTATCATTGAGTTGAGAGTTGGTCAGAGTTCACATGTATGTGTGTTTTCTGTTTTTTTTTCTTTGTTGTTATTGAAGACCAGCCTTAGTCTGTGGTAATCTGATAGGATGCAGGGGATTATTTCAATTCTTTTGTATCTTTGATGCCTGTTTTGTTTCAAATTATATGGTCAGTTTTGGAGAAGGTACCATGAGGTCCTAAGAAAAAGATACATTTTTTTGTTTTAGGGTAAAATATTCTGTAGATTTCTGTCAAATCCACTATGTTTATAACCTCTATTAGTTTCACTCTGTTTCTTTTTAGTTTCTCTTTTAATGACCTGTCCATTAGTGAACGTGCAGTGTTGAAGTCTCCCACTATTATTGTGTGAGGTGCAATCTGTGTTTTGAGCTTTAGTAATATTTCTTGTACAATTGTATGCCCTTGCATTTGGGGCATAGATTTTCAGAATTGAGAGTTTATCTTGGTGGAGTTTTACTTTGATGAGTATAAAGAGTACTTCCTCATCTTTTTGATAACTATTTGTTGTAAGTCAATTATATTCAGTATTCAATTATATTCAGTAATTCAATAAACAAACTCCAGCTTGTTTATTGGGATAATTTGCTTAGAAATTTTTTTCCAGACTTTTACTTCAGTCATTGACTCTGTCTTTGTCACTGAGGTGTATTTCTTGTTTGTAGCAAAATGCAGGGTCCTGTTTATATATCCAAGTTTCTTAGTCAATGTCTTTTTATTGGGAAATTGAGTCCATTGATATATTAAGAGATATTAAGCAATAGTGATTGTTGCTTCCTGTTATTTTTGTTGTTAGAGTGGAATTATGCTTCTGTGGCTATCTTCTTTGGGGTTGTTGTGGGAAGATTAACTTATTCTTTTTGGGGGGTATAGTTTCCCTCCTTGTGGTAGTTTTTCTCCGTAGTCCTTTTTAAGGGTAGGTCTGTGTAAAGATTTTGTTTAAATTTGGTTTTGTCATGGAATATATTGGTTTCTACAACAATGACAATTGAGAGTTTTGGTGGTTATAGTAGCCTAGGCTGGCATTTTTGTTCTCTCAGAGTCTGTATGACATCTGCCCAAGTTCTTCTGTCTTTTATAGTTTTCGTTAAGAAGTCTGGTGTAATTCTCATAGGTCTGTCTTTATATGTTCCTTGACCTATTTCTCTTAATACTTTTTGTATTTTTTTCTTCTGTGCATTTGATGTTTTGATTATTATAGGATAGAGGGGGGATTTCTTGTCTGGTTCAATCTATTTGGTCTTCTGTTTGGAGTTCTTGAAGTTTTATGGGCATCTCTTTCTTTAGGTTAGTGAAGTTTTCTTCTATAATTTTGCCGAAGATGTTTAGTGGCCCTTTGAGGTAGGAATCTTTGTTCTCTTCTATACCTATAATTCTTATGTTTGTATTTTTGTTGAGTCCTGGATTTCCTGGATGTTTTTGGTTAGGAGCATTTTGCATTTACTTTGATTGTTGTGTCAACATTTTCTACACCTAAGATTCTCATTTCTATCTTTTATACTCTTTGGTGATGCTTGCCTCTATGACTCCTGGTCTCTTCCCTGTATTTTCTATCTCTAGAGCTGTCTCCCTTTGCAATTTATTTATTGTTTCTAATTCCAGTTTTAGATCTTAGATGGTTTTCTTCAATTGCTTCATTAATTTTGTTTTGTTTTTCAGTATTTCTTTCAGGGATTCATTTTTTTTTCTATTTAAGGGCTTCTACTTGTTTATGTGGGTTCTTCTGTATTTTTTAATGGAGTTATTTATGTTCTCCTTAATATCCTCTATTATCCTCATGAGATGTGATTTTAGGTCAGAATCTTGCTTTTCAGGTGTGTTGTGGTATTCTGGTCTTGCTGTTGTTGGAGAACTGGTTTCTGATGCTGACTTCATTTCTGTTGCTTATGTTCTTGTGCTTTCCAATTGTCACCTAGTTATCTCTGGTGTTAGGTGTTATTGCTGTCTCTGACTGTAGCTTGTCCCTGCTTTGAGCCTGTGAGTTGGGTATGTCAGCACTCCTGTGGGTCAAGCTTTCTCTGGGTGGGATTGGGGTGCAGAGGGCTGTAGCACAGTGTCAGATTCCAGGCACATATGTAAACCAAAAGGATTGTGTCCCAGACTGTGATGAGATTCCTTTTTCTACTTCGCCCAGAGAAGTTACCTCTTGGGCCAGTTATTAGGGCAGTACTGGTGACCTTTGGTATGTTTACACTTTTGTGGAACAAGTTTTCTCTGGGCACAATTGGGGTGCAGAGGGCTGTAGTACAGTGTCAGCTCCAGGGCCCAGAATGAAACTACATGAAGTAACTCTTTTATCCCCCCAGGGAAAATATTTAATTGCTGCTTATATCTTTAAATGATTTATTAGTAACCAAATCTTTAAAAGTAGCATTGCAAAAAGAAACATAGAAACAGAATCCCAATAACAACCAATCAATTTATACCACAGTAGTTAATGTATGCTTTCTAAAATGTGACTTTTCTGGTTGGCATTAAAATATGTTAAAGAAAGGGAAGAGTGGTAGGATTTCTGAAAGCTAGGGTGCAGTGTCACACAGTAGTTTCTTTGAATGGGGAAGCATAATATAAATTATCTTCAGTGTTTTAATTTACCTTATTTGGTACCATGTTCCTACTGTGCCTCTCATTTCAGGTTTTCACATTTTAATATAAGTAGGACTGTTCCAGAGTTACTTTATACAAATTATAAACATTTAGAACATTTCAAATGAAGTAATAGTTACCTTGGATGTCTCTATTTGTAAAGTATATAAGAATTCAAGAATTCTATAGGTTTCCTATGAATTTAATATGCCAAAATTTATTTGCAGTCTGTTTGCAGTTTGAAGAATGCAGACTTCATATATTACAATCCAATTTTAGTTTAGAAAAATCTATCTAGCCAGGTGGGTTTGAGGGGTTTTACTATAGAGTAGCACATAAACTCATTACAACATATGGTTAAGGGCTAGTTTGCAGGTGTGACAACTTCCACATTCTGCTCTCACAACTCAGTTCAACAGTCACAGCTTACTGAGTTCACTCCTTTGTCAGGGACGAGCAGCTGCTTTAAATACATATTCTAGCACAGTATATATATATATATATATATATATATATATATAATGGGCATTTGTTATAATTGCAGTAATTCTTTTTTTTAATTTTTTATTCGATATTATTTATTTACATTTCAAATGATTTCCCCTTTTCTAGGCCCCCACTCCCCGAAAGTACCATAAGCCCCCTTCTCTTCCCCTGTCCTCCCTCCTACCCCTTCCCACTTCCCATTTCTGGTTTTGCTGAATACTGCTTCACTGAGTCTATCGAGAACCAGGGGCCACTCCTCCTTTCTTCTTGTACCTCATTTGATGTGTGGATTATGTTTTGGGTATTCCAGTTTTCTAGATTAATATCCACTTATTAGTGAGTGCATACCATGATTCACCTTTTGAGTCTGGGTTACCTCACTTAGTATGATGTTCTCTAGCTCCATCCATTTGCCTAAGAATTTCATGAATTCATTGTTTCTAATGGCTGAATAGTACTCCATTGTGTAGATATACCACATTTTTTGCATCCACTCTTCTGTTGAGGGATACCTGGGTTCTTTCCAGCATCTGGCAATTATAAATAGGGCTGCTATGAACATAGTAGAGCATGTATTCTTATTACATGGTGGGGAATCCTCTGGGTATATGCCCAGGAGTGGTATAGCAGGATCTTCTGGAAGTGAGGTGCCCAGTTTTCGGAGGAACCGCCAGACTGCTTTCCAGAGTGGTTGTACCAATTTGCAACCCCACCAGCAGTGGAGGAGTGTTCCTCTTTCTCCACTCCCTCTCCAACACCTGCTGTCTCCTGAATTTTTAATCTTAGCCATTCTGACTGGTGTAAGGTGAAATCTCAGGGTTGTTTTGATTTGCATTTCCCTAATGACTAATGAAGTTGAGCATTTTTTAAGATGCTTCTCCACCATCCGAAGTTCTTCAGGTGAGAATTCTTTGTTTAACTCTGTACCCCATTTTTTAATAGGGTTGTTTGGTTTTCTGGAGTCTAACTTCTTGAGTTCTTTATATATATTGGATATTAGTCCTCTATCTGATGTAGGATTGGTGAATATCTTTTCCCAATTTGTTGGTTGCCGATGGTGTCCTTTACCTTACAGAAACTTTGTAATTTTATGAGGTCGCATTTGTCAATTCTTGCTCTTTAGAGCATACGCTATTGGTGTTCTGTTCAGAAACTTTCTCCCTGTACCGATGTCCTCAAGGGTCTTCCCCAGTTACTTTTCTATTAGCTTCAGAGTGTCTGGCTTTATGTGGAGGTCCTTGATCCATTTGGAGTTGAGCTTAGTACAAGGAGACAAGGATGGATCAATTCGCATTCTTCTGCATGCTGACCTCCAGTTGAACCAGCACAATTTGTTGAAAAGGCTATCTTTTTTCCATTGGATGTTTTCAGCCTCTTTGTCAAGGATCAAGTGGCCATAGGTGTGTGGGTTCATTTCTGGATCTTCAATCCTGTTCATTGATCCTCCTGCCTGTCACTGTACCAATACCATGCAATTTTTAACACTATTGCTCTGTAGTATTGCTTGAGGTCAGGGATACTGATTCCCCCAGACTTTCTTTTGTTGCTGAGAATAGTCTTAGTTATCCTGGGTTTTTTGTTGTTCCAGATGAATTTGATAATTGCTCTTTCTAACTCTGTGAAGAATTGAGTTGGGATTTTGATGGGTATTGCATTGAATCTGTATATTGCTTTTGGCAAAATGGCCATTTTAACTATATTGATCCTGCCGATCCATGAGCATGGGAGGTTTTCCCATTTTTTGAGGTCTTCTTCCATTTCCTTCTTCAGGGTCTTGAAGTTCTTGTCATACAGATCTTTCACATGTTTGGTAAGAGTCACCCCAAGATACTTTATACTGTTTGTGGCTATTGTGAAGGGGGTCATTTCCCTAATTTCCTTCTCAGCCTGCTTATCCTTTGAGTATAGGAAGGCCACTGATTTGCTTGAGTTGATTTTATAACCTGCCACTTTGCTGAAGTTGTTTATCAGCTGTAGGAGCTCTCTAGTGGAGTTTTTTTGGGTCACTTAGGTAGACTATCATGTCGTCTGCAAATAAGGATAGTTTGACTTCTTCCTTTCAAATTTGTATCCCTTTGACCTCCTTATGTTGTCGAATTGCCCGAGCTAGTACCTCAAGTACAATATTGAAAAGATAAGGAGAAAGGGGGCAGCCTTGTCTGGTCCCTGATTTCAGTGGGATTGCTTCAAGTTTCTCTCCCTTTAGTTTGATGCTGGCTACCGGTTTGCTGTATATTGCTTTTACTATGTTTAGGTATGGGCCTTGAATTCCTGTTCTCTCCAAGACTTTAAGCATGAAAGGATGCTGAATTTTGTCAAATGCTTTTTCAGCATCCAATGAAATGACCATGTGGTTTTGTTCTTTGAGTTTGTTTATGTAGTTGATTGCATTGATGGATTTCCGTATATTGAACCAACCCTGCATTCCCGGGATAAAGCCTACTTGATCATGGTGGATGATCATTTTGATGTGTTCTTGGATTCGGTTGGCAAGAATTTTATTGAGTATTTTTGCATCGATGCCAACTGGGCTGGCACACACAAGGTTAGCCTGGCCGCCCAGTCCAGGCAAAAGTCTGGGAGGCCAAGGTCCAAGCAAAGTTCCCCTAGGGCTATGACTGTTAGTTGAGTCTGCCAGGATGGCGAGCGTGCATGCTCGCGCTCCCCGAAAGCACCGGGAGAGTCTGCTGTGCTAACAACCTCCTGGGTGGGTTGACACACAGATGGCCCACCAAGCTGCCCAGTTCTTGGAGTCAATCCTGGGCCTTTTGGGGCCTAGACCCCTGCTTTGTTAGCCTCAGGCTATTCCTGTTAAGGCTCTGCCCACCAGAGCTCTCGGTTGTCCTGTAGGCAAAATGGCGGAGTGCACGCAGGCCAGGGCAAAAAACCTCCTGGCTGGATTGGCACCCCGATGGCCCCCCGAACAGCCCAGGGCCTGGGTGCAGGCCAACACCCGTCGGGCTCAGACCCCTGCGGTGTTGGCCTCGGATTATGTTTGTGTACCTCAGTCTGTCCGATCTCTCTGGAGTCTGAAACCAAGATGGAGGTGAGCCTCTCCTGACTGGAGGGAGGCCGAGTTCTGAAGTGGCTTCCATGCAGAAAAAGGCGCTGCAAAACCGCAGCTGCTTGCAGCCCGGCTGGTCAGCGAAGGTCAGTGATCGTGGGCGCAGGGCCTAACTGGACCCTGTGTCGCCTTGGTTCCACTGCTGATGGTCCTTCAGGTGGACCAGCCACTGCTGCACTGCCGCTGCCACCACCGCCCACAGTAATTATTTAGTTTAGCTGCTTATGGGTTAATAGGAATGATGACATTACTTTCACAGAGCAGAACTAAAACATATATACCAGTAGGAATTTGCACTAAAAATTTGTGAGTCATTATTATCATTTTTTATTTATTCTTCTCTCAAATATTACATCCCAGCCTCCGTTCCCCATTCTTCCTTCACTTTCGGTACCCAACACTACCACCTTTCTTCTCACCTAGATCTACTTCTCTTCTGCTTCCCTTCAGAAAAGTGTCTGGCTCCCAGGGAGATCAGCCAAGCATGGTATAACAAGTTACAAAAGATGAGAGGGCTGAAGAGGTGGCTCAGCAGTTAAGAGCACTCTCTGCTCTCCCAGAGGTCCTGAGTTCAAGTCCCAGGAACCACATGGTGACTCACAACCATTTGTAAAGGGATCAGATGCCCTCTTCCTAAGACAGCAGCAATGCACTCATATATAAAGTAAATAAATAACCTTTAAAAATGGATAGATATTGATGAAATAATAGAAATACAAGGACTATAAAGACATATGACCTTACATACATTTTTAAAGTTATAAATAGGTTTACAAATTCTGCATACTGCACTGAGTGAAGAGATTAGCATAGCACTAAATACTTTAAATTTTTTTGGATATTAAAAATATTGTAAACAACAAGAGTATCTTAAAATTAATGACCTCGTATATGATGTTAGTATTTACATCATTTTAAGTAATGCTAACCACATTTTCTGAATTCTAAAATACCATTCAAAGTGTTTCTAGCCTTGGAATCTTGTTCTCTAATGTCAATTATAAGAGGGAGATCTCTCTTGAAATTGGAATTTTTTAATTTCTTTTCTTTTTTTTACGTTTTCTTTTTTAATAATTAATTATTTTATACACTCCATATTTTATTCCTGACCCCACCAACCTCTGTCCACCTTCTGACTGTTTCTCATCCCATACCTCCTCCCCTCTCACTGTCTCTCCATGGATGTCCCTACCTCCCATCCAACCTGACCTCTAAACTCCCTGGGGCCTCCAGTCTCTTGAGGATTAGGTGCATCATCTCAGAATAAACACAGACTCAGCAGTCCTCTAATATATGTGTGTTGGGGACCTCAATTCAGCTGATGTATGCTGATATGGTGGTTGGTCGAATGTTTGAGAGATACCAGTGGTCCAGATGAATTAAGACTTCTGGTCCTCAGGAGCAACAGAAGGGCTGGATCCATCTGGGCTCCACCTCCTTCCAAGAGCTAGGTGGCTCTAAAGTCCTCTGTGCACTGATCCTGACAGGGGAGTTCTGCTCCTGCCTTTGGAGGTCAGTCCACCACCATCTTCTCTTCAGTAATTGAGCTGGCAGATACAGTCAAGAGGCAGGGACCAGGAACAGCAGAGCAGTTGGGTCCAACTGGCGTCACCTGCAACCAGAAGCTAGGCCATGCCACAGCACTCTTTGACAGGGGAGAGCTGGTCACCCAGGGGTGCTGACACAGGCTTGCAAGCAAACAGGAGGGACAAGCACCAGCCAGAGACAGCAGGACCAACTAGCAACAGAGATAACCAGATGGAAAAAAGCAAACATATGAACTTTAGCAACAGAAATCAAGGCAGGATGGCACCATCTGAACCCAATCCTCCCACATCAAGTCCTGGATACCACAACATACCAGAAAAGTTAGATTTGGATTTAAAATCACAGCTAATAATGCTGATAGAAGGCTTCAAGAAGGACACAATAACTTACTTAAAGAAATACAGGAGAACACGAGTAAACAGGGAAAAGCACTTAAAGAACTACAGGAAAGCATAACTAATCAGGTGAAACAATTGAACAAAACCATCCAGAATCTAAAAATGGAGATAGAAACAATAAAGAAATCACAAAGGGAAACAATCTGGACCCAGAAAACCTAGGAAAGAAGTCAGGAGGCATGGATACAAGTAGCAACAACAGAATACAAAAGATAGAAGAGAGAATCTCAGATGCAGAAGATATCATAGAAAGCATTGACACAACAGTCAAAGAAAATGAAAAATTCAAAAAACATCTAACACAGAACATCTAGAAAATTCAGGACACAATAAGACCAAACCTAAGGATTATAGGCATAGAAGAGAGTGAAGATTTTTCAAATTAAAGGGCCAGTAAATGTCTTCAACAAGATGATAGAAGAAAACTTTCCTAACCTAAAGAGATGCCCATGAACATACAAGAAGCCCACAGAACTCCAAAGAGTTTGGACAAGAAAAGAAATTCCTCCCAACAAATAATAATTAAAACACCAAATGTACTAAAGAAGGAAAAATTATTAAGAGCAGTAAGGGAAAAGGATCAAGTAAAATATGAAGGAACACCTATCAGAATTACACCAGACTTTTCTCCAGAGACTATGAAAGCCAGAAGATCATGGGCAGATATCATACAGACCCTATGGGAACACAAATGCCAAAAGAGGTTACTATAATCAGCAAAACTCTGAATTACCATAGATGGAGAAACCAACGTATTCCATGACAAAAACAAATTTATACAGTATCTTTCTACAAATCCAGCCCTCCAAAGGATAATGAATGGAAAACATCAACAAAAGGCAGGGAAACTACACACTAGAAAAAGCAAGAAATTAATTGTCTTTTAACAAAACAAAAATAGAGATGCACAAATATAACTCCACATCTAATAGCAAAAGTAGCAGGAACAAGCAACAATCACTTCTCCTTAATATGTCTTTATATCAATGGACTCAATTCTCCAATAAAAAGACTAATAGACTGGATACATAAGCAGGCTACATCATTTTGCTGTATAGAGGAAACTCAGCTCAGGCACAAAGACACACCACCTCGTAGTAAAAGTTTGAAAAACAATTTTCCAATCAAATGGTCCCAAGAAACAAGCTGGTGTAACCATTCTAATATAAAATATAATTGATTTTCCACCTAAAGTAAGGAATAACCAAAAAAGATAAGGAAGGACACCTCATATTCATGAAAGGAAAAAAAATCTATGAAGATGAACTCTCAATTCTGAACATCTATGCTCCAAATACAAGGCCACTCACATTCATAAAAGAAACTTTACTAAAGCTCAAAGCACACATTGCATGCCACACAATAATAGTGGGAGACATCAACACCCCACTCTCATCAACTGACAGATTGGGGAAAGACAAACTAAACAGAGACACAGTGAAACTAACAGAAATTATGAACCAAATGGATTTGACAGATATCTATAGAATATATTATCCTTAAACAAAATAATATACCTTTTTTCCACAACTTACAGTACCGTCTCCAAAATTGACAATATACTTGGTCACAAAACAGACCTCAGCACATATAAGAAGATTGAAATAATTCCATCTTCACTCAGGCAACTGAGCAGGCTGTTACAGCCAGGAAAGTAAAGAACACCCGAATGTAAGATCACTTAGGACACAGTCGACCAGGGCCCCACCTGCACCCAGGAGCTGGGCAGCATCACAGCCATCTGTGCACCTATCCTTCCAGGGAACATCTGCTCTACAGGGAATCCTGCAGTTAGAGGTGAGGTCACTATCTTCACTCCTGAGACTGAACAACGCAGGGAATACCGAAGTATGAGATGCTATGGGACTCAGTCTGCCAGGGTCCCACCTGCACCCAGGAACTAGGCAGCTCCACAGCCATCTGTGCACTTATCCTGCCAGGGAACATCTGCCCTGCAGGAAGTCCTGCATTTAGAGGGAGTCCCACATTTAGAGGTGAGGCCTCTATCTTTTCTCCCATGACTGAGCAGAAGAATGCAACCAGGAATCCAGAGAACACACTAGTATAAGATCACTTGGGACATATTCTGTCGGGGCCCCACCTGCACTCTGGAGCTGGGCAGCACTACAGCCCTCTGTGTTTCTATCCTGCCCAGGGACATCTGCTCTGCAGGGAGTCCCACAGTTAGAGGTGAGGCCACCCTCTTCTTTCCTTCAACTGAACAGGCTGTTATAACCAGGAAAACAGGGAACATGGGAGTGTAAGATCACTAGGGACTCTGTCCAACAGGGCCCCACCTGCACCCAGGAGCTGGGCAGTGCCACAGTACTCTCAGCCAGGGGAGAGCCATTCACATAGGGGGTGCTGACACAGGATTACAGGCACACATGGGGGATAAGCACCAGCCAGAGACAGCAGGACCAACTAACACCAGAGATGACCAGAAGACAAAAGGCAAATGTAGGAACGTTAGCCACAGAAATCATGGCAACATGGCACCATCCGAGCCCAATTCACTGAAAACAGCAAGTTCTGGATACCCCAACACACCAGAAAAGCAAGATTTGGTTTTAAAATCATAGTTAAAGATGCTGATATAGGGCTTTAAGAAGGACATAATAACTCACATAAAGAAACAACACTGGAGCACAAGTAAACAGGGAAAAGCACTTAAAGAACTACAGGAAACCACAACAAAACAGGTGAAAGAACTGAACAAAACCATCCAGGATCTAAAAATGGAGGTAGAAACAATAAAGAAACCACAAAGGGAAGCAACACTGGACATAGAAAACTTAAGAAAGAAGTCAGGAGTCATGGATGAAAGCATCAACAACAGAATACAAACAATAGAAGAGAGAATCTCAGATGCATAAGATACCATAAAAAGCATTTACACAACAGTCAAAGAAAATGAAAAATGGAAAAAGCACCTAACCCAGAACATCTCAGAAATCAAGGACAAAATGAGAAGACCAAACCTAAGGATTATAGGTATAGAAGAGAGCAAAGATTTCCAACTTAAAAGGCCAGTAAATGTCTTCAACAAAATTATAGAAGAAATATTACCTAACATAAAGAAAGAGATGCCCATGAACATACAAGAGACCTACAGAACTCTAAATAGATTTGACAATAAAAGTAATTCAGAATGGCTAAGGTCAAACACTCAGAATACAGTAGGTGCTGGCATTGATGTGGAGAAAAAGGAACATTCCTCTATTGCTGGTGGAATTGTAAGCTGGTACAACCACTCTGGAAATCAGTCTGGGGGTTCCTCAGAAAACTGGGCATGATACTACAAGAGGTAGCTGTTATACCATTCCTGGGCATATACCCAGAGGATTCCCCAGCAGGTAATAGGGACACGTGCTCCACTATGTTCATAGCAGCCTTATTTATAATAGCCAGAAGCTGGAAAGAACACATATGTCCCACAACAGAGGAATGGATACAGAAAATATGGTATATTTACACATTGGAATACTACTCAGATATTACAAACAATAATCATATGAAATTCTTAGACAAATGGGTGAAACTGGAAAATATCTTCCTAAATGAGGTAATTCAATCACAAAAGGATACACAAGGTATTCACTCACTGATAAGTGGATATTAGCCCAGAAACTTGTAATAGCAAAGACACAATTCACATATCGAATGATGCCCGAGAAGAAGGAGGAACAATGTATACATACTCTGGTCCTTCTCAGAAGGGGGAACCAAATACCCACCGAAGGAGATACAGAGACAATGTTTGGAGCAGAGATGGAGGGAAAGGATATGCAGAGACTACCCCACATATTGATCCAACTCATATACAGTTACAAAACCCAGACACTATTATTGATGCCTACAAGTACTTGCTGGCTGGAACTGGATATAGCTGTCACCTAGAAGGCTCTGCTAGTGCATGACAAATATAGAGGGGGAAACTCTTAGCCAGTCATTGAGCTCAGCACAGGGTACGCAATGGGAGAGCTAGATAAATTTCCAAGGTTCTGAAGGGGTTTGCAGCACCATAACAGGAACAAGGATATGTGCCACTCAGTACTCTCAGACCTTCCAGGGTCAAAAACATCAACCAGATAATACACATGGTGTTACCCATGGCTCTAAATGCATAGGTAGCAGAGGATGGCCTTTTTGGATATCAAAGGGAGGAGAGACCCTTGGTCTTGGAAGGGTTCCATGCAGCAGTGTAGGGGAATACCAAGACAGGGAAGTGGGGGGGCTTGATTGGGAAACAAGAGAGGGTAGAAGGCTTATGGGACTTTCAGGTGGGGGGGAACAAGGAAAGAGGAAATCATTTGAAATGTAAATAATAAAAATATCTAATAAGAAAAAAGAAAAAAGGAAATTCCTCCTGTCACATAATAATTAAAATACCAAATGCACTAAACAAAGAAAGAATATTAAAAGCAGTAAGGGATAAAGGTCAAGTAACATATAAGGGTAGACCTCTCAGAATTACACCAGAGTTTTCACCAGAGCCTATGAAAGCCAGAAGAGCCTGGTCAGATGTCATACAGACAGTAAGGGAACACAGATGTCAACCCAGACTGTAATACCCAGCAAATCTCTCAGTTACCTTAGATGGAGAAACCAAGGTATTCCATGACAAAAGCAAATCCACCCACATCTTTCCACATATCCAACCCTTCAAAGGATATTTAATGGAAAACACCAACAAAAGGAGAGAAACTACACACTTGAAAAAGCAAGAAATTATCTTCTTTCAACAAACTCAAAAGAAGATAACCACACAAACATAAAAAATACATAAATAAAAATAGAGAAAACAGCATTAACTATTCCTTAGTATCTCTTAACATCAATGGACTCAATTATACAATAAAAAGACATGAACTTATAGACTGAATTCCTAAATAGGAGCCACAATTTTGCTGCATAAAGGAAATGCATCTCAGTGTCAAAGACAAACACTACCTCAGTGTAAAAGCCCAGAAAACAATTTTCCAAGTAAATGGTCCCAGGAAACAAGCTGTAGTTGCCAATCTAATATCCAATAAAATAGACTTTCAACCAAAAGTCATAAAAACAAAAGACATGGAAGGACACTTTATACTCAGCAAAGGAAAAATCTACCAGGAAGAACTCTCAATTCCCAATGCTCCAAATACAAGGGCACCTTTATGCATAAAAGAAACTTAACTAGAGGTTAAGTGAGGTGCACACATTCACCTATTGTGGACACCTTGAACACCCAACTCTCCTCAATGGACAGATCAGGGAAACACAAACTTAACAGAGACACAGCATAACTAACAGAAGTTTTGGATACAATGGTTTTAATAGATATCTATAGAACATTTCATCATAAATCAAAAGAATATACCTTCTTCTCAGGACCTCTTGGTACCTACTCCAAAACTGACCACATAATTGGTCACAAAAGAGACCTCAACAAATATAAGAATATCAAATTTATTTCATTCCACCGATCAGATCACTATGGAGTAAGGATCGTCTTCAATAGCAACAAAAACAACAGAAATCCACATACACATGGAGCTGAAAAAAATGCTGTATTCAGTGATACCTTAGTCAAGGAAGAAATACGGAAGCAAATCAAAACCTTTTTAGAATTTAATGAAAATGAAGGCACAACATACCCAAATTTATGGGACACAATTTAGCAGTGCTAAGAGGAAAACTCATAGCTCTGAGTGCCTCCAAAAGGAAGCTGGAGAGAGCATACATTAGCAGCTTAACAGCACACCTGAAATCTTTAGAACAGATGGAAGCTAATACATTCAAGAAGAGTAAAAGTCAGGAAATCATCAAAATCAGAGCTGAAATCAACAAAGTAGAAAAAGAAAAAAAAAAACAACAACAACAAAAACCAGGAGGTGGTTCTTTGAGAAAATACACAAGATATATAAACCAGACTTACCAGAGGGCACAGAAACAGTATCAAAATTAACAAAATCAGAAATAAAAAGGGATGTATAACAACAGAAACTGATAACATTCAAAAAACCATTAGAACCTACTACAAAACTCTATACTCAAAAAAACTGGAAAATCTGGAAAAAATGGACAATTTCCTAGACAGATCCAAACACCAAACACCAAAGTTAAATCAGGGATACATAAACAGGACGCTACATTTAGATGCAAATAGGAAACATTCCTCAGGGTCAAAGACAAACACTGCCTCTGAGTAAAAGGATGGAAAAAATTTTTACAAGCAAATGGTCTCAGGAAACAAGTTAGAGTATCTATTCTGATATCAGATGAAATTGAATTTCAACCTAAACTCATCAAAAGAGACACAGAAGGACGCTTCTTACTGGTCAAAGGAAAAATCCACCAAGAAGAATTCTCAATTCTGAACATCTATGCTCCAAATGCAAGGGCGCCCTCATTAATAAAAGAAACTTTACTAAAGCTCAATGCACACATTGCACCAAACACAATAATTATGAGTGACTTCAACACTCCACTCTCCTCTATGGACTGATCAGGAAAACAGAAACTAAAGAGGGACACAGTGAAACTAATTGAAGCTTTGGACCAATTGGATTTAACAGATATATAACATTTCATCCTAAAGCAAAAGAATATAACTTTTTCTTAGCACCTCTTGTTACTTCTCCAAAATCAATCATATAATTGGTCACAAGACAGACCTCAACAAATATAAGAAGATCAAACTAATCCCATGCCTCCTATCATATCACTATGGAGTAAGAGTGGTCTTCAATAGCAGCAAAAACAACTGAAAGCCTACATACACATCGAAGCTGAACAATACTCAGTGATACATTTGTCAAGAAAGAAATAAAGAAAGAAATCAAAAACATTTTAGAATTTAGTGAAAATGAAGGCACAACATACTCAAATTTATGGGACACAAGGAAAGCAGTGCTAAGAGGAAAATCCAGAGCCCTGAGTGACTCCAGAAAGAAACTAGAGAGAGCATACACTAACAGCTTAATGGCACACCTGAAAGCCCTGGAACAAAAAGAGGTTAATTCACGCAGGAGGAGTAGAAGACCTCCTCTTCAATCTCAGGGCTGAAATCAATCAAGTAGAAACAAAGAGAACCATACAAAGAATCCACAAAAGCAGGAGCTGGTTCTTTGAGAAAATTAACAAGATAGATAAACCTTTAGCCACACTAACCATATGGCACAGAGACAGTATCCTAACTATCAAAATTAGAAATGAAAAGGGAGATATAACAACAGAAACTGAGGAAATTCAAAAAATCATCAGATCCTACTACAAAAGCCTATACTCCACACACCTGGAAAATCTGGAGGAAACGGACAATTTCCTGGGCAGATACCAAATACCAAAATTAAATCAGAATCAAATAGATCATCTAAACAATCCCATAACCCCTAAAAAAATAGAAGTGATCATAGAAAGTCTTCCAACCAAAAAAGCACGGAACCAGATGGCTTCAGTGCAGAATTCTATCAGACCTTCAAAGAAGACCTCATACCAATTCTCTTCAAACTATTCCACAAAATAGAAACAGCAGGAATACTACCCAACTTGTTCTACGAAGCCACAATTAACCTGATACCAAAACCACACAAAGATTCAACAAAGAAAGAATTTCAGACAAATTTCACTTATGAATATTGATGTAAAAATATTAAATAAAATTCTTGCCAACCGAATCCAAGAACACATAAAAGAGATCATTCACCATAATCAATTAAGTTTCATTCCAGGAATGCAGGGATAGTTCAATATCCCGTCCCATAGGACCTAGTTATTCGGGTAGTCATGGAAGACCAAGCCTGGAAGAGAAATGGGAGCGAGGCCAAGCAAAAAGGGTGTCTTGTCAAGAACTCTTTAATGAAAAGCGGAATGTCTGGTTATGAACACACTGTGAGAGGAAGTAGGGAGGGGCTGAGGGGTAATGCTAAAGGCACAGAAAGAGGAAAGGTCATCTGGGGCAGATGCTGACTAAGGCTTGAAGCATCTAGCTGTTTTTCTGGAATGCTGGCTCTGCGTAGAAAACCCCAGGTGTTCGGCCGTCATAAGGATCAGTTGATTCTCCTGATCAGCCTTGTGTGAAGGAGAGGGTAAGTGGATTCTCAAGGTGAGAGCTGTTGAAAGTCTGGCTTCCCACAGTTTGGTCTCCCACAGTTCAATATATAGAAATCTGTCAATGCAATCCACTTCATAAACAAACACACATACACACACACACACACACACACACACAAAACACATGGTCACTTCAATAGATGCTAAAAAAGCATTTGATAAAATTCAGCATCCTTCCATGCTAAAAGTTTTGGAAAGGACAGGAATTCAAGGCCCATAGCTAAACATAGTAAAAGCAAAATACAGCAAACTAGTAGTCAATATCAAACTGAATGGAGAGAAACTTGAAGCAATACCACTAAAATCAGGGTCTGGACAAGGCTGCCCCCTCTCTCCATATATTTTCAATATAGTACTTGAAGATCTAGCTAGAGCAATTAGATAACATAAGGAGGTCAAAGGGATACAAATTGGAAAGGAAGAGATCAAACTATTACTATTCGCTGATGATATGATAGTATAATTAAGTGACCCAAAAACTTCCACCAGAGAACTCCTACAACTGATAAACAACTTCAGCAAAGTGGCTCGTTATAAAATCAACTCAAGCAAACTAGTAGCCTTCTTATATTCAAAGGATAAGCAGGCTGAGATAGAATTTAGGGAAATAACAGTCTTCACAATAGTCACAAACAATATAAAGTATCTTGGTGTGACTCTAACCAAACAAGTGAAAGATTTTTATGACAAGAAGTTCAAGTCTCTAAAGAAGGAAATCAAAAATGACCTCAGAAATTGGAAAAATCTTCCATGCTCTTTGATTGGCAGGATAAACACATCCTGCCATAAAATGGCCATCTTGCCAAAAGAAATATACAGATTTAATGCAATCCCCATCAAAATCCCAACTCAGTTCTTCACGGAGTTAGAAAGAACAATTCTCAAATTTATCTTGAATAACAAAAGATCCAGGATAGCTAAAAATATTCTCAACAGTAAAGACCTTCAGGGGGAATCAGTATCCTGGACCTCAAGCAGTAATACAGAGTAATAGTTTTAAAAACAGCATGGTATTGGTAAAGGTACAGGCGGGTATATCAATGAAATAGAATTGATGTCCCAGAAATGAACCTCTACACCTATGGTTACTTGATCTTCCTCAAAGGAGCTAAACCTCTGCAGTGGAAATAAGATAGCCTTTTCAACAAATGGTGATGGTTCAATTTGAGGTCAGCATGCAGTAGAATGCAAATTAATCCATTTTTATCTCCTTCTACTAAGGTTAACTCCAAATGGATCAAGGACTTCCACATAAAACTAGACATACTGAAACTAATAGAAAAGAAATTGGGGAAGCACATTGAGCATATGGGCACAGGGGAATGTTTCCTGAAGAAAACACTAATGTTCTAAAATCAAAAATTGACAAATGGGACCTAATAAAATTACAAAGTTTCGGTAAGGCAAAGGACACTATCAATAGGAGAAAATGGCAACCAACAAATCCGGAAAAGATGCTCACCAACCCTACTTCCTACAGAAGGCTAATATACAATATCTACAAAGAACTCAAGAAGTTAGACTCCAGAGACCCAAATAACCATATTAAAAATGGGGTACTGAGCTAAACAAAGAATTTTCACCTGAAGAACTTTGAATGCCTGAGAAGCACCTTAAGAAATGTTCAACATCATTAGTCCTTAGGGAAATGCAAATCAAAACAACCCTGAGATTTCATGTCACACCAGTCAGAATGACTAAGATTAAAAACTCAGGAGACAGCAGGAGTTGGCAAGGATGTGGTGAAAGAGGAACACTCCAACCCTGCTGGTAGGATTGCAAGATGGCACAACCACTCTAGAAATCAGTCTGTTGGTTCTGCAGAAAACTTGGCATGACACTTCTGGAGGATCCTGCTATAACACTCCTGAGCATATACCCAGAGGATTCCCTGGCATGCAATAAGGACATATGTTCCACGATGTTCATAGCAGCCTTATTTATAATAGCCAGAAGCTGGAAAGCAATGTCCCTCAATGGAGGAATGAATACAGAAAATGTGGTATATTTACACAATGGAATGCTACTCATCAATTAAAAATAATGAATTCATGAAATTCTTAGGAAAAGGTTGGACCTAGACAATATCATCCTCAGTGTGGTAACTCATTCACAAGTGAACACACATGGAATGCATTGACTGATAAGTGGACATTAGCCCAGAATCTCTGAATAACCAAGACACAACTCACATATCAAATCGTTCCCAAGAAGGAAGAAGAGGGCCCTGTTCCTTGAAAGGCTTGATGCAGCATTGTAGGGGATTATCAGGGCAGAGAAGTGGAAGTGGGTTGATTGGGAAACGGCAAAGGGAAGAGGACTTATGGGACTTATAGGGAGGGGTGAACAGGGAAAGGTAAAATCATTTGGAATGTACACAAAGAATATAGAAAATAAAAACGTATTGGAAAGAAATTGAATTCAAGGCCCATACCTAAACACAATATAAGCAATATACAGCAAACCAGTAGCCAACATCAAACTAAGTGGAGAGCATCTTGAAGCAATCCCAATAAAATCAGGAACCAGACAAGGCTGCTCTCTCTCTCTCTCTCTCCATATTTATTCATTATAATACTTGAAGTTCTAGCTAGAGCAAAGAGAAAATAGAAAGAGTTCAAAGGGATGCAAGTTGGAATGGAAGAATTCAAATCACCGCTATTTGTAGATGATATGTTAGTATACTTAAGCAATCCAAAAAACTCCACCACATAGCTCTAACAGCTGATAAGACAACTTCAGCAAGGTGGATGGATATAAACTTATGTCAAACAAATGAGTAGCCTTCCTATACTCATAGGATAAATGGACTGAGAAAGAAATTAGGGATATGATACCCTTCACAATAGTCACAAAAAATATAAAGTATCTTTGTGTGACTCTAATCAAGGATGTGAAAATCTGTATGACAAGAACCTCAAGTGTATGAAGAAAGAAATCGTAGAATACCTCAGTAAATGGAAAGATCATCCATGCTCAAGGATTGGCTGGGTTAATATAGTAAAAATGGCCATCTTGCCAAAAGCAATATACTGATTCAATGCAATGCCCATCAAAATCCCAATTCAAATAAGTCTTCATAGAATTAGAAAGAGCAATTCTCAAATTCATCAGGAATAACAAAATCCCAGGAAATCTAAAAGTGATCTCAATAGTAAAGGAACTTCTGGGGGAATCAGTATCTCAGACCTCAAATAGTACTATAAAGCAATAGTGTTTAAAACTGTGTGGTATATGTATAGTGACAGACAGGTAGATCAATGCAATAGAATTGAAGACCCAGAAATGAACTCACACACCTATGATCACTTGATCTTTGACAAAAGAGATAAAACCATCCAGTGGAAAAAAAGATAGCCTTTTCAACAAATGGCCCTGGTTCAATTGGAGGTCAGCATGCAGAAAAATGCAAATTGATCCATCATATCTCCTTGTACTAAGCTCAACTCCAAATGGATCAATGACCTCCACATAAAACCAGACACTCTGAAGCTAATAGAAAAGAAACTGGGGAAGACCCTTGAGGACATTGGTACAGGGAGAAAATTTCTGAACAGAACACCAATAGCGTATGCTCTAAGATCAAGAATTGACAAATGGGACCTCATAAAATTACAAAGTTTCTGTACGGCAAAGGACAAAATCAAAAGGACAAATTGGGAAAAGATCTTCACCAATCCTACATCAGATAGAGGGCTAATATCCAATATATATAAAGAACTTAAGAAGTTAGACTCCAGAAAACCAAACAACCCTATTAAAAAATGGGGTACAGAGTTAAACAGGGAATTCTCACCTGAAGAACTTCGGATGGCGGAGAAGCATCTTAAAAAATGCTCAACTTCATTAGTCATTAGGAAAATGCAAATCAAAACAACCCTGAGATTTCACCTTACACCAGTCAGAATGGCTAAGATTAAAAATTCAGGAGACAGCAGGTGTTGGAGAGGGTGTGGAGAAAGAGGAACACTCCTCCACTGCTGGTGGGGTTGCAAATTGGTACAACCAGTCTGGAAATCAGTCTGGCGGTTCCTCTGAAAACTGGGCACCTCACTTCCAGAAGATCCTGCTATACCACTCCTGGGCATATACCCAGAGGATTCCCCACCATGTAATAAGGATACATGCTCTACTATGTTCATAGCAGCCCTATTTATAATTGCCAGATGCTGGAAAGAACCCAGGTATCCCTCAACAGAAGAGTGGATGCAAAAAATGTGGTATATCTACACAATGGAGTACTATTCAGCCATTAGAAACAATGAATTCATGAAATTCTTAGGCAAATGGATGGAGCTATAGAACATCATACTAAGTGAGGTAACCCAGACTCAAAAGGTGACTCATGGTATGCACTCACTAATAAGTGGATATTAACCTAGAAAACTGGAATACCGCAAACATAATCCATACATCAAATGAGGTACAAGAAGAAAGGAGGAGTGGCCCCTTGTTCTAGAAAGACTCAGTGAAGAAGTATAGGGCAAAACCAGAATGGGGAAGTGGGAAGGGGTGGGTGGGAGGACAGGGGGAGAAAAGGGGGCTTATGGGACTTTCGGGGAGTGGTGGGCTAGAAAAGGGGAAATCATTTGAAATGTAAGCAAAAAATATATCGAATAAAAAAAAGACAAAAAAAAAAAAACAGATATATTGAAACTAATAGAAAAGAAACTGGTAAAGACCCTTGAGCACATGGGCAAAAGGGAAAATTTCCTGAGCAGCACACCAATAGCTTATGCTCTAAGATGATAAATTGACAAATGGTTCCTCATAAATTACCAAGGTTCTGTAAGTCAAAGGACACTGTCAATAGAACAAAATGACAACCAACAAATTAGGTAAAGATCTTTACCAACCCTCCATCTGAGAGAGGGCTAATTCCAATATATTAAAGAACTTAAGAAGTTAGACTCCAGAGAGCCAAATAGCCCTATTAAAAAATGGGGTACAGACCTAAACAAAGAATTTCCACCTGAGGAATACCAAATTGCTGAGAAGCACCAATAGAAATGCTCAACATCCTTAGTCATCAGAAAAATGCAAATCAACTCAACCCTGAGATTCCACCTTAAACCAGACAGAATGGCTAAGATCAAAAACTCAGGAGAGAGCAGGTGCTGGCAAGGATGTGAAGAAAGAGGAATACTCTACTGCTGGTGGGATTGCAAGCTGTTACAACCAATCTGGAAATCAGTCTGGCAGTTCCTCAGAAAATTGGGCATGATACTACCAGAGGACACTGTTATACAACTCCTGGGCATTTACCCAGAGGTTTCCCCAGCATGTAATAAGGACCCATGCTCCACTCTGTTCATAGCATCCCTATTTATAATAGCCAGGAGCTGGAAAGAACACAGATGTCCCTCAAGAGAGGAATGGATAGAGAAAATGCGGTATATTCACACAATGGAATACTATTTAGCTATTAAAAACAATGAATACATGAAATTTTTAGGCAAATGGGTAGAACTGGAAAATACCATCCTAAGTGATGTAGCCCAATCACAAAAGAACATGCATGGTATGCACTCACTAATAAGTAGTTATTAGCCCAGAACCTTGGAATACTTGAGACATGATTCACATTACAACTGGTGCCCAAGAAGAAGGAAGAACAAAGTATCAATATTCTGGAACTTCTTAGAAGGGGGAACAAAACACCCACTGAAGGAGATGCAGAGACAATGTTTGGAGCAGAGACAGAGAGAAAGACCATCCAGAGACTACCCCACATATTGATCCAACCCATATATAGTTTCAAAACTCAGACAATATTATTGATGCCTACAAGTACTTCCTGACTGGAGCTGGATATAGCTGTCACCCAGAAGGCTCTGCTAGTACATGACAAATATAGAAGAGGAAACTCTCTGCCAGCCTTTGAACTGAGCACAGGGTCCCGAATGTGAGAGCTAGAGAAAGGACCCAAGGAGCTGAAGGGGTTTGAAGCACCATAGCAGGAACAATAATATGTGCCTCCCAGTACTCCCAGAGCTCCCAGGATCAAAAACATCAGTCTAATAGTACACATGGTGTTACCCATGGTTCCAGGGGTAGAGGATGGCCTTGTTGTACATCAAAGGGAGAAGAGGCCCCTGGTCCTAGAAAGGCTTAATGTAGCAGCTTTGGGGGATACTAGGACGGACAGGGAAGTGGAGGGGATTAATTGGGAAATGGGGGAGGGGAGGGGACTTATGGACTTTTGGGGATCAGGGAACAGGAAAGTGTATATTATTTGAAATGTAAATAAATAATTTATCTAACAAAAAAAAAAAAAAGAAAAGAAAGGAAGAATTCCATGCACCCTTTCAGATCATCATGGACTAAGGCTGGTTTTCACTAACAAAAAAAAAAAAAAAAAAAAAATCAGAAAGCCCACATATACATGGAAACTGAATAACATTCTATGCAATGATAATTTGGTCAAGGAAAAAATAAAGTAAAAAATTAAAAACTTTTTTAGAATTTAATGAAATTAATTTTTTTTAGAATTTTAGAAAACAAAGGCACAACATACTCAAAGTTATGGGACACAATGAAAGCAATGCTATGAGCAAAACTGCCAGCTCTGAGTGCCTTCAAAAAGAAACTGGAAAGACCATACACTAACAGTTTAACAGCACAGCTGAAGGCTCGAGAACAAAAAGAAACAAATAACATCCAAGGGGCTGAAATCAACCAAGTAGAAACAAAAAGGACTATACAAAGAATCAACCAAACCAGGAGCTGGCTTTTTGGAAAAAAAAAAAAAGATAGATAAACATTTAGCCAAACTAACTAGAGGGCACAGAGGCAGTACACAAATCAGCAAAATCAGAAATGGAAAGGTAGGCATAACAGCAAATACTGAGGAAATCCAAAAGTATCATCAGATCCTACTACAAAAACCTATACTCAATAAAAGTGGAAAATCTAGACAAAATGGCAAATTTTCTAGACAGATACCAGGTACCAAAGTTAAATCAGCATCAGATAAATGATCTAAACAATCCCATAACCCCTAAAGAAATATAAGCAGTCATTAACAATTTCCCAACCAAAATTTGTACAGGACAAGATGGATCAAATGCAGAGTTCTATTAGACCTTCAAAGAAGACCTAATAAGAATATTCTTCAAACTATTCCACAAAAAAAAAAAACAGATTGAACACTACCCAATTTATTTTATGAAGCCCCAATTACTCTGATACTTAAACCACACAAAGTCCCAACAAAGAAAGAGAACTGTAGACCAATTTCCTTTGTGAATATCGATGAAAAATACTCAATAAAATTATTGCCAATTGAATCCAAAAACACATCAATAAAATCATCCACTGTGGTCAAGTAGGCTTCACACCAGGGATGCAGGGATGGTTCAATATACAGAAATCCATCAATGTAATCCCTATATAAACAAACTCAAAGAAAAAAAACACAAGATCATATCATTAGATGCTGAGAAATTGTTTGACAAAATCCAGCATCTTTCATGATAAAAGTCTTGGAAAGATCAGGATTTCAAAACCTATACCTAAACATAGTAAAAGCAACATGCAACATACCAGTAGCCAACATCAAACTAAATGGAGGTAAACTTGAAGCAATCCCACTGAAACCAGGGACTAGACAAGGCTGTTCAGTATCTCTCTACTTGTTAAATATAGTTCTTGAAGTCCTAGCCAAGGCAATTAAACAACAAAAAGAGGTCAAAGGGATGCAAATTGGAAAGGAAGAAGTCAACATATCACTATTGCAGATGGTATGATAGTATACTTAAGTGACCCCAAAATTTTCACCGAAGAACTCCTAAAGCTGATAAACAACTTCCACAAAATGGCTGGATGTAAAATTAACTCAAGCAAATCAGTAGCCTTCCTATACTTAAAGGATACAGAGTCTGAGAAATAAATTAGAGAAATTTCACGATAGCTACACATTATATAAAATACCTTGTTGTGACTCTAACAAAGGAAGTGAAAGATCTGTATGATGACAGCTTCAAGTATCTGAAGAAATTGAAGAAGACCTCAGAAGATAGAAAGATCTCCCATGCTCATGGATTGGCAGGGTAATATAACAAAAATGGCCATTTTGCCTGAAACAATCTACAGATTCAATGCAATCTCCATCAAAATTACAAATCAATTGAGTTAGAAAGATCAATTTTCAAATTTATCTGGAATAACAAAAACCTAGGATAGTGAAAACTATTCTCAACATTAACAGAATTTCTGGCAGAATCACCATCCCTGACCTCAAGCAGTACTACAAAGCAATAGTGACAAGAACTGCATGGTACTGGTACAGTGACAGGCAAGTAGATCAATGGAATAGAATTGAAGACCCAGAAATGACCCCTCACATCGATGGTCACTTGATCTTTGACAAAAGAGCTAAAAACATTCAGTGGAAAAAAATACAGCATTTTTAACAAATGATGCTGGGTCAACTGGAAGTGAACATGTAGAAGGATGCAAATTCATCCACCCTTATTTCCCTGTACAAAGCTCAAGTCTAAGTGGATCAAGGACATCCATATAAAACCAGATACACTGAATCTAATAAAAGAAAAATTGGGGAAGAACTGGAGCACATAGGCACAGGGGGATATTTCCTGAATAAAACACCAGCAGTTTATCTTCTAAGATCAAGAATTGACAAATAGGACCTCATAGAATTGCAAAGCTTCTGTAAGGCAAAGGACACTGTCAATAGGACAAAACAGCAACCAACAGATTGGGAAAAGATCTTTACCAATTCTGTATCTGTTAAAGGGCTATTATCCAATATATAAAAAGAACTCAAGAAGTTAGACTCCAGAGAACCAAATAACCCTATTAAAAATGGGGGTACAGACCTAAACAAAGAATTTTCAACTGAGGAATACCAGATGGCAGAGAAACAACAAAAGACAGATGCAGCATCCTTAATCATCAGGGAAATACAAATGAAAACAACCCTGAAATTCCACCTCACACCAGTGAGAATGGCCAAGTTCAAAAACTCAGGGGACAGCAAATTCTGGAGAGAATGTGGAGAAAGAGGAACTCTCCTCCACTGCTGGTGGAATTGAAAGGTGGTAAAACCACTCTGGAAATCAGTTCAGCAGTTCCTCAGAAAACTGGACATAGCACTACCTGAAGACTTACTCATACCACTCCTCGTCATATACCCAGAAGATGCTCCAACATGTAATAGGGACGTTTGCTCCACTATGTTCATAGCTACCTTATTTATAATAGCCAGAAGCTGGAAAGAACTCAGTTGTCCCTGAACAGATGAATGGATACAGAAAATGTGGTATATTTACACAATGGAGTACTACTCAACTATTAAGCCCTTGTGGCATGGTAAGGCATCTTTTGTGTATGTTCCCAAGAATGGTATAGCTGAGACCTATTTCCAATTTTCTGAGGATCCTGCAGATTGATTTCAAGACTGGATGTACCAGTTTGCAATCCCTCTAGTGATAGAGAGTGTTCCTCTTTTTCCACATCCTCTCCAACATGTGTTGTCACCTGAGGTTTTGATCTTAGCCATTCTGATTTAAGGTGGAATCTCATTGTCATTTTGATTTGCATTTCTCTGATCACTAATGACGTTGAACTTTTTTTTATTAGATGCTTCTCAGCCATTTGAGATTCCTCAGTTGTGAAATCTTGTTTTAATTCTTATACCTCATTTTTTTATTTTTATTTTTTATTGATATATTTTTATATACATTTCAAATGACTTCCCCTTTTCTGGGTCCCCACTCCAGGCAAGTTCCATAAGCCCTCTTCCGTCCCCCTGTTCTTTCATCCACCCCTTCCCATTTTCCTGTTCTGGAATTCCCCTATACTCTTGAACTGAGTCTTTCCAGAACCAGGGGCTACTCCTCCAATCTTTTTGGACATCATTTAATTTGTGGATTATTTCCTGGGTATTCAAAGTTTCTAGGCTAATATCCACTTATCAGTGAGTGCATACCATGACTGATCTTCTGAGACTGGGTTACCTCACTTAGTATGATGTTCTCCAGCTCCATCCATTTGTCTAAAAATTTCATGAATTCATTGTTTCTAATGGCTGAATAGTACTCCATTGTGTAAATATACCACATTTTTTTGTATCCATTCCTCCATTGAAGGACACCTAGGTTCTTTCCAGCTTCTGGCTACTACAAATAGGGCTGCTATGAACATAGTGGAGCATGTGTCCTTATTGCATGCTGAAGAATCCTCTGGATATATGCCCAGGAGTGGTAAAACAGGGTCCTCAGGAAGTGACATGCCCAGTTTTCTGAGGAACCGCCATACTGATTTCCAAAGTGGTTGCACCATCTTACAATCCTACCAGCAGTGGAGGAGTGTTCCTCTTTCTCCACATCCTCACCAACACCTGCTGTCTCCTGAGTTTTTGACCTTAGCCATTCTGACTGATGTGAGGTGAAATCTCGGGGTTGTTTCGATTTGCATTTCCCTAATGATTAATGATGTTGAACATTTCTTAAGGTGTTTCTCAGCTCTCCAAAGTTCTTCATGTGAAAATTCTTTGTTTAGCTCCATACCCCACTTTTTAATAGGGTTATTTGGTTCTCTGGGTTCTACTTTCTTGAGTTCTTTCTATATATTAGATATTAGCCCTCTGTCAGATTTAGGGTTGGTGAAGATCCTTTCCCAATCTATTGGTTGACGTTTTGTCCTTTTGACGGTGTACTTTGCCTTACAGAAACTTTGTAGTTTTATAAGGTCCCATTTGTCAATTCTTGATCTTAAAGCATGAGCTTTTGGTGTTCTATTGAGGAACTTTCCCCCTGTGCCCATGTCCTCCAGGGTCTTCCCCAGTTTCTTATCGATAAGTTTCAGTGTGTCGGGTTTTATGTGGAGGTCCTTGATCCATTTGGAGTTGAGCTTGGTACAATGAGATAAAAATGAATCAATGCACATACTTCTGCATGCTGACCTCCAATTGAACCAGCACCATTTGTTGAAAAGACTATCTTTTTTCCACTGGATGCTTTCAGCTCCTTTGTCGAAGACCAAGTGACCATAGGTGTGTTGGTTCATTTCTGGGTCTTCAATCCTATTCCATTGATCTGCTTGCCTGATATTGTACCAATACCATGCAGTTTTTATCACTATTGCTCTGTAGTAGAGTTTAAAGTCTGGGATACTGAATCCCCCTGAAGTTCTTTTACTGTTGAGAATAGTTTTAGCTATCCTAGGTTTTTTGTTATTCCAGATGAATTTGAGAATTGCTCTTTCTAGCTCTATGAAGAACTGGGTTAGGATTTTTATGGGGATAGCATTGAACCTGTAGATTGCCTTTGGCAAGATGGCCATTTTAAATATATTAATCCTGCCAATCCACGAGCATGGAAGATTTTTCCATTTTCTGAGATCTTCTTCGATTTCCTTCTTCAGAGATCTAAAGTTCTTGTCATAAAGGTCTTTCACTTGTTTGGTTAGAGTCACCCCAAGATACTTTATGCTGTTTTTAGCTATTGTGAAGGGGGTCACTTCCCTAATTTCTTTCTCAGTCTGCTTATCCTTTGAATATATAAAGGCTACTGATTTGCTTGCGTTGATTTTGTAGCCAGCCACTTTGCTGAAGTTGTTTATCAGCTGTAGGAGTTCTCTAGTAGAGTTTTTACAGTCACTCAAGTATATGATCATATCATCTGCAAATAGTGATAGTTTGACTTCTTCCTTTCCAATTTGTATCCCTTTGACTTCCTTATGTTGTCTAATTGCTCTAGCTAGGACTTCAAGAACTATATTGAAAAGATATGGAGAGAGGGGGCAGCCTTGTCTAGTCCCTGATTTTAGTGGGATTGCTTCAAGTTTCTCTCCATTTAGTTTGATGTTGGCTACTGGTTTGTTGTATATTGCTTTAATTATGTTCAAGTATGGGCCTTGAATTCCTGTTCTTTCCAAGTCTTTTAGCATGAAAGGATGCTGAATTTTGTCAAATGCTTTTTCAGCATCTAATGAAATGATCATGTGGCTTTTTTCTTTGAGTTTGTTTATGTAGTGGATAGCATTTTTGGATTTCCGTATATTGAACCATCCCTGCATCCCTGGGATGAAGCCTACTTAATCATGGTAGATGATCGTTTTGATGTGTTCTTGGATTCGGTGGGCACGAATTTTATTTAGTATTTTTGCATCGATATTCCTAAGGGAAATTGGCCTGAAATTCTCTTTTTTAGTTGGATCTTTGTGTGGTTTTAGTATCAGCGTAATAGTGGCTTCGAAGAAGGAGTTGGGTCGTGTTCCTTCTGTTTCTATTTGGTGGAAAAGTTTGAAGAGTATTGGTTTTAAGTCTTCTTTGAAGGTCTGATAGAATTCTGCACTGAAGCCATCTGGTCCTATGCTTTTTTTGGTCAGAAGGCTATCTATGATCCCTTCTATTTCTTTAGGGATTTGGGGTCTGTTTAGATAGTCTATTTGATCCTGGTTTAATTTTGGTAATTGGTATCTGTCTAAGAAAATGTCCATTTCCTCCAGATTCTCCAGTTGTGGTGAGTACAGGTTTTTGTTGTAGGATCTGATGATTTTTTGAATTTCCTCGATTTCTGTTGTAACATCTCCATTTTCATTTCTAATTTTGTTAATTTGGATACTTTCTCTGTGCCCTTTGGTTAGTCTGGCTAAGGGTTTATCTATCTTGTTGATTTTTTTCAGAGAACCAGCTTTTGGTCTTGTTGATTATTTGTATGGTTCTCTTGGTTTCTACTTGATTGATTTCAGTCCTGAGTTTGATGATTTCCTGTCTTCTTCTCCTCCTGGGTGAATTAGCTTCTTCTTGTTCCAGGGCTTATATACCCCATTTTTTGAATTTTTTTCTTGGAGATTAGCTTCTTGAGTTCATTTTATATTATGGATATTAGCCCTCTATCAGATGTAGGGCTAGTGAAGAATTTTTTTGCATATTCTATAGGTTAGTGATTTGTCTTATTGACTACATCCTGTGCCTTGCAGAAGCTTTCCAGTTTCATGAGATCAATTTATCCACTCTTGATCACAGAGCATGAGCCATTGAAGTTCTCTGTAGGCAAGTTCCCCTGTGCCAATAAGTTCAAGGCTCTTTCTCACTTTCTCTTCTATTAGATTCAGTATATCTGGTTTTATTTTGAGGTCCTTGATCCACTTGGACTTGAGCTTTGTACAAGATGACAAATATGGTCTATTTTCATTTTTCAAAATAGAGACAGCCAGTTAGACCAGCAGCATTTATTGAGATTCATTTTTTCCATTGTATATTTTTGGCTTCTTTGTCAATGATCAAGTGTCCCTAAGTGTATGGTTTTATTTCTGGGTGTTCAGTTCTGTTCCATTGATCAAGGTGACTGTTTCTGTACCAATACCATGCAGTTTTTTTAAATCATTATTTCTCTGTAGTAAAGCTTGAGAGATGGTGATTTCCCCAACTGTTCTTTTATTGCTAAGAATTGTTTATGGTATTCAATATTTTTTGCCTTTCTAGATAAATTTGAGAATTGTTCTTTCCATGTCTATAAAGAATTGTATTGGGATTTTGATGGCAATTACATTGATTCTATAGATTGCCTTTGGTAGAATTACCATTTTTACTATGTTAATTCTTCCATTCCATGAAAAAGGGAGATTTCTGGGATCTTTTCTAATTTATTTTTTTTAAATTTATTTACATTTCAAGTGTTATCCCCTTACCCAATTTCCCCCTCTGCCAGAAGCCCTGTCTTGTATCCCATCTCCCCCTGCTTCTATGAGGATGTTCCTCCACCCACCATCCCATTCCTGCCTCCACACCCTTCATTTCCCTACACTGGGGAATCTATCAAACCTTCATAGAACCTAGGACCTCCTCCCATTCATGCCAAACAAGGCTGTCCATGGCTATGTATGCAGCCACAGCCATGTGTAATCCTTGGTTGATGACTTAGTCCCTGGGAGCACTATGGCATCTGGTTGGCTGATATTGTTGTTCTTCCTATGGAGTTGCAAACCGCTTCAGCTCCTTTAGTTCTTTCTCTAACTCCTCTATTGGGGACCCCACATTCAGTGCAAATTTTTGGCTGCAAACTTCCACATCTTTATTTGTAAGTCTCTGGAAGTGCCACTCAGGAGACAGCTATATCAGGCTCTTTTCAGAAAGCCTTTCTCAGCATCTACAATGTCAGAATGTCAGAGTTTGGTAACTGTATCTGGGATGAATCCCATGGTGGGACAGTCTCTAAATGTCCATTCCTTTAGTCTCTGCTCTGTACGTTGTCTCCATATTTGCTCCTGTGAGTATTTTGTTCCACTTTCGAAGGAAGACCTAAGTTTTGGTCTTTCTTCTTCTTTAGCTTCATGTGGTCTGTGAATTGTATCTTGGGTATTCAGAGCTTTTGGGCTAATATCCACTTACCAGGGGGTTGTGACTTCATAGGAAGAACAACAATATTAATCAACCAGACCCCCCCCCCCCCCCCGAGCTCCCAGGGACCGTCATGTGCCTACTTCTTTTTTTTTTTATTCGATATAATTTATTTACATTTCAAATGATTTCCCCTTTTCTAGCCCCCCAACTCCCCGAAAGTCCCGTAAGCCCCCTTCTCTTCCCCTGTCCTCCCACCCACCCCTTCCCACTTCCCCGTTCTGGTTTTGCCGAATACTGTTTCACTGAGTCTTTCCAGAACCAGGGGCCACTCCTCCTTTCTTCTTGTACCTCATTTGATGTGTGGATTATGTTTTGCGTATTCCAGTTTTCTAGGTTAATATCCACTTATTAGTGAGTGCATACCATGATTCACCTTTTGAGTCTGGGTTACCTCACTTAGTATGATATTCTCTAGCTCCATCCATTTGCCTAAGAATTTCATGAATTCATTGTTTCTAATGGCTGAATAGTACTCCATTGTGTAGATATACCACATTTTTTGCATCCACTCTTCTGTTGAGGGATACCTGGGTTCTTTCCAGCATCTGGCAATTATAAATAGGGCTGCTATGAACATAGTAGAACATGTATCCTTATTACATGGTGGGGAGTCTTCTGGGTATATGCCCAGGAGTGGTATAGCAGGATCTTCTGGAAGTGAGGTGCCCAGTTTTCGGAGGAACTGCCAGACTGATTTCCAGACTGGTTGTACCAATTTGCAACCCCACCAGCAGTGGAGGAGTGTTCCTCTTTCTCCACACCCTCTCCAACACCCGCTGTCTCCTGAATTTTTAATCTTAGCCATTCTGACTGGTGTAAGATGAAATCTTAGGGTTGTTTTGATTTGCATTTCCCTAATGACTAATGAAGTTGAGCATTTTTAAGATGCTTCTCCGCCATCCGAAGTTCTTCAGGTGAGAATTCTTTGTTTAACTCTGTACCCCATTTTTTAATAGGGTTGTTTGGTTTTCTGGAGTCTAACTTCTTGAGCTCTTTATATATGAATGCACGGTTTCTGCATAGATCCATGGGCTAAGAATTAAACCCTTATTACTTGAGCTTTCAAGGTGATTAACAGATTCATGTTTTAGAATTGATTTGTTTTCCCCCTAGTATTCTACTGTGTCTTCATGTGCCAGGTTTTATTACAGCAAAAGTACATAGATTGTTCTATAAAATCATGCACAAATTAGAATGTTCTAGTACTTTAAGGTCATGTTAATATGTAATCTTGACATTTACTCAGAAACACATAGACTAATGAGGTTCAAGTGAGTGTGGCAATACTATGATTAGGTAACTACTGCTTATCAGATTAAAAAATTTTTATAGTACTAAAAGAATATTTCAAATAATTTAAATGTGTAAATGAGTGTTTAGCATGTGGTCTATTCAAAATATTTGAAAATATTTTAATCTTTTAATTAATATGAAAATGGTATACAATCTGTTTGATCATATGTATTCTACTAGCTTAAACTCCTAGATCTGTCCTGTTCTCCCTAAGCACCTAATTTTATGCACTTCCTGTCTCTCAGTGTCATTTCCTTATTCTCAGTCTCTCTCTAATCCAAAGAAATCCAGCTTTTGCTGTATGGCTACTTCTTAGCTTGGAGCCTGCCTGGAAGTCTGGATGGCACAGCATTTCCATTAAGAAAAACTGATTTTCCATCAGGAAAATCCTGTCCCAGTACCAGTCAAATGCCACTAGCTAATCTGCTAGGGGTGAGACTTTATTGCCTACTCTCTTTTTCTATGCTGGGATTTTTTTCTTTTGGCTTGAGATTATACAAATCTTGTGCATCCTGGCGTAGTCACTATAAATTTGTAAGTGCATCTGCTATGATATATTTGGTAGACATTATTTTCTTGATGTCATCCAGTCTTACAGTTTTTCAGACATCTTTTCTTCATAGATCTCTATAGAAAAGATGTAAACTATGGACATCTCATTTAGAGCTGAGATCTTTGAAGTTCCATACTCATAACAGGATAAGCAACTGTGCTTCCTCATGTTGTTATATACTGTAAAAGAAAGTTTCTCTGATGAGGGTTGAGAATCACACTAATGAACAGTTATAGCAATAAGTCATTAGAAATCATATTTTTATTATCTCCAATTTCTAGAATATTAATAGTACAATCTTGCCTAGAATCCATGAAGAGGCTACAGGTTCTTGGCCTTGTTGGCAATGTCAAGTGTGTATTAGATGCCATTGTTTTTGATTGTGTATACTAAGGGCATGTCTATATTCCCACTGGAGCATACGGCCCTGGAGGCTCTCTGGGTATTATCAGAGCAGCCATGTAGTTAGATTGAAAAATTCCTATAGTGATTTTAACAAACAACAGAGTATATATATATATATATATATATATATATATATATATATATATATATATATGTGTGATAATAAACTGAACAAGTTTTATTAGTACTTAAGCATATACCTATTATATAAACATTCTTATTTCATTATTTTTTCAAAATGGGTAACACTTTATTCCTTTTTGTTTTTACATAGCTCACACATATTTCAGGCCTTTAAGTATAAAATATTACTTATACAGCCAACAATATTTTTCTACTAAGTACTTGCTATATCCTGTATCAAACTGAAGTTGTAGTTTAATTTCTTTAGAATTTTGATTATATCTTATAATAATGGTGGTTATTCTTGGTTGTCAACTCAACTACACATTGAATTAACTAAAACCCAGAAATGCAGGGCACACCTGTGAAGGGTTTTTTGTTTAATTTTCAGTAGGAAGAAATGCATCTAGAACACATCATTAAGGTAGGGAGACATACTTGGAGACTATTGGGTTTTTTTGGAGTTGGGAAAAAAACACACCTTTAATTCAGATCATTTGATCTGGGAAAACCCACTTATTACATAGACCACAAATTCTGCTGGAAGGCTATATTAGGACATAAAAGATGGAAGCTTTGATTTTAGCCTGCTTACTCTCACCTTGCTAACATATTTATTTCTTATCTGAGTCTAGATTCTATTTGTTCAGGATTCTAGAATTTAGTACAGACCAGCTGAGATATGCAGCTTTATAAGACCTAGGAACTCTTGGATTCTTGGACATATATATATGGAGAGAGAGAGTTTGTTCCAGTGTTGTTTTATTTGTGAATATTTTAAAATTTTTATAAATTTCTATATCACAAGTCCAATTTCTATAGGAGAAGAAGTAGGCTTTATATTCTTCCCCTCATATCAATATATTAAAATAAACATTAATTTGAATACTTTTTAAATTGTTATGTTTTAAGTTAAATTTAATAAATATTTGATCAAATAAAATTAATAAAACAAAATTTATAATATATACATATTTAACATTACTGCTTTATCTTCAGATATACTTATTTATTCAGAGTGTAAAATGGGTATGTTATATCTAAATTGTTTATAAATAATCAGAATTTAGAAAGGTGGGACAATGTTTGATTATTCTTACTTAAGGGAAACATCTATCAGACCCTAAGAATTTAAACTTCCTAAGAATTCTCCCTAAACAAGTCCCAGGTACTTACCCTCAACTCCCATTCTCATTCCCTGCTCTCTCCCACCCCTCCCCAACACCTCTTTGTGATCTCTGTACACATCCTTATCCCATCTCCCTAAGAATTTCAAATGTACTAAATTATGTCCTTCTAAGTTGTACTTATGACTTCACACTCATCTCAACTACACCATAACTGCATTCATATCAGCATTTACATATTTAACCAAACATAAGGTTTTCATATTGTACCAGTGATAGGTTTCACTACTGTAGTAAAGATAACTTTAAGAATCACAGATGATTCTTCAATAGGAACTGATTATTATACAGGGATAGTAAGTCAAATCTCATACAAATAACTCCATTTCCTAGTATAGTATTTCATTTCTCTCTAAAACCTAATGATCCAGGCTTCTACTATAAGCACTTTTTCAACATTTTCATATTTCAAACTTCTACTTAATTTGTCCAATAAGCAAGTGGATCAAGTACTTCCATACTTCTAACAAAACTGAAAAGCCCATGGTCAACATAGCCATAACCCCACTTCTGCTATAAACTGCTCTTTTTGTTTCATTTTTATTATTGGGATAAAATGCACTAACAAAAACAACTACAAGGAAAGAGGATTTTAATACAGTCATTCTTTAAAAAGATAATACAATCTTTAATAAATAAAACAATCTTTAATAAGATTTCAATATTTTTATGATAAAATGTCTAGGTTTAGTTGAAAGCCAATCTATCCACACACTTCCTGAACTTAATGCATTTTTTCTGTAGTAGAAAAATATTAGCCATTTTTCTTCAAATAATTTCAGATTGTAATCTGTCATAGTAGGAGAAACCAAGAAAAGAAATACAAACAACAATTCATCCTAGTTCACAGTCCAGGAAAGAGTGTAATGAATGTATACATATCTGATTCCTTGCTGTCAGCTTGATTCATCCTCTTTTGTATAGTTAGAAGTTTATTCCTAGGAAGTAATATAATTCACTTTGTTTCCACTTTAATTATTTAAATTAAGGCAACTCCCTCCACACATGTTAACAAGTCAACCCAGTATGGACAATCTCTTATCGATATTCTTTTTTTTTTTTTTTTCAGGTGGTTAAGTATAAGAATATGCACTTGTGTTGGAGGCAAGCCAAAATTAGAATCAACTGGGACAAACCTGACATTTCTGAGATATTCTCATTTATAATAGACTATAGAGAGCTTGCTATACTGCATAATAGGTACTGTTTACATGTTCCTGCATAAGGATCTTATGCATTCTACTTTAGGGCTGTAGACTTGACTTGTGTACACACGTTTGTCAATCATACTAGATTTCCGAGGATCAATGTCTCCTGAAACATTTGTATTATTCAATTGAAAGAAGCAGTTGCATAGAATTATCTCATGATTCACTTACAATAGAAGATATCTAAGCTCATTAAATATTGTACGTGAACATACAATTCCCAGTTTTAGAATTTTGCTGTTTATAATTTGTACTGATTTTTTTCTTCATTGGCTTTTTGTTCTTAGTTTGTTAGTATGTTAGTGTACGTTAAAATAGATCAGATGACCCTGAAATGTTCATTCTTTTACCTTTGCTTTCCAAGTTCTTAAAATACATTATCTTCCACTATTCTTGGATTATGATCATTACAAACTGACATACAAACATGTAAAAATTTAAAAGGCAAATTTACACCAACACTGAACACTTTGTACTGCTTTTTCCTCCTTCCTGTGTCTGAGATACTTTTGGTATGACTTCTCAAATTTTGGCATCTTTCAAGATTACTTCTCACCTCCAGATTTCAATTCTGTTGTGATAAAATGCCTAGGTTTAGTTGAAAGACAATCAGTCCATATGGTTCCTGAACTTAATGCATTTTTCTATAGTAGAAAAATATTAGCCATTTTTCTTCAAATGCTTTTTCATTAATCCTTTTGGAAATCTAATTATACTTTTTTAAATGTGAAAATATTTTTACTTTAGCCAAGGGTATAGGTAAAATACACATTTTCTTGAGAATTTATTATTTTTTAGTTAGTTAATTAACTAAATAGTACACTCCATAATTTATTTCCCACCACCACCATCCATTCTCCAAATATTCCACATCCCATACCTCCTCTTCTCCCCTGTCTCCCTGTTGATGTCCCCACCCCACCCCCACTCACATGAGCTCTAAACATCCTGGGCCCTCCAGTCTCTTGAAGTTCTGTACTGTAGGTGTGCTGGTGGCCTAATATCAGCTGGTGTATGCTGCCTGTTTGGAGGGCCAGTGTTTGTGAGATCTTGCGGATCTAGATTAATTGAGACTGCTAGACCTCCCACAGCCTTTCCCTTCTCCTCAGCTACTTTAAACATTTTGGTGCTGTTTTAATTTTACTTTTCTTTCTTCCCTGTAATGCATAATCATTGAGTTTAAGTAGTTCTAATTTCTGAATATCTGTGTTATTTCTATTCTTCTAATAAGCCTGATGATTTACATTTTCAATCATATATTGAATGGGTCAATCTATTATTTCATCTTTGTAGATTGACATAAATGTAACATTACATTTATACCAATTTGAGCTGAATTTGACTTTGTCTCAAATATCATATGTATATAAGCTGCTCAGATATCATTGTTTAAAAATTGTACCATCCAAGTCACCTACAATTGATGAATTTTGGTTTTATTTTACCATTCACAGTAAAGACAATGTATAAATTTTTATTTTCATTTTAAAATTAATTTATATTGTTTCAGGAGCCTCTCTTACAAAGGTTTTCCATGGGTAGTACTGACATTTTAGTTTTATTAGCCAAAAATATCAATTGTTCTTGCAATTTATTCAACACTTCATTTTATGATGTTGGAAACTAATAAAAATTTTGGGTCAACCATTTCCTCATATTAACCTTTACATTATCATCCACTGCATATTATTAATAGAAAACTCTTGTATTATGTAGGCTCACATAAGTTGCTTCAGTTATTATTTTTCCTTATTAATACTTCACAAATATTTTAAAAAGCACAAATATATTAGAAACCAAAGTGAGATTTTAAAACTTCTTAAAAAATTAACTGCATAAAAAGATTGTTTATTTGCCTTCAAAAGTTGGATGTGGTTAATTTTTAAGTAACTTACATATGTACTCATATATCAACTTGAGAAGAACAACAAACTTGTGAACTAGAAGTAAGAAGGAGTAAAGGTAAAAAGTGACTTAGGAAATTATACATTGAGATTATACATTGAGATTACAAATTCATCTTGATCACCTAACTGGATATGTTTTGTCTGCTGTGCATTTCAATTAATTTCTTTCTTTCATAAGACTGACAATTTGCCTCATATTTTGAGACTGTTTCTTTCATCCTAAATTTTTATCCAAAGCTTTTTTAACCCTGCTGAGTTTCTTTCAGTTTTTTTCAGATTAAACTATTAACATATGACCCATTGTACTTCTATTGTAAGACAGCATCAATATAGTATCTTTATCCTGGGATATATTTAAATACCTTATAATAAGGACACCATGAGAAGAAATTATTCACAAAGTGTTTATAGATGTGAAAACCATTGCCTAATACAATCATAGGCTGCCAAGAGAGAAAAGTGTATCTTAATATGTGCTTGGCATACAGTTACAGAAACCCTGCCAAACAAGCTTAATTTTGTGTGAACCTCAAGACTTATTCTCTGAAACAGCGTTTCTTCTGCTGCTCACTATAAAATGAAATGTGCCTCTTAAGTTCAGAGGCTATTATTCACTGTACTTTGCCTTTTGCATCTGAAGAAATTGAAACTATTTTACATTCTAGCTACCAAAATAAGTTTGCTGTACTCTGTAGTATTTATTTGAAGACACAGACAACATTTTTCCTGTTATGCTGACTTGAGGATAGTTGACTGCACATATTGGGTTTTTATTAAGGAGCTTGCTTAATGCATGCTGTGCTAAATGAAATAGGAGGTAGCTGTACAATTTAGACAATTATTGACCAGACTCATTTTACCAAACAGAAAGGGGGCCAAAAATTCTTGTTAAATCTTATCACAATGGCAGTGGAGAGAAAGGTCTTCAAACATGCCATTGAATAAGCTCTAAACATTCATAATACATAAAAATTCATGCAGACTTAACAGTTTATGTAGGGCAAAAGTGGATTTAAATCAAGGTAAAGTGGCACACATGTCACAAATAGTTATATTTTTGTGTATAAATTATGTGGTCTTTTGATTTCTGAGACTAATTAGTATATGTGATCAAATGTGATAGTTCATATACTGACTGATATTTAATGATCAAAAATATTCTCTTAATACATACGTTTGATCTTCAATTATTAACAGTAAAATATACAGTATTTTTACTCTATGTAAAAATTTAAGCCAAATACATATGGGAGATACATTATTCATGACTTCTATAGAAGCTAAAGTTCTAGAGAGTTTTAAACCTGAAGTTACAGAATCAAATATTTGTAAAAGATACTGAGTCTAATTTAAATTGTAAGGAAAAACCAAGGTCAAGGAAAATACTTAGAAATTTTTTTGGGATTCTGGACAATCATAAAAAGCAATTCAACCCTAATCATAAAGGAACATAAAGTTTACCACAGTAGCCACATGCTTGGACAAAAGGAATTTGTGAACCTAGAGAAGAAATATGCTTAAGTCTCTCAACATTACGATTTCTTGGATTACAGATGTTATTCATTTAACAGGGAACTATAAAAAATGAAGGAATTTGCTGAAATTAAACTCTGACAATTCAATCTAATTTATGTTTTTGAAGCTGTTATTCATTTTACAAATACATAGAATGTACCATATTTCCTACCTCCCCAAGCAGTAAAAATGAGGAATTATCCTAGTTTATAGTTTTATTGCATTATGTTGTTTTCAATGGTATTATTAAAAGCATTTAAGGGTTTAATAAAACTGCTTTCTGAACAACAATAAAGCAAAGTCACTTGCTTCCATGCTTTAAGTGGTAGAGGGAGAAATCATAGGACCTTGGCCTTTGTGGTGCAAATGGTTAAGAGATTTGTCCTTTGGATATTGCAATTTCAGTCACTAAATAGATGAGGAATGCATTTATCATGCTCTATGGCCCCTGCATTATGCCTTTCTATGAGTGCAACACATCCAGGATTATATCTTTGTCCCCATTTCTCTGATGAGGATAGACTAAAAAATCAGCTTGTGCTCAACATCTACAAACTAGAGCCAAATGAGGAGAATCCTATTCATTTCTCCCCATCTGCTGACAGGGAGAGATGCATCTCTATTATTACTAAATCTCCAAGTGTCAGAGTAGAGGATCTCCCTCCATTCTGTACATTTCTTTTCTCTGACACTGTCATTCCTAAAATGGTTCTTCATATTATGATTCTTCTTTTTTTGTCACCAAAATTTGAACTTCTGTAAGTTATAAGCAAATCTAGTGTATGTCTCTCTCTGCTGATAAGCTTTGTATTAAAGTCAGAGTGAATGAAGTCTACATTACATACTCATTTTATTTCATGAAATAGAAAATTTCTAATTTTAATCACTGGAACTTTTAGTAGATAATGCTTATTAATTAATTTGCATGTATAAGATATTCTTTATTCATTAACAAAACATATTTGTGCATTTTAATTTGGTACAATATTTAAACTTTAAATTTCAAAACCAGCTTGAGAAATTATATTCTTTGTTGTCTACTTTTGCTAATCACCCAGACATCCATGAAGCTTGTCCTGAATATTGTCACACAGACAGTGGTCTCAAATGAGTTGTACAGATACTCAAACACACGAACATACATACACACAAGCAAATATACATGGTTACATGATAGAAATTTTTGAGAGGTGAAAGGGTAAATAGGGGGCTGATGGGGTTAGGGTGCAAGTGGTCAGTATAGCCATCTTGCCGAAAGCAATCTACAGATTCAATGTAATCCCCATCAAAATTCCAAATCAATTCTTCATAAATCTAGAAAGAGCAATTCTCAAATTCATCTGGACTAACAAAAAACCCAGGATAGGAAAAACTATTCTCCACAACAAAAAGATATTCTGGGGGAATCACTTCCCTGACATCAAGCTTTACTACAGAGCGATAGTGATAAAAACTGTTTGGTATTGGTATGCAGAAAGGCAGGAAGATCAATGGAATAGAACTGAAGACCCAGAAAAGAACTCACACACGTAGTCACTTGATATTTGAAAAAGGAGCTAAAAACATCCAGTGGAAAAAAGACAGCATTTTTAACAAAAAGGTTCTGGATCAACTGGAGGTCTGCATGCAGAAAAATGTAAATGACCCATTCTCATCTCCTTGTGCAAAGCTCAAGTCCAAGAGGATCAAAGATCTACACATAAAATCAGACACACTAAAGCCTAGAGAGAAGAAAGTGGGCACAAACCTTGAACACATGGGCACAGGGGAAAAGTTTCTGAACAGAACACCAGTGGCTTATGCTCAAAGAACAAGAATTGACAAAAGGGATCTCATAAAATTCCAAATCTTCTGTAAAACAAAGGACATGGTCAATAGGACAAACTGCAACCAACTAATTGAGAAAAGATCTTTACTAACCCTACATCTGATAGAGGGCTAATATCCAACATATGCAAAGAACTCAAGAAGTTAGTCTCCAGAAAATCAAATAACCCTATTAAAAATGGGATACAGAGCTAAACAGGGAATTCTCAACTTTGGAAACTCAAATGGCTCTAAAGCACATAAGGAAATGTTCAGCATCCTTAGTTATCAGGGAAATGCAAATCAAAACAACACTGAGATTCCATCTTACACCAGTCAGAATGGCTAAGATGAAAAACTCAGGGGGCATCAGATGTTGGAGAGGATGTGGAGAAAGAGGATTGCATCTCCATTGTTGGTGGGATAGCAAGCTGGTAAAACCACTCTGGAAATCAGTTTGGTGATTGCTCAGAAAATTAGAGATAGTACTACCTGTGGACCCAGCTATACCACTCCTAGACATATACCTAGAAAATGCTCCTACATGTAATAAGGACACATGCTCCACTATGTTCATAGCTGTCTCATTTATAATAAACAGAAGTGGGAAAGAACCCAGATGCCCCTCAACAGAGGAATGGATACAGAAATTATGGTATATATACACAATTCAGCTATTAAAAACAATGAATTCATGAAATTCTTAGGCAAATGGATGGAACTAGAAAGTGTCATCCTGAGCAAGGCAACCCAGTCACAAAAGAATGCACATGGTATGCACTCACTAATAAGTGGATGCTAGTCCAAAAGCTCAAAATAAACAATTTACAATTCACTCAGCTCAGGAAGCTCAAGTAGAAGGAGGACTTAAGTGAGGATGCTATGGCTCCTCTGAGAAAGGGAACATAATACTCACAGGAGCAATAAGGGAGGCAATGTGTGGAGCAGAGTCTGAAGTAAACACCCCCCAGAGACTGCTCTCCCTGGGGATTCATCCTATAAACAGTCACCAAACCCCAACACTATGACAAGAAACATGTACCAAAAGGAGCATGCCAAGGTTGTCTCCAGAGGGGCCCTGCCTGAACCCTACAAATACAGAGGCAGAAACTAGCAACCAGCTATTGGACTGGGCTTGGGGTCCCCAACAGAGGTTCTGGAGGGTGGTCCAGAGGATCTGAAGGGGTTTACAACCTCATGGGAAGAATAATGACTTTGAATACCCAGACACCCCAAGACTCCCAGTGACTGAGCCATCAACTAAGGGGTACACATGGTTCCAGCCAAAAATGTGGCAGAGGAATGCCTTGTTGGGCACCAGTGGGAGGGGTGGTCTTTTTTCAGGTAAAGGCTCAATAGAGGTCCCAACAAAGGGAAACATGGGGTGGGGGCTGGGGGGAGGTGGTAGTGTGTCAGGTAGAGGGGCATATACATGGAGGCAGAGGGTGGGATGAGGAGTAGGGAATCTTTGGGGAGGGGGGCTTTTGGGAGGGGGAAAATTGGGAAAGGTTTTACCATTGGCAATGTAAATAAAGAAGATATTCAATAAAAAAATAAATATTAAAAAAGATATAGAATGAAAATTATAAAATAATTAATAAAATGTTATTATAGCCATCTTCCAATAAAATCAATTAACTATAGCAGTGTATACCAATCTGCTATGTGTTAAAAATACTAATTAAACCACACTTCAAATGTGGTGATATGAAGAAATACCTAAGACTTAAAAATCCCATCTTCATAAATAAGATTGGTATTTTTCTCAGAGAAACTTTAAGGACCAGATTTGCTTTTTCCATGTAAGAAGGATGATACAATGACAACTTGTGCTTCCAGAAAAAAAATGCAGGTGCCTACAACTTAAACTTTCAAACTGCCCAATAAATTTCTGGAATTGCAAGTCATTTATTTAAGTCATTATATTCCAGTAACAGTAAGTAAAACACTAAGTTTGGGTTTTCTAATACTCATTCATAGTTATATAGTTATAATGCTATTTATAGTTTTAATATTGTTAAATTTTTACTGTTTTAATTCATGATAGGCAGTAAAGTTTCAGATTCTAATTCTCTTCTCTATAATTCTATCTTTTCACTTTTGCTGTTTTTGTTTCTTTTTATTTGTCATTCTTCTCTGTTTTCTTATTTCTGCTTCATCTCTTTCATTCTTTTATATGGACATATATATGTAGAAATATGCATAGAAGTGTAGGTACCTACAAAGGACAGAATAGATCTTTGGTTGATCTTGAACTAGAGTCATGGGTAGTGGTGAACCTCCTAATACAGGTTTCAGAAAATTCTGAGGAATCTCTTCAGGATCTTTAATTACAAATTTGATGAAAAATAAAATTATAAAGTAGCAAATACAACAATAAATATTACTAAAATCTCATTAAGTATAATATATAAATCTCTTTACTGGGTATATCTGTATTTTTTTCTTCCAGCCAGATTGTGAAAACACAGCTATACTAATATAAAACATTGTGCATCTTTAAACTGTAAATGAAACTATACAATTGAAGATAATGATATAAATCAAAACAAAGAAATTTAAAACTAGTTTGGAAAGGTTATTTTATGAATGAATATTTAGCAAGGATATAGTATATTCTATGTGTTATGCAAAAATATTATTAATGTATCACTATGTTATCATGAAACAAATATTTTCTCCAAAGAAATATATAGTTGCATGAGGCCATATAAGTAATAAGTATATATTTTAAGATTTTAATTTTTCATGAGGGATGTGGTTCTTTAAACAAAAAGCTAAATGGAGTTAAGCAGGAGAAAATCCTAGACTATCTTATACATATGAAGAGATGATAGTTTACTAGCAAAAGGAATGTTGAGAAAAATAGATACAACAGTTAAGCTCACATGTAAAGAAGACCTACAATTACTTAATTTCTGTATTTAAGTTTTATTAAAAACTTTGTAGCAATTAATAATGAATGAAGCCTTTTGAGCATTCGAGGGAAGTTCTGTTATTAAAGGTAGGACAATATAATGCTTATGTTTTGAAGATGGAAAGGAAGAATTGAAGGAGCCAGAAAGGTCAAAGACACCACAAGAAAAGATGTAGAATTTACTCATGGAGACTGACAGAGACAGAACTAAGAAACAGACAGCATCAAGGGGAGAGAGGTAGGCCCTTGACACATATATAAAACTTGTGCAGCTCTGAGTTTATATACTACTCTGAACAGCAGATGCATGTACTGCATCTAACTCTACTGCCTTCCTTTAGATCCCTTTCCTCAAACTGGACTGCCTTGCACAGACACAATAGGAGAATGTGAACCTAGTCCTACTTCAACTTGATATGCCAAGGCACTTGTATATCCATGGAAGATCTTCCTTTTCTGAGGAGGAGGGGAGGACAAGAGGATAGGTGTGGCAAGGATGATAAGAAGAAGAAACTTGGAAGAGATAAGGGTGAAGAACCTATAATTGAGATGTAAAATAAAAATTTTAATAATGTAATTTAAATTAAAGTTTCTTGAATTATTAAACAATAACTAATCAAAATTAGAGAAATATGTAAAATAAAATCAATCATTTGTAACTTTTTTATTAACTATTTTATTTACATACATCTTAAATGCTCCCCACTCTCCTAGTCCCCTCTTACAGAGTTCTTGCCTTCTCTATCCCATTCATTTCCAAGAGAGTGCTCTCTAGTACCCCACACTGGGCCATCAACTTTTTACAGGTTTAGTCTCATCTTCTCTCACTGAGGCCAAACAAGGAATCCCTTTGCTACATACGTGCCTGGGATCTGGGACCAGGTCCTGTATGCTCTTTAGTTGGTGGCTCAGTGTCTAGGAGCTCCCAGGGGTCCAGGTAAATTGACATTCTTGGTCTTCCTATAGAGCTGCCATCACTATCAGCTCCTACAGTCCTTCCATAGTGTCCCTGACCTCTGTCCAAAGCTTGATTATGAGTACTTGCATCTGTCTCAGTACGCTGGTGGTTAGAGCCTTTCATAGGACAGCCATTCTAGGCTACTGTCTGCAAGAACATCATAGCATCAGTAATAGTGTCAAGGATAGATGCCTGCCATGATATGGATCCCAAGTTGGGCCAATCACTGGATGGCTTTTCTTTCTGCCTCTACTCCATTTCTGTCCCTTGCATTTCTTTCAGATAGCAGAAATTTTGAGGCAAAAATTTTTTAGGGGTTTGGTTGTCACAACCCTCCACTGGGGGTCCTATTGGATTACTGGAGATGGTATACTCAGGCTCCATATGCTTGCTGTTGGGCAATTCAGCTAAGATTATCTACATTGAGTCCTAGTAGTCTTCCTGATCCCAGGTCTCTGGGACTACTTAGAAACTCCAACCCAACCTCCACAACATGCAGCTGCATATTTCTATTCATTTTTCTGGCTCACAGGGCCTCTCTCTTTTCTCTCCCCATATCTGATCTTACCCTACCCTCCCACGTTATCCCCTCTCCAGACTCTCACTCAGGTCCCTCCTTCCATCTGGCTCCTATGACTATTTTATTCCTCCTTCTAAGTAGGATTCTAACATCCTCAGCTGGGTTTTCTTTCTTAACTTCCTTGGGTCTGTGGGGGTTTACCATGGGGATTCTGTACTTTTATATAGTATTCATTTAACAATGAGTACATACCATTCTTCTCCATTAATATCTGCATTACCCCACTTATGATAGTCTTTTCTAGATTCATCAATTGCTTACAAAGATCATGATATCCTTGTATTTAATAATGAATTTATTCCACTGCTAAGTGAACAATATATTCTGTATTCATTCTTCAGTTGAGAGCCATCTGGGCTGCTTTCTGTTACTGGGTATGATGAATCAAGTTGCTATGAACATAGTCAAACATGCATCCTTTTGGTATGATGGAGCATCTCTTGGGTTTACCAGGAGCAGTACAGCTGGGTCTTTACATAGAACTATTTCCAGTTTTTTGAGACACTGGAAGATTGATTTCCTTGAGTGGTTGTTCATGTTTGTCATCCCATCAACAATGAAGGAGTGTTTCATTGATTCTTGCCAGTACATGCTGTCACTTGAGCATTCTGATTGGTGGATGGTGGATGGTAGAATCTTAGGGACATTTTTATTTCCATTTTCCTGATGACTGGGGATGCTGAACATTTATATAAGTGCTTCTCCACTATTTGAGATTCCTCTGTTGTAAATTCTCTGTTTAGCTCTGTAACCAGTTTTTAAATTGGGTTATTTTCTTAGAGTGTACCTTCTTGAATGTTTGGATATTAGACCTATTTCAAAAAGACCTCAGAAGATAGAATGGTCTCCCCTGTGCATGGGTCAATTAAATTTACATAGTGCAAATGATCATCATACCAAATGCAATCTACAAATTCAATTTAAGTCCCATCAACATGCCAACACAATTTTTCTAGTCCTTGAAAATGGAGTTCTCAATTTCATATGGAAAAACCCAGAATAACCCAAATAATTTTGAACAATAAAAGAACATCTGGAGGAATCATCATGCCTAATCTCAATCTGTACTACAGAGGAATAACCTCCATGTGATAAAAAAAAATAAAACAAAACAAAACATAGTATTGTTACAGAGATAGGCAAGTTTATCAATAGAATAAAGGTTAAGACCCAGAAATACACCATCACACCTATGGACACTAGAATTTTGACAACGAAGCCAGAATAGTACAGTGGAAAAAAGAAAGCATCTTCAATAAATGGTGCTCGTCTAACTGGATGTCTGCATGTAGTACAATGCAAATAGATCCATATTCATCATCCTGTACAAATCTCAATACCAAGTGGATCAAGGAAATAAACAGAAAAGCAGATACACTTAATCTAGCAGAAGAGAAATTGGGAAGTAGCTTTGTATGCATTAGCACAGGATACAATTGCCTGAACAGAACACCAATGGATCTAAGATTAACAATTTTTAAATGGGACCTCTTGAAATTGAAACCCTTTTGTAAATAAAGGAATACCACCCATAGGTGAAAATAACAGCCTACAGATTGCAAAAAGATCTTCACTAAACCTACAATCATTTGTAACTTCAGCAAATACTTTTTATTTTATCAAATTGATTAAAATTTATAATATTATATATATTTCACATCTTTAGTTGGTTTGATTCCTTTCTTTGTTTTATTTTTATCTTGTTTTGGTTTTGTTTGTTTGTTTGTTTGTTTGTTTGAATACTGGAAGCTTTCCTTGGAGTCTGTTAAATGGAATACATCTATAACACTGAGATGTATATCCAGAAACATTTAAAAATTCATTTAAGTAGCTGGAGACAATTACAGTATTCTAATTTTGTATGAACCATGACTGCATTAATTCATGTATGATAGCTTGATTTTATTGCATCACATCATGGAGGATGCACTTGTTAGCAAGTCAGCCCCTGAATCAATGTTCTGAAACAGAAACCCATTAAAGGAACTAACATTTCCTATAATAAAAATTTTGCAAAATAAATATAAAATTCTACCTAAAATGTGGTTGATAAATTAGATTTATTATATTTTGCATGCATTTTAGAATTAAAACTATCATTTTAAATTAAGAATCTACTAAAATTTATTCTGTATTCCATTGATGTTATCACCTAAACACAATGTATTTTTTTCATCACTTTCTTTAAAAAGAAAGATATGCATTTTTCAAATGGAACTTTATTGCCACGTAGTTTTAAATGCTAATACAGTAAGACAAATACAGTCAAGTTGAAATTAAACATTTTATTGGGTGTGAGAACACATACTGCTCTATTTTCCTTATTTACTGAGATGAATATCATGAGTAAAATGTCCTGATAGTGAAAAAGGTCTATTCCATTGTAGGCATCTCCATAACAATCCATCATTAAGGAAACTCAGTGCAGGAACTCAAATGGCAATGGAGGCAAAAATTATGGAGGAAAGTTACTTACTAACTTGCTTCTCATGGATTATATAATGTATTTTCTTATATAATATCATGCCAATTTTCCAAGGATGACACCTCTTGTAGTGTGGTGGGCCTACTCACATCAACTATCAATCAAAATATTGCTTCACAGACATGTTCCCTCTTTATTTCGAAGTATTTACTCAGTTGGTATTCTTTTTCTTTTAAGATTTCCCTAGTCCCTGTCAAGCTCACTGGCTAACACTTTTGCCTATATTGACCACACTAAGAGACACAAATTCAGAACTACAATGACCACACTCTGGAGTCCTCTAGCATAAATAAACAGAAAATATAACAAAAAAATAGTTGCATGTGAAATGAAAATGATGCTCAACGAGCTAAGTTAGAACATTACTTTTATGGATTTGTTTTATATTTTCAAATTACAGTTTTATTCTTTTTAAAAATTTGTATACAATTTATTTAAATATAATCTTTCCCTACCCCAATCCCTCCTAGATCATTTACACTACTCTATATATAAAATTTCATGTTTTTTCTCTCATTTCTTAAAACAACAAAGCAAAGAAAAAAAAACACATGGAGGCCATTTTCTTTTGGTCCCTACAAGTGAGCAGGAATCCTATCCTGGAATCCTGGTGATATACTCAGTGTCACACCACTGCTAAAAACTGATGTTATCTCGACCAATGTGTATCAATTTCAAATTGTTTCTTGGTTAGGAACTGGACTCTGAGCCCAATCATCTTTCTCCATGCTCAGATTCTCTCTAGCTTGAATTTGTACAGGTAATCTATATGCTTTCACAATTTTTCTGAGTTCATATGTATATCCATCCAGTTTGTGACAGATGTGGTTTCTAAACAGTCATCAAACACTTCTGTCTCTTACATTGCTTCTGCTTCCTCCTGCATATAGATCCCTATACACAACTGAGACTTGACTGTAGGATCGTAACATAAACATCTCATTTAGGGTTAAGTACTACAAAGTATCTCATTCTCTGCAAATTGTATATTTTGAGTTTCTGTTTTAATGAACATCTACTACAAGAAGGTTTTCTGGTGAGGTCCGAGGAATACACTGATTAATGAGTACATTAATATGTCATTGGGAGTCTCTTTTTCACTATGTTGCCATATATATATATATATATATATATATATATATATATATACATATGTATATATATATACATATGTATATATATATACATATGTATATATATATGTATATATATATGTATGTATATATATGTATAATATGTATATTATATATACATGTATATGTTTAATACACATGTACATGCCTATAAAATACATTATATCTAGTTTGTTCATTGACTTTCATGTATATGTTAACTTCATTTAAATTTTTTACAGATATACGTTCTAGGAATCTTCTAGAGCAGTATGTTTCCATGTGGCTTTTCATCAACATTCAAATGTTAATTTTTACTACCATATTTCCTATACTCTGACCTTACATATCCTCCCCGTAAATCTTCATATTCTAGTTTCATCCTATTCATCCTTCATACTATTTCTTCTTTTATCCTATTTCAACTTCCTTAGAAAGTTCTCTCTTCCCCTTTAAATATTTAACAGCTACCTAAACTCTTAGGATTTCATAAATAAACCATACATTTATACAGCCTTAAAAGTGATAAAAACTAGAGGAAACACACAATGTTTTTTTTTTTCTTTAAGCATCTCCATTACTTCACTTAGGATCATGGTTACTAGTTCCGCCCATTTACCTACAAACTTCCTAATGTCACTTTTAATACCAGTTGAGTGGCGGGCCCTTAATTTAGGCAAGAACAAGCAAGTAAATATTTATACTGATTGTAGGTATGTCTTTGCCACAGAACGTATTAGTGGAGGCATATATCAAGAAAGGAAATTGCTTACAGCCGAAGGATATACTATCAAAACTAAACAAGAAATTTTAAACTTATTACAAGGCCTCCAGCTACCCTAAAAGTTGGCAAGTATTCATTACCCTGGCCATCAAAGGGCAACTACTATGGCAGCAAAAGTCAATTAGAAGGTAGATGTAGCAGCAAAGGCTGCTGCCCATAATCCTCTGTCATCTCTGGCCCTTCAGTTACCAGGTCTGAGACACCTACTCTGCCAGACAAACCTATATATTCTATGGAGAACATTGCTTATATCAGTAGTAAATTATGTGTTTCTCACAAACTCAGTCACTGGTGGATGACAGGACATTGTAAGCTATTCCTGACTGACATACACACACAGGACATGCTTCAGCACATCTACTAGACAAGTCACTTGAATACAAGGAAAACAGAAGATCACATTTGACATGTAAACTTAAAGGTTATTCATCTAAATTCTTTGGTAGAACAAATTGCTTCTAAGTGCCTTACCTGCAAGTTCACTAACGCATGCAATTAGCCTAAAGAAAAAGGCTCCCTGCAGGGACACCAAACTGAGTGCCTATTGGGAAATGGACTTTAGTGTGGTAAAACCAGGAAAATATGGCTAACAGTTATTTATTAGTATCTGTAGATACTTTTTCAGGATGGCCTGTGACCTTTCCTACCAAACATGAAATGGTTCAGACAGTGATCAAGATGCTCTTCCTAGGTATGATATTCCAGACATGTTGAGCTATGACAATGGACCTGCTTTCGCTAAGGACATTGCAGCAAATTGAAAATTACATGGTGCCTATAGGCCCCAAAGTTCAGGACATATAGGGAACATGAATAGAACTTTAAAAGAGACCCTTATCAAATTGGCAAGGGGACTTGGTGGCTCTTCTTCCCTTTACCCCTTGTAGGGTCAGCAACACACTATATATCTTAGGACTAACCTCTTTTGAGATCATGTACAGAAGTTACTCTTCAATAATTCCTAACTTAAAATCAGTCGTACTGAGTTTCCTGATAATGTATAAGTTCTTGATTCTCTCAAGACTCCTGCCCATACTCAGAAGAAGTTGTAGCCCCAGTTAAAGGTGATTTATGACACTGATCCACCTCCTACGTTACACAACTATTAGCCAGGTGAATGGGAGTTCATCAAGAGGCATCAAAGGCAATTCCAAGAGCCACATTGAAAAGAACCATACATAGTTGTGTTGACCACTGCCACTGCCCTCAAAGTATACAATATGTCTAGCTGAATTCATTCCACTCATGTTTGCCTAGCCAACCCTCATCCATACCTGGATGACATTATACCCAGTTCATCCAACAATGACAACCTAGTAAAGCTTCTGTGTTCCTAGGCTTCTTTCTTGTTTGACTTCCAGCTTGGGGATCCCTCTCCAAGTCACCAACCAACATTAACCCAGGAACTTGACATGGATCCTAAGTGAAGCATCCACTGGAATAATTCTCAATCAGTTAAAGAAGATAACCCCCCTCAAGAATTGATTCTTATCTCACTTTCAATCTCTTATTAGTACTTAGAAATAGATAGTAGTACTATAACCATTCTTTTTACATCTGTGTGTTACACAAAAATTAAGATAAAGGCTTGGAGAGAAAATTTTGGGGGGGGCAGAAGGGTATTTTTGCAAATAATGGGATTCTTAAACACAGGACACTTTTGATGGATACCCCGGGTTCAAGATACTTCTTAAGGGGGAGGTTGAGGCCCTGGAGGTTATCCCTGTGAATGTGAAATTATCTACTCTAAATGGAAAATCCCCTCCAATCCAGTAACTGTCTATTTTACAGAACAAGGAACAAAGGCCAGAGATTGTAAAAATAGGGAATAGAGGGTGGCTCAGGAGATTTGATCATGCCTGCCTCTTTCCACAACATATGGGTACACTGTTTACTTTGAAATTTAATTAAGAAGTGTTCTAGTCCACTTCTATTGGTCTGTGACTCAATCTAGTACTTGCTCCACCAAAACCTGCATGGACTCTCCTAACAGCAATCCCAACTTGATTATATCCACAAAGATCCAAATATGATATAACCAGAGAAATGAGGATTTAGACCATGTTAATTTTCTGAAAGCCACTTATAAGGTCCAAAATGCTACCCATAGTGAATTCACTTCTGATTGCTGGCTATGCCTAAGTACTAACCCACCCTATTATAATGGCATTGCTCATAATGCTTCAGTAATTGAATCTCCAGATGATACCTACTATAGATGGCAATGAACTAGCCCTAGTCATATCACTTTACAATCAGTTAAGGGAAAAGAGCAATGCATAAGCCCACAAGTACCCCAAAGGCACTCTCATCTTTGTACTCAGATTGTTCCTTAGTCCTATCATAATGGTTATTACTTAGTCCCCACAAAAGATGCCTAACTGCTCTAACCCTAACATGGATGCTCTTAACACCTCCTCTGATATCTTTGTTCTAGTTAAGCTGTTCCCCAGGGTAACTTACTATTCTGGAGAACTGGTTCTCAACCACCTCACTCCAAACCCTCATACCAGAGTTAATAGAGAATCCTTTACAACCATCACTTTTTAATATGTTAGACATTGTTTAGCACAGATCTTTACTGTCACATAATATATATGTCCTTTAATGTAAAACATTGTTAGATACTGGGATACACATAACAGACAGTGCACCAATTTGCTCTGCACGTGATCCAGCTCCTAACATAGATTCATTAAATTCCATTTACTGGTACCCTCTAACAGTTTCAAGGAAATGACTTTGTACATCAGTGATTATAATTTATAAACATTATATTTATAAGTTTATGTCTTCAGTAAGGACAAAAAAGGTAACATTTTACATTTAACTCTCTATGTTTTGGTTGCCAATATTAAGAGATTTATTTTGTTGGTTTATATGTCCTATACTATGCTGAGTTGTTTATCAGTTGCTTTGAATTCTTTGCTTTTCTTGCGTTTCTTTCAGTACAAAATTAGATGTACCACGAGAAGTTAGCTTTCTTCTGTGCATTTCCTATTTTTACATTTTTGCACAGAATAATCTATGAAGCTAATAAATAGAAATGAGTACAGCAGAGCACACATGAATTTATAATCATACTGATTATAATCATACTTGAAAATTCTCACTCTGACTTTAAGGGATGCTTTATAAATCTGTTAGGGGATGGCTATTTCTAGTCCTAAGTTGTCAAAGTTTATTATTATAAATATGTATCAGTTGTGCAAAACCTTTCTCTGTGTGTACATAATGAGTATGCACTTAGTCTATACACTGTGGTAATTCATGTAGACAGACATTTGTGCTTAACTTGATTATACCTTATTTCACATCAAGTGGACTTCTCATCCCTTTAGTCTTAGATTCACATATTTCTTTGCAGAGAACAAAAATAGAAAATTATGTCTTATTATTAATCTCTATTTCTACTGCTAAAAGTGATATAATAATTTGGAACTCATCTGTGCATTTCTGATTTTACTTAAGGAATTGTGTGTTTAATCTCTCAATGTTTTATATGTAAAATGTTAACATTTTGAATTTTTTCTCTAGATATTAATAATTTCATTAATAAAATATGGGATAGTCTTTTAAATTTGGTAATTTTCTTCTACTACTATTGTTCTGTTCTCTCTGCTTTGACCAGTTTTATTTACATTATTACTCAGTGTAGAAATGCTTTCTTTAGCAGTACAGAGGCCACTAGCTAAGCATCTGACAGAATGTTTTCTTTTTTCATTTCTTGAGAACTTTGAGTGCATTTAAGAACATCTGCACCTGCTGTGAATGTAGCCTTGTTCTTTTCCACCAGCTAGCTTCATATACATGTTTATTGAATATACAGTATGTTGTTTTTCTCATCCTCTACAGCATATGACTCTAGGTAATTATAGTTCATGAGTCACTGGTTTATTTTGCATTTTAATCTTTATTTAGTTAAAAGGTTTCCTTCTACACTTACAGATTATTTTAATAGTATATTACAGTGTGAGGACTATCAGTGTCTATTTTGTTAGACAGGCGTATGGTATGGACATTAAAGTATGTGGAGAGGTTTAATTAATTTAATAGAGTGCCAGAATTTTGGCATGTGGATTATAATGTACAAATAAGTTACCTAAATAAGGATGATGGAAAGAAGCCAGTTCATATATTTAGAGTATAAAGCCAAGTTTTTGAAAAAAATACAAAGTAAATAAAAATAGAGAATGAGAGTAAAGATAAACAAATGGAATAGACAATTCTGATGAACATCTAAATGTGTGAACCGGCTATAGTGAAATTACAATGCAGCATTTCTTTTGATGCACTGTCAAACCAGCTCTGAAGAGCGAAATGTGACCATATAGTTAAAAATTAGGTTGGCATTGCAATAAACAGCATTAAATATTCCTTATTATTGTAACTGGTAAGATTTGTTGTAAACAATTAAATTATCCCAGCCATCATTAAATGACTCCAAAATTATGTATCATACAAAAAACTGATTAAAGACATTTTGTACAGCTACTAGGCAAAAGTGTTGACATATTTTAACTCCATACCCTTCACTTTGTTTTTTCGACTAGAAGAAATATTTAAATTTGAAAATAGAAAGGAATCATAAGTAAAGCACCTTGTTATATTTCAGAGTAGACTCTCTGGTGGTTTATTATTTACCCACAGAACTAAGAGATGTACAAAAAGATCCATACATTTCAGGCTTTTTCGAAAGATAAACAAATATGATTGATGCAGGTGTGTGTGTGTGTGTGTGTGTGTGTGTGTGTGTGTGTGTGTCTGTGTGTTTGCAATTGGATTTTATTCATTTATTATATAAAATACCCTAATTATCCCTTTCTTTTGCATTTCTTCCTCTATCATACTTATTTCTTCTCTTTATGTTACAGTTTTATTATATTTAAAAATGTTTCTACTAATTATTTGAAATTTTCATACATGCATATATCTTTTGATCATAACCACTCCCAACATTTCTCAATTACTCTCCTGACCATAACCATCTCAACTGTATGAGCTTTTTTTATTAAAAAATACATATTCTACTTTTTGTCTTTAATATACTCATTATCTGGACCATTGTAAGCCTACTGGAGGTTATAATTTTGAAGAAAATTGAATATCCCACTCCCCATTAGCAATAATTGTTAATAGTTCCATTTCTAGGATATTATATGAGCCTCTCCCAATTATGTATTTGACTTTTGTGTAGTTGATTTGTATAGGCAACACACATGTTTGAGAGTTCATGAGTTCAAAGGTACTGAAATATCTAAAGAACACTATTTGGCACTGCTCTTCCTTTACCTCTCATCATTAATATCTCTCTTCTTTATTTAGGAATCATGTGAAGGATTTTTATTTTATTTTATTTTATTATTTTACTTTACTTTACTTTACTTTACTTTACTTTACTTTACTTTACTTTACTTTACTTTACTTTTGTGAGTTCTGTTTACTTCTACCTTAGGTTTCTGGGCTATCCAGTTTCTGGTTCATCCCAAGTAAGGTAACATAGATCCAAAAGGGCAAATATGGTATGTTTTCATTTATTTATTTATTTTTATTTGATGCATTCTTTATTTACATTTCAAATGATTTCCCATTTTCTGGGTCCCTACTCCCCGCAAGTCCCATAAGCCCTCTTCCCTCCCCCTGTTCCTCCATCCACCCCTTCCCACTTCCCTGTTCTGGTATACCCCTATACTGTTGCATTGAGTCTTTCCAGAACCAGGGGCCACTCCTCTGTTCTTTTTGGACATCATTTAATATGTGGATTATTTTGGGGTATTCCAAGCTTCTAGGTTATTATGCACTTATCAGTGAGTGCATACCATGACTGATCTTTTGAGACTGGGTTACATCACTTAGTATGATGTTCTCCAGCTCCATCCATTTGAATGCAAATTTCATGAATTCATTGTTTCTAATGGCTCCATTGTGTAAATATACCACATTTTTTGTATCCATTCCTCTGTTGAGGGACACCTGGGTTGATTCCAGCTTCTGGCTACTACAAATAGGGCTGCTATGAACATAATGGAGCATGTGTGCTTATTACATGCTGGAAAATCCTCTGGGTATATGACCAGGAGTGGTATAGCAGGGTCCTCCGGAATTGCCATGCCCAGTTTTCTGAGGAGCCACCAGACTGATTTCCAAAGTGGTTGCACCATCTTACAATCCCACCAGCAGTGGAGGAGCGTTCCTCTTTCTCCACATCTTCGCCAGAACCTGCTGTCTCCTGAGTTTTTGACCTTAGCCATTCTGACCAGTGTGGGATGAAATCTCAGGGATGTTTTGATTTGCATTTCCCTAATAATTAATGATGTCGAACATTTCTTACGGTGTTTCTCAGCCCTCTGAAGTTCTTCAAGTCAAAAATCTTTGCTCAGTTCCATACCCCACTTTTTAATGGGGTTATTTGGTTCTCTAGGTTCTACTTTTTTGAGTTCTCTGTAGATATTAGATATTAGTCCTGTGTCAGATTTAGGGTTGGTGAAGATCCTTTCCCAATCTGTTGGTTGACGTTTTGTCCTTTTGACAGTGTCCTTTGCCTTACAAAAACTTTGTAGTTTTATGAGGTCTCATTTGTCAATTCTTGATCTTAGAGCATAAGCTATTCAGGAACTTTTCCTCTGTGCCCATGTCCTCACGGTTCGTCCCCAGTTTCTTTTCTATGGGTTTCAGTGTGTCAGGTTTTATGTGGAGGTTCTTGATCCATTTGGAGTTGAGCTTAGTAGAAGGAGATAAGAATGGATCGATTCATGGTGGATGATCATTTTGATGTGTTCTTGGATTCGGTTGGCAAGAATTTTATTGAGTATTTTTGCATCAATGTCCATAAGAGAAATTGGTCTGAAGTTCTCTTTCTTTGTTGGATCTTTGTGTGGCTTTGGTATCAGTGTAATTGTGGCTTCGTAGAAGGAATTGGGTAGTGTTCCTTCTGTTTCTATTTTGTGGAATAGTTTGAAGAGTATTGGTGTTAACTCTTCTTTGAAGGTCTGATAGAATTCTGCACTGAAACCATGTGGTCCTGTGCTTTTTTTGGTTGGAAGACTTTCTACTTAAAAATTCAGGAGACAGCAGGTGTTTGAGAGGGTGTGGAGAAAGGAACACTTCTCCACTGCTGGTGGGGTTGCAAATTGGTACAACCACTCTAGAAATCAGTCTGGTGGCTCCTCAGAAAACTGGGCACCTCACTTCCAGAAAATCCTGCTATACCACTCCTGGGCATATACCTAGAGGATTCCCCACCATGTAATAAGGATACATGCTCTACTATGTTCATAGCAGCCCTATTTATAATTGCCAGAAGCTGGAAAAAACCCAGGTATTCCTCAACAGAAGAGTGGATGCAAAAAATGTGGTATATCTACACAATGGAGTACTATTCAGCCATTAGAAACAAAGAATTCATGAAATTCTTAGGCAAATGGATGGAGCTAGAGAACATCATACTAAGTGAGGTTTCCAGACTCAAAAGGTGAATCATGGTATGCACTCACTAATAAGTGGATATTAACCTAGAAAACTGGAATACCCAAAACATAATCCACACATCAAATGAGGTACAAGAAGAAAGGAGGAGTGGCCCCTGGTTCTGGAAAGACTCAGTGAAGCAGTATTCGGCAAAACCAGAATGGGGAAGCGGGAAGGGGTGGGTGGGAGGACAGGGGAAGAGAAGGGGGCTTACGGGACTTTCGGGGAGTGGGGGGGCTAGGAAAGGGGAAATCATTTGAAATGTAAATAAATTATATTGAATAAAATAAATAAATAAATAAGGCTGCTATAAAAAAAAAAGAATGGATCGATTCGCATTCTTTGCATGCTGACCTCCAATTGAACCAGCACCATTTGTTGAAAAGACTATCTTTTTTCCACTGGATGCTTTCAGCTACTTTGTTGAAGATCAAGTGACCATAGGTGTGTGGGTTCATTTCTGGGTCGTCAATCCTATTCCATTGATCTGCTTGCCTGACATTGGTTCAATACTATGCAGTTTTTATCACTATTGCTCTGTAGTAAAGTTTCAGTAAATCCCCCTGAAGTTCTTTTACTGTTGAGAATAGTTTTAGCTATCCTGGGTTTTTTGTTATTCCAGATGAATTTGAGCATTGCTCTTTCTAGCTCTATGAAGAACTGGGTTAAGATTTTGATGGGGATTGCATTGAATCTCTAGATTGCCTTTGGCAATATGGCCATTTTAACTATATTAATCCTGCCAATCCATGAGCATGGAAGATTTTTCCATTTTCTGTGATCTTCTTGATTTCCTTCTTCAGAGATCTGAAGTTCTTGTCATATAGGTCTTTCACTTGTTTGGTTAGAGTCATCCCAAGATACTTTATGCTGTTTGTGGCTATTGTGAAGGGGGTCATTTCCCTAATTTCTTTCTCAGTCTGATTATCCTTTGAGTATATAAAGGCAACTGATTTGCTTGAGTTGATTTTGTAGCCAGCCACTTTGCTGAAGTTTGTTATCAGCTGTAGGAGTTCTCTAGTAGAGTTTTATGGGTCACTTAAGTATACTAACATATCATCTGCAAATAGTGATAGTTTGACTTCTTCCTTTCCAATTTGGATCACTTTGACCTCCTGATGTTGTCTAATTGCTCTAGCTAAGACTTCAAGAACTATATTAAAAAGATATGCAGATGGGGGCAGCCTTGTCTAGTCCCTGATTTTAGTGGGATTGCTTCAAGTTTCTCTCCATTTAGTTTGATGTTGGCTAACTGTTTGCTGTATATTGCTTTTACTATGTTTAGATATGGGCCTTGAATTCCTGTCCTTTCCAAGACTTTTAGCATGAAAGGATGCTGAATTTTGTCAAATGCCTTTTCAGCATCTAATGAAATGATCGTGTGTTTTTTTTTTTCTTTGAGTTTGTTTACGTAATGGATAGCATTGATGGATTTCCTTATATTGAACCATCCCTGCATCCCTGGAATAAAGCCTACTTGATCATGGTGGATGATCGTTTTTATGTGTTCTTGGATTTGGTGGACAAGAATTTTTTGAGTAATTTTGCATTAATATTCATAAGGGAAATTGGCCTGAAATTCTCTTTCTTAGTTGGATCTCTGTGTGGTTTTGGTATCAGCATAATTGTGGCTTCCTAGAAGGAGTTGGCTCGTGTCCCTTCTGTTTCTATTTGGTGGAATAGTTTGAAGAATATTGGTGTTAAGTCTTCTTTGAAGGTCTGATAGAATTCATCTGGTCCTGTGCTTTTTTTGGTTGGAAGGCTATCTATGACCCCTTCTATTTCTTTAGGGATTATGGGTCTGTTTAGATAAGTGAATTTTAGATCTAAAATCAGTAAAATTCAAGCTACAATTTACAGACCTAAAGACATCAGTTTAAAAGGAAGGATTTGGGGAAGGGGAAATAGAATAGATTTGTGGGTCCACTTCAAGTCAGTTGGGATGGAAATAGAAAATATCGGATGGAGTTGAAAAGGAATGAAGGGAGAGAGTATAGGAGAGGGACGGCTGGACTTGGGGAGCATTGTGGGTGGGTGAGGAAACATGCCACAGCACTAAGCTCCTGGAATTTATAAGGGTGACTCTCATGTGGAATCCTAGTAGTGGAGGATATGAAGTCTGGACAATTTGTCCAAAAATGGCAATAGATTTAAAGAATATTACATAGAGAGAGGGAAGGATAAAATCATAGGCACAATATTGCAATCATATTATAATCTCAAAAATAAAATAAAACAATTTAAAATTAAAGTGGAAAGGCAGTTACTGATAACAGCTCAAGCTAGCTCCTGGGTGACACTCACACACTCACACAAACAAACAAAACTGCATGTATAAATGTACCCATATCACAGATGGACTCTCTACTTATACATGCACATAGAAACCTGTACACACACGCAGACATGTTAATAAAACAGTTATTTACAATACCAAACACATACAAATAAACACATACACACACACACACACACACACACAAATTAAACTGAAAAAGCATGTGGTGTTTTAGACTGGATTTTCCATAAATCATTCTCTTGCTTTACTTCTTATAATAAATTATCTGTTTGATATGCTTTCTTAATATATTATTAGTCTATTTTGCTAATTAATATTTAAGTAAAACCTAATTATGAAAATGAAAATTAGAGTCACATTGAATATAAACTACTTTTAAGATTAGATGATGCAGCCAGGCGGTGGTGGTGCACGCCTTTAATCGCAGACTTGGGAGGCAGAGGCAAGTGGATTTCTAAGTTCAAGGCCAGCCTGGTCTACAGAGTGAGTTCCGGGATAGCCAAGGCTACACAGAGAAACACTGTCTCAAAAACTTAAAAAAAAAAAAGATTAGATTAAGCCAGGAGCACAAGCACAAACAGCATTTTTTAAATTTTCTATATTCTTTGTTTACATTCCAAATGATTCCCCTTTCCCAGTTACTGCCTCCCCATATGCCCCATAAGCCTTCTTCTCTCCACCCATTCTCCAATCACCTCCCTCCCTTTTCTCTGTCCTGGTACTCCCCTACAATTCTAGATCAAGCCTTTCCAGGATCAGGACCCTCTCCTTACTTCTTCATGGGAGTCATTTGTTATGCTAATTGTGTTTTGGGTATTCAGAGACTCTGGGCTAATTAAAATCCACTTATACGAGATTGCATTCCATATGCATTCTTGTGTATTCTTTTGCAATTGGGTTACCTCACATAGGATGATATTGTCCAGTTCCAACCATCTGCATAAAAATTTCATTAATTCATTGTTTTTAAATGCTGAGTAGTATTCCATTATGTAAATATACCACATTTTCTGTATCCATTCTTCCACTGAGGGACATCTGGGTTCTTTCCAGTGTCTGGCTACTAGAAATAAGGCTGCTATGAACATAATGGAGCATGTGTTTTTATTGCATGCTGAAGAATCCTTTGGGTATATACCCAGGAGAGGTATAGCAGGGTCCTCCGGAATTGTCATGTCCAGTTCTCTGAGGAACCGCCAGACTGATTTCCATAGTGGTTGTACCATCTTACAATCCCACCAGCAGTGGAGGAGTGTTCCTCTATCTCCACATCCTAGCCAGCCAACACCTACTGTCTCCTGAGTGTTTGCCATTCTGACTTGTGTGAGGTGAAATCTAAGGGTTGTTTTGATTTGCATTTCCCCAATGACTAATGATGTTGAGCATTTCTTAAGGCGCTTCTCAGCCATCTGAATTTCTTCAGGTGAAAATTCTTTGTTAGATCTGTACCCCATTTTTAACAGGGTTATTTGGTTCCCTGGGGTCTAACTTCTTGAGTTCTTTGTATATATTAGATATTAGCCCTCTATTGGATATAGGGTTGGTTAAGATCTTTTCCAAAATTGTTGTTTTCTGTCTTGTCCGTTTGACAGTGTCCTTTGCCTCACAAAATCTTTGTAATTTTATGAGTTACCACTTGTCAATTCTTGATTTTAGAGTATAAGCTATTAGTGTTCAGTTCAGGAACTTTTCCCCTGTGCCCATGTCCTGAATGGTTTTCTCCCGTTTCTTTTCTATTAGTTTCAGTGTGTCTGGTTTTACGTGGAAGTCCTTGATCCACTTGGAGTTGAGCTTAGTACAAGGAGATAAGAATGGATCAATGTGCGCTCTTCTGCATTCTGACCTCCAGTTCAACCAGCACCATTTGCTGAAAAGGCTATCTATTTTCCACTGAATGTTTTCAGCTCCTTTGCTGGAGATCAATTGACCATAGTTGTGTGGATTCATTTCTGGGTCTTCAATTCTATTCTATTGATCCACTTGCCCGTCACTGTGCCAATGCCATGCAGTTTTTTAAGACTATTGCTCTGTAGTATTGCTCAAGGTCTGGGGTACTGATCCCCCCAGAAGTTATTTTACTGTTGACAATAGTTTTAGCTATCCTGGGTTTTTTGCTATTCCAGATGAATATGAGAATTGCTTTTTCTAAGACTGTGAAAAACTGAGTTGGGATTTTGATGGGGATTGTGTTGAATCTGTAAATTGCTTTTGGCAAGATGCCCCGTTTAACTATATTAATCCTGCCAATCCATGAGCATGGAAGATTTTTCCATATTCTTCAATTTCCTTCTTCAGAGACATGAAGTTCTTGTCTTATAGATCTTTCACTTGTTTGGTTAGAGTCACACCAAGATACTTTATATTGTTTGTGGCTATTGTGAAGGGTGTCATTTCCCTGACTTCTTTCTCAGCCTGCTTATTCTTTGAATATAGAAAAGCAACTGATTTGCTTGAGTTGATTTTATAACCAGCCACTTTGCTGAAGTTGTTTATCATCTGTAGGAGTTCTCTGGTGGAGCTTTTCGTATCACTTAAGTATACTACCATATATATATAATTTGACTTCCTCTTTTCCAATTTTTATCCCTTTGACCTCCTTATGTTGTCTAATTGCTCTAGCTAGAACTTCAAGTACTATATTGAAAAGATATGGAGAGAGAGGAAAACCTTGTCTAGTCCCTGATTTTAGTGGGATTGCTTCAAGTTTCTCTCCATTTAGTTTGATATTGGCTACCGGTTTGCTGAATTTTGTCAAATGTGGGCCTTGAATTCCTGTTCTTTCCAAGACTTTTAGCATGAAAGGATGCTGAATTTTATCAAATGCTTCTTCAGCATCTAATGAAATGATCATATGGTTTTTTTCTTTGAGTTTGTTTATGTAGTGGATTGCATTGATGAGTTTCCTTATATTGAACCATCCCTGCATCCCTGGGATGAAGCCTACTTGATCATGTTGGATGATCATTTTGGTGTGTTCTTGCATTCGATTGGCAAGAATTTTATTTAGTATTTTTGCATCAATATTCATAAGGGAATTTGGCCTGAAGTTCTCTTTCTTTGTTGGATCTTTGTGTGGTTTTGGTATCAGCATAATTGTGGCTTCATAGAACAAGTTGGGTAGTACTCCTTTTGTTTTTATTTTATGGAATAGTTTGAAGAGAATTGCTATGAGGTCTTCTTTGAAGGTCTGATAGAATTCTGCACTGAAGCCATCTGGTTCCATGCTTTTTTGGTTAGAAGAATTTCTATGAGCCCTTTTACTTCTTAAGGGGTTATGGGACTGTTTAGGTGATCTATTTGATCCTGATTTAAATTTGGTGTTTGATATATGTCTTGGACACTGTCCATTTCCTCCACATTTTCTAGTTGTGTTGAGTATAGGCTTTCATAGTAGGATCTGATGATTTTTTTGAATTTCCTCAGTTTCTGTTGTTATAGCTCCCTTTTCATTTCTCATTTTGTTAATTTGGATACTGTCTCTGTGCCCTTTGGTTAGTCTGACTAGGGGTTTATCTATCTTGTTGATTTTCTCAAAGAACCAACTCCTGGTTTTGTTGATTCTTTGTATGGTTCTCTTTGTTTCTACTTGTTTGATTTCATCCCTGAGTTTGATGATTTCCTGCCTTCTACTCCTCTTGGGTGAATTAACTTCTCTTTGTTCCAGGGCTTTCAGGTGTGTCATTAAGCTGCTAGTGTATGCTCTCTCCATTTTGTTTTTTGAGGCACTCAGGACTATGAGGTTTCCTCTTAGGACTGCTTTCATTGCGTCCCATAGATTTGGGTATGTTGTGTCTTCATTTTCATTAAATTCTAAAAAGTCTTTGAGTTCTTTCTTTTTTTCTTCCTTGACCAAGGTATCATTGAATAGATTATTGCTCAGTTTCCATGCGTATGTGGGCTTTTGTTGTTTTTGTTGCTATTGAAGACCACTTTTACTCCATAGTGATCTGATAGGAGGCATGGAATTATTTCAATATTCTTATATTTGTTGAGATCTGTCTTGTGACCAATTGTATGATCAATTTTGGAGAAGGTACCCTGAGGTGCTGAGAAAAAGATATATTCTTTTGCTTTAGGATGAAATGTTATCTATATCTATATGTATATCTATATCTATATATCTATATATCTATATATCTATATATCTATATATCTATATATCTATATATCTATATATCTATATATCTATATATCTATATATCTATATATCTATATATCTAATCTATATATCTATATATCTATATATCTATATATCTATATATCTATATATCTGTATATCTATATATCTATATATATGTATATCTATCTGTATATCTGTATATCTGTATATCTGTATATCTGTATATCTGTATATCTGTATATATGTATATATGTATATATGTATATCTGTATATATGTATATATGTATATATGTATATATGTATATATGTATATGTATGTATGTATGTATATATGTCTATATCCATATCCATATCCATATCCTTGTCCATGTCCATGTCCATGTCCATGTCCATATCCATCTATATCTATATCTGTATCTGTATCTGTATCTGTATCTGTATCTGTATCTGTATCTGTATCTGTATCTATATGTATATCTATATCTATATCTATATCTATATCTATATCTATATCTATATCTATATTAAATCTAATTGGTCCAAAGCATCAATTAATTTCACTGTGTTCCTGTTCAGTTTCTGTTTTTCTGATTGGTCCATTGAGGAAAGTGCAGTGTTGAAGTCACCCACAATTATTGTGTTAAGTACATTGTGTGCTTTGAGCTTTAGTAAAGTTTCTTTTATGAATGAAGGTGCCCTTGCATTTGAAGTACAGATGTTCAGGATTGAGAGTTCGTTTTGGTGTATTTTTCCTTTGACCAACAAGAAGTGTCCCTCAGTGTCTCTTTTGATGACTTTAGGTTGAAAGTCAATTTTATCTGGTATTAGAATGGCTACTCCATATTGTTTCCTGAGAACATTTGCTTATAAAATTTTCTTCCAGCCTTTTACTCTAAGGTAGGGTTTGTCTTTGACACTGACGTGTGTTTCCTGTATGAATCAAAATGTAGAGTCCTGTTTATGCATCCAGTCTGTTAGTGTATATCTTTTTATTGGGGAATTGAGTCCATTGATGTTAAGAGATATTAAGGAATAGTGATTATTACTTCCTGTCTTTTTTGATGTTATTTTTTATATTTGATTGGTTATCTTCTTTTGGGTTTGATGAAAGAAGGTTACTATCTTGCTTAATCCAGTATGAAGTTTCCCTCCTTATATTGGTGTTTTCCTCCTATTATCCTTGTAGGGCTAGGTTTGTGGAAAGATATTGGGAAAACTTGGTTTTGTCATGGAATATCTTGGTTTCTCTATCTATGGTGATTGAGAGTTTTGCTGGGTGTAGTAGCTTTGGCTGGCATTTGTGTTCTCTTAGAGTCTGCATGAGATCTGCCCAGGATCTTCTAGCTGTCATAGTCTCTGGTGAGAAGTCTGGGTTGATTCTCATAGGTTTTTGTACTGGCTGGTTTTGTGTGTCAACTTGACACAGGCTGGAGTTATCACAGAGAAAGAAGTTTCAGTTGGGGGAGTGCCTCCATGAGATCCAGCTGTGGAGCATTTTCTCAATTAGTGATCAAGGGGGGAGGGCCCCTTGTGGATGGTACCATCTCTTGGCTGGTATTCTTTGATTCTATACGATCAGGCTGAGTAAGCCAGGGTAAGCAAGCTAGTAAGGAACATCTCTCCATGGCCTCTGCACCAGCTCCTGCTTCCTAACCTGCTTGAGTTCCAGTCCTGACTTCCTTTTGTGATGAACAACAATGCAGAAGTGTAAGCTGAATAAACCCTTTGCTCCCGAACTTGCCTCTTGGTCATGAAGTTTGTGCAGGAATAGAAACCCTGACTAATACAGTCTTCCTTTATATGTTACTTGGCCTTTTTCTCTTACTGCCTTTAATATTCTTTCTTTGTTTAGTACATTTGGAGTTTTGATTATTATGTGATGGGAAATATTTCTGTTCTGGTCCTGTCTGTTTGGAGTTCTGTAGGCTTCTTGTATATTCATGGGCATCTCTCTCTTTAGGTTAGGGAAGTTTTCTTCCATAATTTTTATTGAAGATATTTGCTGGCCCTTTAAGTTGTAAATCTTCACTCTCATGCATGCCTATAATCTTTAGGTTGGGTTTTCTCATTGTGTCCTGGATTTCCTGGATGTTTTTGGTTACAAGCTTTTTGCATTTTGCATTTTCTTTGACCATTGAGTCCATGGTTTCTATGGTATCTTCAGCATCTTAGATTCTTTCTTCTATCTCTTGTATTCTGTTGTTGATATTTGCATCTATGGCCCCTGATTTCTTCCCAAGGTTTTCTATCTCCAAAGTTGTCTTCTTTTGCTATTTCTTTGTTGTTTCTACTTCTGTTTCTAGATCCTGGATGGTTTTGCTCAGCTCCTTCACTTGCTTGTTTGTGTTTTCCTGTAATGCTTTAAGAGATTTTTGTGTTTCCTCTTTCATGACCTTATACTGTTGACCAAAGTTCTCCTGTATTTCTTTAAGTGATTTTTCTGTTTCCTCCTTATTGGGTTCTATCTTTTGACCTGTATCCTCCTGAATTTCTTTCAATGATTTTTGTGTTTCCCTTGTAAGGGCTTCTAACTTTTCATCAATTTTCTCCTGAATTTCTTTAAGAGATTTATTTATGTCCTTCATGTGTTCCTGTAACAACATCATGACCAGTGATTTTTAAATCCAAATCTTGTTTTCTAGTATGTTGGGGTATCCAGGACATGCTGTTAAAGGAGAACTGGGTCCAGATGCTGCCATATTGTCTTGATTTCTGTTAGTAACATTCCTGTGTTGCCTTTTACCATCTAATTCTCACTGGTGTTAGTTGGTTTTGTTGTCATTGCCGGACTCACCAGTGCAAGCTACCTCTTCCTAGTTGGCCTCTAGCTGCACAGCTGGCCTCCTGCATTACCTGGAGATGGGGCGCCCATGATGCAGGCTGTTCCTGATCCAGAGGTGGAGACCGGAAGGCTCCAGCTTGAGGTCTGCGGACTGGATCCTCCACTCTGCAGGGCCGGACTCACCAGTGCAAGCTGCCTCCTCCCAGCTGGCTTCCGGGTGCCCAGCTGGCCTTCTGCACTGTCTGAAGACAGGGCCTCAAACAGCAAATTATAACAAGAAAATATACATTCTTTCCTATATCATGAAACATTACCAATATTTTATAACAAAAATATTTTAATTTTAAAGGAAGCTAGAATCATATTAGTTATTGTTCTTACACATGATTCTGAGCAATCTAGTAAAGAAGGGACATTAAATAATTAGCATCTTGATAAACAATAAATTGAATATTCAATTTTGCAGAAACATTTCCAAGATGAAATGTTACCACAACAATTATGTATGGCCAAACTGCAAAAGCTTACCAAAATATTTGTTTTATATATAAAGTTAATAAGAAGGAATACAAAAATATTTATGTTTTATATATATAGTTAATAATAAGGAATAATAATAATAAAGAAGCTGGCAAACAAACTAAAAAATGATAAACCAATTTAAAAAATAATGAGCTATGCAAGAAATAAAATCAGAAATGAATGAAGTGAAAAGTAGATACACAATGAGAAATAACAGTAAAACTATGAGTTATCCTTGAAAAAATAATGGAAATGAACCATAATTTTGCTAAGAGTGACTAATAGAAAAAAATGAGGCAGGACTGGAGAGATGGCTCAGCAGTTAAGAGCATTAACTGTTCTTCCAAAGGTCCTGAGTTCAAATCCCAGTAACCACATGGTGGTTCAAAACAATCTGTACAGCTACAGTGTACTCATATACATTAAATAAATAAATAAATAAATAAATAAATAAATGTTTTTAACAAAAAAGAAAAAAAGAGAAAAAAACAGACTCAAATAATATATATATGAGAAAGAAGAAAATGTAACTAGTACTACTTAGGACCAGTTAAAAGGCTAAATTAGAGTTAACTCACCAATTTGTTCTACACTTTTAATCATTAATATGAATCAACTCAAATTCCTCTAAGAAAATAATCACATAAATTTATAAACGAATTTTAGAATCATAGGCATTGTTTTGATAACAAAGGCTAGAGATTATTATTTAATCATTATTCTAGTCTAGCACATGAATTAAAAAATAATCCTATTACAATCCTGACAAACTAAAATCAGCCTCATGGCAAAATTATCATTAAGATGACCAGGTATATTTGCCCATATAATGCAATAATGAATCAAGATACACACATTCTTAAATGTGATATGCCACATCACAGATTGTAAGAAATAACACATGGGATTATTTAAAAAGCTGAAGGAAATATATTTGCAAAATTTGACACATCTTGATGATTAAAATTCTCAAAATGTTAGCTATGCATTGAATATTCTTCAAAACAGTAAAGACCAAATATGACAAAGCCACAACGAATATTATACATAACAGTAAAGAAGTTAAAATGTCCTGCTAAAATCAGGTATAATATCTTCCTTTGCTGCTCAAGATACCAGTAGAAGTTATATCCAGAGGGATAAAAAGGAGCAAAAAGGAGGACATTGAAATCACAAATAAATAAAAGATAAAATGATTTTGTGGACTTAATAGTATAAAAAGTAAATCCTAAAAATGGCACAATCAAATAAGTTTAAATAAGTAAAAGTTTAATAAATTTAGAAAATGAAAATCAGGGTCTAATCCTGAGAGCTTTCTAAGCCCTGATCATCACAGTTCTGCCATGGAAAGACTTTTGTTCATGTATCATTAGTTAATATTGTAGGAGAAGAACCTCATATGATCACCATTTTAAAATGTTATTGGTTCATTTACCAACATGATATAAAAGTTCATATGAGGTTACAAAATCATGGTAAAATCATTTAATTCTTTGACGTGAGTAATGTATCTCTGATTTTCTTTATATAATGGTTAGAAGAAAGTTATTCCCAAAAAACAAAAACAAAACAAAACAAAAAAACAAAAAAACAAAACTTTGCATTATCCACATCCTATAAGTGTTACACACAAAAGTAAGTTATTAATACATTTGTAGGAAATGACTCATTTGTTAAAAGATCCTTTATTGGACCAGGGAATGTAGGGCAGTCACTATAGTTCTTCCTCACAAACATGAGTTCCTACGTTTGATACACACACACACACACACACACACACACACACATACTGATACCACCATAATCAGAATAAAAGGAATTAACACTCAATGGGCATTAGTATCTCTCAACATCAATTGGACTAAGTTCTCCAATAAAAGACAATGGCTAATTTAATGGATGCAAAAAAACCAGGATCTATAATTCTACTGCGTTAAAAAAAAAAATGCACCTCAGCAAGAGGTATAGATATTAACTCAAAATAAAGACCAAGAAAATTATTTTCCAAGCAAACCAACTGAAGAAGGAAGCTTGAGTATCATTTTAATATCTAAGAAAATAAATGTTTAATCAAAATATATCAAAATAAACAGGGAAAAACACTTCATACTCATCAAAGAAAAAATCCAACAAGATGACATCTTAATTCTGAACACCTATGTCTCAAACACAAGGGCATTCACATTTATAGGAGAAACATTGCTAAAGCTTATATTATGCATCAAAATCACATATTAATAGTAAGACACTTCAAAATTCCACTCTCACCAACTGATATTTCATAAAGACAAAAACCAAAGAGAAATAATGAAAATACATCTATAGAAAATTTCACAAAACTCAAAAGAATATATCTTCTTCTCGATACCTCATAGATCTTTCTCCAAAATTGACCATATAGTTGGTCACAAAGCAAGCCTCAACATGTGAAAGAAATTTTTAAAAAATGCCATGTATATTATCAGACCACCGTGGATTAAACCTGGACTTCAACAACTACAAAAACAGTAGAAAGACTACATGTTCATAGAAATTTAACAACTCTCTAGACAATTATCTCTGTATCAGAGAAGAAATAAAGAAAGAAATTAAAAACTCTCTAATTCAATGAATAATGAATATAAACACACATTTTTTTCAAATTCATGGGACACAAAGAAAGCAGTACTAAGAGGAAAGTTCATAGCAATACGTGCTTCCATAAAGAAATTAGAGAAAATTTTCACAGCAGCAATTTAAAAGTAGTCCTGAAAGTACTAGTAAGAAAAAGAAAAAAAGAAAAAAAAGGAAGCAAGCACAAAAAAGTGGAGTAGAAGTCCAGTAATAATATAAATCAAAGCTGAAATCACTTAGGTAATCTATTAGACATAAATTAAACATTACAAAAATCAGTAAAACCAAGAGCTGATTATTTGATGAAATTACCAAGATAGACAAAACCTTAACCAAACTAGTCTTAAGACAGAGAAACAGTCTCTAAATAATCAAAATCAGAAATGAAGAAGCAAACTTAACAGAAAACACTGAGGAAATCAAAAGAATCATTAGTTCTTACTTCAGTTTTTTTCACTACATGAAATTGTAAACCCTAAATGAAACTGATAATTCTTTAGACCAATGCTTCCTATTAAAGTCAAATTAAAATCAGATAAATTATTTAAACACCCCAATAATAGAAACTGAAGAATCCATTAAAAATCTTCCCCCCCCCCAAAAAAAAGCCCAGGGCCAGATTGTTGTATTGCAGAATTCTACTAGATTTTCAAACATCTAATACCAATATTTCTCAAACTATTTCACAAAATTGAAAGAGAAGAACCACTGCCACTAAAACAGAATAAAAAAAAAAAAAAATTCTATGAGGGCACAGTCTCCCTGATACCTACCACACAAAGACTCAACAAAGAAATAGAAATTCAGACTGGTTTCTTTTATAAACATTGAAACAAAACTACTCCATAAAATACAAGGAAACCTAATCCAGGAACATATCAACATCACCCATCCTGGTCAAGTAGCCTTCATCACAGGGATGCAGGGACAATTAAATATATAAAAATCCATCAACATAATCCATTGAAACTGTAAGAAATTTCACCTTGTCAACTCATTAAATGATGAAAAAGCCTTTGACAAAATCAAACACCACTTCATTATTAATATTAGAGAGAGACCATATTCCTAAACACAATCAAAGAATATACAGAAAGTCAATAGCCAATATGAAGCTAAATTTAAATAAACTTAAGGTAATTCCACTAAAATTAGGAAGAAAAGGCTCCCTGCTATATACTATGTGATGCCATTGCCAGAATAATAAAATTAAGATCAAGTGGATACAAATTGGAAAAGAAGTCAAATATCTCTACTTGAAGGTGATATGATAGTACATGTAAGTGGCCCCAAAAATTCTACCAGAGAACTCCTATAGGAGATAAACACCATCAGCAAAGTGGTTGGATACAAAATTGACTAAAAGAATTCAGTAGCCCTCCTTTATACAAATGATAAATAAGCTGAAAAAAATTAGGAAAACAAAACTTCTTACAATAGCCATAAATAACATAAATATTTTGTTGTAGTTCTAACCAAGCAATTGGAAGATCTGTGTAACAACTTCAAGTCCCTGGAAAAAAAGAAATTGAAGAAGCTATCAGAAGATTGAAAGATCTCCCATGCTCATGGATTGGTGGGATTAACATAGTGAATCATAGATATTGGAAACCAAACCTTTGTCTTTAGGAAGAGCAGTATAAGTTCTTAAATATTGACACATTTCTCTAGCAATTCTTTATTTTCAATATCATTTTGAAATTAGGGTCTTACTTGACAGATCTATTTATTTATTTATTTATTTATTTATTTTTATTTATTTTTTTTATCATTTATTTTTTTTATCATTTTTACAGTCCATACTTTATCCCCCTCCTGGTCCACCCTCTTCAGTGTTCCATACACTGAGAACTTCCCCCTACCCCCATCTCCAAGAGGATGTCCCCACTCCATCGAGACGCCATCAAACCTCCCCACTCCCTGGGGCCCCAAGTCTCTTGAGGGTTAGGTGCATCTTCCCTGACTGAGTCTGGATCCAGAAGTCCTCCGTTGTATAGGTGTTGGGTGCCTCACATCAGCCAGTGTATACTGCCTGATTGATGGCTCAGTGTCTGAGAGTTCCTGGGGGTCCAGGTTAGTTGAGATTGCTGGTTTTCTTATAGGGTCATACTCCTCTACAGCTTCTCCCAGCTTCTACCTAATTCAGCCATGGAGGTCACCAATTTCTGTGCACTGGTTGGGTGGAAATATCTACATCTGACTCTTCCAGTTGCTTGTTGGGCCTTCTGGAGGGCAGTCATGATAGTAGACCCCTGTTTCTAAGCACAATAGTGTCAGGTGTGAAGGCTTCCCTTGAGCTGGATACCAGTTTGTACCTATCACTGGACCTCCTTTTCCTCAGGCTCGTCTCCATTTTATCCCTGAAGTTCTTTCAGACAGGAACAACTTTCGGTCAGAGTTTTTACTGTGGAGTGGCAACCCGTCCCTCAATTTATGCCCTCTCTTTTTACTAGAGATGGGCTCTATAAGTTCCCTCTCCCCACTGTAGGGCATTCCATCTAAGGTTCTTCCCTTTGAATCCTGAGAATCTCTCATGTCCCAGGTCTCTGGTTCATTGTAGAGGGTCTTCCAACCTCCTACTTCCTAAGGTTGCTTATTTACATTCTTTCTACTGGCCTCTTAGGGCTTCAGTCCCTACATCCTATACTGAACATGTTCCCCATCTCCCCTTCCTGATCCCTTTCTCATGCACATCCCTCCCTCCTTCTCCCCTCCTGTGATTTCTTTTCTCTCCCTCCTGAGTGGAATTGAGGCATCCTCATTGGGCCCTTCTGCTTGTTAGCCTTCTTGAGTTCTGTGGATTGTAGCTCAGGAATTCTTACCCTTTGGCTAGTATACACTTATTACTGAATGCATACCTTGTATAGGCACCTTTTGAGTCTGAGTTACTTGACTCAAAATGATATTTTCTACATCCATCCATTTGCCTGCAAAACACATGATGTCTTCATTCTTAATAGCTGAGAAGTATTTCATTGTGTAAATGTACCACATTTTCTCTATCCATTCTTCCATTGTGGGACATCTAAGCTGGCTCTTCTGGCTTTCATAGTCTCTGTTGATAAGTCTGGTGTGATTCTGATAGGTCAACCATTGTATGTTACTATGCCCTTTGCCCTTGCAGCTTTTAATATTATTTCTTTGTTCGGTGAGTTTAGTGCTTTGATTATTATGTGACAAGAGGATCTCCTTTCTGGTACCAGTGATTTGGTGCTCGATAGGCTTCTTATACATTTATGGCCATCTCTTTCTATAGGTTGGGAAAGTTCTCTTCTATGATTGTGTTGAAGACATTTTCAGGTCCTTTGATCTGGGAATCTTTGTTCTTCCCTATTCTGATTATTCTCCAGTGCTCTGAGTTTAGTGGATCATCAGCTGCTCTGAGTACAGTGGGTCCTCTAGGCTGGGTCAGGATATGATGTCCTCACTGTAGCAGATCAGCTAAGGGTCTGTGCCAGAAGAAAGGACCAGGATACTTAAGGGATGGAAGGGGAAGGAGAGTTGTATTTGGGAGAGTGGGGGTTTTGGAAGCTGATGGGTCCAGACTGTACCAGGCTCCCAGTAACCACTCTGGGATTGTGGAGGGCTGGGGGGTTCTTACCAACTGCTCTGAATGCAGCAGATTCTCTAGGATGGATCAGCATGTTGTCTTCATTGGAGCAGACCATCCAAAAGTCTGCCCCACCATAAAGGACCAGATGGAAAAGCTTTTTTGTTTTCTAACACTTTTTTATTTTAAAAAATATAAGCACGATTTTAATTAAAGCAGCATTATGATGTTCAAGCAGACTTGAATTACATCTCCTTAGCTAATATATGTTAATGTTCTGATTTCAAACTGAGCTCACTCAGTCACTGAAATTATAATAGTCTCAGTTTTCAACAGGGAGATATCAAATCATAATGTTTAAAGCCTTCAAGTTTCAATTACCTTTAGAATATTCACTTCACTACTTTGTGTTGATTGTGAATTGGAAAACTCAAAAATTTTAGTAAGATGAACATGAACAAAGATGTATTTTTAATTAATTAAAATATAAAGATAGTTTCTAGAATACTGATACTTCTTTATTGCTTTAAAAGGCCTATTAAATATTTACTAACCTGATTAAATATTAAATATCTATGACATACTTAGATCATAAACAGACAATTTCTCATTGATAGAATTCAAATAAAGTCCTTTGAAAGCCCATGCTTCAGGACTATTGTAATTTTATATTTTGTGATTTAACATCAATGTTTGTTTAACATTTTGTGGTCATGAAATATCAATATGGTTTGCCTATCTTCTCATTCCACTGTACCACTTCAATTATTGTAGTTGCTGGCTTTAATTTTCAGATTGTAGAGACTAGTTCTATTATCCTTCATCTTTATTTATGATTTGATATACTACAGAATATTTAATTATTTGGAGTAAGAAACATCCTCTAACCTCTTGAGGAGATGTGAGGTCAATAATTGAAAAGAAGGTTAGAATTTGGGGAGCTGATCTCTGTCTTAAAATACATGCTACTTCAAGAACATAAATATATTTAGGAAAGTAAAATGAAACAATTTTCATGTTTACTTAAAATGGTTTATTTGTGTGACTAAAACACTACAACTGAAAGGTTGTTTCTCCATTAAAAATAAACTAGTGTATTTGTCAAAAATCAATATTTTCAGAGCAGTAGAAAATTACAAAAACTTCAACTTGTTTGAACTTCTCAAAAAAATTATTTTTTCACTTTAGATCCTGCTAACTGCCTGACTCCCAGTCACCCCTCCTTTTCCCTATTCCCACTTCCCTTCTCCTCTGAGAGGATGGCAGCAACACTGGGCACCTCCCACCCAACCTAGCACATCACATCTCTGCGGAGCTAAGCACATACTCTCCTACTAAACAAGACAGCCCAACAATAAGAACATATCCCACACACAGGCAACAACTTTTGGGATAGCCCTAGTTCTAATTGTTAAGGACCCACATGAAGGTTAAGAGGCATATCTGCTACATTTTTGCGGGTAGGCCTAGGTCCAGCCTGTGTATGCTCTTTGATTGATGTTTCAGTTACTAAGAGCTACATGGGTCCTGGTAAGTTGACTCTCTTGGACTTTCTGTAGAGTTCTTATCCACTTAGAGTCCTCAATCTTTCCTCGTGTTCTTCCCCAAGAGTCCCCAAGCTCCATCCACTATTTGGCTGCGGGTGTCTGAATCTGTGTGAATCAGCTGCTTGGTGGAGACTCTCAGAGTTCAACATGCTCCTTTCTGTAAGCATAACATTGCATCATTAATAGTATTAGGGATTGGTGCTTGTTTATGGAATGAGTCTCAAGTTGGGGAGGTTATTGGTTGGCCCATACAGTTCCCTCAGTCTCTGTACTATCCCCTGTACCTGCATTTATCTTAGGCAGGATAAATTTTGGGCTGAACATTTTGTGGGTAGGATGCTCTGCTACTTAACCTCAATAACATCATATGTGTGGTTTTGTAATAAGGTCCAGTCTTACAGCCTGTTTAAGTATTCCATTAACTCACAGAAGCCTTGAAGATCAAAAGCATACCTGCACTGGAAAGGTGCCAACAAGCATGTAACAAGCAAGAACACTTACTGCGCTCCCCAAATGAGATCATACCAAAGTCAGTATTATCTTTTGACTTCTCTTTGAGTTTGAAAACTAAATAAGATATTATAACTATGAATCTTATTTGACCTAACTTATTGTTCACACTGAAACAAGTTTCATTTTGGATGATTCTTCAAAAACAGTAAGCAGATATAATTTCTTTTTATAACTGCCCAAGTACAAGCAAATCAAGTCAGTTAAGTAATATAATTGTAACATTTTTTAAAATTATTTTTATTTTTTAGAGTCCAATCCCCTTCTCCCAGTCTGCCCTGCAACAGTTCCTCATCCCATTTCTGCTTCCCTTCACATTCCAAGAGGATGTGTCCCCCTTCCCCCCAACATGCTTCACCACTCTCTGGGACCTCAGGTCTCTCAAGGTTTCATCACATCTTTTCCCAGTGATGTCAAACTAGCCAGTCCTCTAATGTATATGTATCGGTGGACTACACTAATAAGAGTTTGTATGCTACCTGCTTAGTGACTCAGTCTCAGAGAGGTCTGAGGTTAGTTAAGACTGCTGGTCTTCCTATGGGGTCATCCTGTTTCTCAGCTTCTTTCATCCTTTCCCAAATTCAACCAGAAGGTTCCCAGACTTTTGTCCATTGGTTAGGTGTAAATATCTGCATATATCTTAGTCAGCTTCTTATTAAGCCTCTTGGAGGACAGCCATGCTAGAGCTCCTTTCTATAAGCACACCATAACATCAATAATAGTGTCTGACCTTGAAGCCTCCCCTTGAAAAGGATCCCAAGTTGGGCTGATCATTGGATTGCCTTTCTCTCAGTTTCTTTCCATTTTTCTCCCTGCAGTACCTTTAGACAGGAGCAATTCTTGTTCAGAGCTTTTGACTGTGGAATGACAACCCCAATCCTCCACTTGATGCCTAAAGATGGACTCTATGAAAATCAATTAAATATTTGAATTCCATAGTCATCAAGGAAATGAAAGTTAAACAACACTCAGATTCTACCTTCCACCAGTCGGGATAGCTAAAATCAAAAACACAGGTGACAGCACAAGTTGGTGTGAATGTAGAGAAAGAAAATTCTTCCATTGCTGGTGGTATTGCAAACTGGAACCACCACTCCATCAATCTTGAGGTTCTGCAGATAACTGGAAATAGAACTAACTGAAGACCCAGGTATACAGCTCTTGGGAATATACCCAAAAGATTCCCCACCATACCACAGGGCCACTTGCTCCATTATGTTCATAGCAGAATTATCTGTGATAGCCAGAAGCTAAAAGCAACCCAGATTTCCCAGAATGGAAGAATGGATACAGAAGATGTGGTTCATTTATACAATGAGATACCATTCAGCTGTTAAGAATGAAGACATTATGAAATTTGCAGGTAAATGGATGGAACTAGAAAATATCATACTGAGTGAGATAACTCAGAGCCAAAAGGACATTCATGGTTTATACTCACTCATAAGTGGATATTTGCCAAAAAATAAGAATACCTAGGATACAATCCACAGTATTTAAGAAGGTTAACATGTGAAAGGGACCATGTGAGGAAGCTTCAATCCTACTTGGAAGGGAGATAAGAAAACAATTGTGGTAGGCTGAGCACAGGAGGGACCTGGGCTGGAGAAAAGAAGTGGACAGGAAAGGGTGAACATAATCCAGTATGGGGTGGCGTCGGGGGGGGGGGCAGGTAGAGAGGGGAGACAGGAGAGAAGCCCATTCATTCAGTGCTAGCAGAATGAATGGAAATATGAAATCTTGAGGAGAGTGGGGGGGGACCCTCTAGAAAGTACCAGAGACCTGGGAGGTGAGAGACTCTCAGACTCAAAGGGAGGGCCCTTAGATAAAGTGCTCAACAGTAGGGAAAGGGAACTTTTAAATGTAGCTTTTATTTGCCAAATATAAATGTAAACTTGTAGGGTTACTGCTGAATAAGCTCAATATTTCTAGCTCTTCTGTTAATATTTTTATTTTCTATGTTCTTTGTTTACATTCCAAATGATTTCCCCTTTCCCAGATTCCCCCCCCCAATATGTCCCATAAACCCTCTTCTCTTCATCCATTCTCCAATCACCTCCCTCCTTTTTCTCTGTCCTTATATTCCCCTCCAATGCTAGATCAGTCATTTCCAAGATCAGGACCCTCTCCATACTTCATGGGAGTCATTTGTTATGAGATTTGTGCCTTGGGTATTCAGAGCTTCTGGGCTAATTAATATCCACTTATCAGAGATTGCGTTCCATGTGTATTCTTTTGTGATTGGTTTACCTCAGGAGGATATTTTCCAGATCAAACCATTTGCCTAAAAATTTTATGAATTGATTGTTTCTAATTGCTGAGTAGTATTCCATTGTGTAAATATACCACATTTTCTGTATCCACTACTCCTTTGAGGGACATCTGGGTTCTTTCCAGCTTCTGGCTATTATAAATAAGGCTGCTATGAACATAATGGAGAATGTGTCTATATTGCATGCTGGGGAATCCTTTGGGTATATGCCCAGGAGAGATATAGCAGGGTCCTCCAGAAGTGTCATGTCCAGTTTTCTGAGGAACCGCCAGATTGATTTCCAAAGTGGTTGTACCATCTTACAGCCCCACCAGCAGTGGGGGAGTGTTCCTCTTTCTCCACATCCTCACCAACACCTGCTGTCTCCTGAGTTTTTGACCTTAGCAATTCTGACTGGTGTAAGGGGAAATCTCAGGGTTGTTTTTATTTGCATTTTCCTAATGACTAATGATGTTGAGCCCTTCTTAAGGTGCCTCTCGGCCATCCGAATGTCTTCAGGTGAAAATTCTTTGTTTAGATCTGTACCCCATTTTTAATAGGGTTAATTGGTTCCCTGGGGTCTAACTTCTTGAGTTCTTTGTATATATTGGATATTAGCCTGCTATCGGATGGAGGATTGGTGAATATCCTTTCCCAATTTGATGGTTGCCATTTTCTCCCTTTAATAATGTCCTTTGCCTTACAGAAACTTTGTAATTTTATGAGGTCCCATTTGTCAATTCTTGATCTTAGAGCGTAAGCTATTGGTGATCTGTTCAGGAACATTTCCCCTATGCCCATGTCCTCAAGGGTCTTCCCCAGTTTCTTTTCTATTAGTTTTAGTGTGTCTGGTTTTGCATGGAGGTCCTTGATCTACTTGGAGTGAAGTTTAGTACAGGGAGATAAGAATGGATCAATTCACATTCTTCTGCATGCTGACCTCCAATTGAACCAGCACCATTTGTTGAAAAGGCTATCTTTTTTCCACTGGATGTTTTTGGCTCCTTTGTCGAAGATCAAGTGACCATAGGTGTGGGTTCATTTCTGGATCTTCAATTCTATTCCATTGGTCCACTTGTCTGTCACTGTGCTAATACCAGGCAGTTTTTAACACTATTGCTCTGTAGTATTGCTTGAAGTCAGGGATACTGATTTCCCCCAGAATTTCTTTTGTTGTTGAGAATAGTTTTAGATATCCTGGGTTTTTTGTTATTCCAGATGAATTTGAGAATTGCTTTTTCTAACTCTGTGAAGAACTGAGTTGGGATTTTGATGGGGATTGCTTTGAATCTGTAGATCGCTTTTGGCAAGATGGCCATTTTAACTATATTAATCCTGCCAATGCACGAGCATGGCAGATTTTTTTCATTTTCTGAGGTCTTCTTTGATTTCCTTCTTCAGAGTCCTGAAGTTCTTGTCTTATAGATCTTTCACTTGTTTGGTTAGAGTCACACCAAGATACTTTATATTGTTTGTGGCTATTGTGAAGGGTGTCATTTCTGTAACTTCTTTCTCAGCCTGCTTATCCTTTGGGTATAGGAAGGCAACTGATTTGCTTGAGTTGATTTTATAACCAGCCACTTTGCTGAAGTTTATCAGCTATAGGAGTTCTCTGGTGGAGGTTTTCAGTTCACTTAAGTAGACTATCATGTCATCTGCAAATAGTGATAATTTGACTTCTTCCTTTCCGATTTGTATCCCCTTGACCTCCTTATGATTCTAATTGCTCTAGCTAGAACTTCAAGTACTATATTGAAAAGATATGGAGAGAGAGGACAGCCTTGTCTAGTCCCTGATTTTAGTGGGATTGCTTCAAGTTTCTCTCCATTTATTTTGATGTTGGCTGCCGGTTTGCTGTATAGTACTTTAACGATGTTTAGGTATTGGCCTTGAATTCCTGTTCTTTCTAAGACCCTTAGCATGAAAGGATGCTGAATTTTGTCAAATGCTTTTTCTGCATCTAATGAGATGATCGTGAGGTTTTTTCTTTGAGTTTGTTTATGTAGTGGATAGCATTGATGGATTTCCTTATATTGAACCATCCCTGCATCCCTGGGATGAAGCCTACTTGATCATGGTGGATGATCATTTTGATGTGTTCTTGGATTCGGATGGCAAGAATTTTATTAAGTATTTTTGCATCAATATTCATAAGGGAAATTGGCCTGAAGTTCTCTTTCTTTGTTGGATCTTTGTATAGTTTTGGTATCAGTGTAACTGTGGATTCATAGAACAAGTTGGGTAGAGTTCCTTCTATTTCTATTTTGTGGAATAGTTTGAAGAGTATTGGTGTTAGTTCTATGAAGGTCTGTTAGAATTCTGCACTGAAGCCATCTGGTCTCATGCTTTTTTTGGTTCGGAGACTTTCTCTGACCCTTTTTATTTCTTCAGGTGTTATGGGACTGTTTAGATGATCTATTTGATACTGATTTAATTTTGGTGTCAGATATCTGTCTATAAAACTGTCCATTTCCTCCAGAGTCTCCAGTTCTGTTGAGTATAACCTTTTGTAGTAGGATCTAATGATTTTTTGAATTTCCTCAGTTTCTGTTGTTATATCTCTCTTTTCATTTCTAGGGTTGTTAATCTGTATACTCTCTCTGTGCCCTTTGGTTAGACTGGCTAAGGGTTTATGTATCTTGTTGATTTTCTCAAAGAACCAGCTCCTGGTTTTGTTGATTCTTTGTATGGTTCTCTTTGTTTCTACTTGATTGATTTCGGCCCTGAGTTTGACGATTTCCTGCCTTCTACTCCTCCTGGGTGAAATAGCTTCTTTTTGTTCCAGGCATTTCAGGTGAGTCATTAAGCTGTTAGTGTATGCTTTCTCCGTTTTCTTTTTGGAGGCACTCAGGGCTATGAAATTTCTTCTTAGCACTGCTTTCATTGTGTCCCATAGATTTGGGTATGTTGTGTCTTCATTTTCATTAAGTTCTAAAATGTCTTTGATTTCTTTCTTTATTTCTTTCTTGACCAAGGTGTAATTGAGTAGAATATTGTTCAGCTTCCACGTGTATGTGGGTTTTCTCTTGTTTTTGTTGCTATTGAAGACCACTTTTACTCCATAGTGATCTGAGAGGAGGCATGTGATTAGTTAGATCTTCTTATATTTGTTGAGGTCTGTTTTGTGAAAAATTATATGGTCAGTTTTGGAGAAGGTACCATGAGGTGCTGAGAAAAAGGTATATTCTTTTGCTTTAGGATAAAATGTTTTATATATATAAAACATTAAATATATAAAACATTAAATCTAATTGGTTAAATCTAATTGGTCCAAAGCTTCAACTAGTTTCACTGTGTCCCTGTTCAGTTTCTGGTTTCCTGATCAGTCCACTGAGGAAAGTGCAGTGTTGAAGTCACCCACAATTATTGTGTTAGGTGCAATGTGTGCTTTGAATTTTAATAAAGATTCTTTTATGAATGAGGGTGCCCTTGCATTTGGAGCATAGATGTTCAGGATTGAGAGTTCTTCTTGTTATATTTTTCTTTGACCAGCAAGAAGTGTCCCTCAGAGTCTCTTTTGATGACTTTGAGTTGAAAGTCAATTTTATCTGATAATAGAATGGCTACTCCAGCTTGTTTCCTGAGACCATGTGCTTGTAAAATTTTCTTTTAGCCTTTTACTCTAAAGTAGTGTTTCTCTTTGACACTGAGGTGTGTTTCCTGTATGAATCAAAATGTAGGGTCCTGTTTATGTATCCAGTCGGTTAGTCTATGTCTTTTTGTTGAGCCATTCAGCCCATTGATGTTAGGTGATATTAAGGAATAGTGATTATTATTTCCTGTCATTATTTATGTTATTTTTTAAATTTGATTGGTTATCTTCTTTTGGGTTTGATGAAAGAAGGTTACTATCTTGCTTTTTCCAGGGTGAAGTTTCCCTCCTTGTATTGGAGTTTTCCTCCTATTATACTTTGTAGGGCTGGGTTCGTGGATAGATGTTGAGTAAACTTGGTTTTGTCATGGAATATCTTAGTTTCTTCATCTATGGTGATTGAGAGTTTTGCTGGGTATAGTAGTTTTGGCTGGCATTTGTGTTCTCTTAGAGTTTGCATGAGATCTGCCCAGGATCTTCTAACTTTCATAGTCTCAGGTGAGAAGTCTGGTGTGATTCTGATAGTTCTTCCTTTATATGTTACTTGGCCTTTTTCTCTTACTGCCTTTAATATTCTTTCTTTGTTTAGTATATTTGGGGTTTTGATTATTATGTGATGGGAGATATTTCTGTTCTGGTCCAGTCTGTTTGGTTCTGTAGGCTTCTTGTATATTCATAGGCATCTCTCTCTTTAGGTTAGGGAAGTTTTCTTCCATAATTTTATTGAAGATATTTGCTGGCCTTTCAAGTTGTAAATCTTCACTGTCATCTATGCCTATAATCCTTAGGTTTGGTCTTCTCATTCTGTCCTGGAAATCCTGGATGTTTTGGGTTACAAGCTTTTTGCATTTTGCATTTTCTTTAACTGTTGAGTCCATGGTTTCTATGGTATCTTCAGCATCAGAGATTCTTTCTTCTATCTCTTGTATTCTGTTGTTGATATTTGCTTCTATGTCCCCTGACTTCTTCCCAAGGTTTTCTATTTCCAAAGTTGTCTCCCTTTGAGTTTTTTTAGTTGTTTCTACTTCTGATTTTAGATCCTGGATGATTTTGCTTAGCTCCTTCACTTTCTTGTTTGTTTTTTTTTTTCCTGTAATTCTTTATGAGATTTTTTGTGTTTCCTTCCATATCAATGATAATATAACATCTACATAATTCCTGGTTCTTTCTAAATACTCCTTAAACAACTACATGGAATCATGAACTTGTGTTCCCCCTTGTCTTCTAGTGTTTATAACTGTCAATGTTAGCTGCAGTCATGTTATCACCTCCCCCTGGAGTCCCTAGGCCTGACCCTATTTCTACTTCTGAAGACTACCTAGAAAATAAGGAATAGGAAGTTGGCCTTTTTATTTCTATATGTTGTGTACTTATATAAACTACAATAATCAAGTTAAATATTTCAGTTTTATCTTTTTATAATTGTATTTGACATAACAGTGTAGCCATTTTTAACTGAGGTTATTTAAATCATGAGCTCTTTCCATAGGATGGAGAAAAAAATCATTATTGACAAAAATGTATGATTAAATACTAGCATCTGAAACACAGATTCTACGAATGCTACTAGTGTTCTACAGTGCATAGAAGAAATCAACTTGAATAATTTGGCTTGGCTTAAGCTGTTAGTAATTTCACAGTTGAGACACAATCTGTTATGTGCATGTGTTCCTTGTTTCGACATTGTTGAAAAAAGTATAATCATTCATTGATCATTGAAAGCTCAGTGTATAATATGTTTCCTCAAGTATAACTTCCATCTTAAAAAAATAGTGTCAGGAATTGAATAAAGATAACTCATACAGGAATCTTGAATTAGTGGAAAAAAATGCTAAAATATAAAGATTTAATGTGAATGGGAGCCACAGTGGCAGCAGCAACAGCAGCAGTGGCTGGTCCAGAGGAAGGGCTATCAGCAGTAGAACCAAGCTGACAGGGTCCAGGCAGACCCTGCGCCCATGACCACTGGCCATTGCTGGCCAGTCGGGCTGTAAGCAGCGGAGGATCTATGGCACCTTTCATCACACAGAAGCCACATCAGAACTCTGCCTCCCGCCAGTCAGTTACAAGGCCTCCATCTTGGTTCTCAGACGCCAGAGAGATCAGACAGACTGAGGTACACAAATATAACCCGAGACCAACATCGCAGGGGTCTAAGCCCGATGGGCATTGCCTGCACCCAGACCCTGGGCTAGTCGGGGGGGCCACTGGTGTGCAAACCTGGCCAGGAGGTTGTTTGCCCAGGATGGCGCAGGCGTGCGTGTGCGGGCACCACAGCTATTTTGCCTACGGGAAGCCAGAGAGTTCTAGCAGGCAAAACCAATCCTGCTAATAGGCATAGCCCAAGGCTGACATAGCAGGGGTCTAAGACGGTCAGTCCCTAGACTGCCCCCAGGCCCTGGGCTGCTCGGTGGGCCATCTGTGTGCCAACCCAGCCATGAGGTTGTTAGCCCAGCAGACTCTCCCACCACTGCACACCGCCATCCTGGCCACCTGACAGACCCAATTAACATTGATCACAGCTGAGGGGAACTCTGCTCAGACGTTGGCCTGCCAAGCTTTTGCCTGGACTCAGGGCTCGAGCAGCTAGGCTAGCCTTGTGTGCACCAACCCGGTTGGGAGTTCCGCTGCCCAGCAGAGTGATCAGCATGCAGAAAAGGTCCCTGCAGCATACACCCTCATTACTCCCTGAAGGAGCAAATGGGCACCATCTGGTTCACAGACACAATCTGGGGCAAAGAACACTAGGGCTGCAAGGGCACCCAAGAGGAGGACAGCACATCAGCAATCTGCAACAGGGGAAACCCTGCCCTCCAGTGTTGCAGAAATAGCCCTAGAGCCTCTCAGGAGGCTGAAACACCAGCCAGAGATAAGACCAACTAGCTCCAGAGAACAAGATGCCAAAGGGCAAACACAGGAACACTACTAACAGAAATCTAGGCCATATGGCAGCATCTGAACCAAACTCTCCAACATCAGCAAGTCCTGGTTATGCCAACACACCAGAGAAACAAGATTTGGATTTAAAATCACTGTTCATGATGCTGCTAGAAGAACACAAAAAGGACATGAATGAATCTCTTAAAGAAATACAGGGGAACATGAATAAACTAGAAACCCGTATAATGGAAACACAAAAATCACTTAAAGAAATGCAGGAGAATAAGGCCCAAGAGATAGAAGCCAATAAAGAAGAAAGGCCAAAAAAAAAAAAAAAAAAAAAAAAAAAAAAAAAAAAAAAAAAAAAAAAAAAAAAAAAAAAAAAAACCTTAAAGAAATGCAGGAGAACTTGAGTCAACAGGCAGAAGTCTTGAAAGAGGAAACACAAAAATCTCTTAAAGAATTACAGAAAAACACAAATAACCAAATGATGGAATTGAACAAAATCATCCTGGATCAAAAAACAGAAGTAGAAACAACTAAGAAATCACAAAGGGAGACAACTTTGGAGATAGAAAACCTTGAGAAGAAATCAGGGGCCATAGATGCAAATATAAACAACAGAATACAAGAGATGGAAGAAAGAATCTTAGATTCTGAAGATACCATAGAAACCATTGACTCAACTGTCAAAGAAAATGCAAAATGTAAAAAGCTTGTATTCCAGAACATCCAGTAAATCCAAGATACAATGAGAAACCTAAGGATGATAGGTATAGATGAGAGTGAAGATTTACAACAGAAAGGTCCAGCAAATATCTTCAACAAAATTATGGAAGAAAACTTTCCTAACTTAAAGAGAGAGATGCCTATGAATATACAAGGAGCCTACAGAACTCCAAACAGACTGGACCTGAGCAGAAATACCTCCCGTCACATAATAATTAAAACCCCAAATGCACTAAACAAAGAAAGAATATTAAAGGCGGTAAGAGAAAAAGGCCAAGTAACATATAAAGGAAGAACTGTCAGAATCACACCAGACTTCTCACCAGAGACCATGAAAGCTAGAAGATCCTGAGCAGATCTCATGCAGACTCTAAGAGAACACAAATGTCAGCCAAGACTACTATACCCAGCAAAACTCTCATTCACCATAGATGGAGAAACCAAGATATTCCATGACAAAACAAATTTACACAATATTTTTCCACAAACCCAGCTCTGCAAAGAATAATAGGAGGAAAACTCCAATACAAGGAGGGAAACTTCACCCTGGAGAAAGCAAGACAGTTACCTTCCTTCATCAAACCCAAAAGAAGATAACCATTTAAATATAAAAAGAACATCAAAGATGACAGGAAGTAATAATCACTATTCCTTAATATCTCTTAACATCAATGGTCTCAATTCCCCAATAAAAAGAGATAGAGTAACAGACTGGATAAGGAAACAGGACCCTACAATTTGCTTCATACAGGAGACACACCTCAGTGTCAAAGATAAAAACTACCTTAGAGTAAAAGGCTGGAGGACAATCTTACAAGCCAATGGTCACAAGAAACGAGCAGGAGTAGCCACTCTAATATCAGATAAAATTGACTTTCAACCTAAAGGCATCAAAAGAGACACAGAAGGACACTATTTGCTGGTCAAAGGAAAAATCCACCCAGAAGAACTTTCAATTCTGAACATCTATGCGCCAAATGCAAAGGCACCCACATTCATAAAAGAAACTTTACTAAAGCTCAAAGCACATATTGCACCTGACACAATAATTGTGGGAGACTTCAACACTCTACTCTCCTCAATGGACCGATCAGGAAAATAGAAACTAAACAGGGACACAGTAAAACTAATTGAAGCTTTGGACCAATTGGATTTGACTGATATTTATAGAACATTTCACCCTAAAGCAAAAGAATAGACCTTTTTCTCAGCACCTCGTGGTACCTTTTTCCAAAATCGACCATATAATTGGTCACAAGGCAGACCTCAACAAATATAAGACAAACTAATCCCATGACTCCTATCAGATAACTATGGTGTAAGACTGGTTTTCAATAGCAACAAAAACAACAGAAAGCCCACATACACATGGAGGCTGAATAATACTCTACTCAATGACACCTTGGCCCAAGAAGAAATACAGAAAAAAATCAGAGACTTTTTAGAATTTAATGAAAATGAAGGCACAACATACCCAAATCTTTGGAACACAATGAAAGCAGTGCTAAGAGGAAAACTCATAGCCCTGAGTGCCTCCAAAAAGAAAATGGAGAGAACATACACTAGCAGCTTAACGACACACCTGAAAGTCCTGGAACAAAAAGAAGCCAATTCACCCAGGAGGAGTAGAAGACAGGAAATCATCAAACTCAGGGCTGAAATCAATCAATTGGAAACAAAGAGAATGATACAAAGAATCAACGAATCCAGGAGTTGGTTCTTTGAGAAAATCAACAAGATAGATAAAGCCTTAGCCAGACTGACCAAAGGGCACAGAGAAAGTATCCAAATTAACAAACTTAGGAATGAAAAGGGGCATATAACAACAGAAAATGAGGAAATCCAAACAATCATCAGATCCTACTACAAGAGCCTATACTCAACACAACTGGAGAATCTGGAGGAAATGGACAATTTCCTTGACAGATACCAAATACCAAAATTAAATCAGGACCAAATAGATCATCTAAACAGTCCCATAACGCCTAAAGAAATAGAAGGAGTCATAGAAAGTCTTCCAACCAAAAAAAGCACAGGACCAGATGGTTTCAGTGCAGAATTCTATCAGACCTTCAAAGAAGACTTAACACCAATACTCTTCAAACTATTCCCAAAATAGAAACAGAAGGAACACTACCGAATTCCTTCTATGAAGCCACAATTACGCTGATATCAAAACCACACAAACATCCAACAAAGAAAGAGATCAGACCAATTTTCCTTATGAACATCAATGCAAAAATACTTAATAAAATTCTTGCCAACCGAATCCAAGAACACATCAAAACGATCATCCACCATTATCAAGTAGGCTTTATCCCAGAGATGCAGGGTTGGTTCAATATACGGAAATCCATCAATGCAATCCACTACATAAACAAAATCAAAGAAAAAAAAACACATGGTCATTTCATTGGATGCTGAAAAAGCATTTGACAAAATTCAACATCCTTTCATGCTTAAAGTCTTGGAAAGAACAGGAATTCAAGGCCCATAACTAAACATAGTAAAAGCAATATACAGCAAACCAGTAGTCAGCATCAAACTAAATGGATAGAAACTTGAAGCAATCCCACTAAAATCAGGGACTAGATAGGGCTGCCCCCTTTCTCCTTATCTTTTCAATATTGTACTTGAAGTACTAGCTCGGGCAATTCGACAACATAAGGAGGTCAAAGGGATACAAATTGGAAAGGAAGAAGTCAAACTATCTTTATTTGCAGATGACATGATAGTCTACCTAAGTGACCCAAAAAACTCCACTAGAGAACTACAGCTGATAAAAAACTTCACCAAAGTGGCAGGTTATAAAATCAACTCAAGCAAACCAGTGGCCTTCCTATACTCAAAAGATAAGCAGGCTGAGAAAGAAATTAGGGAAATGACCCCCTTCACAATAGCCACAGTATAAAGTATCTTGGGGTGACTCTTACCAAACATATAAAAGATCTGTATGAAAAAAACTTCAAGACTCTGAAGAAGGAAATGGAAGAAGACCTCAAAAATGGGGAAATCTCCCACGCTCATGGATTGGCAGAATCAATATAGCTATAATGGCCATTTTGCCAATGGCAATATACAGATTCAATGCAATACCCATCAAAATCCCAACTCAATTCTTCACAGAGTTAGAAAGAGCAATTATCAAATTAATCTGGAATTACAAAAAACCCAGGATAGCTTAAACTATTCTCAGCAACAAAAGAAATTCTGGGGGAATCAGTATCCCTGACCTCAAGCAATACTACAGAGCAATAGTGTTAAAAACTGCATGGTATTGGTACAGTGACAGGCAGGTGGATCAATGGAACAGGATTGAAGATTCAGAAATGAACCCACACACCTATGGCCACTTGATCCTCGACAAAGAGGCTGAAAACCTCCAATGGAAAAAAGATAGCCTTTTCAACAAATGGTGCTGGTTCAACTGGAGGTCAGCATGCAGAAGAATGCGAATTGATCCATCCTTGTCTCCTTGTACTAAGCTCAAATCCAAATGGATCAAGGACCTCCACATAAAGCCAGACACTCTGACGCTAATAGAAAAGAAACTGGGGAAGACCCTTGAGGACATCGGTACAGGGAGAAAGTTTCTGAACAGAACAGCAATAGCGTATGCTCTAAGAGCAAGAATTGACAAATGGGACCTCATAAAATTACAAAGTTTCTGTAAGGCAAAGGACACCATCAAAAGGACAAATCGGCAACCAACAAATTGGGAAAAGATCTTCACCAATCCTACATCAGATAGAGGGCTAATATCCAATATATATAAAGAACTCAAGAAGTTAGACTCCAGAAAACCGAACAACCCTATTAAAAAATGGGGTACAGAGTTAAACAAAGAATTCACACCTGAAGAACTTCGGATGGCGGAGAAGCATCTTAAAAAATGCTCAACTTCATTAGTCATTAGGGAAATGCAAATCAAAACATCCCTGAGATTTCATCTTACACCAGTCAGAATGGCTAAGATTAAAAATTCAGGAGACAGCAGGTGTTGGAGAGGGTGTGGAGAAAGAGGAACACTCCTCCACTGCTGGTGGGGCTGCAAATTGGTACAACCACTCTGGAAATCAGTCTGGCGGTTCCTCCAAAAACTGGGCACCTCACTTCCAGAAGATCCTGCTATACCACTCCTGGGCATATACCCAGAGGATTCCCCACCATGTAATAAGGATACATGCTCTACTATGTTCATAGCAGCCCTATTTATAATTGCCAGATGCTGGAAAGAACCCAGGTATCCCTCAACAGAAGAGTGGATACAAAAAATGTGGTATATCTACACAATGGAGTACTATTCAGCCATTAGAAACAATGAATTCATGAAATTCTTAGGCAAATGGATGGAGCTAGAGAACATCATACTAAGTGAGGTAACCCAGACTCAAAAGGTGAATCATGGTATGCACTCACTAATAAGTGGTTATTAACCTAGAAAACTGGAATACCCAAAACATAATCCACACATCAAATGAGGTACAAGGAGAAAGGAGGAGTGGCCCCTGGTTCTGGAAAGACTCAGTGAAACAGTATTCGGCAAAACCAGAACAGGGAAGTGGGAAGGGGTGGGTGGGAGGACAGGGAAAGAGAAGGGGACTTAAGGGACTTTAGGGAAGTGGGGGGCTAGAAAAGGGGAAATCATTTGAAATGTAAATAAATTATATCGAATAAAAAAAAAAAAAACTGGGGAAGACCCTTGAGGACATCGGTACAGGGAGAAAGTTTCTGAACAGAACACCAATAGCATATGCTCTAAGATCAAGAATTGACAAATGGGACCTCATAAAATTACAGAGTTTCTGTAAGGCAAAGGACACCATCAAAAGGACAAATCAGCAACCAACAAATTGGGAAAAGATCTTCACCAATCCTACATCAGATAGAGGGCTAATATCCAATGTATATAAAGAACTCAAGAAGTTAGACTCCAGAAAACCAAACAACCCTATTAAAAAATGGGGTACAGAGCTAAACAAAGAATTCTCACCTGAAGAACTTCGGATGGCGGAGAAGCATTTTAAAAAATGCTCAACTTCATTAGTCATTAGGGAAATGCAAATCAAAACAACCCCTTAGATTTCACCTTACACCACTCAGAATGGCTAAGATTAAAAATTCAGGAGACAGCAGGTGTTGGCGAGGATGTGGAGAATGGGGAACACTCCTCCACTGCTGGTGGGGTTGCAAATTGGTACAACCACTCTGGAAATCAGTCTGGTGGTTCCTCTGAAAACTGGACACCTCACTTCCAGAAAATCCTGCTATACCACTCCTGGGCATATACCCAGAGGATTCCCTACCATGTAATAAGGATACATGCTCTACTATGTTCATAGCAGCCCTACTTATAATTGCCAGAAGCTAGAAAGAACCCAGGTATCCCTCAACAGAAGAGTGGATGCAAAAAATGTGGTACATCTACACAATGGAGTACTATTCAGCCATTAGAAACAAAGAATTCATGAAATTCTTAAGCAAATGGATGGAGCTAGAGAACATCATACTAAGTGAGGTATCCCAGACTCAAAAGGTGAATCATGGTATGCACTCACTAATAAGTGGATACTAACCTAGAAAACTGGAATACCCAAAACATAATCCACACATCAAATGAGGTACAAGAAGAAAGGAGGAGTGGCCCCTTGTTCTGGAAAGGCTCAGTGAAGCAGTATTCAGCAAAACCAGAACAGGTAAGTGGGAAGAGGTGGTGGGAGGACAGGGGGAGAAAAGGGGGCTTTTGGGACTTTTGGGGAGTGGGGGGCTAGAAAAGGGGAAATTATTAAAAAAAAGATTTAAGGCAAAAATACTGCTGACAGTTTTTGTTTCAAAACCAATTATTTATACAAAAGTGAAAAATATACAAATCATAATATTTATTTTATAGAATTATTTAGTATAATGTATTATTTCTTGTAGCAATGGAATGTTTTAGTAGAAATTTATGCACATGTGTAACATGTTTGACTTTCTTGTAAGTGGAATTCAAGACATATAGTATGCTTGTTTCTCATTTTACAAACACTGAGCTTAAATGGCACTGAAATTTGTTTCTGTCTTATAGAATAGGCCTTACCAACTGGGGTCTTAAGTACATTTCACTATCATTAGTTGCCTACGTAATTTTTACTTTAATCTACATAGACGATTCTAACATAGTATTGCAAATTACACTGAAAATATTAATATTTGCTCCTAAAGAGGTTGAAGAGGGGAAATATAGATCAAGGCCCTGCTGAGACTTTGTTCCCAGATTTCTAGCTATCATTTCCTAGTCGTATTTTCCAATGGTGGAAGGAGCAACACACTTTTCTGAGGCCCTTTTAATGAGGTCACTATTTCTGTTTTTGAGGATTCTACTCAATAATGAAATGAAATGTGAAATATCCACTTTATACGATTATCATACTTGAGGTTAATTTTAAGGGTTTGGACAACAAAATACTACTTTCCTACATAAATGAAACAATTCCTTAAAATGCTTTCTATACACAAATAATTTATATTCGAAATAACCACAAAGATTCTTTTGACAAAATGTATTTTGTGATCAAGCATGTAGTTCCTTAAAAATATGTTTTATTCCCTGTTGATGTAAATTTCTCCAGGAAAAAAAGAGATGAGAGAATTAATCATGTAAACCAGTACATTGTCATAGAAACAGCAAACTAAAAAGACTCAAATGATAAAAAGTATTGTCTTAGAGGAATTTAAGATCAAAATCTAGACAAGTGTGTATACACATGCACACACACACACACACACACACACACAGAGAGAGAGAGAGAGAGAGAGAGAGAGAGAGAGAGAGAGAGGGAGAGTCTTTTATATTAGCATATATTTGGAAGCATAATTATTCCAAATAATTTCATGTTCAACAAATCAATGATCAGAGTATAAATGTACTCATTGCTTTTTAATCAATCAATTTACCTAAGAAATTTAACTTTTAAATTTTGGTTTATAAGGAAAGGATGGCCTTTCCTTATAAAAGTGTTAATTGTTTTGCTTTCTGAATGTCATAGCTACCAGTCTAAGTATGCTGTTATTACTCCTAATTCAAATATTGGACTCTAATTCAAGATTTAGTGTTTCACCACTGTAGTGAAAAGTTTCATCTTTGTTTTTCCATGTGACTCCAGTCCAGTGTTAGCAGAAACCAAATTACCAAGTAGATCAAAAAGAGTTTTATAATATGTTCAATCCCTAATTAATTTAATGTTAATAACTTCAGTGTTATGAAAGTCACAGGTAGTAAAATCAAATATTATTTTAAAATGCAACTAAGAAAAGTGAGTATTTTAAATCAATATAGATTCTCTAATTTTATTCTTACATATATATATATATATATATATAAATTATGCAAGTAAAGTTTTTTCTTACAAAAAGGATTGTGTGACTTATTAAAAATGTCAGTTTAACTTTAAGTTTGATTATTTCTTCTACAGTTCTCTTACTTTTGAATCACATTATAATTGGCTTTTAAAATGATAACATCTCTAAAAACTATATAATTATTGGGAATAAAATTTGTAATTTGATCTTAATATAAATAATATAAAAGGAAGAAAGTATGAACAGGGCTATGGCTTATAGAAACATAGTTAAGATTTGTTTTGAAATAATTATTCTATGTATATTGATACAATGTATATATATATATATATATATATATATATATATACACATACATACATATGTATGTATATATACTCAATGTGCTTGAAATTAGCTTCCATGAAACACAAGTGTAGCTTTCTTGTTGATAATAATTTTTGTTAAAACAAATTTATTTTCAGGGAATAACTGTAGAAATGAATTCATAGTCCTTTTTTTATTCTTATACATGGAGATCAGATTTCATTTCCAAGAATCTATATATACTATTGAAAATGCAGGAAACTTATACAGCAAGTTGTAGGTATAGGGAACAGTCTATTTTTACCTCACAGAAGACATTGACTTGTTTTACCTTTTAAAAATATATGACAGTCTGTGGCAATTAGTTCTGTGTTATTTCTACTCTCCCATAGCATTTTGTGTCATTGGTGTCTATTGTACACACTAGAGTGTGAAACTTTCTTTGAAAAGCTATCTGGTTGCCATGGTAACACAATGACCTACCCTTTGTTTGTTTAACACTCATAGGCAAACCAAAAACTACCTCAAAATCTTCATACATGAAATAAATAATCCATCAGATATAGAATGCTAAAAAGTGTAAAAGGTATAACAGGGAGATGTTCATACATCAACTCAGATTTTTTTCTGTTAAAAATTATTTTAAGAATATTCTGTTTTAAAATACAGTTCCAGTTCTCATTGAAGATGCCATCAAAATGAAAGAATCTTACTTTTTGCCCCTGTGCTAGGAAAGTTAAGAAATGTTTAAAACAATTATCCAAAAGTAAATTAAACCTGACAAAAAATAACTCAATTTCCACTGATCAGATTGTAAGTAAACTAACCCCATTATCCTGTGATAAAATTTTAATGATATAATGCATTAATTTAATGGTTTTGTTTTTTACAGAAAATATATTTTGTGTCTGTTGTCAACCTAGGAAAGCTACGACTCTTGCTATTTTCTAACTATTCAGTTCTCTTTAAGAGTCTTATGTTTGAAGTCTTAAGGCTTCTTGATCAGTTTCTAAAAGTAATGTTTTCAGTTAGATAAATATGCGCATATTTTATCTTCCAGTGTACTATATTTGTTTCCTTAATACATGTGGTCTTTTATGTAGCCCATACTTCCTGTGTTACATTCTAGCCCAAAATGGCATCCTGTTCACTATTCTCCTGCCTAGGCCAGCAAAGAGCTGGGATTATAAGTATGCTTCTGTACCAGTGATGTTTTATTTTATTTTATTTTGCTCCACAAACTGGAGCAAGCCTTGTAATGCTAGTATTTTATTTGTAGTCCATCTAAAAGTTTATCACCTGAGAATATCCACTAAATTAAAATTTATGAATCAAAGTGAACCATATTGAAATTAGAATTTACCTCTTCATAGACTTTACAAGACTTTAGACACATTACCAGTAGTTTTAAGTTTGAGAATAAAGCAGTTACAATAAGGAATACAATTTTTTTTTGTAAAATAGAACCTTTTTCTAAGGTTGTTGGAGAAAAAATCAAGCAAGCCAACAACAAAAAATTTAAAAAAAAAGGAAAAACTACGATTCATTTTCAGCTGGGAATGGTGGCTCACATGCATCACCCTGTAAGCCTGAGAAGTCAAGAATGAAGAATGTCTTCATTCTCTGCAAATTTAGGCCAGAACTACATAGGGCAGCTCTGCCCTACAACAAATAAAAACACATTTCAGAAAAGCGTTTCAGTTTAATCAATTTGCTTGTTGTTACAAAGTGTTTCCCAACAAACCCCATGCTGGGCTTGAAGCCTCAGTCTTCTACATCTCCCTTCCAAGTGCTAGATTACAGTTGTATGCCACAATGCCAAATTAAAAATTTCATCAACAAGGTGGTTTTCTATCTCACCATAAGATCATCATTTCATCTTTCTTTGAATGAATTAAGCACAAACAAGTGAACAAGGAGCATTATGATATTACTAACTATCCTTTCTCTCCCTCCTTGCCTTCTTCTATCACCCATTTTTATTTTCCTATATTCCCCCATCTTTAATCTTTATTTCTCTTACTTTTCATGTTGTTTGATTCATGTTATGCCTTCCTACCAGAAATACTACCAGAAATGTTATCAGTATGTTTAATTTTAAATTATTGTAAAATTTTGATAAAATGAATTTAACAGAATACAAGCAATATACAGGGTGATTTCTATTATTTTCACTCTCGATAACATATATGGATACCACTATGTAAAATTTAATTAATTATATCAAAAAGAGTTACTTAGCTTTATGAAAAAATATTGTCCTTTTAAAGTATAAGCCAACAATTATATCAACAGATAAATATATTTAATATATCTGTAAAAGACTGGTCTTCAGTATATCCATAATAGATGCACATGAAATTAGAAAATATTTCTATAGTTTAACTGTGCTGCCCTGCATATGCCTAATGTCATCTGAAAACATTCCCTAAAATCTCTCTACTGTTCTACTTCCTTGTATACTCTGTCAATTGCACATCTAAGACAGTTTGTCATGTCATGAGGCACATAAGAGAGGCAACCCATAATTCAGAAGAGGACTCAGTAATTAAAAGAAATTATACCCTGCCTACTTGATTCTAGTAGTTTTCTCTGGCTCTGAGTTGAAGCACAGTTATTTACATATCTGTCTCCTCATGGTGGAGCTAGTGCTCTTGGCCAAACTTACTGCATTGTAGTAGGAATCAGAGCATACACAAGCTCCTAAATGTGTTTCAGTATAATACATAGTATCAGGAAAAAATATGAAACTGAGGAGTTTATAAAGATTTCTTTGCAATCATGCATTTGGTATGTCTGTAGCCAAGAACATATTGAGTGACAAAAATGTGGCTCTAGCATTGACAATGAGTTACAGTTGCAATAGAACAGCTTTAATAGTGATGAAAATCTATTTCTACTTAGTAAATTTTCCCCTTACTAATATCCTATTGTTCTAAAATCTGAAATTGAGATAATCATATTACAAAACTACCATCTTATTTAAGTTTATGTGGTGTGTTCTGTGACTTGCATACCAAGGAAGAAGGATTGCTTCAAGATTTCAATATAGAGAGAATCAAGGGCTACAGTGTGTGTGTTGAGGGGCATGGGGAAGAGGACAGGTGGGGAATATATATATATATATAAGTTAAATTTTATTTCTTAAAAAAAACAATGAATTCATGAAATTCTTAGACAAATGGATGGAGCTGGAGAACATCATACTAAGTGAGGTAACCCAGACTCAAAAGATGAATAATGTTATGCACTCACTAATAAGTGGATATTAACCTAGAAAACTGGAATACCCAAAACATAATCCATACATCAAATGAGGTATGCGAAGAATGGAGGAGTGGCCCCTTGTTCTGGAAAGACTCAGTGAAGCAGTATAGAGCAAAATCAGAACGGGAAAGTGGGAAGGGTTGGGTGGGAAAACAGGGGGAGGGAAGGGGACTGATGGGACTTTCGGGGAGTGGGGGGGTCCAGAAAAGGGGAAATCATTTGAAATGTAAATAAATATATCAATAAATTAAAAAATTATTAGTACTTTGAGATTAATACAAATAATTTTTAAAATAGTTTTTGAAAATAATATAATTACATCAATTTCCTCTTTCCTCTGCTTTCTCCAAACCCGCCTTATAAACCTTATCTTACTGATATTAAAATTTATGGACTGATGTTTTTTAAACATTATTTGTGTCATCCCAGATTTACAGATATAACTTATTCAGATGATGTAATGGATGCAATGCTAGTTGTTTGCTTGTTTTTCAGCTTCACTATTTGGTACTGGATTAAATAGGGAAGACTATCCCTCTTGATCTCAGCTTTTCCTAGCTCTTTGTAGTTTCCTGTCTAGGGTTGAAATTTCATGAGCTTTTCTCTGTACTGAGAATATCCAGTCATAGGATGGTAATTTTTTTATCCATATTTTTTCAATTTCCCCACAGTGGTTCATTCTGTCTACTCATTGTACTAATATGACACAAATATGATTTTTTTCTTGTCCTATACTCATATGTACCCATTTATCTATGTTTCCCAAATGCTTTTTCTAAAAGCTTCTAGGCTGATTTTTTCCCAGGTCCTTCTTGAGTAAAATCTCAGCTACTTGACTGGGAATCCATGTACTTCTTAACCACACACATCTGTTTATAATGTTGAAGTTGACTACTTGTCCTTCTGCTAGGTGAAGAGATTTCCTCTGGTTTTTGCTCTCATAGTGGTTGCTGATAGTTCTGTAATGTAACAGAAAACATTCAGGAGGCAATTACTGTACTATGGTGTGGCGATCTAGTAAATCTGAGAATAAGGCTGATCTCCTCTGTGATGTTTTACAGATGTTCCTTCAAATGTACAAGTACGAACTAAGTAAGAAGCATTGACTTAAAATGAACAAGGAAAATGTATTTTAAGACATTTACTTAGTCAACATATTTTGACTTCTGGACCTTCTTAGGAGAGATAAACTATGTATTATTTTTTTTATCTATAAATGTGCTGTAATAGAAAAAAATCTCAGACTTCTTCCTGGATATTCAAAGAATCCAGCAGTATATATTGTTCTAGTTTCAGACACCTATGTTTCGATCAACATTGAGGAACAAGATTCCAGAGAGGAATTAAAACAATACCAATAACAATTTTTTAACTAATGTGTAGATTTCTTTCAGGAAGGGTATGGCCTAGATAGTATGTTAGGAGTGATCTCCAATTCTGTTTTGGATTTATTAAAGATTTTATTCTGTACTTTTTATGTTCATATGCACATCACCTCATCTGTGGAGCTATCTGGTATTGGTAGAAAGGTAGCAGGTAATATATATATATATATATATATATATATATATATATATATATATATATATATATATATATATATAAAATGAATGCCAGGTAGCATATACACCTCTGGAATTGAAAAATGTCTCACAAATTCAAATAAGATTATAGAGAATGTAAAAGACAGTATGCTTTGCTGTAGAAAAGATGTGAAGATATAAATCATGCTTTGACTTATGAATGGCAGTTCCCTTAAACATCATGTTCTCTATTTCCCAGTGTATGGTGCACCTTTGTATTTTTGAAATACTCAGAGTATTACATATTAACTACTGATATTGAAATGAGTATGATCACATCAATGTCAAATTGGTATTCTGATGAGAACCATGCAGTTAAATCCAGCAAGCTATATTGTAGACAAAAAGAAAAACATGAATATCTTCCCAGAGAGGACAAAGAATATACACTTCTGTCTTTTCCACAAAAGCAATGCTTGTTAAATTGTAAAATAACAAAAAATAATGAGTTAGTTAGGATGTTTCACACTGGAAAACATTCAAAGTACAAAAGTCCTAGTAGATATAAATCTTCTAAACATCATTGTGAAAATTCCAGATTGCAGTTCTTTCAATTAATATCCTCTCTTTGCTACTCACTTACGTGACTTTAAGGATTACTTGTGTGCTGATACCTATAACTGTAGATTGCTTTTTTGTTCACCACTTTATGACTTCTGTCATTCAATATTATTTACATAGAACCAGCTATTTTATTTAACATAATAGTAAATCAATCAATTTCACTGCTCTAGTATTCTGTGTATGATGGTATTTCAGACCACTGAATGTATGGTTTATTTGAATTTGTATGTTAATGATAAGGTTACAACAATGTACTTCTGTAAAGACTTTATTTATAATTAAATATTCATATAACGTTTCTTCAATATTTACCTGAAAATTATTAGGTGATAGGGCTTGCTATAAACCACCAAGTACTTTGAATTATCATTTGCTTCATTTATATGTCATCAGTATGGATGAGAACTACTTTTGCTACATAACTTTCTATCAATATTGCATTTTTCTTTTTGACTTTAACAATATTAGTTAATGACAGAGATTACATATTAAGATTTTAATTTGTAGTTACCAAAATAAACAATAACCTTTAGCTCACTTTAGTCAATTTTGGATATCTTATTTCCTCAAGAACTTATTCAAGTAATAATTTATTTGCCATAACAATTCTGTATAAAACATGACTTTTAAAATACACCACTGACATATTCTTATGACATATCTTAACTTTGATCAATAGCCATACACTTACTTCCATAGGATCCATTAAATTGTTTCATAGCAGTACCATATGTAAGATACTAACAGTAATTGGGATAGCATTTATTTCAGTTTATGCTGTTCCATAATTATCTGGATAATATATTGATTTTATGGTGGCCAGGCTGAAACTAAATGTGGAATTTCAGGGCTACCCACAACAGCACCATCTATTCCTTTAACGATGGCATTAATCCTTTCAGTGTTCCTGGTCTGAATTTTGTGTAAGCAGTGCAGAAGGATGATTTTAGGATATTCTATTTTGATTTCCATATCTCAGTGGCTCTAAATTCACAAGTTAAAAATGATGCTAATAGTTTTATTCAATTATGGTTCAATCATTTCAATTATACAATCAGGAAAACAATGATAGAATGCATACATTGATATTTTGGAGTGACTGGCTATTTTATGTATACTAGAACTTTGTTAATTACCTGTACATATATGCTCATACTCTCATTAAGAAGTTCTGAGATCATTTCACTTTATATGATTTGAGAATAAATTTAAATAATATTGCATAATATATATAGTATATAGCATATCATATATCATATACCATGTAGCATCTGTAATATATCCTGTATCATAGTTCATATATCAATAATATATTATACATTATAAATTATACAAATACTCATTTGTGTTTGTGTATACATATGTCTGTATGTGTGAAATTTTTTGGGTAATCTTAAAACTAGGAATTTCTTATAGCAATCTGACTTCAGTAAATTGGGGTAACAAGTAACATTCAACTGAGTCTGTCACATCTATTGAGTCAGGCTGAAATTCAGAAAGAAGGAACTTAATGTAAGTGAAAGAGAATGTGTAGCAATTGGCTTCTCTTCTACAAATGAGGTCACCTGAGAAACAAGTGAAAGTCATTCATGTCATTGATAATCTTATCTGACACACAGAGAAAGTGTACCTTCAACCTGAAACATTCACAGAAGTCCAAAGAATTTTGCCCTACATAAACTTCATGCCTGTATACATATGTCTGTACTGACTGACTCAATAGATGTGACAGACTCAGTTGAATGTTACTTGATACCCCAATTTACTGAAGTCAGATTGCTATAAGAAATTCCTAGTTTTAAGATTACCCAAAAAATTTCACACATACAGACATATGTATAAACAACCAACTAGTGACCATGTAAATTCCTGTATGTTTACCAAGCGGCTAGTTCAAAATTCTAAGTATAGGAAGCTCCCTTTCATTTATCCCATTCTTCTAAACATCATGTGCATTTGCTTTTGTTGAGTTCCAGCTTGTAATCACAGAGGACACACTCATGGAATAATATCAGAAACTCTACTTCTTGACAACTTATTTTTTTTTTTTACATTCCAACTGTGATACAAATTAACATCTGACCATAACAAAAGCATGCTAGAACCTAATAGGATGTGTCTGTCCAAGGCACATTTGATGACAATATATATATATATATATATATATATATATATATATATATATATATATATATATATTCTTTCCCCAAAGAGGCAAAGCATCTGCACTCTTGTTTGAGAGATGAACATTTTTTCCCAGTCATGATTATTCTTATAATTTTTTTGTAAAACACAGAGAAGCAGAAAGTGTTCTGTTATCCTACCTTCTGCATTCAAGGTATTCATCTAACTGGCTGTAATTGGTAGTCATTCAACTTCTATTTCAAAACATAAAGGTCAGACTTCTTGCCACATTGATAGCTTTTTTTTTCACCAAGTGATTATTTTTCAAGAGGATCCCAAAGTGTGTATGTGGCAGTCTTCCATATTTTGGGGTCTATGGATGTATCTAAACAGAAACACCCTTCTAGGTAATTATGATAACTAGGTCATTAAAGACAGGACTCATGGAAATTGGGAGGTAATTTTTCCTGATGGACAGTAGATTTCTAGTAGGAATAATGCATCTTCATTTTCATTTTTATTCCATTGATGCAAAGGATATTATAATCCTGCTTATGGGAGACATATTAGAAAATTGCAGATTAAGTGACTAACTGACAATTAGGAGTATATATTTCAGTTAACTGTCAAGAAGTTGACTTGTATTTGAAGTAAAGTTGACTTTGATTATTTTTATGAACCATTAGGTTACCTGTCTCAGAATTATGGGTAAAATAATAAAAGCAAATGGATACTGAATCATCACTTCACTATATTTTCTTTATTGTTAAATTATTTCTTTGTCCTGGCCAATAATAAACTGAAAACTATTATATTAATGGAACTGTATATGCGATTTGTGGATGGAGGTTTAGTTAGAAATATTGTAGACAAAATGGGTAAAGCTACACCTAGAAAAAGCTAATGACAGGAGGAATAATGCCTTCTCTGTAGTAGAATTTAGTCTTCCCACTATCAGGCTTCTGGAAGAAACACTGTACTACTGAATTAATAAAATTTGATACTTAGTACTGATCTCTACTGTGGGCAAGATGAGGTAACAGTAGTGGATCCCATTCTAAGTTGCCTGAGTGACATCTATTCTGTATTGGGATTTTGTTTATTTCACCTTTGATCAAGAACACAGATGTCTGGGAGAAATGCTTGCCAGATAGAGAATGAGTCATCATACTCACATGATTAAAATCCCCATGGCTAAGATTTTTCTTTGCTAAGTATTTGCATGACTCATTAGTATTTTGACATTATGTGACCTCTCAGAGATCTGGCAACATGATTCTTCAGATTCTTCCTCTTGGAGAATAAAAAATACAATCATCTCTTTTTAATTCATGTAGGTCTGTACTTCTTAACCTTCACTTTGTTATACAAATTAAATATCCAGAAACTAAAGTCTGGCTAGATTGGATAATTTTTTAAACAACGTCTCTCAGTGTTATGATTGAGTATGGATGAGTCATTAACTTTTCACAAAACAAAGATTTACACTGTATGATGACCATCTTATAAAAAACCCAGCTTTTTATAAAACAACCTGTTGATTATAGAGGCCATATTTCTATTTGGACATATAGAAGACAGTGTAAAAAGGAGAATGGGCTACTGTCACCCTGTGTTACTATCTTCTCCAGTGGACTATTTTTGGTCACATGCCATATACAGTACTTATATTTTATAATGAGATATGTTATGTATATTGAAATGTGAGAATTGATAAATAGGAGACAGAGTTGTAATGAAAACTTGGTTGTTGATTGTTCAGCCACAATGAAAGAACTGTTGATAGAGCCTTTCTTCAAAGGAATTATTTATGTGCAATAGTTTACACTGCTAGTTTAGACAACCAAGTAGGCCAAATTCTTTTTCTTTATTTCTTTTTTAGGTGTTGTTGTTATTGATGGTGATGATGATGATGATGATGATGATGATGATGATTTGTTGTACTGTTGTTTGTTTCTTTCTTTTTTGAGACTAGGTTTCTCTATGTAGTCCTGGAACTCACTCTGTAAAACAGGCTAGCCTTAAACTAGAGCATCTGCCTGCCTCTGACTGCCTCTGACTGCCTCTGACTGCCTATACCTGGGATCAACAGGGTGCACTGCCAAGTTGTAGGCTGAATTCTTAATGTCTGTGGGAGGAGGGGTTGTGGGTTTTCAGGGAGAAGGGAGACCAGGAAAGGTTTTAGCATATGAAATGTAAATGAAGATATATTCAATAAAAAAGAAAAAATGAGCAATATTAAACAAAGAATTGAACTCTATGTCTTTTAAGTTCCCACTGAAAAAAATCACAAAAGAATATTACTTGCATGATAGATCTAAAAGATTACCTACTTAAACTGAGCAGGTGCTGTTGAAGGGCAAATAGATAATGAACCATAGCAGGGAAAGTTCAGTGGAAACTTTTGATTACAAGGTAATTGACAGCAGAAGTTAGCATCCTTGATGGATATATCCTACCTGAAATAAGAGAACCCAGAGGCAGAGGAACAGGTCCTGCAGGGCCAGGATTTGCTGTTAGGTATAAACAAGTTATGTTCACAAAAATGATAAAGATACATTTTCTGAAATTGTGATATAGGGCTCATTAAATGAATTTTTTCATAGAAAATTAAACTTGCTTATTTTACTGAGTTGCATTTTATGTAAATATCTATACCATTCTGTCATTCCTCATATATTTTGGTAATAACTAGTAGTCAATCTGTGGATTGAAACAGTTCTTTGCTTTCTTATACTTCCGGAGAGTTGATGCAGGCAAAAATAAATAGATAAATAGATAAAGTTACACCTACTTATTTTATTGTTTCTCAACTTTTCAAATGATTCAGCATTTTAATATATTTTCTCATGTGGTTGTGACTCCCAGATATAAATTTATCTTGTTGTCACTTCATAGCTGTAATTTTGCTACTCCTAATGTAAACATATGATGTGTAGATTATCTGACTTACCCTCCTGTGAAAGTCATGAGTACTATATTGATAACTACTCTATTACTATGTATGGCAGCAGCAACATGCAGGTTTTCCTATTCTTTTCTGACTCTCTTACACCCTTTATATATTTTAAGAACCCTTCATGTTACTGGAATTCTCTATGGGATGATGTTTTAATTAGAGTTTGTATTGCTTTGGTATAACTACATAATCAATAGGAAATGGGGCAGGACAGACTTTATTTCATCTTACAGCATGTAGGCCATCTTCCCAACAAGTAAAGGCACTAACTCAAACAAGATAGGGTCCTGGAGACAGAAACTTATGCAGAGGCCACATATGCTGTAAGTGCTGTTTACTGCTTTGCTCAGCCTACCTTTGCCAGGAAAACCTGCTGAGGATGACAACATTAACAGGGGATGGTCCCTTCCAAATCAATAACTAATCTACAAAATGCACTGCCAGCTTATTCACAGGCTAATGCAGTGGGGTCATTTTCTAAAATGAGATTCTTTCTTCACAAATGAATCTAGCTTGTATCAACTTGACATAACATTCTAGTCATCATGGTATTTTCCTTCTCTATAAAAATTCTTAACCTTATGACCCAATAAAAGCATACATTTTGCTTGAAAAATATTATATACTTTTAGGATGTATGTGTTAGAACATGAACAATTTTAAGATAAATTTCCTACATACTGTGCTAACTTAACTTAGAACATTTAAGAAACAAAATGTAGACATTTCTTTAAAAATATTTAATTAGGAACCTTAGAAATGAAGAAACTACATAAAACATTATTTACTAAACTCTGTTATAACATAATACTTATCAAGAAAGCAACAGAGCCCATATTTTCTCCTTCCTTTAATGACTAAAAGCTTTGAAATTAAGAATACCAACAAAAGGGCGGTAGCAGTGGCTGCTCCAGCTGAAGGGCCATCAGCGGTGGAACCAAGGCGACACAGGGTCCAGTTAGGCCCTGCGCCCACGACCACTGACCTTCGCTGACCAGCCGGGCGGCAAGCAACTGCGGTTCTGCGGAGCCTTTCGCTGCACGGAAGCCACTTCAGAACTCGGCTGCCCGCCAGTCAGGAGAGACTCACCGCCATCTTGATCCCGGGCTCCATAGATCGGTCAGACTGAGGTACACAAACATAATCCTAGGCCCAACACCGCAGGGGTCTGAGCCAGACGGGCGTTGGCCTGCACCCAGGCCCTGGGCTGTTCGAGTGGCCATCGGGGCGCCAACCCAGCCAGGAGTTTTTTTTTTTTTTTTTTGCCCCGGCCGGTGCACGCGCCGCCATTTTGCCTACAGGAGCCTGAGTGCTCGGGAGGGCAGAGACTGCTAACAAGCGTAGCCTGAGGCTAACAAAACGGGGGTCTAGGCCCCAAAAGGCACAGGACTGACCCCAAGAACTGGGCGGCTTGGTGGGCCATCTGTGTGTCAACCAGCCCAGGAGGTTATTAGCACAACAGACTCTCCCGGTGCTTTCGCGGAGCGCGGACGCGCACGCCCGCCATCCGGGTCACATGGCGGACCCAAATAACAGACATAGCCCTAGGGGAACTTTGCTCGGACCTTGGCCTCCCAGGCGTTTGCCTGGACTCAGGGCCCAGGCGACAAGGCTAACCTAGTGTGCGCCAGCCCGGTTGGGGAAATCGGCTGCCCAGCGGAGTGAGCGGAGCACAGGGGAGGTCACAGCAACATTCACCTTCGGAGCTCCCTGGGGGTGCACACGGGTTCCACCTGGTCCACAGACACAATCTGGGGCAAGGCCTCAGGCAGAAGCCCCCAGCTCAACTCTCTCCGCTTCAGATCAGCCTGGGTGGCCGCCACATCTCCAGGTCCCTCAAGAGGCTAGTGGGGGCTTCCGGGCGGCCAGCTGGGAGAAGTCGGTGTGCTCCAATAAATCCTGCGGGCCCCAGCGGGAGCCTTCAGGTGCCTGCTTCGGGATCTGAACAGCCTGGACAACAGCACCCTGTCTATAGGCAGTGCAGAGTGTAAGCTGTGTACCAGAGGCCAACGGGGAAGGGGCAGCTTGCACTGGTGAGTCCAGCACTGACAAGACCAAGTAACACCAGTGAGAGCTAGATGGCAAAAGGCAAACGCAGAAACGTCACTAACAGAAATCAAGGCAATATGGCAACATCTGAACCAAATTCTCCTCTACCAGCAAGTCCTGGATACCCCATCACACCAGTAAAACAAGATTTGGATTTAAAATCACTGGTCATGATGCTGGTACAGGAACACATGAAGGACATTGAGGAGAAAATGGATCAAAAGTTAGAAGCCCTTGCAAGGGAAACACAAAAATCATTGAAAGAAATCCAGGAGAATACAAAAGCCAACAAGGAGGAAATGCAAAAAACACTTAAAGAAATACAGGAGAACTTTGCTCAACAGGCTGAGGTCATGAAAGACGAAACACAAAAATCTCTTAAAGAAATACAGGAGAACTTTGGTCAACAGGCTGAGCTCATGAAAGAGGAAACACAAAAATCTCTTAAAGAATTACAGGAAAACACAAACATGCAAGGGAAGGAGCTAAGCAAAACCATCCAGGATCTAAAATCAGAAGTAGAAACAACTAAGAAAACTCAAAGGGAGACAACTTTGGAGATAGAAAGCCTTGGGAAGAAATCAGGGGACAGAGATGCAAATATCAACAACAGAATACAAGAGATAGAAGAAAGAATCTCAGATGCTGAAGATTCCATAGAAACCATGGACTCAACAGTTAAAGAAAATGCAAAGTGCAAAAAGCTTGTAACCCAAAATATCCAGGAAATCCAGGACACAATGAGAAGACCAAACCTAAGGATTATAGGCATAGATGAGAGTGAAGATTTACAACTTAAAGGGCCAGCAAATATCTTCAATAAAATTATGGAAGAAAACTTCCCTAACCTAAAGAGAGAGATGCCCATGAATATACAAGAAGCCTACAGAACTCCAAACAGACTGGACCAGAACAGAAATACTTCCCGTCACATAATAATCAAAACACCAAATGTTCTAAACAAAGAAAGAATACTAAAGGCAGTAAGAGAAAAAGGCCAAGTAACATATAAAGGAAGACCTATCAGAATCACAGCAGACTTTTCACCTGAGACTATGAAGGCTAGAAGGTCCTGGGCAGATCTCATGCAGACTCTAAGAGAACACAAATGCCAACCAAAACTACTATATCCAGCAAAACTCTCAATCACCATAGATGGAGAAACTAAGATATTTCACGACAAAACCAAGTTCACCCAATATCTATCCACAAACCCAGCCCTAAAAAGGATAATAGGAGGACAACACCAATACAAGGAGGGAAACTCCACCCTGAAAAAAGCAAGATAGTAACCTTTCATCAAACCCAAAAGAAGTTAAACAATCAAATTTAAAAAATAACGTCAAAAATGATAGGAAGTAACAATCACTATTCCTTAATATCTCTTAACATCAATGGACTCAATGCCCCAATAAAAAGACACAGACTAACTGACTGGATACGTAAACAGGACCCTACATTTTGCTGCTTACAGGAAACACACCTCAGGGTCAAAGACAAACACTACCTTAGAGTAAAAGGCTGGAAGACAATTTTACAAGCAAATGGTCTCAGGAAACAAGCTGGAGTAGCCATTTTAATATCAGATAAAATTGACTTTCAACCCAAAGTCATCAAAAGAGACTCTGAGGGACACTTCTTGCTGGTCAAAGAAAAAATACAACAAGAAGAACTCTCAATTCTGAACATCTATGCTCCAAATGCAAGGGCACCCTCTTTCATAAAAGAAACTTTATTAAAACTCAAAGCACACATTACACCTAACACAATAATTGTGGGTGACTTCAACACTGCACTTTCCTCAAGGGACCGATCAGGAAAACAGAAATTAACAAGGACACAATGAAACTAATTGAAGCTTTGGACCAATTAGACTTAACTGATATATATAGAACATTCTATCCTAAAACAAAAGAATATACCTTTTTTTCAGCACCTCATGGTACCTTCTCCAAAATCGACCATATAATTGGTCACAAGACAGACCTCAACAAATATAAAAAGATAGAACTAATCCCATGCCTCCTATCTGATCACTATGGAATAAAAGTGGTCTTCAATAGCAACAGAAACAACAGAAAACCCACATACACGTGGAAATTGAACAATACTCTACTCAATGACACCTTGGTCAAGGAAGAAATAAAGAAAGAAATTAAAGACTTTTTAGAACACAATGAAAATGAAAACACAACATACCCAAATCTATGGGACACAATGAAAGCAGTGCTAAGAGGAAAACTCATAGCCCTGAGTGCCTCCAAAAGGAAAATGGAGAGAGCATACATTACCAACTTAATGACACACCTGAAAGCCCTAGAACAAAAAGAAGCTATTTCACCCAGGAGGAGTAGAAGGCAGGAAATCATCAAACTCAGGGCCGAAATCAATCAAGTAGAAACAAAGAGAACCATACAAAAAATCAACAAAACTAGGAGCTGGTTCTTTGAGAAAATCAACAAGATAGATAAACCCTTAGCCAGACTGACCAAAGGGCACAGAGAAAGTATCCAAATTAACAAACTTAGAAATGAAAAGGGAGACATAACAACGGAAACTGAGGAAATCCAAAAAATCATCAGATCCTACTACAAGAGCCTGTACTCAACACAACTGGAGAATCTGGAGGAAATGGACAATTTCCTTGACAGATACCAAATACCAAAATTAAATCAGGACCAACTAGACCATCTAAACAGTCCCATAAAGCCTAAAGAAATAGAAGGAGTCATAGAAAGTCTTCCAACCAAAAAAAGCACAGGACCAGATGGTTTCAGTGCAGAATTCTACCAGACCTTCAAAGAAGAGTTAACACCAATACTCTTCAAACTATTCCACAAAATAGAAACAGAAGGAACACTACCCAATTCCTTCTACGAAGCCACAATTACGCTGATACCAAAGCCACACAAAGATCCAACAAAGAAAGAGAACTTCAGACCAATTTCCCTTATGAACATCGATGCAAAAATACTCAACAAAATTCTTGCCAACCGAATCCAAGAACACATCAAAACGATCATCCACCATGATCAAGTAGGCTTTATCCCGGGAATGCAGGGTTGGTTCAATATACGGAAATCCATCAATACAATCCACTACATAAACAAACTCAAAGAACAAAACCACATGGTCATTTCATTGGATGCTGAAAAAGCATTTGACAAAATTCAGCATCCTTTCATGCTTAAAGTCTTGGAGAGAACAGGAATTCAAGGCCCATACCTAAACATAGTAAAAGCAATATACAGCAAACCGGTAGCCAGCATCAAACTAAACGGAGAGAAACTTGAAGCAATCCCACTGAAATCAGGGACCAGACAAGGCTGCCCCCTTTCTCCTTATCTTTTCAATATTGTACTTGAGGTACTAGCTCGGGCAATTCGACAACATAAGGAGGTCAAAGGGATACAAATTGGAAAGGAGGAAGTCAAACTATCATTATTTGCAGACGACATGATCGTCTACCTAAGTGACCCAAAGAACTCCACTAGAGAGCTCCTACAGCTGATAAACAACTTCAGCAAAGTGGCAGGTTACAAAATCAACTCAAGCAAATCAGTGGCCTTCCTATACTCAAAGGATAAGCAGGCTGAGAAAGAAATTAGGGAAATGACCCCCTTCACAATAGCCACAAACAGTATAAAGTATCTTGGGGTGACTCTTACCAAACATGCGAAAGATCTGTATGGCAAGAACTTCAAGACTCTGAAGAAGGAAATGGAAGAAGACCTCAAAAAATGGGAAAACCTCCCATGCTCATGGATCGGTAGAATCAATATAGTTAAAATGGCCATTTTGCCTAAAGCACTATACAGATTCAATGCAATACCCATCAAAATCCCAACTCAATTCTTCACAGAGTTAGAAAGAGCAATTATCAAATTCATCTGGAACAACAAAAAACCCAGGATAGCTAAAACTATTCTCAGCAACAAAAGAAAATCTGGGGGAATCAGTATCCCTGACCTCAAGCAATACTACAGAGCAATAGTGTTAAAAACTGCATGGTATTGGTACAGTGACAGGCAGGAGGATCAATGGAACAGGATTGAAGATCCAGAAATGAACCCACACACCTATGGCCACTTGATCCTCGACAAAGAGGCTGAAAACATCCAATGGAAAAAAGATAGCCTTTTCAACAAATGGTGCTGGTTCAACTGGAGGTCAGCATGCAGAAGAATGCGAATTGATCCATCCTTGTCTCCTTGTACTAAGCTCAAATCCAAATGGATCAAGGACCTCCACATAAAGCCAGACACTCTGAAGCTAATAGAAAAGAAACTGGGGAAGACCCTTGAGGACATCGGTACAGGGAGAAAGTTTCTGAACAGAACACCAATAGCGTATGCTCTAAGAGCAAGAATTGACAAATGGGACCTCATAAGGTTACAGAGTTTCTGTAAGGCAAAGGACACCATCAAGAGGACAGATCGGCAACCAACAAATTGGGAAAAGATCTTCACCAATCCTACATCAGATAGAGGGCTAATATCCAATATATATAAAGAACTCAAGAAGTTAGACTCCAGAAAACCGAACAACCCTATTAAAAAATGGGGTACAGAGTTAAACAAAGAATTCTCACCTGAAGAACTTCGGATGGCGGAGAAGCATCTTAAAAAATGCTCCACTTCATTAGTCATTAGGGAAATGCAAATCAAAACAACCCTAAGATTTCATCTTACACCAGTCAGAATGGCTAAGATTAAAAATTCAGGAGACAGCAGGTGTTGGAGAGGGTGCGGAGAAAGAGGAACACTCCTCCACTGCTGGTGGGGTTGCAAATTGGTACAACCACTCTGGAAAGCAGTCTGGCGGTTCCTCCGAAAACTGGGCACCTCACTTCCAGAAGATCCTGCTATACCACTCCTGGGCATATACCCAGAGGATTCCCCACCATGTAATAAGGATACATGCTCTACTATGTTCATAGCAGTCCTATTTATAATTGCCAGATGCTGGAAAGAACCCAGGTATCCCTCAACAGAAGAGTGGATACAAAAAATGTGGTATATCTACACAATGGAGTACTATTCAGCCATTAGAAACAATGAATTCATATAATTCTTAGGCAAATGGATGGAGCTAGAGAACATCATACTAAGTGAGGTAACCCAGACTCAAAAGGTGAATCATGGTATGCACTCACTAATAAGTGGTTATTAACCTAGAAAACTGGAATACCCAAAACATAATCCACACATCAAATGAGATACAAGAAGAAAGCAGGAGTGGTCCCTGGTTCTGGAAAGACTCAGTGAAACAGTATTTGGCAAAACCAGAACGGGGAACTGGGAAGGGGTGGGAGGGAGGACAGGGGAAGAGAAGGGGGCTTACGGGACTTTCGGGGAGTGGGGGGGGGCTAGAAAAGGGGAAATCATTTGAAATGTAAATAAATTATATCAAATAAAAAAAAAAAGAAAAAAAAATATTCAGTAATAGCAAGACTCTGATAATCATCTTACAAGAATTTAACCATCCAGCATTTCAAAGTATAATGGCTCTGATATTTATAATAATTCAAAATATCTTTAATTGCTATGAGAATTTTTAATAGACTTTCATAGATGTTTCAGCTCAGAGAAAAATATTCTTGTTAGAAAAGCTCCTTAAGACCATTTCCATTTCAATGGCTCAAAAAAAAAAAAAAAGACTTATAGCTCCTTTGATGCCTGGAATGCTGTATGTGCTCCTGGAATGGTAAGGATCTCCTTGTGACTTACATGCTGTTTTACATAAAATAAAATTTGTTTCTTGTTTGGCAGCTAAAAAAAAAAAAAAAAAAAAGAATACCAACAAAAATTTACTTTGTGAATCACAAAGCCACAATGTTTTTAATTAATTAATCAATTAATTAATTTACATCCCAAATGCAGATTGATGAAATGGCTACATTATTTGAAATTTTTCTATTGCCAATTACATCATATGTATATAAGAAAGTATGTAATTGTTAATCTTCACTAAGAAAATATGTTGAAGTTTACAGTCCATATCTTATTGGATATATAACATATGCTAGATCTAAAGAGAAAAAATTACTAGCATATAAACACATGTGTATGCATGCATATACAAAAAGTTAGAAGTTTTAAAAAAAAGTATTAAAATATTATTTATATCATAAAAGTGTCAAAAGTAAAACCTTCCATATGATTGCATAAAAATGACATTTGTTGGCTGTGGAAGTGGCTCATGGGGAAACAGTGCACATATGCAAGCATGTACACTCTATTCCAATCTATAGAAGATTTTGTAGAACCAATGAGGCACCAATGTCTCTCTTCATGTCTGCTACTCTAATATTTATGAGGTAGAAAGAGGCAAGTGGATACCCAGAGATAGCTAAATAATCCAGGCTAACTTAACATATGAGGTTTGTGTGTGTGTGTGTATTTTTTTTAAGTGAGACATCCTATCTCATAATAGTAAGGTATAAGGTAGAAAGTGTTAGTGAAAGGCAAAATCTGTCCTGTACTAACCTCCAAATGATGACATGAGTGTGTGCACTTGGACATATATGCACATGTACCTTTAACAACACACACATACACACACACCATATTTAATTCAAATTCATCTATCCTATTTTTTTTCTCTTTCCCTTAGTAATGAAATGTTACTCTCTACTCAAAGTATACCTCTCTCTTAATTAATGTACATTTTTCTTAGATTTTTTTTCTGTTAGAAGAAACAGAAAGAAACCAAGACAATGAAAAAATGATTTCTCTTGTGGGTGCTAAAAATAAATGTATGGATTAAACTATGGTTTAGACCATTCAGAATAATCAAGTAATAAATTATTTGACTATATTCATTTGTGGATACTGATAAAACAGACATCTGAATATGTAAGATATGCTTCATACTGGGGACATCATCTAGTAGAGAATATCATCCTTTCTTGTTCTGTGATAAGTTTTCCATTAAAACAAACCTTGCAAATTATCAGTTAAAATAGATTGTGCCAACAGATTTTTTTTTTTACAATGGAAAAATATTGCATGGTAACATCCTTGAATCCTTGAAAGCAATGTTCTTTCTTTGGTTTAGAATTAGGATAAATACAGTAATTACAGCAAGCTGCATAGGACCCAGAGCTTGCTGTAGTTCATCATGATTTCCAATTTATGCACCTGTACTGCAGTTGATGTTCTAATTTTTTGCTTTATTTTCTATGCAAGAGCATCAGAAGAGTGACATAGTGAAGGTGTGTCAGCAGGCAGAGAAAGCACAGAAAGACAGATGAGGCATGAGGGTTAAGGCAATTCCCAATTTCCCATAGGTGAATTAAATGAAGCAGGTACCACCTGTGACCACTGCAACGAATTATTTCTTGCTTAACAGTAAAATCAAATTTATAAACCATAGGTTCATATTGAATAGTCTGTTGGCAAATCTACATCAGGTTCAGCCCTAGGCCTTTCCTGTTCTAATCACTGTATAGAAATTTAAAATGATTTTGAGCATCCAGTGACAATTTTCCCACTCTATTGAGAAAAGTTCTTCTTTAAGCTCTAGTAATGGCTCCCTTGTGCCATGTGAATCAAGGATTAACTTCTTAGTCTGATGTTCATGACCTTCTACCATCTGGATTGCAAATTTTTTTATATTATACCTTACTGCTTTATTTTAAACTTTAACTATCAAGCCAAACTAACTTCTTTGTCTCTATTTTTCTGAATTTTCTTATGTCTTATCTTTGGATAAGATTTTTTCTCACTGCATAAATATTCAAAAATATTTTTGCTTAGTACTTCAGATCAGATTCTAATACCAACCTGTCTACCTTATGGTTCCTGTAGACTTATAATGGATCTTTATAATCTTAAAACCTGAAATGAGTATTGCCTATGTTCTCTATCTCTCTGTGGTTCCCTTTCTGTTTCTCCATTCATTCCTCAGCTCTTTGCCTCTCAGTACTGTATTTCCTTCTACCTACTCTTTTTAACTTTATGGTACTATATGACATTTGGCTATATGTAAATTTATATGCAAATAACTAATACAAATGTGTTATTTCATGAACACCTTTTACTAGTAACTACAGAGTAAATTAACCCTCCTAGGTTGTGTGATTAAAAAATAAAATTATACACTAGATACTCTCAGGCTTTCTCAACCCTCCAAACATTCCAGAGAAATCATGCAAGAGAGGACTGAAAGAAGATAAGAATAAGAATTTTGGAAGGAGTGTTTTAAAACAGTCTTCTGTACATAATATAGTCACTGAAGTTATAAAGTTAGGACAGCTGTGGTTAACTGCACAAGAACTATACATGACTGTGTTCAGCAGCATTGCTTTCTGGATAGAAGAAGGTTTAATGGGACACATTCTCAGTAAGGATCCATGATGGTTGGGAGAGGGAGACTTATTTTCTTCATTGGTAGAACCACTGCTAGGTATCCCAAGTTCATGCTAGCAATGTCACCTAAATTCAATAGGTCAGGAAATATTTTATATATGTACATAAATGCATACCTAAACAGGGCATCAAGTCTCTAAAGGATTAGGTGCATCTTCTCTTACTGAGGTCATACCAGTAAGCCCTCTGTTGTATGTGTATTAGGGGCCTCAGACTAGCTAGTGTATGCTGTCTGGTTGGTGGTTCAGTGTTTGAGAGAATTCAGTGGCCCAGGTTTGATGAGACTCCTGGTTTTCCTATGGGGTTGCTATCCTCCTCAACTTCTTTCAGCCTTTCTTTTATTCAACCACTGGGGCCCCCAACTTCAGACCATTGGTTGGGTAAAAGTATCTGTGTCTTTCTCACTTGAGTACTGGTTCAGCCTCTGGGAGGGCAGTCATGCTAGGCTCCTTTCTGTAAATACATCATAGCATCAATAAAATTGTCAGGCTTTGGAGCTTCCCCTTGAGATGGGTCCCAATTTGGGCCAATCTCTGGACTTCTTTTCCCTCCGTCTTTTCTCCATTTTTGTCCCTGCAGTTCTTTTAGATAAAAAACAATTGTAGATCAGAGTTTTTGACTGTGGGATGGCAGCCCCTTCCCTTGCCTTGACGCCATGTCGTAGGTGAGCAACCAGGAGTGAAGCCTGGAGGACCAGCAGAAGGAATAGAAATATACAAACTTGGGAGGTGGGAGCCTATGAGGGTACTCTAGTATGCACCAGCAACCTAGAAAGTGAGAAAATCTCAAGACTCAAAGGGGGAATGTACATGAAATGCCCAACATTGGGTAGATTGAACGTGCAGGATCCAACACTACAAGAAAGACAGGTCATCAAGTTCATATATCTCATTGAGTGAAACATGAAGGGCATTTTTGAAATATAAGCTTGGGGTTATATGTTATACTGTTCAAAGCTTCAAGAATCACAAAAAACTATAAAATCATTTATGTTTTTATACCTCTTTTATAGAAATAGAGAACTGGACAGCTATTTATGACTCTTCAATTTTTTTAATCCTAGTACTTACATGGCTGAGTCATGAGTATTAGTTATTCAAGGTCATGCTGGGGTACATAGAGAATTCATCAGCAGTGTAGGCTACTGTAACCTAAAATTCAATACACATACACTAAAACACACAAACAAAAACAACACTCAAGATGTAACAGATCTTTAAAAGCATGTAAGAAAAATGATTTCAATACAAAAAGAACAAGCTCCAGTGTTTTATTTAGAAATTTGTTGTGGATATGCATATGGTATTTTAACAAAAATTGTAGTCAAATAAAAGAAACTATTGTTGACAGAGCTATTGTTTCTGTCTATGAAATGTCATGAAGTACACCCAAAATTAAATCAGAAAGTCCAGGATAACAAAATTAATATTGGTAAATGTTTTGACATTTGTACCATGTGACAGACTTCACTGGATTTGCCCTATTATGTATCTAAAGTAATTAGTTAACTAGATACAGAATAATATGTCTCCCTCTTATCTCTTTTTTGGAGAAAAGGGTTTATTTAGCTTCCACTTCCATATTGATGTTCATCATTGAAAGAAGTCAGGACAGGAACTCAAACAGTGTAATAACATGGAGGATGCAGAGAACATGGAGGAGTGTAGCTTACTGGTTTGCCTCTCATGACTTGCTCTGCTTAATTTTTTTATATAACCCTGGGATGCCAGCTCAGAGACAGCATGACCTAAAATGGCCAGGGCCTCCCCTATAAGTCAATAATTAAGAAAATGCCCTATAGGCTTACCTATAGCTTGATTTTATGGAACCATATTTTCTGAAATTCCTTCCTCTCAAAGGACTTTAGTTCATGCCAAGTTGACACAAAATTACCCAGCACAATTGACCCCTTGTCAAACAGACACATAATCACATCACTATTTAGCTATAACCATTCTTTTCTTGTTTATCCTAATATGTCAACATTAAACCATAAAACACGAACTTAGAAGACAAACTATGTGCATCAGATGGGAGAAAAGAAGTAACCCAAGCCTACTGGAGGATCCTAGGAGATCCTGATTAAATCTCAATTATTGGACTTTGATTCATTTACACTACTGGGGGCTGTTTTTTTGCTTTGCTCAGACAGTGATGAATTCTGCCATGGATTTTCCCTCTTAAAGTAACAACGAATTTAATTAATTCCTGATTTTAGTTGAGAGACTAAATTTTTAATGAGATTTTAAGTTTTAAAAGAGACTTTGAATTTTGAAAACCACTGATTTTTAAAGTATTTGAAATTGAAAAATAGCTTTTACATTATGTATATAATTTTTAAAGGAAAAATAATCCATACCATTCCCAAACAGAGACCACACCAGGCCTGCCAGAAGACCAGGTAGACACCTGCTAGCATAACTTCCCCACTCTTAATTTCATTGGTCTAACATTCCCTGACCAACGATAGGCCACACCTATCAGAAGATCAGGTAAAGAACCTCCTGTGGACTGTCCCCACTCTTTAATACATTGGGTCGATATGCTCCAATCTAACCCCAGGCTACACCTATCAGAAGATCAGGGAGACTATCCAACTGCAGACCTCTTTTACTCTTTAACCCTCAACAGGTTCAGTCTTCAGTTATTTCTGTGATGTTCATTCCTGTGTCTCATCCACCAACTTCAGGAAAGAGAATATGGGGAAAGAGGAACACTCCTCCATTGCTGCCATGATTGTAAACTGATACAAACCCTCTGGAAATCAATCTGGCAGTTCCCTATAAAATTGGAAATAGTTTTACCTGAGAAACCAGATATACCACTCTTAGGCATATACTCAAATTATGCCTCAACATGCTATACAAGGATATTCCCCCTACAATGTTGAAAGAAGGTTTATTTGTAATAGCTAAAAGCTAGAAATAACCCAGATATTGCTCAACCAAAATATGGATAAAGAAAATGTGATTCATTCACACATTGGAATACTATTCAACTTTTAAAAATGAGGATCTCGTGAATTTTTCAAGCAAATGAATGAAACTATAAAATATAAACCTGAGTGAGGTAAGCAAGACCTAAAAAATCATGCCTGGCATGTACTCACTAATAAGTAAACAATACCCAGAAAATACAGAAAACCTAGGATATAACACACAGACCATAAGAAGTGTAACAAACACAAAGGAGGAAGTGGGGGTGTTTCAATCCCACTAAGAAGGGGGAAGAAATTAATCATGGGAGACAGAATGATGGAGAATCCTGGTGGGAGAGAGGATAGGGGAGGGGAAAAGAGGAATGAAATAAGGTATGGGGCATGGCAGATAGGAGAGAAGGAAGATGGCCAAAGAGGAGAATAAATGGGAATATGCAGGCTCTGTGGGAGGGAGGTTGGGGTGTTTTCCCTTAGGATCCTCAATGGGGATGCCCAACAATGGGGAGAGAGTGTATCCTCCCCCAGCTTTTGAGCTGGTTTTTTGTGCTAGTCACTATTTCTCAGCCCTTGAAGTTCCTAGCTCTTTCTTCTCTATAGAACAGTACAGCTTCCTGTTTATCACCTGGGAGCCATGGTTAGCCAGCACCTGGAGCTAGCCTGGGGTGGACTGCTGAAGTTCACTGATCTGCCAGATTTACAGTTCCCTGAATCAAGCAGGCCACCTGCTGATGGTGGAGCCAGCACACGCTGAGCCAATCTCAAGAGATTCACCCCATAGCCCATATATTGTCAAAGTGCAATATAAACTTTACACCTCAAACAGCAATTGTTGTCCTGATATCATTTTTTTTTCTTGCAGTCCCCTATCTATCCCCAGCTTCTCTTCCAGGGACTGAGTTCATTGCAGCTGTGGGCAGCAACAAGAAAGAACTCAAAGAATCTATGTCTAGTAGATAGACAGGGCCACAAGTGGAAGAACAGGATTACTCATTAACTGTCAAAATTTCTGTCCCAGAATTTTTCCTGCCTAAAAGAACTGCGGGGAAGAAAATGGAGAAGAGACTGAAGGAAAGGCTGTCCAATGGCCTGCCCAACTTGGAATCCAGCTTAAGGAGTGGCACCAAGGTCTGACATTATTACTGATGCTATGACATGCTTACAGACAGGAGCCTGGCATGGTTAACTACTGAAAAGACCTACCAGTAGCTAACAGAGAGAGATGCAAATACCTACTCCCAACCATTGGACTAAAGTCAAGGACCCCTGTGGTTGAATTAGGGGTAGAATTGACGCTGAAGGGAAGGGCTAAAAGTTTCAACTAACCAGGGCTCCAGGGAGACCCCAGAGATTAAGCCACCAACCATGCAGGATATGGATATACTCTCGTCACAACCCCCTGACAAATATATAGTAGAGGATTCCCTGATTTGGTCTCAGTGGGAGAAGGTGAGTTTAATAATTGAGACATTTGAGGTCCCAGGAAAGGGGGAGGTCTGGCAGGGAAGAACTTTTTCTCAGAGGCAATGAGGAGGAAGAAAGGGATGAGGAACTATAGAAGAGGTGATTGGGAATTGGGAAGGCAACGGCTAGAATGTAAATAAATAAAAAATTAAAAAAGCAAGAAAGCAAATAAAGGCAAGCAAAAAACTGAATGTTTGAATGTATATTGGACAGCATAAATCATCTTAGTTCTTTTTCTTTCCTTCCTCTCTGATTCACAAAGAGTTAAGCAACTTAACCAGAGAGGCTTGTGACTGACCCACTAAAGAAAGGAGTACTAGTATTAAATCCTCTAACAAATTCCCTGATACTAAACAGTATGTATTCATAACCAAATATTAGCACCTATGAACGCACAAGTAATAAAGAGCTAAGTTTCTAGTGCTTAATGAAGCTCAGAACACTAAGAAATAGTTTAGCTTATTGCACTTAATGAATCACAGAACAGTAAGAAAGAGTTAAGTTTCCCTAGCTCTTATTTAAACAGAGTTAAATAAAGTTCAGAGAGATAATGTTTAATAAATCAGAGTTAGAGAGAAAAGAAGCCAGCATTTTTTAATTTTTTAAAAAAAAATTTATTAGAAATTTGCTTTATTTATAATGTTTTTATAATAAGCCAGAAAGTTTTTAGAATCCTTTAGAAGTTATCAGTAAGTATTCAGTTTAGTTAGAGCTTCCAGACCTGGAGAGGGTAATGGGGGTTAGAGAGTGACACAGTATAGGTAGGACTTTGGTGATGGCTTTAAAGTCTGAGGGTCCCACGATGTTCTAGCTCTCTGATGGTATGGAAATGCTGATGATAACTTGTAAAAGTCCTAAAAAGAGTCTTGCTTTTTCTGAGGGTAAAAAAAGCTGCCAGTTTAGGCAACTGACACCTATAGCCTAACATCAGGTTATTAAGTAATGTGGTCTTTGTTCTATCTCAGCAAGAGCTCCACGACTCTAACTTTCAACCTGCTAGTCAAATAGGAAGTCACAGGAAAAAAAACAAAACAAACAAACAAAAAAAAAAAACAAAACAAGGAAGCAAGAGGGGGTGAAAGGATAGAAAATAATACAGCCTAACTCTAATGACCCCAAGAAATCAGGAGTTTAAAATGCTATCTCGCTTTGTTAGAAACTAGGTAAAAGGTCACATTCCAGAGCCCGCCCTTTGTTTAGACCTAGCAGAAAGGCCTTGAATAGGTGATCCTGGCCCCATAGGGTAATTGGAAATGGGCTAAGCTTATCTTCTGTAAAACTTACGCCATTACCCCTAAGCAGGAGTTCATGAAGCTGTAGACATTATAGGAAACTAATTGGTCCAGTGAGTGCGGGCTCCGATAATTTAAACTGATTGGCCTAAAAACTATGGAGTGGTACAAATCAATTGGCTCGCATTTTGCAGGCTCTCCATGCTCAGAAATGATTGGTTTGTGATTAGTGGGCTTTGTCGTAAACTTATAAAAGCTGTCGCAATTCAGCACTCAGGGCCCATAGTCCTCTAACCCTGAGTGGTGCACGGCTATGGAACCCAGAATTCTGGAAATAAAGAAATCCTTATGCTATTGCATCAAGACCGTTTCTCACCGAGTGATTTGGGTGTTGGCTTCTGGGATGTGGGGTGCTGGGGCACCCTCGGTTTTTGGGGTCTCACAGGGGTGGGATGATGAGATGGGGGAGGGAAGATGGAATGGGAGTTTTGGGAGGGGAAACTAGGAAAGGAGATAACATTTGAAAGGTAAATAAAGAAAATATCTAACAAAAAATCAAAACCAGAAAGTGATTACAGAATTTATTACTAAGGTATAAAAATTTTCCTGTGAAAGCTCTCTAAGGGGTACAGCAGAAAGTTCCTAAGTGGGGAATAGGAAAACATTCTAGAAAGGAAAAAACTTCTAGGCAGGGAAAAGGGAATTTTTTTCTCTCTCTTCTCTTTGTCCTCAGTACTTATAAATCTTCCAGAATTCATGATCACATGTTACAAAGTTCATCACAAGTTCGCACAAAAAATAAAATCATAAATTGAAATAGACGTTAACAACAGAGAATGTTTACTTGCATATCTTTTAGGAGTAATTATCTAGATAAACATCCATCACATGTCTAAACTCCACAGGTTCCCTGAAGTTTTAAAACCATAACTAACTTATTAGTGAAGTTTTGTATAGATAAACCCAGTCAATATTTTATCATCTATCCTAGCACCTATAATAAATCGCTAGTTCCAGTTAAATGATATTTGGTTAATTGTTTTACAACCTTTTGAATAAGAGAAAGTCTGGTTACTATCTAAAAGTAATTAAGTGGTGACACTTGGGAGACTGGCCGAGTTCTCATTGCAATTTTGACTACCAGAAAAGAACCTAATTGTCCCAGTATAAAAGAGCATATTAATTACAGATATAATTTTAGGAATACTTATATTATCATCATTAAGACTTAAGAATTCATCTATTTGTCTATATAGCATCAGTACAAGACAGTAAATTTTCTTCATGGATCTACAGAGATATGCTCCAAAGGGGTGTGCTATTACTTTGTGACTGCTATGTATGATTAATAATAACAGGAAAAGCATATTAATAACAGAAATCCTTCCTAAACTGAATTCCCTTACAGCATTTTATTCTAAGGATGAACCTGTCACAGAATATATAATAATCGAAGCAGGATATCTCAGGCAGATCACCTGCTAATTATTAGCTTGTCCCATTATGGCTTCTGACATTATATAGCTTTCTGGACTGTGCCTTCCTCCTTGGCAAACCATCAGCCTATCTGCTCTTCTGAAGAAACCTCTGTCTGAAAGTCCCCCAGGACGTCAGTTACAGATATGGCCTCAAGTACAGGACTCTGCCAAATAACCACAGCAGCTGGGAACCCTGTGTGTGAACTCTACCCACTTTCTGGACTTTGCATTTTGCATGGGCAGATGATCAGAATGTCTGCTCCTCTGAAGGTCCCACAGGAAGTCTGCTACATCTAGAACCACAGACCTTATAGTATGAAGGCATCCCAGGAGGTCTGCCACAGCCAGTCACAGTCCTATGAGAAGACCTTCAGCAACCAAGGGACACAAGAGACAGACTCCAGTCAGAGAAACTCAGGCCAGTTAGCAACAGAGAAAACCACATGGCAAGAGGCAATCACAAGATCATAAACAAAGAAGCCAATATATTCTTGCACCATCACAATCCAATTCTCCCACAAAAGCAAGCCCTGAATACACCAACAAAACTGAAAACCAGGATGTTGACCTAAAATCCTATCTTATGAAGATAATAGAGTTTTTTTTAAAGGAGGATATAAATAACTCACTGAAATAAATAAAGGAAAAAATGATAAACAGATAAAAACCTGTTAAAGAAGAAACAAATAAATCCCTTAAAGAAATAGAGGAAAACATAATCAATAGGTGAAGAAATTGAGCAAAGCAGTCCAAGACCTAAAAAAGGAAGGAGAATCTATAAAGTAAACACAAATGGAGACAACCCTGGAAATGGGAAACCTAGTAAAGAGGTCAGGAACTAAACATGCAAACATCAACAACAAAATACAAGAGATTGAAGAGAGAATCTCAGGCATTAAAGATTAGAAGATATTGACACAACAGGCAAAGAAAGTTCAAAATAACAACAACAGCAATAACAAAAACAAAAACAAACAAAAAACCTCCATTGTGTCCTAGGAAATCCAGGACACAATGGAAAGACCAAACCTAAGAATAATAAGAATAGAAGAAAGAGATTCCCAGCTCCAAGGACCCTAAAATGTCTTCAAAAAATCATAGAAGAAAACTTCCCCAACCTAAAGAAAGAGATGGCCACAAATGTCCAAGAAGCCTGTAGAACACCAAATAGATTGGCCCACAAAAGAAAATATTCTTTCCACATAACTGTCAAAACACTAAATGCACACAACAAAGAAAGAATGATAAATGCTATAAGGGAAAAAAGACAAAATATAAAGGCATACCTATCTGAATTATACCAGACTTTTCAATAGAGACCCTAAATGCCAGAAAAGCCTAGACAGAGATCATGAATACCATACGAGAGGACAAATGCCAACTCAGGCTATTTTACCTTGCAAACCTCTCAATCATCATAGAAGAAGAAACCAAATGTTCCATTACCAAACCAAATTTAAACAATATTTATCTACCGAACCAGCTCTACAGAGCATTCTAGAAGTAAAACTCCAACACAAGGAGGATACCTCCAAGAAAGAAGAGAAACAAGATACTAATCATCTGACAACAATACCAAAGGAGAAAATCACATACCTGTAATACCACCTGGAAGAGCAAACATAACAGGAATTATCAATCATCTCTCTTTTACCTCTCAGTATCAGTGAACTCAAATCACCTATACAATGACATTAGCTAACCAACAGGATATGCAAATGTTTCTTGTATGCATTCTAGTGCATGGAAGAAACACAACTCAATAACATAAAGGTACTACTTCAGAGTAAAGCCCGCAAAAAGGTTGCCAAAGCAAATGGTCTCAAAAACAAACTGGAGTTGCCATCCTAATAGCCAATAAAATACTTTCAACCAAAAGCTATCAAAGGTTGTAGGGAAGGACACTTCATATTCATTATAGAAAAAATCCACCAAGAGAAATATTCAATTTGAATATCTATACCCAAATGCAAGGGAGCCCACATTCATTAACACAAACAAACAAACAAACAAAAACTTTGCTTCGGCTCAATACAAACATTGAACACCTCACAGTAATAGGGGGATACCTCAACTCCCCAGTTTCAACAATGGACATGTCATTGAAACAGAAACTAAACAGAGAAACTAATAGAAGTTATAAACCATATGGCATTAACAGATATATACAGAACATTTCACTCTAAAACAAAAGAATACACTTTCTTCTCAGTATGTCATTGTAACTTTTCCAAAATTGACCATATAATTGGTCACAATCAACAGATACAAAAAGATTGAAATCATATCTCCATAGACAAGGTCTAGATTTCAATAATAAAAACATTCAATAATAATAAGCCCACATATCCATGGAACTGAACAACTTTTTTTGTTTTTCTTTTTGTTTTTTCAAGACAGGGTTTCTCTGTATATCCCTGGCTGTCCTGGAACTCACTCTGTAGACCAGGCTGTCTTCAAAATCAGAAATCTGCCTGCCTCTGCCTCCCAAATGCTGGGATCAAAGGCGTGCACCACCACCGCCTGGCTTCATTTCTTGTCCCCTCCTTGCTTCTTCCAGTACCAAAAACAGTTTAGTTGTGAGGGATGGGGACCCATAAACCACTCTCACCTCTACACATGACAGTTGATGGGTCCATGCTTATGTAGATTCAGGGCAATCATTCGTGGTTGTAGTGAGTTCATGATTAGAATGGCTGTTTTACTGCCAAGAATATGGCATTTTTCAGTCCTTCCTAAGTTTATGCTCTTACATTCTCTCTGTTCTCTTCTTGTAATATTCCCTGACCCTCAGAGGGAATGATATAAATCTCTTGTTTAGGACTGAGCCACCGACTACCATTTTTTCAAAACCTAATTATTAATATGAAAAACGGAAATGGTTTGGTAAGTGTGCTATTGTGTAGCCCTTTGATGTGGTCTAAAAGGTGAAACTAAACATCAAAGAAGAATGTGAGCTCTCCTTGTGAGCCACCTGCTAACCAATTTCCCTTTCACTTTGCATATTACTCAGTGAAAATAGAACGAGTCTTAAGAGCACTTCAGTCCCACAATGGAGGATTGAAGATGCAGAAAGCTGTAAATGGCCAACAGTGACATAATGCTTGATAACATACATTCAACCAAAGTATATCTATTTCTTACAAGCAAGAAAAATAATGGTACGTTTTCTGCTTAAAACAAACAAGTGAACAATAAACAAAGCAATAGGGTTTACCCCTTCTGGACAGACCGGGTCTGAGTTTCTCCTCAGCAAAGACCAACCAACAATAATCCATTGAGGACTGCATACTTTTACTCATCTTTTAAGACAGATTCACACAGATATTCATGGACTTTATAAATAAAGATTCTAAAAAGAAGAACATTTCTTTTATTTCTCCATTCATAAGTCTCAGCAATAAGATAATTTGAAAACACACATTATAGATATAACAAGGAGCATCCAAAGCTGCATTTACATTTACATATCCAGAAAATGACTCTTGCTTTTAGAAGAGTGGCAATTTAAAAACTATTGAGTTTTGTTTGTGCCATAATATAACAATCCTTGTCCCTGCTGCTAGATCACTGACATCTAGGCCTGGCCAGCAAACTAGGCTCTCAAAAATCACAGTTTGTAAGAATCATACAATATTGATTCCACCTCCAGAAAATGTGAGGGTCATCTTGTTGTAGAAAAACCACTGGAATTTTGTTGAGTGCCTTTAACCAGAGCTATTCAGTTCCATCTCACAAACTATGATAGTTGGATTCAATTCTACTTGAGTGTGATAAACTACATCAAACATGAGGCCTATGCTCCTAACAATCTGTAAACAGAAGACAAAATACCCACTAACACTGTTACTTAATGACATCTTCCATTCTTCTCAGTGTGTTACCCAATAATGAAGTCAGTAGCTGAGTCAGAAGCAGTTCAAGTTAAGATGCCAAAAGATTGTTGGGCAAGAAATATCAGTAATCAAAAACACTGTGTTATAAAGCCCCAAAGGTATAGGAATAAGCCATGCCAGCACCACTACCTTCAGACAATTTCCTCCTTCTGTGATGTCAATGATGGCACTCAGTTTGTAGCTGCTTTGGATCCTGGAAGCCACTTGTAGATCATATGAGTGATATAGGTTCCATGGAGGAAGCCCAGCACCAGGAGCCCCATGCCTAGCATGAAGATGTTCCACATTAATCACAATGTAACCCCAGCATCAGGGGAAGTAGACCACGATGAAGCCCATGACAAAGAGCAGGATACTGAACAGCTAACTAGCAATTACAGGCTCTCCACTCAGTGCAGAAGGAGCTGCAGGTTACGTCAGGCCACGGCCAGGGAAGCAAGCACAAGATGACCAGCATGCACACCAGTACTTGCTTCAGAGGCAGCAGCAGTGCCAGTTTCTCACTTCAGCCACTGGACCACTAGGTCCACCAGTCAGCTGCCACTCCCAGAACAACAATCAATGCAATGCTCCAGCCAGCAAGTTGATGGCCACAGTCAGACCTTGGTCTAGCAGTAGCTTGGTGCCTTAATACTAGAGGATTTCCTGGCATGCAATAAGGACACATGCTATACTATGTTCATAGCAGCCATATTTATAATAGCCAGAAGCTGGAAAGAACCCAGATGTTCCTCTATGTAGGAAAGGATACAGAAAATGTGGTATATTTACACAAAAGAATACTACTCAGCAAGTAAAAACAACGAATCCATGAAATTCTAAGGCAAATGGTTGGAACTGGAAAATATCATCCTAAGTGAGGTAACCCAACCACAAAAGAACACACATGGAATGCAGTCACTGATAAATGTATATTAGCCCAAAAGCTCTGAATACCCAAGACACAATTAACGTATTAAATGATTCCCAAGAAGAAGGAAGGAGAGGGCCCTGGTCCTGGAAAGGCTTGATGCAGCAATGTAGGGGATTACCAGGACAGAGAAATGGGAGAGGGTTGATTGGAGAATGGGCTGAGGGAAGAGGACTTATGGGGCTTATAGGAAGAGGGGAAACAGGGAAAGGAGAAATCATTTAGAATGTAAACAAAGAATATATATAAAAAAAAAAAAGAGAGAGAGATCCATTACTTAGAATAGTCCTTTATGTTCCTTCCACCTGTTCTAGGTCATATCATTTAGAACACCTCACCAAGGTTTTCTCTCTATTAATATATTTTGATGTGTTCAAAATAAGTTATTTGTGACAATGTGTATAAAATACACACACTCAGGAGAATGAATATAAAAATAGCATCTGAAACAAAAATCTACCTATTTTGAGAATGATCTACAGCAAAGTTGTTCTTTATACCTAGTATTTGAAATAACAATTACTCAGTGAAACAGTATTCAGCAAAACCAGAACGGGGAAGTGGGAAGGGGTGGGTGGGAGGACAGGGGAAGAGAAGGGGGCTTACGGGACTTTTGGGGAGTGGGGGGGCTAGAAAAGGGGAAATCATTTGAAATGTAAATAAATCATATCGAATAAAAAAATGTAAAAAAAAAAACAATTACTTAAAATATTATAAAAGATTTTATCTTTCATAAATTTTATTATCAATAGTGGATATGAATATAAATATATACAAACAAATATGGAAATACTCAGAGATGAGCAATGTGTTGTATTTTATCTCACATCCCATCAACGACCATATCCATACTATGAAGAATAGCTAAAGATTATGGAAATGCACCTTTCTACAGCTAATGGGTATGGTCTCTGAGTCTGAGAATGCATCAAACACTGCTTTAGGAATAAAATATGTACCAAAAATATGCATCCACTACTTTAAGAGTAATGAATGTCCCTGATTTTGAAAATCAAATTTATGATAAAAATGATCGTTTCTCACATTTGCAGTTCCTTGCACTTCTGAGAAGCAGCTGAGGCCATAGCAGAGATGCTAATATTCTACAAGAACAGCTGTTGCCACAGTACTTCCTAGGACTGGCTGCTTGTAGGAAGATTAAATCTTGATATAAGGATCCCATTTTCTTTTAGAATACTCTCAATTTCACAAACTCAGAAATTTTGAGTAGGTGAGATGAAACTCTGACAAGCAACCTCAGCTTGCCTGTATCTCTGAACTTAAACCATCCTTTGAATGTTCTGGTCTGTTATATAACTCCATTAATAGTGAGTTAACATCAAGCTCTATAGTGGAAGTCATGAAAATATCTAGTATGCAGAAAATAAAAGATTCCAAAATTGAGAAAAAGAATCCATAGTAGAGGAAAATACCCCACTTATTATTATTATTGTTAAAGTTCTGACTTACTTTTGATGAAATATATATATATATATATATATATATATATATATATATATATATATATATATATATATATATATATTTTGATGTGTTCAAAATAAGTTATTTGTGACAATGTGTATAAAATACACACACTCAGGAGAATGAATATAAAAATAGCATCTGAAACAAAAATCTACCTATTTTGAGAATGATCTACAGCAAAGTTGTTCTTTATACCTAGTATTTGAAATAACAATTACTCAGTGAAACAGTATTCAGCAAAACCAGAACGGGGAAGTGGGAAGGGGTGGGTGGGAGGACAGGGGAAATGAAGTATGCTTAAACCTCACCAAAAAATAGATTTGTAAAACATGCAGAGAAAATCACCAAATAACAATAGACATAAAAAAACAAGGTAAATGCATTACTATTACTAGCTTCATCTGTATTTTTTTATGACATTTTAATAGGGCTGTTTAGGAATCAGTTGCTCCTGGTGTGAGATTGCACTTCTAAACAAGGCCCAAGAAAATAAAATAACATATGTGCAGTCAATAGAGCTGAAAATATAGTTGATATTTTGCCTATCTGGATGCTGTTTTGCATTAGTCCAGTATTTTCTCACTATGTTGTCATGGAAAGGTAATATATATCCTATAATATATATCTCCTGTTGGGAGAATGTGATCTGTTTTATTTTTAAATATTTAATCATTCTTTACAATCCAGATTTTGTGCCCCTCTTAGTCTACCTTCTGCCTGTTCCATATCCCATACCTCCTTCCCCATCACCATGAGGATGTCCCAACCACCACAGTCCTTAACCCACCAGACTCACCACTCCCTGGGGCCATCAATCCCTTCAGAGTTAGCTGCATCTTCTCTGAATGAACTCAGACCTGGAAATCCTCTGCTAAATATGTATTGGGAGTCTAATATCAGCTGGTGTATGCTGGCTGGTTTGTGGTCAAGTGTCTGAGATCTTGATGATCCAGGTTAATTGAGACTATTGGTCCTTTTACAGGGTCACCCTCCTCCTCAGATCCTTTCAGCTTTTCCCTAATTTAACCACAGGGATCAGAAGCTTCAGTCCTTTGGTTGGGTGTAAATATCTGTATCTGACTATTTCAGCTGCTTGGTTTTTGGAGGGCAGTCATAAGAGACCCCTTTCAGATGAGCACTCCATAGTCTCAGTAATAGAGTCAGGCTTTGGGGCCTCCCCATAATGTGGCTCTGAATTTTCACCTATTACAGGACTTTTTTACCCTCAGTCTCCATTTTTGTCCCCACAGATGTTTCAGACAGGAACAATTCTGGGTCAGAGTTTTTGACTATGAGATGGCAACCCCATCCCTCACTTGATGCCCTGTCATTTTGCTGGAGACAGACTCTACAAGTTCTTTCTCCCCAATGTAGGGTATTTCATCTAAGGTCTTTCACTTTGAGTGCTGAGTGTATCTCTATCCCCAGGTCTCTGGTATAATTTGGATGGCCTCCCATTCTCTTCCTGAGATTGCCTGTTTCTCTACTTTCTGCTGGCCCTCAGAGTTTCATTCCTGTTTCCCCATCCAATACTAAATCATGTTCATTTCTTCCCTGCCCTGTCCCCATTTCCACCCAGGTCCCACCCTCCCTTCCCCCTCCCATGATTGCTTTCTTCTCCATCACAAGTGGGATTGAAGCATCTTCACTTAGGACTTTTACCTTGTTAAGCTTTTTGAGTTCTGTCTATTGTGTACTGGGTATTCTATACATTTTTTTATTGTTGTTGTTGTTAGTATCCACCATACATGACCATTTGGGTCTCAGTTACGTCACTCAGGATGATATTTTCTAGTTCTATCCATTTGCATGCAAATCCTAGGATGTCATCATTCTTAATAGCTGAGTAGTATATCATTGTGTAAATGAACAACATTTTCTATATCCATTCTTCTGTTATGGGACATCTGGGTTGTTTTCAGCTCTGGCTATCACAAACAAAGCTGCTATAAACATAGTGGAACATGTACCCCTATGGCATGGGGTTGCATCTTTTTGGGTATATGCCCAAGAGTAATATAGCTGGATCCTCTGTTAAATCTACTTCCAATTTTCAGTTTTAATCTGAAGTTTTAATCTTAACCATTCTGAATGATGAAAGGTGGAATCTCTGGATCCTTTTGATTTGTATTTCTCTGATGACTAAGGACTTTGAACATTTCTTTAAGTGCTTCTCAACCAAATGAGATTCCTCTGCTTTGATTTCTCTATTTATTTCTAAACCCCATTTTTGATTGGGTTGTTTGGTTTCTTGGTACTTAGCTCCTTGACTTCCTTATATATTTTAGAAAAAGAACTAGAGCGGTTGAAGAAGATATTTTCCCCCAATCACTAGGTTGCTGATTTGACCTATTGACTATGTACTTTGCTTTACAGGAACTTTGTAATTTCACGAGACACTGTAATTTTGTTTAGAGAATTTCCCACTGTGCCAATGAATTTAAGACATTTTCCCTCTTTCTCTTCTATTAGATTCAGTGTATCTGATTTTATGCTGAGGTCCTTGATCCAATCGGATTTGAGCATTGTGCAAGTTGAGAAATATGGATCTATTTTCATTTTTCTATATACAGACATCCAGTTTGTCCAGCACCATTTATTAAGGACACTTTCTTTTTTCAAGTTATATTTTTGGTTTCTTTGTCACAAATCAAGTGGGAATAAGTGTGTACTTTTATTTTGGGTTTTTATATTCTATTCCACTGATCAATGTATCTGACTCTCTACCAATAACATGCAGTAATTATCACTATTGCTCTGTAGTATAGCTTGAGATCAGGGATGGTAATCCCCCCAGAATTTCTTTGATTGTTAAGAATTGTTTCATTATTCTGGGTTTTTTGCTTTTCCAGATGAATTTGAGAATTTCTCTTTGGATGTCTTTGAAGAATTCTCTTAGGATTTTGATGGGGGTTGCATTGAATCTGTAGATTCTCTTTGGTAGGATGGCCATTTTTATAAAACTAATCATGGACCATAAGAATGGTAATGAAGTCCCCTGTCACTGTCCCTTTCCCTCAGATGTGTTAGACCTGCACCACAACTGGCATGGAGAGGGCCCTCCTTCCTGATACTCTCTAGAGAACCAACAGGAGCAGGGCATTACTTAAGAATCATTGCCCACCCCTAGAAGCCCAGAGCTGCTCTACTTTGGGACTCATTAACCAGCAACCATCAGATCAACTCTCCCCTTCCACTCCTTCTAACCCTTCCTCCTCAACCATTACCACCCCTTTCCATAGGATGTGGTAGACCTGTGCCACACCTGGCACTGAGGGTGCCTTACTTCCTGATATTCTCTAGAGAACTGATAGGAGCAGGACATTCAAGAACTGACAGGAGAAAGGCATTCAAGAATTGGCAGGAGCAGGTCATTTGAGAACTGGCAACACCAGGTCATTCGAACAGGCAGAAGCAGGACATTTGAGAACCAGCATTAACAGGGTATCTGAAATCCATTGGCAGCAGATCATTTGAGAACTAGTCGACTGCAGGGCATTCAACTCTTGCCAAGTCTGCCAGAGGGGAGACCCCATCATCTGATACTTCCTGGAGAATCAGCAATTTTCAGGGCATTGGAGAGAAAGAGAATCCCAGGAATACAGAAGCACAGGCCTACAGGACAGAGAAGATAGAGACAGCAACACCAGCTAACACCAGAGATAATGAGATGGCCAAAGGCAAACACAAGATCACTACCAACAGAAACCAAGGCAACATGGCACCATCAGAACCCAGTTCTCTGACAAGAGGAAATCTTCCATACTCTATCACATCAGAAAAGCAAAAAACTAGATTCAAAATCACAGCTCATATTGCTGATGGAGGACTTCAAGAAAGACATAAATAACTCACTTAAAGAAATACAGAATACATGGGTCAACAGATAGAAGCACAAAAATCCCTTAAAAAACTACAAGAGAATATGGATCAAAAGGTAGAAGCCCTTAAATAGGAAACACAAATATTTCTTAACGAAATACCAGAGAACATGGATCAATAGGTAGAAGCCCTTGGAGAGGCAATACAAAAATCCCATAGGGAATTATGGGAGAACATGGGTCAACATGCAGAAGCCCTTAAAGAAGAATTACAATAATCCCTAAAAGAAACACAGGAGATCATGGGTCAATAGGACGAAGTTCCTAAAGAGGAAATACAAAAATGCCTTAAAGAATTTCAGGAACAAACAAACAAACAAACAAACAGGTGAGGGGACTGAACAAAACTATCCAGAATCTAAAACTGGAAATAGAATCAATAAAGAAATCGCAAAGTGAGACTTCTCTGAAGATAGAAAACCTTGGAAAGAATTTATGAGTCATAGATGCAAGCATCAATAGGAGAATACAAGAGATAGGAGAAAGAATCTCAGATGCTTAGGATTCCATGGAAAACATTGACTCAAAGGTCAAAGAAAATGCAAAATGTAAAAAGGTTCTAAACCAAAACATCCAGGAAATGCAATATACAATGAGATGACCAAACCTAAGGATTATATGAATAGAAGAAAGCAAGAATTTACATCTCAAAGGGCCAGTAAATATCTTGAACAAAATTATAGATGAAAACTTCCATGACCTAAAAATAGAGATGCCCATGAACATACTAGAAGCCTACAGAACTCCAAAAAGATTAGACCAGTAAAGAAATTCGTCGTGACACATAATAATCAAAACACCAAATGCAGTAAACAAAGAAAGAATATCAAAAGCAGTGAGAGAAAAAGGTTAAGTAACATATAAAGGAAGACCTATCAGAATCACACCAGACTTCTCACCAGAAACTATGAAAGCTAGAACATCCTGGGAAGATGTCATAAAGACCATAAGAGAACACAAATGTTACCCAAGACTACTATACCCAGGAAAACTTTCAATCACCATAGATGGAGAAACCAAGATATTCCATGAAAAAAACCAAATTTATACAATATCTTTCCACAAACCCAAAGAATAATAGGAGGAAAACTCCAAGACAAGGAGGGAAACTATACCCTGGATAAAGGTAGTACCCTTCTTTCATCAATCCCCCCCCCCCGCAAAAAAAAATAACCACTCAAATATAAAAATAACATCCAAAAGGACAGGAAGTAATAATCACTATTCCTTAATATTTCTTAACATCAATGGGCTCAATTCCCCAATAAAAAGACATAGACTAGCAGACTGGATAAGAAAACAGGACCCTACATTTTGCTGCATACAGGAAACACACCTTAGTGTCAAAGATAAACACTACCTTAGAGTAAAAGACTGGAAGACAATTTTACAAGCAAACGGTCCCAGGAAACAGAGCTGGAGTAGCCATTCTAATATCAGATAAAATTGACTTTCAACCTAAAGTCATCCAAAGAGACAAAGAAAAACACTTCTTGCTGGTCAAAGGAAAAATAGAGCAAGAAGAACTCTCAATTCTGAACATCCATGCTCCAAATGCAAGGGCAACCTCATGCATAAAAAAAAAAAAACTTTACTAAACCTCAAAGCACACATTGCACATAACACAATAATTGTGGGTGACTTCAACACTCCACTCTCCTCAATGGTCTGATAAGGAAAACACACTAAATAGGGACACAGTGAAAATAATTGAAGCATTGAACCAATTGGATTTAACAGATATATATAGAATATTTCATCCTGAAAAAAAAGAATATACCTTTTTCTCAGCACCTCATGGTATGTTCTCAAAAATCTACCATATAATTGGTCACAAAACAGATCTCAACAAATATAAGAAGATCGAAATAATACCATGGCTCCTATCAGATCATTGTGGTGTAAGAGTGGCCTTCAATAGCAACAAAAACAACAGAAAGCCCACATACATGTGGAAACTGAACAATACTCCACTCAATGATACCTTGGCCAAAGAAGAAATAAAGAAAGAATCAATGACTTTTTAGAATTTAATGAAAATGAAGGCACAACATACCCAAATCTATGGGACACAATGAAAGCAGTGCTGAGAGGAAAATTCATAGCCATGAGTGCCGCCAAAAACAAATGAGAGAGAGCATACAAAAGCAGCTTAATAGCACATGTAAAAGCTCTAGAACAAAAAGAAACTAATTCACCAGGAGGAGTAAAAGACAGGAAATAATCAAACTCAGGGCTGAAATCAATCAAGTGGAAACAAAGAGAACCATACAAAGAATCAAAAAACAAACAAAAAAAACCCAAAAACAACAACAACAACAAAAACAAAACAAAACAAAACAAAACAAAAAAAAAAAAAAAAAAAAAAACAGGAGCTGGCTCTTTGAGAAAATCAACAAGATAGATAAAGCCTTACCCAGACTAACCAAAGGGCACAGAGACAGTATCCAAATTAACAAAATTAGAAATGAAAAGGGGGATATAACAACAGAAACTGAGGAAATTAAAAAAAATCATCAGATCCTACTACAAAAGCCTATACTCAACACAACTGGAGAATCTGGAGGAGATGGACAATTTCCTAGACAGATACCAAGTACCAAAATTAAATCAGGATCAAATAGATCATCTAAACAGTGCCATAACCCTAAAGAAATAGAAGGTCTTCCAATGAAAAAAATCATAGGACCAGATGGTTTTAGTGCAGAATTCTATCAGACTTTCAAAGAAGACCTAATGCCAATACTCTTCAAACTATTCTACAAAATAGAAACAGAAGGAACACTACCCAACTCCTTCTACAAAACTACAATTACACTGATACCATAACCATACAAAGATCCAACAAAGAAAGAGAACTTCAGACCAAACTCCCTTATGAACATCGATGCAAAAATATTCAATAAAATTCTGGTCAACTGAATCCAAGAACACATCAAAATGATCATTCACCATGATCAAGTAGGTTTCATCCCAGGCATGCCGGGATGGTTCAATATATGGAAATTCATCAATGCAATCTACTAAATAAACAAACTCAAAGAAAAAAAATCACATGGTCATTTCATTGGATGCTAAAAAAGCATTTGACAAAATTTAGCAACCTTTCATGCTAAAAGTCTTGGAAAAATCAGGAATTCAACGCCCATACCTAAACATAGTAAAAGCAATATACAGCAAACTGGTAGCCAACATCAAACTAAATATAGAGAAACTTGAAGTAATACCATTAAAATCAGTGTTTTGATAAGGCTGTCCCCTCTCTCCATATCTTTTAAATATAGTACATGAGATTCTAGCTAGAGCAAATGACAACATAAGGAGGTCAAAGGCATACAAATCAGAAAGGAAGAAGTTAAGCTATCACTATTTGCAGATGATATGATAGTATACTTAAGTGACCCCCCCCCCAAAAAAAACTCCACCAGAGAACTCCTATAGCTGATAAACAACTTCAGCAAAGTGGGTGGATATAAAATCAACTCAAACAAATCAGTAGCCTTCCTATACACAAAGGATAAGCAGGCTGAGAAAGAAATTAGGGAAATAACACCCTTCACAATAGCCAAAAACAATATAAAGTATCTTGGTATGACTCTGACCAAACAAGTGAAAGATCTGTATGAAAATAACGTCAAGTCTCTGAAGAAGGAAATGGAAAAAGACCTCAGAAAATGGAAAAGTATGCCATGCTCATGGCTTGGCAGGATTGATATAGTTAAAATGGCCATTTTCCCAAAAGTAATATAGAGATTCAGTGCAATACTGATCAAAAGCCCAACTCATTTCTTCATAGAGTTATAAAGAGCAATTCTCAAATTCATCTGGAATAACAAAAAACCCAGAACAGTTAAAACTATTCTCAACAGTAAAACAACTTCTGGGGGGAATCAGTACTATCCTATCAAGCAATACTACAGAGCAATAGTGTTAAAAATTGAATGGTATTGGTACAGTGACAGGCAGGCAGTGGAATAGGATTGAAGATCCAGAAATGAACCAACACAGCTATGGCCCTTTGATCTTCAACAAAGGAGCTGAAAACATCCAGTGGAAAAAAGTCTTTTCAACAAATGGTGCTGGTTCAATTGGAGGTCAGCATGCAGAAGAATACAAATTGATCCAGTCTTTTCTCCTTGTTCTAAGCTCAACTCCAAGTGGATCAAGGACCTCCACATAAATAGAGACACACTGAAACTAATAGAAAAGAAATTGGGGAAGACCCTTGAGGACATCGTTACAGGGGGAAAGTTCCTGAACAGAACACCAATAGCTTATGCTCTAAGATCAAGAATTGACAAAGGGGAACTCATAAAATTACAAAGTTTCTGTAAGGCAAAGAAAACCACGAAAAGAACAAATCAGCAACAACAAATTGAGAAAAGATCTTCATCGACAGTACATCTGACAGAGGGCTAATATCCGATATATACAAAGAACTCAAGAAGCTAGACCCAAGAAAACCTAATAACCCTATTAAAAACAGGCTACAGAGCTAAACAAAGAAGTTTCACCTGAAAAACTTTGGATCGCTGAGAAGCATCTTAAAAAAATGTTCAGCATCATTAGTCATTAAGGAAATGCAAATCAAAATAACCCTGAGATTTCACCTCACACCAATCAGAATAGCTAAGATTAAAAACTCAGGAGAGAGCAGGTTTCGGCGAGGATGTGGAGAAAGAGGAACACTTCTCCACTGCTGATGTTGTTGCAAGCTGGTACAAGCACTCTACAAATTAGTCTGGTGGTTCCTCAGAAAACTCAGCACTTCACTTCTGTACGACCCTGCTATACCACTCCTGGTCATATACCCAGAGGATTCCCCAGTATGTAGTAAGAATACATGCTCCACTATTTTCATAGCAGCCCTATTTATAATAGCCAGAAGCTGGAAAAAACCCAGATGTCCCTCAGCGGAGGAACGGATACAAAAAATGTGATATATATATATATATATATATATATATAAACAACTGAGCACAATTCAACCATTAGAAACAATGAATTCATGAAATTCTTAGACAAATGAATGGAGCTGGAGAACTTCATCCTAAGTTAGGTAACCCAGTCTCAAAAAATCAATCATGGTATGTACTTACTGATAAGCAGATATTAGAATGGAAACTTGGAATACCCAAGTCATAATCCACATATCAAATGATGTCCAAGAAGAATGGAGCCCCTGGTTCTAGAAAGTCTCAGTGCAGCAGTGTAGGGTAGTACTAGAACAGGGAAGTGGGAAGGGGTGGATGGGGGAACAGGGGGATGGAAGAGGGCTTATGGGACTTTCAGGGAGTGGGGAGACAGGAAAGGGGAAATCATTTGAAATGTAAATAAAAATTATATCGAATAATAAAAAAATAGTGGGAGAGTTCAACACCCCACTCTCCAAAATGGACAAATTATAGAATCAGAAACTAAACAGAGATACAGTGAAACTATAGACCCATATAGAAGTATGGACCCAGTGGATCTAATAGATATTTATAGAATATTCCACCCCAAAGCAAAAGAATATACCTTCTTCTCTGCACCTCATAATACCTTCTCCAAAATTGACCATATAATTGGTCACAAAATAGGCCTCAACAGTTACAGAAACATTGAAATTATTCCATTTATCTTATCAGGCCACCACAGCCTAAGACTGGTCTTCAGCTCAAACAAAAGCCATGTAAAACACACATACACATGGACTTTGAATAATGCTCTTCTCAACGATAGCTTGGTCAAGGAAGAAACAAAGAAAGAAATTAAAGTCGTTTTAGAATTTAATGAAAACGAAGATACATCATACCAAAATGGGATACAATGAAAGCAGTGCTAAAAGGAAAACACATAGCTCTGAGTGCCTCCAAAAAGAAAATGGAGAGAGCTTGTACAAAGAGCTTGACAGTGCACGTGAAAGCTCTAGAACAAAAGGAAGCAAATATCCCCCAAGAGGAGTAAAAGGCAGGAAATAATCAAACTTAGGGCCAAAATCAACCAAACAGAAACAAAAAGAACTATACCAAGAATCAACCAACGAGCTGGCTTTTTGAAAAAATCAACTACATAGATAAACCCTTAGCCACACTCAACAGAGGACACAGAGATAGTATGCAAATTAATAAAATCAGAAATGTGAAGAGAAACATAGCAACAGAATCAGTGAACATTCAAAAAAATCATCACATCCTACTACTAGAGTTCATACTCAACAAAGATTGATAACCTGGATGAAATGGGCAACATCCTAGACAAATACCAGGTGCTAACACTAAAACCGGATCAGATAAACCATTTAAATAGTCCCAAAAGTCCTGAGGAAATAGAAACAGTCATTAATAGTCTCCCATCAAAAATAAATAAATAAATAAATAAATAAATAAATAAATAAATAAATAAATAAAAAAGGCCCAGGAGTAGATGGGTTTAGCAGGGAATTCTCTCAGATCTTCAAAGAAGAGTTAATACCTATACTCTTCAAAAATTTCCATGAAATAGAAACTCAAGGAACACAACCCAACTCATTCTATGTAGTCACAATAACGCTTATGCCTAAACCAAATAAAGACCAAACAAGAAAAGAGAACTTCAGACCAATCTCCCTCATGAACATTGATGCAAAAATACTGAACAAAATCCTGTCCAACTGAATCCAAAATTCAAAAGGAGGTCAAAGGCATACGAATTGGAAAGGAAGAAGTCAAACTATCACTATTTGCAGATGATATGATAGTATACTTAAGGAACCCCAAGACTTCCATCAGAGAACTCCTACAGCTGATAAACAACTTCAGGGAAGTGTCTGGATACAAAATTATCTCAAGCAAATCAGTAGCCTTCCTTTACTCAAAGGATATACAAGAAGAGAAAGAAATTAGGGAAATGATACCCTTTACAACAGTCCCAAATAATATGTCATACCTAGGTGTGACCCTAAGGAAGCAAGTGAAAGATTTATATGACAAAAACGTTTAGTCTCTGAAGAAAGAAATCGAAGAAAGTCTTAGAAGGTAGAAAGATCTCCCTTGTTCATGGATTATTAGAATCAATATAGTAAAAGTGGCCATCTTGCTGAAAGCAATATACAGATTCAATGTAATCCCCATCAAAATCTCAAATCAGTTCTTCATAGATCTAGAAAGATCAATTCTCAAATTCATGTGGAATATCAAAAAAACCCAGGATAGCCAAAACTATTTTTCACACCAAAGATCTACTGGGGAAATCACTATCCCTGACCTCAAGCTCTACTACAGAGCAATAGAGATAAAAAGTTCTTGGTAATGGTATGCAGACAGGCAGGAATATCCGTGAAATAGAATTGAAGACCCAGAAAAGAACCCACATACATATGGTCACTTGGTATTTGACAAAGGAGCTAAAAACATCCAGTGGGAAAAAGACAGCATTTTTAACAAATGGTGCTGGATCATCTGGAGATCTGCATGCAGAAAAACGCAAATAGACCCATTCTTATCTCCTTGTACAAAGCTCAAGTCTAAGTGGATCAAGGACCTACACATAAAACTAGAAACACTGAAGCTTATAGACAAGAAATTGGGGACAAATCTTGAACACATGGGCACAGGGGAAAAGTTCCTGAACAGGACACCAATGGCTTATGCTCTAAGAACTAGAATTAACGAATGGGACCTCATAAAATTCCAAATCTTCTCTAAGGCAAAGGACATGGTCAATATGACAAAATGGCAACCAACAAATTGGGATAAGATCTTTACTAATCCTACGTCTTATAGGGAGCTAATATCCAATGTATACAAAGAACACAAGAAGTTAGTCTCCAGAGTCAAATAACCCTATTAAAATATGGGGTACAGAACTAAACAGGGAATTCTCAACCAAAGAAACGCGAATGGATCTAAGCACCTAAAGAAATGTTTAACATCCTTAGTCATCAGGGAAAAGCAAATCAAAACAACACTGAGATTCTGCCTTACACCAGTTTGAATGGCTGAGATTAAAAAATCAGGGGACAGCAGATGCTGGAGAGGATGTAGGGAAAAAAGAACACTTCTCCATTGATGGTGCAAGCTGGTAAAACCACTCTGGAAATCAGTTTGGCAATTCCTCAGAAAACTGGACACAATACTACCTGCGGACCCAGCTATACCACTCCTGGACATATACCCAGAAGATGCTCCTATATGTAATAAGGACACATGCTGCACTATGTTTATAGCTGCCATATTTATAATAGCCAGAAACTGGAAAGAACCCAGATTTCCCTCAACAGAGGAATGGATACAGAAACTGTGGTTTATATACACAATGGAGTACTATTCAGCTATTAAAAACAATGAATTCATGAAAATTTTGGGCAAATGTATGGAACTAGAAAGTGTCATCCTGAATAAGGTCACCAAATCACAAAAGAACACACATGGTATGCACTCACTCTAATAAGCTGATGCTAGCCAAAAAGCTCAAAATAAACAAGTTACAATTCATCCAGCACAGGAAGCTCAAGAAGGAGGACTTAGTGAGGGTGCTTGGTTCCTCCAAGAAAGAGAACAAAATACTCACAGGAGCAATAAGGTAGACAAAGTGTGGAGGAGAGACTGAAGTAAAGGCCACCCAGAGACTGCCCTATGTGAGGATTCATCCTATAAACAGTCACCAAACCTGATACTACAATAAGAAATGTATACCAAAAGGAACATTCCATGGTTGTCTCTGGAGGGGCCCTGCAAGAACCTTACAAATACAGAGGCAGAAGCTAGCAACCAACTATTGTACTTGGAGTGAGGTCCCCAATGAAGGAGCTGGAGGGTAGTCTGGAGTAGCTGAAGGGGTTTACAGCCCCATGGGAAGAACAATGATTTTGGCCACCCAGATGCCCTGACACTCCCAGGGACTGAACTATCGACCAAGGGGTACACATGGTTCCAGCCAAAAATGTGGCAGAGGAAGGCCTTGTTGGTAATGAAGAATACTATATAGAGATTAAGGCAAAAATACATTAAAATATATTTTAATTTTATATACCTATGTACAAAATCAAAGTTTCCAAAGTTTATTAAACAAACCATCATATATACTAAAACAGAACAAATGAATAAAACTGCTGTTAAAAGTTGAATTCCATATTGGCCCACATACCATGCTGGTGGGTAATTTCAATACTTTGTGAACCAACAGAATGATCATTAAGATAAAAACAATACAGTGAAATCTTGACAATTTTATATATAATATTATGTCATGAAATTTCAAAAATTTGATCACTTACACTCAAATGAAGTCTAAACAGACTCTAGAAAATTAAAATAATATCCTTCATTTTGTTTGATGAAGAAATCACAACCAAAAGGTGTATATGACAAGAAATAATAAAACATTGGAATGAAAAGCAATAAATAAAATAAAAACTAAAATCGTCGAAACACTTTTGGTTCTTTAACAAAATCAAGATAATAAAAAATCCTTGAGCTAAATTAACAAAATGCAGAAAAGATTGTAATTAAAAAATTTCAAGTAACAATTCCTAAACCACAGTCAATCTTCAATTGCTAACCAGTTTCAAATTAAAATTTACATTTTTCTAACTGAGTATCACTGAGTATACAAACCAATCTTAAGGGCATCCCTCTTAAGGGCTGTCTCCATACCATGTAATAGCTGACAAACCCAAAAAGGAATAGAAAATAGAATCTTTGGGTTTCTATAAATTTTATATTTAACTTTAGATTCTCTCTCTCTCTCTCTCTCTCTCTGTGTGTGTGTGTGTGTGTGTGTCTGTCTCTCTCTCTCTCACCACACACACATACACACACACACAAACACACACACACATGAACATGAACACACACACATTGAATGTTATTTATGTTCCCCCCAAAAAACTGTTTAGATGAGAGCATCTGCATGTAGCTTTTGAGAACCTGCCTCCAGTTGGTTTTGATTGGTAATAAAGATGCCAACAGCCATCAGCTGGAGAGGACAGACAGAAGCCCAAGTTTAGGATTTCCTGGGCTTAGAACCAGAAGCTGGAGAAGAGAGAGTTCTGAGATGTGCCATTACTGGAGATTGTGGAGAAGAGTAGATATACCATGTCTGAGGTTAGTGCAGGACAGACAGCCATAGACCCCAAATGAAGGAGCTGGAGAAATGGGGCCAGGAGACTGGCCAACTGGGTACACAGCAGCCAAGATAGACCCTAGAAGTAATTAATAATTTAAGACTAACTGCATGGAGGTTAGGCAGTGACCCAGGTCATATACTGTTTAACGAATATTAAAATATAAAGTCTGTCTGTCTCTGTCTCTCTCTCTGTCTCTGTCTCTTCTCTCTCTCATTCTCTCTCATTCTCTCTCTCTCTCTCTCTCTCTCTCTCTCTCTCTCTCTCTCTCTCTCTGTGTGTGTGTGTGTGTGTGTGTGTGTGTGTGTCTTTCATTTGCATTTGGGAACAGTAAACTATTGAGGCAGTAGTGAAATTTCTGCTGGATTTTATTTATTATGAACTATTTCTACATACACACACTTTTCATTTTTTATGACTTTATTGGAATCCTGTACATATGATCATGTATGTCTCAACTTTATGCATTTCATTCTTATTTTCTTTATCTCTACTTCTTCTTTTTTTGTTTTTGTTTTTGTTTTGGTTTTGGTTTTGGTTTATCTTATTCTTGTTTTTTTTTTTTTTTTGCTTATTTGTTTTACTTTACTTTATTTTAAGATTATTCTTTAGATACCTATAAGTTTTCTAAGTACAAAAGGGATGTAGAGGAAAGGGGGAAGATTTCAGATGAGATGAGAGAGGGAAAATTGTAAGCAGAATATGGTGCATGAAAAATTCTGTATTCAATAAAGGAACAGTACAATTTTTATATACTATGGATTTGTTTTAGACATTTAGATATTTCAGTTTGACAGAGAAAGACATTAAAGATTCTTTTTTATTATTGGATTTATTTTTTAATGTGATTTACAGATGTTACATAGTGCATATACTAAATGTGACATTTCATTCGTATTTACCTGTGTTGATGTTGATATTATTTTTATTCGATATATTTTTTATTTACATTTCAAATGATTTCTCCTTTTCTGGCCCCCCACTTCCCGAAAGTCACATAAGCCCCCTTCCTTCCCCCTGTTCTCCCATCCACCCCTTCTCACTTCCCTGTTTTCGTTTTGTCCTATACTGCTACACTGTGTCTTTCCAGAACCAGGGGCCACTCCTCTGTTCTTCTTGTATCTCATTTGATGTGTGGATTATGTTTTGGGTTTTCCAATTATCTAGGCCAATATTCACTTATTAGTGAGTGTATACCATGATTGATCTTTTGAGACTGGGTTACCTCACTTAGTATGATATTCTCCAGCTCCATTTGTCTAAGAGTTTCATGAATTCATTGTTTCTAATGGCTGAATAGTACTCCATTGTGTATATATACCACAATTTTTACATCCATTCTTCTGTTGAGGGATACCAGGGTTCTTTCCAGCTTCTGGTTATTATAAATAGGGCTGCTATGAACATAGTGGAGCACGTATCCTTATTACATGCTGGGGAATCCTCTGGGTATATGCCCAAGAGTGGTATGGCAGGATCCTCTGGAAGTGACATGCCCAGTTTTCTGAGGAACCACCAGACTGATTTCTAGAGTGGTTGTACTAATTTGCAACCCCACCAGCAGTGGAGGAGTATTCCTCTTTCTCCACATCCTCGCCAAAACCTGCTGTCTCCTGAATTTTTAATCTTAGCCATTCTGACTGGTGTAAGGTGAAATCTCAGGGTTGTTTTGATTTGGATTTCCCTAAAGACTAATGAAGTTGAGCATTTTTTAAGATGCTTCTTAGCTATCTGAAGTTCTTCAGGTGAAAATTCTTTGTTTAGCTCTGTACCCCATTTTTAATAGGGTTATTTGCTTTTCTGGGGTCTAACTTCTTGAGTTCTTGGTATATATTGGATATTAGCCCTCTATCTAATGTAGGGTTGGTGAAGATCTTTTAACAATTTGTTGGTTACCAATTTGTCCTTTTGATGGTGTCCTTTGCCTTACAGAAACTTTGTAATTTTATGAGGTCCCATTTGTCAATTCAACCATTACATAAACAAACTCAAAGAAAAAAACACATGGTCATTTCATTGGATGCTAAAAAAGCATTTGACAAAATTCAACATCCTTTCATGCTTAAAGTCTTGGAAAGAACAGGAATTCAAGGCCCATACCTAAACATAGTAAAAGCAATATACAGCAAACCGGTAGCCAGCATCAAACTAAATGGAGAGAAACTTGAAGCAATCCCACTAAAATCAGGGACTAGACAGGGCTGCCCCCTTTCTCCTTATCTTTTCAATATTGTACTTGAGATAGTAGCTCGAGCAATTAGACAACATAAGGAGGTCAAAGGGATACAAATTGGAAAGGAAGAAGTCAAACTATCATTATTTGCAGATGATATGATAGTCTACCTAAGTGACCCAAAAAACTCCACTAGAGAACTCCTATTGCTGATAAACAGCTTCAACAAAGTGGCAGGTTATAAAATAAACTCAAGCAAATCAGTAGCCTTCCTATACTCAAAGGATAAGCAGACTGAGAAAGAAATTAGGGAACTGACACCTTTCACAATAGTCACAAACCATATAAAGTACTTGGGGTGACTCTTACCAAACATGTGAAAGATCTGTATGACAAGAACTTCAAGATTCTGAAGAAGGAATTGGAAGAAGACCTCAAAAAATGGAAAAATATCCCATGCTCATGGATCAGCAAGATTAATATAGTTAAATGGCCATTTTGCCAAAAGCAATATAAAGATTTAATGCAATACCCATCAAAATCCCAACTCAGTTCTTCATTGAGTCAGAAAGAGCAATTCTGGAAAAATTAGCCTTTTCAACAAATGGTGCTGGTTGAACTGGAGGTCAGCATGCAGAAGAATGCAAATTGATCCATCTTTATCTCCTGTACAAAGCTCAACTCCAAATGGATCAAGGACTTCCACATAAAGCCAGACACTCTAAATCTAATAGAAAAGAAATTGGGGAAGACCCTTGAGGACATCGGTATAGGGGGTAAGTTCCTGAACAAAACACCAATAGCTTATGTTCTAAGATCAAGAATTGATGTTGATATTTTTAAAGACTATTTTCCCATCTTTTGCTAATCATCAGTAGCCTTACCTGTGCATGATTTTTATTATGCATGTGAGACTTTGGTAAACATACTTTTTCCTATTTTTTTTTTTTTTTTTAGTCTTCAGTTGGCATTTACCTTCACTTAATGTTACATTTCAGTACACATAAGGTTTTCATTTTGAGGAGTCCCGTTTAATCATCCTATAATTATAGTTGATGTATGTTTCAATTTTTATGTAAAATGTCATATTACCATACGTGTCTTCATTCTAAAATTTTGTTAGAACTTCAAAGTTATCCTTTGCATATTGAAAATGAAATTCTATGATTTTTCTTTAGCATTTTTCTATTAATAGCATGTGGACTTACTATTACAAAAGAAGATGGGTTTTTTTCCTCATTGAATTCTAAAAATTAATTTTTCCTGATATGCCTATAAGCATACTCATCCTCTGCCTTTCATCTGTTGTGTGGATTTATTTCAGTAAACTAACTCCTGAAACCTTCTATATTAATTACAGTGAATAATATAAAATTTTAGTATCACATAATATTAAGCAGTAGTTCCCAATCATCCTAATCCAGGAAACTTTCAGTACCATTCCTCATGTTGTAGTAATCCTCAATCATAATATATATTGTCTATGTTTGGTCTGTTGCAATGTATTGTAATGCTAAATTATACCTGAAGATTTTGTTCTCTATATGTGAATTTTCAGTTTCAACTCCTTTTGTTGTGCAAATCTTGTTCATTAGTTTAAAATGAGGTTATATAAAATATCTACAGCCAATTACTGGTAGACCTAGATTGGTTTTGAGTTACCTGCCTGGGTGTTGCAGAGAGAGGAAAGAAGGATGAGAAATTGAAGGTATGCCTCCATGGGAGGAAATGGACCATGAGCACATAACCAGGAGAAGCAGCAATTTTTCAGGGTACAATTCTGGGAGAGTAGTCAGTCTCTTAGTTAGAAAAGTACATTAGGGGTTAACCCCAGTAATTGTGAAAGCCAAATAAAATAACAACAACCTGAGTCTAATTCATTTGTAAGCTACACAGGAAAAATTTTAAATTAGATTACCCTCAAATCATAATTTTACTGCTCTTATGAATTATAATGTAATTATGTGATATACAGGATATCTGACATTTGACTGCCAAATAGGTCCAAAATCCACTGATGCTCATTGTTCACTCTTATCTCAAATTTCTAAGGCTAGTCCAGACCATCTGTTTCTCCAAACTTTAGAAACAAACTTCAGTATATACACAAATACAAAATACACAATCCTGTGCTTTTCTGTTGGGATTTTAAGGAATAGAGGAGAAATTTCTACATCACATAGCCCAACATTAACATATTCTTCTTCTACTGAGGTTCTTGCTGCCCACTAACAAAGCTAGACAGCATTGAAAGGAGACTCTTCAGTGCTGTTACTTAGCATTCTGAGACACTAAATATTTATCTGTGTTAAAGCTTTTGGTTTTTACTGTATTTCCTGACATCCTTTGGTCATGAACAGAAATGTGGAAGTATTAGATAAATAAGCCATTTCCTCCCTAAATAGCTCCTTGGTGATAATATTTTGTGGAGGATTACAAACCCTGACTAAGACTTATCTGGATTCTCATGCAGAGAGATAGAAATGCAGAATGCAAAGAAGATCAATAGCTATGTGAGGAAAAGTGAACATATAACAAAAGCAGAGTTGGATACAATCCTGAATCCCTAAGATATTTCTTTGCACTTTTTTACCCACTTCAAAACTGTGAGATATTGAACACTACATCTTAGACAAATGTGTATAGGGATGTTGATGAAGACTACTTTCAATCCAAAGCGACAACTTTTCTTTTTTATTTTTATTCGATATAATTTATTTACATTTCAAATGATTTCCCCATTAGTAGGACTTCACAGCATTTGTCATATCCTTGAGGACAAAGTTTCTGTTTACGGTTTTATCAGATTCACAATTCCCTTTCTTTCAGAGGAATTTCACAGAGAAGATATCAGCCAATTCTATGAAGTTTATCATTGTCAGGGTGAATTAGGCTTAAATCACTCATGATCTTTCTTATAGGTACTCTGCAATTTTATCAATAAGAATAGAAAAGATTTATTTTACCCTTTCTAAACAAAAGAACAAATCTGATAGATTTATGCTGCTTCTTTAATCTTTCTGTTTTACAACAGAGGTAATAAAGAGATATCTTAGCTGGATATGATATTTTATCTGTGCTGTGAGGAATATATGAACAACACTATTAGATCTATGAATTTAATAAACTAGGTGCCCACAAAATGAATATAAATAGAATATATGACTAATCTTTGCATTGAGAAAAATCTTCATTATATATTTAGAAGTTTTAGGTCATTCATTTTTGTCAAACTAATGATTATTACTAATGAAATCAATGAAACTTGACTGTCTCAATAAACAGTATAATAGCTACATGAAATTCATTTAGTTTATGTGTCTTTAATATCTCTAAAATATTTTTTCATATGATTTTTAAAAAGTTAATAGTATTCATAATAGATTTTCTTGAAGGAAAATAATTCTGAGGATTGTCATGTGCACCCCAATAATTTTATTACCAATAATTTGGGTCTATAAATGTCTTATAAATTTTCTCTATCAGAACTTAATTGTGTTGATAAATTTTTGGGATTATTTCCAAGATATAAATAATGTAATTAATAAATATCAGAAATATACTGACCAATGTATGATTGATTTTTTTTGTTTAACTATTGATAATTTATTTTTTCTAATCTGTTTAGTAGCTCTTGCCATAGCACATTCTAAGAACTTAAGATTGAACTTGTTTGTACTTTCCACAGATGTGCTGAATATGAAATGATATTCTATAGAATTACAGATTATTAGCTACTTTTTATCTCCCTCAACTCACAACTGTGATTCAGTACTATTTTATGATTGAGATCATTCTTCTTCGACTATCATAGTGACTTCTGAAATTTTTTTAAACATCTTTTGCATAGATATGAAGTGAAGGCAGCTTAATGTTCAGGATTCATGACATCTGCTAGCTTGAAAGTGCTGAATCTGAGATAAAGTGTAAAAATAAACATACAAGTTCTATTCTTTTAAGCGGAAATAATTTCCATAGTTAAAGGACATCACTGAATCATGATATACTTTTCAAATTCTAAACTTTTAAAGATGTATTTGTGTTGTATTTTTATAGCCTCAAAACACAGTCTTTTAATAACTTTTTTCTATTATTTATTTCTCAAGGAACTTTTATAATTTTGTTTAAAATGTTTCTAAAATTATATTGTATAGATAATGAAGTTTATTATTTTAATGTAAAATTATACAGAAATGGAAGAGATAAAAACTATAACTATTTAAAATGTAAGTAGCCAATTTGAACTTTTCTACAGACAACTGGTTGTTATATTAATGTGGTCATACAATAAGATTTTAAATATTAAAAGCTGTTACCCTACCTATTGCCTGACCTGCACTAGTTCTGATTTGCACGTATGTGGGAGCCTCTCCTCTCCTAAGAATCCCCATTCTCTTAGCACACATGCCAGTTGCAGATTGGCTCTCTAGATATTGTGACCCATCCAGGATCACAGGTGAGACCCCAAGCGCCCACCCAAGCACCTGGCTTAACCAGGAACCCTGGGGTAACAGGACACAGATACCTCCCCCAGCCACAGACCCATGCTTCTTCCTGGTTTTAACTGTACATGATCCGAGCCTTTATTCTGGACCCCCCACCTACTTATACCACATATAAGTTGCAACTCCACACCCAAGGGGTTCCGACACATCCAAGATAACAGGCTCACAGGCTCACAGATGGGAGAAATGCTACAGGCAAAGACAGTAAATGAAGTTAACACTAGAGGTAACCAGATGGCTAGAGTCAAGTGTAAGAACATAATCAACAGAATCCAATACTATGTAACAACATCAGTACCCAGTTCTCCCACCACAGCAAGTCCTGTACACTTGTAACACACCTGCAAATTACAATTCAGTTCTAATTTCTCATCTCATTAAGATGATACTAGACTTTAAGAAGAACATACAAAAACTCACTTAAATAAGTAAAGAACACATAAAAACAAGTACAAGTCCTTAAAGAGGAACACATAAATCACTTAAAAAAGAAATGCAGGAAAACAAAATAAAAAAAGATAAATGAATTGAACAAAATCATCCAGGATCTATAAATAGAAATTGAAACATTAAAGAAAACACAAAAATAGACAACCCTGGAGATGGAAAACCTAGGAAACAGAGCAGGAGTCACAAATGAAAGCATCACCAACAGAATATAAAAGAGAGAAGAGAGAATCTCAGATATAGAAAATACCATGAAAAATCAACACAGTGGTAAAGGAATATAAAAAAAAAAACAAAAACTCAAAACATTCAAGTAATCCAGGACACAATGAAAACATTGAATCTAAGAATAATAAGAACAGAGTGGAGATTCCCAACTCAAAGAGCCAGCACATATCTTCAACAAAATTATAGAAAAAAATCTTCCCTAACCTAAAGAAAGAGATACCCATAAACACACAAGAAGCCTATAGAACATGAAACAGATTAGGCCAGAAAAGAAATTCCTCCAGGCACATAATAATTAAAACACCAAATGCACAGAACAAAGAAAGAATATTGAAAGAGGCAAGGCAAAAAAGTCAAGTAACATATAAAGGCAGACCTATTGGAATTATAGCAGAGATTATGAAAAGTAGAAGACCCTGGGCAGATGTCATACAGACCTTAAGAGAACACAAATGCCAGAACAGGCTACTATACCCAGCAAAACTCTCAATTACCATAGATGGAGAATACTAGGAATTCCAAGACAAAATCAAATTTAAACAATATCCTTCCACTAATCCAGCCTTACAGAGGATAATAGAAGCATTAGTCCAACACAACGTGGGAAATTCCACCCAAGGAAAAGCAAGAAATTAAACTTTTCACAACAAACTGAAAAGAAGAAAACACACAAACATAATTCCACTTATAACAACAAAACTAACAGGAAGCAGCAATCACTACTCCTTAATATCTCTTCATATCAATGGACTCAATTCCTGAATAAAAAGGCAAAGGCTGACAGGCTGGATATATAAACAAGACCCAGTATTTTCCTGCATACAGGAAACACAGTTTGATGAAAAGACAGACACCAACTCAGAGTAAAAGTCTGGGAAATAAATTTCCAAGCAAACGGTCCCAAGAAACACGCTGGAGTAGCCATTCTAATGTCCCATAAAATAGACTTTCAGCAAAAGCTCTCAAAAAAGATGGGGAAGAGCACTAAATACTCATCAAAAAGTCTACCAAGATGAATTCTCAATTCTGAACATCTATGCCACAAATGCAAAGGCACACATATTTGTAAAAGAAATGTTACTGAAGCTCAAAGCACACACTGAACCTCAAACAATAATAGTAGGAGATGTCAGCACACTACTCTCACCAATGGACAGATCATGGAAACAGAAACAGAAATAAAACAGTGACACAGTGAAAGTAAAAATCAAATTATAAACCAAATAGATTTAATATGTATCAACAGAACACTTCACCCTAAAACAAATGAATATACCTTTTCATCACATCATAGTACCTTCTCAAAAATTATCAAAATAATCAGACACAAAGCAAACCTCAACAGATACAAGGACATTGAATTAATCCCCTGTATTCTATCAGACCATCATGTAATAAGGCTGGAGTTAAAAACAACAAAAACAAGAGAAAACACACAAATGTGTGAAAGTTGAACAAGTATTTCCTTAATGATAACTTAGTCAAGGAAGAAATAATAAAAGAAATAAAAGAGTTTTTAGAATTTGGTGAAAACAAATGTGTGACATATCCAGACTTTGGGGACACAATGAAAGCAGTGCTAAGAGGAAAACTCATATCTCTGAGTGCCTCCTTAAAAAAACTGGAGAGAGCATATGCTGGCAGCTTGACAGCACATCTGAAAGCTCTCAAAAAAGAAAAGCAAATATACCCAAGAGGACAGGAAATAATAAAACTCCGGGCTGAAATAAACCAAGCAGAAACAAAGTGAACTAGACAAAGAATTAACAAAACTAAGAGCTAGTTCTTTGAGATCAACAAGACAGCTATAACCTTACCTATTCTAACTAGAGGACATAGAAACAGTATCCAAATAAAAAAAATCAGGAATGAAAAGGGAAATGTAACAAAAGAAACTAAGGACATTGAAAAAAAATGATCAGTTCATATATTATGATTAAGGGACACCAAAAGAGCTGTACAGCATCCTTCATAATCGGGGAAATATAAATCAAAACAACCCTGAGATTCCACCTCACAATAGTCAGAATGGCTAAGATCAAAAACTCAGGTGACAGCAAATGTTGGAGAGGATATGGTGAAAAAGGAACACTCCTCCATCTTCATTGCTGGTAACCTTGCAAGCTGTTACAACCACTCAGGAAGTTAGTTTGGTAGTTCCTCAGAAAATTTAACATAGTACTACCTGAGGAACCAGCATACCACTCCTGGGCATATAGTAAGAAAATGCTCCAGCATGTAATAAGGACACATGGTCCACTATGTTTATAATAGCTAGAAGCTGGAAAGAACACAATTGAATACAGAAAATGTGGTACATTGCACAATGGAGTAATACTCAGCTATTAAAAGCAATGAATTCATGACATTCTTAGGCAAATAGATAGAACTAAAAAATATCTTGAGTGAGGTAACCCAATAACAAAAGATCACACATAGTATCCACTCACTGATAAGACGACATTAACCCGGAAGCTAGGAATACCCAGGATATAATTCACAGACTACATGAAGTTCAAGAAGAAGGACAAAAAAAGTGTGGATACTTCAGTCCTTCTTAAAAGAGGGAACAAAATACTCATGGGAGGAGATACAGTGACAAAATTTGGAGCAGGGACTGAAGGAAAGGCCATCCAGAGATTGCCCCGCCTGGTGACCCATCCTATAGACAGTTACCAAAACCAGATACTAATTTGCATGCCAACAAGTGGTTGCTGACAGGAGTCAGATATAGTTTTCTCCTGAGATGCTCTGCCAGCGTCTGACAAATACAGACAGGGATGCTCTCAGTTAATAGTTGGACTGAGCACAGAGTCCTCAATGAAGGAGCTATAGAAAGAATGCAAGGAGCTAAAGGGGTTTGTAGCCCCATAGGAGAAATCACAGTATGAACCAACCAGTGCTCCCAGAGCTCCCAGGGGCTAAACCACTAATCAAAGAATACACATGGAGGATCTCATGGCTCCAGTTCCATACATAGCAGAGGATGGCCTTGTTGGGCATCAATGAGAAGAGAGGCCTTTGCCCCAGTAAAACAGGCCTCTGTGAAGGATTGTTACCCCAGTGTACTAGAATGCCTGAACAGGGAAGAGGGGTGGGTGAGTTAGGGAGCAGGAGGAATGGGGATATGATATGGGGTTTTTTGAAGAGAAATGAGGAAAAAAGATAACATTTGAAATATAAATAAATAAAATATCTAATAAAAAGAAAGAAAAAGTCTATATCAAACAAAACTGAAAAATCTAAATGAAATAGATGATTTTCTAGACAGATACCAAGTACTAAATTTAAATCAAGATCAGATAAACCATCTAAATATTCCCATAACCACTAAGGAAATAGAAGCAGTCATTAAAACTCTCCAAATCAAATAAAGCTTAGGGAGAGATGGTTTTAGTGCGTAATTCTCTTGGACCTTCAAAGAAGACCTAATATCATTACTTCTCATACTATTCCACAACATAGAAACAGAAGAAACACTACCTAAATCCTTCTATGAAGCCACAGTTACACTGATACATAAATCACAAAAATACAACAAAGAAAAAGAACTACAAATCAATTTCCCTTATGAATATTGATGCAAAAATACTCCATAAAATTCTATTGAACTGAATACAAGAACACATCAAAAGGATCACTCAACAAGATCAAGTAAGTTTCATCACAATAATGCAAGGTTGGTTCAATATATGGAAATGCATCAATGTAATCCACTATATAAACAAACTCAAAGTAAAAAATCACAATATCATGTCATTGGATGCTTGCTTATTAATGGCAAGTGTTTGATAACATGTAAAAATATTTTATATGAATATGAAAATGTCATAAATGAGTATAAGGCATTTGATTATATTTGCCTCTTCCTGTCATTCTACCTGCTCCCTTCCAGGCCCACACACTTCTCTAATTCATGTATTCTAGTATATACATATGCAAATATATATTTATACACAAATACTCAGATAAGTACTTCTTACGAAGTCCATTTAATGCCCATATGGATACAGGTGTATGGATATCCACTGCTGAGTCATCAAAAGCTGTGATCCTGAAGAAATTGGTTCCCTTTCCTCATTAGGTTTGATCTGCCTGTGATTCCTCAAGTAGAGGAAGGGATTTTTGATCCATACCCATACTAACACTAGAACATTGATGAGTATGGACTTATGCAGTTATGAGTCAGAAAACTCTCCTATTGAAGTTTATGAGTGTAATATTTTCACTATTCTATTTCACAGACACATATTTTGCAGCAGTCCTCATGATTTCCTGTTTAAAAGCTATTCTGTACCATATTCCCCAATATTTCCTGAGATTCTCGTGTTTAGATTGTATTATAGATATCTCATTTGGAGACACACCACACAGACAGTTACATAATTCATTTTGATCAATTTGTGGTTATATTTAATAACCTTGTTCATTACACAGTGCAGCTTTTGATGAATTTGGAATTTTTATATTAGCTTAAAGCAAATTATTTAAAAGATTGTGAGATACTATACCTGATTAGCAAAATAATAATAGTAAGTTCTTCTTTTGTGGCCTGTGACACCCAACAATGAGTTTCTGGCTAGTTTATATTGTCATGCAGGAGTGAGAAAAAAAGCAATACTAGAACACAGGTACTTAGTTTCATTCATACACACCTAGTGTGCAGCAGTACCTGGACACCCCACGGGAATAATCAAAAAATGAAACCATAGATGGCACCCAACATGAGGAAATAAAAAGGGTAAGTGCCCCTGCTCCATGGTGTCAGCCCAGAGTTCCAAGCCTCCACACTTTGAGATAAGGCATTCTTAACATTTCCGACACTGTTCTCTGGATGTAGAGTTTCCTTTCCTGTCATTATGGAAAGTGCTTCATCACATTAAGAGAAAAACATACAAAATACTGACCATCTCTTAATAAAACTCACTAGAAAGCAACATGGTCCTTCAGACCCACCTGCTGCCCTCCCAACTCCTCTTACCCTTGCCTACATGCCACAGGACCCCATTACAAAAGAATGTGAATTAACATGCCAGCTCATTGCTTTTCCAATTCTCCCTACCTCAGTAGAAGCTGATAGAGCACTTCCTTCTTCTGTTTCCTCTTACTGGTATGGTAAAGCTCCACCCTTCAGAACCTTACAAGAAAAAATGAGGAGATAACTCCTAATCTCTAGGATTCCTTCAGACAGCCCAAAATGGAGAAAATACCAATCAATCCATAGCTTAGCATGCAAGATATTATAGCCAATCACTCTGACAGCTTTGGACGTGAAACAGATTCTGGTCCCATCCCCAGGCATCACTGGTAGGGTGCTACCTGGTGCTTATGCATGTCTCCCTATCCCTTTATTTTCCAGGATAGCTGCGTACCTTCTCTTGCCATATGCAGAACTATTGCAGTACACTTCTAAGGAATGACACACAACCAGAGCACATATAGGGAGAAGCGAAATCTGCTGAGCAGCCAGGATTGGGCTGACAGTTGGAATGCTCAGCTAGCGGTTGCAAAGCAGGCCCCTCCCCCAGTCCAGGTCTCTAAGTGGAAAAGAGTTGCCAGATGGTTGGCTCGACCAGAAGCACACACTTGGGTAGACTTCATATGCTACCCAACAAATAGCTGAATGATGGGCGAAGGTTCATTGCTACAGTTTGAGATGATCCAGTCTGCCCAAAACTAGAAACCCCAAACCTCTTTATCGGAAGTTTCTTTAAAAGTTTTTCCTAATAACTAAAATAACTAGGAGAATGTTATTTATCCAATCATGCTTTTATCCAATGAGTATTCCCCCAGCCTCTACTTTGACATAAAGATAAGTGCCTATTGCCTTTAAATATTCATTTAAGCTTCAGAGAATCATCTAGGATTCACATCATACAGGTCAAATGAACTATATCAACAAATAATTTTTAATCGTCAATTAATAAAAATAAAACCATCTACTTAACCCAGATTATTTTTCAGAGACAAGCTGTTACTGCCTATTCCACAAACATAATTAACATGGTATTTCCTGTCTCAGTTACCTTAAGCAGAGGAGATAAATGATCTTCGGCCCTTCTTCTGCTTTCCTTACTGAAATACAGATAATGTCGCAGGTAAAGGATGCCAGACCAGAACTAAGATTCCTCTAACACCTATCCCATTGCCTTTCTCTTTGGCCTATAACATCGGGCCTCTTATGCGCTCCCAGTCAAAATGTTACAAATAACAAATACATTGCCTCTCTCTTCTTTTGGGGTAAAGCAAGACATAATGATCTGCTGTGCAGACATCCCCTGTGATGGTTGTGCACCTCTGTTGTGACTATTTCACATGTTTGTCTCTAAGGAAAAGGAAAGGCAGCACTGCTGCTTCAGGCAAGACAGAGACAAGAGATGTTCCTTTGCTGGAAAGAATAGAACACACCATTTTCCATGGGTCTGCTGATGTTACACTAGCTGCTTTTGTCCAGACATACCATTTGACTGGAGATGTTTGAGACAAGTCCAATGAGGTGATAGTATTTACAGTTGACAGCCTTGAGTCCTTCCAGTGTCAGATGAACTCTTTTCCTAGGGTTATGTTCCAAAACAGAAGACCACTAGACTTAACATGAGACTTGCATAATATAGAAAAAATATTAAGTCTATTTATATGATTCAAATGTTGTTAAGGCCAATTTTAATACCGCAAGCAACTCTGTAAAAACTTGCTCTTGAAATTCCTAATCATTTAAAAATTAAGTTGCTTGAATAATCCCCTGTCTTCCTGGCTCCCACACTTCATTAGCTCTATGGTTTCTGTTGTTTTATTTTGAAGATTTTACCATGCCTTACCCTATTTTTAAACAGTAGATTGCTGCTAATTGGGCTGTGGTTCAATACCAAAATGTTCTCAACATAAAGGCTGATGACTTATTGATGACACTTCTCAAAAAATAAAATGGTAGAGATGTTGTACCTCACTACTAAGGTCTACCATATCTGATCAGGTTTCCTGAGCTGCGGAGGAAACGGAGGACTGGCTTTTCTTAGCAGGTGTTCCTCTTCTTTGCCTGATTTGGCAAAAATCCCAGTTTTCTACCTATGGAATGTCACATAATCCTTGGCAAAATTACAGGTTCAACTTCCTGGAATTCCTCTAAATGAAAATAAAGTATCCCCAGAACCTCATGCCTCATCCAATGAAACTATACCCTAAGAAGAATTTCTTTTCACTCTCCAAGGCTCATATATATATATATATCCCTTGATAAACTGTAAAATTAAATATATGTACACAAGGTAGTTTGTTGAATATCATCAAAGAGGACTGTTTCATTGAATGACATCCAAAAAAGCTATAACACTGAAGATGTCTAATGCTGAAATCATCATCATTCGGAAAGATCTTCTCTTCCAGGCACTCACTTCTAGATCAGGATGCTGCTGGACTACCTGTGTCAGACTTTGTTTCATCCGTAAATATATAATTTATGATATACTTTATTTGAACTATATGGCATATAGGGATAATTCTTTTTCCAAACTCTGTAAGCTATCAAAGACAAAGTGAGTGTTGTGTATAAGAGTCTGACCAAACAATACTGTTATTACTCATGTTTGCCTAAAAATGGACTTAAATACTTCTTTGAATCCAATAATGTTCTCAGATTTTTATTTTATTAATAGCTCACAAGTAGTACTAGGTATGCATTGAAACAATTATACCACTTGATAAGTCTACTATCTTATCCCAAGCTTAAAAAAATAGCATAGCCATTCTCTTTGTTTCAAGCATTAGTGTTTATGAAAGATTGGTTAGTGTATGCAAAGATTTGCAACATTAGCTTCCTTCTCTCTGATACTTGCAGACTGAGATACGTTGCCTCTTGAGCCTTTCTACAATCAGAATGTGGTTCATAATTCACACAATTTTTAGTTTAATGCATCAAAATATCTTGATAGTGGGTTTCTATCTAGATATCATATTTTTTAGCTAGAATTATGGCTACCTTTATCCTAAGATAGTAAACAGAAGACTTATTGTACTATCAGCACTATATAGTAGTTATGAAGACTCTATAGGCATCAAATTCATCTGTGTTCTGTGAGATGTATGTTTTCATCAGCAATTGGAACTTACCATCAGTTTGCAGAGAGTATAGTCTTGGCAAGAGACTGAGACATAGGGGTTTTCATTAGTGCCCTTGGGCCAATTACTCAATTAGATTATACCAATTTCAGGAAGTGTATATTTCTCTTGGTGATGAAACATGTTTAGTTGGGACATTGTTCCCTAGTTTTTGATGACTCTCTCTCTCTCTCTCTCTCTCTCTCTCTCTCTCTCTCTCTCTCTGTGTGTGTGTGTGTGTGTGTGTGTGTGTGTGGTGTATGTTTGTGTGTCTGTCTGTATGTATGTGTAATTTAGAAAGCTTCAAAATGATCCCTTAAATAGTCTTTTTTGTTAGTTGTTCTCTCTGATAATGCCATTTTCCTTTCATTCCTCCATGTTCCTATCTAATTTATCAAAATCAGTCTGCCCCAATCTCTCTATAACTATATATTCTATTTCCCATTACTTTGAAGATCGTCTCCCCCCCCCCTTAGTTCTTACATGGAATATAACATTTGTACTTATAAGAGTTGTATTATGTCTATTGAAGACCTAAAAACTAATATACAAATATAATAAATATAAAGGAAAATGTATATTCCTATTGCCATTTGCATCTGGGAGCTAGGCCTGTCTCATATCCTTCTGTACACAGGTCCTGCCAGGGAAGAGCTAATCTCCAGGGAGGGATCTGACTCCAAGGCTTGGAGATGAGATCACCATTTTTGCTCCAGTGACTGTCCAAGGTGGGTTGAACCAGGAGTGCACAGGACACAGGAACTGCTGAACAGCTGGGACAGAGTCCTTCCAGTCAGTTACCATCTGCTCCCAGGTGATAGCACTATCCCACAACCCTCTGTGCACAGGTCCTGCCAGGGGAGAGCTAGTCTCCCAAGACTTTATCCATTCTTCTGTTGATAGATATCTAGGCTGTTTCAAATCCCTGTCTATAATGACTGAATCAACAATAAGCAGATGAGCAAGCATTTCTGTATTAGGGTATAAAGTCATTAGATTATATGCCAAAAAGTGATGTAGTTAGATATTAGGAAAGATCTAGTACCAAGTTCCTAAGGAAGCACTATATTAGTTTCCATTGTGGCTGTAAAAGGTTGTACTCCCACCAGCAATAAATTAGTATTTTCCTTAACCTATGTCCTTTCTACCATGAACTGTTACTGTTTTATCTATTTTAGCAATTCTGACTGAAGTCACAAAGTAGTTTTGATTTACATTTTACTGATGACTAAGCATGCTGAACATTTTCTTTAAGTGCTTCAGTTCTTTTGTTGAAAATTCTGTTTAGAAGTATATCACAGTTTTTATTGTTTTTCATTTAAACATTCATATAATTTCTTCTGATCATTGTTTTCCTTTCCCTTTCTCTATTCCATTTTCCTCCCTATCCATCTCCACATATTTTTCTCTCCTTTGAAAATAGACAAATATAAAGTCAAACTTGATCTTTGAGAAAAGAATGAAAAAAGCAAAACAAAAATATATAAATGAACAAAAATGAAAAACTCATAAAATATAAAAACAGAAACAGTAACTTATAACCAAATGCATAGTGATATTAAAAACATAATAATAAATGCCAGGGCTGGAGAGAAATCTCAGTGGTTAACATTACTGTCTGCTTTTCCAGAGGTTTTACATTCAATTTCTAGCACCCATATGGTGGTTTACAAACATCTGTGATGGATGGGGATCTGATGACCTCTTCTAGTGTGTTAGAGGACAGTAGCAGTATACTCACATACTAAAACACATCCAGTGACACATACACGTGCGCGCACACACACACACACACAAACTCAAAATTTTGTTGTGTTTTCTTGACATAGAGTTTCTTTTAGTTGTTTATACATTTTAGATAATGACCATCTATCAGATGTGTAATTAATACATAAATTTATCTCAGTCTATACTCCTACTGCCTAATCATGTCCTTAGCCAAAAAAAAAGTTTCACTTTCTTCATGTTCCACTTATTAATTGCTGGTTTTGATGCCTCTGCTATTAGTGTTCTATTTAAAGAATCCTTTTCAGTTCAATAAGCTCAGTATTCTTCTCTTCCATCAAATTCAGGTTGTTCTTCTATATGTAGACATTTAGTTTGACCAGCATCATTTATTAAAGATGTTATTTTTTCAATGTATGTATTTTGCTTTATCGCAAAAAAAAAAAAAAAAATAGTTCACCATTGGTCTGTGGACTTATTTCTTGGTCTTTCATTTAATTCCATCAATGAACCTGTCTGCTTTTAGGCCAAGACCTTGCAAATATTATTATAGTTTTGAGTACAATTTGAAAGCTGGGATGATGATATGTTTGGAAGTTCTACTATCATTATGGGTTGTTTGGCTATCCTTGGTTTTTTGGATTTCTGGAATTTTTTTGGATTGTTAGTTGTTTGTTTAGAGTGACACTAAGATATTTTATTTTGTCAAATCTATTGCAAACAGTATTGTTTCCCTGAATTCTTACTTTGTTTATGATATGGTTATAAGAAAGCTACTGATTTGGTATGTTATCCAGATAATTCCCTAAAAGCACTTGTCAGAGGCAAACATTTTCTGGTAGGGTTTTTAGGGTCACTTAACTATAAAATCATATCATCTGCAAATAAGCATAACTTATTTTTACTTTACTATTTCTATGCCTCTTCAGTTTGGTGCAATACATATATATATATTTTAATATTTTTATTTCCTATATTCTTTGTTACATTCCAAATGATCTCCCCTTTCCCGGATCCCCCCTCCCCATTTGTCCCATAAACCTTCTCTCCATCCCTTCTCCAATCACCTCCCTCCTTTTTCTCTCTCCTTATATTCCCTTCCAATGCTAGATCGATCCTTTTTTATATTTTATATTTTTATATTTTATATTTTATTATATATATTTTATAATATGTCCTTACAATTTTCTGAATTTTCTGTCCTTTAAGAAGTCCCCATTTTCATCTCTAACATTATAACTCTAATCTACAATTAAAGTTCTTTATTTACTGAGACACCTCTCTAGTCCTCCCTATCTTGTTATATAAAATAATATTTTATCAGCTTCAAACTATTTATTTATCCAAATATACATTAACAAATGGTACATTTAATTTTTGCTTTTTAGTTTTTAATTCTTTTACATTACGACATAAATTTAATATATTAAATTATGTCAACTGATAAAAATCATATGGTTTATTTTTGTGTGTTAAATGGTTGGGAGATTTTTTGTAAGGTGTTCAATTTTGCAATTACTCTGACAGCTAAATTTTATAGTTTTTAAGTTTGACAGTGCAAAATAAGGAATAGAATAATAATTTCATTTCATTTTGCCGACTATAACTTTCCATTTAACTCAATAGTATATCAGAGGTGTTGAAACTATAGTGTTCTGAATTTTAAGTTAGTACCTTTGAAGTAACCAATGTTAAGAAAAAGGGCCTACACATTTACAATAGGAAATAAGTATTAATATACAATAAAATGATTGTGTGACACTAGGTTTTGAGCCATCTAATTCATTCACTTTGTGGTTATTTCATGAATTGCAGTTCTTCCAAATAAACCCGAAGTTAGGCTATGAATCATGGGATCAGACAAAAGGAGAGAAGAGAGAAGTAAAATATGATACTGTTAATATTTGTATTTCTTACGCACTATTTCTTTAGGCTTCCTGTGATTGCTAGGCTTTTTTCCCCCACAGTATTTCTCCTAAATAAAAAAAGAAGATAGAAGATCTCTCATGTTAGGATTATGTCTAACCTCCAATCCACAATTACCTGGCAACAGTCAGGTATGCCCCTCCCCAAAGTTGCCTGGCAACAGACAGGTAGGCCTGGCCCACTATAAAAGGGGCTGCTTGCCTCTCCGCCTCTCTTTTATCTCTCTCTCTCTTTTTTTTTATTCGATATAATTTATTTACATTTCAAATGATTTCCCCTTTTCTAGCCCCCCCCCTCCCCGAAAGTCCCGTAAGCCCCCTTCTCTTCCCCTGTCCTCCCTCCCACCCCTTCCCAGTTCCCCGTTCTGGTTTTGCCAAATACTGTTTCACTGAGTCTGTCCAGAACCAGGGACCACTCCTGCTTTCTTCTTGTATCTCATTTGATGTGTGGATTATGTTTTGGGTATTCCAGTTTTCTAGGTTAATAACCACTTATTAGTGAGTGCATACCATGATTCACCTTTTGAGTCTGGGTTACCTCACTTAGTATGATGTTCTCTAGCTCCATCCATTTGCCTAAGAATTTCATGAATTCATTGTTTCTAATGGCTGAATAGTACTCCATTGTGTAGATATACCACATTTTTTGTATCCACTCTTCTGTTGAGGGATACCTGGGTTCTTTCCAGCATCTGGCAATTATAAATAGGGCTGCTATGAACATAGTAGAGCATGTATCCTTATTACATGGTGGGGAATCCTCTGGGTATATGCCCAGGAGTGGTATAGCAGGATCTTCTGGAAGTGAGGTGCCCAGTTTTCGGAGGAACCGCCAGACTGCTTTCCAGAGTGGTTGTACCAATTTGCAACCCCACCAGAAGTGGAGGAGTGTTCCTCTTTCTCCGCACCCTCTCCAACACCTGCTGTCTCCTGAATTTTTAATCTTAGCCATTCTGACTGGTGTAAGATGAAATCTTAGGGTTGTTTTGATTTGCATTTCCCTAATGACTAATGAAGTTGAGCATTTTTTAAGATGCTTCTCCGCCATCCGAAGTTCTTCAGGTGAGAATTCTTTGTTTAACTCTGTACCCCATTTTTAATAGGGTTGTTCGGTTTTCTGGAGTCTAACTTCTTGAGTTCTTTATATATATTGGATATTAGCCCTCTATCTGATGTAGGATTGGTGAAGATCTTTTCCCAATTTGTTGGTTGCCGATCTGTCCTCTTGATGGTGTCCTTTGCCTTACAGAAACTCTGTAACCTTATGAGGTCCCATTTGTCAATTCTTGCTCTTAGAGCATAAGCTATTGGTGTTCTGTTCAGAAACTTTCTCCCTGTACTGATGTCCTCAAGGGTCTTCCCCAGTTTCTTTTCTATTAGCTTCAGAGTGTCTGGCTTTATGTGGAGGTCCTTGATCCATTTGGATTTGAGCTTAGTACAAGGAGACAAGGATGGATCAATTCGCATTCTTCTGCATGCTGACCTCCAGTTGAACCAGCACCATTTGTTGAAAAGGCTATCTTTTTTCCATTGGTTGTTTTCAGCCTCTTTGTCGAGGATCAAGTGGCCATAGGTGTGTGGGTTCATTTCTGGATCTTCAATCCTGTTCCATTGATCCTCCTGCCTGTCACTGTACCAATACCATGCAGTTTTTAACACTATTGCTCTGTAGTATTGCTTGAGGTCAGGGATACTGATTCCCCCAGATTTTCTTTTGTTGCTGAGAATAGCTTTTAGCTATCCTGGGTTTTTTGTTATTCCAGATGAATTTGATAATTGCTCTTTCTAACTCTGTGAAGAATTGAGTTAGGATTTTGATGGGTATTGCATTGAATCTGTATAGTGCTTTAGGCAAAATGGCCATTTTAACTATATTGATTCTACCGATCCATGAGCATGGGAGGTTTTCCCATTTTTTGAGGCTCTCTTATCTCTCTTGCCTCTCTAGCCTCTTGGCACTGTCACCTCTCTGCCCCTCTTGGGCTCTCCTTCCCTCACCCTCTCTCCAAGTGGTCATGGTCAGCCTCCACTTCTCTACTCTTTCTCTCTCTGACTTTCTCTGCCTCCACTACCCCAGTAACTCCCATCCTCTGCCCTGAATAAAAATTGTATACAATGTCTATGTGTGTCTGGTCTGATTGGTCCCCTGGGGGCATCCCTTTCCCCACACTGCTGTATACCATTCTCTAAACCTCTTTCTCTTTTCATGAACTCAACATCTCAGTCCTGTGTCTTTATCATGTAAACAAAATGATGTGTTCTTTACTGTAAACAGAATCAAATAACAAACTAGTAGAATATTATTTCCTGGAAATATTCTGCACTCTGAGAAGACGCTGCTTATAGTAATTTAAGTAAAATTCATATTATTTTTGTCCAGATTTATGTAAGTACATTTTGTCTAAATAAGTTGTGTTCTTATTGATATGATAATGAATTCACTAGGGCTAAGTGTTACACAGTATGGTCTAGCAATCACAAAGTAAAATTGGATCATGTTAAATTTATCCCCAGAAGAATCTGATACCTTTAAATGTGTAATAATGACCTGTTACCTTTGCCTTTTTTTTTCTAAGAGAAGTAAGGTTGTCACTAAAGATCTCTTTGAAGTGGAAAACATCTTGAAGCAATATTTCTTTCCCTTTGTCTTGCTGTCAGTTTGAAATCCCATTTGGAAGTTAGATTCTCTCAAAAGAAAGCAGTTTGAGGGAGAATGTTAGGAATAGAGGATGAATGATATAAGGAGAGAATTGCAAAGGGAGGAGGGCCTCACAAGTGTGCCATTGTTACTAAGTGTTAGAAGAAGAAAATAGAAACCTTGGAGTTTCCAAAGAACTCTGAATTTGAAAAATGAATAAAACATTGCTTTTGAATTCCCTTTGTGTTCTACAACAAAGAGATAACAGATTCCTCATAAAGAAAAGATTTAAAGATTTGACAACTTCAGCAAAAATATACAAGGAAACAGAATTTACCACAAATAATAAATAAAATTAAGAATAAAAAACTCTACAGCATTTTCCATGCATGCTTAAAACTTGCTGAAATATTTCTTGCTGAGAAATGTGGCTTTTAAGTTAATAATTTTATAAATTTCTATGAGGAGTTCCTGAAGTAACTTATTCTATGCAAAGTGAAAATATATGCTTTGTTTAAAGGCGAAGTTTGATCCTAGAATTTTTTTTTTTAAGTTAAATAATCAATCAATGGTTTCCAGGACTATTTCTGGGCTAGAGTTCAAAGCCTTTTGCTATGGCCCCTGCTCACCTGTCTTCTCATAACCCAGAAAATCAAGAATAGAGAAACTAAACTACACCTTTTACTACAAGTAAAATGATACAATTTCTTACATTCATTTCTAGGCTGTCCATGCTAGAGCGTGTATGAATTGTTCAGATTATTAAAACCCTACCATCAAACTGCAAAGCTAGTCTAGCTATTCTCACCATAATTAAAATATTATTAACTACAAAACAAGAAAAAGGAAGTGACTAATACAGAAAGCAATAAAAGGAAAGTTAAAGGAGGGTGACAGATAAGGGGAGAAAGAAGAGGAAGAGAAAGAGGAGGACAACAAGTAGTGGTGAAATGTAATATACTGGTGCAGCTAAAACTATATGACAACTTAGCTTGATAGAAATTTTTATAAATAAAATTTTATTGAAATAACACTATCATCATAGCAGCCCTATTTATAATAGCCAGAAGCTGAAAAGAACCCAGATGTCCCTCAACAGAGGAATGGATACAGAAAATGTGTTATATTTACTCTATGGAATACTACTCAGCTATTAAAAACAATGAATTCATGAAATTATTAGGCAAGTGGGTGGAAATGGAGAATGTTATCCTGAGTGAGGTGACTCAATCACAAAGCACACACATGGTATGCACTCACTGATAAGCAGATATTAGCCTAGAAGCTCAGAATACCCAAGAAACAATTCAGATATCAAATGATGGCCATGAAGGAGAGGCCCCTGGTCCTGGAGAGGCTCAATGCAGCAGTGTAGGGAAATACAAGGACAGAGAATTAGGAGGGGGTTGATTGGGAAGCAGGGGGGTGGAAGAGGGCTTATGGGACTTTTGGAGCGGGAGATCTAGGAAAGAGGAAATAATTTGAAATGTAAATAAATTATATATCGAATAAAAAAGAAAAAATGACATTGCAACAGCAGTACTGCAGTTCACAATGCTAGCTGCACTTCAATAAATTTTAATTATAAAATTCCTAATTATCATTTAGAATATAATTTGAAAAATTCCAGTACACACAAGATAATTCACATGAAAAATTCACTGGTTTGCCATTATTTATGGAAATAATTACAATTTTATTTCTTCTTTAAAACTGAATTATGGTCCTGAGGACATGGTTCAGTGGGTTAATCACTTTCCTTGTAAGCATAGGTACCTGATTCCCAATATATAGGTCCCCAAAAGATGTGGAATCAAAGCATACATCTGCATCCCAGTGATCTTGTGGTGAAATAGGATAAGAAGAAAGGAAAGAAAGGCCTGATGTTCACTTGCCAGCAGGAGCACACAACAATGAGGCCCTTGTTCAGACAAATTAGAAAGTGAATGCAGGCAATTACAATATTTTCCTATTACCTTTCCCACTTTTAAACCTTCCTTTATACTGATACTTTTTTAAAAAATAAAATTCATGATGTAAACATAGATTAAAAACAATACATATGGTAATTGTGAACTGACAAAAACCCAGGAGCCCTCAACCCTACACAAAGAACTATAGACAAGTAAGGAATGCTGACAGCAAGAGAAATCATCTTCATCAGGGAAGAACACACAATAGATCATCCAATTTCAAATGGACAGTCCTGGAAACAAACATTTAAATAACATTATACACACTGGGCAAGTTGTTGTAATGTACTTAAGTCTATATATGTATATGTATATAAATAATTCACAACAATTAATGAAAATAGTGGTCATGAATCATTACTTTTAAAGATTTTTCAAAATTGCCTTTATATGTATATTATGTTCCCATTTTGCTTTATGTGCACTTCTTGCATGCAGGAGTACACAGAGCCCAGAAAAAAGGTATTAGATATACTGACACTGGAGTGACACATGGGTGTGGATACGAACTTGTGTACTAAGAAGTGAGCCTCAGTCTTCCACAAGAATATTAAGTGATATTAGCAGCTTTCCATCCCCAGTAATTTCTTTATTGGTAAGACATGCAAATCTTTGACATATAGAACATATAATTTTGAAACATCCATACATTGTAGAATGGCTGAAGGTATTTTCACATCATACTTCAATACCACCAAGTGGAATATCTTAGTCATATAGCAGACAAAAATTCTGAACATTACATTTCTATTAATTTCAAAATAAATAATTATATGAAATCCAGCATAGTAAAACCATGAACAGTTTTCTGCTTCTACATCCACTGTAGTTCCTCATAGAAAAAAATTAGTTTTATGTTTCAATATCTATAAATATGATGTAACAAAATTTTCGCATACAATCGTCTCTGCATGATACATGTTTATTGGTTTAGGCTTTGGGGTATAAGATCTCTACATAGCTGAGTAAGCTTAAAATGAACAAACAAACATATTTAAAAAGAGTCTCATCACTAAAGTTTTTGACAATAGATCTTAACTGTCATGTGCTTAATGACTGAGCATTTCACATGAAATGCTCTGGTTTGCAGAAGCATATCACAGGGGAGTACTATGTCTTGCAATAGTAAATCAATTGGTCTAGTATATACCTGTCTTCTTTAGTGCCAAAATAGTCTAAAATAATTTACACATTTCCCAAATGATTTATAAAAAGTGTTTTTGGAAAATAGCTTGTGCAATTGTGGTGTCCAGCAATTTACTTGATTTGTTAAAATGTTAAAGCAGGAAAAGTTGCCAGAGTAAGAAAATGTAGTGTCCACAATTGTAAACTTTGTAAACTCTTTTTCTGAGTTGGATATCCTCTGTATTACATTTTCACACTATTTTTGTCTTAAAAGCCCCAACATACAGTTTGATATCCTGCTTCTGATTAACAACTTCTTCTCCAAAATTACAGTGATAACAATCTAATAACTGAGGATTTAAAGAGTTTCTGAGGGATGAGGACATGCCTTAGAGGACTAATAGAGTAATGAGGACAGGAGTTTGTATCACAGTTCCCTTATAAGAAACCGAACACTTCACATACACCATGTACTTCCAGTTCCAAGGGATGCAGGGATTTTAATGTACCAATCACTATTTGAGCCCTCTGACATGTGTAGACATTCTTTGAGGTGCACATACACATGGGAATATCAATAAATAAGTAAATACATAGTTCATTTTCCTACATTTAACTGTCATGTTTTCTATCCTGTGGATGATCTTTCTGGGACCCAAAGTTCCTATCTCCCCCTCACCGCCTCTTTTTCTAATCCCCTTTTCTCACCTCTCCATCCATCTCCTTACTATTTCTTCTGTTGACCACCTACCCTCTTTTATTTGTAAGTCCCATCTAATAAAAATATTAATATGTTGCAATGAAATCATAAGAAGCCACATATTTAATTGTGAGATTTTTAGTTATTATATGCACTAACAGGAAATTTCTACAGTCACAAGAAGCAAGATGTTTGACAAAACTTCTAATTCATCACACTCTTATTGCAGTAAAATGATCCATTTACATTAGCTGTATAACATGGGTTAAAACTGTCTTCATGAAATAAAATATTCTTTTATAATTATCCTCATAATAAGAAACTGTCATGGTAAAAACTCAGCGATAATCTACTGGATGACTATCCACAGTAATGCAGAATCAACTAATTAAGCCTGATGGTAAAGGGAACCTTAATTGTTAATAAGAGAATTGTCTCAGTTGTTGTGGACCTCAATTTCAATGTCAATATATTATTACACTGCAAGACTCTAATAATGTTTTAAATTTGAGATGAATAATGCATATCTACCTGCTCTATTTCTCTCTCCCCATATAGTTCTATAGCTACAACTTTCATCTGTTTTCATGTGATCAAGAATTTTTGTCTTTCTATAGAGCTTCTGAAAAACCCTGTAGACAGAGGACAGTGAAAATAGTCTCATGTACTGAACTCATATCAACCCATGAACTGCTACTATAGGAGACAAAAATCAATCTTTTCTTCAGGATAGTTTCACATAAGGGATCTCACACACACACACACACACACACACACACACACAAACAAACAAACACTCAGAAACACATTATCAGGTAGACATATTTAGAAATATTTAAATTTCTATACTAGTCTCATAGAAACTGGAGACTCAATATTAATATAGAAATAGCAAAGATGAAGGGTGGGTAAAAATCCCTTCTTAGGATACTTTATGTGTGTTCTCAATCACCATAATTACATTATTTGCTATTTCAAAATGAAAATCTGCAAACTGAAGTGTAAATACTTTACTTTATATTTTGAGACTTCATTTAGACACTATGAGGTTGACTGGAGATTTCTGATGTGTATAAGCAATACATATTAAAAAAAAAAAACGGGTCTGACTATCAAAGCCTCAATACAATACTGATAACCCTTGTTTTAAAAACAAAAAATTGCTTTCTTTATATAATAATTCTAAGTCAGGATTATTGAGATGCTACATTACTCACAATTAATAATTTTTGATATTCAACAGGACTTCAAGTTCTTAAATCTCTTTAATTGTTTTCATTAATTCTAGATTAACTAAAAAGTCATTTTTCTTCATACCTTCACCATCTGCCATCATATTTCAGCCTGACTCATGTCTCTATCCACCACAGCACCATGACCCATATGATTTAAATTTCAATTAATTCTATTGTTTGTGTATATTTGTGCTTATGTAATGTTTATGTGCAATCGTGGGTGGTGGGCTCAACAATACTGAAGCAAGAGATCATCTCCAAAAATATTGTTCTCTTGCTCTCAACCACACTTAGTGAGACAGTGTTTCTAACTAAACTTTCTATGTACAGAGTAGTTAGTGTCCTGGCTGGCAATCTCCTGGGCTCCTCCTGTTTCTGTTTCACTGTTCCATAGCACAGGAGTTATAACTAGACATACAATTTCCTGCCCAGCTCTCTGTTATAAATCTGAAAGTAGGCTATCAAACTCATTGGTACTTTACTAAGTCATCTCTTTAGAATAAAATCTTTATTTCTCTTCATATTATTACATTTCATTCTGTCTTTTTATACTGTATGGAAAAGTCACAAATTTATCCATATCCTCTTTTAATCTTTAAGAGTTTCCTACAATGTGATTTGATCATTTTCACCTCTTCTTCAACTTATCTCAAATTCACATTATCTTCCCCAGCCTCCAATTTTGAACTTCCGCTGTTTACTTCTTCAAAACTAATGTTTCTTTCCCAAATTTTAGTGGTCTTCCATTGCAGCAGGTTTAACTAAGGAAGGAATTCAGCAGTACAGAACACTGTCTCTCTCTACCCCAGCAGCTACCAATTATCATTCTCTTCCTAGGTAGGAATAGCATTGTGCGCCAGTCACCTTTCTATGATCAGCTTGGTCTGGCTTTGCCTTGCACAGGTATGAGGCATTGCCAACATTATGAATTCACAGGTTCAACTGCCGGCACTTTCTAGATGTTTCCAGGTAGGTTTTTACCATGTAAAACCATCACACTTTTTACCCTTATATATATTTTCCCTTCTTCTTCAATGAGCCCTAAGAGTTGTGGAAGAGGATGCCCTAGTGTATATGCTATTCTTTGAGTAGACACTTTGGCCTCTTGACTGCAGCTTAACCAATGTTATTTGGTTCCTTTTCATGGACCATTTCTTTTATCTTCCAATAATTATTCCTGATAATTTCAATGGAAGTACAAAATTTGAGCATGAGGAAAACTTAAGCAGAACTTTTGTAGATTTTCATATATTTTTGATTTCCAGCACATCATTTCTTTATTTTTCTTAAACTTAACAGTGATCATTTACTAAATGAAGTAATAGTGTTACTCAAACAGTAGCAAAACTCATGATTGAAACATAAATAATAAGTAATATTCAGATTTTTAATAACATCACCAAGACTAAACATCAGACACTGAGATAATAGAGAAATTTAGTCACATTTTCTAGTATGTCTCAGGCAAATACTTTTCTAGGATAAACAATGTAGGAAAATTACATTTATTAATATAAATCTATATCTTTATTGAATAAATGTCATGATACTAATGAGAAGAATATTTAAAAAGTAAAAGGAAAGACAAAATTATAATTTTAAAAGTGAAAAATCATTTAAGTAGAGTGAAAGAAATTGCAAACATAATGAAATCACAAGAGACACTAAAATGTACTAAAAACAACAATAATTGGTATTAGAAATTCAATCAAATCTTCAAAAGAAAAGCTAGAAATAACAATATTTGCAATAGTTTGAACAAGACACAAAGTGATGTAGCCACTTTGGAAGTCACTAAGGAGAATCTTTCAAAAACTAAAATTAATTTTGCTATATGACTAAGATATTCCACTTGGTGGCATCTAAAATATGAGGTATACAATCACCCAGATAGATCTTGCTCAGTAATTTTTAAAAGTACCCTATTTGTTGTAGCTAAGTAATAGAAATTATCTAAATGTCCATCAACAAACAAATCGATCATAGATATGTATACATATATATTTGCATATGTGTATATGAGCTTTCTCATTTATGGCTCATAGCTCTAATATTTATATATAAGTGTATAAGAAAGTAGCCACACAAAGCAGGTGTTTTAGTTAGGGTTTTACTACTGTGTAGAGACATCACGACCAAGGCAACTCTGAAAAGAAAATCATTTAATTGGGACTCGCTTACAGTTTCAGATATTCAGTCCCTTTTTATCAAGGCAGGAATATAGGAGCATCCAGACAGGTATGGTGCAAGAGGAACTGAGAGTTGTACATCTTCATCTGAAGGCCTCTAGAAGACTGGATTCCAAGTAGCAAGAAAAAGGATACTAAAAGCAACATCCACAATGACACACTCCCTCCATCAACTCAACACCTGTTCCAACAAGGCCATATCTCCTAGCAGTGTCAAACTTTTGGCCATGCACAATCATACCATCACAACAGAGAACCCTAATGATATCAATGAGGGGATGAGGAGTATTGGTTTTGGGTTGGCAGGACACAGTTGATATGAAATTGAACCCAGAAAGATCAGAGGCCATCAATTGAAAGGATGGAGAGGGGACAATACAGAAGGGCAAGGAGTGACAAATAACACCAACGTTATTTGATAAAGCTTCAGGAAATATGAACACATAAATACATACATACATAATACATACATATGTAGTTATATGTTCAGATACTTGGTCTGACAATGCATCCATCAAGAGCCATAAACTATGTAAAAAATAGCAAACAAAGGAGACCTCTTTTTGTTAGATTCATCATGTTATTCAAAGCAACTCTCAAAAGAATATAGATTATTAATGTAGCTCTTGGTCACAATTTTTTTTCTCTCAAGCATGGAAGTTGAGCCACAATTGCTAAAGACAATAAAATTGTAACACAGAAGATTCAAGATACATCTGACTTGAAAACCTCTTTCCTGTGGTATATAGTTCTATTTTTCTGGAAACTATATGCAAGCTGCCAAGAGACAGAAGATCTTTAGCATCACTCTTCTTCAGTGACACCTTTGAACCACAATGATCAGTAGGGTAAGACATGGAAGAACTTGAACCACATGTTGGTGACAACCAACTGCTGTCTAATTTGATTTTAGGTCCACTCATTATGAAGAAAATCAAGGTTCATACTAAAACCAAGAGAGTTTTCAGGAGACATGGTCCTTAGAAAATGGTCTAATCATTGACTTAGTTAGATCACCATAATTTCTTAATACAGTATAAATTTTATTCTTGTACAGATAAGAGTAGGTATCACACCTTACTAGTGAAGCTTCTCATTGTTGCATATAAGGAACATCAAAAACAAACAAACAAATTCACTACAGACAAGCAAATAACAACAACAACAAACATACAACTGGACACAATGCAGAGATCAAGAGATCGTGGCAAGCTCAGACCCAAAAGATACATCTATATCACAGCTCCAGTCTCTGTGGTTCAGAAAACATTGTGAAAGAGTTATCAGATTTAAGAAACAGAATATCAGGTAACAGTAATTACTCTTAAATATATATATATATATATAACAAAAGCAGATGCACATATGTATGTGTATAAATCTAGACATATATTAATTTAAATTCAACATACACATATGTTAGTATCAAATAAAATAAAAGTTAAACAGTGGAAGTGGATAGGTACGGGAAGGCTTCTTGGGATGCCATCTAAAAGGATCTGAAGAAATATAAGGAAGGAGTATGCAGTTTAATTCTATCTCACTTAACATTAAAGGAGAGTGTATATATTGGGAGGGAATTGTGGTTAAAGAATATAGAATTGTTGAATATATTAAATATTCAAATAATTGAAAATTTCTAGAACAGACATGCAAATTTAAATCGGTTTATGATTGTTCAATTGAAAAAATGCCTTTAAACCATTAAAGAATGACATGTACCTATAGGTTATAATGGAAAAATAAAATGTCAATTAGAAATATCTATACATTCATTTTACATTTGTTCATGAACATAAACAGGAACAGTAGTTGAAAACACAAGTATAGACAGACAAATGTAATTAAGTATGTGATTAAATGCATAGGTGGTTAGTTGGTAGGTCAGGGCTGAGAGGGGAATATGAGGAGAAATAGCTAACATTAAAATCATTCTGAAAAACATCCTATGAAAAATTACCATTGCAAAAACTCCTCAAAATATAATCGTGTGTGTGTGTGTGTGTGTGTGTGTGTGTGTGTGTGTGTACTTAAATGGTGCTATACAATAATTGTGTAACAATGCTCCTATTAGACATCACAAGTTTAGCAAATAAAATCCCATTTGTCAGGAAAGTGGTATACCTTTTAGAATACTTAGGTAATTAATTCCTTAAGACTCAGGTTCTTGATTATTTCCATTGAACCAGAAATATCACATTGCTTTTCACTATTATGCAGAAATTGATGGTAAGATCCTATTGATGCTGACAATACATTCTTGAGAACTAAAACATGGAGAAATCAATGATACTGACTTGACCTTTCTTCTCTACTGTCTACCTTTCAAAATGCTTAAAGATGCCATGCATACAATCAGAGAAAGAAAGTAACTGTAGTGGTGAATTAGTTAATAGGCTTCCAGCAAGACATGGTCATCTCCTTTGCACAGACCCAGGCACTCTATATTTGGTAGTAAAAGACATACTTGTGTCAGATTAATTTTTAATATGCCTAACCAGCTCAATGGCTTGGCACATCTCAACCTCCCCATGGATAGTATGCACTTCTCTCCAGTATTCTTGAATTAATATTTGCTAACTCTATTTTATCTCTGATGCCACAGACACAGTCAGGGGAATGGATCCTGTGGCTACTTACCCTGATTCTGACATGTTGGTGGACCTTTTAGTCTGATCTTTCTGGTTCCCCACCATGGTGTTTCTGTCTGTTCTAAAAGTCTCCCTGGCAAGTGATTGGTTGTATGGCAATTCTTTATTACTGATCAACAACAGCTGGGATCAGGGACCCTCATCATTTGGAAGCAGGGCTTTTGGGAGCTAAACTAAGACAAAGCATGAGAAAAAAATACCCAACAAATAAATATCCATTCCCCCTGTTTAGAACAATGTGGCCTATAATTATAAATTTCTGATTACCTTTAAGGTCTGCTCAAGGATATATAATTCACATGTGGCATGATTATCTGAGAAAAGAACATGTGTTTCAACAAGCCAAAGATCAACTATTTTGAAGATTCTAAAAAGTATTAACTTGGTTCCTAAAGAATGATAATTGTATCTATATATTAGGGCATCTCCCACACCTCATTAAAGAAGGACCTTTTTTTGTTTTGTTTTGTTTAACTTCTACTTTTTTTTCAATAAATGGTAATTAACACAAAGACTCAAGGATGTATGGGAGTGTTTGTCCCTAAATAGGATCTCTATATCAGAGCCTCCTCCTAATGCTTAGAGATCATTGTAGAGGAATGGACTATAATAAGGAAACAGAGCTATGATGGTTGATATATGCTCAGCCTAGGAATTGGCAATATTAGAGTCTGTGGACCTGTTGAAGTAGATGTGCTATGGGTGTGGGCTATAAGACCCTCATCCTAACTGACTATAAGCGAGTATTCTGTTAAGAGCCTTCAGATGAAGATGTAGAACTGTCAAGCTCCTCCTGTGTTGTGGATGGGCTTGGTGCTGTTCTTGTGAACCAGTCCCCTAATGAATAAAGGAGCCAATCACTGGGCAAGTAAGTGGGACTTCTAGGATAGACAGGGGAAGAGAGGAAATGGGAGAAGATTACTTCCTATTGGAACTAGGACAGTAGAGGAATAAGATATCACTGCTAGAGTTTCCTAGTATCATGGTGGATCCACAAGGATCTGCCACTGGAGGGATCAGATTTTAATAAGGCTTACAAGATTTGGTTTTATTTGTTGTGCCCAGAGATTGAGTTACCATTGTTTCTGAACTAAGTTTGCACTACCTTTTAATTCAAGCCACAGCTCATCTGTGTTCAAGAGAGAACGGTATGGCGGCCAAGCATGTGTTTGCCTGAGGTGCTACACAAAGGCTGGGGGGGGGGATGTGAAACATGGGATTAGCATGGTAGTGACTAGCCACTTGGAATCTATCAAGCTGTGTGGAGAAGTTACAGAAAATCTAGGGCTGTGAATATCCATGAATCTCCATTTCCTGGCCACCAGGACAGAGATTTAGAGTTCCAAGAGTGAGAACATGCTGGGTCTACCTTTTAAAATATTTTACTCAACATTCCTGTACCATGCCTTCTTGGATGTTGGCATCTTCATGCTTTGATGATAATGGAGTGAACCTCTGAACATGTAAGCCATCCCCATCCAATTAAATGTTGTACTGCTAAGAGTTGCCTTGGTCATGTTTCCTGTTTACTGTAGGAAAACCCTAATTACTAACACAGAAGATGATACCAGGCACTAGGGTATTTCTGTGATAGGTCTTACTATGCTTTTGTTTGGAAGAGTGTGGATTTTGGGACTGTGAATTTGAAAAGTATTGGAATGTATTAAGTGGGCCTTATGGAAAACTTTGTTGCATTGGGTGATTTGAACTCTGCTGACCTAGCCCAAGAGGTTTCAATGGAGACCAATTTCAGTATATGTCCTAGAGACTGCTTTTCTGGTAATTTGGCAATGAATATGCCTGCTTTTTGCCTTTGTCTGAAGAGTCTGCCTGAGGCTAACATGGAGAGATTTATACACATTGCTTTATAATAGGAAGTCTCAAAAAAAATAAAAAATAAAAAACTGTTGTGAATTCTTTTGTGTAGTTACTAAAGTTCACTCTGTCTTTTTATTAAATATTTTCTTTATTTACATTTCAAATGTTATCACCTTTTTCCATTTCCCCTCCAAAATACCCAGAACACATTCTTCCCCCCCCCCCAAACCTCTGCTCAACAACCAACCCACTCCTGCTTCCCTGTCCTGGAATTCCCCTACACAGTGGCATCAAGCTTTCCCAGGACCAAGGGCCTCTCCTCTCATTGATATCCAACAAGGCTATCCACTGCTACATATAGGGCTGGAGCAATGGAACCTTCTATATGGACTCTTTGGATGGTAGTTTAGTCCCTGGGAGCTCTGGGGGTACTGGTTGGTTCATACTGTTGTTCCTCCTATGGGGCAGCAAAACCCTTCAGTCCCTTGAGTCCTTTCTCTAGTTTCTCCATGCAGTGCTTAGTGCAATGGATGGCTGAAAGAATCCCTCTCTGTATTTGTCAGGCATTGGAAAAGCCTCTCAGGAGACAGCTATATCAGGCTCCTGTCAGCAAGCACTTGTTGGCATCTACAATAGTGTTTGGGTTTGGTGACTGTGTATGGGATAAATCCCTAGATGGAGCCGTCTATGGATGGTCTTTCCTTCACTCTCTACTCCACACTTTGTCTCTGTATCTACTACCATGGGAGTTTTATTCCAACTTTTTTTTATTTATTTTTAAAGGTTCTTTATTTATTTGATATTCTTTATTTACATTTCAAATGATTTCTCCTTTCCTGAATTCCCCCTCCCCCAAAATTCCATAGGCCCTCTTCCCTCCTCCTGTTCCCCAATCAACTCCTTCTCATTTCCCTGTCCTGGTATTCCCCTATACTGCTACACTAAGCCTTTCCATGATCAGGGGCATCTCCTTCCTTCTTCTTGGGCATCATTTGATGTGAATTGTTTCTTGGGTATTCTGAGCTTCTGGGCTAATATCCGCTTATAAGTGAATGCATACCATGAGTATTCTTTTGTGATTGGGTCATCTCACTCAGGATGACATTATCCATTTGCCTAATAATTTCATTAATTCATTGTTTTTAATAGCTGACTAGTATTCAATTGTGTAACTATACCACACTTTCTGTATCCATTCCTCCACTGAGGGACATCTGGGTTCCTTTCAGCATCTGGCTATTATAAATAGGGCTGCTATGAACACAGTGGAGCATGTATCCTTATTAAATTCTGGGGAATCCTCTGCATATATGCCAAGGATTGAAATAGCTGGGTCCTCTGGTAATATTTCCAGAGTGGTTGTACCATCTTAAAATCCCACCAGCAGTGGAGGAGTGTTCCTCTTTCTCCACATCTGCACCAATACCTACTGTCTCCTGAGTTTTTAATCTTAGCTATTCTGACTGGTGTGAGGTGAAATCTCAGGGCTGTTATGATTTGCATTTCCCTAATGATTAATGATGTGGAACATTTCTTAAGGTGCTTCTCAGCCATTCAAAATCCTTCAGGAGAAAATTCTTTGTTTATCTCTGTACCCCATTTTAATAGGGTTATTTGGCTCTTTAGAGTCTACTTTCTTGAGTTATTTGTATATATTGGATATTAGCCCTCTGTCAGATATAGGGTTGGTGAAGATCTTTTCCCAATTTCTTGGTTGCCATTTTGGGTTTTTTTTGACAGTGTCCTTTGCCTTACAGAAACTTTGTAATTTTATGAGGTCCCATTTGTCAATTCTTGATCTTAGAGCATAAGCTATCATTGTTCTGTTCAGAAAATTTTCCTCTGTGCCCATGTGCTCAAGGCTCTTTCCCCGTTTGTTATCTATTAGTTTCAGTGTATCTGATTTTAAATGGAGGTCCTTGATCAACTTGGACATGAGCTTAGTACATGGAGAAAACAATGGAACAATTTGCATACTTCTGCATGTTGACCTCCAGTTGAACCAGCACCATCTGTTGAAAAGGCTATCTTTTTTCCATTGGATGGTTTTAGCTCCTTTGTCAAAGATCAAGTGACAATAGGTGTGTGGGTTAATTTTTGTGTCTTCAATTTAGTTCCATTGATCTACTTGCCTTTCAGCGTACCAATACCATGCAGTTTTTAACACTATTGCTCTGTAGTTCTCCTGGAGATATGAGATACTGATGCCTACAGAAGTTCTTTTACTGTTGAACATAGATTTAGCTATCCTGTTTTGTTTTGTTTTGTTTTGTTTTGTTTTTTTATTCCAGATGAATTTGAGAATTGCTCTTTCTAACTCTATGCAGAACTGAGTTGGGATATTGATGGGGATTGCATTGAATCTGTATATTGCTTTTTGGCAAAATGGCCATTTTTAATCCTGCCAATCCATGAGCATGGAAGATTTTTCCATTTTCTGAGGTCTTTGATTTCTTTCCTTAGATACTTGAAGTTCCTGTCATACAGATTTTCACTTGTTTGGTTAGAGTCTCTCCAAGATACTTTATATTAATTGTGGCTACTGTGAAGGGTGTCATTTTCCTAATTTCTTTCTCAACCTGTGTAGCCTTTGAGTATAGGAAGGCTACTGATTTTCTTGAGTTAATTTTATATTCAGCCACTTTGCTGAAGTTGTTTTTATCACCTGTAGGAGTTCTTTGGTGGAGTTTTTTGGGATGCTTAAATATACTATCATATCATCTGCAAATAGCGATATTTTGACTTCTTCCCAGGGGAAAGGCAAGCACAAGCCAAATTTTGCCAATCATGAGGGTTCATGCAATATTGGTGGAGATGTTCAAGCATGGAAATAACATAGGCAGCACTAGTGCCATAGGCACGAACCCCTTCTGCTAATCTCTGCATGATCGATCTTCCAATCTAAAGGCTCATGATGACGGTTTTCCTGCTAGTCTTGGAAAACAGGAAATCAACCCTGGGTGCTCAACTCTTTCCAAACTTCTGGGCACAGACTACGTCCTCCAGATGCTGTAGGTGGCTGAGGAGCATACGGGGGAGGACAAGGTGATCCTGGGGCCGAGGGCTGGACTTTCAGCTTCATGGACTCCATTTCCTCCACTAACTTTTCCAGCTCATCATCCTCAGAACTATCAGAGCTGTCACCCTTCTCTGACTTTACTGAACACTCCTCTTTGACTCGCTCAAGAGCTGCACTTTTTTTTTCAGTCTCAGCTATACACTCCCCTTCTCGATCTACAAGGCAAGAACAAACGAGCTTTCATATCAATTGCATACCTGGATATACAATTCCTTGCTCCCTAGCAAAATCTATATCCTTTCCCAACTTATCCCAGCTAGGGAGAGTCAAATGTTCTGAGACATCAAACCAGGGAGCAACTTCATCCACAGCCCAAAGAAATTTCTGCAATGTAGATTCTTTCAATTCTAACCCTTTTGTTTCTAACAGGCTCTTAAGCGCTGCAAGCAAAGATCTATTAGAAGATATGTTATCCATAATGAGTTATAGTCCAAACCTGGAACGTTATTGTCTCTTAACCCGAGAACTTCAACTTGTCCCACTTACCGGGGAAATTACCAGCTAGCTGCCCTGACTGCGACGAGTTCTGAGATCCCTGTACGGGCCGCCACTTGTCACTACCAAATCCATCCAGCCGAATAAGGGAGACGACACAGGCACCATTTTAGATTGGCCGCCATGCCTGCTCCCCACACTAAATCTTGTTAAGTCCCATGGGGTATAAGAAACTTCAAACTCTTTGAAGGTTTACTGTAAACTACAAGTGACTCTGTATTATAATTAGGAAGTTTGATGGCATCTGTAAATTGATCCTTTGAATCTGTTACATGAGAAACATTGTACCTGATTGATTTTGCATTTCCTTGTGCCAAATAGTTATGATAATTTTGCCTTCATCACTGGCTACGTCTTTTGAAATGGTAATACCAACTTTTCATATATAAAAATCTTTATTTTAGAGCTCCTAAATACATTCAGATACAAACCGCCTCTGTGTGTGGTTGTTTCTGTCTATCATCTCACTGAACCTGTGCCTTTTCCTGAAATCCAAAGTTCTCCCTCGGATCTAAATCTTCCCAGTAGGGACTGTCCTTGGCAGTTCTTTTTTATTTCAACTTGGTTGATTTCAGCCTTGAGTTTGATGATTTCCTGCGGTCTACTACTCTTGGGTGTATTAGCTTCTTTCTCTTCTAAAGTTTTCAGCTGTGCTGTTAAGCTGCTAGTATATGCTTGCCCCAGCTTCTTTTTGTAGGCACTTTGAGTTTTCCTGTAAGCACTGCTTTCTTTTGTCCCATAAATGTAGGTATGTTGTGCCTTCATTTTAATTAAATTCTAAAGAGGTTTTGATTATTTCCTTATTTCTTCCTTTACCAAGGTATCATTGAAGAGAATACTGTTCAGTTTCCATATGTATGTGGGCTTTCTCTTGGTTTTGTTGCTATTGAAGACCACCCTTACTCCATAGTGATCTGAGACGAGGCATTAAATTAGCTGCATCTTATATCTGTTGAGGTCTCTTTTGAGACCAAATATATGGTCAGTTTTAGAGAAGATACCATGAGGTGCTGAGAAAGCTATATTCTCTTGATTTATGATAAAATGTTCTATAGATATACATTAAAACCAAAACTTCTGTGAGTTTCACTGTGTCTCTGTTTAGTTTGTTTCCCTGATCTGTCCATTGAGTGGAATGGGGTGTTTAAGTCACCCACAATTATTCTGTGGTGTATGATCTGTGCTTTAAGCTTTAGTAACGTTTCCTTTATGAATGAGGGTGTCCTTGTATTTGGAGCATAGATGTTCAGAACTGTCAGTTCTTCCTGGTAGATTTTTCCTTTGATGAGTATAAAGTGTCCTTCTGTGACTTTTTTGATGACTTTTGATTGAAAGTCCATTTATCTGATATTAGAATGGCTACTTCAGCTTGTTTCCTGGGATCATTTGCTTGGAGAACTGTTTTACAGCCTTTTACTCTGAGGTAGTGTTTGTCTTTGACACTGAGATGCGTTTCCTGTATGCAGCAAAATGTTGGATCTTGTTTATGTATCCAGTCTGCTAATCTATGTCTTTTAATTGGGGAATTGAGTCCATTGATCTTAAGAAATATTAAGGAATAGTGATTGTTGCTTCTGGGCTACATTGAGGTAATTTTTATGTTGTGTGGTTATCTTCTTTTGGGTTTGTTGAAAGAAGATTAATTTCTTGCTTTTTCTAGTGTGTAGTTTTCCTCCTTTTGTGGTGTTTTCTATTCAGTATCCTTTGAAGGGCTGGATTTGAGTAAAGATACTGAATAAATTTGTTTTTGTCATGAAATACCTTGGTTTCTCCATCTATGGTAATTGAGAGATTTGTTGGATAGCAATCTGGGTTGGCATTTGTGTACCCTTAGGGTCTATATAACATCTGGACATGATTTTCTTGCTTTCATAGTCTCTGGCGAGAAGTGCAGTGTAATTCTGATTGGTCTACATTTATATGTTACTTGTCCCTTTTTCCTTACTGCTTTTAATATTCTTTCTTTGTTTAGTACAATTGCTGTCTTTATTATGTGATGGGAGTCATTTCATTTCTGTTCAAATCTATTTGAAGTTCTGTAGGCTTTTTCAATGTTCATGGGCATCTCTTTCTTTAGGTTAGGGATGTTTTCTTCTATAATTTTGTTGAAGACATTTACTGGCCCTTTAAGTTGGAAATCTTCACTCTCTTCTATACCTATAATCCTTAGGTTTGGGCTTCACATTTTGTCCTCGATTTCCTGTAAGTCAGGAGATTTTTGCATTTTTCATTTTCTTTGACTGTTGTAACAATGCTTTCTATGTTATCTTATGCATCTGAGATTCTCTCTTCTATCTCTTGTATTCTGTTGATGTTTGTATCCATGACTCCTGACTTCTTTTCTAAGTTTTCTATGTCCCGAGCTGTTTCCCTTTGTCATTTCATTATTGTTTCTACCTCCATCTTTAGATCCTGGATGGTTTTTTCAATTCCTGGTTGTTTTGTTTTGTTTCTCTCTCTGTCTCTGTCTCTGTCTCTGTCTCTGTCTCTGTCTCTGTCTCTCTCTCTCTCTGTCTCTCTCTCTCTCTCTCTCTCTCTCTCTCTCTCTCTCTCTCTCTCTCTCTCTGTGTGTGTGTGTGTGTTTTCCCTTAGTTCTTCAAGGGCTTCTCCATGTTTACTTGTGTTCTCTGATATTTCCTTAAGGGAGTTATTTAAGTCGTTCTTGAAGCCCTCCATGAAGCACTTCTTCAGCATCATGACCTGTGATTTTAAATCCAATCTTGCTTTTCTGGTGTGTTGGTATGTCCAGTACTTGCTGTTGTGGGAGAATTAGGTACAGATGGTACCATATTTCCTTGATTTCTGTTAGCAATGTTCCTACATTTGCCTTTTGCCATCTGGTTATCTCTGGTGTTAGTTGACCCTGCTGTCACTGGCTGGTGGTTGTACCTCTGGTGTGCCTGCAAGCCTATCTCAGCAACCGTGGGTAACCTATTTTTTTTCCCGGGATAGATTGTTGTGGTGCTGCTAAGTTCCTGCGTGCAGGTGGAGTTCTTGTGGGGTATGTCCTAAGTGATCCTCTATTCTGGTGATCCCTACCTACAAGTCTGTTCCTCTTCATAGTCACAGGACTTGTTCCAACTTCTAAGAAGGACCAATTTATACACCCTATGGTCTTTCTTCTTCTTGAGCTTCATATGGTCTGTGAATTATATATTGCTTATTCCTAGCTTCTGCATTAATATTTACTTATCAGTGAATGCAGACAATGTGAGTTCTTTTGTGATTGAGTTACCTCACTCAGGATAATATTTTCTAATTTCATTCATTTGCCTAAGAATTTTATGAATTCATCATTTTTAATAGCTGAGTAGTACTCCATTATATAAATGTACCACACTTTCTTTATCCATTCCTTTATTGAGGGACATCTGGGTTCTTTCCTGCTTCTGGCTATTATAAATAAGGCTTGAACATATTGGAACATGTGTCCTTATTAGATGTTGAGGCATCTTCTGAGTATATGCCTCCAGTAATGGTATAGCTGTGTCCTCAGGTAGTACAATGTCAAATTTTCTGAGGAGCCACCAAACTGATTTCCAGAGTGGGTGTAACAGCTTACAAGTTCACCAGCAATAGAGGAGTCTTCCTCTTTCTCCACATCCTTTCCAGCATTTGATGTCACCTGAATTTTTGATCTTAGCTATTCTGACTAGTGTGATGTGTAATCTCAGTGTTGTTTTGATTTGCAATTCCCTGATGACTACGGATGTTGAACATTTAGTTTGTGTCTCAGCCATTCAGTTGGATGTGATTTTTGTTTTTGTTGTTGTTTTGTTTTGTTTTTCCCATTTCCTAAGTTTCTGTTGTTATATGTCCCTTTCCATTACTTATTTTGTTAATTTGAATACTGTCTCTATTTCTTCTAGTTAGTATAGCTAAGGGTGTATTTATCTTGTTGGTCTCAATCTAGCTCTTTTTTTTTTTTTCTCAGAAACTCTCTTTTAATGTTTAGGAGCAAAGTATCTTTTGTTGTAGGGAGTGGTTCTTATACTTAGATTTATTTAGAAATATGCAAATAGCAATGCTGAAGGTCTTGTTTCCCAATTGGTTCTTAATCTATCAGTAAAGATGTCCAGGGCCAATGGCTGGGCAGAAGAGGCAGGACCTCTGAGTTTCCACAGGCAAACTAGCAGAAGCTGGGTTCAACCATCTTTGGAGGGAGACAGAGCAATCAAGAACAATCAGGGTTGTAAGAACTAGACCTAGGGTAGCAGCAAGAGAATTAGATATGCCCAGTCGTGTGTGTGTGTGTGTGTGTGTGTGTGTGTGTGTGTGTGTATTTATCCATGGATAGCTCCTGGGTGGGTGCTAGCCTGCGGCCTGATGGTAACACAAGGCATGATAGCAAAAGCTGCATGCTACACTTTGTCACTGTTTTTTTTTTTTAATTTTTTTATTCGATATAATTTATTTACATTTCAAATGATTTCCCCTTTTCTAGCCCCCCACTCCCCAAAAGTCCCGTAAGCCCCCTTCTCTTCCCCTGTCCTCCCACCCACCCCTCCCCACTTCCCCGTTCTGGTTTTGTCGAATAATGCTTCACTGAGTCTTTCCAGAACCAGGGGCCACTCCTCCTTTCTTCTTGTATCTCATTTGATGTGTGGATTATGTTTTGGGTATTCCAGTTTTCTAGGTTAATATCCACTTATTAGTGAGTGCATACCATGATTCAACTTTTGAGTCTGGGTTACCTCACTTAGTATGATGTTCTCTAGCTCCATCCATTTGCCTAAGAATTTCATGAATTCATTGTTTCTAATGGCTGAATAGTACTCCATTGTGTAGATATACCACATTTTTTGCATCCACTCTTCTGTTGAGGGATACCTGGGTTCAATCTAGTTCTTAATTTTGTTAATTCTTTGTATTGTTCTCCTTGTGTCCACTTGGTTAACCATTTCAGCCCTGAATTTTAATATTTCCAACCATCTACTACTATAAGGTATATCTGCTTCTTTTTATTCTTGAGCTTTCTGATATGCTGTCAAGCTGCTTGTTTATATGTTCTCCAGTTTCTTTATGGAGGCACTCAGTGCTATGAGTTTTCCTCTTAGCACTGCTTTCATTGTGCTGCAAATGGCTGGATATTTTACATATTTTTTCACTAAATTCTAAAAAGTCTTTCATTTATTTTATTATTTCTTCTCTAACCAATTTATCATTAAGTAAAAACTTGCTCAACTTTCACATGTATGTGGGTTTTCTCTTGTTTTTGTTGTTATTGAAGTCCAGCCTTATTCCAAGGTGGACCAATAGAATACAAGGAGTTAATTCAATGTCCTTATATCTTTTGAAGTTTGCTTTGTGTTCCATTACTTTGCCAGTTTTTGAGAAGGTATCATGAGGTGATGAGAAGGTATATTCTTTTGTTTTTTTTTGTTTTGGTGAAATGTTCTGTTAATATTTGTTAAATATATCTGACTTATAACTTCTTTTTTAGCTTCACTGTCTCTCTGTTTCATTTCTGTTTCCTTGATCTGTCCAGTGGTGAGAGTACTGTGTTGAAATCTCCTACTATTATTATGTGAGGTTTAAAGTGTGCTTTAAGCTTCAGTAACATTTCTTTTACACATATGTGTGCCTTTGCATTTGTAGCATAGATTTTCAGAATTGAGAGTTCATCTTGGAGAATTTTTTTGTTTAATATGTACTGTCCTTCTCTTCCTTTGTTGACAGCTTTTGGTTGAAAGTCTATTTTATTGGACATTAGAATGGTTATTCCTGCCTTTTTCTTGGGTCTGTCTGTTTGGAAATTTTTTTTCCAGCCTTTTGCTCTGAGGTAGTGTCTTTCTTTTCCCTTGGTCCTTTCTGTATGCAGCAAAATGTTGGGTCCTGTTTATGTATCCTGTTTGTGAGCCTTTGCCTTTTTTTTTTAGGTAATTGAATCCATTAATGTTAAGAGATATTAGGGAGTAGTGATTGTTGCTTCCAGTTATTTTTGTTATTAGAGGTAGAATTATGTTTGTGTGTTTCTCTCCTTTTGGGTTTGTTGTGAAAAGTTTAATTCTTGGGCATAGTTTCCCTCCTTGTGTTGGGGTGTTTCTTCAATTATCTCCTGTAGGGGTAGATTAGTGGAAAGATAATGTTTAAATTTCTTTTTGGCTTGGAATATCTTGGTTTCTCCATCTATAGCAATAGAGAATTTTGCTGTGTGTAGTAGCCTGGGCTTGAATTTCTATTTTCTTAAGGTCTGTATGGCATCTGCCTAGGATCTTCTAGTTTTCATAGTCTCTGGTGAGAAGTCTGGTGTAATTTTGATAAGTCTCCTTTTATATGTTACTTGACCATTTTCCCTTGACTCTTTCAATATTCTTTCTTTGTTCTGTGCATTTGATGTTTTAATTATTATGCAGCAGGAGAAATTTCTTTTCTGGTCTCATCTGTTTCATGTTCTATAGGCTTCCTATATTTTTATGGGCATCACTTTCTTTAGGTTAGGGAAGTTTTCTTCTAAAATTTTGTTGCAGATATTTGCTGGCTCTTTGATCTGGGAATCTTCACTCTCTTCTATTCTTATTATTCTTAGTTTCAGTATTTTCATTGTGTCTTGGATTTCTTAAATGTTTTGAGATTTTGCTTTTTTAATTCCTTCACCATTTTTATTGTGTTTTCCTGTATTTCTTTAAGTGGTTTTCTTATGTTTCCTCTTTAAGGACTTCTACTTGTTTATCTGTGTTCTCCTTTATTTATTTAAAGGAGTTGTTTCTGTCCTTCTTAAAGTCCAGTATCATTTTTATGAGATGAGAATTGAGACCTGCGACCTTGTTTACAGTATCCAGGACTTGCTGTGGTGGGAATACTGGGTTCCTGATGTTGCTAAGTAGTATTGGGTACTCTTGCTTATGTTGTTATACTTGTCGCTAGCCAACTGGTTACCTCTCCTCTTAACTTGATTTTCTGTCTCTGACTGTAGCATGTACCTTCTGTGAGACTGTGATCCTGTGATCCTGTGATCCTGTGATCCTGTGATCCTGTGGTGCTGGATGTGTAAGAACCCCTGGAGGATTGAGCCACAGCTTGTTTGTGGGATGAGTAAAAGGGGATCCAGAGTGAAGGCTCTGCTACTGCATAGGTGAAAACAGGAAGGAGCATGAGTCTATGCCTGAGTGAACCATCTATGTCCTGTGACCTGGAGTTCCTGGTTAGCCAGGTGCTGGGGTAGGGCTTGGGGTCTCACCAGTGACCTTGAATGTGTCACAACACCTAGAGAGTCAGCTGGCATGTGTGCGGAGTGGGTGGGGAAGAGACTCTGCTCCCACTTAGGTATAAACCAGAAGGAATGCAAGCCACTGACTGGGGAGGGTATCAGTCTTTAATATTTAAAAAACTAAATATGTGACCACATTAATATAACATAATCAGTTGTTTGGAGAAAAGTTACAAATTAACTACTTAAATTTTAAATGGTTATAGTTTTTATCTCTTTTATTTCTGTATCATTTTACATTAAAATAATTAACATCATTGTCCACAACATGTAAAATTAGAAGTAGATTTTAAACAAAATCATAAAGGTTCCTTAAGGAAAATATAATAGAGTGAAGTTAGAAAAAGACTGTTTATCCATTTGAAGCTATAAAATACAACACAAATACATTTTTAAATGTTTGGAATATGAAAAGTGTATCATGATTCAGTGATGTCCTTAAACTATGGAAATTATTTCCATTTAAAGAATAGAACTTGTATGTTTATATTTACACTTTATCTCAGATTGCACAGCACTTTCAAGCAAGCAAATGCCATGAATCCTGAACATTATACTGCCTTCACTTCATATCTATGCAAAAGGTGTTTAAAATAATTTCAGAAGTCACTATGTTAGTCAAAGGAGAATAATCTCAATCATAAAACTGTACTGAATCACAGTTGTTAGTAAAGAGAGGTAAAACATAGCTAATAATCTTTTATTCTATAAAATGTCATTTCATATTCAGCACATCTGTGGAGAGTACAAACAAGTTTAATCTTAGGTTCTTAGAATGTACTGTGGCAAGAACTTCTAAATAGATTAGAAAACATACATTTTCAATAGTTAAACAAAAAAATCATACACTAGTCAGTATATTTCTGATATTTATAAATTACATTATTTATATCTTGGAAATACTCCCAAATATTTATCAAAAATTTTATTCTAATAGGTGAAATGTATAAGACATTTGTAGACATGAATTATTGGTAATAAAATTATTGTAATGTACATGCCAATCCTAAGTATTATTTTTCACAAGAAAATCTATTATGAATACTATTAACTTTTTTAAAGTCCATATGAAAAAAAAATTTAGAGATATTAAAGGGATATACACTAAGTGAAATTTAAGTAGCTATTACACTGTTTAATGAGGCAGTAAAGTTTCATTGATTTCATGAGTAATAAACATTTGTTTGACAACAATAGATGACCTAAAACTTCTAAATGTATAATGAACAGTTTTCTCAATGCAAAGATTACTCATATAGCCTATTCCTATTTCTGAGGGCACCTAGTATACTAGATCCATACATCCAATAGTGTTATTCATATGTTTCTTAAAGCATAGATAATATATCATATCCAGCTAAGTTATCTCTTGATTACCTCTGTTGTAAAACAGGAAGATTAAGGTAGCAGCATAAACCTATTAGATTTGTTCCTTTGTTTAGAAAGGGTAAAATAAATCTTTTCAATTCTTGTTGATAAAATTGCAGAGTAACTATAAGAAAGATCATGAGTGATTTAAGCCCTAAGTGACTATGACAATGATAAACTTCATAGAATTGACTAAAACCTTCTCTGTGAAATTCCTCTGAAAGAAAGGGAATTGTGAATCTGATAAAACCATAAACAGAAAAACTCTGTCCTCAAGGATATGACAAATGCTCGCTACCTGTGTCCACTATTAGAAAAGTTGTTGCTTTGGCTTGAAGGTAGTCTTCATCAACATCCCCATACACATTTGTCTAAGATTTAGTGTTCTATATCTCACAGTGTTGAAGTGGGTGGAAAAATGGAAAGGGACATCTTAGGGATTCAGGAATATATCCAACTGTGCTTTTGTTTTATGTTCACTTTTTCTTCCACAGCCACAGATCTCACTTGCAATCTGCATTTCTATCTCTCTTCCTAAGAATCCAAGTATGTCTCAGTAAGGGTTTGTGTTCTTCCACAAAATATCATGACCAAGAAGCTATTTAGAGAGGAAAGGGTTTATTCATCTAACAACTTAGACAATTTTGTTGAGTATTTTTGCATTGATATTCATAAGGGAGATTTGTCTGAGGTTCTCTTTCCTTGTTTGGTCTTTGTTTGGTTTAAGTATAATCATTATTGTGGATTTATTGAATGAGTTGGGTAGTGTTCCTTGAGTCTATTTTGTGAAATGGTTTGAAGAGTATTGGTATTAGCTGTTCTTTTAAGATCTGGTAGAATTCCCCATTTAATCCATCTATACCTGAGCTATTTTTGTTTGTTTGTTTGGTTGGTTGGTTGGTTTGTTTTGTTTTTTTGATGGGAGAATATTAACAACTGCTTCTATTTCCTCAGGATTTATGAGACTATTTAAGTGGTTTATCTGGTCCTCTTTTAATGTTGGCACTTGGTATGTATCTAAAAAGTTGTCCATTTTGTCCAGACTTTCAAATTTTGTAGAGTATATGTTCTTGTAGTAGGATCTGATGATTTTTTGAATTTCCACAGTTTCTGTTGTTATGTCTCCCTTTTCATTTCTGATTTTATTAATTTTGGTAGTGCTTCTGTGCCCACTGGCTAAGGATTTATCTATCTTATTTATTTTCTCAAAGAACCAGCTCCTGGTTTTGTTGATTTTTGTATACTTCTTTTTGTTTCTATTTGGTTGATTTCAGCCCTGAGTTTGATTATTTCCTGCTGTCTACTTCTCTTGGGTGTATTTGCTTCTTTTTGTTCTAGAACTTTCAGGTGCACTATCAAGCTGCTAGTGTAATCTCTCTCCATTTTCTTTTTGGAGGCACTTGGAGCTATTAGTTTTACTCTTATCACTGCTTTCATTGTGTCCCATAAGTTCTGGCATAATGTGTCTTCATTTTCATTAAATTCTAAACTGTCTTTAATTTTTTTTTCTTCTTTGACCTAGCTATTACTGAGAAGAGAATTGTTCAAAGTCCACTTGTTTGTATGTTTGTTTTCCATTGTTTTTGTTTGAACTTAAGACCAGCCTTAGGTGGTGGTGATCTGATAAAGTACATGGAATAATTTCAATATTTCTATATTTGTTGAGGTCTGTTCTGTGACCAATTATATGATCAATTTTGGAGAAGGTACCATGAGATGCTGAGGAGAAGGAATATTCTTTTGCTTTAGGGTGGAATGTTCTAAATATACTTGTTAGGTCCATTAGGTCCATAACTTCTGTTTCTAGAATGCCCTGCATAATTCTTGTTCTCTAAAAAGTATCAGGACATGGGGTCTTCCCTGTGGCAGAACTGGCAGGGGATGAATGCCCTGTGTGCTGCTGGTTCTCTCGAAAGTATCAGGATATTCTGTCTTTCCTGTGGCAGAACTGGCAGGGGTCTACAACAGCAGAATGGGCAGACAGTGGCAGAGGAAGTGGCATCTTTTTGGATTTTAATATTTTTGGTTATTTTATGTATTTATATTTCAAATGTTGTCCCTCTTGCCAGTTTCTCTTCCACATGCCATCTCCCTTCTCCCTCACTCCCTTTGCCTTTATGAAGTTGATTCCCCCACCTACCCATGTCTACCTCACCTCTGCAATATCCCCCTATGTTGGAGTGCAAAGTCTTCAAAGGACCAAGGATCTCCCCTTTCAGTGATGCCGGATAAGGCAATCCTCTGCTACATACAATGATAGAGCCGTGAGTCCCTCCATGTATTCTCTTTGATTGGTGGATTAGTCCAAAGGAGCTCTGAGTGGTCCCATTAGCTGATATTGTTGTTGCTCCTATGGGGATGCAATCTCCTTCAGATCCTTTAATCCTTTCCCTAACTCTTCCATTGAGTTTCCTGGACTCAGTTCAATGGTAGGACTGAGTATCTACATCCTTATTAGTCAGCGGCTGGGAGAACCTCTTAGGGGACAGGTATCCCAGACTCCTGTCAGCAAGTACTTCTTGGCATCAGCAATAGCATTGGGATTTGGTGTCTGCAGATGAGATGGATTCCTAGGTTGGGTAGTCTCTGCTTGGCCTTTTTTCAGTCTCTGATCTATTTTTTGTCCCTGTATTTCCTTTAGACAAGAACAACTCTGGGTTAAAAATTTAAAGATGGGTGGGTAGAACCATTCATAAACTGGGAGCCATGCCTCTTTAGTGAAAGTGGTCTCTTCAGGTTCTATCTTCCCTTTGTTGGGTATTTTGACTAATATATTCCTGGTTTGGTCTTGGGAAACTCTTGCTTCCCTGGCATCTGGGACTTTCTTGTGGCTACCCCCAGTTTCCCAACCTCCACTGGTATATGTAGTTTTAAATTTCTTATTTTAGTGAGTGCATCCATGATTCATCTTTTGAGTCTGGGTTTCCTCACTTAGTATGATGTTCTCCAGCTCCATCTATTTGCCTAAGAATTTCATGAATTCATTGTTTCTAATGGCTGAATAGTACTCCATTGTGTATATATACCACATTTTTTTGCATCCACTCTTATGCTGAGGGATACCTGAGTTCTTTCCAGCTTCTGGCAATTATAAATAGGGCTGCTATGAACATAGTGGAACATGTATCCTTATTACCTGCTGGGGAATCTTCTGGGTATATGCCCAGGAGTGGTATAGCAGGATCTTCTGGAAGTGAGGTGCCCAGTTTTTGAAGGAACTGCCAGACTGACTTCCAGAGTGGTTGTACCAATTTGAAACCCCACCAGCAGTGGAGGAGTGTTCCTCTTTCTCTACATCCTCGCCAACATCTGCTGTCTCCTGAATTTTTAATCTCAGCTATTCTGACTGGTGCAAGGTAAAATCTCAGGGTTGTTTTGATTTGCATTTCCCTAATGATTAATGAAGTTGAGCATTTTTTAAGATGCTTCTCCGCCATCCAAAGTTCTTTAGGTGAAAATTCTTTGTTTAACTCTGTCCTCCATTTTTTAATAGAGTTATTTGGTTTTCTAGAGTTTAACTTCTTAAGTTCTTTATATGTATTGGATATTAGCCCTCTATCTGATGTAGGGTTGGTGAAGATCTTTTCCCAATTTGTTGGCTGCTGATTTGCCCTTTTGATGGTGTCCTTTGCCTTACAGAAACTTTGTAATTTTATGAGGTCCCATTTGTCAATTCTTGATCTTAGAGCATAAGCTATTGGTGTTCTGTTCAGGAACTTTCCCCCTGTACCGATGTCCTCAAGGGTCTTCCCAAGTTTCTTTTCTATTAGCTTCAGAGTGTCTGGCTTTATGTGGAGGTCCTTGATCCATTTGGAGTTGAGCTTAGTACAAGAAGACAAGGATGGATCAATTCCCTTTCTTCTGCATGCTGACCTCCAGTTGAAACAACACCATTTGTTGAAAAGGCTATCTTTTTTCCATTGGATGTTTTCTGCCCCTTTGTTGAGGATCAAGTGGCCATAGGTGTGCAGGTTCATTTCTGTATCTTCAATCCTGTTCCATTGATCATGGTATGCACTCACTAATAAGTGGATATTAACCTAGAAAACTGGAATACCAAAAACATAATCCACACATCAAATGAGGTACAAGAAGAACAGAGGTGTGGCCCCTGGTTCTGGAAAGACTCAGTGAAACAGTATAGGGCAAAAACAGAACAGGGAAGTGGGAAGGGTTGGGTGGGAAAACAGGGGGAAGGAAGGGGGCTTATGGGGCTTTGGGGGAGTGGGGGTCTAGAAAAGGGGAAATCATTTGAAATGTACATTAAAAATATATAGAAGAAAAAAAAAAAGAAAAAGAAAAAAATAGACCCTCATCCTAGCTGCCTGGAAGCAGTATTCTGCTAGCAGCATTCAGATGAAGGTGTAGGACTCTCAGCTCCTCCTACACCATGTCTGCCTGGATGCTAGCATGTTCCTGCCTTGATGATAATGGGTTGAGCCTCTGAATCTGTAAACCAGCCCCAATGAAATGTTATCCTTATAAAAAATCCTTATTTTATTTATTTACATTTCAAATATTATCATTTTTTCCAATTTCCCCTCCACAGACATCTTACCCCATGCCCCCTCCTACCTGCTAATATGAGGATGCTCTCGGACCAGCCCACTCCTGCCTCACTGCCCTAACATTCCTCTGTGCTGGATCATCAAGCCTCCACAGAACAAAGGGGCTCCCCTCCATTGATGCCATATATTCAGCTGTAAACATGGGTCTCTCCATGTGTAACCTTTGGCTAAGCTCCCAGGTACTGTTCCATGTTACTATTCAATTTTCTAACCACCTGTACTTCTCTCCCTGTCTCTTTCCATAATTGATCCTGGTCACCCCTTAGCCATCTCCTCTCGCCTCAAGTCCCTCTCTGCATCTACTTCCTGTGATTATTTTCTTCTCTTTTATAAGTAGGATTGAAGCATCCACTGTTGAGTCTTCCTTCTTTTTAAGCTTCATATGATCTCTGAGTTGAATTGTGTGTATTCTGAGCTTTTGGGCTAATATCCACTTATCAGTGGGTGCATACCATGTGTTTTCTTTTGTGTCAGGGTTACCTGATTCTGGATGATATTTTCTGGCTCCATTTGTTTGCCTAAGAATTTCATGAAGTCATTGTTTTTAATAGTTGTGTAGTACTCCATTGTGTAAATGTACCACATTTTCTGTATCCATCCTTCCACTGAGGCACATGTGAGTTCTTTTCAGCTTCTGACAATTATAAATACGACTGATATGAACATAGTGGATTTATGTCCTCATTACATGTTGAAGCATCTTTTGGATATATGCCCAGTAGTGATATGGTTGTGTCCTCAGGTAGAACTATTTCCAGTTTTCTGAGGAACTGCCAGATTGATTTCCAAATTGGTTGTATCAGCTTGCAATCCCACAAGAATTGGAGGAGTGTTCCTCTTTAACTACATCCTTGGCAGTATTTACTGTCATTTGCAATTTTTATCTTAGTCATTCTGATTGGTAGAATCACATGATTGTTTTGATTTGCATTTCCCCAATGACAAAGGAAGTTGAACATTTCTTTAAGTGCTTCTCAGCCATTCGAAATTCCTCAGTTGTGAATTCTCTGTTTAGCTCTGCACTCCACTTTTTGATAGGGTTATTTGGTTCTTTAGAGTCTAAGTTTTTGAGTTCTTTGTATATGTTAGATATTAGTCCTCTATTGGATGTAGGGTTTGTAAAGATCTTTTCCTAACCTATTGGTTGCTGTTTTGTCTATTGACAGTGTCCTTTGCCTTTAAGAGGCTTTTTAATTTTATGACATGCCATTTGTCAAATTTCAACTTGCAAGTGTATTATTTTAATGAATGCATGTCTCTGTACTTTGTGCATTTGTACTGTATACAGAGGCCAAAGGAGAGCACCACATCCCTTGAACTGGTATTACAAATAGCTATTCACCACTGTGTGGACTCTGAAAGTTGAACAAGGATGTTCAGAAGATCAACAGTTTCTTTTAGCTTCTGAAAGTTCTCTCTTTTATCTAGCCTAATAATTAACTTTAGTTGAGTGACATAATTCCTCTAGCATGTCTTCTAACATAGGGTTCTTACCGTCATTAAAGGTCTTACCATGAAGGTTTTTATTAGGATTGCTGAAATTATTATTTTTAGTATCATTTTAGTTGCTCTTTGATTGTGAATATGTCTTTATTCAAATCTATTTTCAAGTCACATATTAACATGCATATTTCATTAATATGTTTTCATCTTCTTTGACCATAATTATATTCACACTTGTGAATTATGTGTAAGTTCTCCAATGTTAGTCTTAATATGTACATTTTATAGGTTTCATGGTTTATTTAAGAATATTTCTGGTTTTGGATATTAGTTTAATTTCTATATTTTCACTTATGCTTGCATCTTTGTAGTTAGTTGAGGGAATGTATGGGCTTCAAGTTGTTAGACTGGGAATTGCTTCTAAACGTGAGGGCTTAAGAGAACTGAAACTATGTGGGTCAATTATTCAAATGCTTAATCATTTAGTTTTCTCCAAAGGGAGCTAGGCAGGCCAAAAAAAAAAAAAGACTATGCTTTTATGTACATACATCACATCTATTTTGGGAGTCATGCATGCCCATATGATTACACTTCTACATTCTTCAATGAGCATATTACATATCATAAATTTTACATACTGCAACTCTAACCTACCTAGCATAATATTTGGTGAGTGAATATGTGTATCAGTCATTGTATGATTATCTCATTAGACAAAATAATGACAAGTATTATCTTAAATTATTCTCTGGGCCTGTCCAGCTACTGCTGTATTCAAATTTTCCTCAGATCTAACTCATGCCTTTAGTTGAGATGGGAGTTCAATGTTGTTGTCTATGAGTTGTCATGTATGCATTTGATAGTTTGTGGCCTATTCTGTTTTATTGTTGTGTGTGTATGTTTATGCATGTGTGTGTGTGCATGTATATATACATACATATAACTGGTGCTTTGACTATGCTTAGCTCCTGGGAAGTGCTACTTCCACCAACATGTGGCCTTGATGGAGGAAGTTCATCACTGTGGGGATGGGTTTTGTGGTCTTATACTCAAACTCTGCCCAGTGCAGAATACAGATAGTCTGTCCTGGTTGACCTCAGCTCAAGATGTAGAACTCAAAGCTGCTTCTTTTACACCATGTTTTACTAGACACTGCCATACTCCCTGTCACAGTGATAAAGGACTGAACCTATGAAATTGTAAGCCAGTCCCAATTAAATATTGTCTTTTATAAGAGATGTCTTGGTCATGTTGACTTTCATAGGTATGGAAACCCAATCTAAAACAATAACATATATTTAACAGTGTTTACTAGATAATAAAATACAACATATTGGACTTTTCTAAATTATCTTTTATCTGTACACAGACACAAATAAATATATGCAATGTTTCTGTCATCTTTAGAATCATGTTACACATATTTGAGTTAAATTCCTTATATTTCTGCACAGAATATAAAGTACCCATATTTCTTCTCTGTGTCTTTTAAGTATTCTGAAACTCTTATTAAAAGTATGCTCATAAGTTAGACCATATTGCCGAAATTAATGCACGATAGATAAAAATTAGAGAAAAACTGAGAAAATTTTTGAGATTTTAAAACAAAGCAACTTATAATCTCATTTTGACTTTATGGAACTCATAGACATTTATTTATTTATTTATTTATTTATTTATTTATTTATTGTGTTGTTACTTCATCTTTTTAAATTTTTTTTCTTTTTTTTCTTTTTTGAAAAATTATTCTTTAACTTTTTTTTACAGTCCAGACATTATCCCCATCCTGGTCCACCCTCCCCTATACCTCTCTTGTCCACACATGTCTACAAGAGGATGTTACACACCCCTGCACAGACCATAACACACCTTCTTGTACCCTAGGGCCCCATGTCTCTTGAGGGTTAGGTGTATCTTCACTGAATCAAAACCTGACAGTCCTATGCTATTTATATCTTGGGGGGCCTCATATCAGCTGGTGTATGCTGCCTGTTTGGTAGTAGAGAGTGTAGGGGTCCAGATTAGTTGACACTGCTGGTGTTCCTATAGGTTCACCCTCCTCCTCAGCTTCTTCCACCTTTTCCCTAATCCAACCAAATGGGTCATCAGCTACTGTCCATTGGTTGGGTGTAAATATCTGCATCTGTCTTCTTCAGTTGCTTGTAGGATCTTCCAGAGGGCAGTCCTGATAGACCCCTGCTTGTAAGTTACCGTACCATCAATAATAGTGTCAGGCCTTGGGTCCTGCCCCTGAGCTGGGTCCCAGTTTGATCCTGTCACTGATCCTCCTTTTCCTCAGGTTCTCCATTTTTATTCCTGCAATTCTTTCAGACAGGAAAATTTCTGGGACAGAATTCTGACCATGGGATGGCAACCCCATCTCTCCATTTGCTGCAGTCTTTTTACTGTAGGTGGGTTCTACAAGTTTTCTCTTACCACCATAGGGCATTTCTTCTAAGGTCTGTCCATTTTGATCCTAAGAATCTCTCACCTTCTAAGTCTCTGGTCCATTGTAGAGGGTCTCCCTACCTCCTACCGCCTGAGGTTGCCTGTTTTGATTCTTTCTGCTAGTCCTCAGGACAAAAGTTTACAAATCTGGAAGGTAAGAAATTATTGGTTTAATGTAATCCATAGATAGAGTGTGTAAGGTGGATGTGAAGACTGTATTGGAGAATAATTTGCATGGCACATGGTTGAGAGTTTTATTCAACTCCAAGAAGATGGCCATGATGGAAAACTTAGAATGATAGAAAACTGATTTGTCATGGAAATTTCTTCATAAAAGTATCCATTTCTCAATTTAAAAACAAATCTCCATAGCTACCTGATGCTGAGCTATTTTTAAGAACAATACATTATTTTTTCATACATATATAAGGTTTATGAACATTATCTTAAAAATATTTTACAGTAGAAATAAAGAAGAGGGTTGAAGGTTACATTGAGTGATAATATAGTCAGGGCAACTGAAATGAGAAAAAATAGATGAAAGAGATATTTATGCAAAATTTTTCTTGTGTTTATCAATTTTCCTGTGCCTGAAACAAAATATTGTTTATGCCAGGTAATTAAATAACCACAGGTGAAATAAAATTTTCTAGACAAATATAATTCAACAAATTAATGAGTTTATTGTGTTACTTTCACAAAAATAAGCAGGGAGTCACTTATGGGAACATATTTGTGTCAGAGGCAGCTGCATCACCGAAATGCTCTTCCAGGGAAGAATGATGGTTCATGAAGCCTAATATGGTGACTTCCCTGTCCAATTTGTTGATATCTCCACCAGGAAAAGAACATACTCTCTTGCTAATTCTGTACTTCTTATATTACCATGGAAAGAAACTTCATGTATCTTCTCATCTTCTGTACTCTGTGAGTCATAAAAAGTCTCATCAGCTCCTTGCCTGATAAGCCTCCCAACTGCATTTTGAAGGAGTGTTTATATTTGGAGAAATATGTTATATAATGCACCTTGTAAATCTTATAATTTGTTGCTCATTATTGAAAATTAGACAATTTATGACATGTCAGTTGTTTTTCTGGAAAGTTAACAGTACATAATAAGCCAAGATACTCAAGAATTTTGTAGGTATTAACCACTCATTCCAATTTGCCTTCAATGTTATTTGAACCCAAGAGTGAGAAAGCTCATTCTAGAAAAATCATGTTCATGCAGTCTCAAAATTTTGAACAACTGACTGCAATTAGAGCTTGAAAGGATCACATGAGTCACTCGTTTTCTTACTCACTAGGAGTTACTGATTGGATACAGTCAGAAGATTATATGCTATAATTTCATACAGTGCCGCCTCATCAGATGTGCTTTAAATAGCATTGGAATTTAGAGTCAGAAGACTTAGAAAATAATACGTCATGAATTTTTCACTTAAATTTGACACATTGAATTATTTAATACATAAATTTTATTCATCATTAAGTGTACTCAAAAAAGTTTCTCTTTTTTGCCTCTTGCACCGTGTGTGTGTGTGCGCGCGCACATGCACATGTTTGTATATGCACATGCATATATTCTGGCCATGGAACTCTATTTAGGTTAGAGAACAACTGGTGAGTCCTGGTTTTCTCTTTCTACTCTGGGAGTTCAATCATTAGTTGTCAGGTTTGGAAGCAAAAGTATTTAACTGCTGAGACTACTGTGTATCTCCCCTTTATACATTCTTTATCTTTCAAAGTTAAAATAAGCAACTTAATATTGTTTTGCAAAATATATGCCAAATTCGCCTTACTTATTTCTTCTAATTAAATTAAATATTTTCTTCTACAATTTATGATGACGTTTTGATAATGATTTAGAATATTTCCTGACAGGTGTTCTAACTTTTACAAAAGTGACATTGAGGATATGTGTGGGCAGTTTAAAGATTCACTTTTGTACTTATAAAACCACACTCATTGAAAGTAATCAATATAGGTTCACCTGTGCTTGACAGGCTTTCAAGTGCTACTATAGTCACACACACACACACACACACACACACACACACACACACACCAAACAAACAAACAAATCAAAAAAAAAAAATCCCACATCATCTAAGAAGCTTACATCTTGTTTCTCTTCTTCACCAGACTTATCTCTGGATCTCCTGAGGAAAACTAGAATGCTCACTGTTTGGCTGCACATACCAGTTAAGTTGATGCCTTTGGATACAGATGTTTAGTTAAGAATGAAAGTAGTCATAGGAATCATAGTTTTCTAATAGTGGGTGTCATTTATATGTACTTGTAGAGTGACTAATGAATATATTAAGACACCTATAATATTTAGGATGAGATTACCTGTGGGCAGGAGCAATGGAATCAAGGAATCCCAATAGAATTGTGTTTTAACTCTTCCACTAGAATTAGAGTAATATTATATTGAAGGGCTCTACATAATCTTAATCAATACAAACATTTATCGTTATATCCCGTTTGGCTAGTGTTCATAGACTAAAAATAGCATACCTATGTAAAATTGTGCCATGTTAAAAATATCAGGTTTTTTAGTATGTTCATTTGCAATCATCCAAGTTGAAGAAAATACTGTTTTCAATTCTAATACTTAGGAAAATGTAGAATATGTCTTTAATCTCAAAATGCAGAGGCTCACAATTTCTGAGTTCCAAGATATCCTGGTCTACAGAGTGAGTTTGAAGACAGTCAAGGCTACACAGTGAGAGTCTGACTGAAAAAAAAAAAAAACAGGAAGAAAAAGAAAAGGGAAAACCTAAGATGCATTGCATGAATAAAGGAACATGAATGGTCTCTAGAATTAAGTCATAAATTGTTCACCATTATGGTAATAAATTCAATGAACAAATTTTATGTGTTTTTCTGGAATTATACTTTGACACCCTTTTAATTTTTTATTAGTACTTTTTCACAAATTTGAAGTATTTATTCTTGCTTTTTTTTCTACCCGTACTCCTGCTATCTTCCTTCAAATAACTTTATGAAACTCTCCCTGTTTTGCAGTTTCCATTTTCCTTGATATGTCACAACATTGAGCTGCTGCAGCCTTCAGTTCAGAACTGACGACAAAATCTGGAAAATGAAAATCTGTCTGAAAACTGATGATAAAAAATTTTTTTCATTGATTTAAGGATGGCTATTTACCCTCAAATTAGCATTTAAAATGCATCCTAGAATAAATTATTCTATTCATTATTGTTTTATTTAAAACTGTGTTTTTTTTTTTTTCACAAGATCATGATTAAATTCAGTGGGTTGTTTTTTTTTTTTTTTGGTTTGGTTTTTTTGTTTTTTGTTTTGTTTTGTTTTGTTTTTTTGTCCTTTTCAAATTAACTTTTGGAAGTCAGCTGTTAAAAGTAGGTTTGAAGTAATAGCTAAAGTATCTTTCAGGGAAAATATCTATTCTTTTTGATAGAATTATTGCATGTGCTTTTTAACTTCATATCCCTCTCTTTTTGTTTCAGGACAGTGAATAGTCACAGTGGTAAAATGTAGAATCTGTATGTGTTTATATCAAAGAGAATGATTCAATGTTCTTAGAGATGCCTTAATGGGCCTGGCTCACTCAGAGTCCCATGTCATATGTCCAAGAAAGTTCAATGTGGTTAGTAACAGTGTACTCAATGTTTCTCTCTTGCTTTGTGCATTACTTCACCCAGAAACTAGACCATCTTAACACAGGTGACTGGAGGAGATTGTCAGAGCTTCTGTGGAATCATGCTCAAAGATTTTGAATAATTTGAAATTTTATTTGTTGTGGACTTTCCCATGAAAGCAATTCTCCCATATGAAATCAATTATATATATATATATATATATATATATTCTGCATGATCATGTTGATGTGTAGAAAATAATAAGATTGCACATATTTTACCTTTTTAGGAGTTGGTTATTTTCTTTTGTTGTTTCTCCTTTAATGTTTTCAAACTGAAAGTACTAAATCATGTCTACCCTCTCCCCTTTCACCTTAGAGCTCCATCTAGCTTCCCTACCTTAAACTTTTCCAGGGTCATATAGTAAATTAATAAGATCTTTTGTTTTGTTTATATGTTAATATGTGTATTTGCTTGTATGAATACACATACACACAACCTGCTGAGTTTCTTTTTACTGTTTGTATGTATATGATTTGAGGAATGACTATCCAGTACTGGAAAGAATAAGAGAGATCATCTCTGATAGAGGCCATAGTTCCTTGACTAGGAGTGGAAACCCACAGAAACTTTTCTTACCATTTTAGCATTCTATGATTACAGTTGTGTTTAATAGCCATTTCTAAGATAGACACATAAACAGCTTATTTCCAGGTATTTCACATACAATATTTCTGTCCCCTCTTTGATGATCATCCATAAGATGTAGCCAAATAAACTGTGATACAAAGGCATCTGTTGCAGCTGGTATCCATGATCATTGTATTCAGTGTGGTTTTCTGTAACATTCTCCATTTGATATAAAGAGAAATTTCTTTAATAAACAGTGGGATCTACCCTTATCTATGGATGTAAGGATAGGATCTACAATACATTAAGGAAATATGTTGGTGTAATCAAGTAGTGGTCAGAGTTTCTATTCACTTTTCATGTATTGTTTATATTTAAGATAAATAAAATAACATGAATCCTTTTTCAACAAACTTTTTTTCCTCCTTTCTCTTTCTGTATGAACTTTCTTCCTTCTAAAATGAGTAGGTGTTCTGTCTCTGTTACTATCTCCCATGTCATATAACCGGAATCCTGATACTACCCTCTCAGTCTCCCTCCCTCTTACTTCTAGTCCCTTATACATTTCTGGTTTCTGTGGTTACCTGTTGTTTTATACATATTTCTGAGGATTTGTAGTTAGAATCTATTGATGAGAGAAAATGTTTGTCATTTGTCCTATGGATTTCAGCTACTTCCCTTGATAAAAGACTAGATGGTAACAGAAATAACCATAATAAAGGCTATGTATAACAGACATGTAGCTAACTTTAGCCTAATGGAGAAAAAAAAGTAATTCTATTAACACCAGGAAAGAGTTAGGCTACTCATTATACAATTTCATTTTCCATAGCACTAGGTGGAGCAATAAGTAAAAATAAATAAATAAATAAATAAATAAATAAATAAATAAATAAATAAATAAAAATAAAAAGATAAAAATTAAAAAATTAAAGGTACAGCAATAAGAAAATAAGTCAAATTACATCTATGTGATGTGACATTATACATAGGAGATTCCACAAATTCTACCACAATACATCTATAAACAAATTTCAATTTCATAGAAGTGTCAGGGTACAAACTTATATTGCAAATATCAGTAGTCTTTTTATGCAGCAGCAATAAACATACTGAGAGAGAGAGAGATTATGAACACATTCCCATTTATGATAGCATCAAAGGCAATAAAATATCTTTGAAAAAACTAGATGAACAAAATGAAATATCTCTATAATGAAATGTTTAAGGCCTTTAAGGGTTCAAAAAATACTAGAAACTATAAAGAAACTCTGTGTTCCCAGGTGAGTAAAATTAGCATTGTGAAAATTACCTTACAATTAACAATAATTTATGGATTTAATGTAATGAAAATAGAAATGACTACTACATTATTCACGGAAATACAAAAATGCATTATGAAATCCATATGAAAGAAATAAGGACTATGGCAATCTTGATAAAAAAGAATATAAGAAGTATTGCTATTCAAGACATAATATATTATAGAGTTGTATTAAAAACAATAAGATAATTGCACATAAGAAAGGCATATAGACCAATGGAGTAAAATAGAAGACCCAAAGATGACCACTCATAATACTCATAAAGTCCTCAGATATTTGACAGAGAGACAAAAATCATACTCTGAAGAAAAAACTATCATCCTCAAATTTGGTGCTGTAAGAATGGGTAATACAAAGGTAGAAAAATGATAATAGGTCAATATCTATCATCATGTGTAACAAATATATCAAAGTGAAATAAAAGCCTAAGTTTGAAACCTGAGGTTCTAAATGTGCTAAGGGAGTGATCTTAGATGCAATGCCGTAAAATGAGAGAGAGAACTTGTAGAGCCAACCTCCAGTAGAAAGACAGTGCAAAAAAAAAAAAAAATTACTAGAAACTGAAAAGAAACCCTGTGTTCACAGATCTGTAAAATTATCATTGTGAAAATTTTGGGAGGAGGTGGCCATCTCAAAATCAAAAACTCTGACACAGAATTGTTCCTGTCTGAAAGAACTCCATAGACAAAAATGGAGAAGAGATTGAGGAAATGGAGGTTCAATGACAGACCCAAAGTGGGATCTAGCTCAAGGGGATGCCCCAAGGCCTGATACTATTACTGATTCTATGGTGCACCCACAAAAATGGGTCTATCATGAAAGAGTCAAATGCAGATATTTGCACCAGATCAATGGAAAGGGGCTGAAGACCCCTGTGGTTAAATTAGGGAAAATCTGAAAGAAGACGTGGAGGAGGACAAACCTATAGGAATACTAGTAGTCTCAACTAACCTGGAACCTGGAGAGATCTCTCAGACACTGAGCCACCAACCAGGCAGCATACATCAGCTGATATGAGGCCCCCAAGACATAAACAGCAGAGGCATTTTGAGTCTGGGCTCAATCAGAGACAATGCTCCTAACCCTCAAGAGAGTTGAGGTCCCAGGGAGTGAGGAGATCTGGTGGGGTGGAGTTGAAGGGATGCAGACATCCTTTTGGAGGGTGGGGGAAAGTGTGGGATTTGTAACAGTCAGAGGGTAGACCAGGAGGTGAGTAAAGTCTGGACCGTAAAAGAAGATTAAAGAATAAATTTTTGAATATTAGAAAAAAAGTAAAACATAGGTGGTAGTGTAAAAGTTATACATATAGGAAAGCACATTCTAATCTTGACTGAACTCTATTCATCAAGAAATAAGTTCAGCAATTGAGATCCAGGATCTCACAACACTAAGAAACTTCTGCACAGCTAAGGAAACAACCAAGTAACTAGGAAACCCATATAACAGGGAAGAATCTTTGTCAGTTATGCATCTAACATAGGATTAATATACAGAATAATTTGAAAAACTTGCAAAAAAAGTGTAGGAAACAAAATGCACAGTTACAAAATGACTAGGAATCAAAACAGAGAATTTGCAAAGTAAGTACTAAAAAACTGTCTAAGAAATAACACCAAAAGTGCGCAACACCCATAGCTTGTGAGATTTCAGCTCAGCCTTTAGGGCCAAGATGAACAAACAACTGGCAACAAACTCTGGTATGGTTCCACTCTTTGTGGAAAAGCAAAATTAGCACAGCCTCAGTGGAACTAAGCATAGAGAATCCTTAAAAAAAAAAATCAAAATAAACCTGCCATATGACCCAGCTAGACAAACATTGGCATATACACTAAGGGCTTTAAATCCTTTTCAACATATTATTGCTCAACAATGTTAATTGCTGCTCTATTTACATGAATGGAAACAACCTAAATATTCCTTGCCAGAGGAATGCATAATAAAAATGTGACACATATACACTGTGAAATACTATTCAGCTGTAAAAAAAATGAAATCATGAAAATTTCAAGTAAATGGACTAATGTGAATGAGATTATAACAAGTAAGGATGGGAGGAGTTGAGAATACAATAGAAAAATGGTGGTGATGTGAAGTGAGTTTGTTTTCTATTGAAGGTAAGGTGCACATAAATGTATTTAGCTGTGAAATACTTACACACAGCATATTTACCTCTCTTCATAATCAATAGCATCTTAAAGTAACTTTACAAAAAATTTCAGAAACTAAAACCTGTGCATTTGTACCAACGATGCCACATACAGGCTTCGAGACATTTCCCTAGTTGCACTGTTTGCTTGCTATATGATTGGTGTTATGCAGCTGTATGTTTTTAAAGAGAGAGGCTCCATGATTTATTAACTGATTATTTATGCATCACGATTTTTGTAGATAAAATAGCACCATTGATATTCTTAAGTTATTTTTGATAGCACATAACAGAAGTGAAGTACATGGACATGGTCTTGATTATATAGACGCCCTTTACAAATTATACCAACAACTTATTTTAGATATTTTTTTCTTACAAATGGTATTTTAACAAAAGCCTTGTGGGATGTGGAAGAAAATTTTAATTAGTGTACTTTAAATAAAATGAAAAGTGTTAAGAACAAATACCATCTGCCTCCCTCATATTTGGAAATAGCTCATACTCAGTAGTAGTCAGTCTATCACTCATTAAAATTTGAGTATTTCATTCTCCATGACTTTTATCAGAACTACCAGTACTTTTTATTCCTGCTACTGATTCCCTCTCTTATTGCTCATGCCCTGTAGAATTCTACTTTGATAACAGTTCTCATTCCACTGAGTCTATTCTTTTATATGAGTGGAAATCACAAGGAGATAGAAATAATAATCTCAGTGTTGATATTCCTACTTCCTATTTCCTTCATTGACAAAGGGTTCAGAGTTGAGATAACAAACTCAGAGGCAGTTTACTCCAAGTGTCACTTCAATACAGGTGAAATTTTGCACTTCTGAAGCAAATTGTATTAGTCAGGGTTCTGTAGAGGCACAGAACTGATGGAATATCTCTATGTATTTAGGATATTTATTGTAATGACTTACAGCTTGTAGTCCAACAAACCCAACAATGGGCAGCTAAGAATAAGAACCAAGAATCTAGTAGTTTCTCAGTCCCACGAACCTACTTGATTAACATGGTCTGTAGAAGTTGGAGCCAACAGATTTCCTGGCAAGTAAATACAAGCAGCCCAAGAAGAGTATCCCCTTTCCTCCAAAGTCTTAAGTAGGCCCACATCAGAAGGTGTGGGTCAGATTAAAAGTATATACCACCAAGCCTAGATCTAAATCTTGCTTTTTCACAGGCTGACCTTGAACTGGGAGATCTGCTTGCCTCAGTCTCTTGGAATTAAAGGCATGTAATATTTTGCCTGGGCCTAAGATTTGTATAATCACTATGCCTCAAGACCTCTATGTCAAGATACAGGTCAGAAAACTGTCTTTTAGCCTCAATATCTGAGATACAAGGGTGCCTTCCATTTCTGGATTATAGTTCATTCCATATGTAATCAAGTTGACAAAGTTTCTGTAAGGCAAAAGACACCATCAAAAGGACAAATCAGCAACCAACAAATTGGGAAAAGATCTTCACCAACCTTACATCCGACAGAGGACTGATATCCAGTATATACAAAGAACTCAAGAAGTTAGACCCCAGAAAACCAAATAACCCTATTAAAAATGGGGTACAGAGCTAATCAAAGAATTTTCACCTGAAGAACTTTGGATGGCTGAGAAAAATCTTAAAAAATGCTCAACATCATTAGTCAGTAGGGAAAGGCAAATCAAAACAACTCTAAGATTTCACCGTACACCAGTCAGAATGGCTAAGATTAAAAACTCAGGAGACTGGAGGTGTTGGCAAGGATGTGAAGAAATAGGAACACTCTTCCACTCTGGTGGGAATGCAAATTGGTACAACCACTCTGGAAATCAGTCAGGCGGTTCCTCAGAAAACTGGGCATGTCCACTTCTGGAGAACCCTGCTATACCACTCCTGGGCATATACTCAGAGGATTCCCCAGCATGTAATAAGGATACATGCTCCACTATGTTCATAGAAGCCCTATTTATAATAGCCAGAAGCTGGAAAGAACCCAGGTGTCCCTAAACAGAGGAACTGTTATAAAAAAATGTGGTATATATACAAAATGGAGTACCTCAATGGAGGTGTACTATTAGAAACAATGAATTCATGACATTCTTAGACAAATGGATGGAATTAGAGAATATCATACTAAGTGAGGTAACCCAGTCTCAAAAGATCAATCATGGCATGCACTCACTGATAAGTGGACATTAGCCTAGAAACTTGGAATGCCTAAGACATAATCCACATATCAAATGATGTCCAAAAAGAATGGCAGAGTAGCCCCTGGTTCTGGAAAGGCTCAGTGCTACAGTATTCAGCTATACAAGAACAGGGAACTTGGAAGGGGTGGATGGGGGAACAGGTTGAGGGAAGAGGGCTTATGGGACTTTTTGGGAGTGGGGAGCCTAAAAAGGGAAATCATTTGAAATGTAAATAAAAATATATTGAATAAAAAATTTAAAAAATGTTTACAACGATAAATAGCCATTATACAGCTCTTCTAGTGTGTAGATCTTTGGCCTTTGCATGAGATAGCATTATAGCTCAAAAGATTTTGGCATTTGCTTCCCAGGGCTTCCAGCATTCAGGGTCTGCAGTATTTCTTCCTTGCTTTGTACAACTTTACAACTCCTGTAGTCCTGGTTTGGCTTCAGTGTCTTTGTAGCTGACATGTTTTCAGGATGTCTGCAAATTGTTCTAAACATCTTGCTGTCAGGAACGCAGTTTTCCTAGATGACAGGGAACTTACTTTATGAATGACAGTCCTGCTCTCCAGGGAGAAAAGCAAATGAGAAGTGTCTATCTATTGTAATTTATAGTCCTAAATGGTTTGCTGCTAGATTAAAACATGTTATAGGACTTCAGGGAGACAGAGCAGTTGTAAAATGGTTCCTGTGCAATCATGAGTACTTCAATTTGACTCACATGTTTGGAAAAAATGCATGATTTTATTTTCAAAGCTAGGGAGACAAAGACATGCAAAGTCTCAGTGCTTTTTTGAGAGCCAGCATAACAAAATTGATAAACTATACATAAGTGTGAGAAAATATCTCAGAATATAAGGTTGAACTGTCTTGAAGCAAGTCATCCAAGGTTGACCTTTAATTTTGCCTCCATGCACACCTGCTCATTCAGCTGTACAATACATACTTATGTATCCATAAATATACACACAAGAAATATGCATGGATATGCATAAATAAAGACATGCAGCACTATAGGATATTAACTGTAAAAATTAAAGAAAAAGTTAAACATTGAGCTAGAATTTTCTAGAGCATCTAACAGTATGTAATCTTTCTGCCCTTGTTCTAGAGAAAATTTATTCCCGTCTCATACTAGTCACTGCAATGAAACATTTTTGTTATAGATTTTAGCAGCACACACACACACACACACACATACACACACATACACAGGTACATATGCACACATACACACTTGGCCTTGCAAATTATTCTAAGGTCCAACTGATTGGATAGTCTCACCTGTCACCTGTGGTTTCCTGTGATGGAAGTTTCTAGTTTTTCAAGCTGGGTTTCTTTTTTTCTTTTTATCTCTTTTCTTTTTTGTTTTTTTATTTAACATAATCTTCATTTGCATTTCAAATGCTAAAACCTTCCCAGTTTCCTCCCTCCCTGAAAGTTCCCCACGACCTACACCCACCTCCCCACCCCTCGATTTCCCTTTGCCGGGGCATCTATTGAGCCTCCCCTGACCAAGGACCACTCCTCCCACTGATTCCCAACAAGGCATTTCTCTGCCACATTTTTGGCTGGAACCATGTGTACCCCTTGGTTGATGATTTACTCCCTGGCAGTCCAGGGGCATCTACGTGGCTGACATCTTTGTTCTTCCCATGGTGCTGTAAATCCCTTCCAAGCTTGGTTTCTTAGAACAAGGTTCTGTGAGAGCTTTTTTTTTTTTTTTTTTTTTTTTATGAGATGTGGCCCTTTTGTATAAGAATAATCATTTAGTCAAGCTATTCCTGAACGAAAGATGAAGCTTCTGCCACACACGTTCATCATTAATATTTGATTCTGCCTAAAAGCATTTATATTGTCACCTGACTTAAAACATGGACAAACTACCAAATGTACATTAGAAGGGCTATGTAAAGTGATGATTTTCAAGATGGCATAATCTTAGTTCTTGAAGAAGATCTAATATTTTCATGGAAAACTATAGAATATTGTCAAATAAGGCAATGGACTGAAACTCCCATGACTGGAACATTAATGGGAAAAATATTAAAAATTTTAAACTCCAAAAAAATTAGTTTGGAAATTGAATAGCATAATTCATGATATATATATATATATATATATATATATATATATATATATATATACATACACACAAATACATAATGTTAATTATAGATGTAATGTATACATAGTATATAATATATAAAATGATTATGTTTAATATGAGTATAACATGATTTTATATAAACTGTACCTTAAAGAGAACTTCAGACCAATTTCCCTTATGAACATCGATGCAAAAATACTCAACAAAATTCTTGCCAACCGAATCCAAGAACACATCAAAACGATCATCCACCATGATCAAGTAGGCTTTATCCCGGGAATGCAGGGTTGGTTCAATATACGGAAATCCATCAATACAATCCACTACATAAACAAACTCAAAGAACAAAACCACATGGTCATTTCATTGGATGCTGAAAAAGCATTTGACAAAATTCAGCATCCTTTCATGCTTAAAGTCTTGGAGAGAACAGGAATTCAAGGCCCATACCTAAACATAGTAAAAGCAATATACAGCAAGCCGGTAGCCAGCATCAAACTAAACGGAGAGAAACTTGAAGCAATCCCACTGAAATCAGGGACCAGACAAGGCTGCCCCCTTTCTCCTTATCTTTTCAATATTGTACTTGAGGTACTAGCTCGGGCAATTCGACAACATAAGGAGGTCAAAGGGATACAAATTGGAAAGGAGGAAGTCAAACTATCATTATTTGCAGACGACATGATCGTCTACCTAAGTGACCCAAAGAACTCCACTAGAGAGCTCCTACAGCTGATAAACAACTTCAGCAAAGTGGCAGGTTACAAAATCAACTCAAGCAAATCAGTGGCCTTCCTATACTCAAAGGATAAGCAGGCTGAGAAAGAAATTAGGGAAATGACCCCCTTCACAATAGCCACAAACAGTATAAAGTATCTTGGGGTGACTCTTACCAAACATGCGAAAGATCTGTATGGCAAGAACTTCAAGACTCTGAAGAAGGAAATGGAAGAAGACCTCAAAAAATGGGAAAACCTCCCATGCTCATGGATCGGTAGAATCAATATAGTTAAAATGGCCATTTTGCCTAAAGCACTATACAGATTCAATGCAATACCCATCATAATCCCAACTCAATTCTTCACAGAGTTAGAAAGAGCAATTATCAAATTCATCTGGAACAACAAAAAACCCAGGATAGCTAAAACTATTCTCAGCAACAAAAGAAAATCTGGGGGAATCAGTATCCCTGACCTCAAGCAATACTACAGAGCAATAGTGTTAAAAACTGCATGGTATTGGTACAGTGACAGGCAGGAGGATCAATGGAACAGGATTGAAGATCCAGAAATGAACCCACACACCTATGGCCACTTGATCCTCGACAAAGAGGCTGAAAACATCCAATGGAAAAAAGATAGCCTTTTCAACAAATGGTGCTGGTTCAACTGGAGGTCAGCATGCAGAAGAATGCGAATTGATCCATCCTTGTCTCCTTGTACTAAGCTCAAATCCAAATGGATCAAGGACCTCCACATAAAGCCAGACACTCTGAAGCTAATAGAAAAGAAACTGGGGAAGACCCTTGAGGACATCGGTACAGGGAGAAAGTTTCTGAACAGAACACCAATAGCGTATGCTCTAAGAGCAAGAATTGACAAATGGGACCTCATAAGGTTACAGAGTTTCTGTAAGGCAAAGGACACCATCAAGAGGACAGATCGGCAACCAACAAATTGGGAAAAGATCTTCACCAATCCTACATCAGATAGAGGGCTAATATCCAATATATATAAAGAACTCAAGAAGTTAGACTCCAGAAAACCGAACAACCCTATTAAAAAATGGGGTACAGAGTTAAACAAAGAATTCTCACCTGAAGAACTTCGGATGGCGGAGAAGCATCTTAAAAAATGCTCCACTTCATTAGTCATTAGGGAAATGCAAATCAAAACAACCCTAAGATTTCATCTTACACCAGTCAGAATGGCTAAGATTAAAAATTCAGGAGACAGCAGGTGTTGGAGAGGGTGTGGAGAAAGAGGAACACTCCTCCACTGCTGGTGGGGTTGCAAATTGGTACAACCACTCTGGAAAGCAGTCTGGCGGTTCCTCCGAAAACTGGGCACCTCACTTCCAGAAGATCCTGCTATACCACTCCTGGGCATATACCCAGAGGATTCCCCACCATGTAATAAGGATACATGCTCTACTATGTTCATAGCAGCCCTATTTATAATTGCCAGATGCTGGAAAGAACCCAGGTATCCCTCAACAGAAGAGTGGATACAAAAAATGTGGTATATCTACACAATGGAGTACTATTCAGCCATTAGAAACAATGAATTCATGAAATTCTTAGGCAAATGGATGGAGCTAGAGAACATCATACTAAGTGAGGTAACCCAGACTCAAAAGGTGAATCATGGTATGCACTCACTAATAAGTGGTTATTAACCTAGAAAACTGGAATACCCAAAACATAATCCACACATCAAATGAGATACAAGAAGAAAGCAGGAGTGGTCCCTGGTTCTGGAAAGACTCAGTGAAACAGTATTTGGCAAAACCAGAACGGGGAACTGGGAAGGGGTGGGAGGGAGGACAGGGGAAGAGAAGGGGGCTTACGGGACTTTCGGGGAGTGGGGGGGGGCTAGAAAAGGGGAAATCATTTGAAATGTAAATAAATTATATCAAATAAAAAAAAAAATAATACCAAAAAAAAAAAAATCTTATGTCAGTGAGATAGTAATTAGTAAGTAGATTTTATTTTTTGTTCTCTACATAATTATAAAAACATTTGATTTGAAATTTATATTTAGATCCACCAGCATGTCAATGTGTCCAGAGATTTTTATTAATACCCCCAAATTAAGTTTTTACATGTTTGGTTAAAATAATGCTTGATTATATTAGACACTGAAAATGTCTTAGAATTAAGGCCCAATATTGCTGTTTGCTATGCCATCTTGTCAGACATCAGCCAAGTAGGCAGCATGAATTTATTTTTGTGTTCACTGTTATTTTTGAGAAGTGTCATTTTAATGAGTCCAAACAAAAATAAATTTAGTCAAGATTCATAGTGTAAATTTGCCTTGGGATAACAAACAATATTATGGTTTAACCAATATATCAGAATAAATACAATCTATAGCACGTATACAGATATGTAGATTGACTGTAAAGCTCGTTGTCTTCTGTTCTACTGTCAATGAAAATAGAAAAGGGTTCAGCACAATTCTGACATCAAATTTTCTCCCCATTTCTCAGTGTATTTTAAGTTATGTTATATTTTACGTCTTTTTAAAAAATAGAATAAGCTATGAACCTGGGATGCTATATAGCAGCAAAATTTCAGTGGAGGTGGATCTTATTTATTCTACGTAAATGTCTCCACAGCAGATGATTAGTCCTTTAATGAGAAGAATGTGTCATTGTTGACATGTTATCAGATGCTTCTTTGGTGTCAGATATCAATGATTCTTCTTCAGCTATTCTTAAATATAAAAACAGAAAAATCGCTGAATTTCCAGCAATTAAGAGAGAAAAGGGTAGATGTATAGCAATGTTAGCATGCTCACCTTTCTTAAATTTTCTTAACTTTGTTTTCTTCACACAAATAGCTGAAAATACCTGTCCTTGCTTGCTGCAATTACATTTATAAGTTATTACATTACTAGGTATATTTACCAAAAATTTTTCACAATTATTATATATCTTTAAACACATGGTATTATCCAAGGAACTTAATGAAACAATAAATCCAGGCTGGACCAAATTCTCTTGGATTCATAGCAGCATATATTCTTAAGATTTTAGCAAAAAAATCAGATTACATTGAAAAGTCAGAATTTGATATTTACATAAGTGGTGATACCTTGCATGTAATATTTTATATATTTTCACTTCTTTTGAATAAAAGAGGAAAAGGCTAGAGAAAAGAAACAAAGTATCAGAAGGTGAGGTGGAAGATGAGAAATTTGTCTCATGATAAGATATGAATATACTGTATGTAAAATACTGTGTATAAACATAAAAATATAGATATGGTACATCCAAATGGCAAACTATAAAAATAGAAGTTTAATTGCAATATTGGCTGAACACATTTAAGATAACTCATTAAAGAAAGAAAAGTAATTTTAATGGAGAAATATTTATTTCTCTTCTCAAAGCAGTCAGTGGTCCTAAGACCTGATTCTTTAATTAATTAATTCAGACTTTATTCTCCCCTCCAGATCAACTCCAGACTGTTCTACACCCTATACCTCCTCTGCATTCCCCTGTCTCCATGAGCATGTCCCCACGCCACACATCCCACGCAAACAGACCTCTAAAATCGCTGGGACTTCCAGTCTATTGAGGGTTCAGTGCATTTTCCCTGACTGAACTCAGACAGGGTATTCCTCTGTTGTATATGTGCTGGGGATCTCATATCAGCTGGTGTATGCTGCCTAGTTAGTGGTCCAATGTTTGAGAGATCTCAGGGAATCCAGGTTATCTGATACTGCTGGTCCTCCTACAGGGTCACCCTCTTCTTCAGCATCTTCAGCCTTCTCTAATTCATCAACAGGGGTTAGCCATTCCTGAGCATTGGTTGGATGCAAATATCTGCTTCTGACTCTTTCAGTTGCTTGTTGGATTTTCCAGAGTGTTGTCATGATAGATCCTATTTTGTGAGTGTTCCATAGCCTTAGTAATATATGGTACATAAAAATGTACCATATCTACATTTTTATGGTTATGTACAGTATAGCCATTGAGGTAGTATAGCCCTTGAGTTTAGTAATACCCTTGAGCTAGATCCCACATTGGGCCTGTTGCTGAACCTTTTTTTCTTCAGGTTCCTCTCCATTTCCAACCCTGCAGTTCATTCAGACAGGAATAAATATGGGTCAGAGTTTTGACTGTGGGATGGCAACTCCCTCACTCACTTGATTCCCTGTCTTCCTGCGGGAGGTGGGCTCTTTATACGTTCCTTCTCCCTGCTGTTGGGCATTTCATCTAAGGTCCCTCCCTTTGAGTCCTGGAGAGTCCCTCAACCTCTTACTTCCCTATGTTTCCTGTTTCTATTCTTTCTGCTGGCCCTCAGGATTTCAGTCCAAAAAAGACAGAAGAGAAGAGAAGAGAAGAGAAGGGAAGGGAAGGGAAGGGAAGGGAAGGGAAGGGAAGGGAAGGGAAAGGGAAAGGGAAGGGAAAGGGAAAGGGAAGGGAAAGGGAAGGGAAGGGAAAGGGAAAGGGAAGGGAAAGGGAAGGGAAGGGAAAGGGAAGGGGAGGGGAGGGGAGGGGGGGGAGGGGAAGGGGAGGGGAGGGGAAGGGAAGGGAAGGGAAGGGAAGGGAAGGGAAGGGAAAGGAAAGGAAAGGAAAGGAAAGGAAAGGAAAGAAAAGAAAAGAAAACAAAAGAAAACAAAAGAAAAGAAAAGAAAACAAAAGAAAAGAAAAGAAAAGAAAAGAAAAGAATACCCAAGATACAGTCCATAGAACCAAAAAAGACCAAGTCCCATTTAGGATGGAGAAGAAAGTAATTACAAGTGGGAAGGAATGGAGGAGCATTGGAGGGAAAGTGGATTTGGGGTGGGAGGGAGAGGGGAACCTGATCTGGTATTGGTTGTGGGGAAAAGTTCTGAAGCCCATAAATTTTAATTGTTAGAAATAAATATATGGAAAAATACCATAAATTGCCTTTGTTCTTACTTTGATATTATTGGCTCTTGTATATTTCTTTCTAGTTTTTCTTTAATTCTTGTTATATTAAATTTAAAAATTGTGCTCTCCCTAAAGTCATACCCAAAATCTAAAGTCCAACGAAAGAACCTATTTGACTTATCAATGTACCTTCCTAAATAAAGTTATCATATCAAAGGTGTATGCTACCCAGGGGAAGCACAAAAATATTATAAAATTTCATTAAAAAAGCACATTGAAAAATATAAATACCTCATCTGATGAGCAACTGATGTTTGCTGATATTCAAGCTCAAAGTTGGAAAATTTTGAGAAGAGTAGTTTCAGAACCCATGCACATAAGGGCCCTTCATCACATAGGAAGATCAAGCCACTCTTGCTATCTGTAGAACTTATGCATCAAATCATTTTTCAAAGAGGTTTGCTTCCCATTGTTTCATGTTCTCTTTTACTTTGTAAGAAGAAATAAGTTTGTTCAAGAAAACCTTGAAATACGGGCAAACATTTTAAAAACAGTGAAGTCAGTACATCTATTCAATAACACAGGCATTGGCAGCACTGCCTCACAGTCTGAGAAAAGTCTAATTCTTATGAGCTTTTCTAGCAGCTCATTTTTCCCATGCTTATTTGTACTTCCAGAAGATTTTAATTTGTATAAAGTTAGGCAGATTCAAGGAAAACTAGTATAAGCACTCAGTCAGAGAGCTACATATTATAGTTGGATTTACTTTTCCCCTTCTGTTGCTGGTATCTCCCTATGCAGGTCATCTAAATTGGAAGACTCTCCTATACAAGCGAGGCATCAGGTTCCAGAGTTCCTAGTATTACTTTGACATCAAGTGATATTGAGTCTTTTTCAAACATTATATGTGCCTGGTAAATCAGCTTATCTGAAGTTTATATTTTATCCTTTAAAAGATATGTGAAGAATTATTCTACATCATTGGAAATTTTTGAAAAAATTAAATGTGATGCATGAAAGAATGATTTTTATTTGACAGACTCCTCCACAAACACCTCTGTACCATTGTCACTGTCATCATTCCTGGCTGATATAAACTTTCTTAAACTACTATAAAATAATGATCATACAAACCTATACTATAATTAAAGCAATCAAGGATGGGAAAGTCAAAGGATAGTTCCACTCAGTTTTTCATATTTCAAAGTTCGATCTAACTATAATAATAATAATAATAATAATAATGCTAGGTCAGAAAAAGAAAACTTCATACTCAGTACCCATGAAGCATTTTGTCGATAACAGAAGGATGTATACAGTGAAATATATGTAATAATGTAGGTTGACCTCTATCTAAGCATTATTATTTATGACTAATAAACTTACTACTTTGCTATTATGATTAAAATTATTCTTGTTTTATATCTGTATCCAAAGAAATATGATTATATCATCTTTCCATTTCTATCCTCCAGCTCCTTCCTAGTACCCCTTTAACATAGGAAACCTCATGTATTCTTAAAACTATAACCCATTAAAACTAATTACTGCTATCCATGTATGCATAGGTATGAAGCAACTCAATTATGAGAAAGCTACTTCAGAACTCCCGTCCAAAAATAAAAAATAAAAATTTTTCCCTCCGTGAGCTGATATTGAGCACCATTAGCTCCTCATAAATAATTTCAAATGAAAGAATTAGATCTCCAAATTTATTCAACGAAATTGCCAAAAAAAAAAAAAAAAAAACACCACACCTGACACAGAAAATGTGACAGCAAATGTCCCATAATACTCATTCTCTAATGATAACAGTGGCTCAAATTCATAAAAAAAATTATAGGAAATCAAGGTCAATGAAAAATAGAAATGAATTAAAGAACTTTGAAATGAGAAACTTATTTTGAATGTGTGCATGAGGACTTATGTAGTTCAATTTTCTAATAAATATCCAGTTACTCTGATCAATTTTTATATATTTCCTGCCTTTAAAGAAACAATTTGAGATAATTATCCACAAAATCTCTCTGAGAATTTTAAAATGGAAAATGAAAAGCATTAACTTAGTGATTTTCAAGTTCATCAGTATAATACAGATAAAATTTACATTAATACCTTATTTTTATATCAGACATTTATGAATAAGAATTCTTTGCTTGTATATTTTTATGCCTTTTCCTCAGTATTTCTATAAACTTTTAAAATTATTAATAGCTGACTTTAAGTGAAGGGAGATGCAAAACAGAGAAGAGACAATAGCAATTATTCAATTGTACTTTGTGTTTTATGATTTTTATAAATGGCAATTAAAATAATCAATTATTTTTAGACTTTTAGAAAGTCAGTATACAAGCTTAGTAATAAAAGTAATACTACCCTAAATCTGTAGCAATGCCATGGAGGCAGTAAGAAATTTTATATAGTCCATTTTAAGTGTCAGAAGACAAATAAAGTTAAGCTAGTAGATACAAGAGAATTATTTTGCTGATATGGGGTAAAACCAAACAGTTGTTCAGTCACTGGAAACTGGAAAAGGAAAATATATATGAATAGTAGAGAAATAGGTCCAATGATCCTGTTTGTCACAAAAAGTAGGAGCCCATGGGGAAGAATCTCAAAGGAATAATATCAGTGATGTGATGTTTTCTCCAGCCTCAAGAATATCAATGACTGACTGTAAATGCATGTTACAAACCTCAGAAATTCATAAATCAATGAATTTGTTACTTCTGATATCCTACAAATCTGACAATTTCTTGTTATTTTTTTTATATTTACCTTTGCTACCATTAAAATGTCAGCCACATCTGAGTGCTAAGAATAGTGGTCCACATGCTTAGCAGTAGTTGACCAAGTTGGGCAACACAAATGGACTCTTTGTGTGTGTGTTTGTGTGTGTGTGTGTGTGTGTGTGTGTGTACATGTGAAAATGTAGATGCATATTTAATGTACATGTATTGTGTTGCACAGAGATGTTTTCATGCCTGCATATTATGCATCAACCTTTGTGCTTTATTATGGCTTTATAGTTTGTCTGTTTTGGTTTTGTTCTGTTTTCCTGGGATTTGTTCATATTATTTTTTGATAAAAACCATGAAGCTTAGGAGGGGTTTAAAAATTTTGGTGAAGAAAAAGAATACGGTTAAAATGTATCATAACATCTAACACTTAAAAATTAATTGTAACCAAAAGGAAATTTATTTTTGAGAATATTGTATTTTATAATTGCATTTATACCCTTTTCACCTTTCATTGTCTCCCTTAAACTCATCAGAATCCTGTTTTCCAAGTCAGGACATCTTCAATACTTATTTATAAGCAATTTTTTCTGAATGGGAAAAAGGAATAATTTAGAGGAGATGCCAGCTTGCTATATCACATGTTAACGGCATCAATACCAGACTGTAGTAAGATCATAATGATAAATATTGCTATTTCATTTCTATGTAAAACTTCCATCAATTTTATAGACTATACTATATCATGTTTTTCTTAAACTCCTGATATTCTATAAGACAAATGTGGCCTCATACTGAATACATAATGAAAAGTTCTATGAGAAGATGTTTGCCCAGCTACTTCATTGAAATAATCACTTCTGATGATAGGAATGGGTTCAGGAAACTCAGGATGTAGACAAAAACTTATGCAAAATTAGAAAAATTACAAGACTTGTTCCTAGAATTACTAAAGTAGTCCCATTTGCAGAGAAAGAGAGACTGTTTTCTTTGCCTACATGAAAGTCATACAAGGTGAACAAGGGTCCCAGCTTTTGTGATTTCCTTCTACTTTACAGGGCTTTACAGCAATGTAAACTGTTTTTGAGACACTCATATTCCATTATATACATACCTCAAAACAACTGCAGGAGAGTGGGTCTCAGTTACTATTCTTGCTCCTGTGACTGTGTGACAAATTAGTAGGCGTGGTCCAGAGATAACCAGATGGCAAAAGGCAAATATAGGAATGTTACTAACAGTAATCAAGGCACTATGGTACCATCCAAACCTTATTCTTCCACAACAGCAAGTCCTAGATACCCTGAACACACCAGGAAAGCAATATTTGGTTTTAAAATCACAGGTCATGATGCTAATGGAGGGCTTCATGGATGGCTTCAAGAAGGACAAAAATAACTCCCTTAAAGAAATACAGGAGAACACATGAAAACAGGGAGAAGCCCTTGAAGAACTAAGGGAAAACACAACAAAATAGGTGAAGGAATTAAATAAAGCCATTCAGGATCTAAAGAAGGAGGCAGAAATAATAAAGAAATCACAAAGGCAAATAGCTCCAGACAGAAAACCTAGGAAATAAGCCAGGAGTCATGGATCCAAGAATCAAAAACTGAATTCAAAAGATAGAAGAGAGAATCTCAGATGCAGAAGATAGCATAGAAAGCACTGATACAACAGTCAAAGAAAATGCAAACTTCAAAAAGTTCCTGACCAAAAACATCCAAGAAATCCGGGACAAAATGAGAAGACTAAACCTAAGGATTATAGGTATAGAAGAGAGTGAAGATTTCCAACTTAAAGGACCAATAAATGTCTTCAACAAAATTATAGAAGAAATCTTCCCTTGCCTAAAGAAAGAGATGCCCATCAGCAATCAAGAAGCCTACAGAACTCCAAATAGATTTGAACAGAAAAGAAATTCCTCCCATCACATAATAATTAAAACACCAATTGTGCTAAATAAAGAATATTAAAAGCAGTAAGGAAAAAGGTCAAGTAACATATAAAGGTAGATCCATCAGAATTACACCAGATTTCTCACCAGAGACTATGAAAGCCAAAAGAGTCTGGGCAGATCTCATACAGACCCTAAGGGAACACAAATGCCAATCCAAACTGCTATAGCCAGCAAATTTCTCAATTACCATACATGGAGAAATCAAGGTATTGCATGACAAAAACAAATTTACACAGTATCTTTCCACAAATTTAGCCCTTCAAAGAGTAATGAATGGATAACAACAACAAAAGGAGGCAAACTACACACTAGAAAAAACAAGAAATTAATCTTCTATCAACAAACCCAAAAGAAGATAACCACAATAACATAAATATTACATTAAAAATAGCAGGAAGCAACAATCTCTATTCCTTAAGATCTCTTAACAACGATGGACTCAATTCCCCCAATAAAAAGATATAGACTGTAAAACTGGATTCATAAACAATACCCAACATTTTGCTGCACATCTTAGTGTCAAAGACAAACACTACCTCATAGTAAAAGGGTGGAAAACAGATTTTCAAGTAAATGGTCACAGTAAATAAGCAGGAGTAGCCATTTTAATATCCAATAATATATACTTTCAACCAAAAGTCATCAAAAAAGACACAGAAGGACACTTTATACTCATCAAAGGAAAATTCTACCAGGAAGAACTCTCAATTTTGGACATCTATGATCAAAATACAAGGGCACCCTCATTTGTAAAGGAAACCTTTCTGAAGGTTAAAGCATACAACGGACCCCACACCATAATTGAGGGTAAGTTCAACACCCCACTTTCCTTAATGGACAGATCAGGGAAACACAAACTGAACAAAGACACAGTGAAACTAACAAAAGTTTTGGACCAAATGGATTTAATAGATATCTACAGAACCTTTCATCCTAAATCAAAAGAATTTGCCTTCTTCTCAGCAACTCATGGTACCTTCTCCAAAATTGACCATATAAATACAAAACAGCCCTCAATAGATATCCCATGCTTCATATCAGATCACTATGCAGTAAGGGTGGTTTTCAATTGCAACAAAACAACAAAAAGCCCACATAGACATGGAAGCTGAACAATTCCCTACTCAATGATACCTTGGTCAAGGAAGAGATAACCAAAGAAATCAAAACAGTTTTAGAATTTAATGAAAATGAACATACTCAAATTTATGGGACACAATAAAAACAGTGCTAAGAGGAAATTTCATTGGTCTGAGTGCCTCCAAAGAGAAGCTGGAGAAAGCATACACTAGCTGCTTAACAGCACACCTGAAAGCTTTAGAACATAAAGAAGTTAACAAACCCAAGAGGAGTAGAAGGCAGGAAATTATCAAACGCAGGGCTAAAATCAACCAGGTTGAAACAGAAAGAACTATACAAATAATCAACAAAACCAGGAGCTGTTTCTTTGAGAAAATCAACAAGATAGATAAACCTTTAGCCAAACTAACCAGATGGTACAGAGACAGTATCCAAATTAACAAACTCAGAAATGAAAAGGGAGATATTGTGACCTCCCTCAGTCTATTGTTCTCAAAGAATAGCAGCCAGCAACCTGACCACCAGTCTCTTGGAGAACAAGCAGAACCAGTTTCCAGCCTTCAGGGGAGGGTCTTTGGCCTACCTTTTTATCTTGGGAGAGATGAATTAAAGGTTGAGACTTGAAAGAGAAGTCATGCCTGTCTCCCCGTGTTTTCTCTTGCCACCCTGTCCTCTTCCTATCTCTCCTTCCAGAGAACCCACTGGACACTACATAATGGCACCCAACGTGGGCCTCAAACCCACATCCCTGAGATTAAGAGTCTCATGCTCTACCGCCTGAACAGGTGCATTGGAACTGGAAACAGAGAGCCTAAATGAGGGTTGTTGTCTTGGGTGGAGCTCCACAGAAAAGGGAAAAAAAAATATGTATCTGGCATGGTAAGCAACAGGATATTAATTTAGTGCTAACAATGTCTTTTTTTTTAAGCTGCTGCTACAGGGGTTCATAGAGATACAGGCTAGACTGAATCAGCATGTGCCCAATGCTGATATCAGCTAGGGTGTCGCAATGAAATGGAACAGGGAATTAATTTAGTTAGGCATTTTTGTCTGCAGTCTAAGAACTGCACCAGGCAAAAGAAACGGGGCATAAAATAAAACAAAACAAAATAAAAAGAGTACAAAACAAAAAACAAACAAACAAACAAAAAACAAAAAAAATTCTAAAAACATGAAAGAAAAAGAGAAGGAAGATGGATTTAATTGCATTACAAGCGTGCTTCCCTTTCCATGTATCACTTTCTTTGTCTCCAGTGCACCCTTTTTCCAGGTTTACATTTATGTCCTCTCCTTGTCTTTGTGTGAATGACTGTTTGTTTGTTTCATGCTAAAAATAAAAATTGGTGAAGATTTTGTCTGCTGGCAGTCCTTGATCCGGCTGTAGTTCTTATACTGGGTACAGATTTAAAGCTGCACCATGAGTCATGCATGGCTGGGAGAAAAACTGCCAGCAACCTTAGATGTTTAAAAAAACTTGGTTTAGTTTAACTTATGAGATTTGTGTAATTGCTTTGTTATTGTTTCTAATTGGTCTTAACAGTATAGGGTTTTGCATGTCTTGACTATAGAGTTATAAATAATAAGAAGTAAGTTTGGAGCTGGTAGCTCGAAGTTATGGCCATCTTGAATATGCCAGAGCCGAATACCTGCCATACAGCTTGGCCCAAGTCCTTTTGATTGAGGCCCAGCCTGTGGACAGTGTGAGGCTGGTGATGGCCCTGTGGGAGGAAGCCCAGACACTTGGAGGCAGAGTGTGCAATGGCACGGCGTCTGGAACCTTCTCAGCACCAGGACGGGTGCGACCTGGGCATGCTGCTACTTCTGGCCAATCTTGCACAGGCACTGGTGATGCCAAATAGCCAGCATCCCATACCCACAATGCTTGGCTGCGCAGGCTAAGGCTAAGACTAGCAGCACAGCCTGGGTGTCTGCAGAAGTGCCAGCTGGCATGGCAGTGACTCTAAATGCAAGCTACAGTTTAGAAATAGTGTTACCTTATTAAAAAAAAATAGATGTTTTGTCTCTGCTTCAATACAAGAAGCTGGGATCTTAGATTTTTCAATATGTTTTGCTCATGAAAGGATTGTTACAGGCCTTTGCTTTCAACTATTGGACTTTTAAAATATTTTAAGTAAATAATTTTCAAAGGTTGTTAACATATATTAATATTTATCTTATATTAACTTCATCTTAAGGTTGCCACAGGAGGATTTAAACCTCTGTTTTTAAGGTAGAAAACATTTGTTCCTTATTTCAAACAGCAATCAAATTATTACAAAACATTGATGGTTGATCTATTACATGGCAACTCTTTTTTGGCAAAATTAATAATTGTTATCTAAAAGATAATTTGTTACTATTAGATCACATGTTTGTTCTTTTGAGTTTCCCCCTGCTTCAGCACAGATACCTGACTTGGGTGCTATAGCAGCTATTTTTAAGATGTTAAAAAATCAAGCTTTTAATAATAGTAAATAAATATATAGCTCATGGTTTACATTTGCTTAAAATTGTTCCCTTTTTGATACTGCTAATTCTTAATGTTTACAGTTGTTTATGCAAATGTAATTCAAATTTAAAAAGATATGTTCTTTAAATAACTGTCTTCTGGATATCTGAGGGCTAATCTAGGGTCTGGAGAGATGGCTCAGAGGTGAAGAGCACTGACTGCTCAAACCACCTATAATGAGATCTGATGCCCTCTTCTGGCATGTCTAAAGACAGCTACAATATACTTATATATAATTAATCTTTTAAAAGTTGCCTAGACAAAGACCCCCTAAGGCAAGGCACAAAAAATTTGTATCCCGGACAGACTATATAGAAACAACTGGCTATACAAGCATATTCTTTATAATGCCAAACAAACAAACAAACAAACAAACAAACAAAAAACTAATGTCTTTAAAAAAAAGTCTTAAAGTTTTGTGCACATCAAATCATAAAGATTTGTTCTTGGTGTCCTCAATTTCTACCACTACCACATAATGGTGTTGATTCTAGAGGACTTAATTAATTGTTATAGATAAATGATACTCATATTTTTAATTTAGAAAATTAAAATATGTACATATGACTAATAATTCATTTTTTAGACTTTCTAATTGCAACTGCTCTTACAAGAAAAAACAACTGGAAATGCTACATTTATTTTCTGTAATTACATAGTTATTGCCTATGTTATGGTATATGCTCAGTGTTCCAACTTGGATTGGAACTAACAATGAAGCTGGCCATTTACTGAATAAAGGTTATTCATTTCAGATGTCTTTGACAATTTGATACTTTCTTATCAAAAAAGACGAGATAATATAAAAAAATTAACAAAAAACAATATCTTTTTAATTATACTTGTATATTTTAAAGAAAATTTTAAATTTGGATGCCAAAGAACTCCTTGCTGAGTATATATGGCATCCTATAACTTGGCATACTGATGCCTAGATGAGATGGAAGAATTCACTTATTGGCATATGACATGATCCTGCTTTAATATTAGGGAAGAAGGCATGTCTATGTTTTTTTCACAGAATGCAGCAGAAGCATGCTAGCTGCCAGAGTAATTGATGTGGTACTGAAGATAATGTTGACTGTGGACTTGCTGAGTGCCCAGTCAATGGTAACAAAAAGGCAATATTGAATACACTTTAATTGTTAATTGTCCCAGATTAAGTAAACTGGTTTGCTTCAAGCTTTTAGAAATTGTGGGACAGAGAATTTGAAGACTGTTAAACTAAATTCTAAAAAATAACCTCAAGGAGAAGTTATAATGACTCATTTGCCTATAGTAGTATTGTGTCAAAAGTCTCCTCTTATGTGGATTCATTTGGGGGTGTCTTCTAAATGCAATATCCTGCCATATTATGAGGCAGTAGCCCAAATAATTGTGCTTGGAAGGAAGCAGTCACTAACTTGTTTTGGCAAAGAACCAGATATCATTATTCAGCCTTTTAACATAGATCAAAATGTTTGGCTGAAGCAGCATGGCACAGATTGGTTGCTTGCTAAAGTAGGATTTGAAGGAACTATAGATGCCCATTATCCTCAACATAGATTAATGAAGTTTTTGGATGTGCATGAGGTTGTATTTCCTAATATGATCTTTACAGCTGCTGCATAATGCTCTTTTGATTTTCATAGATGGCTCTTCTGAAGGAAGAGCTAGATATCTTATTAATAATTAACAGGTAGTTATAGAAATACCTGGGCCCAGCTCAGTTAGCAGAACTGACAGCAGTATTAAATGTTTTTCAACCTATATATAATACTTTTAATTTTTTACAGTTAGCTTATATGTTACAGAATCTGTGCTTTTTTAGAAACCTGTGGCACATTTAATTTTAATAAGCCAACAGAATGTTTGTTTTCACTATTACAAAACATCATTTTTGCTAGAAAAAAATACCTTCTAAATTGGTGAAATATGAGCTCACTCTAGTCTTCCTGGAGTGTTAGCTGAAGGCAATCATTGCACTGACAGAGCTCTAATAGGAGAGGCTTTAGTTTTAGAACCTCTTAAATTGACTAGACGTGATCATAATGGGTTCCACCTTTCTAGCCATACATTAAGACTCTGACATGGAATCACAGAGGAACAACAAGAATGACTGTGAAACAATTCTCTAACTACCTTACCTTATCTCCAGCTCCCCATTTAGGGCTTTATCCATGTGGTCTTATGCCCAATCATATTTGACAAATGAATGTAAATCACTATGCAGAATTTGGAAAATTAAAATGTATGCATGTTTGCATTGATACTTGTTCAGGATATTTTTTCAGTTCTCTACATTCAGGAGAAGCCTCTAAAAATGCAATTGATCATTGTTCACAAGCTTTTAATACCATGGGATGACCCAAAGTCAATAAGAAAGACAATCGGCCAGCCTACACTGGCAATAACTTTATTTTGTTTTGTAAAGAATTTGGTATTAAACATAAAACTGGAATTCCTTATAACCCAATAGGCCAAGGAATAGTTAAGCATGCACATCACACTCTTAAAAATTGACTTTTTAAAACAAAAAGGTGGAAACTGTACCCTCCAAAATCACCCAAAGCACGCCTTGCTTTTGTTTTATTTGTTTTGAATTTCTTGCAATCTGATGCTAAAGGTCAGTCTGCAGCAGATCGCCATTGGCATCCTGCCACATCTAATTCTTATGCCATGGTTAGATGGCGAGACCCTTTAACTAATACATAGAATGCTCCAGACTCTGTTTTAATTTGGAGAAGATATTCTATTTATACTTTCTCTCAAAAAGAAGGTGGACCCTGATGGCTTCCAGAAAGATTGGTATGGCAGGTAAATAGAGACTCTGAATCAGCTGGTAAGTATGACTAATTCAATAGTGTTCTTAAAGCTTTTTCTCCCATACTGAGAAGTTGGCTTTTTTTTCCTCTAGCTGTTAATCTGCAAGCCAGGTTTTGTTCCATAACTACTAATTTACAACCAAATTAAATACCACGGGCCTTCCAGAAACAGTCCAAGCAGATTCTCCTCTTAATCTCTTCTGTAGTGTTTCAAGCAGGTCTCTTTCAGACACAGCTTAGTGGCCCCCAGGACTCAAAGAAAGGTGGGCTGCTATGAAGGCCAGCCAGCTCACATTCACAGGTCATTTACTTGACCAGTGTATCTCCAGAAAGGGAGCCACAAAGAACTCAGATCTATGTGTGTTTGCTAATCGAGCAAACATGGGCACCAGCAGGAGGTGCAAGGCAAAGCTCTACAAGGGAAGGACCATGTTTTCTGGCTCTGAGCTTCCTGAAAGCACACCTGATTGCATAGGGGTTGAAGTTAAGAGTCTGTATTACTACTACTACTACTACTACTACTACTACTAATAATAATAATAATAATGATGATGATGATGATGATGATGAAGTCAATTTCCCTCCTCTGCAAAAGAATTCATATAATATTTAAGGAGGTCATGGTCAATTCCTCCACCCTCTGGTCAAAGCCCACCATCTTTTGATGGATATTTATCCACTGGTTTTTCTTTAAATTAATAAAAAGGTAGGAATTGTGACCTCCCACAGCCCATTGTTTTCAAAGAATAGCAGCTTGCAACCTTACCACCAGTCTCTTGCAGAACACGCAGAACCAGTTTCCAGCCTTCGGGGGAGGGTCTTGGTCTGCCTTTTTATCTTGGTAGAGATGCATTAAAGGTTGAGACATGAACAAGAAGTCATATCTGTCTGCCCGTGTTTTCTCTTACCACCTTGTCCTCTTCCCACTTCTCCTTCCAGAGCACCTGCCCTTAGTATATAGCTGCGGGACACTAAAAGAAATAACAACAGAAACTGAGGAAATTAAAAAAATATATATCACATCATACTACAAAAACCTATACTCAATACAACTGGAAATTTTGGATGAAATGGACAATTTGCTAGAAAGATAACAACTACCAAAATTTAATTAGGATCAGATAGACCATCTAAACGGTCCCATAACCCCTAAATAAATAGAAGTGGTCATTGAAAGTCTCCCAAACAAAAAAACACAGAATCAAATGGTTTTAGTGCAGAATTATTTCAGACCTTCAAAGGATAGCTCATATCAATACTCTTCAAATTATTCCACAAAATAGAAGCAGAAGGAACACTACCCAACTCGTTCTATGAAGCTACAATTTATTGATACCAAAACCACATAAATATCCAAGAAAAAAGGAGAACCTTAGACAAATTTCTTTTATGAATATCAATGCAAAAATAATAAAATTCTTGCCAACTGAATTCAAGAACACATAAAAATGATCATTAACCATGATCAAGTAGGGTTCATCCCAGGGGTGCAGGGATGGTTCAATATAAGGAAATCTGTCAATGTAATCCATTACATAAGCAAACTCAAAGAAAAAAACACATGGTCACTTCATTAGATGCTGAGAAAGCATTTGACAAAATTCAGCATCCTTTCATATTAAAGGTCTTGAAAAGAAGAGGAATTCAAGGCCCATATGTAAACATAATTACGGCAATATACAGCAAACCAGTAACCAACATCAAACTAAATGGAGAGAAACTTGAAGCAATCGCACTAAAATCAGGGACTAGACAAGGCTGCCCTCTCTCTCCATTTTTATTCAATATAGTACTTGAAATTCTAGCTAGAACAATCAGACAATACAAGGAGGTCAATGGGATACTAATTGGAAAGGAAGAAGTCAAATTATCACTATTTGCACATGATATGATAGTATACTTAAGCCATGAAAAATCACCAGAGAACTCCTACAGCTGAGAAACAACTTCAGCAAAGTGGCTGGATATAAAATTAACTCAAGCAATTCATTAGCCTTCCTATACTCAAAGTACAAACAGGCTGAGAAAGAAATTAGGGAAATGACACCCTTCACAATAGCCACAAACAATATCTTAGTGTGACTCTATCCAAACAAGTATGACAGGAACTTCAAGTCTTTGAAGAAAGAAACCCAAGAAGACCTCAGAAGATGGAAAAATCTTCCATGCTTGTGGATTAGCAGGATTAATTTAGTAAAAATGGCCATCTTGCCAAAAGCAATCTACAGATTCAATGCAATTGCCATCAAAATCCCAACTCAACACTTCATTAAGTTAGAAAGAGCAATTCTCAAATTCTTCTAGAATAACAAAAAACCCAGGATAGCTAAAACTATCCTCAACAGTAAAAGAACTTCTGGGGAAATCAGTATCCCTGACCTCAAGCAGTACTACAGGGCAAGTGTAAAAACTGTATGAAATTGGTACAGTGACAGGCAAGTAGATAAATGGAATAGAATGGAAGACCTGGAAAAGAACCCAAACACCTATGGTCACTTGATATTTGACAAAGGAGCTACAACCATCCAGTGGGAAAAAAAAAGATAACCTTTCCAACCAAAGGTGCTGGTTCAACTTGTAGTCAGCATGCAGAAGAATGCAAATTGATCCATTCTTATCTCCATGTACTAAGCTCAAGTCCAAGTGGATCAAGGACCTCCACATAAAACCAGACACACTGAAACTAATAGAAAAGAAACTGGGAAAGACCCTTGAGGACATTGGCACAGGGGAGATTTTCCTGAACAAAACACCAATAGCTTATACTCTAACATCATGAAATGATGAATGCAACCTCATAAAATTCGTGAGTTTCTGTAAGGCAAAGGATATTGTCAAAAGAACAAAATGGCAACCAACAAATTGGGAAAAGATATTTATCAACCCTACATCCAACAAAGGGCTTATATCTAAGATATACAGAAAACTCAAGAATGTAGACTCCAGAGAGCCAAATAACCTCATTAAAAATGTACAAAGCTAAACAAAGAATTTTCACTTGAGGAATATCGAATGCCTAAGAAGGACCTAAAGAAATGTTCAAGATCCTTAGTGGTCAGGGAAATGCAAATCAAAACGACCCTGAGTTTTCACCTCATACCTGTCAGAATGGCTAAGATCAGAAACTCAGGAGAAAGCAGGTGCTGGCAATGATGTGGAGATAGAGGAACACTCCTCCACTGCTGGTGAGATTGCAAGCTGGTACAACCACTCTGGAAATCAGTCTGGCAGTTTCTCAGAAAACTTGGAATGATACTACTGGAGGACCCCACTATACCATACCTGGGAATATACCCAGAGGATTCCCCAGCTTGTAGTAAGGATACATGCTCCACTATGTTCATAGCAGCCCTATTTATAATATGTGGAAGCTGGAAAGAACCCAGATGTACCTCAATGGAGGAATGGATACAGAAAATATGGTACATATACACAATGGAGTAGTATTCAGCCATTAAAAACAATGAATTCCTGAAATTCTCATACAAGTGGATGGAACTGTAGAATATCATCCTAAGTGAGGCAACCCAATCACAAAAGAACATTCATGGTATGCACTCACTGATAAATGGATATTAGCATAGAAGCTTGGAATACCCCCCCACACACAATTTACATATCAAATAAAGCCCAAGAAGAAGGAGGGAGAGGCCCCTGGTCCTGGAAAGTCTCAGTGCAGCAGTGTATGGGATTACCAGGACAGGGAAGAGGGAAGGGCTGGATTAGGGAACAGGGGGAAAAAGAGGGCTTATGGAACTTGCAGGGATGGGAAAGGGGATTGAGGAAAGGGGAAATCATTTGAAATGTAAATAAAGAATATAGCAAATTAAAAAAAGATATTTAAATTAATCCAAAACTGACTAGAGGTCTATGTCCCTGATTATTAAAACTACTAACTGTACTGGCTTTGTGGTTTTTAACCTTGTTTTGCAAATGGTATTTCAAATTTGGCCTACTCTGTATAGGTTTTAGGCACTGAGTGCTTGAGAAGCTTATGATTAAATCAGTCTCCCCTTCACACCCTTTTCTACTTCCTTCACTTTCTGTTCTTGATCATGAATTGTTATCTAAAGTTCATTCAGTATGTCGGGGAAGTGATGTTCTTGGAAGGATTATTCCCAATGAATTTGTCCATAATTTATTGGAAGAATGACCAAGACAATGGTATCTGATGTTTAATGTTCATATGGCTTGTGTTAAAGGAAATTATGTATATCTTGGTATAGTTAATAGATCCAGTTATTTCTTGCTTATGAGAAAACAAATCACTGTTTTTGATTAGAGCATATTAAGTTTTCTTTTAAAAACTTAATATATTTACTTATTTGTTTATTTAGTATGTGTTTGTGTGTGTGTATGTGTGTATACATGTGTACATGAATCCTTATAACATACCTCAGGTCATTAACCTTGTTGGAAAGACCTTTCCACTAAGCCATCTATTTAACCAATTTAGGATGTTTTGGTTTAATTTGAATTTTTTATCTCTACCATAGAAAATTCATTTTACATGTTAGTCTTTTAATTTTACAGGTATGGATTAAAGTTTTGTTATTATAAATCATGGAAATTTTTATTTCTACCCATTACACCTACAATCTCCTTAGGATGGTGACATCTTTAAGCTTTAGATAGAGATATTTGCTTCTCTCAACATATGTTTTACTTCTATATGGTTATAAACACTGACAAATAGAAAATCAACAATTTTTAAAATTTTTCTCTTAATTTTAGACTATCATAGACAATGAGGCTATGACTCAAAATAAAACAAACAAAAATAAGAAAACTATAAAACAGAAAACAGGACAAAAAGACCACACACAAAACAAGCAAACAGATGAATACCATAGAGTTTGCTTTTTGGTGTTTATGAAATACTTCTGGCAGGAGTTCTATCCTGTAATCTGTTTTATATACCCAAATTTTAATATTTAATATAATTTAAATGTACAAAAGAAGCATGAAACCAAAATGAATCTTTTAAACTTTCTTTTCTACTCTCTCTCTCTCTCTCTCTCTCTCTCTCTCTCTCTCTCTCTCTCTCTCACTCATTTTTTTCATTTGTACTTTGTTCTTTTGTTTGTTTTTTTTTTTTGACGCAGTGTTTTTCAGTGTATCCTTGATTTTTCTGGATTGGAATCTGTCGAACAGACTGGCTACAAAATAAAAAAAAAATTTGCTTCTCAAGTGCTAGTATAAAAGGTGCATATCATCACTGAACTAGCAAAATGAATTTTTTGCTCTTATGTATTCAAATTATATTTTGCTCAATTGTATTACAATATTAATAATATAGTTTTCCATTTTTTATAAATATTCTATATTTTACATATTTATATATGCTTAGTACATTATCCAAACTATTTCTTACAAAGCAATCTCATTTCATTAAAGTTTTGTCAGTAATTTGAAAATGCTTTTGTTGTAAAACCAGAGTATTATTTTATCAGGATATTATTGACAACAATATGGTATTATATATATTTCTATATTATTTGTTTACTTTCCAAATGCTGTCCCCTTTCTTGGTTCCCCTCTCCCAATATGTCCCATAAGCCTTCTTCCCTCTGCCCATTCCCCACACACTCCACTCCCATTTTTCTGTCCTCATACTCCCCTACAATGCCAGAGCAAGCCTTTCCAGGACCAGGGCCATCTACTTCCTTCTTCTTGAGAATCATTTGATATGCTAATTGTGTCTTGAGTATTCAGAGTTTCTGGGCTAATTAATAACCACTTATCACTGATTGCATTCCTTGTGTATTCTTTTGTGATTGGGTTAACTCTCTTAGGATGATATTTTCTAGTTCCAAACATTTGCCTAAAAATTTCATGAATACATTGTTTTTAATTGCTGAGTAGTATACCACTGTATGAATATACCACATTGTTTGTATCCATTCCTCCACTGAGAGGCATCTGGGTTCTTTCCAGCTTCTGGCTATTATAAATAAGGGTGCTATGAACATAGTGGAGCATGTGTATTTTTTGCAAGTCAGGTAATCCTCTGGATATATGCTCAGGAGGGGTATAGCAGGGTCCTCCGGATGTGTCATGCCCAGTTTTCTGAGGACCCGCCAGACTGATTTCCAGAGTGGTTGTACCATCTTGCAATCCCACCAGCAGTGGAGGAGGGTTCCTCTTTCTCCACATCCTCGCCAGCACCTGCTGTCTCCTGAGTTTTTAACCTTAGTCATTCTGACTGGTGTGAAGTGAAATCTCAGGACTGTTTTGATTTGCATTTCCCTAATGACTAATTATGTTGAACATTTCTTAAGGTGCTTCTCAGCCATCCAAGGTTCTTCAGGTGAAAATTCTTTGTTTAGCTCTGTATCCCATTTCTTAACAGGTTTATTTGGTTCTCTGGGGTCTAACTTTTTGAGTTCTTTGTATATATTGCATAATAGTCCTCTGTTGGATGTAGGGTTAGTGAAGATCTTTTCCCAATTTGTTGCTTGCTATTTTGTCAGCTTGACAGTGTCCTTTGCCTTACAGAAAATTTGTAATTATATGAAGTCCCATTTGAAAATTCTTGATCTTAGAGCATAAGCTATTGGTGATCTGTTCAGGAACTTTTCCCCTGTGCCCATGTCCTCAAGGGTCTTCCCCAGCTTCTTTTCTATTAGTTTCAGTGTGACTGGTGTCTTAGTCAGTGCTTCTATTCCTGCACAAACATCATGACCAAGAAGCAAGTTGGGGAGGAAAGGGTTTATTGAGCTTATACTTTCACTTTGCAGTTCATCACTAAAGGAAGTCAGGACTGGAACTCAAGCAGGTCAGGAAACAGGAGCTGATGCAGAGACCATGGAGGGATGATTCTTAATGGCTTGCTTAGCCTGCTCTCTTATAGAACCCAAGAGCACCAGCCCAAAGGTGGTACCACCCACAAGGGGCCCTCCCCACTTGATCACTAATTGAGAAAATGCCCCACAGCTGGATCTCATGGAGGCACTTCCCCAACTGAAGCTCCTTTCTTTGTGACAACTCCAGCCTGTGTCAAGTTGACACACAAAACTAGCCAGTACAATTGACCCCTTGTCAACTTGACACACAAACACATCACTATTAAGCCTCAACCCTTACTTTCTTATTCATCCCCAAGATCTAAATTAATTTAAAGTTCCACAGTCTTTACACATTAAAATTTCAATCACCTTAAAATGTCCAGTATCTTTCAAATTCAAAGTCTCTTAGAAACTCAAAGTCTCTCAACTCTGGGCTCCACTAAAATACTTTCTTCCTTCAAGAGGGAAGCATATCAGGGCACAGTCACAACCAAAACCAAAACTCAAACTCTAATGGTTCAATGTCTGGGATCCAACTCATGATCTTCTGGGCTCCTCCAAGGGCTTGGGTCACTTCCCCAGATCCTGCCCTTTGTAGCACACAGCTTGTCTTCTAGGCTCCAGCTGCCTGTACTCCACAGCTGCTGCTGTTCTTGATGGGCATCACATGGTACTGGCATCTCCAAAACGCTGCTCTCTTCCACTGTAATTAGGCTTCACCAATAGCCTCTCATAGGCTCTTATCAGGGTGACAAGCCTCTGCTCCTATGCATGACCCCTTCAAGTCCTGGGCCATCAATTGCAACTGAGGCTGCATCTTCACCAATGGCTTTCCGTGGCCTCTCACTGTGCCAAGAGCCTCAGCTGCTCTTCATGACCCCTTCATGCCTTCAAAACCAGAATGATCTGGGTGACTCTTACACAGTACCAAGTCCAGTCACAGCACAAGACACAACTGTGGCTATCTCTGGAACACACTGTGCTGTCAGAAAACACTTCCCAGAAGATTTCACCTCAATGATGCTGTTCTCTTCTTAATTGCTGCTAATTTCTTAGCTCCAGCTAACCAGCATCAATAGTCCCAGTAACTAAAAGGTTTGCTTTAGTGGTTCTGGTATCTTGTTACTCACAGATGATTCTTCAGCCCCAGCAAACCAAAACCACAGAATCTTCAAAATCAAAACACAGCCACTGTAAGAGTCTTTAATATTGCCTCTGAAATTTCACAATCCAGAGCTCCTTCTTTTGCACTGTTCTTAACATTGTTTTCCAAGCTCCTACAGAACTTTCCACAGAGCTCTTAATGCCAAATGGAGCATCTAGCCCGAAGTCCCAAAGTCCTTCCATAGTCCTTCCCCAAAACATGGTCAGGTTGTCACAGGAATACCCCACTATTCTGGTACCAATTTGTCTTAATCAGGGTTTCTATTCCTGCACAAACATCATGATCAAGAAGCAAGTTGGGGAGGAAAGGGTTTATGGAGCTTACACTTCCATACTGCAGTTCATCACTAAAGGAAGTCAGGACTGGAACTCAAGCGGGTCAGGAAGCAGGAGCTGATGCAGAGATCATGGAGGGATGTTTCTTACAGGCTTGTTTCCCCTGGCTTGCTCAGCCTGCTCTTTTATTGAACCCAAGAGCACCAGCCCAAAGGTGGTACCACCCAAAAGGAGCTGTCCCCACTTGATCTCTACTTGAGAAAATGCCCCACAGCTGGATCTCATGGAGGCACTTCCCCAAATGAAGCTCCTTTCTTTGTGATAACTCCAGCCTGTGTCAAGTTAACACACAAAACTAGCCAGTGCAACTAGTTTTATATGGAGGTCCTTGATCCGCTTGGAGTTCATCTTAGTACAAGGGGTTAAGAATGGATGAATTTGCATTCTTCTGCATGTTGACCTCCAATTGAACCAGCACCATTTGTTGAAAAGGCTATCCTTTTTCCACCGGATGTTTTCTGCTTCTTTTTCCAAGATCAAATGACCATACGTATGTGGGTTCATTTCTGGGTCTTCAATCCTGTTCTACTGAACCACTTGCCTGTCACTGTACCAATATCATGCACTTTTTTTCTATTCAATATATTTTTTATTTACATTTCAAATGATTTCCCCTTTTCTGGACCCCCACTCCCTGAAAGTCCCATAAATCCCCATTCCCTCCCCCTGTTCTCCCACCTACCCCTTTCCACTTCCCTGTTCTGGTTTTGCCCTATACTGCTTCACTGAGTCTTTCCAGAACCAGGGGCCACTCCTCCGTTCTTCTTGTGCCGCATTTGATATGTGGATTATGTTTTGCATATTCCAGTTTCTAGGTTAATATCTACTTATTAGTGAGTGCCTACCATGATTGATCTTTTGAGACTGGGTTACCTCACTTAGTATGATGCTCTCTAGTTCCATCCATTTGCCTAAGAATTTCATGAATTCATTGTTTCTAATGGCTTAATAGCACTCCATTGTGTATATATACCACTTTTTTTTTGCATCCATTCTTCTGTTGAGGGATACCTGGGTACTTTTCAGCTTCTGGCTATTATAAATGAGGCTGCTATGAACATAATGGAACTTGTATCCTTATTAAATGCTGGGGAATCCTATGAGTATATGCCCAGGTGTGGTGTAGCATGATCTTCCTGAAGTGAGGTGCCCATTTTTCCGAGAAACCGCCAGACTGATTTCCAAAGTGGTTGTACAAATTTGCAACCCCACCAGCACTGGAGGAGTGTTCCTCTTTCTCCACATCCTCACCAACATCTGCTGTCTCCTGAATTTTTAATCACAGGCATATGACTGGTATAAGGTGAAATCTCAGGGTTGTTTTGATTTGCATTTCCCTAATGACTAATGAAGTTGAGCATTTTTTTTAAGATGCTTCTCTGCCATCTGAAGTTCTTCAGGTGAAAATTCTTTGTTTAACTCTGTATCCCATTTTTTAATAGGGTTATTTGATTTTCTGGGGTCTAACTTCTTGAGTTCTCTGTATATATTGGATATTAGCCCTCTATCTAATGTAGGGTTGGTGAAGATCTTTTCCGAATTTGTTGGTTGCCGATTTGTCCTTTTGATGGTATCCTTTGTCTTACAGAAACTTCTGATCAATGGAACATGATTGAAGATCCAGAAATAAACCCACACACCTATGGCCACTTGATCGTCAACAAAGTGGCTGAAAGCATCCAATGGAAAAAAGGTAGCCTTTTCAACAAATTGTGCTGGTTCAACTGGAGGTCAGCATGCAGAAGAATGCAAATTGATCCATCTTTGTCTCCTTGTACTAAGCTCAACTCCAAATGGGTCAAGGACCTACACATAAATCCAGACACTCTGAAGCAAATAGAACAGAAACCAGGGAAGACCCTTGAGGACATCAGTACAGGGGGAACGTTTCTGAGCAGATCACCATTAGCATATGCTCTAAGATCAAGAATTGACAAATGGGACTTCATAAAATTATCATGCACTTTTTAACACTATTAATCTGTAGTATTGCTTGAAGTCTGGGATACTTATTTCCCCAGAAGTTGTTTTACTGGTGAAAATAGTTTTAACTATCCTAGGTTTTTTGTTATTCTAGAGGAACTTGAGAATTTCTCTTTCATACTCTATGAAGAACTGAGTGGGGATTTTGATGGAGATTGCATTGAATCTGTATATTGCTTTTGTCAAGATGGCCATTTTAACTATATTAATCCTGCCAATCCACAAGCATGGAAGATGTTTCCCTTTGCTGAGTTCTTTGATTTCCATCTTCAGAGACCTGAAGTTCTTGTCATACAGATCTTTCATTGGTTTGGTTAGAGTCATACCAAGATACTTTCCATTGTTTGTGGCTATTGTAAACGTTGTCATTTCACTGACTTCTTTCTCAGCCTGCTTATGCTTTGAGTATAGGAAGGCTACATCTTTGCTTGAGTTGATTTTATAACCAGCTACTTTGCTAAAGTTGTTTATCAGCTGTAGAAGTTCTCTGGTAGGGTTTTTGGGGTCACTAAAGTATGCTATCATATCATTGGCAAATAGTGATAGTTTGACTTCTTGCTTTCAATTTGTATCCCTTTTGACCCCCTTATGTTGTCTAATTACTCAAGCTAGAAGTTCAAGTTGTATATTGAAAAGATATGGTTTTGGTATCAGCATAATTGTGGCTTCGTAGAAGGAATTGGGTAGTGTTCCTTCTGTTTCTATTTTGTGGAATAGTTTAAAGAGTACTGGTGTTAGGTCTTCTTTGAAGGTCTGATAGAATTCTACACTGAAACCATCTGGTCCGGTGCTTTTTTGGTTGGAAGACTTTCTATGACCCCTTCTATTTCTTTAGGGGTTATGGGACTGTTTAGATGATCTATTTGGTCCTGATTTAATTTTGGTATTTGGTATCTGTCTAGGAAATTGTCCATTTCCTCCAGATTCTTCAGTTGTGTTGAGTATAGGCTTTTGTAGTAGGATCTGATAATTCTTTGGATTTCATCAGTTTTTGTTGTTATATCCCCCTTTTCATTTCTAATTTTGTTAATTTGGATACTGTCTATGTGCCCTTTGGTCAGTCTGGCTAAGGGTTTATCTATCTTGTTGATTTTCTCAAAGAACCAGCTCCTGGATTCGTCGATTCTTTGTATGGTTCTCTTTGTTTCCACTTGATTGATTTCAGCCCTGAGTTTAATGACTTTCTGTCTTCTACTCCTCCTCGATGAATTGGTTTCTTTTTGTTCCAGGACTTTCAGGTGTGTCTTTAAGCTGCTAGTGTATGCTCTTTCCACCATCAAAAGGACAAATTGACAATCAACAAATTGGGAAAAGATCTTCACCATCCCTTTATCAGATAGAGGGCGAATATACAATATATACAAAGAACTCAAGAAGTTAGACCCCAGAAAAACAAATAACCCTATTAAAAATGGGATACAGAATTAAACAAAGAATTTTCACCTGAAGAACATTGGATGGCAGAGAAACATCTTTAAAAAAGGTAAACTTCATTAGTCATTAGGAAAATGCAAATCAAAGCAACCCTGAGATTTCACTTTACACCAGTCAGAATGACCAAGATTAAAAATCCAGGAAACAGCAGGTGTTGGCGAGGATGTGGAGAAAGAGGAACGCTCCTCCACTGCTGGTGGGGTTGCAAATTGGCACAACCACTCTGGAAATAAGTCTGGTGGTTCCTCAGAAAACTGGGCACCTCACTTCAGGAAGATCCTGCTATAACACTCCTGGGCATATACCCAGAGGATTCCCCAGCATGTAATAAAGATACATGTTCCACTATGTTCATAGCATCCCTACTTAAAATAGCCAGAAGCTGGAAAGAACTCAGGTATCCCTCAACAGAAGAATTGATGCAAAAGAAATGTTGTATATATACACAATGGAGTACTATTCAGCCATTAGAAACAATGAATTCATGAAATTCTTAGGCAAATGGATAGACCTGGAGAACATCATACTAAGTGAGGTAACCCAGTCTCAAAAGATCAATCATGGTATGCACTCACTAATAAGTGGATATTAACCTAGAAAACTAGAATACCCAAAACATAATCCATACATCAAATGAGGTACAAGAAGAAAGGAGGAGTGGCCCCTTGTTCTGGAAGACTCAGTGTAGCAGTATAGGGCAATACCAGAACAGAGAAGTGGGAATGGGTGGGTAGGAGAGCAAGGGGAGGGAAGGGGGCTTATGGCACTTTTGGGGAGTGGGGGGCCAGAGAAGGGGAAATCATTTGAAATGTAAATAAAAATATATATAATAAAAAAATAAATTAAAATGTAAAATAGAAAAAAAAAAGATATGGACAGAGGGGGCAGCCTTGTCTAGTCCCTGATTTTAGTGGGATTGCTTCAAGTTTCTCTCCATTTTGTTTGATGTTGGTTACCGGTTTGCTATGTATTGCTTTTAATACGTTTGTTATGGCCCTTGAATTCCTGTTCTTCCCAAGACTTTTAGCATTAAAGGAGGCTGAATTTTGTCAAATGATTTTTCACCATCTAATGAAATGACCATGTGGTTTTTCCTTTAAGTTTGTTTATATAGTGGATTGTATAGATGGATTTCCATATATTGAACCATCCCTGCATCCCTGGGATGAAGCCTACTTGATCATGGTGGATGACTGTTTTGATGTGTTCTTGGATTCGGTTGGCAAGAATTTTATTGAGTATTTTTGCATCCATGTTCATAAGGGAAATTGGTCTGAAGTTCTCTTTCTTTGTCAGATCTTTGTGTGGTTTTGGTATCAGAGTAATTGTGGCTTCTTATATCAAGTTAGGTAGAGTTCCTTCTGTTTCTATTTTGTGGAATAGTTTGAAGAGTATTTGTGTTAGGTCTTCTTTGAAGTGCTGATAGAATTCTGCACTAAAACCATCTGGACCTGTGCTTTTTTTGGTTGGAAGTCTTTCTATGAACCCTTCTATTTCTTTCGAGTTCATGGGAATGTTTAGATGATCTATTTGATCCCGATTTAATTTTGGTATTTGGTATCTGTCTAGGAAATTGACCATTTCCTCCAGATTCTCCAGTTGTGTTGAGTATAGGTTTTTGTAGTAGGTTCTGATGATTTTTTGAATTTCCTCAGTTTCTGTTATTATATATCCCTTATCATTTCTAATTTTGTTAATTTGTATACTGTCTCTGTGCCCTTTGGTTAACCTGGCTAAGGGTTTAGCTATCTTGTTAATTGTCTCAAAGAACCAGCTCCTGGCTTTGTTGATTCTTTGTGTAGTTCTCTTTGTTTCCTCTTCATTTATTTCAGCCCTGAGTTTGATGATTTCCTGTCTTCTACGCCTCCTGGGTGAATTAGCTTCTTTATGTTCCAGGTCTTTCAGGTGTGTCATTAAGCTGCTAGTGTATGCTCTCTCCAGTTTCTTTTTGGAGGCACTCATGGCTGAGTTTTCCTCTTAACACTGCTTTCATTGTGTCTCATAGATTTGGGTATGTTGTGCCGTTATTTTCATTAAATTCTAAAAAGTCTCTGATTTCTTCCATTTCTTCTTTGACCAAGCTATCATTGAGTATTGTTCAGTTTCCATGTGTTTGTGGGCTTCCAGTTGTTTTTGTTGCTATTGAAGACCATTTTACTCCGTAGTAATCTGATAGGAGGCATGGAATTAGTTCAATCTTCTTATATTTGTTGAGGTCTGTCTTGTGACCAATTATATGATCAATTTAAAGAAGGTACCATGAGGTGCTGAGAAAAAGGTGTATTCTTTTGTTTTAGCATGAAATGTTCTGTATATCTCTGTTAAATACAATTGGTCCAAAGCTTCAATTAATTTCACCGTGTCCCTGTTTAGTTTCTGTTTTCCTGATTGGCCCATTGAGGAGAGTGGAGTGTTGAAGTCACCCACAATTATTGAGTTAGTGCAATGTGTGCTTTGAGCTTTAGTAAAGTTTCTTTAACAAATGAGTGTACCCTTGCATTTGAAGCATAGATGTTCAGGATTGAGAGTTCTTCTTGGTGCATTTTTCCTTTGAACAGCAAGAAGTTTCCTTCTGTTACTCTTTTAACGACTATAGGTTGAAACTCAATTTTATCTGATATTACAGTGTCTACTTTGGCTTGTTTCCTGAGACCATTTGCTTGTAAAATGTCTTCAAGCCTTTTATTCTAAGGTAGTATTTGTCTTTGACACCAAGGTGTGTTTCCTATATGCAGCAAAATGTAGAGTCCTGCTTATGTATCCAGTCTGTTAACCTATGTCTTTTTATTGGGGAATTGAGTCCATTGATGTCAAGAGATATTAAGGATAGTGATTATTACTTCCTGTCATTTTTGATGTTATGTTTTATATTTGATTGGTTATCTCCTTTTGGGTTTGATGAAAGAAGGTTATTGTCTTGCTTTTTCCAGGGTGTAGTTTCCCTCCTTGTATTGGTGTTTTCCCCCTATTATCCTTTGTAGGGCTGGGTTTGTGTAAAGATATTGTGTAAACTTGGTTTTGTCATGAAATGTCTTGGTTTCTCCATCTATGGTGATTTAGAGTTTTGCTGGGTGTAGTAGTTTTGGCTGGCATTTGTGTTCTCTTAGAGTCTGCATGAAATCTGTCCAGGATCTTCTAGCTTTCATGGTCTCTGGTGAGAAATCTGGTATAATTCTGATTGGTCTTCCTTATATGTTGCTTACCCTTTTTCTCTTACTGCCTTTAATATTCTTTCTTTATTTAGTACATTTCAGGTTTTGATTACTATGTGAAGGGAGGTATTTCTGTTTTGGTCCAGTCTGTTTGGAATTCTATAGCCTTCTTTTATATTCATGAGCATCTCTATCTTTACATTAGGAAAGTTTTAATCCATAATTTTTTAAAGATATTTGCTGGCCCTTTAAGTTTTAAATCTTCAATTTCATCTATACCTAAACTCTTAGATCTGCTCTTCTCATTGTGTCCTGGATTTCCTGAATGTCTTGGGTTACAAGCATTTTGCATTTTGCATTTTCTTTGACTGTTGAGTCCATGGTTTCTAAGGTAACTTCAGCATCTGAAATTGTTTCTTCTATCTCTTGTATTCTGTTGTTGATATTTGCACCTATGGCCCCTGATTTCTTCCCAAGGTTTTCTATCCAAAGTTGTCTCCCTTTGAGATTTCTTAGTTGTTTCTACTTCTGTTTTTTGATCCTGGATGGTTTTGCTCAGTTCCTTCACTTGCTTGTTTGTGTTTTCCTGTAGTTCTTTAAGAGATCTTTGTGTTTCCTCTTTCATGACTGCAGACTGCTGACCCAAGTTCTCCTGTATTTCTTTAAGTGAATTTTGCATTTCCTCCTTATTTGTTTCTATCTTTTGACTCATATTCTCCTGAATTTCTTTAAATGATTTTTGTGTTTCCCTTAAGGGCTTCTAACTTTTGATCCATTTTTTCCTGTATTTCTTTAAGAGATTTATTTATGTCCTTCTTGTGTTCCTCTAACAGCATCAAGACCAGTGATTTTAAATCTAAATCTTGTTTTTCTGGTGTGTTGGGGTATCCAGGACTTGCTGTTGTTGGAGAATTGGGTTCAGATGCTGCCATATTGCCGTGATTTCTGTTAGTAACGTTCCCATATATGCCTTTTTTTCCATCTGGTTATCTCTGGCATTAGTTGGTCCTGTTGTCACTGGCTGGTGCTTGAGCCTCCTATGAGCCATTAAGGCTATTTCTGCACCACTGGATGACTGTGTTTTCCCTGTCACACATTGCTGATGTGCTGCCCTACTCTTGGGTGCGATTGGAGCCCTGGTGTGCCTTGCCCCAAGCAATGTTATACTCAGATTGTCTCTGTCAGAGGCCTTGATGACACCCTCCAAGCACCAGTCAGTCTGAAGGGCAAATGTCTCTTGATAGAGCTGGCCCACAGAGCTTCCCAGGCCCTGAGCATAGACAGTAATCTGACAGGGTGCCTTCCAAGTGATGTGAGACTCCGGATGTTCTTAGCATACCTGGTGCTGCCTGTCTGTTCTGTCAGGGAACCAAGATGGTGGAGACCCCTTTCAAATGCTGGTCATTCTGCAGGGCAAATGTCTCCTGACAGAGTTGGCACACAGATGGCCTGCAGAGCCGCCCAGTCACTGGGCTCAGGCAGTAGCCTAATGGGCTGCCTTCCATGTGATGTTAGACTAAGGATGTTCTCAGTGTACCTAGGGCTGCCTGTCTGGTCCGTCCCAGAACCAAGATGGCAGAAACCCCCTGTCCTGCTGGTATTATATAACATGCTATTCAAACAATAAACATTTTATCATCATAACTTAAATCTTTCCTGATTGGCAAGTAGATTATCAGCCTAATATAGAAGTTTAATCCAATAAGTATAAGGAGTCTCATACTTGTCAGAATGCTTTTGATATTTAACTGTGTGTGTTTGTGTGTGTGTGTGTGTATGCATGCACGTATAGTATATGTGTTTATGTGCATGTGTATCTGTGTTTGTGTTTGTGTGCAGAGACACTAATGTATAATGCATGTATATAAACTAAGCATATAATCTGTGACTTGGCTCTCCTTTCCCCTATGGAATACAGCAAGGTATTTGACTCAGGGTATAAGGCCTACCTACTGTGGAAACATTTTCATCTACTAAGGCCTCTGTATGCTACTTGCTTTCTTAATAATGAAATGACAGTTATAGCTATTTCTAATTGGGTAAACCTGGATAAAGTAGTGCATACCTGGCATCATTATAAAAGTGTGCTATGGAATTTAACAGCATGGACAATGTGAGTTTTGCATCAACATTTTCTTGTGTTGCACACAAAGGTTAAATCTGATAAAAGACTAAACAAAAACGTGATGTGTTGAAATCATAAAGATCACTAACTTTAACCTTTAGTCCTCACTTTAGTTTTGCCTTGTAAAACCAGAGACCTTGCAAGTGGACTCACTGTCTTCCATTGTCTAATACTCAATCTAAAACCATGTAGAATAATGCAAATTTGACAGGAAATGGGATGAATCAGAGTGTCAGAAATTTGATCAGAGTTGTGTTTCAATGGGGTATGGGGAACTGGGTGTAGTGACCAGAAAGTCCCACATACCAGGAAAGCAAGAGGGTCCCAGGAGCCAAAGGGGATGAGCTTAGCTGAAATCCCTAACAGAGGGGAAGGAGAACCTGTAGAGCCATATCCAGCAGTTAGGCAAGGCCTCAAACTATGGATGGGGCTACCCACCTATCTCGTTTTAACCCAGAATTACTTCTGTCTAAAGGGAATAATGGAGACAAAGTGTGGAGGAGAGACAGGAGGAAAGGTCACACAGAGACTGCCCCACCTGGGGATCCATTCCATATGCAGTCACCAAACCCAGACACTATTGTGGATGCCAAGAAGTGCTGTCTGACAGGAGCCTAATATAACTGTTTCCTGAGAGGATCAGCCACAGTCTGACAAATACAGAGTTTAATGCTTGCAGCCAACCATTGGACTGAGCATAGTGTCCACAGTGGAGGAGTTATAGAAAGGAATGGAGGAGCTGAAGGGATTTGCACCTCCATGGGAAGAACAACAACATCAATGAACCAGACCCCCAGAGCTCCCAGGAACTAAACCACAAACCAAGGAGTACAAATGGCAGAACCCATGGCTCCAACCAAATATGTAACAGAGGATGGCCTTATTGGTCATCAATTCGAGAAGGAAGAGGCCCTTGGTCCTATGAAGTCTCTATTTTATGGGAATGCCATGGTGGGTAGGCAGGAGTGGGTAGGTGGGTGAGGGAGCATCCTCATAGTTGCAAGGTTGGAGGAAGAGGATAGGGCGCCTCTGGAGGGGAAACTTAGAAAGGGGATAACATTTGAAATTTACATAAATAAAACATCCAATAAAAATATAAAGAAGAAAAAAATCTAAATATGAGCCATCATTTAGTCTTCTAAGTTTTAAATTCTAAATACCAGTGATGACCCTTTTCTTAGGCTGAGGAAAATTGTATTCAATAATTCCAATAATGTTTTGTTTCAGCCCTATCATGTTTTAGCATTTATGTATGCAATTTAATCAGAAGAAATATGCCTAGATTACTCAATATTATAGACAAGTATTCTTTATCCCTTTTCAAATAGTATAATCCATGTTTGCTTTTTGTATAATCTAAGTAAAGCCCAGGAAAGAATACGTTTTATTCTCAGTAAATATTCCATTTTAGCCATCCCCTAGTAGTTTCTGCCAAAACTGAAATATGATCCATCTGTCAGGTGTGCATTAGTAAGTATACTTTGGGAATTTTTTCTATAATAATTTTCACAAAATTCCTGATGCTGTTGATCCACAGAGAGATTTTATAACACATTAGTGTATATACCATGTTCACTAGAGTCTATATTATGGCGTAAAACCAGTTATGCCTACTTTACACTCTTCTAGTCTAACATTATATGTGAAGATCTAAAATATGTGATGTCTACTTTTAAATATTACATTTCCTTTGGATTACAAACTTTACTTAATTTGCCTTAGCATGTCTCACATTTTGCATCCCAGGTTCTAAAAAAATGTTCAGTAATTCATTATTATGGTAAATTATTGTTATGTTATCACAATATTTATTTCCTTGATGTTGAAGCAAAACAATTGCTTCCATTTGCAACCCTGCCTTAAGGGTAAACAATACATGAAATAAAACAAACCAAAATCAGCAACATCAACAACAACAACAACAAAAAAATATAGTTCCCATGCTTCTGTTTACCTTTTTGGGTTTTTACTTGGTTGATTTTTCTTATCCTTTCATTTCCATAGTCATACAAACCTAATTCATATTTCTGTTCCTGAGATTTTATACTGAAGAAGTGTTAACACACTCACTCCCAGAGAGAATCTTATAACTGTCTTTACCATGAGTTGTTCTAAAGACAATGTATTAGGCAGATTATGAGAATGAAAACCAGGAGTGTTGTGATGGCAACCTTGTCAGATTTCTGTGTGAGACACCATTCACTCTCATTCACAAATGCTTCTAATAGCATATGCTAAGATAAGCTCCTAAGAACTTAGGAGCACTGACTTAGCCACAATGTTTTGTAAAATTTTAGATGTTATTTCTGCTCAGCCTTTGTTCATATTTGATAACTTTCTGTCCTATGAAATTATCATCCAGAGGACTGCTAAACAAAGAATGAGTTTTTCTCAAAAGCTGACCAACCTTCATGGATACAGAATCCCTGCATTGCAGCAAGATCAGTATGGGATAACTTACTTTGCAGAATTTGAAGAATGCCCATGCTTGCAGAAGATAAAAGTCTGCAACTTAAAATATATAAGATATTGGCTTTTTGTCACACGGTTGAGAAAATTGCATTGTAGTTTTCTTTGGTGTTGGTTAGTATGTCATCACTGTATTCCTCTAATGAACAGATTTGATAATTCTCAAAACAGGGCAACAAATGCTAATGTTTTAATGGTGTTACTATCTAGTTCTAGTTCTAGTGTAGTAAGCAAGCATATGACACAACCCTATCCAGGAGGATCCAAATTATCCCAGTGGGACTCCAACACTACTATTCATACAATGACATAAAGAAAATATCTTCCTATATTGTATGGTGTTTTGATGGTCATTCATGTATCAAGTGAAGTTAAGTGATCTTAGATGTGACCTTATTTAATTTTTTGTTTACTATCAGTGATTTTAAATAGTAACCTTTCAACTATACAGCATAGACCACTAAAAAAGGTATATACTATGAAATCATCTAGTCTATATGATAATAAGATTATATTTGTCCCTTGGAAATTTTGTATATTTAAGAAATGATTAAAACTGGCTCATTTTGATGGTATTAATTTATATTATTTCTTAAATGAGTAAACCATTTTCTATTAAAACATTATGCTCTCATGAACTACAAATTTATCTTTGTATTCATAATCCTTATCTTATTTAGTTTTTGTCCTCTGATAAAACACTATGATCAAGAGCAACCTGGATATAAAATGTTACATTTCATTCTACAGTCAATAGGAAGGCAGGTTCTGGGCATAGGCCAGGAATTTGGAAGCAGAAACTGAAGCAGAATCCATGGACCAATGCTGCTTGTCTCTCCGTCCCATGGGGCTTTCTGTGCTTGATAGCATGTAGCATCTAGATAATGAGCCCTGAGGCATCTCAGTCCACATCAACTGTCAATCATAAAAATACTTCACAGGGTTGCCCAATGGCCAAGTTAGTGTGGAACTTCCTCAACTGTGGTTTCCTCTTTTTATCTCAATCAACATTGTTATCAGTTTGCATACAAATCAACAGCATGCCCATATACCCCTGCTGTCTCAATTTTGTGAATTTTCAGGGATTAATGAGAAAAAACTACCTAGGAATGCAAGGGAAAAGCATCTATTTCCTATATATCATGAAGATATTCTGAGACCTCCTGTCAAAGGTATAAGTATAAGAAAGTAAATCTCAAATCCCTATTATATGCTTACTCAGGAGAGACCATGAAATGAAAAGCGGATATTGACTTTAAAAATATTTTCTGTGGTGAATAATCATGATTTAGATTTTTGTGATAGAAATTAATCATGTGTGTGTGTGTGTGTGTTCCTGTGTGTGCATGTGTGAATGTGTGAGTTTGTTTCTGTGTGTGTGTATTTCTATGAGTGTGTGTGTGAAGAAAGCAAAATCAATACTGTCCAAATGAACAAGGAGGATTAGTAAAAGAAGAAATGGAAAAAATAAACTTGAAGAACAATATTTACATGTGAAACCTTCACTGTGTAACACAATAAATGTGCAGTAAACACACACATACATACACACACACACACACACACACACACACACACACACACATACACCAAATACACCATTTGGCAATGTCAACTTTTCTAAATCCTTAATTGCTTTGACCCTCACCATTTATTTTTTATTTTTTTCTTATTCACTTTACATCCTATTCACTGTTCCCCTCTTGGTCACCCCCACCCACAACTTTTCCTTGTCACACCTCACAGTCTCCTCTGAGCAGGTAGAAACCACCCTTGGTATCCCCATACCAATGGACCAGTTCACGTCTGTGCAAAGCTGGGTGTTGCCTCTCCCACTGAGGCCAGAAAAGGCAGCTCACCTAGTAGAATGTATCCCAAGTACAGGGAACAAATTTTGGGATAGTCCACACTCCAGTTGTTTGGGACATGTATGAAGGCCAAGCTGCACAACTGCTAGCTATGAGTAAGGAGACCCATGTCCAGCCTGTGTATGTTCTTTGGTTGGTGGTTCAGAATCCCAAGGATCTGGATTAGTTTATTCTGTTCATTTTCCTGTGGAATTTCCTTCCCCCATTCTTCCAAAGGGTACCCAGGCTACATCCACTGCTTGACTGTGAGTGTCTATAACTGTCTAAGTCAGCTGATGATTGTAACCTCTGAGAGGACAACACACTACAGTCTGAAAGCATAACAGTATCATTAATCATGTTAAGGATTGGTGCTTGCCCATTGGATGGGTCTCAAGTTGGCACAGTTATTGTTTGGCCGTTCTTTCGATCTCTGTTCTGTCCCTCTGCATTTCTTGTAGATAGGAAAAATTTTAGGTTGAAACTTTTGTGGGAGAATTAGTGTCTTTATCACTCCACTGAGGTTCCTGTCTGGCTACACAAGGTGGCCTGTTCAGGTTCCATATCCCCAGTGTAGTGAGTACTCTTAAGGTCACTCATTGATCTGGAAGCAACTGAATGATCCCAGGTCTCTGTCTCATCCTAGGGGTCTCCACCCCTCCTCGTCCCTGTCAGTTGCTGATTCACATGCTTTTTCACATCTAGCCATCTCTCCTGTCCTTACACAAACCTGATCCTGAACCCTCCAATACCCTCCTCATCCCCTACAACACAGATTTCTCCTGCAATCTGACACTTAATAACTATTTTTTTCCCTCATAGAAGTAAGATTAAAACTTCCTCCCTTAGGCCTTCTTTCTCATTTAACTTCATTGGGTTTGTGGAGTATAATTAAGTACAAATTTTTTTATTTGCTACTATCCACTTATACATGAGTATTTTAGTCAGGATTTCTATTATTGCACAAACATATTGAGCAAGAAGCAAGTTGGGGAAGAAAGGGTTTATTGAGCTTACACTTCCATGCTGCTGTTCACCACTAAAAGAAGTCAGGACTGGAACTCAAGCAGGACCTGATGCAGAGGACATGAAGGGATGTTTCTTACTGGCTTGCTTCCCCTGGCTTGCTCAGCCTGCTCTCTTATAAAACCCCAGAATACCAGCACAGAGATGGTACCACCCCACATGGGGCCCTTCCCCTTGATCACTAATTGAGAAAATGCCCCACAGTTGAATCTCATGGAAGCACTTCCCCAACTGAAACTTCTTTTTCTGTGATAATTCCAGCCTGTGTCAAGTTGACACACAAAACCAGCCAGTACAATTGACCCTTTGTCAACTTGACACACAAACACATCACTATTATGCCTCAACCCTTACTTTCTTATTCATCCCCAAGATCTAAATAACTAAATGTCCAACAAGTCTTTACAGTTTAAAAATTCAATCCCTTTAAAAGGTCTAATATCTTTTAAAATTCAAAGTCTTTTAAAAATTCAGTCTCTTAACTGTGAGTTCCACTAAAATACTTTCCTCTTTCCAGAGGGAAAAATATCAGGGCACAGTTACAATCAAAAGCAAGACTCAAACTCCAATCATTTAATGTTTGGAATCCAACTCACTATCATGCGGGCTCCTCCAAAGGCTTGGTTACTTCTCCAGCTCTGCTCTTTTTAGCACACAGCTTATCTTCTAGGCTCCAACTGTCTGTACTCCACTGCTGCTGCTGTTCTTAGTGGTCATCACATGGCACCAGCAACTCCAAAACACTGCTGTTTTCTGCTGTAACTAGGCTTCACCAATAGCTTCTCATAGGCTCTCTTCAATGTGCCAAGCCTCAGCCAAGCCTCAGCTCCTTAGCATGACCCCTTCAAGTCCTGGGCCATCAAGTGCAACTGAGGCTGCACCTTCACCAATGGCTTTCTGCAGCCTCTCACAGTGCCAAGCCTCAGCTGCTCTTCATGACCCCTCACAGTGCTGAGCCTTAGCTGCTCTTCATGACCCCTTTATGCCTTCAAAACCAGTACCTCCTGGGTGACTCTTACACAGTACCAAGTCCAGTCACAGCACAGAATAGAACTTTGGCTATCTCTGGAACACAGCTTCTATGCTATCAGAAAACATTTCTAGAAGGTTTCACCTCAATGATGCTGGTTTCTTCTTAAGCACCACTAATTTCTTAGCTCCAGCTAAGCAGCATCAATAGTCCCAGTAACACAAAGGTTTGCCTTAGCGGTTCTGGTTTCTTGTTAATCACAGTTGATGCTTCAGCCCCAGCTAACAAAAACCACAGAATCTTCATAATTGAAACATGGCCCTGATAAGAGTCCTTAATCTTCCCTCTGAAATTTCACAAACCAGACCTCAATCCAGCTCATGTATGCACTTTGGTTGGTGGATCAGTCTCGAAGAGCTCCCAGGAGTCTAGAGGTTAGTTCGTCCTCCTGTGAGATTCTTATTCATTACATGGCCTTTAGTTCTTCCCATAACTCGGCCATAAGGGTCCAAGACCTCTATACAATTTTTGGGTGTGGGTATCAGCAGCTGCTGGGTAGAGAGCTCCTCAGAGTGCAGTTAAGCTCCTGCCATAGTTATCCAGCAAAAATTGGTGCATTGACAGGGAAGACTCAAGGAACATTCTGTATGAGTCATGGTTTTCAACATTATCTTCCAAGCTACTACACAATATCCCTCAGAGGTCGCAACACTGAATGGACTATCTAGCTCAAAGTTCCAAAGTCCTTCCACAGTCCTCCCCAAAACATGGTTAGGTTGTCACAGGAATACTCCACTACACTGGTACCAATTGTTCCTAGTCAGGGTTTCTATTCCTGCACAAACATCATGACTTTAGAATAATATTCTCAAGTTTCATCTACTTGCCTACAAAATTCATGCTGTTTTGGCTTTTAATAGCTGAAAAGTTTTCCATTGTGCAGATGTGCCACATTTTCTTTATCTTTTCTTCAGTTGAGGGACATCTACATTGTTTTCAGTTTGTGGCTATTACAAATAAAGCTGCTATGAACACAGCTGAGCAAGTGTCTTTAATCGATTTTGTAGCATCTCTGGGTATAGAAGCAAGTTGGGGAGGAAAGGGTTTATTCAGCTTACACTTCCATGCTGCTGTTCACCACTAAAGGAAGTCAAGACTGGAACTCAAGCAGATCAGGAAGCAAGACATGATGCAGAGGCCATGGAGGGATGTTTCCTACTGGCTTGCTTCCCCTGGCTTGCTCAACCTGCTCTCTTATGGAACCCAAGAATACCAGCCCAGAGATGGTACCACCCACAAGGGGCCCTCTCCACTTGATGATTAATTGAAAAAATGCCCCACAGTTGGATCTCATGGAAGCACTTCCCCAACTGAAACTCATTTTTCTGTGACAACTCCAGCCTGTGTCAAGTTGACACACAAAACCAGCCAGTACAGTGAGTATATACTGCACATGTCCTTTTGGAACTTATTCACCCTATTTAGAATAATATTCTCAAGTTCCATCCACTTGCTTACAAAATTCATGCTGTTTTGGCTTTTAATAGCTGAAAAGTATTCCACTGTGCAGATGTACCACATTTTCTTTATCTTTTCTTCAGTTGAGGGACATCTACATTGTTTTCAGTTTGTGGCTATTACAAATAAAGCTGCTATGAACACAGTTGAGCAAGTGTCTTTAATCGATTTTGTAGCATCTCTGGGTATATGCCCAGGATTAGTATAATTGGGTCTTTATGTAGAACTATTCCAAGTTTCCTGAGAAAATGCCAAATTTATTTACAAAGTGGTTGTACAAGTTTCCATTCATACCAGCAATGAAAATGTGTTCCCCTTGTTCCACATTATTTGTGACGTGTTATGTTTTGAGGTTTTTATCTTAGTCATTCTGATGGGTGTAAGATGGAACCTTGGTTGTTTTAAGTTGCATTTCCATGATGACTAAGGATTTTGAACATTTCTTTAAGTGCTTCTTGGCTATTCAATAATCCTCTCTTGAGAACTGTCTGGTATGTTCTATTCACCATTTTTAAACTGAGTTAAGTTGGTTGTTGCTGTCTAACTTCCTAAGTTCTGTGTGAAGTTTAGATTATTAACCCTCTGTCAAATGTAGGTTCGATAATGATCCTTTCTCAATCTGTGAGGGGTGATTTGTCCTCTTAACAGTGTCCTTTTCCTTAGAGAATCTTTACAGCTTCATGAGTTCAAATTTACATTAAAACATGAGCCATTGGTGTTCTGTTTATAACAGTTTATCCTCTACCAATGTATTCTACTGTATTCCCTTCTTTTGCTTTTATGAAATTTATAATATAAAGTTTTATATTGAGGTTCTTGATCTCCTTAGACTTTAGTTTTATGCAGGATGATGAGTGTGGATCTATTTTCATTCTTCTACATGCGGTATCCAATCAGTCCAGCACCATTTTTTGAAAATGCTTTCATTTCACCTCTGTATATGTCAGGTTCTGACAGAGACTCTCAGGAGACAGCTATATCATGGTCCTATCAGCATGCACATTTTGGCATCCACACTAGTGTGAGCATTTGGTTACTATATATGGGATGAATCCCCAGGTCGGGTGGTCTCTGGATGGCCTTTCCTTGAGTTCTTGTCATATAGATATTTCACTTGCTTTTTAGAGTCAAGCCAAAATACTTTATATTGTTTGTGACTATTGTGAAGGGTATTATTTCCTTAATTTCTTTCTCAGCCTGCTTATCCTTTGTGCAGAGAAAGGCTACTGATCTGTTAGAATTAATTTTATATCCAGCCACTTTCCTGAAGTTCTTTATTTGCTGTTTAAGTTCCCTGATAGAATTTTAGGAATCACTTGTGTATACTATCATATCATCTGCAAATAGTACTACCTTGAATTCTTTTCCAATTTGTACCTTTAATGTTCTTTTGTTGTCTAATTGTTCTAGTTATAACTTTGAATACTATATAAAATAAATAGGTAGAGATTGAACATCCTTATCTTGTCCCTGATTTTAGTGGGATAGCTTCAAATGTCTCTCCATTTAATTTGATGTTGGCTGTTGTTTTGCTGTATATTGTTCTTATTATATTTAGGTATGGGCCTTTCCAAGACTTTTAATATGGAGGGCTTTATATTTTATGAAAGGCGTTTTAAGCATGTAATGAAATGATCACATAATTTTTTTATTTGAATTTATTTATATATTAGATTACTTTTATGGATTTCTGTGTATTGAATCATTCCTTTATCCCTGGGATGAAGCTTATCTGATCATGGTGAATTATAGCTTTGATGTGTTGTTGGATTTGGGTTTTTTGTTTGTTTCTTTGGGTTTTTGTTTTTGTTGTTGTTTTGCTTTTTTTGTTTTTTGTTTTTTGTTTTGTTTTTCGAGACAGGGTTTCTCTGTGTAGTCTGGCTGTTCTGGAACTCACTCTGTAGACCAGGCTGGCCTCAAACTCAGAAATCTTGCCTGCCTCTGCCTCTCAACTACTGGGATTAAAGGAGTGCACCTCTACTGTTCAGCTGGTTTGTGATAATTTTGTTGAGTATTTTGCATCAGTATTAATAAGCAAATTTGGTCTGATGTTTTCTTTCTTTGCGTGGACTTTGTATGACTTAAGCTTCAGAACAACTATAGCTTCATAGAACGAATTATGCAGTATTCCTTTTGTTTCTAATTTGTGGAATAAATTCAGAAGTATAGGTTAGGTCTTCTTTGAAGGTCTTACAGAATTCTGTACTAAAGCCATCTGATGCTGGATATTTTCATCTTTTTTTTTTCTTTTCTTTTCTTATTCCTTTTCATATTTTCTTTCTTTTTTGGGATAGGATAATTTTAATATTTGTTTATATTTCCTTATGTGTTATGTGACTGTTTAGATGGTTTGTCTAATACTGATTTAATTTTGGTACCTGGTATCTGTCTAGAAAATTGTCCATTTCATCTAGATTTTCCACTTTTATTGAATATAGTCTTTTGTAGTATGATATGATGTTATTTGAATTTCCTCAGTTTCTGTTATTATATCTTCCTTTTTATTTCTGATTTTGTTAATTTGGATACTGTCACTGTGCCCTCTAGTTAGTTTGGCTGAGGTTTTATCTGTCTTTTTGAATTTTTCAAGGAACCAGCTCTTAGCTTGGTTGATTCTTTGATAGTTCTCTTTCTTTCTAATTGATTGTTTGCTGCTGTGATTTTGATTATTTCCCGCCATCTATTCCCCTTGTGTCTTTGCTTCATTCTGTTTTGGAGCATTCAGATGGGCTTTAAGTTGCTAGTGTAGGATCTCTACAATTCCTTTATGAAGATATTGTTTGCTATGAATTTTCTTATTAGCACTGCTTTTATTGTGTAACATGTTTGGGTATACTATGCCTTCATTTTTGCCAAATTCTAGAGAGTTTTTAATTTCTTTCATTATTTGTTCCCTGACCAAGTTATCATTGAGTAGAGAGTTATTCAGTTTCCAAGTGTATGTGGAATTTCTGTTGTCTCTATTGCTATTGAAGACCAGTTATAGTCCTTGGTGGTCTGATAGAATGCATCAAATTATTTCAAACTTCTTTTAACTGTGGCATGTTTTTTGTTGAATTATCTGTTCAATTTTGGAGAAAGTACCATGAGTTGCTGAGAGGAAGGTATATACTTTTGTTTTATGATCAAATGTTCTATAGATGTCTGTTAAATCTATTTGGTTAATAACTTCTGCTAGTTTCACTGTGTTTATATTTAGTTTCTGGTTCCATTGATAAGAGTGGGATGTTGAAGTCTCCCATTATTTTTGTGTGAGGATCAATGTATGTTTTTAGCTTTAATAATGTTCTTTTACAAATATATGTGACCTTTCATTTGGGATATAGATGTTCACAATTGCGAGTTTATCTTGGTACATTTTTTATGTATATAAAGTGTCATTCTCCTATCTTTTTTTGATAACTTTTGCTTGAAAGTCTATTTTATTAGATATTAGAATGGCTGGCTACTACACTTTGTTTCTTGGGTCTGTTTGCTTAGAAAAATCTTCCCAGCCTTTATTCTGAATTATTATCTGTCTTTTTTTCACTGATGTTTGTTTCCTGTGTGTCACAAAATGTTTGGCACTCTTTATGTATCCAGTTGGTTATCCTGTCTTTTAAAGGGAATTTAGTCAATTAATGTTGAGAGATATTAAAAACCATCGATTGTTGCATCCTGTTACTTTAGTTGCTACTGGTGTATTAGGTGAATTATGTTTGTGTAGTTCTCTTCTTTTATGTTTGTTGTGAGATGGTTAATTTCTTGGGTTTTGTCAGTGTAGTTTCCCACTTTTTATTGGAAATTTACTTCTATTGTCCACTATAGGCCTTGATTAGTGGAAGCATATTGTTTAAACTTGATTTTGACATGGATTATCCTGATTTTTCCTTCTATACTGATTGAACGTTTTGCTTGGTATTGTAGTCTAGGTTGGCGTTTGAGTTCTCTTAGGGTCTGTATGATATCTACCAAAGATCTTCTGTATTTAGATTTTCGGTGCAGAAGTCTGGTGTAATTCTGATAGGTCTGCCTTTATAGGTTATTTGCTTATTTTTCCCTTGCCACTTTTGATATTCTTTCTTTGTTCTGTTCATACAGTGCGTGCAGTGTTTGGATTGCTATGTGAGGGAAGGAATATCATTTCTGGTAAAATCTATTTGGTATCTGTAGGCATTCTTTTTTCGTTTTTATTTATTTATTTATTTATTTATTTATTTATTTATTTATTTATTTATTTATTTTTTGAGACAGTGATTCTCTGTGTAGCTCTGGCTGTCCTGGAACTCACTCTGTAGACAAGGCTGGCCTCAAACTCAGATATCTGCCTGCTTCTTCTTCCCAAGTGCTGGGATTGAAGGCATGCACCACCACCGCCTGAACCTGTAGGCATCTTTTACATTTATGATCACCTTGTTCTTTTGATTAGGGAAGTTTTCCTCTATGAGTTTGATGAAGATGTTTCCTGGCTCTTTGCTTTGGGAATCTTCTGTCTCTTCTACTCCTATTATTATTAGGTTTGGTATTTTCATTGTGTCCTAAATTTCCTGGATATTTTGGGTTAGGAGCTTTTTGTAATTTGCAATTGCTTTGACTGTTATGCAATGTATTCTATGCCTGTGTTCCTCTCTTCCATTACCTTCATTCTGTTGGTGATGCTTGCATTTCTAACACCTGATCAATCCCCTAGATTTTCTATATCAAGGTTTTTCTCCCTTTATGATTTCTTTACTGTTTTGATTATCTGGATAGTTTTGTTCAATTTCTTTACCTACTGGATTGTATTTTCCTGTGTTTTTTAATTTTTTAAATTTTTTTTTTATTTTTATGTTTTATTTTTTATTAGATATATTTTTTATTTACATTTCAAATGATTTCCCCTTTTCTGGCCCCCCAGTCCCTGAAAATCCCATAAGCCATCTTCCCTTCCCCCTTTACTCCCATTAACCTCTTCCCACCTCCCTGTTCTGGATTTGCCCTATACTGCTACACTGAGTCTTTCCAGAACCAGGAGCCACTCCTCCGTTCTTCTTGTACAGCATTTGATATGTGGATTTTGTTTTGGGTATTCCAATCTTCTAGGCTAATATCCACTTATTAGTGAGTGCATACCATGATTGATCTTTTGAGACTGGGTTACCTCACTTAGGATAATGTTCTCCAACTCCATCCATTTGTCTAAGAATTTCATGAATTCATTGTTTCTAATAGCTGAATATTATTCCATTGTGTATATATACCATATTTTTTGCATCCATTCTTCCCTTGAGGGATACCTGGGTTCTTTCCAGCTTCTGGCTATTATAAATAAAGTTGCTATGAATATAGTGGAGCATGTATCCTTATTACCTGCTGGGGAACCCCCCGGGTATATGCCCAGGAGTGGTATAGCAGGATCCTCTGGAAATGATTTGCCCCAGTTGTCTGAGGAAATGCCAGACTGATTTCCAGAGTGGTTGTACCAATTTGCAAACCCACCAGCAGTGGAGGAGTGTTTCTCTTTCTCCACATCCTCGCCAACACCTGCTGTCTCTTGAATTTTTAATCTTAGCCATTCTGACTGGTGTAAGGTGAAATCTCAGGGTTGTTTTGATTTGCATTTCCCTAATGACTAATGAAGTTGAGCATTTTTTAAGATGCTTCTCAGCCCTCCGAAGTTCTTCAGGTGAAAATTCTTTGCTTAGCTCTCTACCCCATTTTTTAATAGGGCTATTTGGTTTTCTGGGGTCTAACTTCTTGTGTTCTTTGTATATATTGGATATTAATCTGCTATCTGATGTAGGGTTGCTGAAGACCTTTTCCCAATTTGTTGGTTGCAAATTTGTCCTTTTGATGGTGTCATTTGCCTTACAGAAACTTTGTAATTTTATGAGGTCCCATTTGTCTATTCTTGATCTTAGAGCATATTGGTGATCTGTTCAGGAACTTTCCCCCTGTACCAATGTCCTCAAGGGTTTTCCCCAGTTTCTTTTCTATCAGCTTCAGAGTGTCTGGCTTTATGTGGAGGTCCTTGATCCATTTGGAGTTGAGCTTAGTTCAAGGAGAGAAGGTTGGATCAATTCACATTCTTCTGCATGCTGACCTCCAGTTGAACCAGCACCATTTGTTGAAAAGGCTATCTTTTTTTCCTTTGGATGTTTTCAGCTCCTTTGTCTAGGATCAAGTGGCCATAGGTGTGTGGGTTCATTTCTGGATCTTCAATCCTGTTCCATTGACTTGCCTGCCTGTCACTGTACTAATACCATGCAGTTTTTAACACTTTTGCTCTGTAGTATTGCTTGAGGTCAGTGATACTGATTTCCCCAGAATTTATTTTGTTGTTGAGAATAGTTTTAGCTATCCTGGGTTTTTTGTTATTCCAGAATGAATTTGAGAATTTCTCTTTCTAACTCTATGAAGAATTATATGGGTTTCTAGCTTATTGATGTTCCCCTGTATTTCTTTAAGAGATTCATTTATGTCCTTTTTGTGTTCCTCTAGTAGCATCATGACCAGTGATTTTAAATCCAAATCTTGCTTTTCTGGTGTGTTGGGGTATCCAGGACTTGCTCTTGTTGGAGAGTTTGGTTCAGACGTTGCCATATTGCCTAGATTTCTTTTCCTATGTTTGCCTTTTGCCAACTTGTTATCTCTGGCCTTAGTTGGTCTTGTCTCTGGCTGGCATTTGAGCCTCGTGTGAGGCTGTAAGGCTATTTCTGCAACACTGAATGGCTGGGTTTCCCCTTTCACAGATTGCTGATGTGCTGCCCTCCTCTTAGGTGCCCTTGGAGCCCTAGTGTGCCTTGCCCCAGATTGTCTTTGTGATCCAGGTGATGCCTGTTTGCTCCTTCAGGAAGTGCTGATGGTGTATGCTGCGGGGACCTTCTCTTGGTGCTGATCACTGTGCCAGGCAGCCGATCCCCCAACCGGGTTGTTGCACACAAGGCTAGCCTAGCTGCTCAGGCCCAGTGTCCAGATTAAAGCCTGACAGGCTTAGGCCTGAGCAATGTTTGCCTCTGGCTATGCCTGCTAACTGGTTTTGTCAGTTAGCCAAGATGGTGACGTGCATGCCCCTGGCAAGAGCCGGGACAGACCACTGCATTAACAACCCCCTGGCCGCTTGGCACACAGATGGCCCACTGGACAGTCCAGGGCCTGGGTGCAATCCAATGCCTGTCAGGTTTAGACCCCCACGATGTTATCCTAGGGCTATGACAATTAACTGGCTTTGTCTGTTAGAGCCCTCTAGCATCCCGTAGCCAAAATGGTGTTGTGTGGGCCTCCTTTCAAGTGCCGAGACAGACTGCTGGGCAAACAACCTCCGGCCCGGGTTGGCACACAGATGGCCCACCAAACAGCCCAGGGCCTGGGTGCAGGCCAATGCCTGTCGGGCTTAGACTCCCATGATGTTGGCCTTGTGCTATATCTGTGTACCTTAGGCTGTCAGATCTCTCTGGCATCCCAGAGCCAAGATGGCGGAGAGCCTCTCATAACTGACTGGTGGGAGGCAGAGTTCTGATGTGGCTTTATTGCGGTGTAAAGCACTGTAACTCTGCCACTGCTTGCAGCCCGGCTGGCCAGCGATGGTCAGTGGTAGTAGGCTCAAGGCCTTCCAGGACCCTGTCACCTTGGCTCCATTGTTGGTAGCCATTCTGCTGGATGAGCTGCTGCTGCCGCTGCCAGCAATCAACAAGATTATTTTTTAACTGTACTATGAGGAGTCTGAGGGCACGAGCTGAGGGGCGAAGAGGGCGCTCAGCTCCAGACACAGGAGGGTGGCAGAGGTGACTCTTTCAGAGGAAGTGCTGCCCCTCACAAGCTGCACAGTGAGAAACCCACTGTGACACACTTTTGAGAAACCTTGTCTTGAAAAAACCAAATCAAAAAACCAAAGAGCTCTCTAAGATTTTTATGTGTTTCTTCTTTAATGGCTCTACGTTTACCTGTTTCTAATTGTATTTCTTTAAGGAAGTTATGTATGTTAGGCAGGCAGTGCTGGTGCACACCTGTAATCCCAACACCCTGGGAGGCAGAGGCAGGCAGTTTTCTGAGTTCAAGTCTAGCCTGGTCTCCAGAGTGAGTTCCAGGACAGTCAGAGCTATACAGAGATACCCTGTCTCGAAAACACCAAATCCAAAAAGCCAAAAAAAAGAAAAAAGAAAAAAGAAAAAGAAAAAGAAAAAGAAAAAGAAAGAAAGGAAAAGAAAAGAAAAGAAAGGAAAAGAAAAGAAAGGAAAAGAAAAGGAAGTTATATATGCTGTCTTTAAGGTCCTCTATCTTCTTCATGAAGTGGGATTTTAGTTCAGGGTCTTGCTTTTCACCAATGTTGGGTATCCTGGGCTTACTGTGCCGGGAAGCTGGATTCTGATGGCATCAAGTGGCACTGTTTTGGTTGCACTTGTTTTTGTGCTTGTATCTTCCCATCTAGTTATCTCAGGTGTTAACTCAGTCTAGCATTGCTGTCTGTGACTGGGTCTCATGTCTCCTGTAAGCCTGTGTGCATTGTTGTGACAAACTCTTGGGAGTCAAGATCACCCTGGGTGTGGGAGGGGGTCAGGACAGCTGGTTTTGTCCTGACTAAGATGTGGGCCAGAAAGAAGTCTTGTCTGTAGCAGGACAGGGTGGTTATTCCTGTGGCAATCTCAGTTAGGGCAGGTATTGTGTAGGGGTTGAAAGTGTCCCAGATGTGTGCCTGGTTGTGAAGTACTCAGATTCAAGCTGTTCTTGAGTCTGGGAGGTGGGTCTGGAACATAGTCTCTGCTCCTTGCCGAGTTTTTGGCCTGAAAGATGTGTCTAACACCATCTATCTTATTATACAACCATGAATTAAAGCTGGACAAAAATAGAGATTAGAGATTGAACGCCCTACAATAACCACAAATAATATAAAATGTCTTGATGATGTAAATCTAATCAATCAAATGAAAAATCTGTATGACAGGAACTTCAAGATCCTGAAGAAAGAAATTGAAGAAAATATCAGAAAATGAATAGGCTCATTGATATGTATGATTTAACATAGTGAAAACAGTCATCTTACTAAAAGCAATGCATATTCTATGAAATCCCCATCAAAATTTCAACGTAATTTTATAGTCCTTGAAAGAGCAATTCTCAACTATATATGGGAAAAAACCAAACAAACCCCAGGATAGCCAAAACTATCCTGAACAGTAAAAGAACTTCAGGAATAATTACCATCCTTTACCTCAAGCTGTGCCACAAAGTAAGAGTGATAAAAATGACATGGTATTGGTACGGAGACAGACAGGTAGATCAATGAAATCAAATTGAAATTCCTGAAATGTATACACACACACACACACACACACACACACACACACACACAGTCACTTTATGTTTGAAAAAGAAGCCAAAACCATACAATGTACAAACTGATCCATTTTTATCTCCTTGTACAAAGCTCATGTCCAAGTGGATCAAGGATTACCACATGAAACTAGATTCACTGCATCTAATAGAAGAAAAAGTGGGAAAGACCCTTGCACACAGGGGAAAAGTTCCTGAACTGAACAGCAATGTTTAAGGCTCTACAATTAAAAATTGATAAGTGAGACCTCATAAAACTGAAAAGCTCCTGTAAGGCAAGGACATTTGCCTATCAAAAGGCCTACCGTACAAGCTCAAAAAAGACTTTTCCCAAACCTACAACCTATAGAGGGCTAAAAACCAAAAGGTATAAAGACTTCAGGATGTTAGATTCCAGAGAACCAAATAACCCTATTAAATATGTAGTACATAGCTTAGCAAGGTTTCTCAACTGACGAATCTCGAATGACCCTGAAACACCTAAAGAAACATTAAACTTTCTTTAACATCAGGGAAATGCAAATCAAATGACCTTAAGATTTGGCAGTCCACAGATCAAAATGGCTAAGACCAAAAACTCAGGTACCAACAGATGCTAGCAAGAATGTGGAGAAAGTGGAACCTATCTCAATAGCTGGTGAGATTGAAAGCTGATAGAACCACTTCTGAAATTAATCTGGAGCTTCCTTAGAATATTTGAAATAGTTTTTCCTGAAAATCCTGCTATATGATTACTGGATATATACCCAAAACATTTCTACACAAAAACAAGGATATGTTCCACTATGTTTATATCACCTTTACTTATACTAGCCAGAAGTTAGAAACAACCCCAGATGTTCCTCAAGGGAACAATGGATGCAGAAAATGTGGCACATTTGCACAATGGAATACTAATCAGCTATTAAAAATGTGGAGTTCATGAACTTTGTAGGTAAATGGATTGAACAATAAAATAGCCTTCTGACTGAGGTAATCATGACCCCAAAGGACATATATGGTATATACTCACTGATAATTGGATATTAGCTCTAAAGCTCAGAATACCCACAATATAATTCAAAAACCATATAAAACTTAACAAGATGGAAGACCAAAGTGTGGATGCTTCAATCCCACGTAGAAGAAGCAATAGAATAATTATGGTAGGCAGAGGGAAGGAGAGGCCTGGGTGGGAGAGGAGAAGCAGAGGAAAAAGAGAAGAGGCATGACCAAGTATCAGAAGAGATTGGAGAAAAGTCCAGAGAGACGGGAGAAAGAATAGAAATAAGTAGCCATGGACTAAAATTCCCAAATTCCAGGGATGTGAGAGGCTCTCAGGATGCAATGGTATGATATGATCCAAAGTACCCAACAGCAGGGAAACAGAACCTGGAGACAACACCTCCAGTAGATAGAAATGGTCACGAGTAGAGGGATGGGTCCACCTTCCCATCTAAAAATGTTTTACCCAGAATTGTCCCTGTATACAAAAAATACAGGGACAAATATTGAGCAGAGAATGAAGGAAAGGCCATCCAGAGACTGTCCTGCCATGTGATCCATTTCATCTTCAGATACCAAACTCTGACACTATTGCTGATGCCAAGATGTGCTTGAAGAGAAGATCCTGGAATGTCATCTGAGAGGCTCTGTTAGCACCTTAGACAGATGAAGATATACATCCAACCATTGAACTGAGACTTGGAACCTCAATGGAGGAGTTAGGAGAATGGTTGAAGGAGATGAATAGGAAGAAGAGCAGTATCAATTAACAGTATATCTCAGAAACTGGAGAGAGCATACACTAGCAGATTAATAGCACACCTGAAAGCCCTGAAACAAAAAGAAGCTAATTCACCCAGGAGGAGTAGAAGACAGGAAATCATCAAACTCAGGGTTGAAATGAATCAAGTAGAAGCAAAGACAACCACACAAAGAATCAACAAAACCAAGAGCTGGTTCTTTGAGAAAATCAACAAGATAGATAAACCCTTAGCCAGCCAGACTAACCAAAGGGCACAGAGACAGTATCCAAATTAACAAAATTAGAAATGAAAAGGGAGATATAATAACAGAAACTGAGGAAATTAAAAAAATCATCAGATCCTACTACAAAAGCCTATATGCAACACAACTGGAAAATCTGGAGGAAATGGACAATTTACTAGATAGACACCAAATACCAAAATTAAATCAGGATCAAATAGATCATCTAAACTGTCCCATAACCCCTAAAGAAATAGAACGCGTAATAAAAAAATCTTCAAACCAAAAAAAGCACAGGACCAGATGGTTTTAGTGCAGAATTCTATCAGACCTTCAAAGAAGAACTAACATCAATACTCTTTAAATTATTATCCTAAAAATAGATACCTAAGGACACACTACCCAACTAGTTCTATGAAGCCACAATTACACTGATACCAAAACCACACAAAATTCCAAGAAAGAAAGAGTACTACAGGCCAATATCCTTTATGAATATTGATGCAAAAATACACAACAAAATTCATGACAATCAAATCCAAGAAGACATCAACACTTTCATTTACCATGATCATGTAGGTTTCATCCCAGGGATGCAGGGATGGTTAAATATACAGAAATCCATCAATGCAGTCTACTACATAAACAACCTCAAAGAAAGAAAATGGCATGGTCATTTCAATAAATGCTGAAAAAGCATTTGACAAAATTCAGAATCCTTTCATGCTAAAAGTCTTGGAAAGAACAGGAATTCAAGGTCCATACCTAAGCATAGTAAAAGCAATATACAGAAAACTGGTAACTACTATCAATCAAAATGGAGAGAAACATGAAGCAATCACACTAAAATCAGTGACTAGACAAGGCTGCCCCTCTCTCCATATCTTCTCAATATAATACTTGAAGTTCTAGCTAGAGAAATTACATAACATTAGAAGGTCAAAAGGATGCAAATTAAAAAGGAAGAAATAAAGCTATCACTATTTGTAGTTGTTATGATAGTATGTATACTTAAGTGACCCCCCCCCCCAAAAAAAAACCTCCACCAGAGAATTGCTACAGTTGATAAACAACTTCAGCAAACTGGCTGGTTATAAAATTAATTCAAGCAAATCAGCAGCCTTCCTATACTCAAAGAATAAACAGGCGGAGACCATTTAAAAGAGCCCAAAACAATATAAAGTATCTTGGGTTACTCTAACCAAAACAAGTGAAAGATCTGTATGACAAGAACCTCGGGTCTCTGAAGAAGGAAATTGAAGAAGACCTCAGCAAAAGGAAAAATTTTCAATGCTCGTGGATTGGCAGGGTTAATATAGTCAAAATGGCCATCTTGCCAAAAGCAATCTACAGATTTAATGCAATACATATCAAAAGCCCAACTCAGTTCTTCATAGAGTTAGAAAGAGCAATTCTCAAATTCATCTGGAATAACAAAAAACCCAGATGAGCTAAAACTATTCTCAACAGTAAAAGAACTTCTGGGAGAATCAGTATTCTGGACCTCAAGCAGTACTACAAAGAAATAGTGTTAAAAACTGCATGGTATTGGTACAGTGACAGGCAGATAGATCAATGGAATAGGATTGAAAACCCAGAAATGAACCCACACACCTATGGTCACTTGATCTTTGACAAAGGAACTGAAAACATGCAGTGGACAAAAAGATAGCCTTTTCAACAAATGGTGCTGGTTCAACTGGAGGTCATCATGCAGAAGAATGGGAATTGATCCATTCTTATCTACTTGTACTAAGCTCAACTCCAAGTGGATCAAGGACCTCCACATAAAACCAGACACACTGAAACTAATAGAAAAGAAACTGGGGGAAAACTCTTGAGGACATGGGCACAGGGGAAAAGTTCCTGCACACAACACCAATAGCTTATGCTCTAAGATCAAGAATTGACAAATGGGACCTCATAAAATTACAAAGTTTCTGTAAGGCAAAGGACACTGTCAAGCGGACAAAACCACAACCAACAAATTGAGAAAAGATCTTCACTGACCCTATATCCAACAGAGGTCTAATATCCAATATATAAAAAGAATGCATGAAGTTAGACTCCAGAGAGCCAAATAACCCTATTAAAAATGGGGTATAGAGCTAAACAAAAAAGTTTCATCTAAAGAACTTTGAACGGCTGAGAAGCACATTAAGAAATGCTCAACATCATTAGCCATTAGGGAAATGCAATTAAAACAACCCTGAGGTTTCACCTCACAACAGTCAGAATGGCTAAGATTAAAAACTCAGGAGACAGCAGGTGTTGGCGAGGATGTGGAAAAAGAGGAACACTCACTCTTCTACTGCTTGTGGGAATGCAAGTTGCTACAACCACTCTGGAAATCAGTCTGGTGGTTTCTCAGAAAACTGGGCATGACACATCCAGAGGACCTGCTATACATCACCTGGGCATATACCCAGAAGATTCCCTGGCGAGCAATAAGGACACATGCTCCACTATGTTCATAGCAACCTTTTTTGTAACAGCCAGAAGCTGGAAAGAACCCAGATGTCCCTCAACAGAGGAATGGATACAGAAAATGTGGTAAATTTACTCAATGGAATACTACTCAGCAATTAAAAACAATGAATTCATGAAATTCTTAGGCAAATGGTTGGATTTGGAAAATATCATCCTAAGTGAGGTAACCCAATCTCAAAAGAACACACATGGAATGTAGTAACTGATAAGTGCATATTAGCCCAGAAGCTCGGAATACCCAAGGCACAATTCACATATCAAATGATTTCCAAGAAGAAGGAAGGAAAGGTCTCTGGTTCTGGAAAGGCTTGGTCCAGCATTGTAGGGGATTATCAGGACAGAGAAGTAGGAGGGGATTGATTGGAGAACAGGTGGAAGGAAGAGGACTTATGGGACTTATGGGAATGGGGGAACCGGGAAAGGGAAAATCATTTGGAATGTAAACAAAGAATATAGACAATAATAATAATAATAATAATAATAATAATAATAAATTTGGGAAAAATAAAAAAGGGAAAAATTAAAAATACAATGCCCATTAATTATTATGTCATTTAAAATATGATATGAAAGAGTTTTTATTTAAATGACTGGAGAAATAATGTGGTTGTAGTAAGAAATTTGGAAAGGTTATTTTGGTAAGCAAGAGAGGTCACTTGAATTTTTTGAGAAAAAAAAAGATATCATAATAAAATTGAAGCTTGAAAATGCCAAAAAAATCCCCAAAAACAAAAAGAAAACAAAACAAAAAAATAGTATATCTCAGAGCTACCAGGGACTAAACCACCAACCAAAGAGTATACACAGGCAGGTCCATGATTTGTGCTACCTATGCAGCAGAGGACTACCTCATCTAGCATGAGTAGGATAGGAGGCACTTTGTCTTGTGGAGGCTTTAAGACCCAGAAAAGGCAGATGCTACAGGGTAAAACAGTAGTGGGTGTGAGGGTGGGCAAAGCACCCTCTTAGAGGCAAAATGGACGGAATGGGTTGGGATTCAAGGAGGGGAAACCAGAAAGGGGGATAACATTTGAAATGCAAACACCTAAAATGATTAATAATAGTAACAAAGGACACAAAGTGCGATTTCTATTTTCTTGTGTCTGTTAAGGCTTTGTTTGTGACTATATGTCCAATTTTGAATAAACATTCATGATGTTCTTAGAAGAAGAACATTCTTTTATTTTGGGGTGAAATATTCTTAGGTCCACTTGATTAATAATGTCTGGTTTTTTTCTAATATTTCTCTTTTTACTTTTTGTCTGGATGTCCTGTCATTTAGTGAGAGTGGGGTGTTGATGTCTCCCACTATTAATGTGTCAGTTTGACTGCAATTTCAGCATTGGCAATGTTTCTTTCACAAATATGGGTGCCCTTGTGTCTGGGGTATAGTTGTATAGAATTAAGATATCATCTTAGTAAATTATTTCTTTGATTAGTATAATCTGCCCAGGATCTTCTAGCCTTCATAGTCTCAGGTGAAAAGTCTGCTGTGATTCTGATAGGTCTTCCTTTATATGTTACTTGGCCTTTTTCTCTTACTGCCTTTAATATTCTTTCTTTGTTTAGTACATTTGGTGTTTTGATTATTATGTGACGGGAAGCATTTCTGTTCTGGTCCAGTCTGTTTGGAGTTCTTTAGGCTTCTTGTATATTCATGGGCATCTCTTTCTTTAGTTTACGGAAGTTTTCTTCCATAATTTTATTGAAGATATTTGCTGGCCTTTTAAGTTGTAAATCTTCCCTTTCATCTATGCCTATAATCCTTAGGTTTGGTCTTCACATTGTGTCCTGGATTTCCTGGATATTTTGGGTTACAAGCTTTTTGCATTTTGCATTTTCTTTAACTGTTGAGTCCATGGTTTCTATGGAATCTTCAGCATCTGAAATTCTTTCTTCCATCTCTTGCATTCTGTTGTTCATGTTTGCATCTATGGCCCCTGATTTCTTTTCAAGGTTTTCTATCTCCAAAGTTGTCTCCCTTTGTGATTTCTTAGTTGTTTCTACTTCTGTTTTTAGATCCTGGGTGGTTTTGCTTTGCTCCTTCACTTGCTTGTTAGTGTTTTCCTGTAATTCTTTAAGAGATTTTTGTGTTTCCTCTTTCATGACTTCTGCTGTTTGACTCACTTTCTCCTGTATTTCTTTAAGTTGTGTGTGTGTGTGTGTGTGTGTGTGTGTTTCTTCTTTATTGGCTTGTATCGCTTGAGCCTTATTCTCCTGAATTTCTTTAAGTGAGTTTTGTGTTTTCATTGTACGGGTTTCTAGCTTATTCGTGTTCCCCTGTATTTCTTTAAGAGATTAACTTATGTCCTTGTTGTGTTCTAGCAGCATCATGAACAGTGATTTTAAATCCAAATCTTGCTTTTCTGGTGTGTGTACGTAATCAGGACTTGCTGATATTGGAGAATTTGGTTCAGACGCTGCCATATTGCCTAGATTTCTGTTAGTAGCATTTCTGCATTTGCCCTTTGCCATCTTGTTATTTCTGGCGTTAGTTGGTCTTATCTCTGGCTGGTATTTGTGCCTGTTGTAAGGCTATAGGGCTATTTCTGCAACACTGGGTGGCTGTGTTTCCCCTCTTAGAGATTGCTAATGCGCTACCCTCCTCTTGGTTGCCCTCACATCCCTAGTGTGCCTTGCCCCAGGTTGTCTGTATGAACCAGGTGGTGCCCGTTTGCTCCTTCAGTGAGTGCTGATGGTCTATGCTGCAGGATCTTTTCCAAGTGCTGGTCACTCTGCTGGACATCCTATCTCCCAACCAGGTTGGTACACACTAGGCTAGCCTAGCTGCTGAGGCTCTGAGTCTAGGCAAAAGACTGGCAGGCTAAGGCCTGAGCAACGTTGTTCCCCTTGGGCTATGACTGTTAATTGGTTCTGTCAGGTGGCCAGGATGGTGGAGTGTGTGCATGCTCCCTGAGAGTGCTGGGAGAGTCTGATAGGCTAACAACCTCCTGGCCAGGTTGGCACACAAATGGCCCACTGAGTAGCCCAGGGTCTGTGGGCAGTCCAAGGCCTGTCAGTCTTAGACCCCCCCCCCCCCATGTAAGCCTCGGGCTATGACTCTTAGCTGACTTTGCCTGCTAGAACTCTCTGGTGTCCTGTAGTCAAAATGGTGCCCTAGGCCAGGCAAACAACCTCCTGGGCCTGAGCCAACGCCTCTTGGGCTTAGACCCCCCCCCCCCCCCGCGCGATGTTGGCCTTGGGTTATATGTGTGTACCTCAGTCTGACAGATTTCTCTGGTGCCTAAGATCCAAGATGGTGGAGAGACTCTCGTAACTGACTAAAGGGAGACAGAGTTCTGATGTAGCTCCTGTGGAGTGAAAGGCGCTGTAAATCTGCCACCGCTTGCAGTTCGGCTGGCCAGCGAAGGTCAGTGGTAGCGGGCACAAGGCCTGCCTGGACCCTGTCACCTTGGTTCTACTGCTGATAGCCCTTCTGCTGGACCAGCTGCTGCCACCACCACAGCCGCCGGTGCCCTTCCAAATCTATTTTTAAGAATATTATTTCACTGGTGAAGCAAGCATACTTTGGTGGGAATCTTAGTTTTGGATTGTTCATTGCTGACAAAAATAAGTGGAATAAGCTTGTGGATATGTATTGACTTCATGCATTATGATATTTTATTAACTCTAGAAAATTTTCTATGGAGTTTCTGGAACTGTCTTTATGTTACATGCCTCTTTCCTTAAGATAGTTTGCTGTGTTTTCATCCAAATTAATTTAACTTTCATGAGTAACATCAAAAATACTGCTCAATAATAAAAGACAAGATATACAAGTGGTGCAGGAAGGTAGCTAACCACCCATCAGCACAAAAAAAGACAGTCAGCACAGGTAAGACCTGCCCTGCAGCTCAGAGTATCCAGTCCAGAACTCTCTGGTAGAAGATCTCCAGTTTCTGTCTATGGCTAGGAACCATGCCCTGCTACAGTGCACCATATACAAGTGGCACAGGAAGGTAGCTAACCACCAATTCAGTGCAGAAAGGACATTCAGTACATGTGAGACCTGTGCTGCTACTCAGAGGAAGCATCCAGAATTGCTTAGTACACAGAACCTAAGACCAGCCTGGGACAGGACTCTTCTGTTTTCTGCCTTCACCCAGAACACAGAGATGCATACCCAAAAACAAGCACATGAGAATTGGTCTCACAGGAGTACCTACATACCTGTGTACACAGAGAGAACTGGTCACCCAGGAGCACAGATACAGAGGTTTCCCTGACAAGCCACCATCAGAGAAAGAAACACTAGCTAAAACCAGAGATAACCAGATGGCAAAAGGCAAATGCAAGAACATTACCAACAGAAACCAAGGCAACATGGCACACTCTGAAACAAGTTCCCGCACAACAGCAAATCCTGGATACCCCAACACACCAGAAAACCCATATCTGGATTTAAAATTACATCTCATGATGTTGATAAAGGATTTCAAGAAGGACATAAACAACTCCCTTAAATAAGTACAGGAGAACATGAGTCAACAGGTAGAAGCCCTTTAAAAGGAAATACAAAAATCTCTTGAAGAAATGCAGAACATGTATCAACAGGTAAAAGCCCTTAAAGAGAAAACAGAGTTCTATAACCCCTAAAGAAATAGAAGCAGAAAATCTCTCAACCAAAAAAAAAAAAAAAAAAAAAAAAAAAAAAAAAAAAAAAGCAGAGGACAAGATACTTTTAGTGCATAATTACATCATACCTTAAAAGAAGACCTAACTCCTATACTATCCAAGCTATTCCACAAAATAGAAACAGAAGGAACACTACCCAACTTGTGCTATGAGGCCACATTTACTCAGATACCAAAACCTCACAAAGATTCAACAAAGAAAAGAGAACTTCAGACCAATTTCCCTTATGAAAGTTCATGCAAAAGTACTCAATGAAATCCTTGCTAACCAAATTCAAGAACACATTAAAACAATCATTCACCATGATCAAATAGGCTTCATCTCAGGGATGCAGGAATGGTTCAATATACAAAAATCCATTAATGTAATCTACTATATAAACAAACTCAAAGAAAGAATCCACATGGTCATTTCATTAGATGTGGCAAAAGCATTTGACAAAATTCAGCATCCTTTCATGTTAAAAGTCTTGGAAAGATTAGGAATTTAAGGCTCATACCTATACAAAGTAAAAGCTACATACAGCAAACGAGTAGCCAACATCAAACTAAATGGAGAGAAATTTGAAGCAGTCCCACTAAAATCAGGAACTAGACAAGTCTGCCTATTCTCTCCATATTTATTCAGTATAGTACTTGAAGTTCTAGCTAAAGCAATTAGACAACAAAGGGAGGTCAAAGGGATACAAATTGGAAAGATAGTTTGACTATCACTATTTGCACATGATATGATAGTATACTTAAGTGACCCAAAAATCTCCTCCAGAGAATTGCAAACGATAGATACACGACTTCAGCAATGTTTATAATATAATATAATATAATAAATATAATATAATATAATATAAAATAAAATTAACTCAAACAAATAATTAGCCTGCCTCTACTCAAGGAAATTAGGGAAATGACACCATGCACAATAGTCACAAACAATATAAAGTATCTTTGTGCAACTCTAACAAAACAAGTGAAAGATCTCTATGACAAGAACTTCAAGTCTATGAAGAAAGAAATCAAAGATGATCTCAGAATTTGGAATGGTCTCCCATGCTCATGGATAGCAAGAATAATATAGTATAAATAGCTATCTTGCCAAAAGCAGAATACAGATTCAATGCAATTACCATAAAAACTCAAACTCAATTCTTCATAGAGTTAGAAAAAACAATTCTTAAATTCATCTGTAATAACAAAAATCTCAGGTTAGCTAAAACTATTCTCAACAGTGAAAGAACGTTGGGTGAAATCATTATCCCTGACCTCAAGCAGTACTACAGAGCAATAGTAGTAAAAATTGCATGGCATTGTTATAGTGACAGGCAGATAGATCAATGGAATAAAACTGAAGACCCAGCAATGAACCCCACATGCTTTTGGTCACTTGATCTTTGACAAAGGAGCTAAAACCATACAGTGGGGAAAAAAAGATAGCCTTTTCAACAAATGGTGCTGGTTCAACTGGAGGCTAGCATGCAGAAGAATGCAAATAGATCCATGTGTATCTCCTTGTACAAAGATAAAGTCCAAGTGGATCAAGGACATCCACATAAAGCCAGACACACTAAAATTAATTGAAAAGAAACTGGGGAAAAGCCTAAAGGACATAGGCACAGGAAAAAATTTCCTAAACAGAACAACAATAGCTTATGCTCTAAGATCAAGAATTAGCAATAGAAATCTCATAAAATTACAAAGTTCTGTAAGGCAAAAGACACTGTCAATAGGACAAAACTGCAACCAACAATTTGGGAAAAGTTCTTTACCAACCCTACATCTGACAGAGGGCTAATATCCAATATATACAAAAAATTCAAGAAGTTAGACTCCAGAGAACCAAATAACCCTACTAAAAAAATGGGTTCAGAGCTAAACAACAAATTTTCACCTGAGGAATATTGAAAGGCTAAGAAGCACCTAAAGAAATGTTCAATATCCTTAGTCATAGGGGAAATGCAAATCAAAACAACCCTGAGATTTCACCTCACACAAGTCAGAAAGGCTGAGATCAAAACTCAGGAGACAACAGGTGCTGGTGAGGATGTGCAGAAAGAGGAACACTCCTCCACTGCTGGTGAGATTGCAAGCTGGTACAACCACTCTGGAAATCAGTCTGGGGGGTTCCTCAGAAAATTGGGCATAATAGTACAAAAGGACCCTGTTATACCACTCCTGGGCATATACCCAGAGGATTCTCCAACATGTAATAAGGACACATGCTCTGCTATATTCATTGCAGCCCTATTCATAATAGCTAGAAGCTGGAAAGAACCCTGATGTTCCACAACAGAGGAATAGATACAGAAAATGTAGTATATATACTCAATGGAATACTACTCAGCTATTAAAAACAATGAATTCATAAAATTCTTAGACAAATGGGTGGAATTAGAAAATATCATTCTGAGTGAGGTAAGCCAATCACAAAAGATCACAAATGGTATGCACTCACTGATAAGTGGATGTAAGTCCAGAAGCTTGGGATACCCAAGACAATTCATATATCAAATGATGCTCAAATAGAAGGAAGTAAAATGTATGGATACTCTGGTCTGTCTTAGAAGGGGGAACAAAATTCCCATAGAAGGAAATAGAAAGACAAAGTGTGGAGCAGAGTCTGAGGGAAGGACCATCCAGAGTCTACCCCACCTAGGGATTTATCCAATATACAGTTACAAAACCTAGACACTATTATTTATTCCCACAAGTACTTGCTGACCAGAACCAGATATATCTGTAACCTGGGAGGCCCTCCTAGTGCATGACAAACACAGAGGGGGACCCTCTCAGCCAGCCATTGAACTGAGCACAGGGTCCCCAATGGGGGAGCTAGAGAAAGGGTCAAAGGAGCTGAAGGAGTTTGCAGCCCCATAGGAGGAACAACAATATGAGCCACCCAGTATGCTCTGAGCTCCCAGGACAAAGCCATCAACCAGAGAGTGCACGTGGAGTTATCCATGGCTCCAGACACATAGGAAGTAGAGGATGGCCTTGTTGGACATCAAAGGGAGGAGAGGCCCTTGGTTCTGGAAAGGCTCGATGCTGCAGTGTGGGAGAATGCTGGAACAGGGATGTGGCAGAGGGTTGATTGGGGAACAGAGGGAGGGGAGATGGGTTATGAGACTTTCAGGGAGGGGCAGGAAATGGGAAATTGCTTGAAATGTAATGAAAAATGTATCTAACAAAAAAGTAAAAAAAAATCATAAAACACTAGTTCTAAACATGTTTGTCTTTTATTATATTCTTGTAGAAGTCTTTTAATAACTGATTAAATATTACATATTGAAAATGCTTCTGATGTATATAGTTTAAAGATAATCAATTTTTCTTATGTACTTAGTGCCTTTATCGTAAGAAATATAGCATTTTGTCTATACATTTTAAATTTTAGTTTTTTAATCTTTTAGTCATTATACTTTAATCTGTTTTTATTGTCCAGTCAATATCCCCCTCCCTGTCCAACCAGCAAAAGTTTCATCACAATCCTCCAAGAGGATATTTGTTATGATGATCATGTTCAATTTATTTTCCAGAGGCATCTAAATTATTTTAAATAAGCAATAAAATTTATTTTCTTTTTCTTTTTATTTTTTTACTGGACATTTTTATTTATTAACATTTCCAATGTTATCCCCCTTTCCCCTCTGGAAACCCCCTACCCCATTTCCCTCCCCCTGCTTCTATGAGGGTGCTCCCCCAACTACCACCCACTTCCACCCACCTCATTGCCCTGGCCTTATCATACACTTGGTCATAGAGCCTTCACAGGACCAAGGGCCTCTTCTCCCACTGATGCCCAACAAGGGCTACATATGTGGCTGGAGCAATGAGTTCCTCCATGTGTACTCTTTGGTTGATGGTCTCTGTATTTGTCAGGCTCTGGCAAAGCCTCTCAGGAGACAGCTATATCAGGCTCCTTTCAGCAGGCACTCTTGGCATTCATAATAGAGTCTGGGTTTGTTTTCTAGACATGGGATGGATCCCAGGTGGGACCGTCTCTGGATGGCCTTACCTTTAGTCTCTGCTCCACATTCTGTTCCTGTATTTTCTTTACTCAGGAGAAATTCTTGATTAAAAATTTGAATATGAGTGGGTAGCCCCATCCCGCATTCCTCTTACCTAACCTCTGGATATGTTCTCTACAGGTTCTTCTTCCCTTTGTTGGGCACTTCAGCTAATTTCATTTCCACTGGGTCCTGGAAGTGTCTTGCTTTCCTGACAGCTGGGACTTGCTGGTAGCTACCCCCACCTCCCCATGAAATAATTCATTTGATTAATATATGTTATCTTTATGAATTCTCTTGTAATTTGGATATAATTTTTATGATTTAGAAAATTTTTAGAGTTCTGGGTTTTTAAAGTACTTCTCTTTTGTTTTTATTTATGCTTGAAAATTTTTATTAAATTCTAAATTTATTACTCCTCAGTCTGTTTTCTTTCTCTTGCCTCTTATATGCCTATCTTTTCTTTGTTCAAAATGCATGCAACACATGACATCATAAAAACAAAATATTTGGTCTGTTGTGTGTTAACTTCTTGAATTCTTTGTGTATTTTTTTGTTAGTCTTTTGTTGGATGTAGGACTGATGAAGATCTTTTCCCATTGTGTAGGCTGTCATTTTGTCCTATTGATGAGGACCTTTGATTTACAGAAGCTTTCAGTTTTATGAGGTCCCATTTATGAATTATTGATATTAATACCTGAGGTACTGGTGTTCTCTTCAGAAAGTTATGTTCTGTACCGATGTTCAAGAATATTCCCTACTGTCTGTTCCATTAGATTAAGTATTTCTAGTTTTAAGTTGAGGTTTTTGATCCTCTTAAACTTGAGTTTTGTGCACTTGTGCACTCCTCTCATAAGTACCACATTTGCAGCTTGGTCTTCATGCTGGTCCCCAAAAAACTGATTCTAGGCTATCCTTGACTCCTTTGCCTGCCTGCGGATCCTGATCCCCTAACTTAGCTGCCTTGTATTTCCTCTTTGGGAGAGGATGTGCCTAGTCCTACAGTGACTGGATGTCCCAGGATATCAGTACCCTGGCACTTTCTGCCAATTCTTAGATGTAGTAGAAGAAGAGGGAAAGCTGCAATCAGTATGTGAAATGAATAAATTAATTAATGAAAAAACAATCACAATACTAACAAAATGTAGCCTTAATATTTTAAAAGTAATTGCATGTTGTTACAACATTGCTATTTGTCCTAAGTTCAATCAATGTTCTCAAATATAGTGTAGTCCATTAAGATTACAACAACGTTTCAGTATGTTAACCTAGGCTTAATGGTAACATATTCCATGCAAGAACTTTTATTTGAGCATTGGAAATGCATTACATACCTCCATACTGCAAGGTAAAAGAACAAAGATCCAGACATAACTCAATTTAGTTACTCCTCAACATATCTCAAAAGACCTTTTGCAGAGATGGAACCATTGCAGAGTTGCAGAATTTGAGAGTATATACCATTTATTCCTTCTTGTCCAAGAAAAATTCAGTTACAGAGCAAAGATTCAATCCTTTTAACTGAGTTAAGTACTTACAGAGTTCCATAAGTGTCCATAACATAAAAACTGGTATTGAATGGGAAGTTGCTAGAACATGAACTAACTGCAGAACTTGAATGTGCCCCAAAAGAAAATGACTCATTTTGCAAGGCTACAGTCAAAATTACCTTATGTTAAGTAGGATATGTTTAGAATAATTGAGAATTATGTTATTATGAACTTACTGTAGACTACACTCAATCACATTTCTCCAATACTGAAGAAACAGAGCACTTAACCTTGGTCTTTGGGAAACCTACAATTTTTTGTCTCTGCTTCCAATCACATTCTGGTAGAAGATGCTGAGAAAAGATAGGTTGATAGGGAGATTTTAGCTCTCTGCTCCAATCCACTATCATAGTCCTACATGTTATCAAAAGAGGAGAAGACTTTAAATAATATTGGAAACAAAAATATTCTCTTGGGAGCTAAAATTCACCCTTTAAAAGCACTTGCATATTTTCAAGGGCCCTAGTTAGTTACCAGTACCGATGCCACTTGGTGGGTTATGATCATCTGTAACTGCAGTTACAGGGCATCAACATATTCTCCATGGGTACAGCATAAATGCAAACAAGATAGTCATAGAGTTAATATTCAAAAAGAAGCTTACAACATTAGCTTGGCTTTGTCTGGAACATAAAATGTAAGCAGTTAAAGAAATGAAAATAAGACATTTGTGGAAAGAAGCAGTTCTTAAGGATATCATTACATTTCTTCAAGATGTGATGGTGCAAACTAACAGTAACCTGTAATGCCAGAATGAAGAAAGACCTGGATATTCTTCCTACCCTCATATCACAACGACTTTTCTTTCTATCATTTAGTTGCAATAAGAAGCACAATGATCTAACATGTTTTAGGCATAATTAAATGGTTTCTTTTATATGAAAATAAAGCCTTTGTCAGTTATTACTCTTAGGTTCTACAGATATATAGAAATAACTGGATAAATTCCTTCACATATGAAGCAAATAATTCATATTTTCAAGTGTTCAGCCTTTTATATTTGTAAATTAATTTGGTTCTGCTTGATTACATGTAAACATTCTTTCTCCTTGCTGAGTCTTATTCATCTTCTTATTTCTTTCTCTTCCTTACATGAAGAGAAATTTCCTCTCTGTGAGAGAGAAATTAATGAGTTACTCTTGAGAAAAAAATCTGTAAAGTTTTTACTAGTAAAAAGACCAAATTAGAATCATGAAAATGTGAAAACATCTTCTCATTTGGGCCTTATAATAGTTGTCTTTTTATTACCTGTAAATTGATAACTTTAGATGATATGTACCTGTTATGCATAACATAAACATAAAAGATCTGGTGAATTAAATTGAACTCTACTGGAATGTTTTTATGTTCATATTTGATTAACATATATTACAGCCAGATTTCAGCATAGTGACTTCTGCGCTTAGTTCCATTTTTCTTTTCATAGAGTCAGCTGTGATAGAGGACACCAGGGAAACATAGTCCACACTATCTAATAAGCAGAACACACATGGGCTCATAGAGACTGCAATGACAATTACTGGGCTTGCATTGGTCTGTACATGTTTTCTGTGTCTATGTTATGGGTGTTAGCTTGGTGTTTTAATGGGACTTCTAATAGTTAAAGAAGATTATCTCTCACTCATTTTCCTGTTCTAGAGACTCTTTTCCTTCTGTTGTGTTGCCTTCTCAAGTCTTGATATGAGTGACTTTGCCTTATCGCATTTTGTCTTGTTTTGCCATGTTGGGCTGTTGTCTCTTGAATGATTGCTATTTTCTGAAGATGAAATAGAAGAGGGTTAGATGTAGAGGAAAGGAGAGGTATAATTGGGCTTGTGGGAGTAGAGGGAAGGAAACTTGTATGAAAGAAGAATCTATTTCAATAATAATTGAAAATAAATAAATTAATAAATAAATATATAAAAATACTGAAAAATCAGAATTAGATCATATTATTCTATTATTGATATGGAAATTTATAATTCAATGATAGATTAATGTAATCTATTTACGATTCTTTATAATTCTATAACCTTAGATGTTCAAAACACATTTTTTTTACAAGACTCATCTAATCCTTCTGAAATATATACTAGAGCTAATTGCTGCTAACATATTTTCTTGACAATGAACAAATAATTTACATTAATGTGGCAGGGATGGGGATAGATGTCTTTGAGAAGAGGAGCTACTAAGAAATACAATGATAACACAATCTGAAAGCAAGTTTAGAACGAACAAATATCTAAGCATGTAGGTAGCAATTGGTGCATGCATCACTAGTGGCTGAACTGAAACTCAGTTCAGGGGGGGACCATATTTTCCCCCTGAAAGATGCATGTTCTAGTTTGCATTTATATTGCTGTAATAAATTAATAAAAAACTAACTTGAGGAATTAATAGCTTGTTTCATCTTCTAACATTCATATTACAAAGGGACACTGAGTGAAATATGAGCAGGAACTCAAGAAGAAACAGAGAAACATAGATCAAGCATGGGGAATTAGAAGAAAGCCTCTCACTGGCTTGTTCTTCATTGCTTACTCATCTGCCTTTCTTGTATAATCCAGAACCACCTGTCTAGAGAAGGAATGCATAGTTGGTCCTTAACTGTCCATTAATCAAGAAACAAAACCGCAAATTCAGAGAGAGGTAATATAAAGAGACTTCAAGTTAAAATTCAATGGAGCAAAGGATAATTTAAAAAATTGAAACCTGAATTAATTATGGACAAGATATTGACATGTGATTAAGTTATAGTGAAAGCTAACAATGGCATGTACAATGAATTATATGGACTTAATTGTACACAAGCGCAATTTGTAATGGCAAAATTTATAAAATAATTATAATTGCAATCTCAAGGGGTTTATACATTAGGATTTTTAAGTTATAAATTCCAGCTTTATATGTGTTTTAAACTTTTCTTTAATGAAGAATGTATTGCATAAGTTATTTTGTAGTAATAATTAATCCCAAAATTTAAATACTACTTAAGATTAAAATTCTCTAGTAACTATACACCATATATGTCTCAGAAAAATAAAATTGGTGAATATATATATATATATATATATATATACAGTGTCAGGTTGAGACTAGAGACCATGGACCTGATTCAAGATTAAACTACTAGCTTTCTGTTAAGTAAGGAAACTAGGGCATCTCTTGCTTTTTTGATTTTTGCTTTATACAAACAATTTCAATAGCTGAAAATGATATGTAAATAACATTCAAATAAGGAAAATCACCCAGACAGAAACCATATTACCCTGAGTCCTTGGGTAATTTCTATAACATAACGGCCATTTTAAAAATAATTTGTGTACAGAGTTGAGATGTAAAGATTTAAAGTGTGTTTATATTCTAGTGAATACTAGATGGTTTTCTAAACAGAGGGATTGATCAACTGCCAATATTGAAAAATCTCAAGACTGCTGGATAGAGCAAAGAAGAAATGCTAATACCCCCTCCATTTTTTGCTGCTTTGTTTGTTTGTTTGTTTGTTTGTTCACCTACCATCACTTTGGAACTTTTCTTTATCCTTGATGAGACTGTATGGAAAATTTTGTAGGGAGTGGAGGTACATTCTCCAAATAAGTCCAAACCAAGAATGAGAATGAGTGTTTAAATTATTATGTAAGACTAGCATCCTTTGGACACAATTTGTATTGGATAGATTTTACAAAATCCTATATCTGTTCTCTGAATAGATATAAAATGTATGGTCATAAATTATACTTCAATAAAGGTAATTTAAAGTAAAAAAAAAAGAAATAGTAGTTTTCTATTGATCTCATTATTTTAACCTACAAAATAATAATAATATCATCTTTAAAATATACTTTTCCATATGACAGAATTCATAGATTTTTTTCAAAATCTGATGGGAAATATTTTCTATGCCTTTAAGAGTTAGGAACATTATTCAACCCTAAACTAAAGAGTTTAGACATGTTAAAATATAAACATTTAAAAATATTTGGCAAATAAGTTCACAAAAAGTTACTGCTATTTAGACACATACCTCAGTGCTGAAGAAGCTTAATGAAAAGTTTAGATGAAAACCTCAGTTCTCTAGAGAAATTATACACTGTTCAATTCGTAATAATGGTGTTTTTCAATAAAGAACACATGTCTAATGATGGATTCTTATATACAACAGATTTTTGTTTGAAAATAGTTTGTCTTTGTCAAAAACTCAACCCCAGTTTTCTAAAAGTTATTGTGTATATGATCCATCTGTTCTCTTAATGCTGGCAAAGTTAGAATGTGGCCTAAGGGAATATTGACATATGTATCTCTCTCTTCATAATTTACACTGTTCTACATGATTTTCAGTGTTATATGGTATTGTGTTGGCATTTTAAATGTATGAAATATTTTGAAATTTGTGGATATATGTATGATAGATATAGATTGAGGACATATGATTATACATATATAATAAGTAGTTAGATACATTTGTAGATTACATAAAGACAGATGAAAAGTTAATTAGTAACTAATGATGATAAAGAACACATGAAAGAAAGAAAGAATGAATGAGAGAGAGCGAGAGAGAGAGAGAAATATCTGGTGTTTGTGATAAACAAGCAAATATGGTATTTCAATTAGATTGTAAACATTAATATATTTAACATATTTTATATGTTTTATTTATGAAATTAAGAACACCTAACTATAATTTATGTAGCTAACTTACATACTTAAACTTTTTCAGCATTATTTTTTTTGGATGTACAATGATGTGTTAAGTTTCCTAGGGACTTAAAAGTTTCTCAGGATCTAGAGAAAGAGGTGTAAGGAAAATTTCTATTTACTTTAAGACTGAGCTCATGAAAATCAACATTTAAGACTCTGTACAGTAGTCTCCAAATATACTTATCTGTGTTAGAGAGTGAATAATACTATGCAAGTAGTAGCGAGAAGCAGAAACTGAAAACTGCATGTCATAGGAGTTTTATTTATACCTTTCACAAACTTATGACCATGACTAGGGGAATACATATGGCAATCCTAATCTTTGAAAAAGAACCTTTGCCGGGTGGTGGTGGCTCACGCCTGTAATCCCAGCACTTGGGAGGCAGAGGCAGGTGGATTTCTGAGTTCGAGGCCAGCCTGGTCTACAGAGTGAGTTCCAGGACAGCCAAGGGCTACACAGAGAAACCCTGTCTCAAAAAAAAAAAAAAAAAAAAAAAGAAAAGAAAAAGAACCTTATACACTCCACATCATCTAAGTTTCTTCTTAGAAAGCTGACATGATGTGGTCAATGAACTCTTTGTATTAAAAGTATAAATATTTAAGTTTGATTGTGATTAAGAAAACAAGTAAAGAAAGACAGGCAAAGTGGCATGCATTTTTAATCTCAACATTAAAAGGAGGAGAGGCAGATCCCTGGGGATAAATGGAGAGTGAGTCTCACCATGTAGAGTATTCCAGTAAAAGACCTTGTATGACAACTAGGGGAGCTTTCACCTGAGATTTGAATAGCAGAGATGGTATGCATAGACATGCATATTTTCTCAATGAAATTAGTCAAAAATCAATGAAGTAATGTTTAATATCTAAGACAAAAGCTGAGTATTGGTAAGGAATATATATTCCAGTTTTGAGAACCTTTCATGAAAAAAAATAAAAAATAACTATAATTTAGCAATTAAAATACCTAAAATCAAAAATATGGTTGGTGGGATGGTAGATATGCAAGGATCTTCTTACATTTCAAATTGATATAGGAAATGCTTAGCCACTGTAAAAGACAGTGTTGAGTCCAGCTCACACATTCTAACAGCAGGTTCTCTGGAAGGAGAGATGGGTAAGGAATGGTTTGCAAGAGAAAACACATGGAGAGACACAAAAACACATGGCTTCTGCTTCAAGTCTCCATCTTTAATGCTTTCTTTCCCAACCAACAAAGGCAGGCCAAGCCCCTCCCCTGAAGGCTGGAAACCAGTTCTTCTTGTTCTTCAGTGAGGCGGGAAGATCAGGTTGCTGGCTGCTATTCTTTTAGAACAGTGGGCAGGAGGAGGTCACAATTCCTCCTTTTTTATTAATTTTAAGAAAAACCAGTGGATAAATATATTCATCAAAAGACGATGAGCATTGATCACTGAGGGAAAGCACTGGCCTCAACCCCCTTAAATATTAATTAACGTCCTTTTCAGGGGAGGAGAAATAGACTGCCTTATTTTATTAAAGGACAGTCTCTCAACATCGACCCCTATGCAGCTAGGCTTACTTTCAGGGAAACTCAGAAGCAGGACATTTCCTTTTTCCCTTGCAGTGCCTCACCTCCCACCTCATAACTGGTGCCCTTGTTTGTTCAATTAACAAACATGCATAGATCTGAGTCTGTGAAGATCCATTTGTGGAGATCCACTGGTAAAGTAAATGTCTTATGAATATGAGATAGCTGGCTTTCATAGCAGCCCACCTTCGAGTCCTGGAAGCCATTACTGTAGCAGCCCACCTTCGAGTGTTGTATCTGAAAGATACCTGCTTGAAACACAAAATAAGAGATTAAAAGGAAAAACTGTTTGGACTGTTTCTCTGGAGGGCCCATGGTACTTAATTTGGTTGTAAATTGGTAGCTCAGGAATAAAACCTGGCTTGTAAATTAATGGCTAGAGGAAAAGCAGCCTACCTTCCCAATATGAGAGAAGCAGCTTTAAGAACATTATTGAATTAGTCATACTTACCAGCTGATTCAGGGTCTCTATTTGCCTATCATATCAATCTTTCTGGCAGCCATCAGGCTCCATCTTCTTTTTGAGAGAAAACACAAATAGAACATCTTCTCCATAATAAAACAGGGTCTGGATCGTTCCATGTATTAAAGTGTCCCACCATTTAACCATGGCATAAGAATTAGAAGTGGCAAACTGCCAATGGTGACCTGCTGCAGACTGACTTTTAGCATCAGTTTGCACAAAATTCAAAACAAACAAAACAAAAGCAAGGCAAGCCTTGGGTGATCTAGAAGGGAATAAATACTTTTTTATCTTCTTTGTTTTAAAAAGTCAATTTTTAAGAGTGTGATGTTCATGCTCAATAATTCCTTGACCCATTGGGTTATAAGGAATTTCAGTTTTATGTTTAAAACCAAATTCTTTACAAAATGAAAAAAAGTTATTACCAGTGTAGACTGGCCCTATTGTCTGTCTTAATGACTTTGGGTAATCCCATGATATAAAAAGCTTGTGAACGATGATTGATTAAATTTAGAGGCTTCTCTCAAATGTAGAGAAGTGACAAGAAATCTTGAACAAGTGTCAATGCAAACATGTATAAATTTTAATTTTCCAATTTTGAAATGCGAGTTACATCCATTTGTCAAAGTGATAGGGCAAAAGGCCACATAGATAAACCACTAAATGGGGAGCTGAAGATAAGGAAAGACAGTTAGGGCATTGTTTTACAATAGTGAAAACAAAGATCCTGATGGTGTATTAAAATTAAACATGCCATAGGTTTTGAATAAAGGACAAATTTTGCAACATACAAGCTAATTGTAAAAGGATTAAAAGTATTATTTATAGGTTGAAAAACATTTAATAGCATTGTCAGCTCTTCTGAGATGAGCCTAGGTGTTTCTATAATCACCTGTTGATTATAAATAAGATATCTAGCTCTTCTTTCAGAAGAGTCATCTGTGAAAATCAAGAGTATTATTATGCAGACGCTATAAAGATCCTATTAGGAAATACAACCTCAGGCATATCTAAAAAACATTATTAATCTATCTTGAGGACAACGGCCATGCCAATAAGTGAATTCTTCTATCTCATTTAGGCGTAGGCATGACTAGTGATAGGAAGCCATATATATTTAGCAAGAATTTCCTTGGCATCCAAATTTTAAAATTTTCTTAAAAATATATATATGCATAATTCAAATGATATGCACGGGGATACCATTTCCCCTGTTTTTCTTTTTTAAGAAGATATTGTTTTGTTTTATTTTTTAAAAATGTTTTATATTACCTCATCTTTGACGATAACAATGATTTAAATTGTCAAAGATATCTCAAATGAATAGACTTTATTTATTAAATGGCCAGTTTTATTGTTTGTTCCAATCTAAGTTGGAACACCAAGCATATACCATAACATAGGCAATAACTATGTTATTATAGAAAATAAACGTGGCATTCTCAGTTGCCTTTTGCTAGAGCAGTTGCAACTAGAACGCCCTAAAAATGAATCATAGTTATATGCACATATTTTAATTTTATAAATTAGAAATGAGTATTATTTATCTGTAATAATTAATTAATTACGTCCTCTATAATTAACACCATTATGTGGTAGAAGTAGAAATTGAGGACATTAAGAATAAATCTTTATAATTTTATGTGCATAAAATATAAAATTAATTTTTAAGCCATTATTTTTTGATGATATAAATAATAAATGTGCTTGTACATCTGAATGTTTCTATATAGCCTGTTTGGGATACAAACTTTATGTGCCCTGCCCCAAGGGGTCTGGTCTGGGCACCTTTTTAAAGATTTAATTAAAAATTTGTATATTGTAGTTGTCTTCAGACATACCAGAAGAGGGCATTAGATCTCACCACAGGTGGTTGTGAGCCTCTATGTGGTTGCTGGGATGTGAGCTCTCATGCTCTATGAATGAGGGTCTAGCCTTTAGCGGCTGAGCCATCTCTCCAGGTTTACAAACATAAAATATAAGAGTTTGGCTCTTAAAGGATTCCCCAGCATGCAATAAAGACACATGCTCCATTATGTTCATAGCAGCCTTATTTATAATAGCCAGAAGCTGGAAAGAACCCAGATGCCCCTCAAAGGAGGAATGGATACAGAAAATGTAGTATATTTACACAATGGAATACTACTCAGCAATTAGAAACAATGAATTCACAAAATTTTTAGGCAAATGATTTGATCTGGAAAATATCATCCTAAGTGAGGTAACCCAGTCACAAAAGAATACACATGGAATGAAATCTCTGATAAGTGGATATTAATTAGCACAGAAGCTGTGAATACCCAAGGCACAAATCACATAACAAATGACTCCCATGAAGAAGTATGGAGAAGGTCCTGATCCTAGAAAGGATTGATCTAGCTTGGAGGGGAATATAAGGACAGAGAAAAAAAGGAGGGAGGTGATTGGAGAATGGATGGAGAGAAGAAGGGCTATGGGACATATGGGGAGGGGGGATCCAGGAAAGGGGCAATCATTTGGAATGTAAACAAAGAATATAGAAAATAAAAATATAAATAAAAAAAAAAAGAAAAAAAAAGAGTTTGGCTTTCAGCACCCACGGCTGTCTTTCCAGCCTTTGGATTAGCTTTTAAATATATAAAGGACAGTTATTTAGAGAACATATCCTTTGAAATTTGAATTACATTTGTATAAACAATTGTAAAAATTAAGAATTAGCAGTATTAAAAATGGAACAATTTTAAGCAATTGTAAACCAAAAGCTATCTATATATATATATTATTATTAATAAAAGCTTGATTTTTAACATCTTAAAAATATATAGCACACAAGTGCTGAAGCAGGGAACACTTAAAGGAATAGACGTGTGATCTAATTATATAAACTTTACTCTCATAGTTGATATAATCTTCATGGGATGTATGTATAGACATATAAAGTAAATTGCAACAACTTATTTTTGGGGTAACAATTATTAATTTTTCCTAAAAAGGCTTGCCATGTAATAGATCAACCATTAATAATAATTAATTTGATTGCTGCTTGAAGCAAGGGGCAAATGCTTTTTAGGCACTTAAAACATTTCTTTAAAATATCTCTATAATATTTTAACAACACATCAATATCTTTATTGAAGGATGTAAAAAACTTTATTTCACGGGCAAAAAGTGTGATTCTATATCAACGTCATTTTTGCCAAGGAATGGCAGTGAACACATATCATAAATAGCTGATTATAGCAGCATTTATCTGTAAAATTATCTATCCTTTGCCAGTTGATTTAAATCTGCCTTGAAAATAGGTTTAAGTCCTTCTGTGGCAAGCTTAAGATGAGGTTAATATAAGATAAAGCCATTTAATATATCTTAACAACCTGTGAAAATTATTTACTTAAAAAAATTTTAAAAACCTGAGTCCGGAGGCCTCTGGTGGTGGCCCTCAGACCTCTCTGCTTCCGGATCCAGGTCAGCCTGGGTAGCAACACCTCATCTCCAGGTCCTGCCAGAGGCAAGAGGGACTTCCGGGCAGCCAGCGGAGAGAAGTCGGTATGCTCCGGTGAGTCCAGCGGGTCCCAGCAGGAGCCTTCAGGTGCCTGCTTTGGGATCTGAATAGCCTGGGCAACAGCACCCGGTCTCCAGGAAGTGCGGGAGACCTAGTGTGCACCCGGAGGCAGTCTGGGAGCTCACAGCACAGCTTGCTCCTGTGCCACAGAGCTTAGGCTCTAGTCCGGAGGCCTCTGGTGTTAGCCCTCAGACATCTCCGCTTCCGGATCCAGATCAGCCTGGGCGGCAACACCACATCTCCAGGTCCTGCAAGAGGCAAGAGGGGCTTCCGGGCAGCCAGCGGGGAGAAGTTGGTGGATCCAGCGGGACCCAGTGGGAGCCTTCAGGTGTCTGCTTCAGGATCTGAACAGCCTGGGCAAAAGCAGCCTGTCTGCAGGCAGTACAGGAGGTAAGCTGTACACCAGAGGCCACCTGGGAAGGGGCAGCTTGCACTGGTGAGTCGAGCATTGACAAGACCAACTAACACCAGTGAGAACTAGATGGCAAAAGGCAAACGCAGGAGCGTCACTAACAGAAATCAAGGCAATATGGCAACATCTGAACCCAATTCTCCTTTACCAGCATGTCCTGGATACCCCTACACACCAGTAAAACAAGACTTGTATTTAAAATCACTGGTCATGATGATGGTACAGAAACACATGAAGGACATACTTAAGAAATTCAGGAGAAAATGGATCAAAAGTTAGAAGCCCTTGCAAGGGAAACACAAAAATCATTGAAAGAAATCCAGGAGAATACAAAAGCCAATAATGAGGAAACGCAAAAAACACTTAAAGAAATACAGGAGAACTTTGGTCAACAGGCTGAGGTCATGAAAGAGGAAACACAAAAATCTCTTAAAGAATTACAGGAAAGCACAAATAATCAAGTGGAGAAGTTAAGCAAAACCATCCACGACCTAAAATCAGAAGAAGAAACAACTAAGAAAATTCAATGGGAGACAACTTTGGAGATAGAAAGCCTTGGGAAGAAATCATGGGACATAGATGCAAATATCAACAACAGAATACAAGAGATAGAAGAAAGAATCTCAGATGCTGAAGATACCATAGAAACCATGGACTCAACAGTTAAAGAAAATGCAAAATGCAGAAAGCTTGTAACCCAAAATATCCAGGAAATCCAGGACACAATGAGAAGACCAAACTTAAGGATTATAGGCATAGATGAGAGTGAAGATTTACAACTTAAAGGGCCAGCAAATATCTTCAATAAAATTATGGAAAAATACTTCCCTAACCTAAAGAGAGAGATGCCCATGAATATACAAGAAGCCTACAGAACTCCAAACAGACTGGACCAGAACAGAAATACTTCCCATCACATAATAATCAAAACAACAAATGTACTAAACAAAGAAAGAATACTAAAGGCAGTAAGAGAAAAGGGCCAAGTAACATATAAAGGAATACCTATCCGAATCACAGCAGACTTTTCACCTGAGACTATGAAGGCTAGGAGATCCTGGGCAGATCTCATGCAGACTCTAAGAGAACACAAATGCCAGCCAAAACTACTATATCCAGCAAAACTCTCAATCACCGTAGATGGAGAAACTAAGATATTCCATGACAAAACCAAGTTTACCCAATATCTATCCACAAACCCAGCCCTACAAAGGATAATAGGAGGAAAACACCAATACAGGGAGGGAAACTTCACCCAGGAAAAAGCAAGATAGTAACCTTTCATCAAACCCAAATGAAGTTAAGCAATCAAAATTAAAAAATAACGTCAAAAATGACAGGAAGTAACAATCACTATTCCTTAATATCTCTTAACATCAATGGACTCAATGCCCCAATAAAAAGACACAGACTAACTGACTGGATACGTAAACAGAACCTTACATTTTGCTGCTTACAGGAAACACACCTAAGGGTCAAAGACAAACACTACCTTAGAGTAAAAGACTGGAAGACAATTTTACAAGCAAAACTACTATATCCAGCAAAACTCTCAATCACCATAGATGGAGAAACTAAGATATTTCATGACAAAACCAAGTTTACCCAATATCTATCCACAAACCCGGCCCTAAGAAGGATAATAGGAGGACAACACCAATACAAGGAGGGAAACTTCACCCTGGAAAAAGCAAGATAGTAACCTTTCATCAAACCCAAAAGAAGTTAAGCATTCAAATTTAAAAAATAACGTCAAAAATGATAGGAAGTAACAATCACTATTCCTTAATATCTCTTAACATCAATGGACTCAATGCCCCAATAAAAAGATATAGACTAATTGACTAGATATGTAAACAAGACCCTACATTTTGCTGCTTACAGGAAACACACCTAAGGGTCAAAGACAAACACTACCTTAGAGTAAGAGGCTGGAAGACAATTTTAAAAGCAAATGGTCTCAGGAAACAAGCTGGAGTAGATATTTTAATATCAGATAAAATTGACTTTCAACGCAAAGTCATCAAAAGAGACTCTGAGGGACACTTCTTGCTGGTCAAAGGAAAAATACAACAAGAAGAACTCTCAATCCTGAACATCTATGCTCCAAATGCAAGGGTACCCTCTTTCACAAAAGAAACTTTATTAAAGCTCAAAGCACATATTGCACCTAACACAATAATTGTGGGTAACTTCAACACTGCACTTTCCTCAATGGACCGATCAGGAAAACAGAAACTAAACAGGGACACAATGAATCTAATTGAAGGTTTAGACCAATTAGATTTAACAGATATATATAGAACATTCTATCCTAAAGCAAAAAATATACCTTTTTCTCAGCACCTCATGGTACCTTCTCCAAAATCGACGATATAATTGGTCACAAGACAGACCTCAACAAATATAAGAAGATCGAACTAATCCCATGCCTTCTATCAGATCACTATGGAGTAAAAGTGGTCTTCGATAGCAACAAAAACAACAGAAAACCCACATACACGTGGAAACTGAACAATATTCTACTGAATGATACCTTGGTCAAGGAAGAAATAAAGAAAGAAATTAAAGACTTTTTAAAACACAATGAAAATGAAGACACAACATACCCAAATCTATGGGACAAAATGAAAGCAGTGCTAAGAGGAAAACTCATAGCCCTGAGTGCCTCCAAAAAGAAAATGGAGAGAGCATACTTTACCAGCTTAATGACACACCTGAAAGCCCTGGAACAAAAAGAAGCTATTCCACCCAGGAGGAGTAGAAGGCAGGAAATCATCAAACTCAGGGCTGAAATCAACCAAGTAGAAACAAAGAGAACCATACAAAGAATCAACAAAACCAGGAGCTGGTTCTTTGAGAAAATCAACAAGATAGATAAACCCTTAGCCAGACTGTCCAAAGGGCACAGAGAAAATATCCAAATTAACAAACTTAGAAATGAAAAGGGAGATATAACAACGGAAACTGAGGAAATCCAAAAAATCATCAGATCCTACTCCAAGAGCCTATACTCAACACAACTGGAGAATCTGGAGGAAATGGACAATTTCCTTGACAGATACCAAATACCAAAATTAAATCAGGACCAAATAGATCATCTAAACAGTCCCATAATGCCTAAAGAAATAGAAGGAGTCATAGAAAGTCTTCCAACCAAAAAAAGCAGAGGACCAGATGGTTTCAGTGCAGAATACTATCAGGCCTTCAAAGAAGAGTTAACACCAATACTCTTCAAACTATTCCACAAAATACAAACAGAAGGAACCCTACCCAATTCCTTCTACGAAGCCACAATTACGCTGATACCAAAACCACACAAAGATCCAACAAAGAAAGAGAACTTCAGACCAATTTCTTTTATGAACATCGATGCAAAAATACTCAATAAAATTCTTGCCAACCGAATCCAAGAACACATCAAAATGATCATCCACCATGATCAAGTAGGCTTGATCCCGTGAATGCAGGGTTGGTTCAATATACAGAAATCCATCAATGCAATCCACAACATAAACAAACTCAAAGAAAAAATCCACATGGTCATTTCATTGGATGCTGAAAAAGCATTTGACAAAATTCAGCATCCTTTCATGCTTAAAGTCTTGGAAAGAACAGGAAATAAAAGCCCATACCTAAACATAGTAAAAGCAATATACAGCAAACTGGTAGCCTGCATCAAACTACATGTAGAGAAACTTGAAGCAATCCCACTAAAATCAGGGACTAGACAGGGCTGCCCCTCTCTCCTTATCTTTTCAATAATGTACTTGAGGTACTAGCTCGGGCAATTCGACAACATAAGGAGGTCAAAGGGATACAAATTGGAAAGGAAAAGGTCAAACTATCATTATTTGAAGATGACATGATTGTCTACCTAAGGGACCCAAAAAACTCAACTAGAGAACTCCTACAGCTGATAAACAACTTCAGCAAAGTGGCAGGTTATAAAATCAACTCAAGCAAATCAGTGGCCTTCCTATACTCAAAGGATAAGATGGCTGAGAAAGAAATTAGGGAAATGACCCCCTTCACAATAGCCACAAACAGTATAAAGTATCTTGGGGTGACGCTTACCAAACAAATTGGACCTCATAAAATTACAAAGTTTCTGTAAGGCAAAGACACCATCAAGAGGACAAATCAGCAACCAACAAATTGGGAAAAGATCTTCACCAACCCTACATCAGATAGAGGGCTAATATCCAATATATATAAAGAACTCAAGAAGTTAGACTCCAGAAAACCAAACAAACCTATTAAAAAATGGGGTATAGAGTTAAACAAAGAATTCTCACCTGAAGAACTTCGGATGGCCGAGAAGCATCTTAAAAAATGTTCAACTTCATTAGTCATTAGGGAAATGCAAGTAAAAACAACCCTGAGATTTCACCTTACACCTGTCAGATTGGCTATGATTAAAAATTCAGGAGATAGCAGGTGTTGGAGAGGGTGTGGAGAAAGAGGAACACTCCTCCACTGCTGGTGGGGTTGCAAATTGGAATCATCTGGCGGTTCCTCTGAAAACTGGGCACCTCACTTCCAAAAGATCCCGCTATACCACTCCTGGGCATATACCCAGAGGATTCCCCACCATGTAATAAGGATACATGTTCTACTATGTTCATAGCAGCCCTATTTATAATTGCCAGATGCTGGATAGAACCCAGGTATCACTCAACAGAAGAGTGGATGCAAAAAATGTGGTATATCTACACAATGGAGTACTATTCAGCCATTAGAAACAATGAATTTATGAAATTCTTAGGCAAATGGATAGAGCTGGAGAACATCATACTAAGTGAGGTAACCCTGACTCAAAAGGTGAATCAAGGTATGCACTCACTAATAAGTGGATATTAACCGAGAAAACTGGAATACCCAAAACATAAATAAATAAATAAACATAAATAAACACTAATATGTACTGAGATATTATACTTTAATAAAATGGATAGAGCTAGAGAACATCATACTAAGTGAGGTAACCCTGACTTAAAAGGTGAATCATGGTATGCACTCACTAATAAGTGGATATTAACCTAGAAAACTGGAATACCCAAAACATAATCTACACATCAAATGAGGTACAAGAAGAAAGGAAGAATGGCCCCCTGTTCTGGAAAGACTCAGTGAAGCAGTATTCGGCAAAACCAGAATTGGGAAGTGGGAAGGGGTAGGTGGGAGGACAGGGGGAGAGAAGGGGGCTTGCGGGTCTTTTGGGGAGTGGGGGGTTAGAAAAGGGGAAATCATTTGAAATGTAAATAAAAAATATATCGACTAAAAAAAAATTAAAAAACCCAAAAGCAAAGGCCTGTTTTTCTATAAACAGAACATTTTTATAAACAAATATTTTATAAAAACAAAAGAGATTTCTATAAATAAAATATACTCAGCTTCTTGTACTGAAGCAGAGACAAAACATGCCTCTTTATGTAAGGGCTCTTAGGAGCTGCTTAGAAAACTCGCAGCGGGAGTGGGGTGGGGAGAGACACTTCTCTCCTGTTGTCCTGTGGAAAAACTGAGTTCCTCAGGCCATGGCCAGAGGCCGCTTGACTTGAGTCCAGAGTCATAGCCGCTGCCCCAGGCTCACCCAGGCTTGCCTGTGCCATGCTGCATTGTGCTTCCTGGCTCGCCAGTGCCACACTGCATTGTGCTCTGCTGCTGCTGCTGCTGCTGCTGCTGCTGCTGCTGCTGCTGCTGCTGCTGCTGCTGCCTGGGCCACCCCACTGCAGCCAGGCCATGGACTTTTGGGCTCTCTCTAAGCCCCACTTTGCTCCTCCTGCTGGCAGCATGCTGCCCCAGGCCCAGAGTAAGGTAGAGTAACTTTGCTGAGCTTGAGCAAAAAATGTGGTATATCTACACAATGTAGTACTATTCAGCCATTAGAAACAATGAACTCATGAAATTCTTAGGCAAATGGATAGAGCTGGAGAACATCATACTAAGTGAGGTAACCCTGACTCAAAAGGTGAATCAAGGTATGCACTCACTAATAAGTGGATATTAACCGAGAAAACTGGAATACCCAAAACATAAATAAATAAATAAACATAAATAAACACTAATATGTACTGAGATATTATACTTTAATAAAATGGATAATGACAAATAAACAAATTTGATAATTTTAAATTTAGTAATCTTCATTTTTATATTCTAGCTGCTCACCTGGGATACCCACCTGGCCAGCTGCCCATGGAGTTCCAGGCTCCCTTCAGCGGGGCTGCCAGCCCAGACCACCATCGGGCCTGCACCCCATATTGTGCTGTGCCAAATCAAAGGGACCAGGTTCTGCATGGCATATTTGGCTCAGGCCTCTTCCCTGCTCATTTGAGCAAATGCTCAAACTTAGTGTGTGCTCTAAATGGCTACACTTCTAAGCCATCATCCAAAACCAGCCTCTAAATCAATAACTCTGTAGTCAGGACATGTAAAACCTTATATCATTAAGACCAATTAAAAACAAGAACAAAGTAATTACCCAAATCTTATAAGTTAAACCAGAGTTTTCCCAAACCTGGAGGCTACTTGCCCTTTAAGAGAAAAAAAAAAAGGTTGAGCATGCCACCACTGCCAGGGCCATCCACTTAGGGCCCGCTGAGTTCTGGGCTCCCTCCCTGTGCTCTGCCTCCCACGTGCTGGAATTAAAGGTATGAGCCACCATTGCCAGTGACTGCTGCATGTGGCTTTACATCAGCTTGTGGCTGGCTTCAGAGGCCCCAGCAGACGAAATTTTCATCGGTTTTTATTTGTTTAACATGAAACAAACAAACACTCATTCACATAAAACACAGACAAATAAATGTACATGCAGACAGACAATCGGTGCACCAAAGACATAGAAACTGAAGTGTGCCTGCAATGTAAATTAAATCCATTTTCCTTTTTTTCCTCTTCCTTCATGTTTGTAGAATTTTTTTTGTATTTTACTCTTTTTATTTTGTTTTATATAATTTTATGCCCTATTTCTCTTGCCTGGTGCAGTTCTAGACTGCGGACAATTGCCTAACTAAATTCCCTGTTCCATAGTTGTCTTCACATCCTAGCTGATCTCAGTGTAGGGCCTATATACTGAGTCAGTCTAGCCTGTATCTCTACACACTTCTGCAGCAACATTCTTTAGAAATAAATGACATTATTAGCACTAAATTAATACCCTGTTGCTTACCGTGCCCGATACATAAACTTTTTCTTTTATTTTTCCTTGGAGGTCCTACATTCAGGCAACATACCCCATTCTGCCTCTCCATTTCCAGTTATAATCCATGTTGGCGCCATATGAAGAGTCCAGCTTACACATTCTAACAGCCGGTTCTCTGGAAGGAGAGATGGGTAAGGAACGGGTTGCAAGAGAAAACACATGGAGAGACACAAAAACACATGGCTTCTGCTTCAAGTCTCCATCTTTAATGATTTCTTTCCCAACCAACAAAGGCAGGCCAAGCCTCTCCCCTAAAGACTTGAAACCGGTTCTTCTTGTTCTTCAATGAGGTGGGCAGATCAGGTTGCTGGTTGCTATTCTTTTAGAACAGTGGGCAGGAGGAGTTCACAGACAAATTTTTTTTTTTTAGTTGCTAACACAGTTTAAAGTACATAAATACATCAAAATACAGTCATTCTTTTCATGGATATTTTCCTCTGGTGATCAACACTTCATCCTAGAAATGAGCTGAAGATTTTTGCTTTTCCTTTAGAAGATGCATTAATGACCCTGATAGGACACTAATACGTACTGAGATATTATACTTTAATAAAATGGATAATGACAAATAAACAAATTTGATAATTTTAAATTTAGTAATCTTCATTTTTATTTTATTACTTAAACTTTAAGTTTTGTAAACTACTATTTACAAATATATAGTTACAATATATAATTTATATATACATACATAAATGAGAATACTATATATATGTATATATATATGATCATAATATGTTTGTATACATATTAATATAATACTTTAGGAAAATAAATCTATAGTGAAAAAATGCAGACAAGAATTTAATAGAACACTTGGGAGGGTTTTAGAAAAATGGACAGTGAAAACTTTGATATGGAAGCAAAATTGTTTTAGTGGCTCACTATATATTTTAATGAATACAATTTGTACTGTGCCACTCATGTCTCAGTAAAACTATATTAAAAGATTGTAAAGTTCATGTTCATGAGTAGTACACTTAAGGTAAAAGGCAATATAAATATGTAATTATAAAAATACACTAACAACAAAAATTATTCTTCATATCTCAATATTTTAACAAGTCAAAAATGAACACAGATATACAAGCAAAACAAATTAAAGTTTGAAGTATTTTGGAGCTTGTACAAGGATTGCAAATTGTGAATTGTGTGGCTATCTCATTTCATTCTTTATCCCAGAAATTAGCTCCATGTCTCTCTTGATACAAAGGTGTGAGTTCTCTGAATATCTTCTGGAACCTGGTGTCCTTGCAGCAATGTTTTCTTGTTTTCTGTAACAATAAATTTGAAGACATTTGTTTAAATTTTATTTCATCAATTAATGTAACCTCCCCCTAATTTCTGTGTAATGGCCATTAGTGTTACAGCTGTTCTTATTAGGCCATCCAATCAAAAAGCATGCAGTATCATTATAGTTGTCTCTCTACTAACCTATGCTTTGGGCTCTTGAACTATTAGATCTTCAGAGAAGAACCAGGCTACAGTTATTTCTCTTTACTGCTTCAGAAATACTCATGACCAGTTTTTGATCTTCATAAGTATTTGAAGTGAAATTTATCAGTTTAGTAATATTCATTTGTATTAAATTTAACCTATGACTAAACAATTTCTAAGTGTCAGAAGACAATTTACAAAGATATACCAAATGACTTTAAATCTTTGCTTATGAAAGTTTACAAAACTTTGGCCCAAAATGTTATATGTTCACAGATGGGAGTATTTCCTATCACCAGTTTTACCAGCAGGGTATCCTTGTTTTCAGATACTTAGACACAGATTTCAACGATATTTTTATGGCAACACTACCTAACTCATTCTATGAAGTGAAAATTACTCTGATACCTAAACCACACAAGGATGCAGCCAAAAATGAGAACCTCAGACCAATCTTGCTTATCAATATCGATGCAAAAATACTCAATAAAATTCTTGCAAACTGAATCCAAGACCACATCAAAACCATCATTCACCATGATCAAGTAGGCTTCATCCTAGGGATGCAAAGTTGGTTTAATATTTGAAAGTCCATTAATGCAACCCACTATATAAACAAACTTAAAAAAAACCATAAGATTATCCCCTTAGATGCAAAAAAAAGCATTTGTCAAAATGCAACACCCCTTTATGTTGAAAGTATTGGAGAGAACAGGAATTCAAGGCCCATACCTAAACATAATAAGAGCAATTTACTGCAAACCAACAGCCAATATCAAACTAAATGGAGACATACTTGAAGCTATCCCACTGAAATTGGGGACAAGACAAGGATGCTGTCTCTCACCATATCTATTCAGTATAGGTTTCGAAGTGCTAGCTAGACTAATATGACAACAAAATAAAGACTATTTTCAACTATTAGTTGAGGTAATGAAAATTTGGTGTCCAGCAACCACCTGTGCTTGCTAACTGACATTGAGCAATATGCTGCCTACCTCTCTCTCTCCCTCTCTCCTTCCCTTTCCTCTCTCTCTCTCTCTCTCTCTCTCTCTCTCTCTCTCTCTCTCTCTCTCTCTCTGTAGCTCTCTGTCCCTCTGTGTGTGTGTCTCTGTCTCTCTGTGTCTCTGTCTCTCTGTGTCTCTGTCTCTCTCTGTCTCTCTGTCTCTCTGTCTCTCTGTCTCTCTCTCTCTCTCTCTCTCTCTCTCTCTTTCTGTGTGTGTGTGTGTGTGTGTGTGTGTGTGTGTGTGTGTGAAACTGTTTATGTGTGTGTGTGTGTGAGTTTGTTTCCTAGGGATCAAATTCAGGCCTTATGTTTACACTAAAGCACTATCCATAATTGACCCCTCGACTCAGTCTGGTTTTTGTTTTTTTTTCAATATGATATGATTATTATTCTAAAATGAAGTCTATGTCTACAAGACAGCTATATTAAAGCTGTGGCATTTGCCAGATGCCTTTTATCTTTCAAGAAAGCAAAGAAAGAATCAGTGGCAAGGGCTTTTAAAAGGAAATGTTCCAAAGAAAAGGAGGGAAAAGAATAAAGAAAGTCAGAAAAATTATTCTGAAGTGTTTGTCCAAGCTAAGAAGAGAATGTTGCTTTGGTAAAATACAATAAAAAAGAAATGGATTTCCAAGTGTTCCTCAGTCCTTAAGCAATATATGGAAAATTTATTCATCTTAAAAGTTTTAGAATTTCTAAATCCATCAAAGAACTTACAATGATTTCAACAATTCATATTAGTAATGTGAAAAACTAATTTGACAGACAAGGTGTTTTGAATAGCTTTTTGTTATAAAAATGACCTTCACAAAAGAAAAGTATATAAAAGATGGGGAAACTAAAGACAGTAAAGAAAGTATATGTTTAAAAACCCATTTTGACAAATGTCATTTATTTTCCATTATGTCTGATGGTTCAAAATATATTTCTAAAAGGATTTAACTATGTGTAATGTTCATAATGAATTCTAACTTTACATCTACACAGCTACTTCTGTTATCAAATAATTGTCAAATGTGGTCTGAGTTGTTAAGAAGTGATAACACTAGCTGAGCTCTCAGGCTCATGGCCTAGGTGCCAATCATCATAACACAAATAATCCTATACTGTACATCTTTGCTTAAAGAATGTCACAAGGTAAGAGAGTTCTCCTTAACTTATTGGGTAAAGTTATCTCTCTCTCTCTCTCTCTCTCTCTCTCTCTCTCTCTCTCTCTCTCTCCCTCTCCCTTCCTATTATTGCATAGAATGATTTAGATGGTATTTGTATATATGTGGTGCTAGACAACAAGCAACACAAAACAAAACTAGCAACAAACTAAGTCTAATCCTTACTTCAGGAATCAATTACAGTGCTAGCAGAGTATTTAAAAATTGATCAGTAACAACATAAAAGGAATGACAAAGCACATTCTTATTATCATGTCAAATGCTAAAAATATGAAGTCAGCATAATATACTAAACAATCAGTGTCCAAGACAATGAGCTCCCATCTGCCTGGGGAAAGTCCCCTTAGTTCATTGTTGTATCACCATAGGCATGATGTCAAGCTTTTTCCTGAATTGTCACTTAAAAGATTAGCACAGGGGGTTTAAGAAAATCTTTGCCAAATGGAAAGCCCAGATTGAATGAAAACTAAAACAAGAATTGGGTATATAATAAAAATATGATGAGATTAATTGACAACATTTTGAGAATTATTTTGGATCTCTTTTACTGAACTGGAAAACTTACATTCCCAGTTAATAAAAACCAGTTTTTAGAGAACTATATAATTTTCTTTGAAAGTAAAACATTATTTTAAATATTAATATAAGGTAATATATACATCTGTGAATGTATCAGTTATTTTCATACAGATGTACAATCATTCCAATCCTTCCAGCAATATGCTTGGCTCCATTTTATAATGCATCTGCTAGGAAAAACAAAAAAGAGAGTTCACATCTTTGAAGAAAATCAAGGAGCCAGGTGCCAGACCAGGACAATTGGTAGACCAGAGACAGTTTAGAAAAGAAGAAAAATCAGAAAGGTTTATTGAGAGGTATTAGAAACATAGTATTTGCCGTTAGGACACTTAAAATATGGGATGCATACTTTAACAGATCTGTCAGATTTCATTCTTATAGCTTAAAAATGAAGCATAGTTAAGAGAAACTAAAATTTGCTAACAACTATTTGATAAATATGATAGGTCTGTATTACATTTTATTTCTGAGAAGTGACATTTTATAGTGCTGTACTAACAACATCAATTTAAAATTGAACTTAATTGATTATTCATTCCTAATTCGGAAGACCAGCACCAGTGAAATCCATAAAGTTTACAAACACCCTTTAAAACACTAAAATGTCATTACTGTGTCTTATTCACAGAAAATTCAATAGTAATGCCATTATAATTATACTTTTAATGAGAACATTAGCATATCATAAAATCTAGTTATTAATAATAATAAAAGAATTACTGTTGATTTATTATAACTGATACTGTATGTACATTTAAATTTTTAATGTATAAACAAAAAATAATATGAATCCAGTAAAATATTATAGCATTATCAATTACATTTATATAATTTTATACTTTAATACTTTTATACTTTTAATACTTTGTTATGTCTATATGTGTGTATATCTACACATATATTTATGCATATATGTATGCATACAAGTAAGAGAGCAGCTTGTATATCCTTCCTAAGAAGTTGTTTACCTTTTATTTTTCTTGTAATACAAGATCTTTTCCTTTTATGGAGCTCATAAAGTAAGCTAGAAGCTATTCTGTCTGAGCAGGGAATTTTAGGTTTTACTTGTTACTTCTGCCCTGATACTAGAATAAGAGAATGTGCCACAATCCCCAGATGTTTTAAACAGCTTCTGTGAAATGACTTCAGGCTCTCATGCTTTGGAGACAAATGCTTAATTGACTGATATAATGTCACATGGTGGAGGAATGCTAAGAGTGGGAGAGAGAATATACCAATTGCTTATCTAATAAGAAATGGTCATCCCTGAAAACATAAACAGACAAATAAGATCATACAGAATGGTACATTATAGTAATGTATTCATGAATACACATACACACACACAAACACACACACATACACACACATACACATACACGCATAATTTTAAACAATTCATGTTTAAAATGCTGTAAATTTTAAAGAAAACCACGAGGGACTTATGGAAAGTTAAATGTAGACAAGAAAAGTTGGAGTAGGGAAACAGTATCATTATATTCTCAAAAATATGAGGAAATAACTAAAATATAGCACAAAGAGTAATCATAATTTAAAAACACACTAAAAATCACCTCTGATAATTGCCTGATAAGGTAAAAATAAGGCTGTTAACATATGTCACTATTGTACAGCATTGGGCTATAGATATTTCTTGGCATTCAATGTGTTACAGTGCAAATCTATGAAACTGTGAGGCCAGATTCCACCATATGGTTCCTTTCAGGCCAACCAAGGCTACATAGCTTAATTAATTAATTAATTAATACAATCAATGCTTACAACAAAATATTAATTCTGACATATTTTATCATCAGATTAAATTAAAGTATGTTTTTCTGGTGAGTCCAGCAGGTGATTTACTTTAGACCTCAAGTTTAATAAATTTAATATTCATTTCATGCAATTACATGTGACCTGTCTTACTATTAAAACTTGCTCACCTGACATTGAGCTGAGTTTGGAAAGGAAATATAACAGTGTTTCAGAAACAAGTGAGCAAGCCATCATGGGGCCCAGGATCCTAAAACACATATGCTGCTGCTTGAGAAACACTGAATTACAGGAGCAGAGGACAATGGGTTAAAAAGGCACTCAAAACCAGCTAGTACCTTTCAGTATGTACTCTAATACTGTGGAATCAGAGAAATTAGTTCATGTGATCAAGAAATGTAAGTGCCAGAGCTAGAAATGAGAATGCTTATACTTCTAAGTATCTCCTTCACTGACTGTTTAACAAATACACTATTAAGTGTCCTGATCCCGTTCAAGCGAAATGTGAGTTTAAGAATAAAACAGCAAGGGGATGGGCATATGGTTCGATAGTTTAAAGTACTGACTGGTCTTCCATAATACCCAGTTCAGCTCCCAGCACCCACATGGCAATTCACAACTGTCTGTTACTCCAGAAACTGACACAATTGCACAGATGTACATGCAGGCCAAACATCAAGGCACTCAAATAAAAATAAAATTTTTAAAATAAATCGATAGATAGATAGGGACAGCCAGAGAGTGAAAGAGAGAGAGAGAGGGGGGGGGGGAGGGAGAGGGAGAGGTGGGGATAGATAAAACAATACATTGCTGAGAAGATGGATATGTGAATAAGAGTGCTTAAGTACAACAGTTAGTAAAGAGGAGCAAGGGACTGTGTATTCCTTTAACTTAAGTAGTATATGGAGCACAATGGTGAAAATGGACAAGGAAGGACAATGAGGAGGGCTGACACTTTTGGACCAGTCTTTACAGCCAGAGTCAGCTCCAGGGTCAGTAGACATTCTATCTTAAAAACAGGGAAACAAGTGACATAGCAGGATAGCAGACACCCACTCTTCTCTTCAAATTAAAGTGTTTGTGCAAGCAACTGCACACACATAAGTACAATATGCACATACATCAAAAATGTACACATATACAATTTTAGAAATACAGAATATGTTGAAATTGAAGTATGATTATACTGACACGTGTCATTTTGAAACTGTCTAAATATCATGGTAAATGTAAGGAAGTATTATTTGAGACCTTATATTTTTATCTTGTAAAAGACTTCTAAAGTAAAGTGCTAGATAAATCATTTATAGAAAGTATTGTCTAAGTTGTACAACATCTCAAACTGTGCTTCTCTATATTTTAAAGAAGACAGTAATCACTGTTTTTTCATTACTAAATAGTTGTGGAATGGAGAGCAGAGTATGGCAAATGTGACAGTAAATATTAAAGTTCTGTGACATTGGCAGCCAAAGGTAACTCCTGTCATTAACAATTCTGCAAGGCTATAGGGCATTTACTTGATTGCTAATTTCTGTAGGCAGGACCAGGCTACTGTGGTGGTATCATCTATGGCAAGTAGATTGGACTTTATATAACAAAGACAAATGTTCAAGTGTTGGGAAGCAGACCAGTAAGAAAACAAACAAAAACAAAAACAAAAATGTCCTCTCTTGTCTTGGTGTCAGTGCATTCTTTAAGTTTCTGCCTCAGCTTCCCTTGAACTCTAAACTATAACAAGGAAGCCATATAAGCCCTTTCCTCCCCAAATTGTTTTCTCTCAGTGTTTCAACAGAACAGCTGAAAATAAATATAAAATTTGTTACATACTCAAATAACCTATTTTGTTTACACGTTTTTCTTTATGTCTGCTTAAATAAATGTGGGTTAAATAAATAAATGCATTTTGAATGCATGTAAAAGGATACTCTTGATTAAAATAAGTATTTCTTATTCTCTTTGAATTTAGCTCAAATTTCTAAGTCAGTCATATATATTTTAAATAAGGCAAATAAAGAGTAAGGTTGTTTGGAATCCCTGTGACATTTAAAATCTAAAAATAAATACTAAGATTAAAAATTTCCTGACTGGTAAAAGCATTCAAGCATTGTGAAAGGTCACATAAGACAAATATTACTGCCATGGTTATACAAGTATACACATAATAACATTAATTCTTATTGAATCATTGAAAATACCTTCTGTTCTCAGTACTATGGCAAGGGCATTAACATTTGTTTTCTCATTACATTTTCACATTCTCTTACTTAATAAGAGGAAATTATAGCCTTAAAATTTAAATGAATTTCCTTCTGAAACATAGTCACTAAACTGCTAAGCTGAGACTTAGGGTCTTCATTCATTGCCATAAGAAGCAAGGCTCTTCTCATCAAACAGGCTGCCTGTAGCACATTCTTCTGACAATACTTTTTCTGCATTAATTGTTAACCTTCTGAAACCACCACTTCTGTGTTTCTGGCCCCAGTGAGCTTTCCTTCTTTGCATACTGTTTTCAGAGACTTTTTAAAGTGAGGTCCACATGGAAGAGCAAAACTAAAAAGGAGACTTTATTATTTTTCATTTTATTGATTTAAAGGTCATTACAAATTCAAGCTATTTCCCCTGTAGCCTTTCCTGTTCTCATACAACTTCTGTGTCATTCCTGACCTTTGGAACACTTGTAAAGTTTATCATACTTTTTGACTGACTTCACATTTTACTGCCTCATTACGTTTTATTTCTTACCTAGAACTGTTCTACTAATTTGAAGCAAACATTTTCATCCTCACTTGGGCCCTTTGGCTTGTTAAGCTTCCTGAGATCTGTGGATTGTACACTGGGTATGGTCTTCTGTTGCTTTGCTTCTTGTTTTTTGTTTTGTTTTGTTTTGGTTTTTTTGTTTTTGTTTTTTTTTTTTTGTTTTTTTTTTTTTTTGGCTACTATCCACTTATTTGTGAATATATACCATTCATGTCCTTTTGAGTCTTAGTTACCTCAATCAGGATCATATTTTCTAATTCCATCTATTTGCCTACAAAACTCAGGATGTCCTCATTCTTATGCCTAAAACAAGCCTATAATAGTGAAAAAAGTGGAATATGGTGGTTTGAATGAAAATATCCACCATCATGTCATAGACATTATTTCAAAACATAAGGATATGTGGCCTTGTTAGAGTAGGTGTGGTCTTACTAAAGGATGTATGTTACTGTTGGTGGGCTTTGAGGTTTCAGAAGTTCAACCTAGGTCCAGTTGCCTCATTCTCTCTTCCTGCTGCTTGCCAGTGCAGATGTAGGAAATTTGGTTTCTCCAACACGGTGCCTACTTATGTGCCACCATGGTTACCAACAGGATCATAAGTGATGAAATTCTTAACTGTAAGCCAACCACAATTAAGTTTTTTCTTTTGCAATTTCCATGACCATAATGCCTCTTCAGTACAATATATACACTAATACAAATAAATAACCTTTGTGTTCAGTGACTTCAATTATATATACACACACACACACACACATATACACACATAAAGTTAGAAAATAAAAATTGGAAGTCAACGATACCATAATGCCTTGTGAGTTAAAATTCTAATTTGTATGCTAGATGTATAACACATATTCTAGAAAATGGTTACAGATATGAAGAATGATAAATAAACCAGAAAATGAATATAAGCAAACAATAATTAAAATAAAAACAGTGGTGCTATCTTTTTAAGAAATTATGTCATAAGCCAAAATTAAGTAGACTATTTTTATTTAATTAAAGATTTATTAGTAACTATAGTGCCTACCAGAGTGTGTGTTCAAAGTTAGCTGTCAATTAACTAATCCACTGTTCAAAATAGACAATAGTTTAATGAACAATTCCCTTTTGTAAAGTCTCAGGTTTATTAGGTTTTTTTATTTAATTTGTTAAGATATTGGGATTTGTCTTCCACTAATTTGGCATTAAATCCTATTTTCTACCCAGTTTTTCTTGGCATGTTAACTGCAGAACTTTGGGAAAAATTTACCTATGTTAACTCAGGTTGTAAATGAACCACATTTTCTGTATCCATTCTTCTGTCATGGGACATCTAGGTTGTTTCCAGCTTCTGGCTATCACAAATAAGGCTGCTATTAACATAGAAGAACACATGCCCCTCTGGCATGGTGGGGCAACTTTTGGGAGTATTCCCAAGAGTGGTATAGCTGGGTCTTCAGTTAGAGCTATTTCCAATTTTCTGAGGAACCTCAAGATTGATTTCCAGAGTGGTTGTACCAGTTTGCAATCCCACCAGGAATGGAGGAGTGTTCCTCTTTCTCCACATTCACTCCAACACGTGTTGTCACCTGAGGTTTTGGTCTTATGCATTCTGATTGGTGTAAGGTGGAATCTGAGAGTCATTTTGATTTGCATTCTCTGATCAATAAGGACTTTGAACATTTCTTTAGGTGCTTCTCAGCCATTTTAGATGAATTTGAGAATTGCTTTTTCCATGTCTTTGAAGAATTGTGTTGGGATTATGATGGGGTTTGCCTTTTGTAGGATGGTCAGTTTTACTATGTTAATTCTGCTAAACCATGAGCATGGGAAATCTCATTGTTTTCTGAGATCTTCAATTTCTTTCTTGAGAGACTTGACGTTATTGTCATACAGATCTTTCATTTGTTGAGTTAGAGTTAGCCCAAGATATTTTATATTATTTGTGGCTATTTTGAAGGAGAAATTTCCCTAGTTTTTTTCTCAGTCTGTTTATCATTTTTATAAAGGAAGGCTACTGATTTATTTGAGTTAATTTTATATCTGACCACTTTGTTGAAGTTGTTTATTTAGTTGGAGAATAATTTTTCTCTGGTATAATTTTGGGGATTGCTTATGTATCATATCATTTGCAAATAGTGATACCTTTATTTCTTCATTGCCAATTTGTATCCCCTTGCTGGCCTTTTGTTGTATTATTGTTCTAGCAGTAACTTCTTACTATGTTCTATTATTTAAGGGAAATTCCCTTTTGTTTGCTTTTATGGTATCCTTATTGATGAATGCTCTGAATTCTTGGTATCACCTTTTATTTTCTGGTTTTCCATTCATGTTTTTTCAAGTACATTCCTACATTATTTGTGGAAATCTCACAACGATATTTATACTAGTAGTACTGAAGTTAATTCAAACATAGGTAACTTGAACTGAATAATAATAAACTACAGCAATTGTTTATAAAATTATTCTGATGTTATACAAAATTGAAATATGATTGTTAACATTTTATGCAGGATAATGAAATGAAGATTTTCTTATCCATTATTTTATTTATTTACATTCCAAATGTCCATCTTTCTAGACCCCCCTCTAAAAACCTCCATGCCCTGACCCCTCCCCTTTGCTTACAAGAGTGTGTTTCCCTATGCAAACACCCACTATCAACTTATCAACTAGCATCTTCCTTATCTGGGGCATCAAGCCTGCACAGGACCAAGTGTATGGCCTCCCACTGAGGCCACACAAGGCAGTTGTCTGCTACATACAGAGCAGTGGCCACGGACCAGGGCATGTATACATTTTGGTTGATGGCTTAGTCTCTCAGAGCTTTGAGAGGTCTGGTTAGTTGATACTGTTGCTTTACCTATGGGGTTGCAATCTTTCAGTCCTTCCCCTAATTATTCTATAGGGGTTCCTGACTTCAGTACAGTGGTTGCCTGTAAGAATCTGCATCTATCTCAATCAGCTGCTGCTATATGCTCTCAGAAGACAGCCATGCCAGTCTCCTTTCAGAAAAGCTTAGCATGTCATCACTAATAGTGTTGGGGTTGGGTGCCTACTCATCAAATGTATCACAAGTTGGGTTAGTCACTGGTTGACTGCTCCCTCAGTCTCTGCACCATTTCTTTTAAACATGAAGAATTCTCGGTCAAATATTTTGCAATCGGTTGGAGTCCCCACCCATCAACTCAGAGCCATCTCTACTAGTGATGATCTCCTCATGTTCTGTCTCCCTATTCTTCGGCATTTCAATTAAAGTCATCCCCATTGGATCCTGCGTGCCACTCATATCCCTGGTGTCTGGGGCTTTCTAGAGTTTCCCTCTGTCACCACCACATACTGCTGCATATTCATATTCATTCTCTTGGACCTCTGGGATTCTCACCTATCTCCTGCATATGTCATCTTGCACCCCTATTTCCCCCTCCATCCCCCTTCCCCTCTGCTACCGAGGCCTCTCACTCTTTCTTTTGATTATTTTGTCATCTCCTTCTAACAGAATTAAAGCATTAATACTTGGGACTTGCTTTTTGGTAATCTTCATATGGGTTATGAGCTATAGCATGGGTATTCCTAAATTTTTAGCTGATACCCATTTATCAGTGAGTACATACCACATATGTTCTTTTGGGTCTGTGTTATGTCATTTGGGATGATAATTTCTAGTTCTATACATTTGCCAACAAAATTCATAATGTCATCATTTTTAACAGCTGAATAGTATTCCATTGTGTAAATGAACATTTTCTGTATCTATTCATCCACTGAGGGACATCTTGATTTTTAGCATCTTTTGGCTATTACAAATAAGGCTGTCTGTTCATATGTAGCATGTGTCCTTGAGATAGAGTGGAACATCTTTTGGGTATATGCCCAGGAGTGGTATACCTGGGTCTTCAGGTAGAACTATTTCTAATTTTCTAAGGATCAACCAGATTGATTTCAAGAATGGTTGAACCACTTTACAATCCCACCAGAAATGGAATAGTGTTAATTTTTCTCTTCATCCTAGGCAGCATGTGCTATCACTTGGATTTTTTATCTTAGCATGTCTTATTGGTGTATGGTGGAATCTCAGTGTTCTTTTTATTTGTACTTCCCTAATAACTTAGTATGTTGAATATTTCTTTAAGTGCTTCTTGGCCATTCAAGATTTCTCAGGTGAGAATTCTCTGTTTAGCTTTGTAGACTAATTTTAATTGGGCTATTTAGTTTTCTGTATTCTAGTTTCTGGATTTATTTGTGTATTTGGGATATTAACCTCTATCAGATGTAGATTTTGTGAAATCTCTTCCCAATCTATAGGTGGCCATTTTGTCTTATTGACAGTGTTCTTTGCCTTACACAAACTTTTCGGTTTCATGAAGTCTCATTTGTCTATATTTGAGCATGATCGTTTGATATTCTGTTCAGGAAATTCCCTCCTCAATTCCCCCACCCCTCCCCCAATAATAAGTTTGAGTCTCTTTCCCATCTTCTCTTATTTGTGTGTGTGTTCTTTTTTAAAAATATTTTCTTTATTTATGTTTCAAATGCTATCCCCTTTCCTCATTTCTTCTCCAAAATCACCCTATCCTATCCCTCCTCCCACTGCTCAGTAACCCATCCACTCCTACTTCCCTGACCTGGCATTCCTGACCCTGGGGCAATAAGCCTTCATGGGTCCAATGTCTTCTCCTCTCATTGATGTCTGACCAGGCCATCCTCTGCTACCCATATAGCTGGAACCATGGGTCCCTCCATTTGTACTCTTTAGTTGGTGGTTAAGTCCCTGGGAGCTCAGGGGTTTCTGGTTGGTTCATATGGTTTCAGAATACCTACAATTACTTATTTTCCATATACTGCAAACATACGCGCTTAGAGCATAGTGGAAGATTTTGTCCACTGTGGGTCTAACCCATACAGGGAATGGTTTACTCTTGGCATGGGTGTGAAGCACTAGGTCATTGACTATTCAATTTCCATGTGGATGCAACATATTTATTCAGGGACTCCTACACTGCCACAAGGCAGAGAGTAGATCTCCTTAGAAATAAACTGGGTGGCACTTAACTCTTAGATTGTTTATGTCTGGAACTGAGACAAATTACACTGGTATTGTTCAAGCAATTTATTATGTTATATTTCATTACAGGGGTCTAAAAATATAATATAAACAACAAAAGAAAGGTAAAGGCTGTGGTATTTTATTTGAAGTACCAGTGAGTTAATGTTCATATGTTTTGCTAAGTTTAAAAGAAACTATAAAAAAACTTATGTTGAAAGTAATAATGAAATATACTTGATCATTGAATGGCTTCTGATTTCCTTTTAGAAGTATAGAACTCATGTGAAAATAACGTTAGAGCTATTAATTTTACTTGAAGCTGCCCTTATCCTTAGCAGATTCAAGGCAGTGAACAGATAACAGTTTTACTGGGAAAATGTAATAATAGATGGCATATAATTTAACTAGATTCACTTGAGCCATATGGTGAAAAATATAGTTCTGGTGAAAATAAACATATCATTTGTGCCACTTGATCTGGAAAGAGAAAAACCAAAACTTATCTTTCCTAAAAATGAAATGTTGAAAATTTTCAATTATAAATTAGTGTAATAATTAAGTACAAACACTAATATGAAAACAATGAAGGACCAAAAAGTTGTTTATTTTAAACTCCTGTTTTAATTGTAGTTCTAAGTTCTAAAAACAAACTTTTATGGCCTTTTATATAAGGCTTATTATGTTGCAATGAAATACAAGTAACATATATAACTTATATGCATTATATTTTGAAAGTCAGGGAACTTGCTCTGTGAAACTAATGTGCTAAACTAATTTGCTAAATCAAATGTCTCAGTATTGGAGGGATTAATGACAGTTTCCATCCCAAATGTAATGACATGTATGGACAGGAATTTGTGATGTTAAGCTGCTAATAACTAACATCGTTTCAGTTTGTTATTTTAAGGGGAACATAATAATATGAAAATTTTAAATTATTATCAGAATATGGAAGATGAGTTTTTCAAAAGTCCTTGCATGATGATAGTATCAGGAACCTCAGCAGATGGCCTTATTTTGGTCAGTATTGGTCTTGAGGTACTGTCAAATTTATGGGATGGGGTCCAGCATGTTTTGCTATGGAAGATGTCCAGGTGATTCTAATTTATTACATTTTCACATTACTCATGTTAGACAGTGAGGATTACTTACATAGCTACAGTCCTTTATATGGTTATTACATTAAAATTGGAAAGTAGTGAGTCATGTAAACAGGAGTGAAATTAGTTGAAAATAATGAGTGTTCAGCAAGAGAGAAAAACAATAGATAACTGAGAATGAATGTGGTAAAATATATATGTATAAAGTTTTAATATTTTTCCATATTTTATACATATATGAGATTTTTTAAAATTATATATATATATATATATATATTTATATATGTATATACATACATGTATATATGCATACACACACACACATATATATATTAGACAGATAATTAAGTCATATTGTCATTGGATATTTATTTGAGATTCAGACAGGAAAACAAAAACTTAAATAGTCCTATTTATAGCTTTCTATCTTTCAAAATGAAAATATACTTAGCATGTGAAAACATTAATAAAATATTTAATTACTTATATATACATGAAGTTAACATGATCGTACACAGTGAATGGGAAAGCTCTGTTCTACAGTTCTTCCTAAAGCAAACTGCAGTAAAGAATACAACTTGAGCCAGGTAGTGGTGGCACACACCTTTAATCCCAGCACTTGGGTGCAGAGGCAGACAGATTTCTCAGTCTGAGTCCAGTATGGTCTTCAGAGTGAGTGCCAGGGCTACACAGAGAAACCGTGTCTCAGAAAAATATAAATAAATAAATAAATAAATAAATAAATAAATAAATAAATAATAAAATAAAGAACACAACTTGCAGATTTTCAACTTATTTCAATTTTGTTATTTTTAAAAAGAAAGAAAGGTATGTTTCTTTGAAAAATTCATCAAAAACGTGTAGTATTTTATTAATGATAACTGATATTAAAATAATTACAGATAGTATATCAAGATATGCCTCCTTTATAAGCCATCCATTCTCTTCAAATCCTCAGAGTAATTTCTACTTCACATTGACACCACTCTTGAAGAACTACTTGTGCATTCAAATCAAATCTCTTGTCATTAATTAGGCTATATAAACCCTTTTATTTCACAAAATATCTGTTCTTAAGATATTTATTTGAAAAAAAAGTTCTGTCATAACATTTTTCTGTAATGTGTCTAGCTTTCTTTGTTTAAAAATTACTCATAATTTCTTACATTGAGCTCTAATTATGGAAAGAAGTATACACTCTCAAAAGCCTAAAAACATGGAAGAAATATGTGGGAATTCTCTGAGAAATAGCTGAATCAAATTAATAAAAAGAGTGAATTTGCCCTGAGATAGAGTCCTTCCCAACAATCAAAAAAGGCATTTCTAAATAAAAATCAAACTGTAGGAGACAACACTTTCAGAGGTTTTTTTTTTTTTTTTTTTTTTTTTTTTTTTTTTTTTTTTTTTTTGTTTGGCTGGTTGGGTTTTTTTTGGATTTGACTTTTTGAGACAGGGTTTCTCTGTATAGCCCTGGCTGTCCTGGAACTTACTCTGTAGACCAGGCTGGCCTCGAGGTCAGAAATCTGCCTGCCTCTGCCTCCCAGAGTGCTGGAATTACAGGCGTGAGCCACCACTGCCCGGCCAGAGTTCTTTAAAATCTATGATTTTGATTTCAAGTGAAAAACCAGTTATTCCTTTTCTAAACATTTTGTTTGAATGTCATCTAAATAAATCTTCATAGAGTAAAATTGCAGTAGCAAAAACACCACTAGTTAGCAGAGTTCAAAATTCAGTGGAGAAAACATGAGCATCTACCACACGTTGTCCAAATCTGACACTCCCTCAGCATTCAAAAGTGATGTGTGGAACATAAAGATGGCATAAGAAACTATAAACAAAGCAAGTTATTCATATCTACATGTGAGGCATGTGGATTTTTATGATAAGATTCATTTCATCTTGTCTCCTTATATGACATTAGCATAATACAGTTTATGGTTTTTAGATCTTGCCCAATCTTGACACCCAGAAGAGCAAATAAAGTGAAGGATGCAAGCAAAGTATATTATTACATTAAATGTAATGACAACCAGATTATGCATACTATTCTAAAGCAAATAAATCGCAACAAAAGGTATGAGATATTAAAACAAACCTAGCTAAAGAACTAAGCAAAGATATTACTCCAAACAAGAAATCACAGACATAATTGTAGATATTTGATAAGAAAAAATACTTAAAATAGAAGGGTTCATCAAAATACATAAACACTATGTAGATGTATGTGTATTTGTATGTATATGTATATGTATAAAATGAGCCTAATTTTCTCCATTCTTGTCAAAGAGAATGGTAAGATATTTAATTTATTTAAGTGTGAGAAATATATATTTCTTTTCATTAGATTTTCTTCTTAGATATATTTCTGTATTTATATCAACTACTATTTTATCCTCTTTATTCTTTCACACAGCAAGGGCACTCCTCTCCCTCAATTTTTCTATTCTTGACATGTCCTAAATTTTGTTTCATAAGGATTAATCCATTATTTTGCATGATGTCTATGACGAAGGAATGTCAGTAATAAATATCACTTTACCACAGCGTAAAATCACCTGACCAAAGAACTCCAAATGTAGAATTGTCCAAGTCAGGTTGACATATTGATGTGTTTGTTAACAGTGTCAGTATTGCTTCATTAAAATAGAGAGATCAGTGCTTCGATGAATCCAGCGGGCCCCAACGGGAGCCTTCCGGTGCCTGCTTTGGGATCTGAATGGCCAGAGCCACAGCACTCAGTCTCCAGGAAGTGCAGGAGACCCGGTGTGCGCCCAGAGGCAGTCGGGGAGCTTACAGCACAGCTTGCTCCTGTGACACAGAGCTTAGGCTTCAGTCCTGAGGCCTCTGGCCATAGCTCTCAGACCTCTCCTCTTCCGGATCCAGATCAGCCTGGGCAGCAACACCACATCTCCAGGTCCTGCAAGAGGCAAAAGGGGCTTCTGGGCGGCCAGCGGGGAGAAGTCAGTGTGCTCCAGTGAATCCAGCGGGCCCCTGCAGGAGCCTTCGGGTGCCTGCTTAGGGATCTGAACGGCCAGGGCCAAAGCGCTCGGTCTCCAGGAAGTGTGGGAGACCTGGTGTGCACCCAGAGTCAGTCTGGGAGCTTGCAGCGCAGCTTGCTCCTGCTGCCCAGAGTTTGGGTCCCAGTTCTGAGGCCTCTGGCAGGAGCCCTCAGCTCAACCCTCTCCTCTTCCAGATGCAGATTAGCCTGGGCAGCAACACTACATCTCCAGGTCCTGCAAGAGGCAAGAGGGGCTTCCGGTCAGCCAGCTGGGAAAAGTCAGTGTGCTCCAGTGAATCCAGGGGGCCTCAGCAGGAGCCTTCAGGTGTCTGCTTCAGGGATCTGAACAGTCTGGGCAACAGCACCCTGTGTCCAGGCAGTGCAGGAGGTAAGCTGTGCACCAGAGGCCACCTGGGAAGGGGCAGCTTGCACTGGTGAGTCCAGCACTGACAAGACCAACTAACACCAGTGAGAACTAGATGGCAAAAGGCAAACGCAGGAACGTCACTAACAGAAATCAAGGCAATATGGCAACATCTGAACCCAATTCTCCTCTACCAGCATGTCCTGGATACCCCATCACACCAGTAAAACAAGATTTGGATTTAAAATCACTGGTCATGATGCTGGTACAGGACCACATGAATGACATACTTAAAGTAATTCAGGAGAAAATGGATCAAAAGTTAGAAGCCCTTGCAAGGGAAACACAAAAATCATTGAAAGAAATCCAGGAGAATACAAAAGCCAATAATGAGGAAACGCAAAAAACACTTAAAGAAATACAGGAGAACTTTGGTCAACAGGCTGAGGTCATGAAAGAGGAAACACAAAAATCTCTTAAAGAATTGCAGGAAAGCACAAACAAGCAAGTGAAGGAGCTAAGCAAAACCATCCAGGAACTAATTTCAGAAGTAGAAACAACTAAGAAAACTCAAAGGGAGACAACTTTGGAGATAGAAAGCCTTGGGAAGAAATCAGGGGACATAGATGCAAATAGCAACAACAGAATACAAGAGATAGAAGAAAGAATCTCAGATGCTGAAGATTCCATAGAAACCATGGACTCAACAGTTAAAGAAAATGCAAAATGCAAAAAGCTTGTAACCCAAAATATCCAGGAATTCCAGGACACAATGAGAAGACCAAACCTAAGGATTATAGGCATAGAATAAGAGTGAAGATTTACAACGTAAAGGGCCAGCAAATATCTTGAATAAAATTATAGAAGAAAACTTCCCTAATCTAAAGAGAGAGAGATGCCCATGAATATACAAGAAGCCTACAGAACTCCAAACAGACTGGACCAGAACAGAAATACTTCCCATCACATAATAATCAAAACACCAAATGTTCTAAACAAAGAAAGAATATTAAAGGCAGTAAGAGAAAAAGGCCAAGTAATATATAAAGGAAGACCTATCCGAATCACAGCAGACTTTTCACCTGAGACTATGAAGGCTAGAAGGTCCTGGGCAGATCTCATGCAGACTCTAAGAGAACACAAATGCCAGCCAAAACTACTATATCCAGCAAAACTCTCAATCACCGTAGATGGAGAAACTAAGATATTTCATGACAAACCCAAGTTTACACAATATCTATCCACAAACCCAGGCCTACAAAGGATAATAGGAAGAAAACACCAATACAAGGAGGGAAACTTCACACTGGAAAAAGCAAGAGAGTAACCTTTCATCAAACCCAAAAGAAGTTAAGCAATCAAATTTAAAAAACAACGTCAAAAATGATAGGAAGTAACATCACTATTCCTTAATATCTCTTAACATCAATGGACTTAATGCCCCAATAAAAAGACATGGACTAACTGACTGGATACGTAAACAGGACCTTACATTTTGCTGCTTATAGGAAACACACCTCAGGGTCAAAGACAAACACTACCTTAGAGTAAAAGGCTGGAAGACAATTTTAAAAGCAAATGGGCTCAGGAAACAAGCTTGAGTAGCTATTTTAATATCAGATAAAATTGACTTTCAACCCAAAGTCATCAAAAGAGACTCTGAGGGACACTTCCTGCTGGTCAAAGGAAAAATACAACAAGAAGAACTCTCAATCCTGAACATCTATGCTCCAAATGCAAGGGCACCCTCTTTCCTAACAGAAACTTTATTAAAACTCAAAGCACACATTGCACCTAACACAATAATTGTGGGTGACTTCAACACTGCACTTTCCTCAATGGACCGATCAGGAAAACAGAAACTGAACAGGGACACAATGAAAGTAATTGAAGCTTTGGACCAATTAGATTTAACAGATATATATAGAACATTCTATCCTAAAGCAAAATAATATACATTTTTCTCAGCACCTCATGGTACCTTCTCCAAAATCGACCATATAATTGGTCACAAGAAAGACCTCAACAAATATAAGAAGATCAAACTAATCCCATGCCTCCTATCAGATCACTATGGAGTAAAAGTGGCCTTTACAATATTCAGCAAAACCAGAACGGGGAAGTGGGAAGGGGTGGGTGGGAGGACAGGGGGAGAGAAGGGGGCTTATGGGACTTTTTGGGAGTGGGAGGGCTAGGAAAGGGGAAATCATTTGAAATGTAAATAAAAAATATACCGAATAAAAAAAAATTTTAAAAAAAAGTGGCCTTCAATAGCAACAAAAACAACAGAAAACCAACATACACGTGAAAACTGAACAATATTCTACTCAATGATACCTTAGTCAAGGAAGAAATAAAGAAAGAAATTAAAAACTTTTTAGAACACAATGAAAATGAAAATACAACATACCCAAATCTATGGGACACAATGAAAGCAGTGCTAAGAGGAAAACTCATAGCCCTGAGTGCCTCCAAAAAGAAAATGGAGAGAGCATACATTACAAGCTTAATGACACACCTGAACGCCCTGGAAGAAAAAGAAGCTATTTCACCCAGGAGGAGTAGAAGGCAGGAAATCATCAAACTCAGAGCTGAAATCAATCAAGTAGAAACAAAGAGAACCATACAAAGAATCAACAAAACCAGGAGATGGTTCTTTGAGAAAATCAACAAGATAGATAAACCCTTAGCCAGACTATCCTAGGGGCACAGAGAAAGTATCCAAATTAACAAACTTAGAAATGAAAAGGGAGATATAACAACAGAAACTGAGGAAATCCAAAAAATCATCAGATCCTACTACAAGAGCCTGTACTCAACACAACTGGAGAATCTGGAGGAAATGGACAATTTCCTTGACAGATACCAAATACCAAAATTAAATCAGGACCAACTAGACCATCTAAACAGTCCCATAATGCCTAAAGAAATAGAAGAAGTCATAGAAAGTCTTCCAACCAAAAAAAGCACAGGACCAGATGGTTTCAGTACAGAATTCTATCAGGCCTTCAAAGAAGACCTAACACCAATACTCTTCAAACTATTCCACAAAATAGAAACAGAAGGAACACTACCCAATTCCTTCTACAAAGCGACAATTACACTGATACCAAAACCACACAAAGATCCAACAAAGAAAGAGAACTTCAGACCAATTTCCCTTATGAACATCGATGCAAAAATACTCAATAAAATTCTTGCCAACCGAATCCAAGAACACATCAAAACGATCATCCACCATGATCAAGTAGGCTTTATCCCGGGAATGCAGGGTTGGTTCAATATACAGAAATCCATCAATGCAATCCACTACATAAACAAACTCAAAGAAAAAAACCACATGGTCTTTTCATTGGATGCTGAAAAAGCATTTAACCAAATTCAGCATCCTTTCATACTTAAAGTTTTGGAGAGAACAGGAATTCAAGGCCCAGACCTAAACATAGTAAAAGCAATATACAGCAAACCGGTAGCCAGCATCAAACTAAATGGAGAGAAACTTGAAGCAATCCCATTGAAATCAGGGACCAGACAAGGCTGGCCCCTTTCTCCTTATCTTTTCAATATTGTACTTGAGGTACTAGCTCGGGCAATTCGACAACATAAGGAGGTCAAAGGGATACAAATTGGAAAGGAAGAAGTCAAACTATCATTATTTGCAGACGACATGATAGTCTACCTAAGTGACCCAAAAAACTCCACTAGAGAGCTCCTACAGCTGATAAACAACTTCAGCAAAGTGGCAGGTTATAAAATCAACTCAAGCAAATCAGTGGCCTTCCTATACTCAAAGGATAAGCAGGCTGAGAAAGAAATTAGGGAAATGACCCCCTTCACAATAGCCACAAACAGTATAAAGTATCTTGGGGTGACTCTTACCAAACATGTGAAAGATCTGTATGACAAGAACTTCAAGACTCTGAAGAAGGAAATGGAAGAAGACCTCAAAAAATGGGAAAACCTCCCATGCTCATGGATTGGTAGAATCAATATAGTTAAAATGGCCATTTTGCCAAAAGCAATATACAGATTCAATGCAATACCCATCAAAATCCCAACTCAATTCTTCACAGAGTTAGAAAGAGCAATTATCAAATTCATCTGGAACAAAAAACCCAGGATAGCTAAAAACTATTCTCAGCAACAAAAGAAAATCTGGGGGAATCAGTATCCCTGACCTCAAGCAATACTACAGAGCAATAGTGTTAAAAACTGCATGGTATTGGTACAGTGACAGGCAGGAGGATCAATGGAACAGGATTGAAGATCCAGAAATGAACCCACACACCTATGGCCACTTGATCCTCGACAAAGAGGCTGAAAACATCCAATGGAAAAAAGATAGCCTTTTCAACAAATGGTGCTGGTTCAACTGGAGGTCAGCATGCAGAAGAATGCGAATTGATCCATCCTTGTCTCCTTGTACTAAGCTCAAATCCAAATGGATCAAGGACCTCCACATAAAGCCAGACACTCTGAAGCTAATAGAAAAGAAACTGGGGAAGACCCTTGAGGACATCGGTACAGGGAGAAAGTTTCTGAACAGAACACCATAATAGCGTATGCTCTAAGAGCAAGAATTGACAAATGGGACCTCAAAAAATTACAAAGTTTCTTTAAGGCAAAGGACACCATCAAGAGGACAAATCGGCAACCAACAAATTGGGAAAAGATCTTCACCAATCCTACATCAGATAGAGGGCTAATATCCAATATATATAAAGAACTCAAGAAGTTAGACTCCAGAAAACCAAACAACCCTATTAAAAAATGGGGTACAGAGTTAAACAAAGAATTCTCACCTGAAGAACTTCGGATGGTGGAGAAGCATCTTAAAAAATGCTCAACTTCATTAGTCATTAGGGAAATGCAAATCAAAACAACCCTGAGATTTCATCTTACACCAGTCAGAATGGCTAAGATTACAAATTCAGGAGACAGCAGGTGTTGGAGAGGGTGTGGAGAAAGAGGAACACTCCTCCTCTGCTGGTAGGGTTGCAAATTGGTACACCCACTCTGGAAATCAGTCTGGAGGTTCTCCCGAAAACTGGGCACCTCATTTCCAGAAGATCCTACTATACCACTCCTGGGCATATACGCAGAGGATTCCCCACCATGTAATAAGGATACATGCTCTACTATGTTCATAGCAGCCCTATTTATAATTGCCAGATGCTGGAAATAACCCAGGTATCCCTCAACAGAAGAGTGGATGCAAAAAATGTGGTATATCTACACAATGGAGTACTATTCAGCTATTAGAAACAATGAACTCATGAAATTTTTAGGCAAATGGATGGAGCTAGAGAACATCATACTAAGTGAGGTAACCCAGACTCAAAAGGTGAATCATGGTATTCACTCACTAATAAGTGGATATTAACCTAGAAAACTGGAATACCCAAAACATAATCCACACATCAAATGAGGTACAAGAAGAAAGGAGGAGTGGCCCTTTGTTCTGGAAAGACTCAGTGAAGCAGTATTTGGCAAAACCAGAATGGGGAAGTGGGAAGGGGTGGGTGGGAGGACAGGGGAAGAGAAGGGGGCTTATGAGACTTTCGGGGAATGTGGGGCTAGAAAAGGGGAAATCATTTGAAATGTAAATAAAAAATTATATCGAATAAAAAAAATAAAATAGAAAGTTCCATTCCAAATATTATTGCACATTCTATCATATACTCAGTTATGAAATGACATGGGAGAAAGGAAAACAATTGATCTTTTTTTTTTCTATTTTTCCCCTTTACATGATAAGTTAATCTACCCTGTTGCTGAGGATGGTAATTTCTTTACAGATACAAGGATTGCATTATTTGGTATCACTGGGACGGGGTGCCCTTGAGGGGTGAAGCAGGTGCTGATAAAAGCTCCTAAAAGTAATACCAGTTCTTGTGGTCTTTCAGCAAGGTCTGAGGATCTCTATCTCTCCAAGTGCGCAGCAGATAGTCAGTGTAAGATTAGGACAGTAGAAATACCTCCTATTCAGAGAAAAGTAAGGTTTTGACCTCTCAGGTTTAAAGCAGTTGCCATTGGATTATTTTGACCTAGCTCTGTAAGGTGATTTAACATGTCTTAATTTATGTGTCTATGTATGTGGGTATACATTTTCTTGCACTTAAAACTAGATAAGTAAAAAAAAAAGTTTCTGTAAAGAATTCTAGTAATACAAGTATTTTGAATTTTCATTATATAAATGTGTGCATAATTTTGCTCTTAATTTTTTTAAAGCTTAATACTAAGAATTCCCCGAATAGATTGAAAACAATCAATTTTATTTGGTACCTTTGCCTCAAGAATATTAACATCTCAGTCAATATATTCTAAATGTATTTAGTAATGTTTGCAACATATTTTGTAGCTTGAATATAAATTTCATAATTGATATTAGAAGTTGAACTGACTGTTTATTGAATATAAGGAGAAAAGAATTCTGGATGGAAGAAAAACTGGGAGAAAAAGGTAGAAAGTAAATGAAAAAATGAGGCAGGTGTGAGAAGGAAGATATCTGAGGTATGTTAGGAGGAAGACAGAAAAATGTTAGAATGTTGTAACTGAAAGTTGGTCTGTAAGATGAAAGAAGACATACAAGTGAAGAGAAAAAAAGGAATAAGAAATATGAACGAATAATTTAACCTAAGTTACCAAAAATACCTGTTGAAAATTTTATTTTCCTCATTCTTAAAAATATTTTATTTTTCCCATTTTTATTAACAATTTAATTTGTTTACATTATAAATAATATCCCCCCTACCCAGTTACACTTTCACAATGCCCCCCATCCCATACCCTCTCTCGACTCTCCACTTTGTCTCTATGAGGGTGGGCCTCCTCTGACTCACCCACTCCTGCTTCACCCCTCAAGAGCACCCCCTCCCACTGATATCAAATGAAGCAATCATCTGCTACATATTTATCTGGACTAATGGCTCCCTTTTTGTATACTCTTTGGTTGGTGGGTTAGTCTCTGGGAGCTATAGGTCATCTAGTTAGTTGATAGTGTTCTTCCTATGGAGTTGCAATCACCCTCAGCTCCTTCAGTCCTTCCCCTAACTCTTCCATTGGTATCCCCAGGGTCAGTTTGATGGTTTGCTGTGAATATCTGCATCTGTATCCCTTAGGTGCTGGTAAAAGCTCTCAGGGAACAGCCATACCATGCTCCTGTCAGCAAGCACTTCCTGGTATCACCAAGAGTGTCAGGATTTGGTGTCTGTCTGCAGATGGGATAGATGCTTAGGTGGTGTGGTCTCTACATGGCCTTTTCTTCAGTCTGTTGGATATTTTTGTTCCTGTCTTTCCTTTGGACAGGCCATTTCCGGGTTAAAAATTTGTGATGGTTGGAGGACCCCATCCCTCAGCTGAGGTCTGTGCTTATTTACTGGATGTCATCTCTACAGGTTCTACTTCCTCTTTGTTGGGTATTTCTGCTAAAGTCACCCCACAGTTGTGTCCTGGGAGCCTATTGTTTCCCTGGCATCTGGGACTCTCTAGTGGCTACCCCCCAATTCCCCATCCCCACTCCTACATATTTCTATTTAATTTCCTGATACTCTGTAGGTCTGTCCTGTGCCTTCCAAAACCTGATCCTGACCCAGAAAATGTATCTGAATTCTAAAGCTGTGGAAAATTCATATAACATTTGACATGTAGAAAAGAATGAAAACTCTCATATAGCATACTGATGAGATTTTTCATTCATTTTATCTACATTTGGAAAAATACTTAGAAGCATCCTCTATAGGATAAAGCATACATGAGTTATATGTAATATTTAATATGTGTGTATACATATATATCGTATGTATAATTCCTGTATCCATATATGTATACATGCATATTTATAGATGTCTACCAATTAAAATATAAAAGCTATATTGAAGACAGTAATATATTTTCTATATGTTAATACATACAATAATTTTCTGACTAGATATTAGGAGTTGCTTCAAGTTCTACATTCCTTAGTTTTCTTGCTATCACCCAAAATTATAATCTAAAATGAGGAAGAGAGCTCAGCATCTCAAAATAAACAATTATTTGAGAATGTGTTTCATTCATAATGTATATGAGTAATAAATTTAATGCTACTGGATTCAGTAACAAGTATAAATATGATTTTATTTTATTTAGACTATAAGATGAAACTAATTCACGGTGACCCTATAACATATAGAAAATATTTCTGTGGTTCACAATACAGCAAAAGAGAAAACACAAAAAAAATTTGACAGTGTTCCTTAAGAACAATCCTGTCTTAAAGGAAAAGGAAAATGACAACATTGAAATTTGAAAACTCCTTTTCCTTGTAATTTATTTCCAAGAAACAGCATATACCCTGAATTTGAGTTGCCTCAAAGTTCACTTATTATTCCAATTAATTAGATGATAAATTATTAGAAGTCCAATTAATTCATCTGTATGCATTTATTGCCTTAACACTAAACATCTGAGAACCTGAAATATTTTTACCTTTAATTTCAGATAACTGCTTTAGCTGGGATTACTTTATTTGCTTTTATTCTGATTGACTCTTGGCATGTTCTGCTTTTACTTAAATCTAAAGCTTTTTATAACTTTTAAATGTCTATTAATTTACAGATATATACATATTTAGCAAAATAAACACCATATAAACTTCTAAAATTGTGGGGCTAAGTCTATTCAAATACAAACAGGGTATTGTCACTAGTAAAATTATGAAAATTTAGCAAGGTAAAACAAATGGAAATATAAAAGTCACATAGAAAAAGAATGTATTCGTGTTACTTATATAAAGTAAAATGTTTACTTAGTATATGATTACCTGCAAGAAAGCAATGACATGCCATTAAATAGATATATATGAAATTGAATGTTAAGGTACAGTTGAGAGCTCAGGATATTACAGATGACATGGTAATAAGACCTCTACCAATGATAAGCCTGGAGTAAAGTGGGGCTGATCTAATGCTGTGATGTGACACATGGGGAGAAATAAAAAAATTCTATTGATCAACAATGGACAAGTGATGAAAGAGTAAAGCATAAATATAACCAAAGTAAAGTGTTGTGAAACAGTTAGTTTTCTTAGGCTTTTATTGCTGAAGAGAGACACCCTGAACACAATACCTCTTAGAAAACATTTAATTGAGGCTTGCTAGCAGTCCAGAAGTTTAGTCTATTACTGTCATGGCAGAACACATAATGGCAGGTGTGCAGACACAGAGCTTAAGGAATTGAGAAATGTACAACTGGATCTACAGGGAGCAGGAATTGACTGAAAATATACTTCCTCCAACAAAGCCACACCTATTCAATCAAGCCACAGCTGTGCATCCTGAAAGTTCCTATGAGTGTATTGTGTCATTTTATTTCAAACCATTAAAATGCCTTACAGAAATATGTGTGACCTCATAGTTACTAAAGCAGAAATGACACATCAAGGAGCTGCACCACCAAAAGTTCATTCCATTGATAAGTACAGGCTATGAAGAATGAACATTCACACCCACCTGACAAAACCACTTTCTCTCTCTCTCTCTCTGTCTCTGTCTCTGTCTCTCTCTCTCTCTCTCTCTCTGTCTCTCTGTCTCTCTCTCTCTCTCTCTCTCTCTCTCTCTCTCTCTCTCTCTGTCTCACTCTTATATGCATAAAGAGTGCAATTTGCTAAATATAATACTGACTTATATAATTTGAAAATATTATGATGGACACATATTTAAATTCATATGCAAATATATGTGTTTATAAATATGTAGCAAAACTTTATGAAAAAGAGGTATGTATTTGAAAGAGAACAGTACGTTGATGGCAGTTTTGAGAGAGAGAAAGAAAAGGGGAAAATGATGTAATTATTAATCCCCAAAATTAAACCAAAAATATAAATCCACAACAGGATGTGCATATACATTGTTCTCTAAAATATACTATGCTTTCACTTTACTTCAACTGCCAAAATTATAGTGTACACTACTTTAAAAAAAAATCAAAAGTTTTGGTAAATGTGAAATTCTTTTTCCATAATATGCCAAATGGGATGTGTTCAGAAAAATATTTTTCTTTCTGAAATATCTACTGAGTCCAAGACCTGACTCCCACTTTACTCATAGAGTATAAATTCTATAAATTATAGAATTATAATTTCTGGGACCATAGATACTAATAGGTTCTAGGTCCAGTGCATCATGCCATTCATTCTTCCTAAATTCCATATAGTTTGCTAATTTTCCTCTTGCAAAGATGTCATGGATATATAATAAACTTACAGGTAAGTTTTTTATGACACTTTATAGAAGTGCAATTATCCATTTAAATCTATCCTACTATGAATATATCAATATATCATGCATTTTATACTTGTCTGTAATCCATTTCATATATTACAAGACTAATTATAGAATTTTGTGTATCAAATATTGTAGAGTCCAGCTCATACATTCTAACAGTGGGTTCTCTGGAAGGAGAATGGATAAGGAACAGGTTGCAAGAGAAAACACATGGAGAGACACAAAAACACATGGTTTCTGTTTCAAGTCTCCATCTTTTTTTTTTTTTTTTTTTTTTTTAGTTTTGTGAAAGTTTTTTGTTTTTGTTGTTGTTTTTTTTAAATTTATTGATATATTTATTTACGTTTCAAATGATCTCCCCTTTTCTGGACCCCCACTTACTGAAAGTCCCATCAGTCCCCTTCCCTCCCCCTGTTTTCCCACCCAACCCTTCCCATTTCCCGGTTCTGATTTTGATCTATACTGCTTCACTGAGTCTTTCCAGAACAAGGGGCCAGTCCTCCATTCTTCTTGTACCTCATTTGATGTGTGAATTATGTTTTGGGTATTCCAGTTTTCTAGGTTAATATCCACTTATTAGTGAGTGCATACCATGATTCATCTTTTGAGTCTGGGTTACCTCACTTAGTATGATGTTCTCCAGCTCCATCCATTTGCCTAAGAATTTCATGAATTCATTGTTTCTAATGGCTGAATAGTATATATACCACATTTTTTGCATCCACTCTTCTGTTGAGGGATACCTGGGTTCTTTCCAATTTCTGGCAATTATAAATAGGGCTGCTGTGAACATAGTAGAACATGTATCCTTATTACATGCTGGGGAAACTTTTGGGAATATGCCCAGGAGTGGTATAGCAGGATCTTCTGGCAGTGAGGTGTCCAGTTTTCGGAGGAACCACCAGACTGATTTCCTGGAGAGAAACTTGAAGCAATCCCTCTAAAATCAGGGACTAGACAGGGCTGCCCCCTTTCTCCTTATCTTTTCAATATTGTACTTGAGGTACTAGCTTGGGCCATTCGACAACATAAGGAGGTCAAAGGGATACAAATTGGAAAGGAAGAAGTCAAACTATCATTATTTGCAGATGACATGATAGTCTACCCAAGTGACCCAAAAAACTCCACTAGAGAACTCCTACAGCTGATAAACAACTTCAGCAAAGTGGCAGGTTATAAAATCAACTCAAGCAAATCAGTGGCCTTCCTATACTCAAAGGATAAGCAGGCTGAGAAAGAAATTAGGGAAATGACCCCCTTCACAATAGCCACAAACAGTATAAAGTATCTTGGGGTGACTCTTACCAAACATGTGAAAGATCTGTATGACAAGAACTTCAAGACTCTGAAGAAGGAAATGGAAGAAGACCTCAAAAAAAGGGAAAACCTCCCATGCTCATGGATCGGCAGGATCAATATAGTTAAAATGGCCATTTTGTCAAGTCTCCATCTTTAATGCCTCTCTCCCCAGAAACAAATGCAGACTGAGCCCCTCCTCCCCTGAAGGCTGGAAAGCAGTTCTTCTTGTTCTTCAGGAGGTGGGTGATCAGATTGCTGGCTGCTATTCTCAAGAGCAGTGGGCAGGGGGAGGTCACAATTCCTCCCTTCTATTCTTGAGAGCAGTGGGCAGGGGGAGGTCACAATTCCTCCCTTTTTTTTTAATTTTAAGAAAAACCAGTGGATAACTATATTCATCAAAAGATGATGGGCATTGATCAGTGAGGGAAAGCATTGTCCTCAAACCCCTGAAATATTAATTGACGTCTTTTTTAGGGGAGGGGAAATAGACTGCCTTATTATTTTAAAGGACAGTCTCTCAACATCAATCCCTGTGCAACCAGGCTTTCTTTCAGGGAAACTCAGAAGCAGGACATTTTCTTTTCCCTTGCAGTGCCTTGCCTTGCACCTCATAACTGATGCCCATGTTTGTTTAATTAACAAACATGCATAGATCTGAGTTATATGCAGTTCCATTTGTGGAGATCCACTGGTAAAGTAAATGTCCTGTGAATATGAGTTGGCTGGCTTTCATAGCCACCCATCTTTGAGTCCTGGAAGCCATTGCTGTAGCAGCCTACCTTCAAGTGCTGTATCTGAAAGATAACTGTTTGAAGCACAAAATAAGAGATTAAAAAGAAAAACTGCTTGGACTGTTTCTCTGGAGGGCCCATGGTATTTAATTTGGTTGTAAATTAATAGCTCAGGAATAAAACCTGGCTTGCACATTAATGGCTAGGGGAAAAGCAGCCTACCTTCCCAATATGGGAGAAGTAGCTTTAAGAATATTATTTAATTAGTCATACTTACCAGCTGATTTAGGGTCTCTATTTACCTACCATATCAATCTTTCTGGCAGCCATCGAGTTCTATCTTCTTTTTGAGAGAAAATATAAACAGAACATCTTCTCCATATTAAAACAGGGTCTGGACCATTCTATGTATTAGTTAAAAAGTCCCTCCATTTAACCATGGCATAAGAATTGGAAGTGGCAGGATGTCAGTGGCGATCTGCTGTAGACTGACTTTTAGCATCAGTTTGCAAGAAATTTAAAACAAACAAAACAAAAGCAAGGAGTGATCTTTGGGTGATCTTAGAAGGGTATAGTTTTTAATCTTCTTTGTTTTAAAAGGTCAATTTTTAAGAGTGTGATGTGCACGTTCAATAATTCTTTGACCCGTTGGGTTATAAGGAATTCCAGTTTTATGTTTAAAACCAAATTCTTTACAAAACGAGGTAAAGATTTTGCCAGGGTAGACTGGCCCATTGTCCATCTTAATGACTTTGGGTAATCCCTTGGTATAAAAAGCTTATGAAGAATGATTGATTACATTTAGAGACTTCTCTCCAATGTAGAGAAGTGAAAATAAATCTTGAACAAGTATCAATGCAAACATGTATAAATTTTAATTTTTTTAATTTTGTATAGTGAGTTATATCCATTTGGCAAAAATGATTGTCCATAAGGCCGCATGGATCAATCCCTAAATGAGGAGCTGGAGATAAGGAAAGGCAGTTAGGGCATTGTTTTACAATAGTGAAAACAGAGATGCTGATGGCATATTAAAATGAAATGTGCCATAGGTTTCAAATAAAAGGAAAAATTCCATAACATACAAGCTAATTGTAAAATGATTAAAAGTATTATTTATAGGTTGAAAAAGATTTAATACCATTGTCAGCTCTGCTAACTGAGCTGAGCCTAGGTGTTTCTATAACCACCTGTTGATTATAAATATCTAGCTCTTCCTTCAGAAGAGCGATCTATGAAAATTAAAAGAGCATTATGCAGCACTATAAAGGTCATATTAGGAAATATAACCTCATGCATATTAAAAAAATTATTAATCTATCTTGAGGATAACGGCCATGCCAGTAAGTGAATTTAAAAATATATAAGCATAATTCAAATGATATGCATGGGGATACCATTTTCCCTCTCTTTTTCTTTTTTTAAGAAGATATTGTTTTGTTTTGTTTTTAAAAAATGTTTTATATTACCTTGTCTTTGAGGATAATGAAAAATCAAGCTGTCAAATATATCTCAAATGAATGACCTTTATTAAATTGCCAGTTCCATTGTTTGTTCCAATCTAAGTTGGAACACCAAGCATATACCATAACATAGCCAATAATTATGTAATTATAGAAAATAAATGTAGCATTCTCAGTTGTCTTTTGCTAGAACAGTTGCAACTAGAATGCCCTAAAATGAATCATAGTTATCTTTTGATTTTCTAAATTAGAAATATGAGTATCATTTAACTGTAATAATTAATTAAGTCCTCTAGAATTAACACCATTATGTGGTAAAAGTAGAAATTGAGGACATCAAGAATGAATCTCTATAATTTGATGTGCAGTTCGGCGCTATATATATACAGTCCAGCTCATACATTCTAACAGCGGGTTCTCTGGAAGGAGAGATGGGTATTGGAAAGGGGGCAAGAGAAAACACATAGAGAGACACAAAAACACATGGCTTCTGGTTCAAGTCTCCATCTTTAATGCCTCTCTCCCCAGAAACAAAGGCAGACCAAGCCCCTCCCCTGAAGGCTGGAAAACGCTTCTTCTTGTTCTTCAGGAGGTGGGTGGTCAGGTTTTTGGCTGCTGTTCTTGAGAGCAATGGGCAGGGGGAGGTCACAAAATATAATTATTTCTATATATGCGTGTGGGGGTGGTGTATGTTCATGTATATGTGAAGATTCAAGGAGTTTTAAGGTTCTTTCTTTGCTTGATTTTCAGTGACTTGCCACATTATTTAATATCTTCTACAGAACATGAGTATTATCAATTTGGCCAGGTTATCTGTCTAATAATTTCTAGAGATCCTTTAGTATATGCCATGCAATGGTTGAAGATCCTGTATGGTACCACAGACAACTTTTACATGGACATTTGGAATCCAAACCCAGCTTCTCCTGCTATGACAATAGCACCTTATTAACTGAATCACATTCCAATACCTAGTTTCAGAATCACATGAGAATTTGAAGATATATTTTTAGTAAAGCTCACAATAATATTTTCAGATAATGTAAACCAGCATTATGTCATAGATTTATAAGTCTAGAAATTTCACCATTTATCATGACGATGTCCCAGTGACTTAAGTTTAGTCCCTATAATCCACAATAGAAGTAGAGACTTCTATACATTGTCTGCTGCAATCCATACTCATGCCATGGTGCATGTACTCCTGAATCACATTCATATCATACACACAGACACAGAAATATACACAGACACACATCAAGATATATATACACACACACACACACACACACACACACACACATACACACACACACACACACACACAATGAGAGAGAAAAAGAGAGAGAAACAAAAACAGAATAAATTTATATGAAAGTCACACTTCATTAATTTCTATCAAATATTTTAAAATATGCTTCTTTTTAAAACAGAAAACCTAATACAATGAGCTAATGTGTTTTATCAAATCTACCTTGATTATTTATATAGAACTCTTCTTCTATCTCTTTCATATTGTTCTACCAACTTCATAGGTTTTATTTTATTTTATCTATCTATTAAGTTTGTAGGTGTATGGACGTAAAACAATCTAATGAAGTATAGGACATATTATTGAAGAAAACTAGCCCTCTCTCAACCAGTATTCATTGAATGCTAGTAGATCCTCCTCTAACAGTGGGATTGTGTTCGACATTCACCCATTCATAGAGCAATTTTATTGACATTGTATGTCCTGTGATTTTATGTAAATCCTTTGTGTGTGAGTTCACAGAGAAATAATCCTAGCATAGCTAGCATGTACTGTGCCAATGCTTATACCATTCCATACTTCATGACACCTCCACCCTAATCTTTGTAGCTGGGACTGTAGCATGTTTAAACCATTTTTCAACCTGAACAGAGAAAGTATATTTAAAGTAGATCACCACTAATAACTAGACCCGAAACTGGACAATATTCCAAGAATAAAAGACCCTTCATAAAAGCAACACTTAGAGTTAAACACATGACTACTACATTTAGATAAGACTCCTGAGATTTTCTCATCTGTATTGTGTCTCCTTACCCGTCAGTAACATACAACACTATCTTCCATTCCTGAGTTGGAGGTAAAAGAATCTGTATCTCATATTTTCAGCAAACTTAAATGACACCACAATCCTTTATGCTTTGTATTTGATAGCATTACAAACACTTTAATCTTATTGTCTTATAACTTTGAGTTTCACAACAGGTCAAAGGCATCTATATGTGAAATGAAACCATTCTCTTGGCTTAAAGGAAAAAAATAGATAATTTCTCAACTACATTTGATAGCCTATAAGTCATGATGCAGATAGATTGCCCAGACTCCTCAAATAAATTTTCATATTATTGCTAATTATATAAATAACACATGCTTGTCATTTACCACTAATGAAGTGAAATTGAGACATGATTTAACTTAAATACAGTTTACTTTTATTTCTTCACTTCTTTTTTTTTTACTGAATATTTTCTTTATTTACAATTTAAATGTTATCCATTTAAGCGGTTCCCCCACCCCTCTTGGAAACTCTATATCCTACCATGGCCTAAGATTGTTCGTCAATAAAATCAAAGCAACAGAAAAACCACATACCCATGGAAACTGAACAACCCTCTACTCAATGATTGAGTTGGTTAGGGAAGAAATGAAGAAAAACATTAAGGAATTAGTAGAATTCAATGAAAATGATGATGATACAGTCTACCCAAACTTGTGGAACACAATGTAAGCGGTGTTAAGATGAAAATTCATAGTACTAAGTGCCCCGGTAAAGAAATTGAAGAGATCCTACACTAGCAATTAACAGCACACCTGAGAACTTTAGAACAAAAAGAAGCAAATAGACCTACCAGGAGGAGAAAACAGAAAATTGTCAAACTTGGGGTGAAAATCAAACAAATAGAAGCAATGAGAATGATACAAAGAATCAACAAAATCAAAACTGTTTCACATCACCATGAACTAAGGCTAGTCAACAATAACATCAAAAATGATACAAAACACTCCTGCATGTGGAATCGGAACAACTCTCTGTTCAATGATAACTTGGTCAAGGAAGAAATAAAGAACTTAAAGACATTTTAGAATTTGCTGATAGCCCAACATACCCAAACTTATGAGACACAATGAAAGCAGCCCTAAGAGGAAAATGCATAGCTCTGGGTGCCTCCAAAGAGAACCTGGAGAGAGCATACATTAGCAGCTTGAGAGCACATCTGAAAGCACTAGAACAAAAACAAGGAAATAGACCCAAGAGGAGTAGATGGCAGGAAATAATCAAACTCAGGACCAAAATCAATCAAATAGAAACAAAAAGAACTATACAAAGAATCAACCAAACCAGGAACTGGTTCTTTGAGAAAATCAACAAGATAGATAACCCTTATCCAAACTAACCAGAGTTTATAGAGATAGTATCCAAATCAATAAAGTCAGAAATAAAAAGGGAGACATAACAACAAAAACCAAGGAAATCTAAAAAAAAAAAATCATCAGATCCTACAACAACAGCCTATACTCAAGAAAACTGGAAAATCTGGATGAAATGGACAATTTTCTAGACAGATATCAGATACCAAATTTAAATCAGGATCAGATAAAGGATCTAAACAGTTCATAACTCCATAACCCCTAAAGATATAGAAGCAATCATTAATGGTCTCCCAAAGAAAGACAAAAAAGGAAAAGAAAAAATTAAGAAAGAAAGAAAGAAAGAAAGAAAGAAAGAAAGAAAGAAAGAAAGAAAGAAAGAAAGAAAGAAAGAAAGAAAGAAAGAAAGAGAGACAGAGAGAGAGAGAGAGAGAGAGAGAGGGAGAGAGAGAGAGAGAAAGAAAGAAAGAAAGAAAGAAAGAAAGAAAGAAAGAAAGAAAGAAAGAAAGAAAGAAAGAAAGAAAGGAGGAAGGGAGGGAGGGAAGGAGGGAGGGAGGGAGGGAGCGAGGGAAGGAAGGAAGGGAGAGAGAGAGAGAGAGAGAGAGAGAGAGAGAGAGAGAGAGAGAGAGAGAAAAGAAAGAGAGAAAGAAAAAAAAGAGAAAGAGAGAAAGAAAAAAAAACTTAGAACCAGATGGGTTTATTACAGATTTCTATCAGACCTTCAAAAAAGACCTAATACTAATACTCTTCATACAATGCCACAAATATTAGATAGAAGGAACACTACCCAATTCATTCTTTGAAACCACAATTACTCTGATACCTATTCTACCAACAAAAAGTACTTCAGACTAATTTCACTTATGAGTATCCATGTAAAAGTACTAAATAAAATTCTCATAATCATAAAAACTGCATGATATTGGTACAGTAAGAGACAGTTAGATCAATGGAATAGAATTGAAGACCCAGAAATGAACCCACATACCTATGGTCACTTGATATATGACAAAGGAGCTAAAAGCATAAAATAGAAAGCAAAACAAACAAACTGCATTTTCAACAAATGGTGCAGGTTCAACTAGCAGTCAGCATGTATAAAATGCAAATCGGTCCATTTTTATCTCCTTGTACAAAGTTCAAGTCCAAGTGGAGCAAGGACCTCCACATAAAACCCGATACACTGAAACTAATAGAAAAGAAAGTGGGGAAGAGCCTCAAGCTCATGGGCACAGGGGAAAATTTCCTAAATAGAACATGAACAGTTTATGCTCTGGACTGGAGAGATGACTCAGCATTTAAGAACACTGTCTGCTCTTCCAGAAGTACTAATTTCAATTCCCAGCAACTACATGGTAATTCACAACTGTCTGTAATGGGGTCCAATGCACTTTTCTGGTATTTGTCTGAAGACAGCTACAGTGTATGCATATAAATAGAAATAAACAAATCTTTAAAAAAAGAACAAAACACCAATAGCTTATGCTCTTAGTTCAAGAACTGACAAATGGGACCTCATAAAATTGCAAAGCTTCTGTAAGGCAACAGACACTGTCAAAAGGACAAAACGGCAACCATTATATTGGGAAAAGATCTTTACCCATTCTTCATCCAATAGAGGGCTAATGTCTAATATATACATAGAATTTAAGAAGTTAGACTCCAGAGAACCAAATAAGCCTATTAAAAATTGGGTACAGAGCTCAACAAAGAATTCTCACCTGAGGATTACTGAATGGCTGAGAAGCACCTAAAGAAATGTTCAACATCCTCAACAATCATGGAAAATGCAAATCAAAACAACCCTAAGATTCTACATCATGCCAGTCAGAATGGCTAAGGCCAAAACTCAGGTGACAGCAGATGCTATCAAGGATGTGGAGAAAGAGGAATACTCCTCCATTGATGGTGTGATTGCATGCTGGTACCACCACTCCAGATATCAGTTTGGCAATTCTTCAGAAATTTTTACATAGTATAGGACCCAGCTATACCACTCCTGGGCATACACCCAAAAGATGCTCCAACATGTAATAAGGACACGTGCTCAGCTATGTTCATAGCATCCTTATTTACAATATCCAGAAGCTGGAATGAATCCAGATGTCCCTCAAGAGATGAATGGATACAGAAAATGTGGCACATGTACACAATGGTATTCTACTCAGCTATTAAAATCAATGAATTTTGATATTCTTAGGCAAGTGGGTAGAACTAGAAAATATCATCCTGAGTGAAGTAATCCAATCACAAACACACACACACACACACACACACACACACACACACGGTATGCACTCACTGCTCAGAAACTCTAAATACTGAAAATACCATTCACAGACAACATGAAGCTCAAAAGGAAGGAAGACCAAAGTGTGGATTCTTTGGTCCTTCTTAGAAGTGGGATCAAAATACACATGGAAGGAGATACAGAGTCAAAGTGTGGAACAGAGACTGAAGGAAAGGCCATTTAGGGACTGCCACACCAGGGGATCCATCCCTTATACAGTCACCAAACCCAGACACTATTGTGGATGCCAACAAGTGCTTGCTGACAGGAGTCTATTATAGATGTCTCCTGAGAGACTTTGCTAGTGCCTGACAAATACAGAGGTAGATACTCACAGCCAAGCAATGGACTGCGCACAGGGTCCCAATAGGAGAGCTGGAGAAAGGACATAAGTAGTTGAAGGGGTTTGCATATGCATAGGAGGAACAAAAATATGAACCAACCAGTACCCCCCAGAGCTCCAAAGGCCTAAAGCACCAACCTAAGAGAACATATGGAGTGACCCATGGCTCCAGCTGCACATGTAGCAGAGGATGGTCTTGTTGAACATCAGAGGGGAGAGGCCCTTGGTCCTGTGAAGGCTCAACACCCCAGTATAGGAGAATGCCTGGACAGGGAAGCAGAAGTAGGTGTGTTAGTGAGCAGGTGTTTTATTATGTCTATAGTTAGAACATAACCAAAGGAAACATAATATTTGAACCTGTGATTATAAAACTTGGATCATCTACTAGAGAGTTTTATTAGAGATGGGCTTATTTATAAGATCTCTATTCATTAATGATTTTTTTTTTACTTGAAAAGTGTTATATATCTTTATTCAAATGTGTTTAAGAACATGAGGATAGCAGAAGCTTTTCTTGGAACCACCACCAGTGTTACAAATTATGGCAAGGGAATTTCTTTGTTTTTTTTTTTATTTTATTTTTTTATTCGATATATTTTTTATTTACATTTCAAATGATTTCCCCTTTTCTAGCCCCCCACTCCCTGAAAGTCCCGCAAGCCCCCTTCTCTCTCCCTGTCCTCCCACCCACCCCTTCCCACTTCCCCGTTCTGGTTTTGCTGAATACTGCTTCACTGAGTCTTTCCAGAACAAGGGGCCAATCTTCCTTTCTTCTTGTATCTCATTTGATGTGTGGATTATGTTTTAGGTATTCCAGTTTTCTAGGTTAATATCCACTTATTAGTGAGTGCATACCATGATTCACCTTTTGAGTCAGGGTTACCTCACTTAGTATGATGTTCTCTAGCTCCATCCATTTGCCTAAGAATTTCATGAATTCATTGTTTCTAATGGCTGAATAGTAGTACTCCATTGTGTAGATATACCACATTTTTTGCATCCACTCTTCTGTTGAGGGATACCTGGGTTCTTTCCAGCATCTGGCAATTATAAATAGGGCTGCTATGAACATAGTAGAGCATGTATCCTTATTACATGGTGGGGAATCCTCTGGGTATATGCCCAGGAGTGGTATAGCAGGATCTCCTGGAAGTGAGGTGCCCAGTTTTCGGAGGAACCGCCAGACTGATTTCCAGAGTGGTTGTACCAATTTGCAACCCCACCAGCAGTGGAGGAGTATTCCTCTTTCTCCACACCCTCTCCAACAACTGCTGTCTCCTGAATTTTTAATCTTAGCCATTCTGACTGGTGTAAGGTGAAATCTCAGGGTTGTTTTGATTTGCATTTCCCTAATGACTAATGAGGTTGAGCATTTTTTAAGATGCTTCTCCACCATCCGAAGTTCTTCAGGTGAGAATTCTTTGTTTAACTCTGTACCCCATTTTTAATAGGGTTGCGTGGTTTTCTGGAGTCTAACTTCTCGAGTTCTTTATATATATTGGATATTAGCCCTCTATCTGATGTAGGATTGGTGAAGATCTTTTCCCAATTTGTTGGTTGCCGATTTGTCCTCTTGATGGTGTCCTTTGCCTTACAGAAACTTCGTAATTTTATGAGGTTCCATTTGTCAATTCTTGATCTTAGAGCATACACTATTGGTGTTCTGTTCAGAAACTTTCTCCCTGTACCGATGTCCTCAAGGGTCTTCCCCAGTTTCTTTTCTATTAGCTTCAGAGCTAATAGACTTTATGTGGAGGTCCTTTATCCATTTGGATTTGAGCTTAGTACAAGGAGACAAGTATAGATCAAATCACATTCTTCTGCATGCTGACCTCCAGTTGAACCAGCACCATTTGTTGAAAAGGCTATCTTTTTTCCATTGGATGTTTTCAGGCTCTTTGTCGAGGATCAAGTGGCCATACGTGTGAATTCTGGGGATAAACAGGAAGGCGATGAAAGAGATTTGAGTCAGGATGACATATTGCCGATCGAGACCACCTTTTACTATTATTTAGCCAATATATATAGTTTTTAGAAAACAACCCTGCCCCCCAAATGGCCGCGAATTCCTTGGTTCTTCTTCTCAGGGGGTCGCCTGCTTCCAGGTCTCTGCTGGTTTTGTTTTAGGATGAAATGTTCCATAGATATCTGTTAAATTCATTTGGTTCAGAACTTCTTTTAGTTTCACTGTGTTACTGTTTAGTTTATGTTTCCACAATATGTCCATTGATGAGAGTGTGGTGCTAAATCTCCTACTATTTACTCCTAATAGTAATCTCCTACTATTATGTGTATTTGGACTTCAGTAACATGTTTTGTTTTGTTTTGTTTTGTTTACAAATATTGCTGCCCTTGCATTTGAAGCATAGATGTTCAGAACTGGGAATTTAAATTGGTATATTTTTTTAAATATGTATATAAAAACCTTCCCCTTCTTTTTTGATAACTGTTGGTGGAAAGTCTATTTTATTGAATATTAGAATGACTATTGCAGCTTTTTTCCTGGGACCATTTACTAGCAATATTTTTTTTCTGTCTTTTACTTTGAAATAGTGTGTGTCTTTGTCACTGAGGTACATTTCCTGTATGCAGCAAAATGCTGAGCCCTGTTTTGTTATCTAATATGTTAGTCCAAGTCTCTTTATTGGGGAACTGAGTCTTTTGATATTATGAAATAGTAGGTACTAAAAATTGTTGCTTCTTGTTATTTTTGTTGTTAGAGGTGGAATTATGTTTGTGTTTTTCTCTTCTTTTGTGTTTCTTGTGAAAAGATTAATTTCTTGCTTTTTCTTGGGTGTAGTTTCCCTCCCTGTGTTCGACTTTTCCTTCTATTGTCCTCTTTAGGGCTGAATTAGTAGAAATATATTATTTAAATTTCATTTTGTCTCAGAATACCTGGATTTCTCCATCTATGATAATTGAGAGTCTTGCTGGGTATAGTAGCCTGGATTGGCATTTTTGTTCTCCTAGCATCTGTCTGATATCTGCCAATTATTGTCTGCCTTTTACAGACTCCTTAAGAAATCTGGTATGATTTTGAAAGGTCTTCCTTTATATGTTACTTGACATTTTTCCCTTGCTGCTTTCAATATTCTTTCTTTGTTCTGTGCATTTGGTGTTTTAATAACTTTGTTATTGAAGAAATTTCTTTTCTGGTCCCATCTGTTTGGTGTTCTATAGGTTTCTCATATGTTTCTGGGCATCTCTTACTTTAGTTTGAGGAAATTTTCTTCTGTAATTTTGTGGAAGAAGTTTGCTGGCCCTTTGAGATGGGAATCTTCACTTTCTTCTACACCTATTGTTCTTATCTTTGGACTTTTCATTGTGCGTTGGATTTCTTAAGTGTCTTGAATTAGATTTTTTTTTTTTTGGCTTTTATTTATTTTCCTTTACTGTTGTGTAGATGTATTCTGTAGTATCTTCTATGCCTGAGATTCTCTCTTTTATCTCTTGTATTCTGTTGTTGATGCCTGCATTTGTATCTCCTGCTCTCTTTTCTAGATTTTCCATCTCCAGGGTTATCTCTTTTTGTGTTTTCTTTAAAGTTTCTTTTTCCATTTTTAGGTCCTGAATGGCTTTGTTCAATTCCTTCACCTGTTTAATTGTATTTTCCTGCATTTCTTTAAGGGATTTACGTTTCTTCTTTAAGGGATTCTACTTGTTTACCTGGGGTCTCCTGTATTTTTTTTTTTTTTTTGAAGGTCACTAGTCTAATTTATTTATGACATGGAACAGGCTATACTTTTTTTTTTTTTGTCTTTTTTTTTTATTTGATATAATTTATTTACATTTCAAATGATTTCCCCTTTTCTAGCCCCCCCCCACTCCCCGAAAGTCCCGTAAGCCCCCTTCTCTTCCCCTGTCCTCCCTCCCACCCCTTCCCAGTTCCCCGTTCTGGTTTTGCCAAATACTGTTTCACTGAGTCTTTCCAGAACCAGGGACCACTCCTGCTTTCTTCTTGTATCTCATTTGATGTGTGGATTATGTTTTGGGTATTCCAGTTTTCTAGGTTAATAACCACTTATTAGTGAGTGCATACCATGATTCACCTTTTGAGTCTGGGTTACCTCACTTAGTATGATGTTCTCTAGCTCCATCCATTTGCCTAAGAATTTCATGAATTCATTGTTTCTAATGGCTGAATAGTACTCCATTGTGTAGATATACCACATTTTTTGTATCCACTCTTCTGTTGAGGGATACCTGGGTTCTTTCCAGCATCTTCCAATTATAAATAGGGCTGCTATGAACATAGTAGAGCATGTATCCTTATTACATGGTGGGGAATCCTCTGGGTATATGCCCAGGAGTGGTATAGCAGGATCTTCTGGAAGTGAGGTGCCCAGTTTTCGGAGGAACCGCCAGACTGCTTTCCAGAGTGGTTGTACCAATTTGCAACCCCACCAGCAGTGGAGGAGTGTTCCTCTTTCTCCGCACCCTCTCCAACACCTGCTGTCTCCTGAATTTTTAATCTTAGCCATTCTGACAGGTGTAAGATGAAATCTTAGGGTTGTTTTGATTTGCATTTCCCTAATGACTAATGAAGTGGAGCATTTTTTAAGATGCTTCTCCGCCATCCGAAGTTCTTCAGGTGAGAATTCTTTGTTTAACTCTGTACCCCATTTTTTAATAGGGTTGTTCGGTTTTCTGGAGTCTAACTTCTTGAGTTCTTTATATATATTGGATATTAGCCCTCTATCTGATGTAGGATTGGTGAAGATCTTTTCCCAATTTGTTGGTTGCCGATCTGTCCTCTTGATGGTGTCCTTTGCCTTACAGAAACTCTGTAACCTTATGAGGTCCCATTTGTCAATTCTTGCTCTTAGAGCATACGCTATTGGTGTTCTGTTCAGAAACTTTCTCCCTGTACCGATGTCCTCAAGGGTCTTCCCCAGTTTCTTTTCTATTAGCTTCAGAGTGTCTGGCTTTATGTGGAGGTCCTTGATCGATTTGGATTTGAGCTTAGTACAAGGAGACAAGGATGGATCAATTCGCATTCTTCTGCATGCTGACCTCCAGTTGAACCAGCACCATTTGTTGAAAAGGCTATCTTTTTTCCATTGGATGTTTTCAGCCTCTTTGTCGAGGATCAAGTGGCTAGTCTTCCAACCAAAAAAAGCACAGGACCAGATGGTTTCAGTGCAGAATTCTACCAGACCTTCAAAGAAGAGTTAACACCAATACTCTTCAAACTATTCCACAAAATAGAAACAGAAGGAACACTACCCAATTCCTTCTACGAAGCCACAATTACGCTGATACCAAAGCCACACAAAGATCCAACAAAGAAAGAGAACTTCAGACCAATTTCCCTTATGAACATCGATGCAAAAATACTCAACAAAATTCTTGCCAACCGAATCCAAGAACACATCAAAACGATCATCCACCATGATCAAGTAGGCTTTATCCCGGGAATGCAGGGTTGGTTCAATATACGGAAATCCATCAATACAATCCACTACATAAACAAACTCAAAGAACAAAACCACATGGTCATTTCATTGGATGCTGAAAAAGCATTTGACAAAATTCAGCATCCTTTCATGCTTAAAGTCTTGGAGAGAACAGGAATTCAAGGCCCATACCTAAACATAGTAAAAGCAATATACAGCAAACCGGTAGCCAGCATCAAACTAAACGGAGAGAAACTTGAAGCAATCCCACTGAAATCAGGGACCAGACAAGGCTGCCCCCTTTCTCCTTATCTTTTCAATATTGTACTTGAGGTACTAGCTCGGGCAATTCGACAACATAAGGAGGTCAAAGGGATACAAATTGGAAAGGAGGAAGTCAAACTATCATTATTTGCAGACGACATGATCGTCTACCTAAGTGACCCAAAGAACTCCACTAGAGAGCTCCTACAGCTGATAAACAACTTCAGCAAAGTGGCAGGTTACAAAATCAACTCAAGCAAATCAGTGGTCTTCCTATACTCAAAGGATAAGCAGGCTGAGAAAGAAATTAGGGAAATGACCCCCTTCACAATAGCCACAAACAGTATAAAGTATCTTGGGGTGACTCTTACCAAACATGCGAAAGATCTGTATGGCAAGAACTTCAAGACTCTGAAGAAGGAAATGGAAGAAGACCTCAAAAAATGGGAAAACCTCCCATGCTCATGGATCGGTAGAATCAATATAGTTAAAATGGCCATTTTGCCTAAAGCACTATACAGATTCAATGCAATACCCATCAAAATCCCAACTCAATTCTTCACAGAGTTAGAAAGAGCAATTATCAAATTCATCTGGAACAACAAAAAACCCAGGATAGCTAAAACTATTCTCAGCAACAAAAGAAAATCTGGGGGAATCAGTATCCCTGACCTCAAGCAATACTACAGAGCAATAGTGTTAAAAACTGCATGGTATTGGTACAGTGACAGGCAGGAGGATCAATGGAACAGGATTGAAGATCCAGAAATGAACCCACACACCTATGGTCTCCTGTATTTTTTAAGGGGATTATCTATGTCCTTCTTAAAGTCCTGTATCATCTTCATGAGATGAGAATTTAGATCTGAATCTTGCATTACAGATTTTGTTTTGTTGGGGTGTCCGGGGCTTGTTGAGGTGGAAGAACTGAGTTCTGGTATTGCCAAGAAGTATTGGTTTCTGTTGCTTATGTTCTTGCACTTGCCTCCAGCCATCTGGTTACCTCTGGTGTTAACTAGACTCGTAGTCTCTGACTGTATATCATTTCTCCTGTGAGCCTGTGAGCCTATGATCCTGTGATCCAGGATATGTCAGAAACCCTGAGTGTTTGAGCTGCAACTGTGAACCTGTATGCATCAGAACACCTGAGGGGTCAAGCTACAACTGGGGTGTGTTCTGAGTCAGTCAGGATGCAGAGCATAAGCTTTGCTACTGTGATCCTGGATGTGTCAGAATACCTGGGGAGTCAAACTTCAAATGTGGTTTGTGCTGAGTGGGTGGGGATCCAGAGGCTTTGCTCCTGGACAGGAGCAAAGTGGAAAGAACACAGGTCTCTTGCTGGGCTGAAAGTTATTTTAAGTTCTGTAAAGAGTTGTATAGGAACAAAATGTTTTAGATATAGATTGTATATATTAACAATATCCACTTCATATTCTTTCCTCTATGCACTCTCAAGAACTGTCATTCTATAGCCTTTTCAAATTAAAAACCTGCTCTCATAGTTAAACCATTGAGGCCAATTATTGCTGCCCATATGTGCAAGAGCTTGGCGTTATCCCCTAGTGTGTGAAAAATGTACTAGTAGTCATCCTTCTAATTCATGTGCCATCAGCAGCAAATTCTAGGAGACTTTAGAAACAGAAGGGAAGATTTATGGAAATAATGAACCAATTGAAGCCTCTGCAATGAATACTTAATGAGGAAATAATGTATGTTATTTACAGTAAATGTTAATTTAACTTGAGATATAAAATAATTTCAGAAAATTTATGGGAAAATTTAATAATACACATAAAAGTAACAGTGTAAGTTAATGAAAACATCTAATAAAAACCTGAGATGGTTAACTAAGACTAAATTAAAATGAGGCATTCACAGGTGTTTCTTATATTTATGAAACATTTGAAATAGAAAATTATATTTAAATTAAAAAGAACATGAAAATATTTTAAACAAAATTTTTATACATGAGTTGGGCCACAAAGCTCCAACTCATGTATAAAAAAATTTTCCATGGAAAAAAACTTTCCAACGCAGAGTTGGAAAACCACATATTGGATTTATCATATTGAATAACCAAGGATAAAAGAATAAATTCATTATTTTTTAAATATATGATGATTAAAATTTATAGTTGTTTTCACTGTGAATTTGAAATTATAAGAGTTGATCAATAAATATTAAATCCACTGGGTCACAAATCAAAGTGAAATGAAACTGAAAAGGAACTTGTAAAGAAGCAGAAAACAAAATTGACAAAAACAGTAGGAAGACAGGGTATGAGAGTAGCCTTAACAGAATATATAATATGTACTACTCACAGAACAAGTTTAATAGAAAATAAAAACTCAAAACATTCTTAAATTATTAAAATAATATAATTAAGTTAAAATGATATTATAATATATTACTCAGTACTTGTCCTAATAGTAACAAGAGGTAATAACCGGTATTTAATAGATTTAGTCTGAAATCACAGTAGTGTTTAGTTAGATATTATATCACTATAATAATTAAGGTCTCTTTTTATAAGATAATTTACCAGCATATTATGATGTGATCAGCAGATTTTACAAAAAATCAGAAAATTATAAAATATTTTACTCATGAATAATTAATCAGTTTTTTCTTTCCCCAAATTTATGGCGTGAACCTAATTTAGAGTTTATAAGGAAATAGATTTTAATGGTCATTATATTTATATATAAACCATGTGGCAACTGTTAAGTAACTTAGAAACATTTAAAAGTTGCTTGAAAATCGTACTTTATGAGGATTTCATTGTAAATAAATAAAAATATGACTTTGATTTTACTTTGAAGATATTTATATTGAAGAGGTCCGATCAGGACCTTTGGTAAATTTCAGCAGACACCTCCCCTCCTGGAAGAGAAAGGTCATGGAGCACTTACATACCCCTCTGGACAGGAGAGACTAATTATATTCCTCAGACTGTAAGGGGGTTGCAAGGGGGTGGGGAGAGACTGACCACTGGCCACCTGCAGGTCTGGGAGGCCAGAGCAGATAGACACATTCCACAGGGCAGACTGATGGTTGGCCACCTACAGACAAGGGAAGTCCTTGCCACCTCATTCCCTAAGGACCAATCAATTTAAAAGTCATACTGTTCTTCCAAATCACATCGTGCCTAATGGTTGTTGTTCTATTTTACCCCTGAAAACTGTATAAAAACTTGCCGAATGGGCTACCAAGGGACATGGCATTCCAGTGTAGGATGACACCAGTGCTCTGCAACAATAAATTCCTCTTGGTTTTGCATATATCCTGGGCTCCTCCTTGTTCCCTGTGGGTGAGGTTGCAGGTGGAGGATGGGGAGTGGGAGGGTAGGGGTTGCTGGTAAGCTAAGGCTCGCCACAGTCCTGAAATATCATGATTAACAGAATTCAGCCAAAGAAAACTTCAACAGCCTGTACTTTACTAATAAACCTGTCAAAGATCTATTGGGAGGTAAAAGGTCTTGCACAGCTATAAAAAGTGTAAAAATACATATGACTATATGAAGAGTTTAACATTTATTTTTAATGAATAAAGTATTTTCTGTAATATTTTTGCATACATGCATAAAATTAATTTTAGAAATAAATATATAATTCTGTAATATTTTGAATATTGCAAAAAGCAAATTATAAACAAGGAAAATTAAATTTCACCTGGCATTCATGCAATTTCTCACTTTTAAAAATAAACAAACATACCCTGTCTCTGTGTCTTTTTCCTCCTTTCCCTTTTCTCTTTCACTTGAGACATCATGCTTGTTGTGATTATAAAAAAATAAAGCAGTATAGGAATAGGGGTGTGGTGAGGTGTGGGGGAAAGGGGTCCCTTGACAGGCCCATGCCAAGGCATCCCTTTCCTGAGAGGGACCAGCCACACAATAGTATAGTATAGAATAGAGTTCATCTAAGGCATGGGTAGGGGAGTTAAGTGGGTAGTAGATGCAGAGAAAGGCAGACAGAGGGAGAGAGTAGAGAAGTAAAGGCCAGCAATGTCTGTGGAGGGAGGCGGGTAGAGAAAGGGGAGAGAGAAAAGCCCAAGAGGGCAAGAGAGAAACAAGCAGGAAACAGGAAGAGGAGAGGGAGGAGGGGGTAAGAATCCCCTCTTCTAGTGGTCCAGACCTACCTGACTGTTGCCAGGTAACAGTGGGGTGGAACTTAGACCAAATGCTAACCTTCCCCCTTTGGTTTAATTAAAAAGGAAAAAAAAATTAGAAAGAGGTTATGGTGAAGCAGGAATAGAGTCATGATATATAGCTGTATCATAGGAGAAGTTGTTAGATGTTTAGGGAATTCTGTCTGTCATAAACTCAATAATTAACAAACTTCTGACTGGATTTAGGGTGATACAAACTGGTTATACTGAATAGAATTTAATGACTATAATAGAAGCATATTAAGACAGGATAGGAATGAAAATTTTAGGTAACTTGGACAGGTTGTGTAGGTAAAGTATATTTTTGTATTAGCATAGAAATATTTGTCTAGGACTAGAATAAGAAAGCTGCTGGCATCAGTGGCATAATATCATGGTGATAGAAAATTAGACAGTTTCAGGCTTGTGACACAAACTGAGAACTCAGGAAGTAAGAACAGGCCAGATGTTTGGGAGCATGGATAGGTATGCATTTGGGCCTTTTCAACTATATAGCGCACAACGCCCCAGCATGGTGGCTGTAGCTGTACAGTGGCCTACAGGTTGCTGTCCTGAGGCCAGTGGGCTATGAGGCACCTGAGGAGGCACTGCATTATGGGGTCAGTGGCTACACAGTACAACCAGCAGGTTTGTGCTTCCCAGAGCCAGTGGGCCGGGGAGAACCGTGCTATGGGCCAGCGACAGGTGAGGGTCTGTGCAGCTAGTGGGCAGGACTTTCTACTAGCAGCTGGAAGTCACTGGGTGGCACTCCTGGCTGCTGGTGTCCAAAGTGGGCAGGAAAAGGAAGCAACTGAAATAGCATGTTCCATAGCTACACCACTAGCCCTGAGCAAAGTGGAAGAGACAAAAGAGAGAGGGGGGGGGAAGGGGCTTTCTCCTGTGCCCAGGAAGGTGGCTTTTCAGACAAGGTGAAGTTTTCTCTTGACTGCAGCAGGATATCTAAGAGCAACTGCAATAAGGGACAAATAGGCAGGGCCCAGTTGCAACTTCGGTGAGGGCAGCCAGTGCTCTTGAGCCAGAGACCCGGGCCTAGGAATGTCTCAGTGATGAGAAAGAAACTGTCTCCAAAGAGAAAGAATCTCTTGTGGTGGCTGAGTTGCAAGCCTGCAGAGTCTCTAGATTCCAGTCTCAGCACCAATGTTGTGATTATAAAAAGATAAAGGATATAAGAATATGTTCTATGAGAGTGTGGAGGAAGGGGGTTCCTCAGCCTGCCCAAAGCAATGCATCCCCTCTCCCTAAGGGACCAGCCACATGACAGTATAATATGGAATATAGTTTATGTAAATCATAGGAATGGGAGTTAAGAGGGTAGTAGATGCAGAGAAAGACATAGAGGAGAGAGTAGAGAAGTAGGGGCCAGTCATGACCACATGGAGAAAGGGGGAAAGGAAAGGGACAGAAAAGAGCCCAAGGGGGCAAGAGAGAAGCAAGCAGGAAAAGGAATAAGAGAGGGAGAGGGAGGAGGGGGCATTTAGAAGCCCTTTATAGTGAGCCAGGCCTACTTGGCTATTGCCAGGAAACTGTGGGGTGGAGCTCAGACAGAATGCTAAAAATGCTCTCAACTCATTTTACTTTTTCTTCTTTCTCTCACACAAACACTCATGAACTTCAGGCACAGAGCACAGAGACTCTGAAGCTGGAAGCAGCTTGAACACTTGCTCTACGTGAACTCATTCTCATCATACCAGAGTGTGCCTTGCAAACTTCTAAAGGAGGGAATCAAATAACAGTTCCACCCAGCTTTCACATTATAAATCATATCAATGACCATCATGGAATAATATCCTTAAGGATTCAATCGTGGTGTGCAAACTGTGGTGATAATCAGGAACTTTCTAATTGGACCTAAGATCCAATCAACAAGAGGGAAATCATGTCTGGCCCTGGAAATTTGCCCAACTGCACAGGGCTAATGTAGCTGCTGATCTTAGAGGAGAAGCATCCACTAAATTAGCATAACCTCTCACTATATTTTAATATTTTCCTTATACACAAATAAAGGTATAGTCCTCATCCTTCCTCAAGTAAATTTTCTATAAAACAGATGAATACAATTACAGAAAAACCCAAACCAATCAAAATAGTGAGTTGTGGTGCTAGTCTAAACTACTACTTCAACACTTTAGCTCCTTCATCTAAGGCTCAGGGATCACCTTGAATTCAAGGCAGGATTGCATGCACCAGAGAAAGAGGAGCTATGAGAATTTGTTTGCTAGGAATGTTAACAACAGTAGTGGCACCATTAAATTATCATCACAATTTAATTGTGACTGCCTAAATGGAAACTTAACAAGGGCGTAAACAATACTCTTTCTAATGTTAAAAGGAAGTCCAAAGAACTACAGACAAGGAATAACTAGAGGGGGAGAAGTAGTCTTCTGCCTGGAAAAGCATAGCAATTTATTCTGCCTTGCCAAGTAAAAACATATGTAAGCCAGTAACCGGTAATGTTACAGAGGCTGAATAAAACCTATGCAAGTCAGTAACACTACAGAGGCTGAATAAAAGACCAAATTCTAGAATATGAGATTGTTTAGAGACATGAGAGGAGTGGAAAATGATGTTGTTATATAATAACCTCAAAAATAAAAATAAAATTACTAACAAAAACCACACATATACAGACAACCCACACACACATCTGCTGCAAGTGCTGACTTCAGTGTGTCAGTCGGTCTCTGACTCCAAAGGTTCATTGTTCTATTTCTGAACTTTCAGATTCAGCAAATATCCCATTGAAATATTGTACTAAAATGCTGTTTCTTGGATAATATGATAATTATTGTGAATGCCTGCCGAGCCTCATCCAGATCTAAAATATTGAACATCCAAGCAAAAAGGAATAATCTATTAGATAATAAACACATAATGATAAATACTAAAATGTATTTTCACTATGGATTTTAGATTACAATTACATTACAATTATAAGTCTGTAGACATTGAAAAACAATGTGATGCAATCCTACTTTAAAAGGATAATGAAGGCCATTAACTTGGTACAATAATCTACTTATTGGTATCACGCAATATTTGCCAAATCCGGAAAATTGTTTATAAATGCTTCCTTAAGGTATTTTCTTTTATTGTTAAATACAGCTCTACTTCACAAACTAAAGAGTTATTATGATGATAACATAACTAAGCTAACTAGTGACTCAAAATCAAACAGGGCACTATAGGTGATATGTTTATAAAAAGATAGAGAAAGAAATATATTCTATGGATGCATTACAAGGTATGTGGAAAGGGGATGTCTCAGTGGGCCCATACTAAGGCATCCCTTACCCCTAAGGGACCAGCCACAGGTCAAAATAATATAGAATAGAGTTTATACAGGGCATGGGGAGAGGAGTTAATAGGGTAGTAGAGGCTGAGAAGGCCAGAGAGTAGAGAAATCCTAGATGGCCATGACCATGAGCACGTGGAGAGGGGGTAAGTGAAGGGGAAGGTTAGGGGAGAGGAAGAGCAAGAGAGAATCTAGAGAGCAAGAGAGAGCAAGGGAACAAGAGAGGGAGGAGGGACCAAGAAACTACTTTTATAGTGGGTCAGTCCTACCTGGCTGTTGCCAGGTAACTTTGGGGCAGAGCTTAGACAGAATGGTGACAATAGGTGCAATTCAACATTGGCATGACATTTGTTTATCCATGCTTACTTATGCATAATTTTTACTATGTTGAACAAAGATTATATATCTACTGAATTCTTTATGCTATGCTCAGAACGATCAGAAGGTATCCCAAGGAGGGTTTGTGAACTTTGAATAGGAAACATCACTTGCTTCAATAAAAAGCTGTTTTCCTTTAAGCATGCATGCATAATAACAAATGAATTTATTATAGTATATCTAGAATAACCCACAAAATGTAATCTCTTTGTTTTCTTTACTCATTATCTCTCTTTTTTTATCCTTAGTCATGAATAAAATGCATTTCAAACTTGTTTTTGTGACCACAGTATTTTACTGCTTCCTCTTACAGAGATCTTCATCCCTAACATTCTATAGAACAGCATAACAGCCTAAAGAGACCTATTTTAGCCTGAACAGGTAAATGACTAATGAGCTATATCTTTGGTATTAATGTTCACACTTGTTTCCTATCATATATATCTGACTATGTAACCAGAATTTGGTCAATATGATAGAAAACAAATATGAAGCTAACTTACATATCCCATCAGACTTTCCTAAATACATGAACAATTGAATATTAGCTATCAAATACAAAGTCTGATTTATCTGACCTGACATTACAATATTGTCATCCTAGGTACAAGTACAAGGCCCAAAGTGATACATTATGGAAAGAAAGCAGCAAGCTCTTCCTACCATCAATGGCATGGTTGAAGATGTGTCAATCCAACCTGGAAACTAAGTTAGAGGCTCAGCTCTTCCCTAGTTAAATTATTGCCTTCTATTTCTGATACTGTGTATATTGCTGACTCTTGCCTGGTCTTCGGATCCCTTCCCTCATATCAACTTGCATTGTCCAGCCTAATATGAGGGCTTTTGCCCTACTTAGTGTATCTTGTTTTTTGCTATTTGGTTGTTATGGCTTGGAGGCCTGTTTTTTTCTGAATCAAACAAGGGGCAGGAGCGGTGGCTCTGGGGAAGAGGGTATGTGGGAGAAAGTGGGAGGAATGCAGGAAGAACAACCTATATTTTGGAATATTGTATGAGAGCAGAATTGATTTTTAATTAAAAAAACACAATTTTATCTAGAAAACATTCAAGCAAAATAAAGCCAGCCATATTTAGTATTCTAAATTTAGAACATCGAAGTTCTTTTCGTGTGTTAAACTTAAATGTAATATTACAAATGCCATGTATCTTCTGCCTCAAATTTATATGCAATGCTTTTATTATTACGCATTTTTCTAAGAATATGGACAAAAATACTTACAGAAATGAATTGAGTTATGGTTCTTTTACACTGAATACCTTTATTAAGTTGAGCTATAGATGAGACAACCAATTACATTACTTCTTTAACAGGCACCCACCTAAAATTATATAGTTCACAGGAAATAAGTGTTTCTAATATCCAAAATATTGTTAAAAGAGAGAAAGGAATGAAATCACAGAAATAAATGTTCACAGCGAAAGTTTAATTGCTTATAGGTTTGACAGTTATTCTCTAAGAGAAGAAAAAATGAAACATAACTAAAAAATCCTTCACTTTTTAATTTTCAGTAGTTCAGCTTTACTGATTCTCAAACCCTCAAGGTAGCTGTCATACTATAGAGCTTTTCTTTCTTATATTTTATTTATATTAAACATTTAAATAAAGAGTTCTTTTATCAAGTTTGACATAAAGATGAAATTTTTTTAAATAGGAATCAATTAAGTAGTGTTTTTTAGAACAGGAACAGAACTAAATAACTGGGAGGTTTTTAGGTATGTCAAAGACTGAAGTTGAGGTCTTGGGATTGGCTTAAGGTATGACAGTAATCAGAGAGTCTAGGATAATATGTTGCTACCTATAGAGATGTTCCAAAGAAGGACCTCTGTTATATAAAATGCATTATAAAACTAAAATCTTTTTAAAAATTCAGAAGATATATGACTATACAATAGGTAAGAGGTCAACAATATTTTGTGGTCTTCTCTCCATTGGAAGGACATTATCACAATAAGCTATAGTTTGCTTGATGACATTGAACAGAACACAACAAATATATTACTACTTTATGACAATGAATAATGAGAAATCAAATCATAAATATAAAAGTTTCATTTCAATAATCCTTGTAATATTTGTTTTAAATTCAATAATTAATTATAATAACACTAATTTATTTGCTATGTAAAAGGCATATAGATTACCATACTTTTAATCTCTTTGTAAATTTATTCATTTGTCGGAGGTTGCACTCAGCTGGATCATAAGCTTTTGCCAATAGGGTCAGAATTAGGACAGGTAGCATTTTAACAATAGTTTGAATGTTAAAATGGTCTAAATGCAAAATTTTGAGGTCAAATAACTCATTTTTCTTAATTAAAAGTGTTCCTCTTTCTGATTTGGTTGTTCTGTAAACAAGAAATTGGCCATTGACTATTGACAAAGATATTTCATATCACCTTCTGAGGTCAAATCTTTGGTTATATCCATTTTCTTTCTGTGTTAGTTATTTCTATGGTCACACTAATCATACATCTGATAAAATTATTAGCATGGATATTTCATACAACCTTGTGAGATCAATTCTTTGGTTGTCTCCATTTCCTCTCTGTGTTAGTAACTTTTTGGTTCACTCTAATCATACATCTGATTAAAATCAATTTAAGACAGTAAAGATTTTCCTCCAATTTGTGGGTAAGAAATAGTATGATAGAGTGATCTTGATGTATCAGCATATTCTGACAGTTATCTAAGAAACAGGTAGCTCAGGCAGGGCACAGGCAAAGCTGTCACTCCCATGATACTCCACTATGATTCTCCATATGCCATTTTAAAGCCATGTCCAAAATACTTCATGATTCCTCGCCACCACCTTTTACAAGGGACTAAAATGCAATAACCTGTGGAGGATGTTACACATTGAAACTTCAATATTATTTAATAGTATTTCTCTTCATCTTCTCAAAAGCTTCAGTCATTTATTCATTATTTGACATTTCTAAATGATTATTTATAAGCACAAATTTCTTGTTCAGTTGACATATTCCCTTGTGAAATCTTCATGCATCCATGTCATATATGATTTCATTCATGCCATGTTTATCCTCTCTTTCTACATTCCCTCCCTCTGGTCCCTTTGCTCGTACCTGCCAGCAGCCAGCCCTGGCTGGAAGGTCTTCTTGTCAGTTCTTCTTGACCCAGCTGAGGGGGGAAGAGTATCATCAGGGGTTAGACTTGGTCTTATGAAATTCTTGTTTAAGACATTGTATTATAAAAACCCTTAGGGTTGCTGTGTAATAAAAAATTTTACTTATCTAGGTCTAAGTTACTATATTAATGTAGCTGGCCTGCCTTCTTTGTTTCTATGAAGCCAGAGACTGCAGTCTCATGCACTTAATACCTCATCCTAAAACAGGAGGAGATTAAGTAAAGGATTAGTTGCTAGAGCCCTTTACCCATTGTTCAGATGCCTCTTGCTTGTCAGGCTAGGGGGAAGTTAGGAGCAATAAACTTCTATTGAACCAGAAGAGAATAACAATTGTAGAAAGAAAAACTTTTACAAAAGTGAATATGCACAGTCTCACATAAGTTCATACACAGGTTCAAACATACATTTTCCACACAAATTCAGTTGGGCCCAGCTTACAAGCGTTCTCACAATTGCATATTTACACACACACACATACACACACACACACACACACGCATAAATTCTCACAATTACATATGTACATACACATGCATACTTACATATGTATATAGAGCAAAAGCAAAAGACCAAGCTCCAGTGTAGAAAGAAGTCACGCATTCTAGAAAATGAACTCCAATATTGAAAAATGAACTCCAATATTGAAAAATGAATTCCAATATTTATTGCATTGAGAAAGAAAAGGCTTCCACCATTTTAATGCTAAATGAATTAAATCTATGTTTGTAAGAAAAAAGCTTTGTTTCTTTTAATAAGAAGACTAAGCTTGTCTTGTCCTTACCATGGAACAAAACAGGTCCCATGGTAAGGAGAAGCCTTCCTGCTCTTTCTGCTCTCTACAACGACTTCTTTTATCCTGTTTCCCTCTGCTTCATGCACATTGTTCTCTTAGTTATTTTATGTGACCTATAGTTTCTACGTTATTCTACTCTGCATTCTCCTTCTAATCTTGTTCTCTTCTCACTAAAATCTTCCCTTCAGTTCAGTGCCTCTCTAGCTCAGTTCTTCCCACCTTTGTTCCTCTCACCTAAATTCTTCTGGTCTCTGTCTTCTCTTAAACAGCTTTCAGAATACATGATCACATGTTACAAAGTTCATCACAAGTTCACACAAAATACGAAGTAATAAATTGAAGTAGAAGTTTACAACAGAGAATGTTTACATGCATATACATTAGGAGTAATTATCTAGCTAAACATCTATCACTGTGTTTCACAAGTTCATTGAAAGTTTAAAACCATAACTAATTTATTAGTGTTTTTGTATAGATAATCCCAGTCAATATTTTATCTTCTGTCCTAATGCCTATAATAAATCCTTGTTCCTTTTTATGATCTTTGGTTAATTGTTTTATAACCTCTTGTAATATGCTCTGAGTAGGAGAATGTCTGGTGGCCATCTAAGAGAAATTAACTTGTGACACTTACTTGGGAGGCTGGCAGAGTTCTCCTTGCAGTTTTGACTATCAGAAAAGGACCTAATAGGAGTCCCACTATAAAACAGCTTAATAATCACAGATATAATTTTAAGAATTTGTATAGGATCATTATTAAAACTTAAGTCATCTATTTGTCTTCATAGCATCATGATAAGACAGTGCATATTCGTGGATCTGCAGAGATCTACTCTATAGGGGTATACTATTACCTATTGATTATTATATATGTTTAATTATAACAGGAAAAGCATATTAATAGAAGGAATCTTTCCTAAAATTAGTCCCTCACCACCTTGCTCCATGAGGGTTCACCTATCACAGATTATATAATAATCTGAAGAAGGCCTTTTCAGGATGATCACCTGCTAGTATATTAGTTTGTCCCATTATGACTCCTGGCACATATCTAAGAATATTTCTTCTGTTTTCAAGACTTATTTCTATTTTAAATGTTTGAATATTTTCTGGCATGTACATGTATGCACTCCTTTTTGCCTGAGTGTCTGCTGACTGTCAAGACGAGAGAGGAGAATATTGGATTCTCTGTAACTGAAGCTGCAGAAGATTGCATGCTGCCCTGCTAATTCTGAGAATCAAACAGGTCTTCAAGAACAGCCACTACTTTTAACTGCCATGGGTCTACCTACATAGACTTATTTTTGTTAGTTGGAAAGCCACATGAAGTCTGCTCATGTATTTAGATATATGCATATTATATAACATAGTCAACACTTTTGTAAAGATTTATTCACTAAAAATAGCATTTACATACACAAAACACCTGGATGATGTTGATGACAACACCTTTGTATAAAACTATTCAAATCAGTAGGAACTTGAATGTCTGTCTTGTGGTTATAAGTACAAATTTTGCTACATACATGCAGTTATTCTAGAATATACAAGCACTCCTGCTTCACATGAGCACTTGAAGTTTTCATAATTAGATTTTGCTGTTACTTATGGAAATAGTGGATTTTCTATGACTTTTGTGTACATTTCTAGAAACAGAAAATGTTTAAACATGAATAGTAGCTTGTCTGGTTTACATGAAAAGGAAGTCAGAGGACAAGTTAAGTGTTAAAATGACTCTCTCTATATATATTAAAAGAAATAAATAGGTCAGTATTGTTATTGTTTTATGATTGGCTTTTAGTCACTTAGGAAGATTTTTCCATTACTAAATTTAACTCATTTAATACACAGAGAAGTCTTACCTACCAATATTATTTTGTGATATTTCACCTGTCTTTTAGATTTTTTATTTAATTTAATTTATGAAAAAATATTGGTATTATTCCAATGATGTCTAATACCTTGACAAGGATAAAGAATTCACAGGTTAATTATTAACCATAATTTATGATAGTTAATATAAAGATGCCACTACAAGAGCATAGCACTTGAGTTAATAGATTGAGTAATGCAGGTTTTCCTTCCAAATAGGGAAAATCTGAAGAGAACAAAATATTCAGATCTAGATACAATTACCTCTATACCTATCTTATTGCTTAGGACAGTGATATTTTCCCCTTTCATTTTGACATGGTGGTTCAACGTAGCGCAGGAATTTCCTGGGTTGCTTGTATCTCCAGATATCAAGTGACATTGTTGATTTTACTGGTCTCCAGTTTGGGGGTAGTAGATTATTAACTCTTGCCTTTATTGTCATTTGTTGTTTCGTGATATTGCACATGTTGATTATACACTTGTGTGTATTGGCATGAAACTGATATGGAGAGGTTTCTTCTATCACTATTTCATAATAGGGCATTTACTTTTTAAAATTATTTTTGTTACTTTTTGAGATTTTATTACATGCATTCTGTATTCACAAATTTTTCATAACTTTTTCCTCTACCATTTTTCCCTGTCCTTCACAATCTCTCTCAAGTTTATGTATATGACCTTTTGAATCCATTTGATATTGGTATATATAAACATACATGCATACATACATATATACATACATACATATACATACATACATACGTGTGTGTGTGTGTGTGTGTGTGTTTATGGCTGAACACTCTAAATTGGAAAATGTTTCAGGAGACTCCTCCTCAATGAAAACACCTTCTCAATAGTCATTTATTGTCCATAGCCCTTCATTTTAGAGTGGGGACCTTGTGAGACTTCTCCTATCCATGGTCATAACTACTGATATTATCATTATGTGACTTGAAACTTCCATGTCATATGTAGTATATATTCACAGCAGATATTCTTGTTCTCTGGCTATGATGATCTCACCTTCCTGCATTGTGTTATGTTCTAATAGCCTTTGGTGTAGATATTGTGTAGTAAGTATATTAACTGGAGATTATATCAACCCCACAATTTGATGTTCTATTCATTTTGGCCAGGAGTTTGTTTATGTAATAATTTCCATCTGGTGAGGAAAGAAGCTTTTTTGAGGAGGGATGAGGGATATAGTAATCTGTGGACATAAGTATAAATATTTAGAATGTAGCTAGGAATTATTCTGGTGTAAGAAAGGGACAACATAATCCACACATCAAATGAGATACAAGAAGAAAGCAGGAGTGGTCCCTGGTTCTGGAAAGACTCAGTGAAACAGTATTTGGCAAAACCAGAACGGGGAACTGGGAAGGGGTGGGAGGGAGGACAGGGGAAGAGAAGGGGGCTTACGGGACTTTCGGGGAGTGGGGGGGTGCTAGAAAAGGGGAATTCATTTGAAATGTAAATAAATTATATCGAATAAAAAAAATAACAATAAAAAAAAAAAAAGAAAGGGACAGCAATACATAGGTATTTCTTTATGGTCCATGACCTCATCACTCATATTTTGCTAGGTTAACAGTATCAGACATGAATTTATTCCCACTGACTTACCCTTAACTGCAGTTGGAGAGCTGGTGCTTACCTCCATGATATAGTGCCACTATTTTACCACTGGAAATATATGGTGAGCTGGTCATTGTGGTCCATTGACTATAGAGCTGGGTAGGTCTTATGATTTTTTTTCTCAGCAAAGTTTCATTGTGATGTTAGATGTTACTAGGGTTAGTACAGTCCTAAGTCAATTAAAACTCATGTCTTCCAACTTTATTCAATGATAAAGGATCTCATGCAGTTACCTGTAATCCCTGTTGCAAGTCTGAATATATGGGTTTCTGGAAAGAACTTTTCTTTTTGCTTTACCAATACTGAAATTACTTGTGAGCCTTTCACAGATATTAGGAATTTATGTAGATTCCAGTGATTTGATCTCTGATACTCATGTTTGTCAATTGCCAAGCAATCATTTTAGGTGTTGGATCATGTCCAAAACCTTTCATGTTAACTAACACATGTTTCTTCCTCGTAGTTCCTTCTTCTTCTTCATCTTCCTCCTAGTAGTTTTTGTGAAATATGTTATAATTTTGATTAGTTAATTTCAATTGCAATAAATTGAAAAACATGAAGCATTCAAACTCATTAATTTTTGTTTAATTCCAGTTTAGTCATTTTAAATCTATGATAGATTATTCATTTTTCTAGTTTCTTTGGGTGAAAGTTTGGATTATTGATGTTAGTTACTTTTCCTTTACAATATATAAGTTGCATACTAATTTTTTTCTCTCTGATCATGGATTTTTATGGTAAACTAAAATCTTAGCAATTCTTTATATGTAATTTAGTTCAGAATATATTTTCTCTTAAGATTACTTCTTTAAACCTCATACTCTAAAGTATATTGCATATTATTTGTTCTTTAAACCATATTATTCTTTAAACATAATACTATTTTAAAGTATATTGCATATTATTTGTGTGTTTTGAGGTTTCTAGATTTCTTTATGTTATTGCTTTCTAATTTAACTCCCCTGTAACTTGAAAATAGATGTTATATGGTATCTCATCTTAAAGATATTGTGAAGCATATTTATGGTTCAGAATGTAAGTTATATTGATAGGGCTTCAAATAAGTTTGAGAAGACTCTGTATCCCACTCTTGAGGAATGTCTATTATATCTAGCACATAGTATCTTTAATTTCAGATGTATTCTTTCTCAATTTCAACATGGATGATCTTTCCATTTATAACACAATATTTCAGACATTTCTAACTATAAAGATAAATTCTTCTTTTTTTTATCCTTCTAATCCAATCAGAGTTTTAACTTCATATTCTGATATGTTTTTCAATATGCATGTATTATTTTTTGCTACTTAGGGAAGTTGGACATGCCTTATTTCAAATATTTTGTGTTAAGAAATCTCATACAGCTAAAGTTAATTGAAAAGCTGCATGTGGTCATGTAAACCTTTAATTCTAATACTCTGGAAACAGATGGAGGCAGATTTCTGTGAGTTAAAGTCAACCTGATGTACATACTGGGTTCTAAGAGAGCCAGTCATACATAGAAATATCCTGATTAAAAAAACAGTAATAATAATAATATTTAATAATAATAATACTTTATTGTGTCATAATTTACTCTTCACATTTGATTTTAGTAGATGCGAATCTACACATTTTAATTTTTCTGAAATAGGATGTAGGCATTCCTCAGTGTTCCATTCTATTAGACTTTGCTAGTGAATTTAAATAAGTCATTTTCAAAATCATTATTTATGCAGAAGGATGGATATCATCTTTATTTGATAGATTTTAAAAAAGTTGCTAAAATATATTGTGCCCCATGTTATTATAGATTGTGTTTTTAAATGACAAATCAAGAAATGAAGTAGAGTTTTCAAAAAGTAGAGAAGCATTTAAAATATTATATTGGTACATAAACATGAAATGAAAAACAGAAATTTGTAAGACTGTTCAGTGAGGAAAGATGATTATTGTTCTATTGGTAGTGTCCTTTGCCTTACAGAAGCTTGGCAATTTTATGAGGTTCCAGTTATCAATTGTTGATCTTAGAGCATAAGCCATTTGTATTCTGTTCAGGAAATTTTCCCCCTTATCCGTGTGTTCTAGTCTCTTCCCCACTTTCTCTTCTATTAGTTTCAGGGTATCTGGTTTTATGTACAGTTCCTTGATCATTTGCACTTGTACTTTTTAAAAGGAAATGAGAATGGATCAATTTGCATTCTTCTACCTGGTGATTGCCAGTTGAACCAGCATCATTTTTTGAAAATGCTGTCTTTTTTTCACTGGATGGTTTTAGCAACTTTGTCAAAGATCAACTGACCATAAATATATGGGTTCATTTCTGGGTCTTCAATTATATTCCACTGATTTTCCTGCCTGTCACTGTAACAATAGCATACAGTTTTTATTACTATTGCTCTGCAATACAGCTTGAGTTTAGAGATGGTGATTTCACCCAGAAGTTCTTTTATTATTGAGCGTAGTTTTCAATATCCTGGGTTTTTGGTTACTCAAAATAAATCTATGAGTTGTTCTTTCTAACTCAATGAGTAATTGAGTTGGAATTTTGATGGCAATTGCATTGAATTTGGAGATTGCTTTCAGCAAGATGACCATTTTTACTATATTAATCCTGCCAATCCATGAGCATGAGAGATCTTTCCATCTTCTGAGATCTTCCTCAATTTCTTTTTCAGAAACTTAAAGTTCTTGTCATACCAGTCTTTCACTTGCTTGATTAGAGTCAGACCAAGATATTTTATATTATTTGTGACTATTGTGAAGGGTGTTGCTTCCCTAATTTCTTTATCAGCCTGTTTATCCTATGAACAGAGGAAGGCTACAGATTTGGTCGAGTTAATTTTATATCCAGCCAATTTTCTGAAGATTTTTGTTAGGGTTAGGAGTCCTCTGGTGGAATTTTTGGGGTCAATTTCGTATACTATCATATCATCTGCAAAAAGTGATATTTTGACTTCTTCCTTTGCACTTCGAATCCCTTTGAGCCCTTTTTGGTGACTAATTGCTCAGGCTAGGACTTCAAGTACTATATAGAACAGGAAGGGAGAGAATGTACAGCTTTGTCTAGTCCCTGATTTCAGTAGGATTGCTTTAAGTTTCTCTCCATTTGTTTGATGTTGGCTACTTGTTTACTATATATTGGTTTTACTAAGTTTGTATTTGGGCCTTGAGTTGCTGATCTTTTAAAGATTTTTACCATGAAGGGGTGTTGAATTTTGTCAAATTTTTTCTCAGCATCTAATGAAATGATGTTCTTTTATTCCCTTTTGAGTTTGTTTATATGGTGGATTATGCTGATGGATTTCCTTATATTCAAACATCCCTGCATCCCTGGGATGAAGCCTACTGTTCATTATGAATGATTGTTTTGATTTCTTCTTGGATTCAGTTAATGAGAACTTATTGAGTAATTTTGCATCTATATTCATAAGGGAAATTGGTCTGAAGTTCTCTTTCTTTGTTGGGTCTTCCTGTGCTTTAGGTATAAGCATTAATTGTTGCTTCATAGAATGAATTGGGTAGTGTTCCTTCTGTTTCAATTTTGTGGAATAATTTGATGAATATTGGTATTAGGTCTTCTTTGAAGGTCTGATAGAATTCACTAAACTCATCTGGTCCTCAGCTTTTTGTGGTTGGGAGTCTTTTAATGACCGATGCTATGTTTTAAGGGATATGCGACTATTTAGATGCTTTATTTGATCCTGATTTAACTTTGGAACCTGATATTTGTCTAGAAAATTGTCCATTTCATCCCGATTTTTCAGTGTTGTTGAGTATAAGCTTTTGTAGTAAGTTCTGATGATTTTTTGAGTTTTCTTGGTTTCTGTTGTAATGTCTCTCTTTTCATTTCTGATTTTGTTAATTTGGATACTCTGCCATCTGATTAGTCTGGCTAAGGGTTTAATCTATCTTGTTGCTTTTCTCAAAGAACCAATTCCTGGTTTTGTAGATTCTTTGCACAGTTCTTTTTGTTACTACTTTGTTGATTATAGCCATGATTTTTACTATTTCCTGCAGTCTAATCCTCTTGGCTGTATTTGCTTCTTTTTGTTGTAGAGCTTTTAAGTGTGCTGTCAAGTTGCTAGTGTGTTTTCTCTCCCAACATATTGGGAAAAGATCTTTACCAATCCTACATCCAATAGAGTTCAATATCCAATATATACAAAGTACTCAAGAAATTAGATCCAGAGAATCCAATAATCCTTTTAAAAATGGAGTACAGAGCTAAACAAAGAATTCACCTGAGGAATATAGAATGGCTGAGAAGTACCTAAAGAAATGTTTAACATCCTTAGTCATCGGGGAAATGCAAATGAAAGCCACCCTGAGATTTTACCTCATACCAGTCAGAATGGCTAAGATGAAACATTCAGTTGATAGCAGTTGCTGCCTAGGATGTGGCGAAAGCAGAACATTTCTTCATTGTTGGTGAGATTGAAAGCTGGTACAACCACTTGGGAAATCAGTCTGATGGTTCCTCAGAAAGTTGGATATAGTATTAACTGAGGACCCACCTATACCAGTCCTCAGCATATACCCATAAGATGATCTAACACAAAACAAGGACACATCCTCCACTAAGTTCATAGCACACTTATTTATTATTTATTTATTTATTATAGTGTGAAGCTGAAAAGAATCTAGATGTATTTCAACAGAATAATGGATATAGAAAATGAGGTACATTGGCACAATGGGGTACTATTCAGGTATTAAATACAATGACTCTATGGAATTCTTACAATGGATAGAACTAGAAAATATCATTCTGAGTGAGGTAACCCAATCACAAAAGAGCACATAAGGTATGTACCTACTGATAAGTGTATATTAGCCCACAATCTCAGAATACCCAAGATACAATTCGCAGAAAACATGAAGCTCCAAAGGAAGGAAGATCAAAGTGTGGGTGCTTTGTTCCTTCTTAGAAGAGGGAACAAAATACTCATAGGAGGAAATATGGAGACAAATTGCGAAGCAAAGACTGAAGGTGAGGCCATCCAGAGACTACCCCACCTGGAGATCTTTTTCATATACAGTCACCAAAAGGAGATATTATTGCTGATGCCAAGAAATGCATGCTGAGACAAGGCTTATATAGCTGTCTCCTGAGAGGCTTTGCCAGAGCCTGACAAATACAGCGGTGTATGCTTACAGTAGACCATTGGACAAAGCACAGGATCCCTAATAGAGGAGTTAGAGAAAGGACTGAAGGAGCTGAAGGGGTTTGCAACCCTATAGGAAGAACAACAATATCAAACAACCAGACACCCTACAGCTCCCTGGGACTAAACAACCAACCAAAGAATACACATAGAGGGACCCATGGCTCTAACTACAGATGTAGCAAGATGGACTTTTGGAGAATCAATAGGAGAAGAGGCCCTTGGTTCTGTAAAGGCTCGATGCCCCAGTGTAGATAAATGCTAGGACAGGGAGGTGGGAGTGGGTGGCTGTATAATGGAACAAACTCATAGAAGCAGGGGAAGGGGAGATGAGATAGAGGGCTTTGGGGGCGGGGGAGGGAACCAGGAAAGTGAACAACATTTGAAAAGTAAAGACAATTTCCAATAAAAAATATTTTTTAAAAAATGCTTGTTGTCCAGTCTGATGATAAGAGTTGGGTCCTCTGGACTTGCAGGCTGTGAAGAAAGGACCAAGAACAGACTAGGATGGATTTTCTGTGATCTCTACACATGTGCCATTGTCTAAGCATGCAGACACACACACACACACACACACAAATATATTATTTTAGAATCACACATACAGGAATGTATTAAATTTGAAGTGTCTAAAAATAGCAACATAAGTAAAATGATAATTAGAAGCATCACATACATGTTCATATTTTGTAATTAAGATAATTTTAAGAATGATACAGCTGTGGCCATTATAGGCCTATTGCCACTTTTCCACAAGTTTATTGGCTACAATGGTAGAAGCAAAAATTAACCCACCAAGATTAAAAAGGAGATCTCAGTGGACATGTATTTGATATCAAGCAGGTTCCTTTGACTACGAAATTACAGGTTCCTTTTGTTATTTAATCCTCACAATGTCCTTGCAGGACAGGTGGGTTTGGGTCAGGTCTTAGATAAAAGGCTCAGATTAGAAGATATTTACATTTGAGGAACCTCATACAATGTCCTTGCCAAGGACTCAAGGTGGGTCCTTTGGCAACAACAACAACAACAAAAAAAAAAAAAAAAAAAAAGGAAATTTACAATTGAATTAATGCAAGGCTTGGGGCTGCCTCAGTGGAAGCTAGTGAGGAAGCTTATGAGAAACTGTTTCTGCCTCACCTAGGGAGTGTTTGGCTAAAACAACATTCTTGACAGACTTATCCAGGTGTGGTTTAAAATGCAGTTCAAATCTATGAAAGGTCAATAAGGCTATAAAGTCATTAACATTTGGCCTGTCTACTCTCTTCAAAATTATTATAGATTTGAAGGGTTGGTTTTTTGCTTTACATTCTGATAATTACAAAAGCATTTGCTTCTAACTTTAAAGAAACAATAAAGCAATTTCATAGCCTTACCTTAAATGAGAAAAAATATTTTGTCTCTGTTTCAGTACAAGAAGCTAGGATCTTAAATTTTTCAGTGTATAATGTTCATGAAATATTTGTTACAGGCATTTGCTCCTAACTATGGGCTTTAAAGTTTTTAAGTAAATGATTTTCAAAGGTTGTTAGGATATATTAATTGGCTTTATCTTATATTAACCTTATCTTAAGCTTGCCACAGGAGGTCTTAAACCTCTGTTTTCAAGGTAGAAAATGTTTGTGTGATCCATGTTTTAAGCAGCAATCAAATTATTAATTGTTGATCTATTACATGTCAAGCCTTTTTTAGGCAAAATTAATAATTGTTATCAAAAAGATAATTTGTTACTATCAGATCACTTATTTGTTCCATTAAGTTTTTCCCTGCTTCACCACAAATACTATAGCAGCTATTTTTGAGATGTTAAAAATCAAACTTTTAATAATAGTAAATATATATATATATCATGGTTTACAATTGCTTAAAATTGTTTCCTTTTTAATATTACTAATTCTTAATTTTTACAGTTTATGCAAATGTAATTCAAATTTCAAAAGATATGTTCTCTAAATGACTGTCCTTTAGATATTTGAAAGCTAACCCAAAGGCTAGAGAGACAGCTACAATTTGCCTATATAATTAATCTTCAAAAAGGTGCCTGGACAAGACCCCTTAATTTGTATCCCTGACAGGCTATATAGAAGCAATCGGATGTACAAGCATATTATTTATATCATCAAAAGGGTAATGGCTTAAAAAATAATTTTGTATTTTTGTGCACATCAAATTATAAAGATTTGTTCTTGATGTCCTCAATTTCTACCTCTACCACATAATGGTGTTAATCCTAGAGGACTTAATTATTACAGATAAATGATACTCATATTTCTCAATTAGAAGATTAAAATATGTGCATATGACTAATGATTCATTTTTAGGCTTTCTAGTTGCAACTGCTCTAACAGAAAAAGCAACTAAATATGCTACATTTATTTTCTATAATTACATAGTTATTGCATATGTTATGGTATATACTTTGTGTTCCAAGGTAAATTATTAAAACAATATCTTCTTGGAAGAGAGAAGAGAGGGGAAATTGTGTCCCCGTGCATATCATGTAAATTATGCTTGTGTATTTTTAAGAAAATTTTAAAATTTGGATGCCAAGGAGCTCCTTGCTGAGTGTATATGACATCCTATAATTAGGCATATTGATGTCTAGGTGAAATGAAGGAATTCACTTATTGACATATGCCATGATCCTGATTTAATATTGGGGAAGAAGGCATGTCCCCTATTATGTTTTTTCCACAGAAAGTTGCAAAAGCATGCTAGCTACCAGAGTGATTGGTATGGCATTCTGAAGATATGCTGTGTGCTTGCTGAGTGCCCAAACCATGGTAACATAAGAGATATATTGGGTATATGTTCTTGACTTTAATTGTCCAATGTCCCAGGTTATATAAATTGCCTTGCTTCAAGCTTTTAGATAGAACATGGAGACAGTTAAACTAGCTTAGGAAAAATTAATCTAAAGAGGAGTTATAACGACTCTTCTCCTTATTGTGATCAGCTGACTCAACCATAGACTGGTCTAGAAATAATTCCAATATTGAAGATTCCAATTTTGAAGATGGCTAACAATTTTCAGCAAGCTGTGTTAATTTAAAATATAGCTTCTACTTGTTCTGAGAAGTAACAGCTTATCTCTTGATACACAAGGCTACCTCTCCCATCCCAGAGGCCAGGCTTTGTGTCCTTTAAATTGCTAATTTTCAACTGAATTGGATATTTCAGAAAGAGTTAATCCTGTTCCACCTTTAACCCTTGAGCTTGTTTGTTAAGCAGACTGGCTGTCTCCACCCAGGCTCACCTGGATGGAAGGATTGCATGTCTGTTAAAGACACTTGCAGATCCCCTGGCTTCAAAACTTACACAAGTAGATCTCCAAAGAAGGGGCCACATAGAACTCAGATCTATGTGTGTTTGTCTATGAGCAAACATGGGTACCAGTGAGAGGTGCGAGGCAAGGCATCGAATGGGGAGGTGAATTTCTGCTTCTGAGTCCCCAGGAAGTACACCTAATTGCATAGGGGTTAACGTCGAGAGGCTGTCCTTAAAATAATAAGGGAGCCTATTAACCCTCTTTGGAAAAAGACGTTATACAATATTTAAGAGGAATTACGGTCAATGTTTCCCCTCCTGGTTAAGGACCACCTTCTTATGAAGGATATTTATCCACTTGTTTTCTACCTCCTCATTTTCAAATTAATAAAAAAGGGAGGAAATGTACAGAGCCATATTGGGGCAGTCATGCACATGGTTTGAATTTGACATCGGTCAAGGACAATCCCTGGCTTCAGGCAGGAATCTGCCATTAGGACATAATAGGGAAGTAGGTTAAAGTAGGAATTTTTATCCTAGGGTGGAGAAGCACAGTGAAGGTTAAGCTCATTGTTCCTCCAGATCTAGGAATTCCTGAAGTAAGCAGGTGACCCACCCAGCTGCCAGAGCAGTCTAGACAAGGACCTCCAAGAGAAGCTAGACAAAGTCCACCATAACTCAGCCCGGAGTCTGGGGGGAAGGGTTGGCCCAAACTGTTAAAAGGTCTGACCGCCATTAAAGTTTTGGCCTCGATCAGTGAAACATTGTCCTGGCCCTTCTTTCTTTTTGCCCCTTCCCCATCCATTCCTCAGCTTCTGTTCCAGCAGCCCAGTTTGTAATAGCTGCAGGCAGCTATGGAATACAACACTTGAACATGTTTGTTTCAATGCTCTTGATGCAAATTACAAGCAATCCTGCTAAAAATGTAAGAAAAATATTTGTTTTTACTTAGATAAGAAGGTGACAACTTAGTGATATGTGGCAAAGATTTAGCAGTTTACAGAAAAATTAGAAAATCATCAGGACTTTAAACATTAAAGGGCTATATCTTTATTTGTCTCATAAAGGTACATGTCTCCATCTACCCTTTTACTCAATATTCATAAGAAACTGAAAATATGGGGAAAGCAAGTGAATCAAAATGGTATTGCCATGGATATTACTTTACTCAATAGTAAATATCAAATACAAAGTCATTCCATACGTCCATATTGAGACAATGAAACTAATGTATATATGTGTTTATGACACATTTCATTTTAAAACAATCCATTAAAGAAAATAAGAAACTCTTAAGAAACCCATGGTATGAAATATTTCTTCAAGATATTCCTGTCTTGAATTATCTAAAAGTAGTGGCTCAATAATCCTATTGGATAAGACATAAAACATAAAAGACATAAGAGAAATAAATGTTAACATTCATACCAAGAAATAATTTGGCTGTCCCACTGGTATATAAAAATGAGATTTATGTATTGAGACAGTCTCTCAAAAGCAGAGCTATCTATGACAAAGGCACTAAAGAAGATACCAGGAAAGTTTTCCATTCTTCTTCTAGCTACTGAAGTCCACATACCTGAGATTTAGCAACTTTTTTCTTCTCCTTTTTATGTCAAAGAAGTCTCCATAGTGGTCACTTATGAATTTCCTCTTCACAAACTTTTTAATGTTCTCTTCTAATTCTCCAATTAGAGGACTAGATTCAATTTTTTTTCTCAAGTTTTCCATACCTTCTAAGTTCTCCTTCACTTTTTGTCATTTTTAACTGCTGTGAAAATGAAGACCTATTGAGTAGGAATCTTCTTCTTCTAACTCATGTTCCCTAATAAGAACAATCTACATGATATTTGCTGGACTGAACCTCATCTGACATCTCTCCTTGGCTTTAAGTTTATCACTTTTAGTAAACTTTGTGGCCTCCTTGTGGATGACCTGTGTCTAGTTCAATGCCATATGATTTGTCAGTTTATATTGAAAAGCTCATACTTTTCTGCTGTAGGTACATTTATAGAGGATTGGTCTGGTGCTGCTTGTATTCAAGTATTAAATTCTGTTCACTGAGATCTGGTTGCTCTGAGACAAGAAGATCCTCAGGTATATTGGCTTTAGTTGTATAAACCTTGTTCCCAAACTGTCATTGACTGCTTAATGAAGTTGCCGACAGTCTGCGTTGAGCAGAAGAGAGTGGAGCTAGATTCCCATGTTGGGGATGTCAGGAACAGACTGTGATGGAAGAGGAAAGAGAAGGAAGAGAATTCACCATGGGTAGGCAAATCATGATCCATGGCTGTGAGGCCCAGCCTGCAGGAGTAGTACCAGCCTAGATAGGACATGGCAAGTATATGGGGATTACTAACATATAGGACTTAATGACAGGGAAGTAGATGAAAATAGCATAGAGGGTTAATATTTATTTTTTTTAATTTGGCATATTCTTTATTTACATTCCAAATGATTTCACTTTTCTGGATCCCCACTCCCCAAAAGTCCCATAAGCCCTCTTCCCTCCCCCTTTTTCCCCCATCTACTCCGTCCCACTTCCCTGTTCTGGTATTGCCCTATACTGCTGCACTGAGTCTTTCCAGAACCAGGGGCCACTCCTCCGTTCTTCTTGAATATCATTAAATATGTGGATTATGTCTTGGGTTTTCAAAGTTTCTAGGCTAATAGCCATTTATCAGTGAGTGCATACCATGATTGATCTTTTGAGACTGGGTTACCTCACTTGAGTATGATGTTCTCCAGCTCTGTCCATTTGTTCAAGAATTTCATGAATTCATTGTTTCTAATGGCTGAATAGTACTACATTGTATAAATATACCACATTTTTTGTATCCATTCCTCCATTGAGGGACACCTGGGATCTCTCCAGCTTTTGGCTACTACAAATAGGGCTGCTATGAACTTAGTGGAGCATGTGTCCTTACTGCATGCTGGGGAATCCTCTGGGTATATGCCCAGGAGTGGTATAGCAGGGACCTCTGGAAGTGTCATGGCAAGATTTCTGAGGAACCGCCAGACCGATTTCCAAAATGGTTGCATCACTTTGCAATCCCACCAGCAGTGGAGGAGTGTTCCTCTTTCTCCACATCCTCCCTAACACCTGCTGTCCCCTGAGTTTTTGACCTTAGCCATTCTGACTGGTGTGAGGTGAAATCTCAGGGTTGTTTTGATTTGCATTTCCCTAATGATTAATGATGTTGAACATTTCTTAAGGTGCTTCTCAGTCCTCCAAAGTTCTTCATGTGAAAATTCTTTCTACCCCACTTTTTAATGGGGTTATTTGGTTCTCTTGGTTCTACCTTCTTGAGTTCTTTGTATATATTAGATATTAGCCCTCTGTCAGATTTAGGGTTGGTGAAGATCCTTTCTCAATCTGTTGGTTGACATTTTGCCCTTTTGACAGTGTCCTTTGCCTTACAGAAACTTTGCGGTTTTATGAGGTCCCATTTGTCTATTCTTGATCTTAGAGCATAAGCTATTGGTGTTCTATTCAGGAACTTTCCTCCTGTGCGCATGACCTCAAGGGTCTTCCCCAGTTTCTTTTCTATTAGTTTCAATGTGTCAGGTGTTATGTGGAGGTCCTTGATCCATTTGGAGTTGAGCTTAGTACAAGGAGATAAAAATGGATCAATTCACATTCTTCTGCATGCTGACTTCCAATTGAAACTGCACCATTTGTTGAAAAGGCTATCTTTTTTTCTAATGGATGCTTCCAGCTCCTTTGTCGAAGAGCAAGTAACCATAGGTGTGTGGGTTCATTTCTGAGTCTTCAGTCCTATTCCATTGATCTGCTTGCCTGACATTGTTATCAATGTCATGCAGTTTTTATCACTATTGCTCTGCAGTAAAGTTTGAGGCCTGGGATACTGAATCCCCCAGAAGTTCTTTTACTGTTGAGAATAGTTTTAGCTATCCTGGATTTTTTGTTATTCCAGATGAATTTGAGAATTGTTCTTTCTAGGTCTATGAAGAGCTAAGTTGGGATTTTGATAAGGATTGCATTGAATCTGTAGATTGCATTTGGCAAAATGGCTACTTTAACTATATTAATCCTGCCAATCCATGAGCATGGAAGATTTTTCCATTTTCTGAGATCGTTTTCGATTTCCTTTTTCAGAGATCTGAAGTTCTTGTCATATAGGCCTTTCACTTGTTTTGTTAGAGTCACCCCAAGATTCTTTATGCTGTTTGTGGCTATTATGAAGGGTGCCATTTCCCTAATTTCTTTCTCAGTCTGCTTATCCTTTGAATATATATAGGCTACTGATTTGCTTGAGTTGATTTTGTAGCCAGCCACTTTACTGAAGTTTTTTATCAGCTGTAGGAGTTCTCTAGAAGAGTTTTTTTGGGTCACTTAAGTATACTATCATATCATCTGCAAATAGTGATAGTTTGATTTCTTCCTTTCCAATTTGTATCCCTTTGACCTCCTTATGTTGTCTAATTGCTCTAGCTAGGACTTCAAGGACTATGTTGAAAAGATATGGTGAGAGGGGGCAGCCTTGTCTAGTCCCTGATTTTAGTGGGATTACTTCAAGTTTCTCTCCATTTAGTTTGATGTTGGTTACAGGTTTGCTGTATATTGCTTTTACTATGTTTAGACATGCGCCTTGAATTCCTGTCCTTTCTAACCTTTCTAAGGCTTTTAGCATGAAAGGATGCTGAATTTTGTCAAATGCTTTTTCAGCATCTAATGAAATAATCATGTGGTTTTTTTCTTTGAGTTTGTTTATGTAGCAGATAGCATTGGTGGATTTCCATATATTGAACCATCCCTGCATCCCTGGGATGAAGCCTACTTGAACATGGTGGATGATCGTTTTGATGTGTTCTTGGATTTGGTGAGCAAGAATTTTATTGAGTATTTTTGCATCGATATTCATAAGGGAAATTGGCCTGTAATTCTCTTTCTTAGTTGGATCTTTGTGTGGATTTGGTATCAATGTAATTGTGGCTTCGTAGAAGGAGTTGGGTAGTATTCCTTCTGTTTCTATTTGGTGGAATAGTTTGAAGAGTATTGGTGCTAAGTCTTCTTTGAAGGTCTGATAGAATTCTGCACTAAAACCATCTACTGCTGTGCTTTTTTTTTTTGGTCAGAAGGCTATCTATGGCCCCTTCTATTTCTTTAGGGGTTATGGGTCTGTTTAGATGATCTATTTGATGCTGATTTAATTTTGGTATTTGGTATCGGTCTAAGAAATTGCCCATTTCCTCCAGATTCTCCAGTTGTGTTGAGTACAGGTTTTGTAGTATAATCTAATATCTAATTTTTTAAGACTTATTATAAATCTATTTTTTGCATGTCTTCTATTTGGGAACTATATGGTTTATGTGGAGAACACATCCCAAGAAATAATTATCATCACACACATATTTTAAGGCCATCTGTCTCTGAACTTTCAACCATTCTGTCAATCTGGGACCTAGTGTTATGATTTGTATATGCTTTTCCCAGGGAGCAGGTCTTTTAGAAGGTATGGCCCTGTTGGAGTAGGTATGGTTTTGTTGGAGTAGGTGTGTCATTATGGGTGTGATCTTTAAGACCCTTATTCTTGCTACCTGGAAGGCAGAATTCTGCTAGCAGCCTTCAGATGAAGATGTAGAATTCTCAGCAATTCCTGCATCATGCCTGCCTGGATGTTGCCATGTTCCTGCCTTGGTGATAATGGACTGAACCTCTAAGCTAGCCCCAATTAAATGTTGTTCTAGTAAGAGTTTACTTGGTCATGGCCTGTTGGTCTATTCACAGCAATAAAAATCGAACTAAGAAACCTAGTATCTTAAGCTGTAATCATTTACATTCTACTAATTAATGTGCTTACATGCTGATGGGATTCATAAAGTTACCAACAGGAAAATCTAACTGTACTAAATTGAATTTTTCCTGGTAGAAATGTTTGGTTCTTTAGACTGTTACTCCTTGTGTTGTAGGATAACCCATATTCGTGTCTCCAACTTGCTAACCTGATTTTCTGAAGAATCAAGATGCATGCTTTACCAGTTAATCAAGGCTTTAAGGGAATTCATATTATAGTAAGCAATTCATCCTTTTTTGCAGCTGACTTGTTCTTAAGTGAAATTTCAGTACTAGAAACTGCAGTAAGATGCAGACATCAAACTCAGGCAAACTCAGTATCCTCACTCAGAAAAAAAATTAAAGAGATTGTGTGGAATTGGAAAGAACTAATTGAACCATTAGAGAAATGAAGTGTTTCTAATTGACTAAAAGCATGTGAGCAATGAAATCATATCTACATATCTATCTATATTTACAGATCTTCTTATATGTGAAGCATATGTATATGCTTCAAAAAGAAACATGTCCAAATATAACTATTCACATTAGAATTCACAGGGTGACTTTCTTTAAGTCTTAACCATTAAATGTACAACTGTAAGAAGTGTGACAAGTAGAATGGCTCAAATGAGGATGTTTCAATTTCACTTAGAAGGAGGAAGGAAATAATCACAGGAGGCATAGGGAGGGAGAACCATGGGGTGGAGGAGAGGAGGGAAAGGAGAAAAGGGGAATGGAATCAGGTATAGGAGGACAAGAGAAAATCCCAGAGGATTAAGAGAATGAATAAGCAGCATGAGGCAGGGGTGGTTGGGGTAGGGGTGGTTGGGTGGGTGAGGGGGTTGGTGGTTTGGTGAGGATGGCTCTAGGAAGTACCAGAGACCTAGGAGGTGAGCAACTCTTAAGGATTCCATAGGTATGACTTTAGCCTGAAGATCTACAACAGTGCATGAGGACAATAATCAGTTATAATTAGGGGGTCACGGTAAGGACTTATTTTATCTTACACTTTCTCATCAGAGTCTACCATGGAGGGAAAGCAGAGCCAAAACACAAGGCAGGGTTTTTAATCAGAAATTATGCAGGTAGTTTTCATGCTCAGTCTTAGCAACTTCCCTTTAACCTTTATTTCAATTTTTTATGTGTATAGATTCTTTTGCCTGCATGCATGTCTCTGTATCTCATAAATGCAGTGCTCTCAGAGGCCAAAATAAGTCAACATTTCCCCCCTGGGGCTGGAATTAAAATTTATTGTGAATTACTATGTGCGTACTGGGAATCAAACCTAGAACCTGGCTGTGTTAAAGAGAACCCAAACTCTTAAATGTTAAACCATCTCTCTAAGTCTCAGTTAGCTTTTCTACACAGCCCAGTCCTATTTACCTAAGTGTCGTGTGTTCTCCCATTTCTTTCATCAATAAAAAAACAAACAAACCCCACCAAACACAAAACAACAACAACAACAACAAAAATAAAACCAAGAAGAGAAAAAAAGTCAGAGAAATGAACATAATAGGCTTTCTCTTCCTAGATGACTTTAAATTGTATCAAATTAACAATAAAACCTAACTGGAACATTCAACTCCTGTTGGCTTGAAATATAAACATAATTCCAATTGAACAATAATCTTCCTTTTCTTGGTAGTTCCAAATCTGTCTTGTTGCTATCAAAACAATATAAAATGTTATTTTAAAAGTCCTACTATCTCTAAAAATTCTAATTCTTTAAAAGCTCAAAGTCTCCCTAAAAATTCAAAATTTTTTAACTTTGGGATCCCACAAAAATCACATTTTATCTTCATGCTAAAACTTCCTTTGTTTCCAAGTTTTGAGATAAAACACTGCACCTGGATTTGCGGAAACAAATATAAAACAGGAAACTTAGACATAATACCATGATTTCATAGGGTGCCAAATTTGGAATAATGCTATAATAAAGAAAAAGCCAGAGTAAGTTACAGCATTCCAGTAGGTCTCATATTAGCAGCTAAAGGGCAAGGTGAAAAAGATTAGGCACTCTCCTACAAAGTTAATTTCAGGATACAGATTTGTACCACATGTATACACACACCTGTCATATACTGATGTATGACTTATATCCAAATCCTGATAAACCTGAAGTCTAGTAGGAACATTTTCTGAAAAGGATGGCAGTTAAATAGGATGTCAATGCTGCTCAAATTCAACATTCTTTAAACTTTAGGATGCAAAGATTAGTGGATCATAAAATCAATTTATCAGCTTCAGTGTGTGTGTGTGTGTGTGTGTGTGTGTGTGTTTTGTGTGTGTGTGTATGTGTATGTGTGTGTGTGTGTTCCTGTACATGTATCAAATCTGAGGGCAACAATAAGTGTTTTCCTCAATCACTCTTTTATTTATTTATTTATTTATTTATTTATTTATTTATTTAGCCTGGGACTCTGAAGTAGCAACTTCTGGAATCTTTGGAAAGTCACTGGTGTCAGATGATGTTTTGCTAAAGCAGACACATCAAGGAAGGTTTCACTTAAGCAGACAATGGATTAAAGGATGTTTGGCTAATGCAAGCACATGAAAGAAGGCATAATGAAGGATTCTTCATTATTGAGAGGCAGGTATTGATTTGCCTTCCATGCATTGTTGATCCACAGACCCATATGTTGAATCCATAGAGAGAAACAGAAAGAAAAGCAACATAAAAAATTGGGGGGAACCAGGAAAGGGGAAACCATTTGAAATGTAAATAAAGAATATATCTAATAAAAAGAAAAAAAAAGAAAACAATGGTGTTCTGGTGGTTTCTTACCTCTTCTGCTGCCTCCTGCTGATTGACAGAGTGATGTCATCTGACAGACTCACATGAAGTTTTACTATGACAGATTCACGTGCTAGGCAAGACCTAGAACTCTTGGTGTTTGGAAGGAATTGTTATGGATAGCCTTGGGTTTTTTGATGCTAATTCTGCTCTCTAGGGAGGGACTGCAAATGAGGAATGAGTCACATACTCAGAGGAAACCTTCTCCAGGAAAGTGAAGCTGAATGTTTGGGAAAGATGAAGGAGAGGAGATAAAAGAGGATCTTGGAGGATGAAGGGGAGGAGGAGGAGGATGACTGTTGGTATTCTGTCTAAGCTCCACCCCATACCCTTTCATTGGTGCATTTGGCTAAGAAATGAGAAACACTGCGAGTTTGCTTGGATGGGTAAGCCCCCACCCCCACTGGTTGCAAAATGTCCCACCCTTCTAGTTCTCCTATCCTCCTGGACAAACAGTCTATGTTTGCGCTCTCACAACTTGCACGGTGCTGCACTGCACTGCGGCAGTGTTTTCTTTTCCCTAGATTCTGCTTTCCGTATGCCCTCGCAGCAGCGGTCCCCACTGAACCTCTGCCTTAAGGAGGTCCTGCGTGTCCCTGCAGGACCACTGTGATTCCAGCAGTGATAGATCCATCCTAGCCTCTCCAGCAGTGGCACCACGGCTGTTCTGGCGGCTGCAGTTCTGTACCTTGGTCCTGGTGGAACTCCGTGCAGTGCCCCTCGAGAGTGCCACAGGCCGCAGATATCTAATTCGCCCCTGTGTCTTGTCGCTAGGATACAAAACAAGCTAAACCAAACCTCACAGAGGTCCCAGGTCCCTGCCAGATGCCAAAGTCCCGTTCCCCACCTGCTGATTGGTAGACCATGGCCAGCGGTGAGGCTCTGTGCTGTTGCCCCTAGTGTATGCGTGCGAATGGTAGGATACTCTGCAGAGCAGGCAAGTGGTAGGTTACTCAAGGCAGCATTGTTTTTCCTTCCTCGCTGTTGCTAAGATAAGAAACAAGCTACTTCCCAACCAGTGCAGGCTACTTGACTTCCGACTTCCACTGTTGGCAGGAAGTCCCGCCCTGCACCTGTGCAATCACCCTACATCTTTTCCAGCTGACAATCCACAGCAGCCATCTCAGGCTAATGGTGTCCCACTGCCATAGCTCCCAGAGCCCACCACTCTTAAAACTGCAGCAAGCCTGCACCATATTTCCGTTGCTGCACCCAACCCACCAAAACCAAGTGGTCCTGCTCTGCTAGCTACAGAGCAGATTTCTGAGGCCGCGTGGCCCACGCCCAGCTCAGCTCTACTATACCTTGCTGCTTTTGTCATAGCAGCTGATACTGTCTCATGTGGGTTGTGCGGACCTGGGTGCCAATTCCCACAGGTGCACATACCTCCTATGTGTGCATGACTGTACCACTGCTTGCTTTTCTCAAACTTCCAGTTTTCTGCACCTAGGGGAACAGTTGCACTGTTTCCCACAATGGGTTTGCTACCTGTCAGGTTCTTCTTTCTACCAGATTACAAACTTAAATAAACATTAACCATAATAATAAATAACTTAGCTTTCAAATGAAGTCCGACCAACCTCTTTGGAACGAAAGGTTTCCTCTCATGCCTAGCCCACTTGCAACTGACATTCTAGATAATGTTCCTGCTTAGGACATTTAGGCCTTCCCTTGGGTGTCTCCTGACTCAGAAGCTACCCAGTCTCCCTCTTAGCTTTGACAGCTGCCAAAGCCCTGGACCAGGCATGGGAGCTTCTCCGGGCATTCCAAGAATTCCCATATCCCCTAGAGACTCCCATGATGGCTGGAGCCTTTAGCTTGGCTATACTGAGCTAATAAATATGCTTTCAGGACGCTGAAGTTATATTTATTTGCAACTTACACCTCCCTCACCTAGTGGGTGCTACTTGTCTTTGACAGTATATGTTTAAAATGAACAGTCTGGTAAATTATAAAGGACCAAAATTTCACCTATTCCGTGTTTCCACATTCTTAACTTGTTTGTTCCTATAGACTGCATGCTCAAGTTGATGTTAACAAGCCTAAGTCTGCCTAGACAAACTCATTTTCTGTCACAATGCTGCCAGCTTTCTTACTCTGATCCTAGCATGTTTACTAACCAAAGCAATATACTTTCCTCTACCTATGCAACCTGTCAAAGCTACTTAAGATTCCCATTCCTATCCTCTCTTAACTATTGCTCTCCTATCTTGTGCTCAATCCTGTCAGAACTTTGTTATTAAATTTAAGACAGACAGAATTCCCAAAGGCCTAACAGCTTCTCCTAGGAGATCTCAGAAGAAAGATATGGACACCGTTAAAGGATGCTGCTAAAAGAGTGCAGTGGGCAAAACCTTGAGTCAAATGACTTAGCTAAGCAAAGGTAAGCCATTTCTCATGTCATGGGTATCCATTCCACAGAGAAAAGCCATGCATCTTCTGTGCTTGAAAGCCAGACTGACAGCTAAAGCTGCCATGGAGAACAGAGAAGACGAAGAACTGTTGGCTACTGAAATCTGTCACTCTTTAGTAATATAACTGGTAAGTTATTGTTTATCCCTCAGACTTCTGGCTACATTGACAGCTAGTTATCGCCTTACCTAAACTCCGTTTCCATTAAATGTTTCATATTTCCTCCTCTTGCTCTGTCACTATCCTAACATCTGCATTCTTATAGATTTGCCTAACTCTAATAATAATAAATATTCTACTATATGATCCAACCTCCAATCCTATTCCTCCTGATCCACAAAGGCTCATCTTAAAGACTGTTCATGTGGTTAACTCTTGCTGTTATTTCTTTAATAAACTTGATAGCTACAGGAAACCTACACAGATCTACTGCTCATGGACCAAGTAGGCTCCATCCAGATAAGTACATCTACCCAAGTTCCCACTTTTCTAACTTTCCAAGGGGTGGGATTCCTCTGGGTTTCAATTGTACATCTAAACATTTGTTTTCTTTCTCCCAAATGTACTTAGTCTTATTCCGTACCTATACTATTGTATTCCAAAATCTTGTTAAGTCCAGGCCCTTGCCATATGCAGGGAAGCTCCAGAGAAGCAACCTTCAGATGCTACAATGTCCTCTCAGCTTCTCTAGAGGCAGACAGCTTCTACTGGACCTGTTCTCCTGATCTATCCTCAAATGGCTCCACAGAGAGACCCTGGACAGCAAGGAAGCAGCCAGTCCTTCTGAGACTGGACAATTAACCCACATACCCCTTTCTCTAGGTTCCCCAGAGACACGACACCCCAATGTCAGCATGAAGCAGCCAGATTTCAACAACAACCCTATTCCTGCTTCACCATATTTGCCATCACTTCTTTTCTTTTTTCTTTTTCTTTTTTGATTAAGCAAATATTGGGTATGTTGGTATTCTGTCTAAACTCCACCCCACACCTACCTGGCAATAGCCAGGTATGCCCCACCTCATAGATCTGGTCCACTATAAAAGGGGCTACTTGCCCCTCCTCTCCCTCTTTGCTCTCTCCACTCTACCACATCCTCTCACCCATCTGCCCCTTGGACTCCACACCGCCCTCATCTACACGGTCATGGCCAGCCTCCACTCCACTTCTCTCTCTGTCTCTCTCTGTCTCTCTCTGTCTCTCTCTCTCTCTCTCTCTCTCTCTCTCTCTCTCTCTCTCTCTGTCTGTCTTTCTCTACCACTAACTCCCACCCCCTACTCTGAATAAACTCTATTCTATGCCATGCCTGTGTGTGTGTGGTCCCTCAGGGAGAAGAGGTGCCTGGACAGGGGCCTGCCTGGGCATTCCCTTTCCCACACCGCCATGCCACACTCCCTTACCCCCCCTCCCCCCATCCTCTCTTTTTAAGCCCTCTCAATGACAAAGAAGAAGGAGGAGGAAGGAAAATGGAGTAGAAGCACTTGGCCTGGAGAAACAGCAAGTTATAAGGGGAAGATGGTAGTATAGTGGAAGATCTACCCAATCAAGGCGTGCAGCTTGTATTCATATTAATTCAGGTGTGTTTTCTTTGCCTTGGCTTATCTGAGTTGGAAATTTACTGCAACAGGGAGGATAACTAGGACTCAACAGACAGTGACGAGGCTTTCTAGCATAGCTAGCTTTGCAAGCACTTGTTCTCATGTTTTTATTGATCTCTGATTCATGGCAAAGAATTTCTCCTGGTGTCCCTATTGGTCCTAATCCCTCCTGAGGACTTGTGAAGATTTGGCTGAGGCCTGGTTGTTTCTGTGAGATCATGACACTGCTGCTGTTATCCCTATACTATTGAACTGGAATGATCATATATTTGCCGAAGTGTTTCTGAGTGGATTGAGCTGCTGCTGACTCCTATGAACTGATCTGCTGATTTCCTAAAAAAACAAATGGGATTTGTTCCAAAGAACAGTATATATGATCCTACCCATTCATAACCATTTATTCTATTTCCATATTCTAAGATAACCTAAATGGCATCGAAGTCCCTTTATCAATACATAACTTTTCTGTTTTTATGAATGATAGGTTGCTTATCATTGTACGAGCTAATAGCCACATATAAGCCACATGTAAGACAGATATACAGTATCTGTCTTAATGGGTCTAGAATATCTTACTCAAGATATTTTTCTTGTTCCATCCATTTACCTTAGAACTTCATGATTTCTATCTTTTCAGTGCCTAAGTAATAATCAGTTGTGTAAATACATTGCATTTTTAAAATCAATCAATTTTTCTGTTGATAAACAAAAATTTTGTTTCTAATTCCTGAATCTATAATAAGCACTAAAAAGTGGTTGTGGAAATGTCTCTGTAGTAGAATAAAGATGACATTTATGTATTATGTCGTTTGGGTTAGGTAGATCTTGAGGTAGACAAATTACCATATTTATGTTGAGCCAACACAAGGATTTTCATAACGGCTGTTTAAGTTTGTACTCCCATTATAAATGGATGACTATTTTTTTTTGTCCCTTTACTTCTCCAGCATTAGCTCTCACTTGCTTTGTAAATATTTTCCATTCTGAATGTTGTAAGATGTCATCTTGAAGTAATTTTTATTTATATTTCCCCAGTGGCTAAAGATATTTCATATTTTTAAGTGATTCTTTGTTCCTTGATTTTGATTTGGGAATTCTGCTTGCATCTATATCATTTGAAAGAGGTTGTTGGTTGTTTCTTGTTTTGATATATAATTTTTGTTTTCTTTATGTAACATTTTATATTAGGCTTCTTTACATGAATAATTGATTTAAAAAAAAAAGACCTTTTACACTCTTTGGCTGACACTTTGTTCAGATGATGGTGTCCTTTGTTGTGCAGAAGTTTCTCAGTTTCATCAGGTCCTGGTTTTTGTTTTTTTTTTAGATTTTAAAATTTTATTTTTTGTGTGTGAGCGTTTTGATGTACACATGTATACATGTCACATGCATGCCTGACGCTCACATTTGGTCCTGAAAAAAAAAATCATAAGATGTAAGATTCCCTGGAACTGGAGTTCCAGGTGTTTTTTGTTTTTTTTTAATTCTTTGTTTACATTCCAAATGCATTCCCCTTTCCCAGTTCCCCATCCCCATATGTCCCATAAGCCCTCTTCTCTCCACCCACTCTTCAATTACCTCCCTCCTTTTTCTCTGTAATGGTACTCTCCTACTACAATGCTGGATCAATCCTTTCCAGGATCAAGACCCTTTCCTTTTTTCATGGGAGTCATTTGATATGCTAATTGTGTCTTGGGTATTCAGAGTTTCTGTGCTAATTAATATCCACTTATCAGTGATTGCATTTCATGTGTATTCTTTTGTGATTGGGTTACCTGACTTAGGATGATATTTTCTAGTTCCAACCATTTGCCTAAAAATTTCGTGAATTCATTGTTTTTAATTACAGAGTAGTATTCCATTGTGTAAATATATCATATTTTCTGTATCCATTCCTCCATTGAGGGCCATCTGGGTTTTTTCCAGCTCTGGCTATTATAGATAAGGCTGCTATGAACATAGTGGAGCATGTGTCCTTATTGCATGCAGGGGAATCCTCTGGGTATATGCCCAGGAGAGGTATAGCAGGGTCCTCCAGAAGTGTCATGTCCAGTTTTCTGAGGAAACGCCAGACTGATTTCCACAGTGGTTGGGCCATCTTACAGTTCCACCAGCAGTGCAAGAGTGTTCCTCTTTCACCACATCCTCGCCAACACCTGCTCTCTCTTGAGTTTTTAACCTTAGCCATTCTGACTGGTGTGAGGTGAAATCTCAGGGTTGTTTTGATTTGCATTTCCCTAATGACTAATGATGTTGAACATTTCTTAAGGTGCTTCTCAACCATCCGAAGTTCTTTAGGTGAAAATTCTTTATTTAGCTCTGTACGCCATTTTTAAATAGGGTTATTTGGTTCTCTGGGGTCTAAGTTCTTGAGTTCTTTGTATATATTGGATATTAGCCCTCTGTCAGATTTAGGGTTCTTTCACATGAGTAGTTGATAAAAAAATATATCTTTAACATTCCTTGGCAGACACTTTGTTCAGATGATGGTGTCCTTTGTTGTGCAGAAATTTCCCAGTTTCGTGAGGTCCTGGTTTTTAATTGTCAATCTTAATTGCTCTGCTAACATTTTTTTCTTTTCAAAGTGACTTTTCCTTTGTCAATGAGTTCAAGGATACTCCCTAATTTCTCTTGTTATCATGTTTAGTGAATTTGGTTTTGTTTTGAAGTTTTTGATCTTTTTGAAGTTGAGCTCTGTCGGTGACACATATGGATCTGCTTGTAGTATTCTGCATGCAGCCATTTGAACACTTGAATGGCACCATTCATTGAAGATGTTGTCTATTCTCCTTTTTTTTTCGTGGAATATTTATAAAAACTAATTGTCTCTAGAAATACAGACTTGGGTCTGAATCTTCAATTTCTTTCCATTTATCAATAAGTCTGTTTTGTTTCAATACCACGATGTTTTAATTGCTGTAGAGCTGTTGTACAGATTGAAATTAGGGATAGTGATTCCTCCCAAAGTGATAACTCTTTTAGTATTTAAGGTTATTTTAGCTCTTTGAGCTTTTAGTTTAACTATCAAAATGTTCAACATGAAGAATTATGCAGGATTTTTTTTTAATGAAGAATGTGTTGAATCAGTAGATTACTTTTGGTAAGGTCAATCTTTACTGTGATACAATCCATGAGGTAAAAGATCTGTTCATCTTCTAATTGTTTTTGGTTTTTTTATATATATATTTTTGCTGTTGTTATTTTTCTTGTAGTTCAATAACTATAAATTCTTATCAAATAAATCTTTCATTTATTGGTTAGCATTATTTATAGGTATTTTATATTATTTGAGGCCATTATGAAAGGTGTTTCCCTGATTCCTTTCTTAGTCATTTTATTACTTGTATACATGATGGCTACTCAATTTTTTTGTGAGTTATTTTTTTACTCAGCTTCCTTGCTGAAAATAGTGATCAATAGTAGAAGTACTTATACATCCTCTGCAAATAAAGAGACATTGAATTATCTTTTAAATTTATATCTCTTTCATCTTCTACAGTTGTTCTATCATTCTACCTAAGACTTCTAGTACTATATTGAATAAATACAGTTAGAGTAGACAACCTTTTCCTGTTCTTGATCATAGTGGAAGTCATTGAGTATCTATCAATTTAAGTTGATGTTGGTTATGGGAATGCCATGAACTGCCTTTATTTTGTTTAAGTATGGCCTCTGTTTCCCTAATATCTCTAGGACTTTAATCATAAAGGGGTGTTGGATTTTGTTTAAAGCTTTTTCTCCAACTAATAAGACATATTTACAATCTTCAAATTTGTTTATATGTGTATTTGCTTATATTTGTTTATATAGAGAATTACATCCATCTGTTTATATATGTTCAATTATACCAACATCTTTGTACTTTTGAGCAGGTGGGGATCCCCATGGCTATGTCCCCATCCTGGCACCGCAAATCCCTCCTAGGTTAGGCATTTCCTCTCCAATTGAGGCCAGACAAGGCACTCCACCTAGAAGAGCATATCTCACATTCATTGATTTTTTTTTTTTTACACTTTAAATCTTTTTCTTTTTGCAGTCTTGTCATTATGCCTTTCCCAGTCAGTCCAATGACTGTTCCTTATCCCAATCCTCCCCCCAAACTCAAAGAGGGTATCTAGATCTCCTTAAGACACCCCATCAAACTTACCCACTCTCCGGAGCCTCAAGTATTTTCACTGTTAAGTACTTCTCTCATTGCAGTCAATGAGACAGTCCTCTGATGTATATGGGTCAGTGACTCATATCAGCTAGTGTATGCTGCCTGGTTAGTGGCTGAGAGTCTGAGAAGCCTTGGGGGTTCAGGTTAATTGAGACTACTGGTCTTCACATGGGGTCACACTCCACACTTCTTCCAGCTTTCCCCTAGTTCAACAACAGGGGTCCCCAGCTCTTGTCAATTGGTTAGGTATAAGTATCTATTTCTGATTCTTTTAAGCTGCTTGTTGGGACTCTTAGAGGTTAGTCAAGCTAGCTGCTGTCTGTAAGCACACCATAGTAAGTATCAGTAATAATCTCAGGCCATGGAGTATTCCCTTGAGCTGGATTCCAGTTAGGGTTTGTCATTGGACCTCCTTTCCTTCAGAATCTTTTCCATTTTTGTCCCTGCAGTATTTTAGACAGGAGCAATTCTCAGTTGGATTTTCACTGTGGGATGGCAACCCCAGGCCTTTACTTGATGACTTGTCTTTCTATGGGATGTGGACTCTACAATTTCCCTCTCTCTATTGATATTTTCATCTAAGGTCCCTGCCTTTGAGTCCTGAGAATCTCAGACCACCCAGGTCTCTGATACATTCTAGAAGTTCCTCCACATCCAACCTCCCAAGGCTGCCTTTTTCCATTGTTTTTGCTGGACCTCTGGGCTACAGTTATGTTCCCCACACCATACCTAATCATGTTCTCCCTTTTCCCTACCCGTCACCTTTCCCACCTATGATTCTTCCTCCCTCTACCTCCCATGATTGCTTTCTTCTCCCTCCCAAGTGGGATTGAGGCATCCTCCTAAGGCGCTTCACTTTGTTAACTGTCTTGAGTTCTGTGGATCGTATCCTGGGTATTCTGTACTTTTTGCCTAATTAGAGCTTATTAGTGAGTAAATACCATTCATATCTTTGGGGCCTGAGTTATCTCACTCAGGATGTTAATTTCTAGTTTCATCTATGTGCCTGCAAAACTCATCATGTTCTCATTCTTAACCACCAAGTAGTATTCCATTATGTAAAGAAACCATATTTTCTGTATCCATTCTTCTGTTTTGGGGCATCTGGGTTGTTTTCAGCTTCTGGCTATCACAAATATGTCCATATAAACATAGTGGAACATGTGCCCCTGTGGCATGATATGGCATTTTTTTTTGGCATATTCTCAAAAGTGATATAGCTCGGTCTTGAGTTAGATCTATTTCAGTTTATCTGAGGATCTTCCAGATTGATTTCCAGAGTGGTTGTACCAGTTTATAACCTAACCAACAATGAAGGAGTGTTCCTTTTTTGTTGATATCCTTGTTAAAGTCTGCTGTTAACTGACATTTTGATCTTAGTCATTCTGAATGATATATGGTGAAATATCAGTGTTGTTTTGATTTGCATTTCCCTAATCAATAAAAATTTTGAATATTTTTAAGTGCTTCTCAGCCATTTGAGATTGCTTTGTCGTGAATTCTATTTAGTTGTATACCCCAATTTTTGATTGTTTTTTTTTTTTTTTTTGATTGGTAGCTTCTTGAGTTCTTTATATAGCTTGGATATTAGCCCTATATCAGATGTGGGTTACTGAAGATTTATTTTCCCAATCTGTAGGTTGTTGATTTGTCTCATTTACTATGTCCTTTTCTTTATAGAAGCTTTCTAATTACATGAGATCCCATGTATCTATTCTTGATCATACAGTGTGAGCCATTGGGGTTCTGTTTAGGAAATGTCCCCAAGTGCCAATGAGTTCAAGGCTCTTTCCCACTTTCTCTTCTATTAGATTTGATGTATCTGGCTTTATGTTGAGGTCCTTGATCCACTTGGACTTGAGCTTTGTGCAAAATAACAAATATGGATCAGTTTTAATTTTTCTACACACAGACTGACAGTTTGACCAGCACCAATTATTGTAGATACTTTCTTTTTGCCATTCTATATATTTCTCTTCTTTGATCAAGTGTCAATAGGTAATTTGTTTTATTTCTTGGTCTCAAATTTTATTCCATTGATCAACCTGCCTATCTCTGTACCAATATCCTGCAGTTTTTACCACTATTGCTCAGTAGATTAGCTTGAGGTCAGGGATGGTGATACCCCCAGTTATTTTATTGTTAAGTTTTATTTTCACTATTCTGGGTTTTTTTGTTTTCTCACATGAATTTGCAGACTGTTTTTTCCTTGTTTTTGAAATTTGTGTTGGGATTTTGATGGGGATTAAAATGAATCTGTAGATTTCTTTTGTTAGGATGGCCATTTTTACTATGTTTATTTGACCAATCACTGAGCATGGGAGATCTCTCCATTTTATGAGGGCTTTTTTGATTTCTGTATTTGAGAAATTTGAATTTTGTCACATAGGTCTTTCACTTGTTTGGTTAGAGTTACAGCAAGATATTTTATATTATTTCTGACTATTGTAAAATGTGTTGTTTTCCTCATTGCTTTCTGAGCCCACTCTTTATTTGTATAGAGGAATGCTACTTATTAATTTGAGTTAATTTTTATATCTATCAACTATGCTGAAGTTGTTTAGCAATTGTAGTTCCCTGTAGAATTTTTGAGTTTGCTTATGTTTGCCATCATATCCTCTGTAAATAATGATACCTTGAATTCTTCCTTGATAATTTTTATTCCTTTGATATCATTTTGTTGTTTTATTGCTCTAGCTTGAACTTTGAGTTGTATATGGGGAAAGTGGGAAACCTTGAAAGTGGGCTTGCTTTATGTATATTTCCATTTAATCTATTATTGACTGTTGGTTTGATGCATATTGCTTTTATTATGTGGAGGTACAGGACTTGAATTCCTGATCTCTCTACTGCTTTTAACATGAGGGGCTGCTGTATTTTGTCAAAGGCTTTTTCAGCATCTATGGAGATGATTATGTGATTTTTTTCTTTGAGTTTGTTTATATCATGTATTACATTAAGGGATTTTTTGTATACTGAAACAAGCTTGCATCCCTGAGATGAAGATTGATTATATTGGATGATAGGGTTGACATGTTCTCAGATTCTGTTTGCTAGAATTTTATTGAGTATATTTGCATCAATATTCCTAAGTGAGATTGGTCTGAAGTTCTCTTTTTTTGTTTGGGTCCTTGGGTGGTTTAGGTATCAGAGTAATTGTGGCTTCATAAAATGAATTAGATAGTGTTTCTTCTGCTTTATTTTTTGTTTGAGGAAACAAAATTGTTTGAGGAAAATTGGTATCAGGTCTTCTTTGAAGATATGGTAGAATTCTGCACTAAATCCAACTAGCCCTGAGCTTTTTTTGGTAGGGAGGTTTTTAGTGATTTCTTCTATTTCCTTGTGCAATATGGGCCTATTTAGACAGTTTGCCGGTGCTTGATTTAACTTTGGTATGTGGTATCTGAATAGAAAAATCAATCATTTCATGTTTTCCAATTTTGTTAATTTGGATATTATCTTTGGGCCCTTTAGTTAGTTTGGCTAGGGGTTAATCTGTCCTGTTAATTTTCTTAAAGAACCAGCATTTGATTTTGTTAATTCTTTGTATCATTCTCTTTGTTGCTATTTGATAGATTTCAATCCTCATTTTGTCTATTTCCTGCATTCTATACCTCCTTGGTGTGTTTTCTTCTTTTTGTTCTAGTGCTCTCATGTATGCTGTGAAGTTGCTAGGGTAGGATCTCTCCTAGCAGGATTTTCTTTATGGAGGTACTTAGAGCTATGAGTTTTCATCTTAGCACTGCTTTCCTTGTGTCCCATAAGTTTGGGTATGCTGTTTCATCATTTTCAGTGAATTCTAGGAAGTCTATAATTTCCTTCTCTATTTCTTCCATTACCACATTATCATTGAGTACCTAGTTGTTCAGTTTCCATGGGTATGTAGATTTTCTGTTTTTGTTTTGTTGTTGTTGTGATTGAAGACCAGTCTTGGGCCTTGGTGGTCTGACAGGATCCCTAGGGTTAATTCAGTATACTTGTAACATTTGAGGCTTGTTGGTGACCCATTGTATCGCCAGTTTTGGAGAAAGTACCATAAGGTACTAAGAAGAAGGTATATTCTTTTGTTTTACGGTGAAATGTTCAGTAGACATCTATTAAATACATTTGACTCATTACCTCTATTAGCTTCGCTGTGTCTCTGTTTTGTTTCTGTTCCAATGGCCTATCCATTAGTGAGAGTGGAATGCTGAAGTCTCCCACTATTATTGGGTGGGATTCTATGTCTGTTTTGAGCTTTAGTAAAATTTCTTTTATGAATTTGGATGCTCTTGCTTTTGGGCAATAGATGTAAAGAATTATTACTTTCAATGACCCTCTCTCTCAATGGCTGGCAATCTATGAGAAATTAGCAAAAAGTCCACAAATGCCATTGGTGATATATTACTTTAAGGAAATATTATCTTGCAGACACAATATGATTAATGTACATATCTAATTACAGAGCATGTAAAAGATCAATGCATGTTCAAGCCAGACAAATTCCCTACATGCAAAATGGGAATGGTCTACTGTATCTTATCCTTACCCAGAACCCACTTGCAGATGATTGATGTTGGTAAAAGCAAAGTACTTTGTTTGCTTGTTTCCCCAATGAAATAATATTTAGTATATATCAGCCATACTCTAGGGGAACTCAGAAATTCTTAGTAAACATGAAACAGATACAAAATGCTTTTATTATAGTTTCCATCTTAAGGTGTAGCCACGTGTGCTTGTGTGTAGGGAGATACAGTTGACAAATTGGGAGGGGTGTTTTGGTTCCATAAGAAAAAATGTGAGTTTTGTTGGGTAGGAAGAGTAAAGATTCTGGCAGAGGTATGGAAATGGAAAAGAATACATGGTTCTGAGATGAGCTATGATCTGCGATTCTGTCTTGATCAAATGTACTGTGAACTCCATTGTTTGTCCCCCGAGAAAGACAGGCATACTGCAGCCTCCCTGCTGTTTTTTTCCTTCCTTTGTGTGATTTCTAACATGAGATTTTTTTATTGTTTTTGTTTTTAGATTTATTTTTATTATCATTATATCTTTCAAGAATTTGCTCATTCTCATAATTTGTGAAGTCAAGGTTATCTGGTAGGTTTTAAGAAATGCTTTTCATTTTTTGCATCATCATCATCCTATTCAAAAGTCCCCACCTTACCTTCATTCATGATTTTAAAAATAAATTACCTTTTGTTATATCTTCTATTACCTATTTTTAAATAGAGTCCAATTTTACAGAATACACCAGTATAATATAATGTAATTATAGTTTTTAAGGGAGGAGCTAGAGAAAGGTCCCAAGGAGTTGAAATGGGTTGCAACCCCATAGGAGAAACAACAACACAAAGCAACAAGTGTCCTCAGAGCACCCAGAGACTAAATCACCAACCAAGGAGTACATATGGAGGGACCCATGGCCAAGCAGCATATGTAGCAGAGGATAGCCTTGCCAAATATCAATGAGAGGAAAGGCCCTTGATCCTGTGAAGCCTCAATGTCCCAGTGTAAGGGAATGCTAGGACAGGGAAGTAGTTGTGGATTGGCTGGCCAGCAGGGATAACTGGGAAGGGATAGGGGATTTTCAGAGGTTAAAGAATGAAAGGGGATAATATTTTAAATGTAAATAAAGAAAATATCTAACAAAAATTTGATTAAGGACTGAGCCATTGAGATGGTTATGTGAGTTGGGGCACTTTCCAGAAAGCCTAAGATCAATCTCCAGTAGATCCGGGAGCACAATATGTGTATTATAATTTGTGCACACACACACACACACACACACACACACACACACTCACATCCTCACACATAAATAAATTAATGAATAAAATAAATAAATAAAACAGATTGGTATATCTAAGGTTACAAAAAAGCTTATAATAAATATACTCAATTTCATTATGATTGTTGTTATAAAAAAAAGTTAAACATTTGATGTAGACCTTCTTTCATGAATATTCTATAAAAATGTAGAATGTACAAAAAATTACAATATTGGTCTATTGACATACATCAGTACCAACATTAAAGTTGAGTAACATAGGAAGAAGTGGAATAAAAAGACTATAGGAATGTGAGGTTAGTACCTGAGATTAGGCTCTACTAAAATTGTTAAAATGTGATTTTTTTTCATTATTTGAACATTTAATGAAAGTAAATATATTCCCATATTTCTGTCTATACTTCAGCTTATATAGTCACCTATATAGTTGGAAGAAATATTGATAAAATTAATACTTAAGTCTAAAAGAATTTTATTGAGTATTTTTGCATCGATATTAATAAAAGAAATTGGCCTGAAATTCTCTTTCTTAGTTGGATCTGGATGTGGTTTTGGTATCAATGTAATTGTGGCTTCATAGAAGGCGTTGGGTAGTGTTCCTTCTGTTTCTATTTGGTGGAATAGTTTGAAGAGTATTGCTGTTAAGTCTTTTTAGAAGGTATGATAGAATTCTGCACTAAAATCATCTGCTCCTGTGCTATTTTTGGTCAGAAGGCTATCTATGACCCCTTCTATTTCTTTAGGGGTTATGGGTCTGTTTAGATGATCTATTTGATCCTGATTTAATTTTGGTATTTGGTACCTGTCTAAGAAATTGTTCATTTCCTCCAGATTCTCCAATTGTGTTAAATACAGGCTTTTGTAGTAGGATCTGATGATTTTTTTGAATTTCCTCCATTTCTGTTGTAATATCTCCCTTTTCATTTCTAATGTTGTTAATTTGGATACTGTCTCTGTGCCCTTTGGTTAGTCTGGCTAAGGGTTTATCTATCTTGTTGATTTTTTCAAAGAACCAACTTCTGGTTTTGTTGATTCTTTGTATGGTTCTCTTAGTTTCTACTTGATTGATTTCAGCCCTGAGTTTGATTTTTTTTCTGCCTTCTAATCCTCTTGGGTGAATTAGCTTCTTTTTGTTCCAGTACTTTCAGTTGTTCTGTTAATCTTCTAGTGTATGCTTTCTCCAATTTCATTTTGGAGGCAGTGAAAGCTATGAGTTTTCCTCTTAGTACTGCTTGCATTGTGTCCCATAGATTTGGGTATAATGTGCCTTCATTTTTGTTAAATTCTAAAAAATCTTTGATTTCTTTCTTTATTACTTCCTTGACCAAGGTATCATTGAGTAGAGTATTGTTCAGTTTCCATGTGTATGTGGGCTTTCTGTTGTTTTTATTATTATTAAAACCACTTTTACTCCATAGTGATCTGATAGGAGGCATGGGATTATTTCACTCTTCTTGTATTTGTTGAGGTCTGCCTTGTGACCAACTATATGATCAATTTTGGAGAAGGTACCATGAGGTGCTGAGAAAAAGGTATTCTTTTTCTTTGGGAAGGAAAGTTTTATATATATATATATATATATATATATATATATATATATATATCTGTTAAATCCAATTGGTCCAAAGCTTCAATTAGTTTCACTGTCTCCTTGTTTAGTTTCTGTTTTCCTGATAAGTCCATTGATAAGAGTGGAGTGTTGAAGTCCCCCACAATTATTGTGTTAGGTGCAATGTGTGCTTTGAGCTTTAGTAAAGTTTCTTTCATGAATGAGGGCACCCTTGTATTTGGAGCATAGATGTTCAGGATTGAGAGTTCTTCTTGTTGTATTTTTCCTTTGACCAGCAAGAAGTGTCCTTCCATGTCTTTTTTGATGACATCAGGTTGAAAATCAATTTTATCTGATATTAGAATGGCAACTCTGGCTTGTTTCCTGGGACCATTTGCTTGTAGAATTGTCTTCCAGCCTTTTACTCTAAGGTAGTTTTTGTCTTTGACACTGAGGTGTATTTTCTGTCTGCAGCAAATTGTAGGGTCCTGTTTACATAACCAGTCTGTTAGTCTATGTCTTTTTATTGGGGAATTGAGTCCATGGATGTTAAGAGATATTAAGGAGTACTGGTTATTGCTTCCTATCATTTTTGATGTTAATTTTATACTTGTGTGGCTATCTTCTTTTGGTTTTGATGAAAGAATTTTAATATCTTGCTTTTTCTAAGGTATAGTTTCCCTCACTGTAATGGTGTTTTCCCCCTATTATCCTTTGTAGGTCTGGGTTTGTGTAACGATATTGTGTAAATTTGGTTTTGTCATGGAAAATCTTGGTTTCTCCATCTATAGTGATTGAGAGTTTCGCTGGGTATAGTAGTCTTGGCTGGCATTTGTGTTCTCTTAGAGTCTGCATGAGCTCCACCCAGGATCTTCTAGCTTTCATGGTGTCTGGTGAGAAGTCTGGTGTAATTCTGATAGGTCTTTCTTTATATGTTGCTTGCCCTTTTTCTCTTACTGTCCTAAGTATTGTTTCTTTGTTTAGTACATTTGGGGTTTTGATTATGATGTGACGGGAGGTATTTCCGTTCTGGTACAGTCTGTTTGGAGTTCTGTAGGCTTCTTGTATATTCATGGGCATCTCTCTCTTTAGGTTAGGGAAGTTTTCTTCCATAATTTTGTTGAAGATATTTGCTGGGCCTTTAAGTTGTAAATCTTCACTCTCATCAATGCCTATAATCCTTAGGTTTGGCTTTCTCATTGTGCCCTGGATTTCCTGGATGTTTTGGGTTAAAAGCTTTTTGCATTTTGCATTTTCTTTGACTGTTGATTCCATGGTTTCTATGGTATATTCGGCACATGAGATTCTTTCTTCTATCTCTTGTATTCTGTAATTGATATTTGCATCTATGGCCCCTGATTTCTTGCAAGGTTTTCTATCTCCAAAGTTGTCTTCCTTTGTGTTTTCTTAGTTGTTTCTACTTCTGTTTTTAGATCCTGGAACTTTTTGCTCAGTTCCTTCACTTGCTTGTTTGTGTTTTCCTGAAATTCTTTAAGAGATTTTTGTGTTTCCTGTTTCATGACTTCTGCCTGTTGATCAAAATTCTCCTGTATTTCTTTAAGTGATTTTTGCATTTCCTCCTTATTGGCTACTAACTTCTGACCCATATTCTCCTGAATTTCTTTAAGAGATTTATTTATGTCCTTCATGTGTTCCTCTAACAGCATCCTTACCAGTGATTTTAAATCCAGCTCTTGTTTTTCTTGTGTGTTGGGGTATCCAAGACTTGCTGTTGTTGGAGAATTGGGTTTAGATGCTGCCATAATGCCTTGGTTTCTGTTAGTAACGTTCCTACGTTTGCCTTTAGCCGTCTAGTCCTTACTGGTGCTAGATGATCTTATTGTCACTGACTGGTGCTCCAACCTATTGTGGACCTTTGAGGCTATTTCCATGACACTGGATGACTGGGTTTCCTCTGGCACAGATTGCTGATATGCTGCCTTCCTCTTTTGTGCCTTTGGAGCCCTGCTCAGTCTTGCCTCAAGCAATGTTATACTTGGGTTGACAAAGTTAACTAGGTGTTCCCAAACTGCTCTGTCATGGAGCGAAGATGGTGGTGGTGGTGGGGGTGGGTAGGAGGTGGTTGTCACTCCCTCTGTTGATTCTCCTGTAGGACACAGGTCCCACGACTGACCGGCTGGCAGATGAACCACCAATATTCTAAGGTCCTGAGCTCAGGCACACCCCTGGTGGTTTACACCCCAGAGATCTTAAGCTCAGGATAATACAGTACCTAGTGATGTTTTTCTGCCCTGACAGGCAGTGAAGATGGCCATGGGGAGTTGCTCCCTCTGTTGTTCTCTGTGCAGGACAGAGGCCGCACAACTGACCTGCTGGCAGATGAACAGCCTATGTGCTCAGGTCCTGGGTGCAGGCAGACCCCTGGTGGTTCACACCCTCAGCGTTCTTAAGCTCAGGGTAGTACAGTACCTAGTGATGCTTTTCTGCCCTGTCAGGCAGTGAATATGGCCATGGGGATTCTCTCCCCCTGCTGCTGTCCACACAGGACACAGGCCCCATGACTGACTGACTGGCAGATGAACCACCTATGTGCTCAGGTTCTAGGCGCAGGCAGATCCCTGGAGGTTTGCACCCCTAGAGATCTTAAGCTGGGGATAATACAGTATCTAGTGATGTTTTTCTGCCCCAGCTGGCCGTGAAGATGGCCGCGGAGAGTTGCTCCCTCTGCTGCTCTCTGTGCAGGACACTTGCCCCACTCCAGACAGGCTGGCAGATGAACTGCCTATGTGCTCAGTTCCTAGGCACAGGCAGACCCCAATTTCTGTGATTATTATTCCATGCTCCAAATTCTCTCTCTCTCTCTCTCTCTCTCTCTCTCTCTCTCTCTCTCTCTCTCTCTCTCTCTCCCTCTCCCTCTCCCTCTCCCTCTCCTTCTCTCTCGCTCTCCCTCTCCCTCTCTCTCTGTATGTGTGTATGTGTTTGCATGTGTGCTCATATGCTTGTATGCTCTCCAAACATCAGCACGTCAGTAAACATAAAATACAATACTTTTTCTTATGTGTTGTATATTTTAAAACTATTTTATTATGAGCAATATGGCTGTTCATAATTTGGTTGTTCCCAAATAAGACCAATGAATTCAGTTTATTTTGCATCCAAACCACAGAGAACTAAAAAATAGTTCATTTACAAGCATGATTCGAGAATAGCACTTGTCTATATATAAGTAATTTTTTGTAATTTTGAAAAACAATGGATATACAAAATTTATTCACAGTAAAGTCTACATTGCTTGTTTAGACTATAGTGTAGATATAATAGATATACACTTGAGAAATGCTTATGATTGGGAAGTTAATACTTCTTTTTAGTCAATCTATTTGAATGTTAGGAAAGAATTGTTCTTACTTTAATTAAAATTATTTTTGTATCTATACTTTTTTTGCAAAAATTCTCTTATTTTACTTTATTTTTTGGTTTTTTGGATTTGCTTTTTTCAAAACATGGTTTCTCTGTATATCCCTGGTTGTCCTGGAACTCACTCTGTAGAACAGGCTGGCCTTGAACTCAGAAATCTGCCTGCCTCTGCCTTCCAGAGTGCTGGGATTACAGGTGTGCACCACCACCACCTGGCTTGCTAAAATTCTCAAATCAGTCATTAATCCTGGAGGAGGTAGAAACAATAAAGAAATCACAATGGGAGACAACTCGAGGAATAGAAAACCTAGGAAAGAAGTCTGGAGTCATGGATCCAAGCATTAAAAACAGAATACAAGAGATGGAAGAGAAAATTTCAGATGCAGAAGATACCATAGACAGCATTTATACAATAGTCAAAGAAAATGAAAAATGCAAAAAGCTCCTGACCCAAAATATCCAGGAAATACAGGCAAAATGAGAAGACCAAACCTGAGGATAATAGACATAGAAGAGAGTGAAGAACTCCAACTGAAAGGGCCAGTAAATGTCTTCAACAAAATTATAGAGGAAAACTTCCCTAACCTAAAGAAAGAGATGCCCATGAACATATAGGAAGCCTACAGAACTCCAAATAGATTTGACCAGAAAAGAAGTTCATCCTGTCATATAATAATTAAAATAACAAATGTAATAAACAAAAAAGAATATTAAAAGCAGTAAGATAAAAAGGTCAAATAACATATAAAGGTAGACCTATCAGAATCATACCAGATTTCTCACCAGAAACTATGAAAGCCAGAAGATCCTGAGCAGACGTCATGCAGACCTTTAGGAAACACAAATGCTAACCCAAACTGCTGTATCCAGCAAATCTCTCAATTACCATAAATGGTGAAACCAAAGTTTTTCATTTTAAAAATCAAATTTACACAGTATCTTTCCACAAATCAGGCACTTCAAAGGATAACGAATGAAAAACACCAACAAAGGGAGGGAAACTACACACAAGAAAAAAGCGAGAAAGTAATCTCCTTTCACCAAACCCAAAAGAAAATACCCACACAAACATAAAAATTACATCAAAAACAGCAGGAAGCAACAATCACTATTCTTTAATATCTCTTAACTTCAATGGACTCAATTACCCAATAAAAAGACATATATTAACAGACTGGATACGTAAACAAGACCCAACATTTTGCTGCATAAAGGAAACACATCTCATGGTCAAAGACAAACACTACCTAAGAGTAAAAGGCTGGAAAACAGTTCTCCAAGCAAACGGTTCGAGGAAACAAGCTGGAGTAGCCATTCTAATATCAGATAAAATAGACTTTCAACCAAAAGTTATGAAAAAAGATACAGAAGGCCATTTTATATTCATCAAAGGAAAAATCTATCAAGAAGAACTCTCTATTTTGAACATCTATACCACAAATACAAGGGCACCTGAATTCCTAAAGGAAACCTTACTAAAGGTTAAAGCAAACATCGCACCCCACACAATAATTGTGGGGGACTTAATAACCCCACTCTCTTCAACAGACAGATCAGGGAAACACTAACTAAACAGAGTCACAGTGAAACTAACAGAAATTCTGGACCAAATGGACTTAATAGATATCTATAGAACATTTCATCCTAAATCAAAAGGATATACCTTCTTCTCAGCACCACATGGTACCTTCTCCAAAATTGACCATATAATTGGTAACAAAACAGACCTCAACAGATATAAGACAATCAAATTAATTCCATGCCTCCTATCAGATCACTATGGAATAAGGGTTGTCTTCAATACCAACAAAAACAACAAAAGCCCACATACACATGGAAGCTGAACAATTCTCTACTCAATGATACCTTGGTCAAGGAAGAAATAAAAAACGTTTTAGAATTTAATGAAAATGAAGACACATCATACCCTAATTTATAAGACACTATGAAAGCAGTGCTAAGAGAAAAAAATCCATATCTCTGAGTGCCTACAAAAAGAAGCTGGAGAGACCATACACTAGCAGTTTAACAGATCACCTGAAACTTTTAGAACAAAAAGAAGCTAATACACCCAAGAAGAGTGGAAGGCAGAAAATCATGAAACTCAGGGCTGAAATCAACCAAGTTGAAACTATACAGAAATAACTATACAAAGATCAACAAAAGTTGGAGCTGATTGTTTGAGAAAATCAAAAGATAGATAAATCTTTAGCCAGACTAACCAGAGGGCACAGAGACAGTACCCAAATTAACAAAATCAGAAATGAAAAAGTTGATATAAGAACAGAAACTGAGGAAATCCAAAAAATTGTCATATCCTACTACAAAAGCCTATACTCAACAAAACTGGAAAATCTGAATGAAATGGACAATTACCTTGATAGATACCAATTACCAAATTTTAATCAGGATCAGACAGACCATATAAATGGACCTATAACTGCTAAAGAAATATAACTGGTCATTGATAGTCTCCCAACCAAAAAAAGAACAGGACCAGATGGCTTTAGTGCAGAATTCTATCAGACATTCAAAGGAGACCTAATGTCAACACTCTTCAAACTATTCCACAAAATAGAAACAGAAGGAACATTGCCCAACTCATTCAATGAAGCCACAATTTCAATGATAACAAATCCACACAAAGATCCAAAAAAAGGGAAACTTAGACCAATTTCCCTTATGAATATCGATGCAAAAATAGACAATAAAATTCTTGCCAACTGAATCCAGGAACACATCAAAATAATCATGCATCATGATCAAATAGGCTTCATTCTAAGGATGCAGGGAAGGTTCAATATACAGAAATTCATCCAATATATAAACAAACTCAAAGAAAAAGAAACAAAATCATTTCATTAGATTCTGAAAAAGCATTTGACAAAATTCAGCATCCTTTCATGTTAAAGGTCTTCGAAAGAACAGTAATTCAAGGCCCATACCTAAGCATAATAAAAGCAATATAGAGCAAACCAGTCTCCAACATCAAACTAAATGGAGAGAAACTTGAAGCAATCCCACTAAAATAAGGGACTAGACAAGGCTGCCCTCTCTCTCCATATCTTTTCAATAAAGTACTTCAAGTTAGAGCTAGAGCAATCAGACAACATAAGGAGGTAAAGGAATACAAACTGGAAAAAAGAAGTCAAACAATCACTATTTGCAGACAATATGATAGCATACTTAAGCAACCCAAAAAACTCCACCAGAGAATTAATACAGCTGATAAACAACTTCATCAAGGTGCTGGTTATAGAATTAACTCAAGCAAATCAGTAGCCTTCCTATACTCAAAGGATAAACAAGCTGAGAAAGAAATTAGGGAAATGACACCCTTCACAATAGCCACAAACAATATAAAGTAACTTGGTGTGATTCTAACCAAACAAGTGAAAGATTTGTATGACAGGAACTTCAAGTCTTTGAAGAATGAAATCGAAGGAGACCTCAGAAGATGGAAAAATCTTCCATGCTCTAGGATTGGCAGGATTAATATAGTAAAAATGGCCATCTTGCCAAAAGCAATCTACAGATTCAATGCAATCCCCATCAAAGTGCCAACACAATTCTTCATTGAACAATTCTCAAATTCATCAGAAAAAACAAAAAACCAGGTTAGCTAAAACTATTCTCAACAGTAAAAAAAACTTCTGGGGGATTCAGTATCCCAGACCTCAAGCAGTATTACAAAGCAATTGTGCTAAAAACTGCATGGTATTGGTACAGTGACAGGAAAGTATATCAATGGAATAGAATTGAAGATCCAGAAATGAACCCACAGAATTATGGTCACTTGATCTCTGTTAAAGTAGCTACAACTATCCAGTGGGAAAAAAGATAGCCTTTTCAACAAATGGTGCTGGTTCAACTGGAGGTCAGCATGCAAAAGAATGCAAATTGATCCATTCTTATCTCCATGTACTAAGACCAAATCCATCTCCACATAAAACCAGACACACAGAAGCTAATAAAAACAAAACTGGGGAAGACTGTTCAGGACATGGGCACAGGGGAAAATTTCCTCAAAAGAACACAGATAGCTTATGCTCTAAGATCAAGAATTAGCAAATGGGACCTCATAAAGCTATAAAGTTTCTGTAAGGTAAAAGACATTGTCAAAAGGATAAAATGGCAACCCAGAAATTGGGAAAAGATCTTTACTACATCCAACAGAGGGCTTATATCCAAGGTATACAAAGAACTCAAGAAAGTAGACTCCAGAGAGCCAAATACTCTCCCCTCCTTGAAAATGGGGTAAAGAGCTAAACAAAGACTTTTCACCTGAGGAATATTGAATGGCTGAGAAACACCTAAAGAAATGTTCAACATCCTTAGTCATCAGGGAAATGCAAATCAAAACAATCCTGAGATTTCACCTCACACCTGTCAGAATGGCTAAGATCAAAAAGTCAGGAGAAAACAGGTGCTGGCAAGGATGTGGAGAAAAAGGAACACTTCTCCACTGCTGGCGGGGTTATAGGATGGTACTACCACTCTGGAAGTCAGGCTGGCCTTTCCTCAGAAAACTGGGCATGACACTTCTGGAAGACCCTGCTATACCACTCCTGGGCATATACCCAGAAGATTCCCCAGGATGTAATAAGGATACATGCTCCACTATGTTCATAGCATCCCTATTTATAATAGCCAGAAGCTGGAAAGAACCCAGATGTCCCTCAGTGGAGGAATGGATACAGAAAATGTGGTATATATACACAATGGAGTACTATTCAGCCATTAGAAGCAATGAATTCATGAAATTCTTAGACAAATGGATGGAACTGGAAAACGTCATCCTAAGTGAGGTAACCCAGTCTCAAAAGAACACTCATGGTATGCAGTCACTGATAAATGGATATTAGCCTAGAAGCTTGGAATACCCAAGACACAATACACATATCAGTTGATGCCCAAGAAGAAGGAAGGAGTGGCCCCTCATCCTGGAAAAACTCAGTACAGCAGTGTCGGGGAATACGAGGACAGGGAAGTGGGAAGGGGTGGATTGGGGAACATGGGGAGGGAAGAGGGCTTATGGGGCTTTCGGGGAGGAGGGATCCAGGAAAGGAGAAATCATTTGAAATGTAAATAAATAATATAAAATTATTTATTATAAATTATAAATAATAATATATAAAATAAAATTAAATTATAATATAAATATAAAAATAAAATTATAAATAATAAATTAAATAAAATAAAGAATTATGGCTGAAAATATTCAGACTTCATTTTTACAAATAGTTATATAGCATTTGAGAGCTGAACAGTTGTGATCCTAGAAGAATAAAAATTGAGCCTGAGGTCTAAGCTAGATGTCTCTGTTCCTACATTATTGAAGTAATTGTCTCCAAAATTCTGAGTTTTCATTAAGCACCAATGTGGTTCAAACTGTGAGGAGGTAAAACAACACTTCCTTCTGTCTTGGTGGTTAGGATCACCATACAGGTTTTAAAAGACCACAGACTGAAGTACAAACAAACCACCAAGGTACAATATACATTGTGCTGGGGCAGTATAAATGTTTCACTAGAAACACTTGGATTATTTTGCTTGATCATGGATTTTAAATTCATTGACATAAGAAATATTTTCTGAACCCATAATATAAGGTCAGCAGTTCTCAACATGGTTTTTGACAGATCCTAAAACATAGGTTGCCTAAGTCCATCAGGAAATACAGAAATTTGCGTTGTGATTCATAAGAACAGCAAAATTATTTATGAAATAGAAATGTAATAATTCTATGATTGATTGCTACCACAATATGAGGGAGTGTATTAAAAGGTTGCAACATTAGGAATGTTGAGAACCACTGTGCTGGGTACAGTTAGAATCACTAATATCACACCGATAAGCGGGGAAAAAATCCCTAAAACTTGTTTCCCAGGGAGCTGAGGGAAGGAAGGCAAGAATAAAAGAAGTAAAATTATGTCGTACTAAATAGTGATGTTGCTCAATCAGTTATAACAAATAAGAATCTCAGAAACAGAAGAACTGAAGAGAGTCATCAACCTGGCATCACTGATAACAGACATTTAAATAAACAGAAAGAGTGACATAGAGAGCCTGTGGGTATCTAGGTTAAGAATATCCACAGAAAAAGGATCAGTGAGAACATTGGTGCCAAGGAGAGGGGACATTTTTGATGAGTGAAGACATCAGTATGGCACTCACTATTTTCATTTGAGCACATGAAAGACAAAGATAGTTGAACAGATGTGAAAGTTGGTAGAGGTGAAAAATGGACGTCTGTGGAATAATATCTAGACTTTGTGTTTTCACTGAGAAGCAATGTTAGTGGAAAACTTTTGAGTTGAAAATAATATACACTGTTTCTGCATTTTAAATAAATCATAGGAAATAAAAAAAGAAAAGAAAATGGAGAGAACATACACTAGCAGCCTAAGAGCACATTTTAAAGCTCTAGAACAAAAAAGTAGCAAACACAGCAAAGAGAAGTAGATGGCAGGAAGTAATCAAACTCAGGGCTGAAATTAAACAAGTACAAACAAAGAGAACTATACATAGAATCAAAAAACTAGCCAATTGTTCTTTGCAAAAGTCAAAAAGGTAGAAATACCCTTAGGCAAACTAATCAGAAGGCACAGAAACAAAGCTCAAATTAACAAAATAAGAAAAGAAAAGGTAGACATAACAGAAACTGGGGAAATTAAAAAAAAAATCAGATTCTACTACAAAAGACTATACTCACTAAAACTGAAAAATCTAGAAGAAATGTATAATTTTGTAGGCAGATACCATGTTCCAAGGTTAAAACAAGATCAGATAAACCATCTAAACAGTCCCATAACCCTAAGAAAATAGAAGCAGTCATTAAAAGTTTCTCAACCCAAAAAAGTTCAGGGCCAGATAGGTTTAGTGCAGAATTCTATCAGACTTTCAACAACAACAACAACAACAACAAAAACCTAATACCAATAATTCTCAAATTATTCCACAAAATAGAAAGAGAAGGAATACATATGATCCATTATATAAAGCCACAATTATGTTGATTCGTAAACTACACAGTGACCTAACAATGTGAATATTAGTGCAAAAGTACTCAATAAAATTCTAGCAAACCTTCTTCTTGAGCTTCATTTGGTCTGTGAATTGTATCTTGGGTATTACAAACTTCTGGGCTTCTATCCACTTGTCAGTTAGTGCATAAAGTATGTGTACTTTTGTGATTGGGTTATATAACTCAGGATGACTATTTTCTAGTTTCATCTATTCACCTAATAATTTCATAAATTCATTGATTTTTAAAGGAGTATAGTATTCCATTATGTAAATGTACCACGTTTTCTGTATCCATTCCTCTGTTGAGGGATATCTGGGGTCGTTCCAGCTTCTGGCTATTATAAATAAGGTTGCTATGAACATAGTGGAACATGTGTCCTTATTACATGTTAGAGAATCTTTTGGGTATATGCCCAGGAGTAGTACAGCTTGGTCCTCGAGTAGTACTATGTCCAATTTTTTGAGGAACTCATAAACTGATTTCCAGAGTGGTTGTACCAGCTTGCAATACCATCAGCAGTGGAGGAGTGTTCCTCTTTATCCACATCCTTGCCAGCACCTGCTTAAGAAGAAGAAAGACCAAAGTATGGATACATTGGTCCATCTTAGAAGAGGAGACAAAAGAGCCCTAGGAGGAGATACATAGACAAAGTATGGAGCAGAGTCTGAATGAAAGGGTATCCAGAGACTGCCTCACCTTGGAATCCACCCCATATACTGTCACCAAACCTAGACACTAATGTGGATGCCAACAAATGTTTGCTGACAGGAGCTTGATATATCTGTGTTCTGAGAGGCTCTGCCAGTACCTGACAAATATAGAGGTGGGTGCTCCCAGCCAACCATTGGACTGACCACAATGTCCCCAAGGGAGGAGCAAGAGAAAGGACCCAAGGAGCTGAAGGAACTGCCAGCCCCACAAGAGGAACAACATTATGAACTAACCAGAATCTGCAGAGCCCTCAGAGACTAAACTACCAACCAAAGAGTACACATGGAGGGACCCTTGGCTCCAGCTGCAAATGTAGCAGAGGATGACCTTGTTGGACATCAAAGGGAGGAGAGGCTCTTGGCCCTGAGAAGGCCACACTGTTGACTCTTCCAATGCACTTTGAAGACAGAACAAAATTATCACAGGAGGTAGAAGGAGGAAGGTAGGGCAAAAGGTGGGGCATATATTGAGGTAAGAGAAGGGATAGAGAGAAATACAGAGGATCATGAAATTGAATAGGAATATATGGCAGTGTCAATTGGAGCTGGAGGTAGCCACTGGAATGTCCCAGATACCAGGGAAGCAAGAGGCTCCCAGTATTCAAGAGGGATGACATCCGCAGAAATCACAAAGGGGAGATAGAACCTGTACAGTCTACATCCAGTAGATAGGCATGGCCCACTGTTGAGGGATGGGGCTACCTATCTAGCTCAAAAAAATTTAACCCAGAATTTTTCCTGTCTAATGAAAATACAGGAAAAAAAATGGAGTAGAGACTGAAGGAAATGTCATTCTGAGACCACCACACCTAGGATCCATCCCATCTGCAGACACAAAACAGCAACACTATTTGTGACTCCAAGAATTGCTTGCTAATAGGAGACTGGTATGGCTATCCCCTGAGAAGGTCTGCCAGCTCCTGACTAATACAGATGCAGATCCAGCAAACCATAGGCCTGAGCCCAGGGACCACAATGGAAGAGCTAGGGGAAGAACTGGAGGAAGTGAAAGGGATTAAACCCCATAGGAAGAACAATACAAAACTACCTGCACCACCACAGGGAGTAAATCACCAATCCAAGGGTATACATGTAGTGATCCATGGCTCTATCTACATGTGTAGCAGTGAATGATCTTATCTGACATCAATGGGAAGGGAGGCTTTTGGTCCTGTGGAGGCTTGATGCCACAGTGTAGGAGGATGCTAGAGCAGAGATGAGAGTAGGTGAATAAATGGCAGAAGGAGAGAGGGCATGAATTGAGGGGTTTGTGGAGGTGATATCATTTGAAATGTAAACAAATAAAATGCTTAACTACAAAATAATGTAAGTAGTGGCCATGTCTCAGTGTGCTTTGTGCTTTAAAATGTAATAATAAAAAAGAAGTGATATAAAATATAACTTTCTTCAGAGGAGTTGAAGCATCATCACATGCTTAAATAAAATAGAATTTGTCTATAAACTTTTAGATATATACATAAACACAAAGGAATGAAAATTTTATACATATGATTGGGGACATGAAAAATGTTATAGTGTAGATTGCTTTTTCTCTGAAAGATTGATAAGTTAGGAATGGTGGACATCTGCTATAGAACAGTATCATAAAGAGTATCAAACTTCACATAATTACATTAAAAAATGACCAACATTCATTTTTCAGTACTATTAAACATTTAACATATTTGGTCATCAGTGGGGAACTGTAAAGTACAACTAAAATTTTCTTTTGAAAGTAATCTTTTCCCATACTCCCATGTCAAAATGTCCAATGTCACGCTTGGCTGGATATCAATCCAGTTTTGGCATTTACATTTATTCTTACATAATACTTATTGATATAAGTTGCAATTTTTTGCTAGAAATGTGTACCAGACAATAAATAGATTTGGCACTATATAAAATATATTTTTAAATATTTATTACTTTTATGATTATATAGCATAGTATTGCAATTATACTTTTAAGATCAGGTAACATGTTGAGTTCCTAAGACTATACTCTGCAGAAAATAATATACTAGGCCATTTACTAATGCTGAAAATAAAAATGAAAATCAACATTTTATGATTTCAGTTTATTAAACTGCAAACCATACATACAATGATTTAAGAAGAAGATTCAAATCCAAAAAAATTCACATAATTGGCACCTTAATTAATCCTGAATTATATTCTTAATTAACACAACTTGATTTGGACTGTACAAAATATGAGAAGTTAGGAAAATAAAGTAGAAAAATAGATAAAATACACAAAATTATTCAAGTATAAAACCTAGGAGATTAATTGTAATTTTGTTCAATCAAATATTGGAAAAGTAATTAAAAGACTATTGTTTATTTGAAAGGAATTACTGGAAAAAGATCTACAAAAAATATATAATTTTTTCTCCTTTTATTATTTCTTCAAATGTATGTTAACAGAAATTATATCTCTAAATTTATTTTAAAAGCTCACTTTTCAGCTACCTATATTTCCTAAAATTATGATTATAATAGTTTAAAAACTTCTCTGATCCTACATTTTGTTCTTCCCTATGAGTCTCCAAGCTCCATCTACTTTTTGGGTCTGGATGTCTCCCTCTGTCTGAGTTAGTTGGCGGGTAGAGCTTCTCTGAGGTCTGTATCCAAAATTTATCCTGTCTATAAGGAATGCAAGGACAGTGGATAAAACAGAGACTAAAGGAATGGCCAAAAAATAATCGGCCCAACTTGATACACAGTCCATGGGTAAGCACCAGTTCTTGACACTATTAATGATACTCTGTTAGCTTGTAGATATCCACAGCGAAGCAGTAGATGGAACATGGGTACTCTTATGGAAGATTAGGAAGAATTGTGGCCCTTAAGGGGATAGAAACATGACAGGAAGACCAACAGATTCAACTAACCTGGTCCCTTGGATATCTCAGAGACAGATCCACCAACCAAGAACATATACTTGGTGGACCTACACATTCCCACATATATATAGATGTGCATCTTGGTCTTCGTGTGGGTCCTGAACAACTACAGTGGGGGCTATCCCAGAAGCAGTTGCCTGTATGTGGGATGTGTTGTCTGGGCTACCTTATTTGACCTCAGTAAGAGAGGAAGCACCCAGCCTTGCATACACTTGATGTGCCAAGTTGGGGGTACAGGGGTACCTCTACCTACTCAGAGGAGAAGGGGAATGGGGAAAAAGGAAAGGGGGAAGTATTGAGGAAGGGGTGACCTGCAGGAGGGCAGTGAGCAGAATGTAAATTGTGTAAGATTAATTAATTAATTAATCAATTAAATGTAAACAAAAATAAATGGTGCTCAAAGTGCAAAAAAATTCTTCTGAAAAACATCTAGAGATAACATAGGCATGTTAGCATAGTTTATGATGTGAGCTGGTACCATATGTCATAAAGAGAGATAATACAAACTGCTGACCTATTTTTGGTTTGAAATTAATCAAGACCACTGTTATCCATGTTACATATTCAGTCAAGCTTTTCAAGTTTTACTCACTTCATTAGCATTATAAAATCAATTCTCTTACCTAGTATATCTGGGGTACTTCTCAGAAAAGCGGTTGCTATACCGTCAGGAGGACTTTATTCAGATACTTTATACACAAGAATAAATCCAGGCATGTTTGTAATGTATCAGGAGAATTATATGGGTGGATCACTAGGACAATTGTGTGCCTCTGGCTTAGGGTTTCTATGGCTGTAAGGAGACATCATATCCACAGTATTTAATTGGGAGTGCCTTACAGTTTCAGAGGAGTTAGGCATAGTCACCATGGCAAAAAGAATGGCAGCATGCAGGCTAGTATGCTCCCAACTGTATCCCAAATGTAGTATCTCCCAACTGTAATCCCTTGTAAAATAAAAATAAAGGAATAAATAAATAAATGAATGAATGAATGAATGAATAAATAAATAATAAATACAAAATAAACAAAAATTACAACCACCACCACCACCATAAAAGAAACAAAACAAAACAATGCAAAGAAAGAAATAAACAAAAGGGAAAAACAAAGAAACAAACAAACCAATCACATATTTCCAACATATAATGGCACAGGCAATATATTATCCTTACAAATGGGAGGAAAGGAAACAAAGTGTGAAAATACTAGACAGAAACAGGATTGTAAACTATCTGAGCAAACTCGAAACTTTATATCTCTATGTCTAATGTTAAAGTGTTCTGTAGATCTCGGATTTCTTTCAGCTTTGTTGACTGCAGCAAATTTTTTTCTTGTGGACCAGTTCCACCCCCGAATCTTAAGGCTTTGGTCAATATCTTTGTGTCTCTATGGCAATCCTGGCATAACCTTTACATCTTCATAGAATATCCTTATAGAAGCAAGGGGAGGGAGGGGGATAGGGAGTTTCAGGGGTTGGGAGCACCTGAAAAGGGGATAACCTTTGAAATGTAAATAAAGAAAACATTCAATTAAAATAAAAGGAAAAAAACAATGTCCTCTCTGTATGCCCCCCCTCCATGAAAGGATATCTATACAACATATCTGTCCTTGGAGGCTTTCCTTAGTTACAGAACTATATGGCCAAATCTGCCAAGTTCTGATGCTTGCTGGGGCTGGAACATGGACTGCTCATTCAATTACATCTCCAAATTTCTGTTTTCAATAGTTTCCCTCACTGCCTAAGGTTAGATGCCTTGGGACTTGCTCTGTATACTAGGCCTACCTTGAACTCAAATCTGTTTGTTTCTGTCTGCTGAGTGTAGGGTTTAAAGGTATGTACCATTATACCTAGACCTAAGCTGTTCTTTAATTCCTTTTCTCAAGATGTACATTTAACTTGTCAGCCTTGCCTTGATATCACCACTCCTTTTCTTTTAATTAACATCAGGCTTTTCTTTAATCTATTTAATTCCTTAAACTCAGAATTTATCTCTAATGCCACAGCCACATCAGGTGCCACCTTTTCTCCTTGAACTAAATATTTTGTATATTTCCTTAATCAGCTTGTTTCTTTTCATTATGATTTTCTTGAGTAAAAAATAATAATTGTAACACAGAGTCAACATTAGGCTCTTTTAAGATTTCCATTGCTGATGCAATTAAACTGAGACTTATCCTCAGGCAGAATTTTCTGACAAGGCCAAAAAAGTCACATTCTATGTGAAATTTTCAGAAGATATCTTTAGGGCACTTAGTAAAATTCTCTGTGGACCCTTGAGTGCTGACCCTATGCTTAAAATTACCACCAGCACCACAATCTTCTATTCATCTATTAGTATGGTCCCATATGATCCACTTAAAACATTCAACTGCTTTCCTTTCTGAAGTCCCAAAGGTGACAGACATTACTCCAAAGCAAAGCATAGTGAGGCTTCTCTAAGCAATACTTCAATCACTGTTACCAACAGTTAAGGCCAATTTATTATTTTTATTTTATTATCCTATTATTAATATCATTAATATTATTGATATTATTATAATTGTAAGGATTATTATTATAGGATTTATGTTTCTATTCTGTGAAGAATAGAAGCCCTGGAGAAAACTCCTTCATATATGTCTTTATGTTTCTATTCTGTGAAGAGACACCATGATAATTCCTAGAAAGGAAAATATTTAATTGAGACTGGTTTAGAGCTTCAGAGGTTTAGTCCATATTTTCATGGCAGGAAACATAGCAACATGTAGGCAGATATGGTGCTGGAAAAAGAGCTGAGACATCTACATACTATAAAACAGGTACCAGAAGATTGCCATTCTAGGGCTAGCTTGAGCATCTGACAACTTAAAGCCTGCTTCTCTAATAAGGATATACCTACTCAAGTGAGTCCATACCTCTAATGCTACTCCCTGTAAGCCAAGCATTCAAACCCACAATTTTATGAAGATGCTATTCCTGTTCAAACCACCACATCCAGTCTAGACAGTGTTATAATCTTCAGTGTCAGTGAAAGACACTAATCAATTAGAAGAGTAATTGAGAAAGAATCTCAACATTGTACTCAGGTCTCTACATGTCCACAGACACTCAAATGCCTGTAGGTGCAGAAGCAGCATATGTAACACACACACTCACACACACACATTTTATATATATATATATATATATAAATAATATATATTATTAATCCTATAATAATCCTAACAATTATAATAATATCAATAATATTAATGATATTAATAATAGGATAATAAAATGAAAATAATAAATTGGCCTTAAATATTCTTGTTTTAGTCTCTTTTACATTAATAAAAATGTGTTATCAACTATTTAAATTTTAGTGTGACACTTGAAACCTTGACTTTATTATTTTGACTAGGGTTTTTACTCTCAAAATGTCCCCTGGTTAATCTTATCACACTGATAGTTTTAAATTATTGTTAATAATGGTGAAATATTTAATGAAGTCACTGTTTTAGAGGGAATGAGAATTTATATGATTAAGGATGTATTGATTTTTCTCTTATAGTTAATCAAATTCACACAATTTGAGAGTCCTGCCTTTTACACCTCATACTTCACAACTCAAGACTAATCAATTGAAACTGTTTACATACTACTATGCTACATTCACTTTATATACCATATTAAATATGTCTAAATATTAGACTTCCCTCTAAATGACATTGCATGTCTGTGAAGATCATTCTACAATTTGAATCTGTTATGTAATTTAGTAATCCAGGAGAAGAATATAATTGCCTGTTCACTGTCCATTAACTATTTTTTATACAATCATATTATTGTTGGATACAGAAGAAAGATAAACACATCACAACTAATGATTATTATAATGCAATCTAAAATATTGGAAAGATTAAAATTGAGAGTACACAGGAACACATATCATACATACATCCATATATACATAAATACATATATGCATACATGCACACACAGAGCTTTTGTTTGCAATGGAATTTAAAAGGAAACATGCTTTAATTTCTCTATTTTTTCCTTAAGAAAGTTGTTACTTTGAGATATGATTCAACAAAAGTGAAAAGAAATGTAAAGATTAATCCATACCCCAGAAATGTAGTGAGGGTTACATGGCATAAATTTATTTATCATATCAATTGTGTTTACCTATTGAAGACAGAGAAATCCACATTCAGTACCATATTATTAAGAACAAAATCTGGACAGGCAAAGAGATTGATTTTATTCAGGTTATTGCCCTGGAGAAAACTCCTTCTGCCTATATCACAGTACATAAGCAGATGTTTGTGTCTTAGATATTCTTACAAAGTAATAGAGAAATTATCAATGGGATGATTTCCAACAAAAATCATCTGGGAAGTACAGTAAATCTCAGATAGGTAAGAAATGTATTCTCTAATTTTAGGCAGTTTCTGAGAGGCAAATAATTTTTGATTTGATAACAAACATTTGATAAAAAAATGGACAGCCTTATTTGCAGAATGAGAACAGATTCTGGGAAAGGGAAACATTAGCCTCTGATCTTGTTAGCAAGAGTTGTGGAAAGAAAGTAAATGATGCAATATATGTGTATTGACATTAGTATATACTTTTTGATGTGAGCTTACAGATATAAGGCAAATTATTTCCCACAAACATTGTCAGAGATAGATTCTGGGAATAGAAGGAAGGAAACAACTTTTGCTTTCCTCATTTTTTTTTTTGAGATATGGTAGTCCACATGGTGGACTCAACAGAGCCCAAGCTGTCTTGAAACTTGCTTTGTAGGCCACGGTGGTCCCAAACTCACAGAGATGATCTTGCTTTCACCTCCTGAGTGCTGTGATTACATGTTAATGTGACCAGGTTCACAAAGAAAATGATTCTTGCTCTAGATCTCAAGGTATGATGCAACTTTAATTATATATTGAGTACATAAAATTGAAATGGGGAAAAGTTAAGGTAAAATTAAAATACATAACTGGTCTTAAAGACAACATTAAAATCAAAATATGAACAAAATATGAACAAAAATTCAACAAAATGATTCCTGATTCCTAATCATAGTCTAATATACTCTTATATTTGTGCCTTGTCGAGTTATCATCAGAGAGGTTTCTTCTGACAGCAAATGAGAGTAAACACGGAGACCACAATGAGGAATTACACAGAGAAATTCTAAATGGGCATTTTCCATTGAGTCCCTTCCATTGAAGATTAGGGAAACCAACCTGAGACCGGGAGGAATGACTATAGTAAACAGAGGAGATGGAGGACACCATAAAAAGATGGCATGCCTAATCAACTAAGCAGAACTCACATGAGCTCACACATACTGAAATGGAAACCACAAGGCCTGCATGGATCTGCACAAGGTCCTTGCACACATTATAACTATAGGATTGGTGTTTATAGGACTATTTACAATGAAAACAAGTCTATCTCAAGTCTTTTTACGGTCCTTGAAATTCTTCCTCCTATTGATTTTCATACTTCAGCCCCAATATAAATGTTTTCACCTAGTCTTAATGTGCCTTGTTTTATCTTGTTTGGGTCACCTCTATTGGAGGCATGATCTTACCTTGAATGGAAAAGAATGGGAAGTGGATCTGGGAAAGAGTGGTGGGGAGGAATATAGGATAAGTGAAGACAGGAGAAATTATGGCTGGGATGTATTGTTTGAGAGAAGAATCTAATACACACACATACATATGTGTGTGTATACATACATACATACATATATATATATATATATGTGTGTGTGTGTGTGTGTGTGTGTGTGTGTGTGTATTTCATGCCATAGTATAGAAATAATAGTAATAACTATTTTAATGCTGATAATACTAAAATATATCCCAAAACTTATTTGTTTGTGCTGCTACCTTTACCTCTTAACACTATATTATTACTGCTTGTCAACATGACTTATTAAAAGGCAGAAATCTTATACTAGGAAGTAAATATATATCTCTAGGTCTAAATTTACCTATATCTATATATAGATATACCTACACCTATAACTATATCTCTATATTTCATTATGATTCATGGAAAGTTAGAGATAAAGCAAAATAAGGCATGAAAATGAAAAAAGGGAAAGAAAGAAATAATAGATTAAAAGAAGAAAAGAGTAAAATAAGTTCAAGAATGAGAAATTTATTGATGGAGTTTTCAAGAATTGTGATATTTCTTCTAAGGTGTCCAAAGAACTCCTCCATGAAAGTTTATGTGCCAAGAGTTAGATTTCAGGACATCAGAGGTAAAATTCAGGAAATGGTGATGCAGTTATGAGTTAACTAAGATAAAAATATGTCATAAGAAGGAAAATATTTATGCATGAAGTTTTCAAAGGAAAATGAGAAGCTTCATGTTTTTTACTTTCTTCCTGCTTGCATGTCTGATGACAATCCCACTACAATCACCATTTTTTCCTCTGTGAAGATAAAGTGTCTCACTACCTTCTGGACATCATTCAAAATGTGTTTGGTGTTCTGTAGCTTGATCTAATATGTGAAGGTGTCGTTTTGCTGATATTTTTCTTATCTCTTTTCACAAAGCTTTCTGCCACTAAGGCTTGATGCAAAGTAGGTAATATATTCAACCACTGTTTTTAACTATTTCATATTATTTTACTTTCTTGTTTAGTATTCGATCTTAGGATTAGGTTCTTTTACATAATTTTTAAATTGCTCTATAGTTCTAAGAAGTACTTTTTACATCCTTTGTGCTTGTGTTCTCAGTTTGAGTTTCAGTGTGGCAGATTTCTCTGATGATTTTTAAACCCACTTGGTATTTCATGACTGTGCAGCATATTATATGCCGAATCTGAGGAGAACAATGAACTCATTCTGTTTTTGTGGTATAGTATGTTTAGGTTCTAAATATCCCACCAATTCTTTCACCTGGTATTTATATTATATATCTGTTCTGGAACATTAATAACTTTTCTCTCAGGACCTTAATATAAGCAATTATAGTCACCATTATTTTAATATCCAATAATGCCAAACTCCATCCCATAGTATAGTTAGTTTTTGATGCTGCCTTTACATTTATACTACACTTTTTCTTGCTTGTGAAAATGTCTTATTAAAAGCAGATACAGTATAAAATAAAGTAAATAGTTCATGAGGCCACTTGTGTGGGTTTATGTTAGAATTGTTTTGATATACTCAATATTAAATTTATGTTAGGAATCAGCCTACAAATTCTTATTCTTTATTTGTTTTCTATTATCCCTGTTGACAATCCTTATGATAAGGGATATGCAAAAGTTATGAGATTTTCATTTAGTTACAACATTATATCTTCTAGAAATTTCTCAAACTTTTAGCCACCCACAGCTACCTCTCAAAATTACTTTTTTAATGTGCTATTAGTTATGTTACAGAGGCTTATGAGCCAGGTAAACGTAACTTGGATGTGATTCTCTACATCTGCCTGTCTTTGTGGGTTTAGGGGGTACTCTGTGATATCATGTTATTGACATATCTGAAAAAAAATCATCGATCTTCTGTATATGCTATTGTGGAATTTCTTCCTTCTTTCTCTCTGTTTCTTTCTCTCTCCCTCTTTGTTTCTTTCTTTCTTTCTCTCTTTCTCTCTTGCTTTCTTTCTTTCTCCCTCTCTTTCTTTTCTTTCTTTCTCTCTCTTTCTCTCTCTCTTTCTTTTTTTTTGTAAGAACAGAATCAAAGACCATGACAGCAGGGACGTGAAAGGTAAATGAGATGATATTGCACAAAGACAAAACTCCTTCATAGAGTTTACATTAACATATGAAGTTAGGGAAATGAGAAGAATGAATAATGTATGCATTACATTAGAAAGTAAAGCCTCTTATTTTTTAAAACCAATGAATAGATACTCACAAAACAGTGATTTTTAAATAACACGGCCAGAAATGAAAAGTTTTTTTTTTTTTTAAGTTAATTGTGGTTAGAAAATTTACAAAGGTTGGGGAATAAAAAACATAAAATCTAAAGAAATCTTTCCCAAAGAAATGAGGTTGTATGCAAATGATTGTTATAGAAGTGTTCCACACACTAAGAATCAGTCTTAGAAAGTGGGCACTGTTAAGGTTGAAATGAAGAAATTTTTGTATTCTAAAAGTTCAGTGAATCTAGAAAATGATCTATACAACACATCATGTAGAATTTCATAAGTTCTTTGATATTACAAAGAAAGTGATGATGAATATGAGCAGGATAGGAATTTAGGGTAAGTCTTTGAGAAAGAAAATTTCATACATAGTCATGCTAATAAACTTTTTTATGTAGTTGTATATGAATGCTAAGTACAGGGCTTAGGGTATTGAAAAGATATACCTTATTTATTTGTTCTTGCTAATCAGAATAATGATAGTGTGATTCATTGGGAGACATCATTGCTATAGTAGAAGGTGATATTAGTTACCTACAGAAAAATAGAATTTTTGTGTGGTAAAATGAAGAAGGAAAAAGAGTATGACACTTACACAGGCCTCTCACATTGGATTTCCTTGAGATCCAAAGTGCATCAGACAAAAATGAAGCAACCATCAGATATCTGCATAGAAAATGATGGGCCACATGAGAGGGAAGTTGGTAGTCTTAATGAGAGAAGGCAATGCTAGAATGATTCTGTTTAAGTTCTACCCCACAATTACCTGGCTGGTTCTAGGTATGTCCCTCCCCCAGTTACCTGGCAACAGCCAGGTAGGCCTGCTCCACTATAAAAGGGGCTGCTTAACCCCTCCTCTCTCTTTCTCTTTTATTGTTCTTACCTCTTGGCACTCTCACTTCTCACCTCTCTGCCCTATTGAACTCTCCTCCCCTCCCCTCCTCCATGTGGTCATGGCCAGCATCCACTCCTCTTCTCTCTCTCTCTCTCTCTCTCTCTCTCTCTCTCTCTCTCTCTCTCTCTCTCTCTCTCTCTCTCTCTGCCTTTCACTACCCCATTAACTCCCTTCCTCTGCCCTGAATAAACTCTACTCTATACCATGTCTGTGTGTGCCTGGTCCCTCAGGGGAAGGGATGTTTGGGCATGGGCCCGCTGGGGCATCCCTTCCCCACCTTGCCATATACCACATTTTCTTAACCTCTTTCTCTTTTTATGATCACAGCAGGCAACATACTTCACGTTTCCCAACATTAAGTCTGTCAACAACTTTATTTTGATGGGACTTTATTCTTGTACAAGAATACTGGTACTCTCTTACTGAGACATTACATACTGAGACATGATTATTATTATTATTTTCTTTTTAATCTCCTGGCTGAGATATGGTATACAGTTATGTTGTTTGATATCTACTAAACATATTTATTTAACCAATACATAATTTATACAATTCCCTTACTCATTTGCCAATTTCTTCTTAGAAATAGTCAGATACATTGGTATTTGCATTCATTTCTGGATTACTATTTCTCATAAATGACAATAAAACAAATTGTTCAGTAAACCAGAACTGGTATATTTTTTCCTTACTGAAAAAAACTTTAATTTTCTATGGTGATCAATAAAAATATTATAAATTACTTTAGGAAATGTATCCTTGGTTAGAGGATAGATGCACAAGTAAAACATGAAACTGATGAGAATCCAATACACATTAACGCACTAGCTTGAGAGCACTTTGTAGCTCATAGCTACATTTCATGAAATTAGTATTTGATGTAGTGAGACTTTTTGAGAGATTTTCTCCTGTACAGACATTTTTCAAGCTATTCACACTTCACCTGATTTCTTAGATTATTGAGAATCATCTCTCTGTCATTGTAAGTTTTAACTAATTGGTTACAGGGGAATTGTAAGTGTGAAAAATATATGAGGTATTAGAGGTAATTTATTTTTTGAAAGCGGTTGTTGACAACTTGGACTACATCCAGTTAATACTTCCACTGACGTTAAAATGATTTTCACTATCAGAGATGACAGAGCATCTATGCTTTCATAAGACTTATGAAAAAAGGCAGTTCGTTCTGATTTTCTTTCCACATATAAGAATTGAAAATGCAAAGCACTGTTCACCATTATTTCCAGATGCTTTATCAACATTTTTAACAACTGTAATTTCTCTAGATACCCATTTCATATTTTTGCCTTTCAAACTGACAACTATTTTCAATATTTCAAGTTCCTCTTCATTGAGTAAGATCTAACAGGAGAGTTGAAAATATAGCCTAAATAAATTCTTGAGAAAAAAGTATAATCAACATTAATGAGGACTATAGTTATTGTTATGTAAGATATTCTGCTTTCTCCAAACATTTCTTTAATTATAATTTCAACTGTTTCTATGCTGGGTGATAGTGACTTTTTGTTATTATTATTAATTTTTTATTTCTGGTGGCCTGTCAGCTAAATTTTAGATTTTTTGGTTGCTTGTTTTTGGTTTTGTTTTGTTTGAACATATATTCATTTTGCCCTGTATGAGAGTACTCATATGTGTGTATACATATAGAGAACCAAGTTTGAAGTTGAATTTCTTCTTAGCTCACTCTCCACCTGATATATAGATATTGGGTTTCTTGTTTAATCCAGAGTCCATCAATTTGTCTAGGTTATCTAGTCAGGCTGTTGTTCAGATTCTGCCACTGCTTTTCCAGTGCTAATATCAAAGGCAGAATGTCATGCCCATCACCATTAATGTGAATGCAGGGAACACCATCGAAGTCTAACCATCACATTACAGCTTAGGGGTCCCTAGATGCTAATGTATCTGTCCAGCTCCTGGAAAAGCTACATTTAGCACTCAACACTTTTTTATCTCATTGTTCTTCCAGGAGCCACAGTAACCTGATGCCTAATATGTGAAATTACTTAATAATACATTTCTCTTTAACTTAAAATTGAAAAGCAACTTTTCTGTGTGTTTTGTTTTACTGTAATAACGATTCTACTTTTTGAAACCAATGGAACAAATGAAATAGAATGTGAGATGAGAGATGAAAAAGAACCAAAACTGAAGCATTTTAGAAATTCAAAGATGAAATGAGAGAGAAGAAATAAAATATATTGAAGAAGTAAGTTATAAGAAATAAATTGAAAGAAATAAAGTGTGCTGAAGGTTAAAGATTTTCATAGGGCAATCAACTGATTTTTTTTAAAAAACTTTCTTTTTTATTGATATATTTTTTATTTACATTTCAAATGATTTCCCCTTTCCTGGCTCCCCTCTCCCCGAAAGTCCCATAAGCCCTCTTCCCTCCCTCTGTTCCCCCATCCACCCCTTCCCACTTCCCTGTTCTGGTTTTGCCCTACACTGCAGCACTGAGCCTTTCCAGAACCAGGGGCTACTCCTCCATTCTTCTTGTACATCATTTTATATGTGGATTATGTCTTGGGTGTTTCAAGTTTCTAGGCTAAAATCCACTTATTAGTGAGTGCATACCATGATTGATCTTTTGAGACTGGGTTACCTCACTTAGTATGATGTTCTCCAGCTCCATCCATTTGTCTAAGAATGTCACGAATTCATTGTTTCTAATGGCTGAATAGTACTCCATTGTGTAAATATACCACATTTTTTTGTACTCTATCCTACCTGTTGTGCATGCTACCTGCTCTCCTCTATCTTTCCTCATCACATTACACTTCATGATGTTTAGTTAATCTGATTTAATAGAATATATGTGCTAAAGGGATATATGTATTGAACTTAATATTTAAGAATAATGCTTTTATTTATTTTTGATTGTTTTATATAATGTATTTTGATCATTTCTATACACTTCATCAACTACTTCCCAATCCTCATCCACCATCTGCCCACCCAATCAACCTAGCTTTGTCTTATTTCTATATTGCTCTATTAAAATAATAAATAAGTAAATAAAAATCATTAAATAGTTTGGGCCAAGTAAGCTGTGAGTAATGTCTAATATGATTAATATACCAAATACTACTTCATTGACATAAAAATTTACTTTCTCTCATCTAACAGCAATGAGATGCAAACATTTCTTTGACTAGGAGAGGAAATCAGTACCATTTATTTTTTCTCAGCTGGGATTTTGTTTGATATAAACTTGTGTAGATGTTTTGAATGTTGTCACCGCCTTTGTGAGTTCTCATATGCATATCCCTTCTTGTGTCTGGAAAAATTTCCTTGTAGTCATCTACCACCTGAGGTTCTTAGAATTTTTCCACTCTCTCTTTTGGCTAGATCTTTGAAGTGGAGTATGTGATGTAGACATTTCATTTAGGAAAGAGTGGCCTAGTCTCTTATTTTCATCATAAATGGTGGTTGTGTCTGTTTTTCAATTGCCACCTACTAAGAAGAATGTCCTCTGATGATATTTTAGCAATGTGTTAGTGTGTACATACAGCAATATGTTATGAGGAAACATTCTATTGTTATGTTTTTAGTGGAATAATAATAGTAGTTTTCCTGTGGGACTCATAACATATTTAGCCTCAGGCTGTGAATGCCATTGACAATGTCAGGCATGGATTCCATCTTATGGTGTCAACTCTTGCTGAATAGTGGCATCTGTAGGTAAGGCAGAACTTGGGGTTGAGACAACTTATGCCAAAGACAGTGGAAGCACTCTTGCTGGCTTCTCATGTGATTTTCAGCTTTCATGAGTGGTATGAATGTTTCAGCTGCCTTCTCAGAATCATCTTTTTATGCCCTTAGACTGTACCACAAAATGTATCCCCTGCCACCAGCCCACCAGGGTATTCACTTCTCTACAACCCTTAAAATGCCACAAAATGTGCACCAGGGCTGCTCTAGTCTCAACTGAAAATACAAGAAAAGTAAGAGGAGACCAGATTGACAGTAGGCAGGGAGGCAGGCTGATACTTATATTTTTGATGACCTGTTTATCAGATAATTGAAGTAGCATAAAAAAGAATTCATGTTTAATATTCTATTAATATGCTACATGCTATTTTATTCACTAATTGTGGGCAAGATTGATAGCTCTGATAACTTCAAACAAATCCTAGCCCAGACACAGATATTATACAATGTGGAATTATGATTAGCTTTTTCTAATAGAACAATCTAGACTTCGAGTTGAATTTCTAATTATGCTGTGACTTTCTTAGAATATGGTTGTTTTTCTACTAATATGTGAAGAAATGTCAAAAATATGTAGATGTTTCAGCAATAAATTAGCTTTTCACACAGAATTATGAACACGTAGCTTGACCCACAGGCTTTTCTACAGTTATTCACAAACAAGCATAATAGATATGGAAACACAAAATGTCAAATTAGAATGATTTACCTACAGACCCTTCTATTACAGAGAAACAGGACAACTTCTTATATAAATGCTTTTTCTACCACCTACCAACTAATGGCAGAAATAAGGCAGGTCTGACTGTTAGTAACATGCCAAATTTTATACCTAGGTGTGAGAACATCAGAAACCAAATCTCCTTCAGTTCTTTACCAACCTTACCAAGCTAGAATACAGGAAGAGACATTCATTGGTAATGTCATAAACATTTCACACAGAATTAGTTGATTGACAAAACGCCAAGATATGTGCATGTAACAAGCACTAGATTCTTAAGAGCAGATCTGTTTACCATTATTCTTGCTTAAAGCATCCCAGGTTGATATTGATCTTTGACTTGATACCATAGACGAGTAAATAGAAAATTCATTTACATGGTTCATTAAATGAAGTCACTCTCAACAGGAGTTCTCTCACAAAACTGGCACTTTTCAGTGACTCATTTAGGCCTCCGATTCTGCTTTAGATTGACTCCATTAAGCTGAAAATGAAATGTAATTGGCCTCAACTCTAACATAAAATATATGAATGAGCATTCAATTAGTAATCTGTTTTGCATGGATGAGTTTATAAATGATTTTTAAAAGCATGCTTCTACCATTCTTGGCATTTATATGAATAGAGTAATCTAAATGAACTGGAATAGAATCATTCACATTTTTCAAAAACTACAAATTATTATGCTATCTTAACAAAAATTCAATACATGACAGTTTAATGAAAGGATAATAAATAATACTCCTTTTCTCTGTTATAAAAAATTGAACACTTGGAGTAGAAGGATAGCAAAATGTGAACTGTCAACATGCCGAAGGGGAGCAGAAACTTTAAGGAAAAGTCTTAAATTTAGGATAATAGGGACATTTTATAACTTAATGAAAGTATAGCGATATTGTTATCAGCCTATATTTGTTTTCATTTATTTAATACTTTTTTTTGTTTTTTGTTTGTTTGTTTGTTTGTTTCTGAGACAGGGATTGTCTGTGTAGCACTGTTTGTCTTGGAACTCACTCTGTAGACGAGGCTATCCTCAAACTCAGAAATCCACCTGCTTCTGAAACCCAAGTGCTAGGATTAAAGGCATGCACCACCATTGCCCAGCTATTTAACACATTTTTGTTCTTTGCAATTTTCCAGTGTTTTTGATCATACTCGCCAAACTCTCCTCTTTCCTTATCGATCCTTTTCCCTAACCACTATTTTTCCTTTAAAAACAAAACAAAACACATGAACATCACTAATTCGGGCTGACAAAGTAGTCTTGATTTTGTGACTTTCTATAATATAGGTCTATTTAAGAAACTTAAAATTTTCAGCACCTGAGAAAGACAGGTGGACCAATGAGTTTCAAGCTACCATGATCTGCTAAGTGAGTGACAGAACAGCCTGCTCTACTCAGTGAATGACAGAATTGGCAAGGATACACCAAGAAATACTGTCTTATACAGGTAAGGAGGATTATTTGGGTTGCACCATCAACCCAAATACCCCAATTTAAATATGGTTCACAGAGATAAACACAGAATTCTCAACAGAAGAATCTCAAATGGCCATGAAACTCTTAATGAAATGTTCAAAGTCCTTAACTGAGACAAATCTGGCACCAATTAGAATGGCTAAGATGAAAAACTCAAGTTATAGCACATGCTGGAAAGGTCAGGGAGCAATGGAACACTTGTCCATTACTGATAGGAATACAAACATGTTCAATCACTTTGAAAATCAATTTTACCATTTCTCAAAAAACTGGGAAGAGTTCTATCCCAAGACCCAGCTATACTACTCCTGGGCATATACCCCAAAGATGGTCCATAATTCCCCAAAGTCACTTGCTAAATTATGAACCCAGTGACTTTATTTGTAATAACCAGAAACTGGAAACAACCTAGATGTCCCTCACGTGAAGAATGGATAAAGAAAATGTGGTTTGTCTATACAATATAATACTAGTCAGCTATTAAAAGCAAGACATTATTTATTTTCCATGCAAATGTATGGATCTTGAGAGTCATCATGAGTGAGGTAATTCAGTAACAAAAGGTTAGTCATGGTATGCACTCAATTAAAAGTTTATATTCTGTAAAATGCAGAATACACATGGTAGACTCTATAGACCAAAAGAAGCTAAACAAGAATGACGGCCGATTCCAGAACGGTTGAATCTCACATTGAATGGGGATATAAAAATAGGCTTATGAGGCCAATGGAAGGAAGTAACTGGTTGGGAGAGGGGATGAGGATGGTGTTGTTCAGGATCTGGTGTGCAGAGGGACAGAAAAAAATGGCCAGATGGAAATGAGAATAAATAAAAATCTGCAAATAAAATTGCAGAGGTATCTCTAGGAGGTGACAGAGACCTGGGATAAGGGAGACACCCAAGAATCAAATGGGATATCCTTAACTGTGACTCCCAGAATTGGGGATATAGAACATATAGTGGACATCTCTATCCAGACAGGAGCCCCAGTGGAGCCATGAGATCAACAATCTAACCACAAAATCCTCAACCCAAAATTTACCCTATCTACAAGAAATGCAGGGATTGGAGATGGAGCAGAGACAGAGAAAATGACCAACCAATAACCTGCTTAACTTGATACTCATTCCATGAGCAAGAATCAATCCCTGACATTATTAATGATACTCTGTTAGCTTGTAGAGAGAAGTTTAGCATGACTGTCCTCTGCTACACATCACCATCAGCAGACTCAGACATATGCACATGCCCACAACCAAGAACTATATGGAGCTCTGGACTCTTAGGAAAGAATAGGAAAAAGATCTGTGACCCCTAGGAGGATAGAAATTCCACAGGGAGACCAACAGAGTTAATAATCCTAGACTCTTGGGACTCTCAGAGACTAAACTACTAATCAAAGAACACACACAGTCTGGAACTAGGCCTCTCTACAATACATATCAGATGTATAGCTTGTTTTTCATATTGGTGCCAAACAACTACAATGGGGTCTGTCCCAGAAGTTTTTGTCTGTATGTGGAATATGTTCTTCTGGCTGCATTATGTGGCTTCAGTGGAAGATGATGTACCTAGCATCACAGACTTGATGTGCCAAGGTGGGGGGGGGGGAGGATTTGCCGAGAACCCCCACCCTCTCAGACGAAAAGGGAATGTGGATGGGGGAAATTGTTGGGGTGGGTGAACAGGAAGGAAACAGTGAATGTGATGTCAAATCAATATATAAAAAATCTTAAATTAAGCTAATTAAGAGCATTTTTTAAAAATAAAAATGAAGGAGAGGAGAAGGAGATTGTGAGAGAAGATCAGGAAATGTAGCTTAACAAATAATTTTACTCACTGGATCAATAATTTAAAAAAATCATGTTTTGAACAGATACCAAGTGTTAAGAGTGTTTTTACTTTTGTTTAGATATAAAAATTTCAGTGCACTAAAGGCATTTATAACATATATGAAAATAGTTAAGTTTTAAATAATTTAATAATTCTCCACAAGAAAGAGATGCTGACAATGGTCATTCTACAAAAAGCAATCTATAAATTCAATGCAATCCCCATCAAAATCCCAACACAATTCTTCAAAGACATGGAAAGACCAATTCTCAAATTCATCTGGAAAGGCAAAAGACCCAGAATAGTGAAAACAATTCTTAACAATAAAATAACTTTAGGGGGAATCACCTTTGCTGATCTCAAGCTTTACTACAGAGTGATGGTGATAAAAAATATGCATGCTACTTGTACAGAGACAGGCACATAGATCAACAGAATAGAATTTCAGACCCAGAAATAAAACCACACAGTTACAGACACTTGATCTTTGAAAAAAGTAGCCAAAAAATATAGAATGGAAAAAAGAAAGCATATAAATGCTGCAGTTCTAACTGGCTGTCTGTATGTGGAAAAATGAAAGTAGACCCGTATTTGTCACCTTTCACAAAGCTCAAGGTCAAATGGATCAAGGACCTCAACATAAAACCAGATACACTGAAACTAATAGAAGAGAAAGTGGGAAAGAGCCTTGAACTCATTGGCACAGAGGGAAATTTGCTAAATTGGACTCCAATGGCTCATGCTCTAAGATCAAGAATTGATAAAAGGAGCATCATGATTCTGGAAAGAGTCTGTAAGGCAAAGGACATGGTCAAAAAGACAAATCAGCAACCTACAGATTGGGAAAAAAAATCTTCACTACCCCACATCTGATATAGGGCTAATATCCAAAATATATAAAGAACTCAAGAAACTAATCACCAAAAACAAAACCAAAAACCAAAAACCAAAAAACAAAAACAAAAAACCCAAACAACCAATGAAAAAATGGGGTATAGAACTAAACCGAGATTTCAAAACTGAGGAATCTCAAATGGCTGAGAAGCACCTAAAGAAATGTTCAAAATCCTTAGCGATCAGAGAAATGCAAATCATACCAACCCCGAGATTCAACCTTACACCAATCAGAATATCTAAGATCAAAACTAGAGGTGACAACACAAATTGTCTCAATTAATCAGGACCCCAGAGATCTCCTTAACACTGGAACACCAAACAGGCAGCGTACACCAGCTTATATGAGGCCCATAATACACATACAGTAGAGGACTGTTGGGTGGGTCTGTGTTCATTCAGAGATAAAGCACCTAACTCTCAAGAGACTGAAGGTTCCCTGGAGGTTACAGATCAGGTGGGGTGGGGGAAGAAGACACATCTATGTGGAGATAAGGGTGTGGGGAGGAGGTATGGGATGTGGAACAGTTAGAGGGCAAATAGGGGTTGGGGGAATAAAACATGGAGTGTAAAAAATATTAATTAATTAATTAAAAATAGAAGTCGCTATAAAATATTCATGAAATGTGATTAATAAACTTATGCCAACAATTATAATCTTTTTCTTTTGAATCATTATTCTGGATACATAACTATACAGTGTTCACAGTGAATAAGAACCTCATTGAACTGAGCTGGAATGTTATGTTGAGACAAGACAGGCAGCGAAAGATGTGCTTGTTATATTCTCACATGTTGGATATATAGCACTCATGCAAGAGGTTAAGTTAACAGATAAAATGATGGGCTGAAAGCACAAGTTCTCAGGCAGAAAGAACATTTGGTGTTTTATTTACAATTGTAGTGAATATAATTACCAACAGATTATTAAAAGCAATTTTTAAATGTTTTCACTTAAAATTACGTATTTTAGGTGAAAAGAATAAATAAATGAATTTAATTATTGAGCATTATGTCGATAAACTTCTAACACCATATTTTGTTAAAAATTTGTATTCTTATACAATGACATTTTATAATTATTATGTGAAATTTTCTGGGAAGTTATGAATAAATATTTAGTAACCTTAATATATTAGGAGTATGGAATTATCACTGGAGATGCTGAAAATTCTGGACGTTATTGTGAGGCAGGTGATGTTCTGTTTCCTCAATATTTTTGTTCTACTGAAACCTACTTTTAGAAGGTAAAATGTGTTTACTTATTACAAATTTATGAAAAATGAAGCTGGAGGGATGGTTATATAGGTAAAATGAATGACTGATGTTATAGAGAATCCAGATTTAATTCCTGCATGCATCCAGAAGGTAACTACCATGGATACCTCAGGCTTCAGAGGATCCCAGGCCTTCACGAGCACAAGGTACTCAACTGCTACATGCACATACATGAGGCAAAAAAACACACATGTAAAATAAAAATATATACCTTAAATTATTTTTTATCTTATAAAAAGACATATTCACTCATATATATAAAATGAGGTTTAGAGGACAAGATTATTGACCAGGTACAAATAGAAGGGAATTAAAAACTACAAAATTAATTACATTTTATTGCAATGTTTCTTTCAAATAATATTATATTTATTGTCATAAAAGCATATATATATATTAAATGAAAGATCATTTGGAAAATAAAGAGTTGCAATTTTTTATTTTTCAAAAATTAATTTGAAAATAAGTTATTTTCTAGCTCATACTCATTCCCTGGCTGATTCTGTCTTTATCCACGTCTAGCTTGTTCTCTCTCTAAATGTCCTAGTAAATCTGTCTCCTTCATCAGTCTGCATTTCTCTATAAAATGACTTCCTGTTCCTCTCCTTTGAGAAAGTGTTGGGAAAATCCTATTCTGTAAAGTCTTTCTCTGATTTGTCACTGTCTGTCACTCAGTGAAACATCACCTTAAAACATGGAAGCCCCCTTACACAAACTAACTACATCCTCATTGCTTGGGATTAAAGGTGTATATAAGAGCATGTCTATATTCCAGCCGGGGAAATAAACCATGTGTGCTAAAGGCTGAGTCACACACACAGCTATAAATGTTTTTTTTTTTCAGTAAGTAGCACAGTTCTTGGGTTCACAGGGTGATCAAATATTTTACAATACAGATTGCTATGGAGAATCAAAACAGGAAATATTTTGAACACTGAGTAGCTCTAGTATAGTATTACATTGACTGAAATTTATGGAAATAAACTTTAACAAACCACTTCAGTGAAGAATGGCACATCTGTTTTTAAGTAAGAATAATTATTAGCACCTATTATAAATGCTATTCTTAAAATATACCGTTACATTTTTGAATTGTTCATTGTATCTGGAACTTTGCTATTTTAAATACTATCCTGAAGTAATTAAGTCTGCTGGCATTGCAATTCAAATATCCAGCTAGTACCTCTAATTTAAATAAATAAAAATGTATCTCATGGCTTTCTACAGACCATCTTTTTATTTCATGAATGTAAATGTTCTCATTATCCAAGATGGCCATGGGCACAAAATATCACCAGGTCTAAAAGTGAATTGTAAATGCTTTAATAATTTTGGCACCATTTGAGGATCTTGAGGTTTTCTCTTAACTGTCATTCATGACATTAAACAAAGAAAAATAAAGAAAAGAATGTCACAGGCAAAGGAATAAGGCAAAATTCAGAAATTCATGCTGTAATGCTCTCACCTAATGAGATATTCTCTTTCAAATTATTTGAAGACATCTTAGAGAGGAATGAAGAGACAGTAGTTTTGAAATACAATCTCTAAGGAAACTCTTGAATAAAAAAGAAAATTCAAAAAACCTAGGGAAATAAAGTTTAAAATGACAGAATTTTCTATCCACATCCCATCTGACATAATGTTTTTAATAACTTGTAATAAATAATTTTCTCTAATTGAGAATTTATGAATGAAAATAGAGATCAGATGCATTTTCTAGCATATAAAGTGGAAAAGTAAAACAGAAATTTTTTATCTAAAACATAATCAGTAATATAATATAAAACTATTCACATGTTCTATGTCAGTTGTAGATTTTCCATCAGCTCACAGATACTTATTAATATGTGTTTTAGTGTATAGTAATTGTATTTCCTATTTATTTCTAATAATTCCAAACACTATCCATAATTATTTCTACGCCAAACACAGAGAATTTAGTTCAAGAGTGTATCACAGACATTATTTTGTATCAGAAGTCACATTAACCCATGTCATCTTGCTGCTAGGGTTATGGTTACAGCGTAGAAAATCTGTTTTGTCCATTCTTGGTTTTAGATTTCCATTGGAGAAGAAATTTCCTAAGACAACATGCGATTGAAAAGTCAGAGAACTGGGAGACGGGTGTGGTGGCACACACCTCTAATCCCAGCACGTGGAAGGCAGAGGCAGGTGGATTTCTGAGTTTGAGGCCAGCCTGGCCTACACAGGGAGTTCCAGAACAGCCAGGGCTACACAGAGAAACCCTGACTCAAAAAAAAAAAAAAAAAAAAAAAAAAAATCAGAAAACTAAAACATTCTTGTTCTGACATTCACTGAACTGTCCATAAACTGTATTTAATTATCAGTTAATTAAAATTTTTATAGTCATTGTAGTTTATTTTAAAATATATAAAGCATGAAAACCAAATGTTGAAATGAGGTCACTCATTCATTCAATCCAATGTTAAACAGACAGGAAACGTATTGTTTTAGGTTTTCTGTTGTTATGTTAAAACACTGTGCACAAAACCACCTTAGGAAGGAAAATAATTAGCTTAGATTTATAAATCATAATATATGACTTATAAATGTAATGTTACACATTTATGTATACCAACATGTACGTATATATATTGAGGGAAGAAAATCAGGGCAGGAACACAAAATTGAGAACAAACGCTATAAAGACCTTCTCTTTGCTACCAAGCTCAGTCAGCTTCATGCTTAACTAGCTTTCTTATATAACCAAGGATGACTTGTCCAATGATGAGTCTGCCACAGTAGACTGGGCCCTCTGATGCCAATCACCAGTCTATATAATCACCCAAAATCATGCCCTTAGACCTCTCTGATCTGGGAAATCCTCAGTTAAGACTCTCTTCTCCCCCTCTAAAATGATTCCACATCATGCAAAGTTAACATTTAAATCTAAATAAGACAATTACATTTCTCCTTACACAGTGAATTCATTTCAACAGTTTACTCTCATGCTCAACTCTCTAGGATTATCTGTTTGTCTTATTTATGATTTCTTCTATTGATTGGTTAAAGTTAAGGTTATAGTATCACATTAAAAACTATAGTATTTCTCTTTTTAAGTCACAATCTGCATAAACCTCAGGACAGTTCTACTCTTTAAATTAGTCATAGCTTTCTACATATATAGGTCATAGGAAATTTTGACCTCCCTTGGCTCTAGGCCCTGAAAATAACTAGAAAGATTTGGATAAGACTGTAACTAATCACCCATGGCAATCTAAGTCACTCTGCTCATTAATTGGGGGATCTCTGAACTAGGATCACTTTTTTTCCCTCAAATATTAATGTTAGTCATTCTGATATTCTTTAAACACAACAGCCACTTACATCAGACAAATACCAAAGTCAAATTGGCTTATCCCAATTACTTGGTCTGTGTTTCATCTGTTCCTAGGAAACAAAGCAAAACAAAACAAACAAACAAAAGTCGAATAAAAAAATAGCAAACCCAAACTAAATCAAACCAAACTAAACCCTGGTGAACAAAACAACAACAACAAAAAAAACCCAAAACAGAACAAAGAAAATCCAAAACAACAAGAGCAAAACACACTCATGCACAAATGAACAAGTGAAAAAAACAGGGTCTCACTCTTTTCCAAGACTCTGGTTACATATTCTTAGATTTAATATACTGTTTTCAAAACTAAAATAATTTGCTTTCTATCATCTACATTTATTCTTCCTTATTTGTTAGTCATGATAGATTGGAAAGGGTGGCTTAATAACTGAAATTAGTTTGTAATGAAACATACTGGGGCTAATAAATGACTCAACATTTAAGAGCCATACTTATTTTTGTAGAGGTACACAGGTAAGTTCCCTGCTCCCACATCAAGTACTTCATTATGGCCTGGGTACCAAATATCCTCTTCTAACCTCCCCCAGGTAAACAAAATGAAGAAGTCTCACACACACACACACACACACACACACACACAAGAGAAAGAATCACAAATAAATATAATTTTGTTTAAATCGCAAATGAGAAATAATTTTTGCAATTGAAGTATGTTGACAGAATTTCACTTGTATACAGAAGAAAGTAGAACAAAATCCATGAGAGAAGTGGTGTGTTATATTTCCTAATTCATTTATATTGCATTATTTCACTCAATCATATGAAAAATGTTTTATTTAATTCCTATTAAAACTATGTCAGATACTATGAAAGGTACTACATATAGATTGTTAATCAAGAGAAATCTAAACTTCATTTGACATATCTTATAGTTCCAAGAGAAACATAGGCAAGATATAAATTATTTCTGGTCAGTACTCAATTTGGGGATGAAATAATTTCTTGGCTGGGAACATTTTTAGTTCTATGATCACACTCACTGGTTGGCACAAAGGTACAATGTCTTTTTTGATAGCATCATCCACCATGACCAAATAGGCTTCATCCCAGTGATGGAAGGTTGATTCAATATGCAAAAATTCATTAATGTAATCCACTATATGAACAAAGTCTAAGAAAAAATCCACATGATCATCTCATTAGATGCTGAAAAAGAATAAACAAAATATAACAATACTTTATGTTAAAAGTATTAGAGAGGTCAGGGATTCAAGGCCCATAATTAAATGTAATAAATCAATTATACAACCCAACAGCCAATATCAAATTAAATGGAGAGATACTTGAAGCAGTCCCACTAAACTCAAGGGCAAGATAAGGCAGCCTACTCTTCCAGTTGCTAGTCAGTATAGTATTTGAAGTTCTAGTTAGAACATTAAAAAAAAAAACAAAAGGAGATCAAGGGGATTAAAGTTGGCATTGAAAAAGTTAAGGTATCACTCTTTGCAGATGATATGATAATATACACAAAAATTTGACCAGAGAACTTCGACACCTGATAAACAACTTCAGCAAAATGGCTGGATATAAGAATTAACTGGAACAAATTAGTAGACATTCTTTATACAAATGATAAAAGGGCTGAGAAAGAAGATAGGAAAGCAACACCCATCATAATCATCACAAATAATATTAAATATCTTGGGGGTAACTCTAACCAAACAACTGAAAAATCCATATCAAAAGAACTTCAAGTCTTTCAAGAAAGAAAGTGAAGAAGACCTCAAAAAACAGAGAGATGTCCCATGCTCATGGATTAAATTAAATGCAATGCCCCTCAAAATTCCAACACAATTCTTCAAAAACATGGAAAGATCAATTTTTGATTACATATGATAAAACACAAACAACAACAAAAACAAAAGCAACAAAAACTGGATGGCAACAATTCTTGAAAATAAAAGAATTTCTGGGGGAATCAATAGCCCTGACCTGAAGTTGTACTACAGAGAAATAGTTACAAAATATACATAGTGTTGGTTCAGAGACAGGCAGGTTGATCAATTGAATAGAATTGAAGACCTAGAAATAAAAACCACACACTGATGGACACTTGATCTTTGACCAAGAAGACAAAAATAAACAATGAGAAAAATTATCATTAATAAATGGAACTGAGGTAAGTGGCTGACTGTATGTAGGAAAATAAAAACAAATTTGTATTTTTCACCTTGCACAATCTCAAGTTCAAGCGGATCAAGGACCTCAACATAAAACCGGATACATTGAATCTAATGGAAGAGAAATTTGGAAAGACCATACAACTCACTGACACAGAGGTAATTTCCTAAATAGAACTCCAGTGGTTCAGTCTCTAATATCAAGAAGTAATAAATGTGATCTCATGAAACTCAAAAGCCTCTGTATTGCAAAGGACATAGCCTTAGGACAAATTGTCAACCTACAGATCGGAAAAAATTCTTCACTAACCCAACATTCTATAAAGGGCTAGAGGGTTAACATAATTATATCTATCTATCTATATCTCTATATCTATCTATATCTATCTATATCTATATTTATACCTACACACACAAACACACACACACATACACACACACACACACACACACACACACACACACACATATATATATATATATATATATATATATATATATATGAACCTAACCTCCAAAAACCAAATAACCCAATCAAAAGGAGGGGGAAGGGTATAGCACTGAAGAAAAAACTTACAAGAGATGAATTTTGAATGATAGATAAACAGTTAAAGAAATGTTCAAAGTCCTTGGTGATCAGGCAAATGCAAATCAAAATGACCCTGAGATTCTACATTACACCAATCAGAAAGGCAAAGATAAAAAATTAAGTTGACAGCACATATCAGAAAGTATGTGGATAAAGAAGAACACATTGCTTATGAGATTGCAAACTGGTACAACCTCTCTGGAAATCAATGTAGATGTTGGTCAGAAAATTGGAAATAGATCTATCTGAAGAAACACCTACAGTACTCTTGGACATATACCCCAAAATGCCCCAACATACCACAACAGCAGGTGATCCACTATGTTCAGAGTGGATTTATCTCTGATATCCAGAAGGTGGAAACTATCCAGATGTTCCACAAGTGGTAAATGGATAAAGAAAATGTGGTTAATTTACAGAAATGAATACTATTCAGCTAATAAGAAAGAGGACATTATGAGCTTTGCAGGCTAATGGATAGAACTAAAAAAATTCATCTCAAGGTAGATAATTCAGATACAAGTGGATATGCAAGGTTTATATTCAGTAATAAGTGGATATTAGCCAAAATTGTACAGACTACCCAGGGTAAACTCCACAGAACTCAAGGTTAGCAAGTCAATGGGCCCAAGTGAGGATGCTTCAATACCAATTGGGAGGGAGAAAAATTCAATCATTGCAGGCAGAGGGAGGGAGGGACCTGGGTAGGAGAGGAGGTAGGGAGGAGAAAAGGGGAAAATGATCAAGTGTTATGGGGGGGCAGGAGGGGGAGGGTGATGAAGAGGAGAGAACGTGCGAGGTCCAGCAGACTGAATGGAAATATGCATCCTTGGAGGGGTGGGAGGTGGGGGACTATCTGGGGTGTATTAGGAACCTGGGAGGCAAAAGACTCTCAGGATTCAAAAGGAGAGACCTAGTTGAAATGCCCAACAGTGGGGAGAAGGAACTTGTAGAGTCCAACTGCAGTAAACAGACAGAACCTTATGTGGAAAGATGGGGTTGACATCCCATAGTCAAAACTCTAAAGCAGAGTTTTTACTGTCTAAAACAACTGCTGAGACAAAAATGAAGAGACTTAGGGAATGAAGTCATGTGACCAGTCCATCTTGAGAGCCACCTCAAAGAGAGGCTCCAAGACCTGGCACTATTACTGATGGTGTGTTGTGCTTTCAGACAGGAGCCTAGCATAGCTGTCCTCTGAGAGGCCCAACAGACAGCTGACTGAGGCAGATGCAGATACTTACACCCAGTCAGTGGACTGAAGTCACAGAGCCCTATGTTTGAGGCTAGAAGAAGCATACAATGAGAATGATCCCATAGGAAGACCAGTTGTCTCAACTAACCCAGACCCATGAAATCTCTGAGACACTGAGCAACCAACCAGGTAGCATATACTGCCGAGGCCCCAACACATATACAGCAGAGAACTGACAGTTCTGGCTTCAATGGGAGAAAATGAGACTATCCTGAGAGTTGAGGTCCTAAGGAGTGGTAAGGCCTGGAAGGGTGGTGGTGTGGTGTGATGGTTTCTATATTCTTGGCCCAGGAAATGACCCTATTAGGAGGTGTGGTCTTTTGGAGTAGATGTGTCATTGTAGGCATGAGTTTAAGGTCCTTACCCTAGGTGTCTAGAAGTTAGTCTGCCACTAGCAGGCTTCAGATGAAGATGTAGAACTCTCAGCTTCTCCTGCACCATGCCTGCCTGGATGCCTCCATGTTCCCACCTTGATGATAATGGAATGAAGCTCTGAACCTGTAAGCCAGCCCCAATTAAATGTTGTCCTTATAAGAGTGGCCTTGGTCATGGTGTTTATTAACAGCAATAAAACCCTAACTAAGACAGAAGTCTTACCAGGGACTGGAATATTTCTCTGATAAGCCTGATCATACTTTGTATGAAAGAATGTGGATTTTGGGACTTTGGATTTGCAAAGTTGTGGAATGCTTTAAGTGGGGGCTTAATGGGCTAAAGTAGGAATATGGAAGACATTGTTACTGGGAATGATTTTAATTGTGCGGACCTGGTCCTCGAAGGTTCAGTGGCGAATTTCAGTATGTGGCCTAGAGACTGTTTTTGTGGTATTTTGGTGAAGAGTGTGGCTTCTTTTTGCCCTTGTCTCAAGATTCTGCCTAACACTAAGGTGAAGAAACCCAGATTAATTGAATTGACAAAGGAAGTCTGAGAAATAACTATCATAGATTTTGCTCTCTGGTTAAGTCTCATGAAGAGAATGTTAAACAATCATAGCAAGCTGAGAAAAGAAAAATGTAAAAAATATAGTTTGAGTATTAAAAAGGCACCAGGAAGTAAAATGGAACTGAATCCTGTGTTTAAAGATATCAAATTGAATTAAGAGTGTAGTGACTTTGGGCCAAGACCCCACCAGCTAAATTTAAATCCAGGCATGGTAGTGCAAGCCTTTAATCCCAGGACGCAAAGACAAGCAGATCTTTGAGTTCAAGACCAGCCTAGAACAGAGCAAGTTCTAGGTGAATAAATAGTAAATTGAGATTTGGCGGACCACACCTTCAATCTAAGCTTTTAGGAGATAGGCATGCAGATCTCTGAGTTCAAGGTCAATGTACAGTGCAAATTTGAGGAAAGTCAAGCATAGGCAGTAAAGAAGTTGGAAAAAAGGAAGCTAATGATAATTAGCAAGGGGGGAGGCAATGTTTCAGCTCCTGAAAGCAGCAGAACTCAGCAACTTTGGACATGTGTCTGGCTTTATATTAAAGAGGAGAAGGAGACTACTGGGACAGTTGATGCTGGTTAGGTGAAGCTAAGAAATTAGTGGCAATTAAAAAGAGATCAGCATCACTGAGGAGAAATCTTGGAAGTTTTCTCTGAGAGCACTATGAAACTGTGTTCCAGAGATAGACAAGGTTGTACCACATGATGCAGCTATACTTGATAATATGTAAGAATCACCCAGGTGGTACTAGTTTTAAAGGGATGAAGGCATCATGAAGAACAGCTGAAGCTTGTCACTGTGAGAGGCCATGGAAGGCCATTGGTGGAAGTCCAGTCTCAGGTGTAGTTGACAACCCTTACTGAGGGAGTCATGAAAAGGAGTTGAGGCTTGACACCACGAAGAGAGCCTATGAGATGCTGTTGGTGAAGCATAGTTGCAGAGGAAAACACCAGCATATTGGAGATGCCATTACCACCAAGAACATCAGTGGCAGTGGAGTGGATCAACCTGAACTTAGAGTGCTACAAAGGGCAGAGCTGGAGAAGTGACACCAGCCCTTTGGAGGAACACAGAAGATCATGTGAGGATCTCAGACATTGGAATAAAAAGCTGTAAAGCTGAAGTTGACTTGGAGACCCCAAGATGTTAAAGATACCAGAGCCACAGTATGCCTGCTATGGAAAGCTGCTAACAGGGACTAGAACTAGCCCAGGAGAAAGAATTTCATTACAGTCAACAAAGATGAAAGTTCTGAAGACCACTTTGACTTAAGACATGAAGATGCAGAGAATGGAAATTCTCTAGCTGGTTTCCTGTCTTGCTTTGGAAATCATAGCTAAACTATTTGATGACTCTCTGAAGAGACCTTGAACTTTGGACTTTTAACATTTTTAAGACTGCTATAAACAATGGGGACTTTTGAAGTTGGGCTAAATGTACTTTTTATTATGCTATGGTGAGATATGGCCCCCACAGACTCCTTTGTTTGAACAAATCTATGGGGGACAGGGAATGGAACGGTTTGTATATACTTGGCCCAGAGAGTGGTCAATTAGGAGGTATGGCCCTTTGGAGTAGGTTTGTCACTGTAGGCATTGTTTTAAGACCCTCACCCTAGGTGTCCAGAAGTTAATCTGCAACTATCACCCTTCAGATGAAGATGTAGAACTCTCAGCATCTTCTCTACTATGCCTGCCTGGATGCCTCCATGTTCCCACCTTGATGACAATGGACTGAAGCTCTAAACCTGTAAGCCAGCTCCAATTAAATGTTGTTCTTATAAGAGTGGCCATGGTCATGGTGTCTAGTTGCAGCAATAAAACCCTAACTAAGACAGGTGGGGATTGGAACATCCTCTGAGCAACAGGGGTTAGGAGAAAGAGAATGAGGAATTTTGAGAGGGCAGACTGGGGTAAAGACTTGACTGTAAAAAAATTTTAAAAAGGGAGAGACAGAACTGGGTATTAAAATTAATAATAAAAGTAATACATACATACACACACACACACACACACACACACACACAGATACACAACTATAACCTCCATAATCAAATCAGAGAATAATTTCTGGCCTCATGTTTACTTTTCCTCTGAAAAGACTGCTATACTCTTTTTCCCATGGTGAAACTGTGTAAACTTAAGTAACTATTCTTGTGTGTTCTTTCATAGAACTACAGGCTAGTGGTACTATAGGGTAGTTATGTTTTGCTTAGATTCTTTAAGGATACTTACTGTCTTTATATGTACATGTGAAGTACTTGGATCAGTACTGTAGTCATTTTGAGTAGTATTAATTGTCCCGCTATCCACTCATATTTTAAATGACAATTTTATATATAATATATATACATGTATATGTATATACAAATATGTATGTATTGTATTTTTAAAAATCATATAAGTAATTTAAATTCAATAGGTAAAAGGTTTATATCATAGAAATATTTTCTGTTACTCTCTAGCAGTCCACCACACACACACACACACACACACACACACACACACACACCACACAAATAAGCTTTTCTTTCACAGTGTATTTATATTCTAGCGTGATTCATTGTAATGCTTGATAAATTGACCAAAATGCATTTTTCTTGAGTAATATTTAGCAATATCAAATCTATAAATATATTTCTTAACATATGTAGATAATTATAGAAATCCATAGCTGAAGCAATGATAGCTAATAACTCACCATCAGGTGATGAGTCATTATTGGTACATGAAAAAGAGAACCCTAAAATTTATGGGTCAGGGAATATTACAGGAGAAGGTATAGAAAGATTGTAACAGTAAGAAGACCAGGATGTTTGCCAACAGATTGTATCTTCTATATAAGACAGAGAAGTCACACTTATGAAATCAAAAGGATATGTCTCCTAAACAAGAATTATACACTGATAACAGTAGATATGTCAATTTATTGGGGAGAGCACATCATACTTTCTTCCTATTTAAAGAGGTACTGAAAATAATTTCTGAGAAATGGAGACTAAGTCTTCTCTAGACACATGCACCGTGAGAGGTGATGCTTTATGAACCAGTTAGCCCTAAACATGTATATATATATTTTATGAATGACATTAAGATAAATCAGAAAGATCTATTGATAAATTTATATGCATATTTGTAACACTAATATTTAATGAATAAGAGATCATGAACTTGAAAGAAGAGTTGGAGGGAAAAAGTAGATGGAAATATAGTGCAACTGTATTATACTTATGTAAACATTTTAAAATATCAAAAAATAATACTGTCAACAAACTATGATGTAAATGACAGTTGTCAAACCTACTTCCTCTATGAAGAATCTCAGGGATGAGACTTACCATCTGATATTTCAATTTTCCAGGTTTTTGATGCACATCGCTATGAGAACCAATCTTGTCATATGTCATCACTATTCTTAATACAGAAGATAGTTTGTCCTTTCTACTACCTAAAACTTACTATCTGTATAGAAGAGATAGGTTAAGTCAGAGCTTATTTTTATTTATTTGGGCACCCTATCATTATCTATGAAAAATCCTCACTATACTTGATTATGTGTTTTGTTTTGCATGTATATAATTATATATGCCTGAGCAGGAAGGAATTGGGAAATGTACCTAAAATCAATGTAAAAAAAAATATATATATATATATATGTGTGTGTGTGTGTGTGTGTGTGTGTGTGGTGTGTGGTGTGTGGTGTGTGTGTGTGAGTGTGTGCACATGCACATGCATGCACACCCATGTGCTTGCACACTTGCTACATATATTCTCACAAGTGTGCACATGTGGCAGTCAGAGCCAAACTTGCCTCTATTGGCTCTTCTGTTCTGTCATTTTTGTGTGGGGAGATAAAAATCTGTTCTCAGTGTTTGTAGCAAGTTTGAGCTATTTCATTCAACCATGAAACAGTTTGTAATAACTTCCTTTTACAAACAGAGTATAGCGCATCAGCTCTGGCTTGTACCCACCTTGGATCTATTTTTGTTGGACTAGATATTAATTGTTTATATTAGAAGAGGTGACAAATTCTTTGTGAATTGGCCTCATTTCCTTTAAAAAATCAATCAGTAATGGGACCTGCTCCAAAACATGAAGATTTAATTCAACAATACTCTTTATTATGTGTGTGTTTTTCTAAGTGAAAATAAGCTAGGTTTTTATTACTCTTATACAAATAATTAATATTTAAAATAGCTATTATCATAGGTCATCACTACAAATAGATTTCATTTTTAATTAGATATTTTCTTCATTTACATTTCAAATGTTATCTCCACTCCTCATTTCCCCTCCAAAACCCCCCATCTCATCACCTCCCCTTGCTCACCAACCCACCCACTCCTACTTCCCTGTCCTGGCATTCCCTTACACTGGGGTGTAGAGCCTTCACAGAACCAAGGACCTAATATCTAACAAGATCATCCTCTACTTCATATGCGGTTGGAGCCATGGGTCCCTCCATCTGTACTCTTTGATTGGTGGTTTAGTCCCTGGGAGCTCTGGGGGTACTGGTTGGCTCATATTGTGGTTCATCCTATGGGGCTGCAAATCCCTTCAGCGCCATTGTTTTTAGCAAGAAAGTGTACATTGTAGATAAATGATTATTTGGACTCTGTCATACCCTACACTTGCAAATTTACAGATGGATAAAGCATAATTCTTGCCTTCAATAATCTCAAAGCCTAGTTGTAGGGAAAGACATGCTAGTGAAAATTCATGTTGTAGGATATACTGCAAGCAGATAAGTGTTCCTGGGGTTGCATACAAATAATGGATAGGAGCACCACCAGGGCAGGAAGGAACTGGGGAAATGTATCTAAAAATCATACAATACAGTACTGTATATTGAAGATATTAAGATTACAATCTGAAAGCAAAATATATGAGTTAGTCTCCTTAATAAAGCCTCTTTTTTGTTGTCCAGTAAAGTTGGTTACAATAGTTTTCTGTTGAATGGGAAAAAATTCACTCAGGAAATATTTCCTATCAAAGCGGTGCTGAGTATTAGTAAGATCATGTCAAATGCTGTGTTGCGAGGTTTGCCAAAAGATATTTCTCAGTAAGTAACACCTTTAAGAAGTAGGACATATGTAAACATCAAAATGAGGTCAATATACATGTTGTCCTTCTAAAATTAGACTTTCTCAGAGCAGACACTGTTGTGCTTCCACAAGTGAAAGTTCCCCTAGTCATTACTGATGTTCGCAAGCCTGACAATAGATATACTGAACATTGATTGGGAACTTAGAGTAAATTTCATTAGCAAAAAAAAAAAAAAAAAAAAAAAAGAGTAAGATGAATACTTCCAATGAAGATTTTAATAATTATTTTAATTTTCAGAATTATTTTTCCATAAAAATAAATGATTCATTTTGTTGTGGGAATAGGACTCTTAATCCCAGGGTTGTGGGTTGAAGCCCCACATTGGGCACCAGTTATGGGTTAAAAGGTAGGGACCTGTGTCTGATCAGGGCTAGGGCCACTTGGTGAGCAGACAAGGGAAGTTTGACTGCCACAGGAACCCACAGACCTACCAGGCAAGTGTCAATCTGTGGGAGGCCTCTTGACCTTGCTCCATGGGTAGAGAAGGCACAGTCTTGGGGTTCTCAGTCTTGGACATCCCAGAACAGAACTGGTTGGGAGCCCTAGGGACTGGGATCTGGCCTGGGGCTGAAAGGAAAAAGGGGCAGGGGGGAAGGCTCTGGCTGATTCTTGCAGAGACAAATCCTTGGTCTGGTCTGGTGGCTGCTGGAGGCTTAGCTCGGGTTGGTGACCACAGCTAGGAACTCTGGGAGGTCTAAGTAGGAGATAAGAGATGCTCTTGGGTAGAAAACCTGTCACATTCCTCTAGCACAGTGGGTCCAGATGAGAGAAGACAGTTCGTGGCTTTAGAGAGTTTATTTTAGAGAAGTAGAGAGAGAAAGAAGATAGAGAAGTAGAGTCAGGCCATGGCCAAATTCAGACAGGAGAAGGAAATGGGGAGAGAGGGGGAACAAGAAGACAAGAGAGAGAACAAGAGAGGAGGGCACAAGCATCCCCTTTTATAGTGTGCTGGGCTCTACCTGGCTGTTGCCAGGATGCTGTGAGGTGGAGCACACCCGGCTGCTACCAGGTGACTGTAGTGTTGGAGCTCAGACAGAATATCAGGAACTTGGGGCTTTGACCTATGTGACTGATGGCCACACAATTATGGAGTGTTGAAGGCTCATGTCAAAAGTCTAGTGTCTGGGAACATGGCCAAAGGGTCTGTCCCTTGTAGAATATCTATGGGGTGGTCGGAGGTTGAGCCTTGTTCAATGAGAACACAGACTGTTTTCCACAGTATTTAGAATTAATTTTTCCATGAAAATAAATGGTTCAGTTTGTTGAAAGTATAAAAATTTGTTCAATAACTTCATGTTTATCAGCTTTCCATTATGATCTAAGAATTTCATCAAATTCTCTTTTACAAATTACAATTTACAAATTACTGTTTCTCTCATTTTCACCCACATTTTTTCTTGACATTTGAACTATAATAACATGCAGTTTTATTTTTAAATTACAGGTTGTGTTCCTTTTCATTAAATCACAAAGGAAATAATACACCATTCATTAATTAGCTATTCAAGGGCAATATATTTCACATAAGAAATGCTGTGCTAGAGGTAGTAATTCATATTAAAAGATCTACTTCCTGCTAGAAAACAAAATGAGATGAACATAATTTTCAGTGTCCCTGATATAAGAAAATATCTGTCATGGTATGTCACCTTTAAGAACCACACATTTTCCCACCATGAAAAAAATCATAATTGTAGCGGCAAAGATCCTCAGGTAAAAGAGTAGTTTTCACTCAGAGAGTACCATTTATAGATAAGGACACAGGGGTGATAAACTGAAGTTTCCAGGTTTCCCTAGTCCCTTGCACATCTAAATATGTCCTACATAGCAATCCCAAATGCTTCTGGCCATATATTATTCTGCTGCCTTCCTCTGATGATATGTTACTGTGATAAATCATCACCACATACTGCTGCTCTGATGAGCTATAGCTTCAGTACACCATTGAAGCTGTCACAGGCATGATACATGAGGAAGGCATACTGATGATGGTTTACGCAAAAGATAGTGCTGCCTAGGGAATAAAAGGGTTAGAAGAAGATTCAACATAATTACCCGATAAAAGTCAACCTGCACACAGCAAACTAGAAATGCATCCATGGGTATGGTAAATCACATCCCCTTAGTGTGTGACATTTCTGTTTCTACTGACATAAGTCATCTTAGCTGAGCTGTAGATTGATCTATTATAGCAATTGTTACAGAAACAAATGCTTAAAAGGATGAAATTAAATTCTACCTAACACTCAGGAGTATAGATTAAATCTGGAAAATCTGGTTTTTGGGGGCAGGTAATTTTTAAAATTGTTAGCGGGTACTGAAACTTTTATAATACCAAGAATAATAAAGACAAAATACCACTTGTAACAAACATGAAAAATGTTCCTCTAAAAATATGTGTCTGAGCTAAATCAGGGATTATTTCATATACACCTTAACTCCTTACAATGAAACATTTAAATATCTAAATGACCCTCTTTAATTGTAACTTCCTAATGTTGGGGAAGGCCAAAACTTAAGAAAAAAAAATATAATGTCATCACCTTCTCAGAGAGTTGAAAGATGGATTCTTTCCTTGTCTAATCCATCCATGCATTTTATTCTAAATAAACATGTTAATCTGAGATGTACTCCATAAAAATTTACCCCTTTATAAGTTCTTTGCCATGAAGGTAAATATTAATAAACACAATCAGATATATTAAATACATTTCTGTTGCTATTATAAAATACCATGACTGAGGCAAATTACAGAAGAAACAGTCTATTTATAGTTCCAGGTGCATTAGTGGCCATCACAAGGAGGCATAGCAGCAGTAAGGCATGGAGGCAAAAACAAGAATGTGGCAGTTAAAACTTTGGAACTGAAACATCCAGCAGAAAGAACTGGAAGTGGTGAGAGGCTTTGTCTTAATGTTCATCTTCAGTGACATACTTTCTCTGAGAAGGTTGCAGTATCAGCCTTCCTAAACACCAGCATCATATAAGGAGTAAGTATTCACAAACTTCATACTCTAGGAGCCACTTATTCAATTTTTAAATGGATATAATCTTCATTTATATTTCAAATGCTAAAATCTTTTCCTGTTACCCTCTCTCCAAAATCCTCCAACCCCTCCTACCACCCCCTGCCTCCAAGTATATACCCCTCCACCTGACCTAATCCAACCTCTCCCCTCCTCCATTTAACTTTGTTGGGGCATCTATTGACAGTTCACCTGACCAAGGACCACTCCTCCCACTGATGCCAACAAGGTATTCCTCTGCCATACTTTTGCTGGAACTATGTGTACCCCTTGGTTGATGGTTTAGTCCTTGGAGTCCTGGGGCATCTAGGTGGCCTACACCATTGTTCTTCCCATAGGGCTGTAAACCCTTTCACTCCTTCAGACCACCCTCCAACTCCTCCATTGGTGATACCATATCCAGTCCAATGGTTGGCTGCTGAAATCTGCCTCTGTATGTGTAAGGCTCTGCCAGGGCCCCTCCAGAGATAACCATGACATGCTCCTTTTAGGTATGCATTTCTTGTCATCCATAATAGTGTCAGGTTTGGTGACAGTTTATAGTATAAATTCCCAGGTAGGGCAGTCTCTGGGTGGCCTTTATTTTAGTCTATGCTCCAATTCTTTTTTTACTTTATTGATCCTGTGAGTATTTTGTTCCCTTTCTAAGAGGAACAAATGCACCCCCACATCAGTCCTCCTTTTTCTTCAGCTTCCTGTGGTCTGTGAATTGTAACTTGTTTATTTTGAACATTTGTGCTAATATCCACTTATCAGTGAGTGTATACCATGTGTGTTCTTTTGTGATTGGGTTACCTCACTCCGGATGACACTTTCTAGTTCCACCCATTTGCCTAAGAATTTCATGAATTCATTTTTTTTCTGAGACAGGGTTTCTCTGTGTAGCCCTGGCTGTCTTGGAACTCACTCTGTAGACCAGACTTGAACTCAGAAATCTGCCTGCCTCTGCCTCCCAAGTGTTGGGATTAAAGGTGTGTGCCACCACTACCCAGTGAATTCATTGTTTTTAATAGCTGTATATATACCACAATTTCTGTACCCATCCATCTGTTGAAAGACATCTTGGTTCTCTCCAGCTTTTGGCTGTTATTAATAAGGCCACTATGAACATAGTGGAGCATGTGTCCTTATTACATGTAAGAGCATCTTCTGGGTATATGACCAGGAGTGGCATAGCTAGATCCTCAGGTTGTACTATGTCTAATTTTCTGAGGAATTGCCAAACTGATTTCCAGAGTGGTTTTACTAGCTTGCAATCCCACCAACAATGAAGAAGTGTTCCTCTTTCCCCACATACTCTCTAGCATTTGCTGTCCGCTGAGTTTTTCATCTTAGTCATTCTGACTAGTGTGAGGTGGAGTCTCAGTGTTGTTTTGATTTGCATTTTCTTGATAACTAAGGATTGTGAACATTTCTTTAGGTGCTTCAGAGTCATTTGAGTTTTCTCAGTTGAGAATTCCCTGTTTAGTTCTGTATCCCATTTTTTAATAGGGTTATTTAACTCTCTGGAGTCTAACTTCTTGAGTTCTTTATATACATTGGATATTAGCCCTCTAGCAACTGTAGGATTAATAAAGATCTTTTCCTAATCTTTTGGTTACCATTGTGTCCTATTGACAGTGTCCTTTGATTTACAGAAGGTTTGTAGTGTTATGAGTACCCATTTGTCAATTCTTGTTATTAAAGCATAAACAATTGGTATTCTATTCAAGAACTTTTCCCCTGTTCAAGATTCTTCCCCACTTTCTCCTCTATAAGCTTCAGTGTGTCTGGTTTTATGTGTAGGTCCTTGATCCACTTGACTTGAGCTTTGTACAAGGAGATAAGAATGGGTCTATTTGCATTTTTCTGCATGCTGATCTCTAGTTGATACAGCACCATAAGACAGTTAAAAATGCTGTCTTTATTCCAATGACTGTCTTTAACTCCTTTGTCAAGTATCAAGTGACTGGATGTGTGTGGGTTCTTTTCTGTGGCTTCAATTCTATAATTCTATTCATTGATCTTCCTGCCTGTCTCCGTACCAATACCAAAATATTTTTATCACTATTGCTCTATAGTAGAGCTCGAGGTCAGGGATGGTGATTCCTACAGGAGATCTTTTGTTGTAGAGAAGAGTTTTTGATATCCTGTTTTTGTTGTTGTTTTTGTTGTTGTTTTTTCAGATGAATTTGAGAATTGCTTTCTAGATCTATCAAGAATTGATTTGGGATTTTGATGGAAATTGCATTGAATCTCTAGATTGCTTTTGACAAGATGGCCATTTTTACTATATTAATTCTGCTAATCCATGAGCATGGGAGATCTGTCTATCTTCTGAAATCTTCTTTGATTTCTTTCTTCACAGGCTTGAAGTTCTTGTCATACAGATATTTCACTTGCTTGGTTATAGTCACACCAATGTATGTAATATTATTTGTGACTATTGTGAAGGGTGTCATTTCCATAATTCCTTTCTCAGCTTGTTTATCCTTTGAGTAGAGGAAGGCTACTGATTTGTTTGAGTTACTTTTGTATCTGGCCACTTTGCTGAAGTTGTTTATCAGCTTTAGGAGTTCTTCAGTGAAAGTTTCAGGGTTACTTAAGTCTAAGATCATATCATCTATCTACACATAGTGACATTTTGACTTCTTCCTTTCCAATTTGTATATTTTTAACCTCCTTTTTTTTTTTTTGTCTGACTACTCTGGCTAGGACTTCACGTACTATATTGAATAGATAAGGAGATATTGGGCAGCCTTGTCTGGTCCCTGATTTTAGTTAGATTGCTTCAAGTTTCTCTCTGCTTAATTTGAGGCTGGCTACTGGTTTTCAGTATATTGCTTTCACTGTGTTTAGGCATTGCCTTGGATTCCTAATCTCTCCAAGATTTTTATCATTAAGGGATGCTGGATTTTGTCAAAAGTCTTTTCAGCATCTAATGAAATGACCATGTGTTTTTTTTTCCCTGAGTTTGTTTATGTAGTGGATTACATTGATAGATTTCTGTATATTGAACCATCCCTGCATCCCTGGGATGAAGTCTACCTGATCATGGTGAATTATAGTTTTGATGGATTCTTGGATTCAGTTGGCCAGAATTTTGTTGAGTATTTTTGCATCTATGTTCATGAGGGAGATTGTTCTGAAGTTTTCCTTCCTTGTTTGGTCTTTGTTTGTTTTAGGTATAAGCATTATTGAGGCTTCATAGAATGAATTGGGTAGTGTTTCTTGAGTTTCTATGTTGTGAAAAATTTGAGGAGTATCAGTATTGGCTTTTCTTTGAACATCTGATGTAATTCCCCATTAAATCCATCTAGACCTGGGCTTTTTTTTTTCTTTTTTCTTTTGGATGGGAGACTATTAACAACTGCTTCTATTTCCTCAGGACTTATAGGAATATTTACATGGTTTATCTGATCCTGTTTTAATGTTGGCAACTGGTATGTTTCTAGAAAGTTGTCAATTTTGTCCAGGTTTCCAAATTTTGTTGAGTATAAGCTCTTGTAATAGGATCTGATGAGTTTTTGAATTTCCACAGTTTCTATTGTTATGCCTCCATTTTCATTTCTCATTTAATTAATTTGGGTAGTGCCTCTATGCCCTCTGATTAGTCTGGCTAAGGATTTATCTATCTTGTTGATTTTCTCAAAGAACCGCTCCTGGTTTTGTTGATTCTTTTCATTTTTATTTGATTAATTTTGGCCCTGAGTTTGAGTATTTCCTGCTGTCTAATCCCCTTGAGTGTAATAGCTTCTTTTTGTTCTAGAGCTTTCAAGTGCACTGTCAAGCTGTTGTGCTGTTAGTATAAGCTCTCTCCACATTCTCTCTCTCTCTCTCTCTCTCTCTCTCTCTCTCTCTCTCTCTCTCTCTCTCTCTCTGTCTCTCTCTGTCTCTCTCTCTGTCTCTCTCTCTGTCTCTCTCTCTGTCTCTCTCTGTCTCTCTCTCTGTCTCTCTCTCTGTCTCTCTCTCTCTGTCTCTCTCTCTCTCTCTCTCTCTCTCTCTCTCTCTTAGAGGCACTCAGAGCTCTGGGTTTTCTTCTTTGCATTTCTTTGATTATGTCTCATAAGTTTTGGTATGATGTGTCTTCATTTTCATTAAATTCTAAAATTTTCTTTAGTTTCTTTCTTTTTTTTCTTCCTTGACCAAGCTATCATTGAGAAGAGCATTGTTCAAAGTCCAAGTGTATCTGTGTTTTCCATTGTTTTTCTTTCTTTTCTTTTTTTTTTGAACAACTTAAGTTCAAAAAAAAAGCCTTAGGTTGTGGGGATCTGATAAGATACATGGAATAATTTCAATATTTCTGTATCTTTTGAGGCCTGTTTTGTGACTAATTATATGGTTAGTTATGGAGAAGGTACCATGAGGTGCTGAGAAGAAGTTATATTCTTTTGCTTTAGGGTTGAATGTTCTATAAATATCTGTTAGATACATTTGGTCCAAAACTTCAGTCAGTTTCACTGTGTCTCTGTTAGTTTCTGTTTCCCTAATTTGTCCATTGTTGAGAGTGAGGTGTTAAAGACTCCCACTATTATTGTGTAGGGTGCAATGTGTGCTTTGAGCTTTAGTAAAGTGTCTTTTCTGAATGTGGGTACCCTTGTGTTTGGAGCATAGATGTTCAGAAATGAGAGTTCATCCTGGTAGATTTTTCCTTTGACCAGTATGAAGTGTCAGTCTTTATCTTTTTTGACATCTTTTGGTTTAAAGACAATTTTATCTGATATGAGAATGGCCACTCCAGCTTGTCTCTTGGAACCATTTGCTTGGAAAATTGTTTTCCAACCTTAGACTCTGAAGTAGTGACTGCCTTTTTCACTGAAGTAGGTTTGTTGTATACAGCAAAATGTTGGATCCTGTTTATATATCCAGTCTGTTAGTCTATGTCTTTTTATTGTGGAATTGAGATCATTGATGTTAAGAGATATTAACAAAAAGTGATTGTTGCTTACTGTTATCTTCTTTGTTAAAGGTGAAATTATGTTTGTGTAGCTATCTTCTATTGGGCTTGTTGAAAGATTACTTTATTCCTTTTTCTACACTGTGTTTTTCTGCCTTGTGTTGGTTATTTCCTCCCATTATGCTTTGTAGAGCTGAATTTGTGGAAAGATATTGTGTAAATTTGCTTTTGTCATCTAATATCTTGTATTCTCTGGTTATGGTATTCTGGGTATAGTAGTCTGGGCTGATATTTCTATTCTCTTAGAGTCTGTATGACATCTGCCCAGGATCTTCTAGCTTACATAATTTCTGGTGAGAAGCCTGGTATAATTCTGATAGGTCTGCCTTTACATGTTACTTGACCTTTTTTCCTTACTGTTTTTAATATTCTTTCTTTGTTTAGTGCATTTGATGTTTTGATTATTATGTGATGGGAGGTATTTCTGCTCTGGTCCAATCTGTTTGGGGTTCTGTAGGCTTCTTGTATGTTCATGGGCATTTCTTTCTTTAGGTTAGGGAAGTTTTCTTCTATAATTTTGTTGAAGACATTTACTGGCCCTTTAAGATGTAAATTCTCACTCTCTTCTATACCTATAATCTTTAGGTTTGGTCTTCTCACGTTGTCCTGGATTTCTTGGATGTTTTGGGTTATAAGCTTTTTGCATTTTGCATTTTCTTTGACTATTGAGTCAATGTTTTCTATGGTATCTTCAGCATCTTAGATGCTTTCTTCTATCTCTTGTTTTCTGTTGTTGATATTTGCATCTATGACTCCTGAATTCTTTCCAAGGTTTTCTATCTCCAGAGATGTCTCACTTTGTGATTTCTTTATTGTTTCTATTTCCATTTTTAGATCCTTGATACTTTTGTTCACTTCCTTCACTTGTTTGTTTGAATTTTTTTTTCTGAAATACAAATCCGTTAAGGGATTTTTGTGTTTCCTCTTTAAGAGCTTCGACCCATTGACCCATTTTCTCCTGTGCTTCTTTTAGGGATTTTTATGCTTCCTCTTAAAGGCTTATGCCTGTTGACCCATGTTCTCCTGTAATTCCCTATGGGATTTTTTTTTGTTGCCTCTTTAAGGGCTTCTACCTGTTCACTATGTTCTCCTGTATTTCTTTAAGGGAGTTATTTATATACTTCTTGAAGTCCTCTATTAGCATCATGAGATGTGATTTTAAGTACAGCTCTTGGTTTTCTGATATGATGCATCCAGGATTTGCTGTTGTGGAAGAACTGGGTTCTGATGGTGCCATATTGCCTTGATTTCTGTTGGTAATGATTTTATATTTGCCTTTGGCTATCTAGCTATCTCTAGTATTGGCTGTCTCTGACTATGGCTTCTCTGTCCTGCAGGCCTGAGTATCTGTACTCCTGGGATTACCTTTCTCTCAAATGCCCTGCTTACAGTTGGTTCTCCAGGGAGTATCAAGAGATGGGGTCTTCCCTGTGGCAGACTTGGCAAGGGTTAAATGCCATGTAGGCTTCTGGTTTTCAAATGCCCTGGGTGCTGGTTGTTCTGGAATGTCCTGGGTGCTGCTGGTTTTCTAGAAACTATCAGGAAGTAAGGTCTTCCCTGTGGCAGAACTGGCAAGTGTCCACCACATCAAAAAGAACAGGGCAAGTGGTGGTGGAGGAGCAGGGAGGGGTAGAAGGACACTTCTTATTTTTATTCAAGATAGATTTCACTTCCTGTCCCCCATAGGCTTGTAGTCATATAATAATGTAAAAATGCTTATGACACTAGGCTTTCACAGTCTCAATTTTATTAAATTCTGAAGTCTTTTCTGAAATTCAAGGCAGTCTCTAAATAGAATTCTCTTATAAAAGCAAAAAGCAACACATATTGGCACAGACTATATATTACTATTCAAAACCAAAACAAAAACAGGAAAGGAGGAACAATAAGGAGAGAGTGGACCAAAGCAAGAAGACAGGAATCAAATAAGGAAATATCAAATCTTGCTGGCCCTGTAGAATATTGTGAGTATATATGACTGAAATGTATGCATAAATGGTGTATACATATAAAATGGTGAAAAATGTGTGTGTATAAAATAGTGAAAATATATAAAAATATTGTTAAATGTGTCTTTAGTTTTCACTGTATCCTATTTTTCACTTTAAGGAAAATTTATATATTTTACTTATTCTCTATTTTGTTATAAGTTGCTCTTTACAACAGTGAAAACACTCCCAGTTTTTGATAACCTTAAAATTCTTTCTTTAAAATATTCTAGGCTTTCTTCGTCCTATACAGAGCTCAAATCAAGCATGTGCATATAACGACTAGCAGTACAGACAAGGACTTTCCCAAACTCCTATTGGAATCACCCTCTTGAATAAGTTATCCACAAATGAAGACCTGAAATGAAATACTAATTCAAAGCTTGAAAAAATGAACAATTAAGGTCATAAAAATAAACACCAACATCATCTAATTCTCCTTCTCAACTTTATCATTCAATATTTCATAGCCATAATAAATTCAGAAAGCTGTAAGAGTCAATTAGTTTCAAAGGAATGAGAAAAATTTCTGGTGGACCCTCCTTTCATGTATTCACTAACTTAGTAAGCTAGTTCAATGGGCAAAAATCTTGCTCTGCAAGTCTAGTTACATGAATCAGACAACTAGGTTCAATGGAAAAATGTAAGAAGGAAACTGTTTCCTCAGAATTATCCTCTGACATTCACCTGTGCACTTTTCACACTTACCTTCTCACACATATTACACATACACACACACACATAAACACAAACAAACACAAATGCACACAGACACACAGACACAGACAGACAGACACCGAAACACACACACACACATAAACATAAGCACACACAAACACACACAGACACACAGACATAGACAGACAGACAGACACACACACACACACACACACACACACACACACACACACACACATTCTATGATATACAGAACAGAAGATCTCCCCACAATATATGTAGCACCTGAGTTAAGAGCAATCAATTAAGACCATCATTCAATTACTGTAGTAGTGAGTTTCCTACATCCAGATCCATGCTACACTAAAGTCAGCCAACCATACAGACAGAATACATGACCTCTATAAAAGTAAACATTTGTTGATTAATAGATTTTAATTAAAAAATCTTTTAGAGCATACCCTATAGAAAAGATACTGGTCAGTACTAATATCTGTTGATGTTTAGTTTTGAGAAAAATATTTAGTCAAATAATATAAATATTAAGGGGGAATTTTGTCACATTATTTTTATACAGACAGGCTTCTTAGATTGTATAGAAAATTGAGGAACTTTCATTTTCTTAAAGTTTTTTTGAATACCTGTATTTACTTTGAGATTGACATCTTAGGAAAAGAAAAGAGAATACATATATCTGTAATATGAAAAAACCCACCTACTTATAGTAACATTTTATGAATATATTTTTGTTATAAACACTGTTTACAAAGGATCCAGAACATTTTCTTGCTCTTTGTAAACACACATCATTAAGTAAAACTCAGAAATTTAATGGAAAGTTATTTAGTGGTGAAAGAATTCTACAAAAATTATTAGTATCAAAAATGCAAATACATATGTCTGCAAGATGTAAGATGAATCAGCTATCAGGAAAACATTTTGTTCTTGTAGATACCTGGATTTTCTTCTGACAACCCACATGGTAGTTCATTACTGCTTATAACTGTGGACCATTTTTTTCCTGGTTGGATGAGGATACAATTGTACATATCCTACAATGGATATTTTTATTGGATATTTTATTTATTTACATTTCTGATATTCCCCTTTCCCAACTTCCGCTTCCTAAACCCCCATCCCATCTCCATCCTCTGCCTTCTATGATGATGTTTCCCCACCCATTCCCACCTTACCACCCTGTCATTCCCCTACTCTGGGAATCAAGCCTTCACTAAAACAAGAGCCTCTACTTCCATTGATATCAGATAAGGCCATCCTCTGCTTCACATGCAGCTGGAGCTATGGGTCCCTCCATATGTAGTCTTTGGTTGGTGGTTTAGTCCCTGAGAGTGCTGGGGTTTCTGGTTGGTTGATATTGTTGTTCTTCCTATGGGGCTGCAAAAACCTTCAGCTACTTCAGTTCTTTCCCTAACTCCTCTATTACATACCCTTGAACAGTCTGATGGATGGTTGCATGCATCTACTTCTGTATTTGTCAGACTCTGCAGAGCTTCTCAGCAGACAGCTATATCAGGCTCCCATCAGCAAGCACTGCTTGGAGTCCGCAATACTGTCTGGTTTTGGTGTCTCTATATAGGATGGATACCCAGTTGGGGCAGTCTCTGGATGGCCTTTCCTTCAGTCTCTGCTCCACAGTTTGTCCTTGTATTTCCTACAATGAATTTTATTGTTGAAATTTATAGCATTCTCTTTGACTCTAAGTTCACCCAGTATTAGAAAAACAATCTGTTTTCCTGTCAAAAAAGAGGTGACAAAACATTCCAGTAACTTTTTGATATTGGTAAACTTAATGGTTTTAAGTGTCTATCTCAAGATGCTTACTTCTAAATATAAATAATAGTACCCACTTGAAAAGGTTGTTGAAAATATAAAGTCTTTTAAAGTATTCAGAATGTGCATAAGTATAAGAAAGTTGTCAGGAATGTCAGCTCTTCCCATCTCAGCCAAACACACTGTAGAGATAATGGATTATAGTTTTATCATATAGATATCATGACTTTCTAGTCATGAGACATTTGTTTGTTTGTTTGTTTGTTTGTTTGTTTTTTGAGACAGGGCTTCTTTTTGTAGCCCTGACTGTCCTGGAACTCACTCTGTAGACAAGGCTGGGCTCAAACCCTGAAATCTGCCTGCTTCTGCCTCCCAAGTGCTGGGATTAAAGGTGTGTGCCACCACCACCCAGCAAGTCATGAGACTTTTAGTTGGGTAGTAACATGATGGCTTCTGTCAAAAATATTCAATGATTCACGCATAACAAATGACTTCCATGAAGAAGTATGGAGAGGGTCCTGATCCTGGAAAGGTTTGACCTAGCATTGGAGGGGAATATAAGGACAGAGAAAAAGGAGGGAGGTGATCGGAGAATGGATGGAGAGAAGAAGGTTTATGGGATATATGGGGAGGGGGATCCGGGAAAGGAGAAATCATTTGGAATGTAAACAAAAAATACAGAAAATAAAAAATATTTAAAAAAATGCAATGATTCATATGTACATAGTAGATGGGAACACTTATGTCAGTGCCAAAGACAATATCAACTAAGGAAAGTTATACATATAGGAGGTAGAAGCAGTCATAATCAATTTTTCATAATAGTGGCAGTTAAAATGTTATTACTAGTCAATTTGAATGCAAAATGTATAGACTATTTTAGGTGTGTGTGTATGTGTGTGTGTGTCTGTCTGTCTGTGTAATGTCTTTGTACATAAGCTCCTATTATTCTATTTCCTTTTAGATTGTTTTGGTTTTAGATATTTGAGTATTGTGCCTCCATATATGTGTATGTACCACATGTGTGTCTGGTACCCACAGATTTCAGAAAATGGCATGGGATCATCTGAAGCTGAAGTTATGGATAGATGTGAATCCCAACATTTGAGTGACAGGAACTGCATATATGTCCTCTGCAAAAGAGAAAGGAGACTCTTAACCACTGAGCCAACCTTGGCTTCTAAGTCTTTTATACTGTTTTAGTGTATCAAAAAATAAACCAGAATCAAAGATCCTGAACTTGACATTTATAGAGCAATAATACATTTTACAAATCAACTTATTGAATAATGTTTAAAATTATAACATAATTTAATGAACTATGCAGATGAAGTAGGAAAAAGATAGTAAAAGACAGAGCAGATGGCATATACCAAGGAGTCAGTGTCTTCCAGACACAAAAGGATCTGTGCAAATATGAACTCATAGAAATTGTAGTAGCAAAACAAGAGCCTCACAATTCCACTGTATATGTAATAACAGCACTGTGAGGAATACATGAATAAGAACTCCCATCTTTAAATAGGATAGCTTCTTGCATGGGGAAAATAACTTTTCTCCAATAGATGCTCAATGTGAATATAAACTATACCCACTGGCAGATGGTTAAAATCAAACAAACTCAAAATTAATATTAGGATTTATTTTCTTTTACATACTGCTTAAATTGGGCATTGCTTTAAAACCCTTAATAGTTTTTTGTTTGTATATTATAATTTCCTATTTTTGTTTTGTGATGTTTTAATATTTAGATATGGATGTGTGTGTATGTGTGTGTTGTGTGTGTGTGTGTGTGTGTGTTACAGTTGTTTCTAAAGCTCTTTCTTTTTATACTGGTCTGTTTATTTATTTATTTTTTCTTTTCTTTTTTTATTGGATATATTCTTTGTCTACATTTCAAATCCTGTCCCCTTTCCTTGTTCCCCTTCACCCCTGAAAGTCTCATAATACATCTTCCATACCACAGTTCCCCAATCAACCCTCTTTGACTTCCCTCTCCTGGTATTCCCTTATACTGCATCATCAAGCCTTCTCAGGACCACGGGTCAATACTCCCTTTGATGTCCAACAAGGCCATCCTCTCCTTTCTATGCTTTTATAGCCATGGGTAACTCTATGTGAACTCTTTGGTTGATGGCTTTGTTACTGGGAGCTCTGGGAGTACTGGATGGCTCATATTGTTCCTCCTATGGCACTGCAAACCCCTTCAGCTCCTTGGGTCCTTTCTCTAGCTCCTTCATTGGAGACCTTGTGTTCAGTTCAATGGCTGTCTGAAAATGGCCACCTCTGTATTTGTCATGCACTAGCAGAGCCTCCCAGGTGGTAGCCATATTCACTTCCAGTCACCAAGCACTTGTGGGCATCCACAATAGTGTCTGGGTTTTGTAGTTGTATTTGGGATGGATTCCTAGGTGAGGCAGTCTCTGCGTGGCCTTTTCCTCTGACTATGCTTCACACTTTCTTTGTATCCCCTCATGTGGGTATTTTGCTTCCCCTTCTAAGAACGACCACAGTATCCATCCTTTGTTCTTTCTTGAGTTTCATTTAATATGTGAATCATGTCTTGGGTATTCCGAGCTTCTGGGCTAATATCCACTTATCAGTGAGTGCATATCGTGTGTGCATTTTCCATCTATTGTCCTGAGTAGGGCTGAATTTGTGGAAATATGTTGTATAAATTTGTTTTTATCATAGAATATCTTGGTTTCTCCATCTATCGTGCTTGAGAGTTTTGCAGGATATAGTTGTCTGGGCTGGCATTTGTTTTCTCTTAGGGTCTGTATGAAATTTGACCAGGATCTTCTTATTTTCATGGTCTCTGATGAGAAGTCTGGTGTAATTCTAATAGGTCTTTATTTATATGTTACTTGGTCTTTTTCCCTTAGTGTTTTTAATATTTTTCTTTGTTTACTACATTTAGTGTTTTGATTATTATGTGACAGGAGAAATTTCTTTTCTGGTCCAGTCTGTCTGGAGGTTCTGTAGGCTTCTTGTATTGTCATGGGCATCTCTCTCTTTAGGTTAGGGAAGTTTTCTTCTATGATTTTGTTGAAAATATTTACTGGCTCTTTGAGTTGTAAACCTTTATTCTCTTCTATAGCTATAAACCTTGGATTTATTCTTCTCATTTTGTCCTGGATTTCCTGGATGTTTTAAGTAAAGAGCTTTTGCATTTTGCATTTTCTTTGAATGCTGGATCAATGTTTTCTATGGTATCTTCAGTACCTGAGATTCTTTCATCTATCTCTTATATTCTGTTGTTGATGCTTGCATTTATGACTCCTGATTTTTTTCCAAAGTTTTCTATCTCCAAAGTTGTCTCCCTTTGTGATTTCTCTTTTGTTTCTACTTCCATTTTTAGATTTTGGATGGCTTTGTGCAGTTCCTTCACTTTTTGTATTTTCCTGTAATTCTTCAAGGGATTTTTGTGTTTCCTCTTTATGGACTTCTACCTGTTGACCCATGTTCTCCTGTATTTCTTTAGAAGATTTTTGTGTTTCCTTTTTAAGGGATTCTGCCTGTTGTCTCATGTTCTCCCATATTTCTTTAATGGAGTTTTTTATGTACTACTTGAAATCCTCTATCAGCATCATGAGATGTGATTTTAAATCCAGTTCTTGCTTTTCTGGTGTGTTGGTGTATCCAAGACTCCCTGTTGTGGGAGAACTTGGTTCAGATTTTGCCATGTTGCCTTGGTTTCTGTTGGTAAAGTTCTTGCATATGACTTTGCCATCTGGTTATCTCTGTTGTTATCTGGTGTTGCTGTCTCTGACGGTGGCTTGTCTGTCATGCAAGCCTTTCTATCTCGGCTCCTGGGAGACCTGTTCTCTCTGTGTACACAGGCATGTAGGTACTCCTGTGAGACGTGCTCTCTTGTGGTTGTTTTGGGGTATGTAGATCTGTGGCCCAATCATTTCTGGGTATGGGAGGAAATCAGAAGTCTCCTGTCCCAGGCTGCTCTTAGGCTCTTTTGTCCACAGGGTTTCTCCTTCCTCTGAGCAGCAGGGGTGGTCACAAATGTGCTGACTGTCCTCTCTGCACCCCTGAGTGGTTTGATACCTCAGTGTGCCACTTTGGTATGGCACAGATATGGCAGAGGATAGTCCCAAGCCGGAGACAGAAACCAGAAGGCTTTTGCCATAGGGTTCAGGATGTGATCATCTGAGCTGTGGGAGTGGTTCTATCTGTGTTGTAAGTCCTCTCCCAACTCCTGGGTGGTTAGCTAGCTACCTTGCTTTGCCACTTGGGTAGGACATACTGGGGCAGAGGATGGTACTAAGCCAGAGACAGAAACTGGAACCTGTTTATGTATTTTATTTATTTTCTAAAAAGAGAAATAAGACCCAGAATATAGACAAATGGGAACATGGTGAAGATCTCAGAGGAGTTGAGGAAGAAAATTTATGATTAGAATATATTGTAGAAACAGAACTTATCTTCAATTAAAAATTTTGAAAATATGTTGGCAGATGTGAAGAATCTATTTTAATAATGAGAAAAACCATACAGTGTCTCTTGAGACATTCAAAAAACGTCATATTTTGAAAAAAATGCCAACTCATACATCATTATTTTCCTGGCATATACACATAGGGTTTACCAATTCCAAGGAATGCAGCATTAGAAAAATAACCCCCAGAAATGGCAATCAAGTACAGACACCTCAAATATTAAGTGGGCTGTGAGCATTTTATTTATATAAAATAATAGATAACTAATGATTTTTCAGAATTAGGAAGAAAACAAAGGGCATAAACAGAAAAAAAATAAAAGTGCTGGCACAATGATTACAAATGCTACAGTGTGGACATGGTAGTATTTCAACAAGCGCAACAATAATCAACCATCATACAATGTAACACTCAAAACAGAAATGACTTGATATTTACAAGTAAAATCACTTCTGTTATATAATTTCTACCTGTTTTATCAGTCTAACAATAAAGTCTGGAAAGTTTTCAATCTTATATACACTTTTGAAATTTTAGAAGTCATTTGCTTCAAGAATTTAAGGTAGAAAAATCACATATCTATAGAGTTCAAATTTACTAATATGACAAATTTTTTTCAGCTTTATTACTTTAACCCTACCCTAGCTAGCTAAGGAGAAGCTGGCTATTGATTGATGCTGTGTCATCTTTATCTGGCTTCATTTTTCACTTTCCACGTAATTATTGTTATTATAATTATCATAATCCAATAAAGCAAGTCCAAGAAATGAAGTGTGATTTATATAACAAACAATCTTCATTCTAACTTTTAGAGCAGTTTTCCATGCAGAACTAGTGTATGCTACCACAGCAAATTTTAAGTGCACAAAAAAGGTATTTTTAGCAAATGTATTTATTCATTTACTACTTTTAGAGAAGTCTTATATTCAGATTTATTTTATTTTCTCATTATACAGTGGCACCTTTAATACATATTATCCACTGAAAATCTCAACAATAAGTTCTTGCAAATATGTTTTGCCTATGTTTGAAGGTAATGCTAGCTAGACAAGCAGTTTTAAGTGTTACCTATGCATTACTTTCCTGGCTCAAACAGGATTTATAAATAGAATTATAATTGGATTATTATTCCTTAACATGGCAATTTTGCTCCACACTAACAGAAAAAGTCTATACAAAGATCTCAACATTTCCTTCTTGAGCTAATTTCTTTATAAATCACAACAGTTACTTAAACATTAAGAACATTTACTCAGATCAAATTTTTAAAGCACACATAGCCAGGGAATATGACACAATCCAAAGGAGACAGAAAGGGTTATGTTAAACACTCCTGTGTTGATATAAATTAAAAAGGGAAATTAGACATACATAGAGAATGATAATTTGTATGAGAGAAGTCTATGCAGAGAATCTTGATTATACAAAATAAAGACACTAAGTCAAATGTCAGGAAACTTGGTTATAATACTAATCTTAATTGATGCATGGGATATTGCTTTTTTGTTCCATTCTATTAATAAAAAGTAAGAGATATTTTGAGACCTATATCCATTCTCAAACTACTTGTCTTTGATACTAGTACATTTTGATAAGAAGAAGTACAGCTTCAGCACATAGAGTTAGATGTACAAATTTTTCTGGCAACATGGAGATTACAATGCTTAAGACAAAACCAGTGAGTCAGCAATAGCTAGACTGTAATCTCATCTACAGGATAATACAATCAGAAGGTAATAAAACAAAAGAGTCAACTGATTAATCTGCAATTTGTTAGCCATCATAGCTATCTGTAAAAGTTCCTTGCTCTGTCTCTAGTCCTATAAATTCTTAATGTTCCTTCCATAATTTGAGCATGCATTTACAATTATCTTTAGGGTTTCATGCATGGTATTTATGTTTTATTTCACTATTTTCTTGTGAGCAAATATTAACTAATTCTCCCATACAGTGAATGGCTCACTATACTCAAAACTGAATCTTAAGAAATTACTTTATTAATATGCCACTTAACTGTATCACAAACTTACATACATACATACATACATACATACATACATACATACATATATACAGAGAGAATTAGAGAGAGATTGAGTGAGAGAGAGAAAGAGAGAGAAAGAGAGAGAGGAAGAGAGAGAGAGAGAGAGAGAGAGAGAGAGAGAGAGAGAGAGAGAGAGAGAGAGAGAGATCAGCATCCCCAAACCTTTGACAGAATATTATTATAACCGGGAAAGATTAAATGTAGGTATCTCCAGTCCTATTCCCGTTCTTTCTCCCCATTCTTTTGTTTCATACCAACAACACAACCCTGCACTTTGCCAACACCCAAGGTAGAAATTTACTGGCAAGCTTGCCAGAAAAGGAAGTAGGTGATTTTTATTCCCTGTCCCATCCACAAATATCCCAAACTTATTCTCCACATGGTAGAAGAGCACTTGATATGCTCATTCCTTCCAAAGTAAACCAGTTTCAAAGGGACTAAAGCAGTAGCTCTCAACCTTCATAAACCTATGACCCTTTAGTATACTTCCTTACGTTGAGGTGAGCCCAAACCATAACATTTTTTGCTATTTCTTTGCCACAGTTTTGCTACTGTTATAAATTATAATATAAATATCTATATTTTCTGATGGTCCTAGGCAACCCCTGTAAGATGTTCATTCAACCCAAAAGATATTGCAGTCCACAATTTGAGAACAACTGAAGTAAACAGAGCTCTTTCTAAAGCCTTTCTTCCTTAATCAACCCTTTATTTTACCAATACCCAAGTCAGGCTGTGGAGCTCCATAGAGTCATATGTTTGAATACTTGGCCATGGGGAATAGCATATGAGTTATAACCTTGTTAAAATATTTATGGCCTTGCTGGATGAAATGTGTCACTGTGGATGGGGTTTTTGAGGATCAATAAGTTTAAGGGTGGATAGTGCAGCACACATTCTCCTGCTGCCTGATGATCAAAATGTAGAACACATGGAACCTTCAACACCCCTTCTGCCTGCAAGTTGCCATGTTTCCTGTCAAGAAGATAATGAACCAAATCTCTGAAGCTATAAGCCAATCCCAATTAACTATTTTACTTTACAAGACTGGCCATGTTCATGTTCTCTTCACAGTAACAAAACCCAAACTAAGATATGTATTCTCCTTAGACACCTACTGAGTAGCCTGCTCAGGAACTAGGATCTTCTTGGCAGACCCATTTTCTTTACTTCTATGGATCCTACATGTGCACTGCCTTCTACACCATCTTCATCCCTTCTTGTCAGCTATAAATATCCACAAACAAGCTCTAAGTAGTACCTCTAGTGGTTATACTTCTTAGGTACTCCTGAGCATTCCTTACCAAGCAAACTAAACAAACCATATGTTACTAAGATTCAGAAAGGTCAACTGAAACCAAGGAATGAAAACACATACTACAAAGATAAGTCAAGATAGCAAACCCTGGATTGGTAATCATCACAAAAACAGATGCCTAGATTTGAGTGTAAAATCAGAATAATAACACTAAAGACCAGTAACCCTATGAAAATAGGCTTTACAAAAACTAATATAGCTGAGGCACAAGGCAAAAATGGTAAAATAGGCATTATGAATATTATCAAGGACATTAAAGAAGATACAAATGCATCTCTAAAAGTGCATGCAATGAAATAGAATAAATAACAATTTTCAAAACATGAAAGAAAAGAGCATCAATTAAAAAATCCAAACTGAAATAAAATAGAAAAAAAAATTAGGTAGTAGCTTGGCAATCTCAGAGGCAAGACTTATCAGAATAAGAGTAAAAAAACATAGACTCTTAGGTACTGAAGATAGAATTAAAGTAAAAGATACTTTGGTCAAAAGAAATGTTTACCATAAAAATGTTAAGACACAAAATATCCAGGAAGTCTGGGGCATTATGACAAAATTGAATCTATAATAAGAGGAATAGACCAAGGGGAAACCAAGGTCTATTGCATAGAAAATATTCTTAACTAAATAACAGAGGAAAAAAATCCTAACCTAATGGAGAAAGTGCCTATCAAGGTATCAAGCCACAACACCAGATTGAATCTAAAATGAAACATATTTGTTATGGCACATGAGAGTCAAATCCCTAAATATAAAGAGTAAAGAAAGTTTTTTAAAAAATCAAGAGAAAAAGACCAAGAAGCATATAAAGACAGTACTATTGCAATAATACTTTGCTTATCACTGGAAACTTAAAAGCAGAAAGAAGTAAACAAATCTTCTGTAGACTGTAAAGCACCATATTGCTATTTCAGACTTTTAGGCACAGCAAAATATTCAATCACTGTAGATATAGAAAAAAACATACATTCCTGGGAAAAAAAGAAATTTAAGCAGTTTATATCTTCCCAACATAAGGCACATAAAACTACAAACTAAAAATAGTAGGATATTACAGATCACCACATCCAAAGAGGTAGTCAAGTCCTACAACAAAACAATAAAATAATGGAAATCCTTAAAACCACTTATGGGTAATTCTCCACTCCATTGACCTCAATTTCCTAATAACAAATTCACAGACTAAAGGTTGGATATGAAAAGAACATTTCCCCTTCTGCTGCATCAATGAAACATATCTTAACATCAAGGACAGATAATATCTGTGGATAAATATTAGAAAAATTTATTCAATGAAACTGGATCCAAGAAACAGTCTTGAGTGGTACCTTTAATAGTGAACAAAATAGATTCCAAATCAAAACTAATGAAGGGATAAAGAAGGAAAATGTATATCATCAATGGAAAAAAATCCACTAAGAGAATATTGAAAGTATAAACATCTATGAACCAAACACAGGTACATAAAAGTTCATCAAAGAAACATTACTACATTTAAAGTAGCATGTTGATCCTAACACGGTCATAGTAGCTGGCTTCAATAACCCAAGTTCACCAAGAGAGAGATCACAAAGCCAAAAACTAAACAGAGAATTGTTGCAGCTTAATGTCATTATAAGCCCAAAGGAATAAACAGATAATTACAGAACATTTCACCCAAATACATACATACATACATATATACATACAGACATACATACAGACAGACATATAGACACACACATCTTTTTCTCAGCAACTCAGGAACATTTCTACAAAATTGACCATGATTTAACACAAGGCAAGTCTGAATAGATAAAAGAAAATTGAAATATCACCCTGTATTTTATTTGATCATCATTTATTAAAGCTGGACTCCAACTACAAAATGAGTGAATTCTTTCAGATACAGAGAAAACAAATAAACTACTACATATTAAAACATAGATCAAGAAAGAATTTGAAAAGTTTTTTTAAGAATTTGAAGCAAAAAAATACACAATACACTCAAACACATGGCACACAATGACTCTATGAGGCAGTGTCATAGCACTAAAAGCCTATACTGAAACCTGTGGAGATACCATATAAGTATTGACTTACATATGTGAAAGTACCATAACAAAGAGAAGAAATAGTTCTCCTCAGGAGCATTGAGTAAGATATATTCAAACTCAGGGCTGAAATGAAAAAAAACAGAAGAACAGCAACAAAAAGGAACTAACAACAACAAAAACAATCAAAAATAATCAATGGAACAAAGAGGGGGTTTTTCGAGAAAATAAGTAAGACTGACTAACCCTTTATCAAATTAGTTAAAAAATAGAGGGAGAAGATAAAAAATAATAAAATTAGAGCTAGAAACAGGACATAACAACAGACACCAAGCAAATTCAGACATTCATAAAGATGTACTTTAGAAAAACTATACTTCACTAAATAGAAAAATCTAAAAAAATATTTTTGATATATATCACCTATGAAAGTTAAATTAAACAAACAATTTAAATAAACTAATAATCTAGTGAAATAAAAACAGGTCTACCAACTAATGAATGCATAAGTACAGAAGCATTCATGGAGAATTCTAACAGCTTTTCAAAGAAGAATTAATATCAGTACTCCTTAAGTCTATCCATAAAATATAAATAAAGAATTTATGGCCTGATTATTTTTAGGATGCCACAGTTACTTTAATACTTAAGCTATACAGTGTCGCAAGAAAAGAAAAAGAATTACAGACCAATTTTCATCATGATATATATACAAAGATTCTCGATAAAATATTTGCAAACCAAATTCAAGAACACATCAAAAATAATCTCTAACATAATCCTGTAGTTTTTGTTCCAGAGATATAAGGATGGCTCACCATACATACACCAATAAATATATAATCCACCACATAATAAAAACATGAATAAAAACAGAACCATATGACATATTACTCAATGCAGAAATAACTGACAAATTCAATAGAACTTCAGGATAAAAGTCCTGGATATATTACAATTACAAAGGATTGTATATATATAATATAGAGGCAATTTGCAAAATGACCACATTCACACTGACCTAAATTGAGTGAAATGTACAGCATTTCTACCAATATTTAGAACAAAACATGGTTCACTTTCTACATACAAATTCAAAATAGTACTTAAAGTATTAGATAACACAATAATACAATTCAAGGAGATCAAAGGAATGTGAATAGGTGGGAAAGATGTCAAAAAAAAAAAACACAGTATTTGCAGATAATATGAGAGTATATGCAAGCGAACCAAAAACATTCCACCAGAAAATTTCTACAGCTGATAAAAATTGTCAGCCTAGTAGAAAAATACAAAATTAATACACAAAAATCAATAGTCTTCTTATGGCCAAATAATAAATGGAATGAGAAAGAAATCATGAAAATAATACCTTTCACACTAGACTGTAAAACTGTAAAATATAGTAGGGATAATTCTAATGAAGAGATGTAAATTCTTTTGTAACATAACATACTAGGAAATTGAAGATTGTATCCTAAGATGTAATATTCATCTATGCTTGCACATCAGTAGGATTAATATGGTACAAATTGCCATCTTACCAAATAAATTTACATATTTAATGCAATTCCTCTCTAGATTTCATTATAATATTTATAGAAACATCTATAGTATTTATAGAAATTTTTAAAAGGAGAATTTTAAACTCCATCTATAAATACCAAACCCAAATTAGCTAAAACCAATCCTGAATAATAGGAGAATATCTAGAGGATCACCATGTCCCATTTCAAAATATACTTCAGAACTATAGCATAACAACAACATAACATTGGTAAAAAAAAAAAAAAGACATATTGTTCAATGGCATCAAATTAAAGACTGAGACATAAATATAGACATCAACGGATAACTCGTTTTTTGATACAGAAAGCAGTAATACACTCTAGAGAAAACACAGCAACTTCAACAAATACTTCTGAACAAACTCTATGCATGCATGTTGAAGAATGCAGATATATCTATATTTCTCACTCTACCCAACTCAATGCAAATGGCTTAAAGACTCCAATACACAACCATTGAACCAAAATCATGGAACTTCACAGTATAGAAAGTGGGGAATATCTTTGAACTCATTGGTACCAGAAAAGATTTTCTGAACAGAATTTATCATCTGAAAAAAATAAGATCAAGAATTAAAAACTGGTACCCCATGAAACTGAAAAATTTCTTCATAACAAAAGATATCATTATCCAGATCAAGTAGCACATTTAAGAATAAACACAATGTTTTTAAAGGATGTATTCATCCAAAAAACAAAGCTTTTTACACAAATATATCTTTAAAAAACTCAAAACCTAGATATTAAGGAAACATATAACCCCTTTAAAAATGGTACACTCTAAACAACAAATTCTTAAAATGAGAAACTTATATAGTTAAGAAAAATATTCAAAATGTTTATCCATCAGGGGAAAACAAGTCAAAAATACACAGATTCATCATGTTATGCCATCCAGACTATCTAAGATCTGTAAAAGAAATAACAGGTCATAAAAGATAGGTAGTGTAAAACTTTGCATGTGTACCATGGAAATCATTCTAGTGGTTCTACACTTAGACAAGAACTGATATACCACAAAATCAACTTATATCCAAAATATGTACACCCAAAAGACTCTTTACAACAGAGTCACTTTGTTGTCCTTTGTTGTCCTTTGTTGCTGCACTCTTAATATCCAGAGATTGGGAAACAAACAATTGAATCAACAAATAAAAACCTTTATATCTTTCAACAGAATAACAAATAATGAAAATGTGTGACTTTTGCAAAATAGAATATTACTAAGTCAATGAAATATTGGAAATCATGAAATTCTGAGATAAATGGAGGGAACCAGAGAAATAACATCCTTAGCAAAGTAGTCCAATCCAGAAAAACAGATATAGTATGTATTTGCTTATATGTGGATATTAGTTGTTATGTCAATCATAAGCAATCTACAATTCATGTAACTAAGGAGATTAGATATTAAAAAAGAACATATGAATCTTGTTAATAAAGAGAAATACAAAGTAGTTGTGAAAATAGGTGAGGCTGGAACTAGAGAATCAAGTTGAAAAGGAGAATGATAAAGCATATAAAAGTGAGAATAGTAGAGAAACAACTAAAGTTAAGGGATATTTAATGGGAAGTAGGGAAGGCAATATAGTAGGAGCTTACAAAATATATGCATACATGAAGATTATTTGTGGGGCAGTGAAACATGTTACCAGGCAGAACCTTGTAGGTTCCAGTGGATTCAAGAACCCTGGCAATTCTCATACTTGAGAATTGTAGGCATTTAAGTCTACCCCTGACCAGACTTCTTGTCCTTGAATATGTGACCACAACATCCCATGGAGCAGACTATGGCAATCAGTCACAAAAAGGAAAACCCAAAGCCATTCCACATGCAAATGTGGCATCCCTAACATCTCAGACCAAGCTAATAGGAGGTATCTGCCTTTAGATGTGAACTTAACCCAAAATGCTTATAAGATCCTCTCCACAAGGAATAAAGTACAAGAGTTATTTCATAAACACCAAGCTGCTTGAGCTTACCACAACCACTTCCTGCTTGGTGTCATAAACTGTGGTTCCTAGCCACCTGCTGTATTCTGCCATCTGCCACCTACTCCTAGGCAGGGTGACCTGAGAAGAAGACAGGCAGCACACCTGGCTCTGGTCCCTCCTTGGAGAACATCAACACTTTGACATCGCCTGAAGGGCCAGAGCTGATCAGATTCCCATGGATAGAGCCTGGTATGCAGGCTCCAAATTAAATTAACAAATAATGGGGGATATAGGGCCACAGGTAGATGTCTTTTGCTACCCAAGGAAGCTTCTAGTACTGGGATCACCATAATTCTAGATTGCCAAAATGGTCCAATGGCAATCTCCAAAAAAACCCAGATTATTGCCCAGAGTATAAGTTATTCCCCATAAACTGACAATAAGGCTCACTAATGAATAAAAATCTACATTACTCATTGAATATAGAGAACTCCATATGGTGAACACATAAAGCTTTTCCCACTAACTCTTAGCATCTATGGTATAGCTATATATCTTGATGTATGCATATATAGATAGCTAACGGTATTCTTCATGCTACCAAAAAAGAACCAGAAACATCAAGCCACAAACCTTTTGATAAAAAATGTTGCCCTTCCTGCAAGCTATGATAAGTCAATGGTAGCACAAAGCTTCATGGATTAAACAGCAAATATGTGATCTCACCTAAGGCACACTCCAGGAGATGGGACCTAGAACCAGACCCTGCTTTAGTGACTATGAATGACTAAGTAGCCCAGAGACTAATTGCAATACAAATGCTACTCTTCTAAAAAAAAAATGTAGAAACCTAAATGATTCTTAATCATATTCTGCTGTACTCATATATCAGTGCCTTACTCATCCTTCATCAGGGAAGCTTTTTACTGCAGCAGATTAGAACAAATACTCAAATCCAGACTTTATGAAGAAGATGGAAGACTTCGAAATCTTCAATCTTAATGGAATTGTCTCCATTAAGTCCCTCTTCCTAGGGCACAGGGAAACTTGAAGAAGAATAGAAAGAAAGAGTGTAAGAGCCAGTGCTAATGGACAATATGAAGAAAAAAAGGCCCTCTAAATCTACATGATTATGAATACCCAGACATGGAAACCACATGTACAGCACCTACTTGGGTCTGCACCAGGACCTTTGTGTACATCCTATGATCTCCAGTTCAGTGTTTGTATCAAATTCTTGAGTGTCCCCATAACTTTATTTCTTGTACCTTCACTTGAGCTCTTTTCCTTCTGTTTGATTTGTCCAATTCCAATGTATCAGTTTTCATTTCATTTTCACCTATTTTATTGTCAAGAGCCATAATGGGACACGCTTATATTCTAGCAGGTGATCATCCTGAAATGGCCTGCTTCAGATTAGTATATAATCTGCAAAAGGTTAGCCCTCATTAAACATGGCTCTTAGGAACAAATTTTAGGAAAGATTCCTGCTATTAATATGCTTTTCCTGTTATTATTAAGTATATATATATATGTGTGTGTGTGTGTGTGTGTGTGTGTGTGTGTGTGTGTGTGTGTGTGCGCGTGTTTGTGTGTGTGTAATAGCACATACCTTTGGAGCAGATCTCTGCAGATCCACAAAGATGTGCTGTCTTATAGTGATGCTATGTAGACAAATAGATGACTTAATTTTTAGTGATGCTCCTATAAGAATTCTTAAAATTATATCTGTGATTATTAAGCTCTTTTATATTGGGACTGCTATTAGGTCCTTTTCTGATAGTCAAAACTGCAATGAGAACTCTTCCAGTCTCCCAGTCTTAGATGGTTAACCAGACTTTTTTCTACTCATAGCACATTCTAAGAGGTGGTAAAACAATTAACCAAAAGTCATAAAAGGGGGATCTAAAATGTATTATAAGTGTTAGGAAAGAAAATAAAATATTGAGTTTAATCTATACAAAACTTCACTAATAACTTAGGTATGGTTTTAAACTTTCAATGAACTTGTGAAAGACAAGTGATAGATATTTAGCTTGAAAATTACTCCTAATGGATATGCATGTAAATATTCTCCGTTGTAAACTATTTTAATTTATGAACTGATATTTTGTGTGAAATTGTGATAAACTTTTTAACATGTGATCATGATGTATACTGAAAGATGTATAAGTACTGAAGACAAAAATGAGAAACTCTCTTTCTCCCTCTTATTTCTTTGCCTCTCTCTCTCTCTCTCTCTCTCTCTCTCTCTCTCTCTCTCTCTCTCTCTCTCTCTCTCCCACTTTTTACCTTTCCCCATCTAGAAGAATTTTTTCCTTTCCCCACTAAGGAACTTTCTACTTTTCCCCTTAGATAGCTTTCAAAGGAAAAGCTTTACAACTTAGTAATAACCTCATTAACCACTTCTTTTAGTGTCTGAAAAGACACTTTTTCTCCCTGCAACTTCTGACTTGCTGGCGGAATGTTAGAGCCCAGCAGTTCCTGCTGAGATAGAATAAAGACCACATTACATAATCCTCTGCTGTTAGGCTGCAAGTGTTAATCACCGAAGCCAGCAGTCTTCCACCCTCAGAAAGAGCAAGAAAGTTTCTAGGACATTTTAGAATGTATCATCAGCATTTCAGTACAGTTAGAGAGCTAGAAAGTCCTGAGACCCTCAAACTTCTAAGCCATCATCACCAGAGTCCTACTCCATGACTCCATCTTTACCTATCTCCAGGAATTTAGCATTTTATTTTATTTACCCTATCATTAAGAAAATCTCAGACTATAATTTTTACATGAATAAAGTTCAAGAAAAGAAAGAAAGAAAGAAAGAAAGAAAGAAAGAAAGAAAGAAAGAAAGAAAGAAAGAAAGAAAGAAAGAACAAATGGTGGTTATTTCTGGTAAGGGTGGGAAATCTCTCATCCATTGTTAGGTGGAACACAAACTTGTACAGCCAATATGGAAATCAGTGTGCCAGTTACTCAGGAATCCAGAAATTGTTCTCATTCAAGATCCATCAAAATCATTCATGGGCATATACCCAAAGGATTTTATATCCTCCTATAGAGACAATTGTTCAAACAATAGCATACATCAACAATGGAATATAAAAGATAGAAGAGAAATCTCAGGTGTAAAATATGCCATAGAAAACACAGTCGAAGCAGTCAAAAAATGCAAAAGGAAAGAAGATCCTAATCCAAACATTGAGGAAATCCAGGACACAATGAAAAGACCAAACCTAAGGACAAAAGGTGTAAAAGAGAGCAAAGTTTCCCAACTTAAAGGGCCAGTAAATATCTTCAACAAAATTATAGAAAAAAAGTCACTAACCTAAAGAAGGAGATGCCCATAATCATACTACAACCCTACAGAACTCCAAAAGATTGGACCAGCAAAGAAATTCCTCCTGTCACATAATAAATCGCCATACACAACAACAAAAATAACAAAGAGCAAAAATTACAAGTACTTAATATCTCTTAACATCAATGGACTCAATTCCCCAATAAAAAGAAATAGACTGACAGACTGAATATGTAAACAGGATCCAGCAGTTTGATGCATACAGACCTCACTGACAGAGTGAGTGTCAGTGAAAACACACCTCACTGACAGAGAAAGAATTTACCTCAGTATAAAAGGCTGTTAAAAAAATTTCCATGCAAATATTCCAAGAAACAATCCAGAATAGCCATTCTAATATCAAATAAAATCCACATTTAATCAAAATTCATCAAAAAAGATAAGAAAGAAAAGATCAATTCTCAATTCTGAACATCTATGCTCCAAATGCAAGGGCACCTCCATACATTAAAGAAACTTTATTAAAGTTCAAAGCACACATTACACCTCACACAATGATAGTGGGAGAGTTCATCACCCCACTTTCAGCAATTGACAGATTATGGAAATGAAAATAATAGAGACGCAGTGAAACTAGCAAAAGTTATGAACCAAATGGATTTGATAGATATCTATAGAACATTTTATCCTATTACAAAAGAATGTAACTTCTTCTCAGCCTTTTGGGGTACCTTCTCCAAAATTCAGCATATAATCAGTCATAAAAGAATCCTCAACAAGAAGAATCACATAATCCCATGCATATTATCAGATTACCATGAACTTCAATTAAAAGAAAATCAACAGAAAGTCCACATGCACATGGTATCTGAACAACTCTCTACACAATGATAACTTGGTCATGGTAGAAATAAACTAACAAATTAAAGACTTTCTAGAATTTAATGAAAATGAAGGCACAATATCTCCAAATTTATGGAACACAATGAAAGCAATGCTAAGAGGAAAACTCACTTCTCTGAGTGCCTCCAAAAGAAACTGGAGAGAGCACACAATAGCAGATTGACAACACATCTGAAAGCACTAGAACAAAAAGAAGCAAATACAACCAAGAGGAGTAGACAGCAGGAAATAATCAAACTCAGGGAAGAAATCAACCAAGTACAAACAAAGACAACAATACAAACAATCAACAAAACCAGGAGTTTGTTCTTTGAAAAACAAACAAACAAACATGAAGATAGAATAACTCTTAACCTGACTAAACAGAGGGCACAGACACAAAATCAGAAATGAAAAGGAAGACATAACAGAAACCCAGGAAATTAAAAAGAAATATCAGATTCTACTACAAAAGCTTATAGTCAACAAAACTGGAAAATCTGGATGAAATGGACAATTTTCTAGAAAGATACCAAAAAGATTATCAAAATAAAATCACCATCAGATAAACCATCTAAAGTGTCCCAGCACCTCTAAAGAAATAGAAGCAGTCATTAAAAGTCTTTCAAACAGAAAAATCTGAGGAACAGATAGTATCAATGTAGAATTCTATCAGACTTTCAGAGAAGACCTAATATGAATACCCTTTAAACTATTCCACAAAATAGTAAAAGAAGGTACACTCCCTAACTCATTCTCTGAAGCTACATTTATGTTTATACCCAAACCACACCACAAAATGACCCAACAAATAAAAAGAACTTCAGACTAATTTTTCTTATGAATATCGATGAAAAATACTGAATAAAATTCTCACAACCTAAATCCAAGAACACATCAAAGCTATCATTCAACATGTTCAAGTAGGCTTCATCCCAGGGATGCAGTGATTGTTCAATATAAGGAACTCCATCAATGTACTCAACTTTAGAAATAAACTCAGAGAAAGAAAATGCATGAACTTCTCATTAAAGGCTTAAACACATTTGACAAAATTGAACACCACTTCATCATAAAATCTTGGAAAGATGAGAAATTTAAAGCTCATGCCTAAACATGGTAAAAGAAATATACAACAGACCAGTAGCCAACATCAAACTAAATGGAGAGAAATTTCAAGTGATCCCACTAAAATCAGGGACTAGAGAAGGCTTCTCACTCTCTTGCTATCTATTAAATATAGTACTTGCAGTCTTAGCTAGAGCAATTGACAACAAAAGGAGGTCAAAGGGATGTGAATTTGAAAGGAAGAATTCAAAATATCACTGTGTGCAGATGATTTGATAGTACAATCAAGTGATCACAAAAATTACAAGAAAGAACTCCTACAGTTGTTAAACAACTTCAACAAATTGGTTGGATATAAAATTAACTCAAACAAATCAGTAGCCTTCTTCTACTCAAAGGATAAACAAGCTAAGAAAGAAATTAGGGAAACAACACTCTTGAAAATAGTCACAGTTAATATAAAATGCCTTGGTCTGACTCTAATCAAGCAAGTAAAAGATTTGTATGACAAGAATTTCAAGTCTCTGTAAAAAGAAATGAAAGATTTCATTTGGGAGGATAAGGTATGGGAGGAGACAGGATGATATACAGAGGGTCAGGAAATTTAACAGAGTTGTATAGAGGTGGGGAATGGGAAGCTGGGGGTAGCTACTAGAATATCCCAGATGCCAGAAAAGCAAGAGGCAGCCAGGATACAACAGGGATGACATTAGATGAAATACCCAACAAAATGGAGGCAGAACCTGTAGAGACCATATCCAAAAGTTAGGCAAAGATCCAGGTTGAAGGATGGGTCTACCCACTTATCTCCAATTTATTAAATGAGAATTATTTCTGTCTAAAGGAAATACAGGGACAAAGTATGGAACAAAGACTCAAGGAAAGGCCAGAGATTGCCTCACCTGAGTATCCATCCCATATACTGACATGAAATGCAGTCTCTATTGCTGATTCTAGGAGGTGATTGTTGACAAGAGCCTGATATAGTTGTCTCTTGAGAGGCTTTGCCAGAACCTGACAAATATAGATGTGAATGCTCACAGCCAACCATTTGCCTGAGCACAATGACCCCAATGGAGGTGTATGAGAAAGGACTGAAGAAGATTGAAGAGGTTTGCAACCCCATAGGATAAACAATAATATTAACCAACTAGATCCCCAGAGTTCCACCAACCAAAGAGTACAAATGGAGAGACCTATGGCTACAAGTGCATATGTAGCCCAGAATGGCCTAATCTGAGCTCAGTGGGAGGGGAAGACCTGGGTCCTGTGAAGGCTTCATGCCCCAGTATAGGTGAGTGCAAAGTCAGTGAGGTGGGAGTGGGTGGTCTTTGGGGTAGCAGCCTCAGAGAAGTAGGGGGATGGGGTGGGATAGGAAGTTTTTAGAGGGGAAACCGGAAAAGGGCATAACATTGAAAATATAAATGATAAAATATCTCGTTTAAAAAAAAGAAAATGATGACACAGCATACCCAAACTGATGGAACACAATGAAAATTGTGCTAAGAGTAAAAATCCTAACACTAAGTTCTATCTTAAAGAAATTGGAATGATTCTACTCTAGCAACTTAACAGACACCTTAAAGCCCTACAACATAAAAAGTAAATATACCCAAAAGGAGTAAACAGCAGAAAAAAAACTCAATTCTAAAATCAACTAAATAGAAAAAGAGAATTATATACAGTGTCACCAAAAAAAAAAGACTGGTATTTATTTGTTTTTTGTTTGTTTGTTTGTTTTTTGTGAAAATCAGCAAAGTAGAAAAAGCCCTAGCAAAACAAAGACACAGAGAGAGTATCCAAATTAACAAAATCATAATTGACTATGGAAACATAACAGAAAATGAGGAAATACAAATAATCATATAAATTTTTACTACAAAAACAAAAACTCAACAAAACTGGAAAATTTAAATTAATTGGATGGCTTTCTAGAGACTTGCCAGGTACCAAAGTTCAATCAAGAGCAGGTAAACTATCTAATAGTTCCAAATCCCCTAGGGAAATAGATTAAGTCCTTAAAATCCTCCAAACAAACAAAAAGCCCAGGCCAGATGGCTTTAGTACAGAATTCTATCAGCCCATAAAAGAAGATCAATTATCACAACTCCTCAAACTCTTCCATAAAATCGAATTAGAAAGAATGCTACCTAATTTATGTTATGAAGCCACAATTATTGTGGTATCTAAACCACATAAACACTCAACAAGAATAAGATCTTCAGACCAATTTCACCTATGAATATCTATGAAAAAATACTCAATAAAATTCTAGAAATCAAAATCCAAATACACATCAAAAACATCATTTACCACAATCAAGTAGGCTTCATCTCAGGGATGGAAGGTTTTTTAAAAATCCATATAAGTAATAAACTATATAAACAAACTCAAAGAAGAAAATCACATGAATATCTCACTAGATACTGAAAAAGCATTTGACAAAATACAATATCACTTCCTGTTTAAATTATTGAAAGTATCAGTAATTCAAAGCCAATGATTAAACATAATAAAAGACATATACAGCAAAACAATAGCCAAATATCAAATTAATTGGAGATATACTTGAAGGAATCCTAATATACTCAGGGATAAGACAAGGAAGGCAACTCTCACAATAGCTATTCAATAAAGTAATTAATTGAAGGTCTTATTAGAGCAATAAGGCAACAAAAGGAGATCAAGAATATACAAATTGGCATTGACTTCTTCAATGCCAATGATATAATAGTATACAGAAGCAACCCCAAATATTATACTAGAGAACTTCTCCAGCTGTTAAACAACTTAAGCAAAGTGAATATAAAATTAACCAGAACAAATCAGTAGCCTTCCTTTATACAAATGATAAATAAGCCAAGAAAGAAAACACAGAAACAACACCCATCATAATAGTCATAAATAATATAAAATATCTATGGATAATATTAAGAAAACCTATGACAAGTACTCCAAATCTCTCAATAAAGTAATTGAAGATCTCAGAAAATGAAGAGATCCCCCATGCTAATGGATTGGTAGTATCAACATAGTAAAACTCGTCATCCTACCAAAAGCAATATACAGATTCAATGCAATCCACCCCAAAATTCCAGAACAATCATTCAAATACACAGAAAGAGCAACTGAATTTTGTAAGGAAAAATAAAAAAACACAAGACAATGGTAGCAATTTTTGACAAAGAACTTCTGGGGGAATCAACAGCCCTGCCTTCAAGCTATACTAGAGAATAATAATGACAAAAAAACCCCAAAACAAAACAAAACAAAAAAAGAAACCATGATATTGGTACAGAAACAGACAAGTTTATCAATGGAATAGAATTGAAGACCCATTAAAAACACACACAGAGACACTTATGGACTCTGACAAAGAAGCTAAAAATATGTAATGGAAAAAAAAAAAAAGAAACCATCTTCAACAATTGGTGCTTATGTAACTGGCATTCAGTATGTAGAAAAATGAAAATAAATCTACATTTGTGGCCTTGTACAAAACATTTTTTAAACTGAACTCAATGGCTCAGGCTCTAAGATCAGGAATTAATAAATTGGACCTCATGAAACTGAAAATCTATAAGTCAAAAGACATAGTCAATATGATGAATTGGCAACCTACAGATCAGAAAACATCTTCACTAACTCTTCATCTCATACAGTGCTAATATCTAAAATATCTAAAGAATTCAAGAAGTTAACCTCGATTAAACCAAACTACCCAGTCAAAAAATGGGGTATAGAACACAACAGAGGAATCACTAAGGGATAAGAAATCTTTAAAGAAATGTTCAAAGCCCTTTAAAGCAGTCTCAAGTAATGTGGAACCCTGAGATCTCTTAGACACTGAGCCACCAACAAGGAACCATACAATAGCTTGACTGAGGCCCCTGACACAGACTGACATGTCTTCCTCAGTGGAAGTTCCTAACCTCAAGGCCCCAGGGAGTAGGGAGGCCAGGCTGTGAGTGTCAGGTGAGGTCAATTGCAGTTATTGGGTAGGGATATTCTCCTGAAGATGGGGAAGGAGGAAAGTGGTGGAGGACTGACAGGCATATGGATGAAGACTGGAGTGTAAAAATGATTAAAGATAATTATAAAATAAGCAGGCAAACAAACTAACAAATTAATAAAAGTAAGAGTGACAATTAATTCAGTTGATTACAATGTTCAGGGAACTACCAATATTTGTGAACATTACTTAACAGATATACAGTTTGCATAAAACACTGCATTTCTTAACATGCCTACAAAAGTTCAACACTTGATACAGTTTTGAATCTCAGGAAAGACCCACCCCTGGACACAAATGTGCTGAGGTTTCTGTAGAAGCTTAATTGAAGAAGACACAATTTGAATATGAGTAGCATTATCCTCTAGACACACAGCCTAGACTAAATAAAATATAAAAATACAAAATGAACTAATGGAATTCATAGTTTCTTTTTTTTTCCTTCCTGATTCTTTGTGGATGCCATTGTCTAAGCTACTGCCTCCTATCACCATGCTCTGCATACTGTGGTAGAGTACACTCCTTATTCTTCTTCTTCTCCTCCTCCTTCTTCTTCTTCTTCTTCTTCTTCTTCTTCTTCTTCTTCTTCTTCTTCTTCTTCTTCTTCTTCTTCTTCTTTTTGATTTGCTTTCTTTCAGAAATTCAATTTCATCAAAGAGAAAATAACTAATTATGAAAACTAAAACAGAAAACTATAAAATAAAGTGGAGCATTTGCTGAAATAAAGGTGAATATGTAGTTATGAAATACTTTTGAGATGCTTTCCAGAGGAATATGGCAGAATACTGAGCTGCCAGGTAGGAGAAAAAGAAAAGAAGGAAAATAAAATCAAACTTTGATAGGTCTTTCTGATACAAGATTAGAAGGCAAAACTGTTGAAAGAAATACAAACAGTGAAGATTGAACTCAGGAGGTTTAAGAGGAGAACAAATAATGCCAAGAACTGGGATAGAGATCAATCATATAGCAGTCTACTAAAACCTGTGGCATTGTTGTTGTCAGCTTCTGAAAGTTTTAATGAGCCTTCCTTCAAATATATGGTAGTGATGGTTTCTCTACAATGCTACATTTTTGTATGAAGGGGAAGTTTCAGTGAAAGCCTAAAATATTAGAGATCTAGAGGTCTGAAATATCTGTCACAGTAAGCTGAGTTCACTTTGAGAACAACGTAAAGTTTTCGGAATAATGGTGCCCTATGATTTAAAATGGTTTAGTTGAGTAATAAATTTATAAGGAGCATTACCTATTGTCAATTTTCACCATGATGGTCCTTAAAATCTTTCATGCCTATGAGTGTGTTTTCAAAGAAGCTTGAGAGAGATCAACCTACTTGAAATGTGGATAAAGCCATCCTATGTAATACGGAGTAGATTTTATATTTGCAAGAGGCAAAATATAAAAGTGTTTTTGAGCAGAGGCATTGCCTTACCTGCTTCCTGTTTGATGGTAAGGACAAAGCAAATTATGTAAATATGCTTTCCTTGCCTAGATTGATTATATTCTCCTAACTGTGGAGCAAATTAAGTCTTTCTTCCCTATCATTGCTTTCTGACAAATGTTTAGCTTCAATAAAGAAATGGTAACTAGCATCTGAGTATATACCCAAGGGTTGTATATCTGGGTCCTCAGGTAGCACTTTGATTCCCAGAGTGGTTGTGCCAGGTTACAATCCCACCAGCAGTGGAGGAGAGTTCCTCTTTCTCTACATCCTCACTAGCAACTGCTGTCACCTGAGATTTTGTTCTTAGCCATTCTGACTGGTATGAAGTTGAATCTCAGGGTTATTTTGACTTGCATTTCCCTGATGACTAAGGATGTTGAACATTTCTTTAGGTGTGTCTTGGACATTTGATATTCCCCAGTTGAAAATTCTTTTCTTAGCTCTGCACCCCATCTTTTTTTTATTCGATATAATTTATTTACATTTCAAATGATTTCCATTTTCTAGCCCCCCCCACTCCCCGAAAGTCCCGTAAGCCCCCTTCTCTTCCCCTGTCCTCCCACCTACCCCTTCCCACTTCCCCATTCTGGTTTTGCTGAATACTGTTTCACTGAGTCTTTCCAGAACCAAGGGCCACTCCTCCTTTCTTCTTGTACCTCATTTGATGTGTGGATTATGTTTTGGGTATTCCAGTTTTCTAGGTTAATATCCACTTATTAGTGAGTGCATATCATGATTCACCTTTTGAGTCTGGGTTACCTCACTTAGTATGATATTCTCTAGCTCCATCCATTTGCCTAAGAATTTCATGAATTCATTGTTTCTAATGGCTGAATAGTACTCCATTGTGTAGATATACCACATTTTTTGCATCCACTCTTCTGTTGAGGGATACCTGGGTTCTTTCCAGCATCTGGCAATTATAAATAGGGCTGCTATGAACATAGTAGAACATGTATCCTTATTACATGGTGGGGAGTCTTCTGGGGATATGCCCAGGAGTGGTATAGCAGGATCTTCTGGAAGTGAGGTGCCTAGTTTTCGGAGGAACCGCCAGACTGCTTTCCAGAGTGGTTGTACCAATTTGCAACCCCCCCAGCAGTGGAGGAGTGTTCCTCTTTCTCCACACCCTCTCCAACACCTGCTGTCTCCTGAATTTTTAATCTTAGCCATTCTGACTGGTGTAAGATGAAATCTTAGGGTTGTTTTGATTTGCATTTCCCTAATGACTAATGAAGTTGAGCATTTTTTAAGATGCTTCTCCGCCATCCGAAGTTCTTCAGGTGAGAATTCTTTGTTTAACTCTGTACCCCATTTTTTTAATAGGGTTGTTTGGTTTTCTGGAGTCTAACTTCTTGAGTTCTTTATATATATTGGATATTAGCCCTCTATCTGATGTAGGATTGGTGAAGATCTTTTCCCAATTTGTTGGTTGCCGATTTGTCCTCTTGATGGTGTCCTTTGCCTTACAGAAACTTTGTAATTTTATGAGGTCCCATTTGTCAATTCTTGCTCTTAGAGCATACGCTATTGGTGTTCTGTTCAGAAACTTTCTCCCTGTACCGATGTCCTCAAGAGTCTTCCCCAATTTCTTTTCTATTAGCTTCAGAGTGTCTGGCTTTATGTGGAGGTCCTTGATCCACTTGGATTTGAGCTTAGTACAAGGAGACAAGGATGGATCAATTCGCATTCTTCTGCATGCTGACATCCAGTTAAACCAGCACCATTTGTTGAAAAGGCTATCTTTTTTCCATTGGATGTTTTCAGCCTCTTTGTCGAGGATCAAGTGGCCATAGGTGTGTGGGTTCATTTCTGGATCTTCAATCCTGTTCCATTGATCCTCCTGCCTGTCACTGTACCAATACCATGCAGTTTTTAACACTATTGCTCTGTAGTATTGCGTGAGGTCAGGGATACTGATTCCCTCAGATTTTCTTTTTTTTTTTTTTTTTTTGCTGAGAATAGTTTTAGCTATCCTGGGTTTTTTCTTGTTCCAGATGAATTTGATAATTGCTCTTTCTAACTCTGTGAAGAATTGAGTTGGGGTTTTGATGGGTATTGCATTGAATTTGTATAGTGCTTTAGGCAAAATGGCCATTTTAACTATATTGATTCTACCGATCCATGAGCATGGGAGGTTTTCCCATTTTTTGAGGTCTTCTTCCATTTCCTTCTTCAGAGTCTTGAAGTTCTTGTCATACAGATCTTTCACATGTTTGGTAAGAGTCACCCCAAGATACTTTATACTGTTTGTGGCTATTGTGAAGGGGGTCATTTCCCTAATTACTTTCTCAGCCTGCTTATCCTTTGAGTATAGGAAGGCCACTGATTTGCTTGAGTTGATTTTATAACCTGCCACTTTGCTGAAGTTGTTTATCAGCTGTAGGAGCTCTCTAGTGGAGTTCTTTGGGTCACTTAGGTAGATGATCATGTCGTCTGCAAATAATGATAGTTTGACTTCTTCCTTTCCAATTTGTATCCCTTTGACCTCCTTATGTTGTCGAATTGCCTGAGCTAAAACCTCAAGTACAATATTGAAAAGATAAGGAGAAAGGAGGCAGCCTTGTCTGGTCCCTGATTTCAGTGGGATTCCTTCAAGTTTCTCTCCATTTAGTTTGATGCTGGCTACCGGTTTGCTGTATATTGCTTTTACTATGTTTAGGTATGGGCCTTGAATTCCTGTTCTCTCCAAGACTTTAAGCAAGGATGCTGAATTTTGTCAAATGCTTTTTCAGCATCCAATGAAATGACCATGTGGTTTTGTTCTTTGAGTTTGTTTATGTAGTGGATTGTATTAATGGATTTCTGTATATTGAACCAACCCTGCATTCCCGGGATAAAGCCTACTTGATCATGGTGGATGATCGTTTTGATGTGTTCTTGGATTCGGTTGGCAAGAATTTTATTGAGTATTTTTGCATCGATGTTCATAAGGGAAATTGGTCTGAAGTTCTCTTTCTTTGTTGGATCTTTGTTTGGCTTTGGTATCAGCGTAATTGTGGCTTCGTAGAAGGAATTGGGTAGTGTTCCTTCTGTTTCTATTTTGTGGAATAGTTTGAAGAGTATTGGTGTTAACTCTTCTTTGAAGGTCTGGTAGAATTCTGCACTGAAGCCATCTGGTCCTGTGCTTTTTTTGGTTGGAAGACTTTCTATGACTCCTTCTATTTCTTTAGGCATTATGGGACTGTTTAGATGGTCTAGTTGGTCCTGATTTAATTTTGGTATTTGGTATCTGTCAAGGAAATTGTCCATTTCCTCGAGATTCTCCAGTTGTGTTGAGTACAGGCTCTTGTAGTAGGATCTGATGATTTTTTGGATTTCCTCAGTTTCCGTTGTTATATCTCCCTTTTCATTTCTAAGTTTGTTAATTCGGATACTTTCTCTGTGCCCTTTGGTCAGTCTGGCTAAGGGTTTATCTATCTTGTTGATTTTCTCAAAGAACCAGCTCCTGGTTTTGTTGATTTTTTGTATGGTTCTCTTTGTTTCTACTTGATTGATTTCGGCCCTGAGTTTGATGATTTCCTGCCTTCTACTCCTCCTGGGCGAAATAGCTTCTTTTTGTTCTAGGGCTTTCAGGTGTGTCATTAAGCTGGTAATGTATGCTCTCTCCATTTTCTTTTTGGAGGCACTCAGGGCTATGTGTTTTCCTCTTAGCACTGCTTTTATTGTGTCCCATAGATTTGGGTATGTTGTGTTTTCATTTTCATTGTGTTCTAAAAAGTCTTTAATTTTTTCTTTATTTCTTCCTTGACCAAGGTATCATTGAGTAGAGTATTGTTCAGTTTCCACGTGTGTGTGGATTTTCTGTTGTGTCTGTTGCTATTGAAGACCACTTTTACTCCATAGTGATCAGATAGGAGGCATGGGATTAGTTCGATCTTCTTATATTTGTTGAGGTCTGTCTTGTGACCAATTATATGGTCGATTTTGGAGAAGGTACCATGAGGTGCTGAGAAAAAGGTATATTCTTTTGTTTTAGGATAGAATGTTCTATATATATCTGTTAAATCTAATTAGTCCAAAGCTTCAATTAGTTTCATTGTGTCCCTGTTTAGTTTCTGTTTTCCTGATTGGTCCATTGACGAAAGTGCAGTGTTGAAGTCACCCACAATTATTGTGTTATGTGCAATGTGTGCTTTTAGTTTTAATAAAGTTTCTTTTACGAAAGAGGGTGCCCTTACATTTGGGGCATAGATGTTCAGGATTGACAGTTCTTCTTTTTGTATTTTTCCTTTGACCAGCAAGAAGTGTCCCTCAGGGTCTCTTTTGATGACTTTGGGTTGAAAGTCAATTTTATCTGATATTAAAATGGCTACTCCAGCTTGCTTCCTGAGACCATTTGCTTGTAAAATTGTCTTCCAGCCTTTTACTCTAAGGTAGTGTTTGTCTTTGACCCTGAGGTGTGTTTCCTGTAAGCAGCAAAATGTAGGGTCCTGTTTACGTATCCATTCAGTTAGTCTGTGTCTTTTTATTGGGGCATTAAGTCCATTGATGTTAAGAGATATTAAGGAATAGTGATTGTTACTTCCTATCATTTTTGACGTTAGTTTTTAAATTTGAATGCTTAACTTCTTTTGGGTTTGATGAAAGGTTACTATCTTGCTTTTTCCAGGGTGAAGTTTCCCTCCTTGTATTGGTGTTGTCCTCCTATTATCCTTTGTAGGGCTGGGTTTGTGGATAGATATTGGGTAAACTTGGTTTTGTCATGAAATATCTTAGTTTCTCCATCTATGGTGATTGAGAGTTTTGCTGGATATAGTAGTTTTGGTTGGCATTTGTGTTCTCTTAGAGTCTGCATGAGATCTGCCCAGGACCTTCTAGCCTTCATAGTCTCAGGTGAAAAGTCTGCTGTGATTCTGATAGGTCTTCCTTTATATGTTACTTGGCCTTTTTCTCTTACTGCCTTTAGTATTCTTTCTTTGTTTAGAACATTTGGTGTTTTGATTATTCTGTGACGGGAAGTATTTCTGTTCTGGTCCAGTCTGTTTGGAGTTCTGTAGGCTTCTTGTATATTCATGGGCATCTCTCTCTTTAGGTTAGGGAAGTTTTCTTCCATAATTTTATTGAAGATATTTGCTGGCCCTTTAAGTTGTAAATCTTCACTCTCATCTATGCCTATAATCCTTAGGTTTGGTCTTCTCATTGTGTCCTGGATTTCCTGGATATTTTGGGTTACAAGCTTTTTGCATTTTGCATTTTCTTTAACTGTTGAGTCCATGGTTTCTATGGAATCTTCAGCATCTGAGATTCTTTCTTCTATCTCTTGTATTCTGTTGTTGATATTTGCATCTCTGTCTCCTGATTTCTTCCCAAGGCTTTCTATCTCCAAAGTTGTCTCCCTTTGAGTTTTCTTAGTTGTTTCTACTTCTGATTTTAGATCCTGGATTGTTTTGCTTAGCTCCTTCACTTGCTTGTTTGTGCTTTCCTGTAATTCTTTAAGAGATTTTTGTGTTTCCTCTTTCATGACCTCAGCCTGTTGACCAAAGTTCTCCTGTATTTCTTTAAGAGATTTTTGTGTTTCGTCTTTCATGACCTCAGCCTGTTGACCAAAGTTCTCCTGTATTTCTTTAAGTGTTTTTTGCATTTCCTCCTTGTTGCCTTTTGTATTCTCCTGGATTTCTTTCAATGATTTTTGTGTTTCCCTTGCAAGGGCTTCTAACTTTTGATCCATTTTCTCCTGAATTTCTTTAAGTATGTCCTTCATGTGTTCCTGTACCAGCATCATGACCAGTGATTTTAAATCCAAATCTTGTTTTACTGGTGTGATGGGGTATCCAGGACATGTTGGTAGAGGAGAATTGGGTTCAGATGTTGCCATATTGCCTTGATTTCTGTTAGTGATGTTCCTGTGTTTGCCTTTTGCCATCTAGTTCTCACTGGTGTTAGTTTGTCCTGTCAGTGCTGGACTCACCAGTGCAAGCTGCCCCTTCCCAGTTGGCCTCTGGTGCACAGCTTACCTCCTGCACTGCTTGTAGACAGGGTGCTGCTGCCCAGGCTGTTCAGATCCCAAAGCAGGCACCCGAAGGCTCCTGCTGGGGCCCGCTGGATTCACTGAAACACACTGACTTCTCCCAGCTGGCCGCCCGGAAGCCCAGCTAGCCACTTGCAGGACTTGGAGATGTGGTGCTGCTGCCCAGGCTGATCTGGATCCGGAAGCGGAGAGAGTAGAGCTGAGGGCTTCCACCTGAGGCCTTGCTCCAGATTGTGTCTGTGGACCAGATGGAGCCCGTGTGCACCCCCAGCGAGTGCCGATGGTGTATGCTGCTGTGACCTCCCCTGTGTTCTGCTCACTCAGCTGGGCAGCCGATCCGCCAACCAGGCTGGCGCACACAAGGTTAGCCTGGCCGCCCAGTCCCTGAGTCCAGGCAAAAGCCTGGGAGGCCAAGGTCCGAGCAAAGTTCCCCTAGGGCTATGACTGTTAATTGGGTCCACCAGGTGACTAGGATGGCGGGCGTGCGTGCCCATGCTCCCTGAAAGCGCTGGGAGAGTCTGCTGTGCTAACAACCTCCTGGGCGGGTTGACTCACAGATGGCCCACCAATCCGCCCAGTTCTTGGGGTCAGTCCTGTGCCTTTTGGGGCCTAGACCCCCGCTTTGTTAGCCTCAGGCTATGCCTGTTACAGGTCTGCCCGCCAGAGCTCTCTGATGTCCTGCAGGCAAAATGGCGGCGGCACGTGCGCAGGCCTGGGCAAAAAACCTCCTGGCTGGGTTGGCACCCCGATGGCCCCCCGACCAGCCCAGGGCCTGGGTGCAGGCCAACGCCCGTCGGGCTCAGACCACCGTGGTGTTGGCCTCGGATTCTGTTTGTGTACCTCAGTCTGTCCGATCCCTGGAGTCTGGAACCAAGATGGATGCACCTCTCCTGACTGGTGGGAGGCCGAGTTCTGAAGTGGCTTCCGTGCAGGAAAGGCGCCGCACAACTGTAGCTGCTTGCCGCCCAGCTGGTCAGCGAAGGTCAGTGGTCGTGGGCGCAGGGCCTAACTGGACCCTGTGTCGCCTTGGTTCCACTGCTGATGGCCCTTCAGCTGGACCAGCCACTGCTGCACTCCCATCTTTTAATAGGGTTATTTGATTCTCTGGAATCTAACTTCTTGAGGTCTTTGTCTATATTGGATATTAGCCCTCTATTGGATGTAGGACTGGTAAACCCATTACATTTTTCTGGAGGATCAATTTGCTCTAGGTCAATAATCTTTTTCTTAAATATATTCTTTATTTACATTTCAAATGATTTCCTCTTATCTGGTCACCCTCCCCCCAAAATCCCATAAGCCATCTCCCCTCTCCCTGTTCCCCTATCAACCCTCTCCTGATTTTTTGTCCTGGTATTCCCCTACACTGCTGCATTGACCTTTTCCAAGACCAAGGGCCTCTTCTCCATTTGATGTACAACAAGTCCAACTTCTGCTGCCTACACTTCTGGAGCCATGGTTAATACAATGTGTATTCTCTGGTTGATGGTTTTGTTCCGGGGAGTTCTAGGAGTACTGGGTCGCTCATATAGTTGTTCCTCCTATGGAGCTGCAAACCCCTTCAGTTCCTTGGGTCCTTTCTCTTGGTCCCCCATTAGGGACACCATTCTCAGTTCAATGACTGGCTGAGAGTGTCCACCTCTGTATTTGTCATGTACTAGCACAGCCTCCCAGGTGACAGCTATATCCAGTTCCTGTTAGCAAGCACTTGTAGGCATCGATAATCATGTCTGTGTTTTGTAACTGTATACGGGAGGAATCCCTAAGTGGGGTAGTGGCCAGGGCAAATATGTAACCGAGGCTCACCAGCAGCGCTTTCCCATTAGCCTCCTGGCACAGACCGCTAGCGCTGCCCGCAGTGCCTGGCAGGCAATTCCCGCCAGAAGCTCAGTTATTACACCCCTGACCAAGATCATCCAGGGAGCTCAGGAAGATTATAGCGAATTTGGAAGTTGCCAACTTGAGGCTGCAGAGAGAACCCTGGGCCATGAGGAGTCAGACAATAAGCTTATTAAGCAGCTGGCTTATGAGAACTCCAACTTGGCCTGTAAGGCTGTGTTGCGAGGCAGAGTTAAAGACAAAGATCTTAATGAGATGATTCACCTCTGACGTGATGTGGACACCTTTACCCATAAGGTATCACAAGCCTTCCACCTCACAGCTGGCGTAGCTCTCCAACATACCAGCCCTCAAAAGGGTTGCTTTAAATGTGGTAAACTTGGACACCTCGCCCGACAGTGTCCCACAATCTCTCCCTCTAATAATATTCCCCAGCCCCCTGCGGGTCCCACCACTTGGCCTGCACAGCCCAATACCCTCTGCGCACATTGCAAGAGAGGCAAACATTGGGCAAACACTTGCCGATCCAGAACAGACATCTCTGGGAGTCCTCTGCCTCCCCTTCAGGGAAACGGCCTGAGGGGCCAGTCCCGGGCCCCCAACCTGTGCCATTTCTTCCAGCCACAGGGAGCAGCCGGCACCCAGATCAGCCCCTAGTCTCTATAGAGCAACCCCAGGCAGCGCAGGAATGGACTTGTGTGCCTCCACTGACTAAATATTAACACCTGAGGATGGCTTTCAAATCCTTTCCACTGGGGCCTTTGGACCCCCTCTGCCTCATACTTATTTTTTGATTTTTGGCGCATGCCTCCACCACCCTAAAGGGACTTACAGTACACCCCTCTCTGGTAGATAATGATTCCATCAGAGAAATTAAGAACTTGGTCAGCACCCTTCGGAACCCAGTATGGCACAGGCTCTGCTTCTGGCCCTAGATATCTCCCACCTGGCGATAGGCATGCAACACGGCTCCTCTTAGCCAGGCTCCTCACACCTTAACTGGGTCCATGCAATCCCCAGGGACTGCCTATACTCAGCCTTCAAATAAAGAGCAAAAGCTTTGAGGGCATCTTAGATTCAGGTGCTGATTCTACTATAATCTCACAGAGTGCCTGGCCCTTCGCTTGGCCTTTGCAAGCCTCTCTGACCCATCTGCAGGACATTGGACAATCAAAAAATACCCTCCAGAGCTCACAGTTGCTGACTTGGGAGGACAGTGAGGGAAATACTGGCTCTACTCAGCCCTTCGTTGTCCTTGGCCTACCTGCTAACCTTTAGGGAAGAGACATTCTCTCTCAAATGAAAGTCTTTATGTGTACTCCCAATGAAGCTATTGCTCAACAAATGCTCTCCTAGGGCTATATCCCTGGGCAGGGATTAGGCAAAAATGGACAGGGGAGACCCATGCCAGTAGCTGCCGCTCCCAAGGTGGATCGCGAGGGACTAGGTTACAATACCCAGTTTTCATAAGAGCCATTGCTCCCCCTGCACACCAGGCAGATAAGATCACATGGAAAGATGATTCCCCTGTCTGGATTGACCAATGATCCCTTCCTGATAAAAAAATTGTCTGCAGCCATGGAGTTAGTGCAGGAACAGCTGGCAGCCAGACATATTGAATCTTCTACGTTGCCCTGGAATACCCCCATATTTGTCATTCAAAAACGAAGTGGCAAGTGGTGGCTACTGCAAGATATTAGGGCAGTCAATAAAACCATAGTCCCCATGGGAGCCCTACAACCTGGACTCCCCTCTCCAGTGGCTATTCCCAGGGGACATGTCAAATTAGTCACTGATTTAAAAGATTGCTTCTTTTCCATCCCTCTCCACCCTGAAGATTGCAAATGCTTTGCGTTTAGCCTTCCCATAGTTAATTGTGTAGGGCCCTCCCCCCATTTTCAGTGGAAGGTTCTCCCTCAAGGCATGGCCACAGTCCCACCCTTTGCCAAAAATATGTGGCTGAAACACTTGATCCCTTCAAGACGTCTTACCCTGATTTATGTATCATAAATTATATGGATGGTATTCTTCTTGCAGGGCCCGATGAGGGTCAATTATATTGTGTTGGTCAAGAACTCATTAATGCCCTCCAGAGTCAGGGACTCCAAATCTCCCCCGAGAAAATTCAGATTCACCCATCTGTTTTTGGGTTTGGAATTGTTTCCTAATAAGATCCTCTACCAAAAGGTTCATTTAAGGCGAGATTCCTTACAGACCCTTAATGATTTTCAATGCCTGTTAGGATATATTAACTGGCTCTGCCCCTATTTAAAATTTACAATGGGGAAGTTAAAACCTTTGTTTGATATTTTGCGTGGGGACTCAGATCCGTCCTCCCCATGTACACTAACCCATGAAGCATGAATGTCGTTGGCCAAGGTTAGAACATGCCATCAATGAACAAAGCATTGGATATTTCTCCCCAGATTTACCTCTCCAGTTCCTTGTTTTTCCTACTCCCTTGTCTCCCACTGGCTTTCTATAGCAAGTTAAACCTCTGTTTTGGGTCCATCTGCCGGCTTCTCCCTCTAGAGTGCTGCCCACCTATCCTTAGCTGGTTGCACATATCCTGTGCCTTGGCAGGGAAACTGCTCTTAGGCTTTTTGGCAAAGATCCTGATATTATTGTTCTCCCCTATGATACCTCCCAAGTTCAGTGGCTCATTCAAAATAATTATGATTGGGCAGTTAATTGCACATCCTTCCAGGGTGTGATTGATAACCATTACTCAAATGATAAATGGATGTCACCCACTATGCCTCCTTCAGAAAGTTAAATTATATTCATGTCTGTTGATACTTACAGTGGCTTTATCTGTGCATCCTTTCAGATGGGGGAGGCCACTAAACATGTTATCAGTCATATTCTCTCCTGTTTGGTGGTTACTCCTCAACCCAAGATCCTCAAGACAGATAATGGCCCAGGATATATTAGTTCCAGCTTTAAACAGGTTTGTGCTCAGATGGGCATCAGACATATTACTAGCATTCCCTATAATACCCAAGGCCAAGGTATTATAGAAAGGACTTATCAAACTCTTAAAAATATGCTTTTTAAATTACAGTCTGGAGGGGGGATTCTATATCCTCAATCTGGCAACTTTAAGACCCTCTTGAATCATGCACTACTTGTCTTAAATTTTCTTACATACGATTCTGTAGGCAAGTCTGCCACAGATCGCCTTTGGCACCTTTTGACTGATGACAGCTATGCACAAGCCATGTGGAGAGATCCTATGTCGAACAAATGGCCGGTGATATGGTCAATGCCACTTCCATAATTGGAAGTTCTCTCCCATGGACACGCTTAGAGGTGGACCTGTGCCAATTGGCTCTGGGGGGCTGGGGAAGCCTGGGGTACCCCCAGCCACTACATGCCACAAGCTAGACCTATCACCATACAAAGTAGATACAGCACAGTCCCTGGGTGTTATAATAAGTGGGCCAGATCCTTCTTGACTCTTGCCCCAATCTATACCTGCCATGGCGATCACCAGGATTGGTCCTTGGCACAAAAATGTGGCTACAGAACCCAATATTTTTGTGCCTCTTGGGGTGTGAGACCACTGGAGATACTTATTGCAAGCCCTCCTCTTCTTGGAACCTCATACAGGTCAAAAGACATCTCCCACCTGAGGGGTAGCCCTATTTGGGACCCACACAGTATAATTCACAGTGTGACACCTGGTGTAACACCTTGCAAATTACCTTTACTAATAAGGGAAGGCTTTTCCTTGGGATGCCTCACAAGGGGCAGAATGGGGCCTCTGCACTTATATTCCAAGAAGGGATCCATGCCTCTCCTTTAAAGTACAATTGAAGAAGGCCATTCCAAACCAGACAAGGGTAGCAGTGGGACCCAATCCTGCTTTACATAGTAAGTCCCCACGGGCTGAATCTCCTCAGCCTATACAAATTTCTGGCCTATCCAGTTTACCCACTCCTTCCTTGGTTACCTTGTTTCATCCCACCCTGCGTGCTGGATGCCCCCTCCTCTGCCAATTTGATTTTATCCATGGTTAAAACCTCCATCGCTGCTATGCATGCAGCCAATGCTACCCAATATGAAGAATGTTGGGTGTCCTTTTCTAATCTCCCTTTTTATGAAGGAGTGGCAATATTTGGATCAGTTGTTGCAACCAGTGATACCAATAGACTTGACTGGCACCCTGAGAGCAGAAGGGCTCACACTGAGTCATGTCAGGTCTGGGATCATGCCTTTTGGGGCCTTCCATGCTCCTCCCTCAGGCCTTGCTAAAGGTTTACAATCAGACTACTGCTGTGAATGCCACTTTTCAATGCCTTGGGGCTCCTAATGGTACTTATTTAGCATGTTCTACTTGACTTACTCCCTATGTGGTTACCCAGACCTTTTTAACTAACAAAGATTACTGTATCCTGGTTCAACTCCTACCAAAATTAACGGTGCACCATGCAGATGATCTCCTCTGGTTTTGGGATAGAGGCACTAACCTGCCCTGCGATAGGAGGGAGCCTATTTCTGTGGTGACCTTAGCAGTGGTCCTTGGTTTGGGAGCTGCAGGCACAGGAACTGGTATTGCCTACCTGGTCACCTCCCAACAACAGTACAACCAGCTTAGCCTCACCGTGGACGGAGATATTCAAGAACTACAAAAAGGCTTGAAAAATATAAAAGACTCTTTAGTCTCCTTGTCTGAGGTAATGTTACAAAATAGGCAAGGTCTCGACTTGGTGTTCCTGAAGGAGGGAGGGTTCTGTGTAGTCCTCAAAGAGGAATGTTGCTTTTATTCTGATAAGACTGGCCTAGTTCAAGATAGTACAGAGAAAGTGAGAATTAGTTTAGAAGAAAGGAAACGCAATAAAGAAAAACAAGAATCTTGGTATCAAAATTGGTTTTCTACTTCTCCCTGGCTCTCCTCCTTGCTCTCCAGCCTTTTGGGGCCCCTCGTGGGTGCTTTGTTGCTTTTGTCATTTGGCCCCTGGACTTTTAACAGGTTAACCAGTTTCGCTAAATCACAGATTGGTTCTGCCTTAAAAAAAAAAAAAAAAAAAAACAAAAAAAAAAACAAAAAAAAAACAGTTGCAGGCCACTACCATCAGCTAGACCCTAGACCGAGGCTCAGCCAAAGACTTCTTTTCTGCCAATGCGGAGAGAGCAGCCATTGGCCTTCAGTTCTCCACCCTTGCTGCAGACACATAGCCTTCTTGGCTGTGGAGACTTCAATGAAGGGGAAGGTGACCTCCAGCTCCTAATAGTGGCTGAGGGCCATAAGCTTTGGATTCTCCAATGACGGGAATATTGTGGTGCCACAAACCAGATGCACACTGCCTACTGGCTGCAGGGTGACTCCATGACAGGATTATTGTGGATCCACTGCCTGGGCGCTCATCATGACCACCAAAGGCCTGAATAAGTCATTGGAGTGGGACATGATGCCAGGAGTGGGTGCCAGCTGCATAACCTAAGACAGAGGCCCTGCCCTACTAGGACCTAAAAAGGCCTAGTTATTGCAATGCTGGATGTGGGTGCAAGCCACATAGCCTAAAACAGGATCTCCACCGACCTTCTTTTTATGGCCTCCTCCCAACTTTAATAAAGAAAAGAGGGAGAGATGTGGGAGACCAGACTGTGGGAAAACAGACCTTTAACAGCTCCCACCCTGAGAATCCACTGACCCTTTGTAGGGGGGGCCAAACCACCCCCTCCTTCACAGAAGGCTGATCATGAGAATCAACTGGTCCTTATCTTGGCCGAACACCTGGGGTTGTCTAGACAGGACCAGCATTCCAGAAAATATGCTAGATGTTTCAAACCTGCAGTCAGCATTTCCATCCCTCTTTCTGTGCCTTTAGCATTCCCCCTCAACCCCTCCCTACTTCCTCTCACTGTGTGTTTATAACCAGGCTTTCAGCCTTTCATTAAACAGACCATGACAACCCTTTGTTTGGTCTTGCTCCCTTTTTCTTTCCTGTTTCTCTTTCAGGTTTGGTCCTTCTCGATTCCCCAAATAACTAGGTCTCACAGGACAGGATAATTTTCTGAATCCATTCCTCCATTGAGGGACATCTGGGTTCTTTCCAGCTTCTGGTTATTATAAATAAAGGAACTATGTACATAGTGGAGCATGTGTCCTTATTACATGCTGGGGAATCCTCTGGGTATATGTCCAGGAGTTGTATAACAGGGTCCTCTGGTAGTATTATGCTCAGTTATCTGAGGAACTGCCAAACTGATTTCCAGAGTGGTTGTACCAGCTTGCAATCTTACCAGAAGAGGAAGAGTATTCCTCTTTCACCACATCCTCACAAGCAACTGCTGTCTGCTGAGTTTGTTTTTGTTTGTTTGTTGGTTGGTTGGTTGGTTTGGTTTTTTGTTTGTTTGTTTGTTTGTTTGTTTTTAATATTACCCATTCTGACTGGTGTGAGGTTAAGTCTTAGGGTTGTTTTGATTTTATTTCCTTGATGACTAAGGATGTTGAACATTTCTTTAGGTATTTCTCAGCCATTTGATATTCTTCAGAGGAAAATTCCTTTTTAGCTCTGTACTCCATTTTTTAATAGAGTTATGATTTGCTGGAGTGTAACTTCTTGAGTTCTTTGTATATATTGGTATTAGCCATCAGTTGGATATAGGTTGGTAAAGATCTTTTCCAATTTGTTGGTTGCCATTTTTGTCCTATTGAGTATCCTATACTTTACAGAAACTTTATAATTTTATGAGGACCCATTTGTCAATTCTTAATCTTACAACATAAGCGATTGGTGTTCTGTGCAGGAAAATTTCCCCTGGGTTCATGTGCTCAAGGCTCTTCCCCAGTTTCTTTTCTATTAGTTTCAGTGTGTCTGGTTTTATGTGGAGGTCCTTGATCTACTTGGACTTGAGCTTTGTACAAGGAGATAAGAATGGATCAATTTTCATTCTTCTGTATGCTGACCTCCAGTTGAAACAGCACCATTTGTGGAAAAGGCTTTATTTTTCCCCCACTAGATGTTTTTAACTCATTTTTCAAAGATCAAGTGACCATAGGTGTATGGGTTCATTTCTGGGTCTTCAATTCCATTCCATTGATCTACCTGTCTGTCACTGAAACAAACCATGCAATTTTTAACACTATTGCTCTGTAGTATTGCTTGAGGTCCAGGACACTGATTCCCCCAGAGCTTCTTTTACTGTTGAGAATAGGTTTTGTTTGTTTGTTTGTTTTGGGGTATTTTTTGTTGTTGTTGTTATTCCAGATGTATTTGAGAATTGCTCTTTCTAACTCTATGAATAATTGCTCTTTCTAACTCTATGAAGAATTGATTTGGGATTTTGATGGGTATTTCATTGAATCTCTATATTGCTGTTGGCAAGATGGCCATTTATACTATATTAATCCTGCTAATCCATGAGCATGGGGGATATTTTTATCTTCTGAGGTCTTCTTTGATTTTTTTCTTCTGAGACTTGAAGTTCTTGTCATACTGATCTCCTTTGGTTAGAATCAGATCAAGATATTTTGTATTGTTTGTGACTATTGTGAAGGTTGTAGTTTGCCTAATTTCTTTCTCAGTCTGTTTTTATTTTGAGTATAGGAAGGATACTGATCTGTTTCAGTTACTTGTATATCTGGCCACATTGCTGAAGTTGTTTATCAACAAATTGTAGGAATTCTCTGTTGGAGTAGTTTGGGTCTTTTAAGTATACTATCATATCATTTGCAAGTAGTGATAGCTTGAGTTCTTCCTTTCCAATTCGTATCCATTTGAGCTTGTTTAGTTTTCTAATTGCTCTAGCTGGAACTTCAAGTAATATATTGAATACATATGGAGAGAGAGGGCAACCTTGTCGAGTCCCTGATTTTAGTGGGATTACTTCAAGTTTCTCTCCATTTAGTTTCATGTTGGCTGCTAGTTTGCTGTATATTGCTTTTACTTTGTTTAGGTATGGGCCTCAATTTCCTGTTCTTTCCAATACTTTTAACATGAAAGGATGCTAAATTTTTTTCAAATGCTTTTTCAGCATCTAATGAAATGATCATGTCAGTGTTTTCCTTTGGGTTTGTTTACGTAGTGGGTTACATTGATGGATTTTTATATTTTGAAACATCCCAGCATCCTTGGGATGAAGCCTATTTGATCATGGTGAATGATCATTTTGATGTGTTTTTGGATTCAGTTACCATGAATTTTATTGAGAATTTCAACATTGATATTCATGAGGAAAATTGGTCTGAAGTACTTTTTCTTTGTTGGATGTTTGTGTAATTTTGTTATTAGCATAGTTGTGGCTTCATAGAAGGAGTTGGGTAGTGTTCCTTCTGTTTCTATTTTGTTGAATAGTTTGAAAAGTATTGTTGTTAGGTCTTCTTTGATGGTTTGATAGAATTCTGCACTAAAACTATCTGGTCCTGTGCTTTTTTTTAGTTGGGAGACATTCAATGACCAATTTCATTTCTTGAGGGGTTATAAGACTGTTTAGATGGTCTATGTGATCCTGATTTAACTTTGGTGTTTGGTTTTTGTCTATGAAATTCTCCATTTCATCGAGATTTTGCAGTTATGTTGAGGATAGGCTTTTGTAGTAAGACATGAGGAATTTTTGAATTTCCTCAGTTTCTGCTGTTATATCTCCCTTTTCATTTCTGATTTTGTCAATTTGGAAACTGTCTCTCTGTCCTCTGGTTAGTATGGTTACAAGTTTATCTATCTTGTTGATTTTCTCAAAGAACCAGCTCCTGGTTTGGTTGATTCTTTTTATAGTTCTTTTTGCTTTTACTGTATTGATTTCAGTCCTGAGTTTGATAATTTCCTGTGATCTACTCCTCTTGGTGTATTACTTTCTTTCTGTTACAGAGATTTACTGTGTGCTATTAAACTGTTAGTATACACTAGCTCTCTCCAGCTTTTGTTTGGAGGCACTCAGAACTATGAGTTTTCCTCTTAACATTGCTTTCATTCAGTCCCATAAATTGGGTATGTTGTGCCTTCATTTTCATTAAATTCCAAAAAGTCTTTGATTTCTTTCCTTATTACTTCCTTGACCCAGGTATTACTTAGTAGAGCATTGTTCAACTTCCATATGCATGTGGGCTTTCTGTTCTTTTGTTGCTATTGAAGACCACCCTTACTCCATATTGATCTGATAGGAGGTATGGGATTAGTTTGATCTTCTTATATCTGCTGAGGTCTGTTTTGTGACAAATTATATGATCAATTTTAGAGAAGTTACCATGAGGTGCTGAGAAGAAGGTATATTCTTTTGTTTTAGGATGAAATGCTCTATAGATATCTGCTAAATCCACTTGGTCCAAAACTACTGCTATTTTCACTGTGTCTCTGTTTAGTTTGTGTTTCCCTGATCTGTCCATTGATCTGACTGGGATGTTGAAGTCATCCACAGCTATTGTTTGAGGTGTGATGGGTGCTTTAAGCTTTAGTAAAGTTTCATTTATGAATGACGTTGCCCTTGAATTTGGAGCATAGATGTTCAGAATTGAGAGTTATTCTTGGTAAATTTTTTTCCTTTGATGAGTATGGAGTGTCCTTTTTTGTAGTCTTTTTTGATGACTTTTGGTTGAAAGTCAATTTTATCCAATATTAGAATGGCTACTCTGGCCTTTTTCCTGGAACCATTTGTTTTGAAAATTATTTTCTAGCCTTATACTCTGAGGTAGTGTCTTTGACACTGATATGCATTTCCTGTGTGCAGCAAAGTGCTGGATCCTATTTACATACCCAGTCTTTTATTCTTAATCTTTTTATTAGGGAATTGAGTCCATTGATGTTAAGAGATTTTTAGGAATAGTGGATTTTGTTTCCTGTTATTTTTAATGTAATTTTTATGTTTCTGTGGTTATCTTATTTTGGGTTTGCTGAAAGAAGTTTAATTTCTTGCTTTTTCTAGTGTGTAGTTTTCCTACTTTTGTTGGTGTTTTACATTCATTATTCTTTGAAGGACTGGATTTGTGGAAAGACAGTGTTTAAATTTGTTTTTGTCATAGAATACCTTGGTTTCTCCATCTATGGTAATTGAGAGATTTGCTGGGTATAGCAGCTTAGTTAGCATTTGTGTGCCCTTAGTGTCTGTATGACATCTGCCCAGGCTCTTCTGGCTTTCATAGTCTCTGGTGAGAACTCTGGTGTAATTCTGACAGGTCTACCTTTATATGTTACTTGGCCTTTTCTCCTTTCTGCTTTTAATATTCTTTCTTTGCTTAGTACGCTTGGTACCATGAGCTGTAATTTTAAATACATTTTAAATTTTAAATCTTGCTTTTCCAGTGTGTTGAGGTATCCTGGACTTGCTCTTGTGGGAGAATTGGGTTCGGATGGCACCATGTTGCCATGATTTCTGTTAATAATTTTCCTACATTTGACTTTTACCATCTGGTTATCTCTAGTTTTAGTTGGTCCTGCTGTCTCTGTCTGGTGCTTGTTCCTCCTGTGTGCCTGCAGGCCTGTCTCAGCACCCCTGGGTGACCAGCTCTCACCTGGTACAGAGTGCCTTGGCACTGCCCAGCTCCTGGGTGCAGGTGGGGTCCTGGTGGATCCTGTTCCAGATGTTCTGACACTTGGGTGTTCCATGTGTTCTTGGCTTTACCTGTCTACTCAGACACAGAAGCAAAAATGGAGGCCTCATCTCTAAATTAGGGATTCCCTCTAAATGCTGGACTCTTTGCAGAACAGATGTCCCTGGCAGGACAGGTGCATGGAAAGCTGTGGAGCTGTCCAGCTCATGGGTACAGGTTGGGCCCTGCCAGACAGTGTTCCAAATTTTCTGACTCTCAGGTGTTCCCTGTATTCCAGGCTGTACCTGTCTGCTCAGTCATAAGAGCAAAGATGGTGGTCTCACAGGTAAAAGCAGGACTCCCTCTAGCTCTATAATTTTGATCACTCTCAGAACCAGGCACATATTATGTCACTGGCCCTAAGTGAGAACGTTGTGACTTTACCTTCAAAAGCTACACATTTTGATATCAATTACTAAATTGGATTCCTGATAAGGTAATTATTATTCTTTCCTAATTCTATTATGATATAGATTGGATAAAATAACATGTCTTAATTTAAATATTTAATTCAATGCCCTTTAGTAAGTGTATAATGAAAACCACAGTCTAATTTTATATTTGGTATGTCTATACCAACCAAATACTTTCACATTCAAATGCAATTATTTCGAGTTTCCACAGTAAGTCTAATCAACAACTATTGGCTTTTTTTCTATTGCATTAATTTCCAAAATGTCTCATTAATATAATCTGAGCATGGTTGGTCTTTATGACCAATGTCTATCTCAATATGAAGATTTATTTTTAAAGAAATTTTGAACTTTTGCCAATACTTGATTCTTTTCATTTTAAAAGAAAGCTCTATTCAAGAATTGACAAATGGGACCTCATAAAATTACAAAGTTTCTGTAAGGCAAAGGACACCATCAAGAGGACAAATCAGCAACCAACAAATTGGGAAAAGATCTTCACCAATCCTACATCAGATAGAGGGCTAATATCCAATATATATAAAGAACTCAAGAAGTTAGACTCCAGAAAACCAAACAACCCTATTAAAAAATGGGATACAGAGTTAAACAAAGAATTCTCACCTGAAGAACTTCGGATGGCTGAGAAGCATCTTAAAAAATGCTCAACTTCATTAGTCATTAGGGAAATGCAAATCAAAACAACCCTGAGATTTTACCTTACACCAGTCAGAATGGCTAAGATTAAAAATTCAGGAGACAGCAGGTGTTGGAGAGGGTGTGGAGAAAGAGGAACACTCCTCCCCTGCTGGTGGGATTGCAAATTGGTACAATCACTCTGGAAATCAGTCTGGCGGTTCCTCCGAAAACTGGGCACCTCACTTCCAGAAGATCCTGCTATACCACTCCTGGGCATATCCCCAGAGGATTCCCCACCATGTAATAAGGATACATGCTCTACTATGTTCATAGCAGCCCTATTTATAATTGCCAGATGCTGGAAAGAATCCAGGTATCCCTCAACAGAAGAGTGGATGCAAAAAATGTGGTATATCTACACAATGGAGTACTATTCAGCCATTAGAAACAATTAATTCATGAAATTCTTAGGCAAATGGATGGAGCTAGAGAACATCATACTAAGTGAGGTAACCCAGACTCAAAAGGTGAATCATGGTATGCACTCACTAATAAGTGGATATTAACCTAGAAACCTGGAATACCCAAAACATAATCTACACATCAAATGAGGTACAAGAAGAAAGGAAGAGTGGCCCCTTGCTCTGGAAAGAGTCAGTGAAGCAGTATTCAGCAAAACCAGAACGGGGAAATGGGAGGGGGTGGGTGGGAGGACAGGGGGAGAGAAGGGGGCTTACGGGACTTTCAGGGAGTGGGGGGCTAGAAAAGGGGAAATCATTTGAAATGTAAATAAAAAAATATATTGAATAAAAAAAATTTAAGCAAAAAAAAGAAAGCTCTATTTTATAACTATGTCATAATTCTCTCATCTATTCATGAGTTAATGGACCTTTCTTCTGCTTTTGAGTACTACATGCCATCTTCTCATAAATATTTATAAACAATTGTTTGTGTATATATTTGTTCTCATATCTTTTGAGTACATACTTAGGAATGGAAATGTCAAAACATTCAATAAATGTTTGTACAACATTTTATCCAATTGTTATCTCATTAGGTTTGAGGGCAGTGGCTCCACTGGAGAAAACACTTCACAGAAAGGGAGGGAAGAAGACAGTGTCAGCGCATGGGAAGATCTATAGCAATGGATGAGTCACTGATAGTCTGTGCAGCTGTGATTTTGTGCAAAATGTTTGCATAGGGTTTGACCTATAGCCATTTCTTCATAGCATAGGCAGAGAGGGATCATGAAGCCACATCTTTCCCTGAAGGATAACAAGCAGCCAATAACTGTCATAGTTTAAACCCTTTTTCCCCCTTGATGTAGTCACTGAGATATGATCCTTGCTCCAGTAAATAACTTCCCACCCACATTTGGGTAAACTCTCTAATTAAACACTGTGAGTCACACAGCAAAAGAAGTTAGGAAAGTAGGAGAGAGAATGCAGAGTTGTTAGACAGAAGGTTTCAGTATGAAAGGGAGAGAGAACAGAGAAATGGTGTCTCAAATCAACTAAAATGCACTAAAGAAATTTATGAAGACAATTTCATTATTTGCATTTCTTGTGTATAAATGTTTTGCCTGTGTTTATATCTAAGTACTATACATTAGCCTGGTACCCACTGAGCCTGGTACCCAGAAAAGAGCAGCAGATCCTTTGGAACTATAGTTACCTAGGTTTAGGCATCAAACAATATCCACTAAATTGGTAGCAAGCGTGATTACCTGCTAAGCCATATATTCAGTCCCCAAATTATTCAAAGTAACTTAAAACAAATAAACAATCAAAAAACAAAGGAAACAGGCCTTCCAAACATATTTTAGAATACCTCATAAAAATGTTTTGCATTTAAGTTAATAGCTTAGTGATGAATATTCGTTTTGTTGTTGTTGTTTTAATTTATTATATTCTTTATTTACATTACAAATGATTTCCCCTTTCCCAGTTCCCCCCTCCCCATAAGTCCCATAAGCCCTCTTCCCTCCACACATTCCCCAATCATCCCATCCCATTTCTCTGTCCTGGTAATCCACTACAATGCTGCATCAAGCCTTTCCAGGACCAGGGCCATCTCTTTCTTCTTTGGAATCATTTGATATGTGAATTGTGTCTTGAGTATTCAGAGCTTCTAGGCAAATATCCACTTATCAGTGACTGGATTCCATGTGTATTCTTTTGTGATTGGGTTACCTCACTTATGATGATATTTTTCAGTTCCAACCATTTGCCTAAGAATTTCATGAATTAATTGTTTTTATTGCTGAGTAGTATTCTGTTGTGTAAATATACCACATTTTGTGTATCCATTTCTCCATTGAGGGACATCTGGGTTGTTTCCAGCTTCTGACTATTATAAATAAGGCCGCTATAAATATAGTGGAGCATGTGTACTTATTCCATGCTAGGGAATCCTCTGGGTATATGCCCAGGAATGGTATAGCAGGGTCCTCCAGAAGTGTCATGCTCAGTTTTCTAAGGAACTGCCAGACTGATTTCCAGAGTGCTTGTACCAGCTTGCAATCCCACCAGCAGTGGAGGAGTGTTCCTCTTTCTCCACATCCTGTTGTCTCCTAAGTTTTTAATCTTAGCCATTCTGACTGGTTTGAGGTGGAATCTCAGGGTTGTTTTGATTTGCATTTCTCTAATGGTTAATGATGTTGAACATTTCTTAAGGTACTTCTCAGCCATTCAAAATCCTTCAGGTGAAAATTCTTTGTTTAGCTCTGTGGCCCATTTTTAATAGGGTTATTTGGCTCTCTGGAGTCTACCTTCTTGAGTTCTTTGTATATATTGGATATTAGCCCTCTGTCAGATGTAGGGTTGGTAAAGATCTTTTCCCAATTTGTTGGTTGCCATTTTGTTGAGGTCCAGGATATTGACAGTGTCCTTTGCCTTAGAGAAATTTTGTAATGTTATGAAGTCCTATTTGTCAATTCTTGATCTTAAAGCATAGACTATTGGTATTCTGTTCAGGAACTTTTCCCCTGTGCCCATGTCCTCAAGAGTCTTTTCTATTAATTTCAGTGAGTCTGGTTTTATGTGGAGGTCACTGATCCACTTGGAGCTAAGCTTACTACAGGACATAAGAATGGATCAATTTGCATTCTTCTGCATGCTGACCTCCAGTTGAACCAGCACCACGTACTGAAAAGGCTATCTTTTTTCCATTAGATGATTTTAGCTCTTTTGTCGAAGATCAAGTGACCATAGGTTTTGGGTTCATTTCTGGGACTTCAATTCTATTCCATTGATCTAGCTGCCTGTCACTGTACCAATCCCATGCAGTTTTTAACACTATTGCTTGAGGTCCAGGATATTGATTCCCCCAGAACTTCTTTTATTGTTGAGAATATTATTAACTATCCTGGCTTTTTTGTTATTCCAGATCATTTGAGAATTACTCTTTCTTACTATATAAGGAACATAGTTAGGATTTTGATGGGGATTGCATTGAATCTCTTTATTGCTTTTGGCAAGATGGCCCTTTTTACTATATTAACCCTGCCAATCCATGAGCATGGAATATTTTTCCATTTTCTGAGGTCTTCTTCAATTTTCTTCTTCCGAGACCTGAAGTTCTTGTCATATAGATCTTTCAGTTGTTTGGTTATAGTCACACCAAGATACTTTATATTGTTTGTGACTATTGTAAAGGGTGTCATTTCTCTAATTTATTTCTCAGCCTGCTAATCCTTTGAGTATAGGAAGGCTATATCTGTTGAGGTCTGTCTTGTGGCCAAATATATGGCTGATATTGGAGAAGGTGCCATGAATTGCTAAGAAAAATAAAAGTATATATATATATTGAATCCAATTGGTCCAAAGCTTTAATTTGTTTCACTGTGTCCCTGTTTAGTTTCTATTTTCCTCACCCATCCATTGAGGAGAGCAGAGTGTTGAAGTCACCCACAATTATTGTGTTAGGTGCAATGTGTGCTTTGAGTTTTAGTAAAGTTTCTTTTATGAATGAGGGTGCCCTTGCATTTGGAGCATAGATGTTCAGAATTGAGAGTTCTTCTTGGTGGATTTTTCCATTGACCAGGAAGAAGTGTTCTTCTGTGTTGCTTTTGATGACTTTAGGTTGAAAGTCAATTTTATCTGATATTAGAATGGCTACTCTGGCTTGTTTCATAAGTCTATTTGCTTGTAAAATTCTTTTCCAGCCCTTTACTCTGACATTTTTGAGTGTTTGTCTTTGACACTGAGGTGTGTTTCCTTTATGCATCAAAATGTAGGGTCCTGTTTATGTATCCAGTCTGTTAGTCTATGTCTTTTCATTGGAGAATTGAGTCCATTAATGTTAAGAGATATTTAGGAATAGTGATTATTACTTCCTGTTATTTTTTATGTTATTTTTATATTTGAGTGGTTATCTTCTTTTGGGTTTGATGAAAGAAGAATACTATCTTGCTTTTTCCAGGGTGTAGTTTCCCTCCTTCTATTGATATTTTCTGCCTATTATCCTTTGAATGGGTGGGTTTATGGAAAGATATTGTGTGAATTTGGTTTTATCATGGAATATCTTGGTTTCTCCATCTATGGTGTTTGAGAGTTTTGCTGGGTATAGTAATCTTGGCTGACATTTGTTTTCTCTTAGAATCTCCATGAGATTTGCCCAGGATCTTCTAGCTCTCATGGTCTCTGGTGAGAAGTCTGGTGTAATTCTGATAGGTCTTCCTTTATATGTTACTTGGCCTTTTTATTGTACTGCCTTTAATATTCTTTCTTTGTGTAGTACATTTGGGGCTTTGATTATTATGTGACAGGAGGTATTTCTGTTCTGGTCCAGTCTGTTTGGAGTTCTATAGGCTTCTTGTATGTTCATGGGCATCTGTCTCTCTCTTTAGGTTAGGGAAGTTTTCTTCCAGAATTTTGTTGAAGATATTTGCTGACCCTTTAAGTTGTAAATCTTCACTCTCATCTATACCTATAATCCTTAGGTTTGGTCTTCCCATTGTGTCCTGGATTTCCTGGATATTTTGGGTTACAAGCTTTTTGCATTTTGCATTTTCTTTAACTGTTGAGTCACTGCTTTCTATTTTATCTTCAGCATCTGAGATTCTTTCTTCTATCTCTTGCATTTTGTAGTTGATATCTGCATCTATTACCTCTGATTTCTTCCCAAGGTTTTCTATCTCCAAAGTTGTCTCCCTTTGTGATTTCTTAGTTGTTTTTTACTTCTGTTTTTAGATCCTGGATGGCTTTGTTCAGTTCTTTCACTCATTTGTTTGTGTTTTCCTGTAATTCTTTAAGGGATTTTTATGTTTCCTCTTTCATGATTTTTGCCTGTTGATACAAATTGTCCTGTATTTCTTTAAGTGATTTTTGCATTTTCTCTTTCTTGGCTTCTATCTTTGACCCATATTCTCCTGAATTTATGAGGATTTGTAAGGACGTCTTCCTTTTGATTCATGTTCTCCTCTATATCTTTAAGAGATTTATTTATGCCCTTCTTGTCTTCCTCTAACAGCATAAAGACCAGTGATTTAAATGCAAATCTTGTTTTTCTGGTGTGTTGGGGTATCCAGGACTTGCTGATGTAAAAAAAGAAATGGGTTTGGATGTTGCCATATTGCCTTAATTTCTGCTAGTGATGTTCCTATGTTCGCCTTTTGCCATCTGGTTATTTTTGGCGTTAGATGGTCTTCTTGTCACTGTCTGGTGCTTGAACCTCCTCTAAGCCTGTAAGGCTATTTCTGCTCCTCTGGATGACAGGGTTTCTCCTGGCACATATTGCTGATGGGCTGCCCTACTCATGCATGCCATTTGAGGCCTGGTATGCCTTGCCCCGAGCAATGTTATACTTGGGGTTTTCTCTGTGTTGCCTGTCTGGTCCATCCAGGAGCTAAGATGGCAGAAACCGGGGGAATCCCTTCGAGGTGCCAATCACTAGCATGGCAAATGACCTATGACAGGGCTGGGACACAGATGACCTGCAGAGCTGTCCAGGTTTGGGTGCAGGCAGAATCCCGTTGGGCTCTGTCCCAAGTGATGTTAAACTCTGGATATATCTAGGTACCTGGTGTTGCCTGCCCTGTCTGTCTGGGAGTGAACATAGGGAGCTCCTTCAGGTGCTGATTACTCTGCAGAGCAAATGACCCATGACAGGGCTGGCGCACCGATGACCTGCAGAGCTGCCCAGGTCTTGGGTACAGGCAGAAGCTTGATGGTCTGTGTCCCAAGCAAAGTTAAACTCAGGATATCTCTGTGTATCTGTTGTTGCCTGTCCTGTCCTTCTAGGAGTGAAGGTAGTGGTGGGGAGTCCCTGTGATGAGTATTCTTTATCCTATATCTTATACATAATTTGTTGGTACTTTCTCTGTCTCTTCCTATACTTCAGTTGGTTACTACTACTCCTGAAGTCTAAAAAGTCTTTATTTTTTTCCATTGATATAGTATTTTAGAAACAGCCACATTTTTTGTATGTTTGTTCATTTAAATCGAGATATTTTGATAGTCTATGTGCAAGTAACTTTGATGGGGTACTCAGCTAATAAAAACTCTGACACACTTCAAAAGGCTGTGATGTTTTCTTTCCAATTCCCCTTTCAAACCAATGTTTTGACAATTTCTGGTGTTAGTAAATATAAAGTCTTAAATAAGCATGTATTCTCTCTGTCTGTCTCTGTCTGTGTCTGTCTCTGTCTCTCTGTCTCTGTCTCTCTCTGTCTCTCTCTGTCTCTGTCTCTCTCTCTCTCTCTGTCTCTCTCTCTCTCTCTCTCTCTCTCTCTCTCTCTCTCTCTCTCTCTCTCCTGAAGAGGAGGTGGTGTAGTTGAAACAAGGCTTACCTATGAAAAACAGATGGGCTTACAGTTCACTTGATAGCTCATGTTAGCTTCAAATTCACATTCCTCTTGCCTCTGTCTTCTAAGAACCCCAGGTGTATATCAAAAAGACTTAACATATGGGATGCATAGATAGCTTAGCAGTAAAAAATACTCAATTCTCCATATCAGGTCTGATAGAAGATCATCTCAAATGGGACTGACCCTATTGTTTGTTGCCAAGCAGAGCCCAAATTTCCTTCTTCTATTAATAGTGTTAAGTACATAAAGGCTTAAAATAACTGTGAGATTGCTACAATACATTTATTATTATATTTTATATTCAATACCTTGACAGCTAAGAATATAAACAATAAAATATAGAATTGAAAGCATTATTTCTCTTCTTGGAATCACACTCATTCTCTAACCAATGAGCATTAAGTTACAGATAACCATGAATATCTTATTGAGAAATCTATAGCAACTATGAAATTATATGGTCTGTTTCTAGGACAAATTACAAATTCTCCAAATCTTACAATGTTTTCATGAACTTCATTTTATGGTTAATGAAAGTGAAAATAGTCTGTTTACTAGAATTTAGGACCAGTTCCTAAAATTCTATGCACATATGCATATCCCCATAAAAATATCTTGGAATGATTTCCATCATGCTTAAAACACATGCCTTAGATTCACACAGACCTTGGACATTTCTAGTTTGATTTTATAATAATGATACATCTTCAATATTTAAAATTGAATAAGAAAAAACAGTTGAATAATTTGTTACCTTCCTATAATTATCTTTACTATTTCTGATTTTCCTGAGAATTCAATGAGAAAAAATACACAAATATAATTTTGGAAAAGAAGAAAAGTATCTACATACTTGATATTATATAATTATTAAGAAAATAATACAAGAGAATGTCAGGTTTTTACCTGTGAAAAAAAATACAAAGTTCATTTCTGAATTTCCATTTTTTTTATTTTTAATACATCAAAATGCAATAAACACATGCCATACAGAAAATACAGTGTTATCACTTACTACTTCATATTGGCAATTTCATTTCCTACAAAAAAGGAAAAATAGAGTGTGAAATCATAAAGTTATTTTGCAATGAGATAGTTGTGCTGATAGATCTAACCTATGTCAGTGGTCTCCATTAAAGTTTGCTAGTGGATGGTCATCAAAAAGATGCTAAAAGGTGATTACAAGTGGTATTTAAAACAATGTTTTTGAATTATTAATGAAACTACAAGGACTAAATCAAGTATTTCAATGGAACTCATAATCTTTGAAAAGAGCAATAATGAATACTAAATTTTAATGACCTCCATAGTAATACCAACATGCACCAGTTCATTTGCCATTAACCTTTCCTATGTTCCTCTAGTAGGTCTTTAAATTTGTAGGACAGGGTACCATTTAGTGGCAAGGACAGGTGACTTTCATTTTAGTGAGTATATTTAATTGGGCAAGGGTACAAGCAAAGAGATATGAAAAGCTTTGAGAAAACTATTAAAGCCAAAATAAAGTCAAGAAATGTATTTCTCATAAATGGTCAAACAAATTTCAATTTAATCTTTAGAAAACGTACTAAAATCATCAAATGTATAATAGCTATTTACAGATATTTGACAAGAAACATAATTATCTAAAATGTAGAGATTTACTCAATTTAAAATCAAATCAGGTAAAATTTGAAAAGGAGCCCTGCTAAGAAAGCAGCTCTGTGGTGAGATCTGAGTAGGAATGGAAATTGTCAGAAACTGCCAGCAACTAGGCAGCAAACCCCAGCTGATACAAGGCCTCTAACACATAAACAGCAGAGGACTGCAGGCCTGGACACCATCAGAGAAGAGGCACCTAGCTTTTGAGAGTCTTGGTGCCCCAGAGAACAGAGAAGTCTGGTGGAATGGGGTTGGAGGTGGAGCATCCTCTTGAAAAAGTAGGGAGGAGGTGTGGGATGTGGTACAGTCTGGAACAGTCAGAGGGTTGGTCCAGATGGGGATAAAGTCTGGACCATAAAAAAGGTGAAGAATAAAAAAAAATAAAATAAATAATTTTTCAACATCTCTTCTCACACATTTCATGACAACAGAAAATTGCGAATATTAAAGTTACACTTCACAGCTCTGGTTTAGGCTTAGAGAGGTGATATAATAAGTAATATGATAGATGAATCAAAAACACAGTGCACTCTTCCATATCAAACTAAAATTTTTGAATTTATTTTATTTTTAGTTTTGTAGTTGTAGTAATGTCATGGGAGATTCACAAGCAATGCATTTATTTGAAAATGGAAAATAACTATACTGATAATCCATGTGATTTTTATGTCTCCTGACTGTCAGCCCAGCTCTGATATCTGATTCACACCTGATCTGATTATTCTCTCTCTCCTGTGGCCTTATTCCTTTTTGCCCAACCCCCAAATTTTTCTCCTCTTCCTCCTCCTCTGTTTTAACAGAATTAATATGGGAATATTGCAAGGTGCTGTAAATAATGGAGTCTATTGTAAAGAATTGCAGTCCTGGAAACATACTTGCAAAGGAAGCTCTTTTATCTAATAGCCACTAGTATTTATGGAGTGCAATGGTTGGAGGAGAGAAGTTATAGAAAGATAAGAGTGTGAGAGAGTAGGGAAAGAACAGAGAGAGAGAGAGAGAGAGAGAGAGAGAGAGAGAGAGATCTAAAAACACTCATAGTTCTGGCATTATGGAAGGAAGTCTCAGAAAACAGTGGCATTTAGTTGGAAGTCTTGAGACTTTTGAAGACTTATGACAGCAAACATGGTGAGAGATGAGGTAAGAATGTAGTAATAAGTCGTTCAGTTCTATGGGCCTAACCAGGTGTCAAAGTCTCTCCTTTCAGTTTCTATAGCATAGAAACATAGTTCTAAGGTTATGCATTTAATTAGGCAATCATGAAGGAAGAGGAAAAAAACTTCCTTCTGGCATTCTTGGCACTAGTAAGAACAGCTATCGTTTGGTGTCTATCCTGTTGGAAGAGTTTTATCTCCTGCTTTCATTGCAAATAATTCATGCTCACTGAAAATAATACACCAAATATTTTCACAATTTCTATGCACTAGAATTCATGGGGAGTTAGTCAGTTTCTCTGTTAAGAATCTAACCACACTGAAGTCAAGGTTCTGGGAAGACTGCACTTCTTTACTAGATGTTCGAAGGAAAAGTTCTACCCAGTGCATTCATCTGTTGGCTGTATTCATTAATCATCTCATAGATTATAGGTTCGTAGCTGCCACCCTGACTTTGCTTCTAGAGACTGCTATCTATACTCATACCTCCTAAAGCAAATTATAGATTAATTAAATCCTTATCAAAATTCCAACTCAATTCTTCATAGAGTTAGGAAGAGTAATTTTTCGGGAAGACAAGAAGAAACCTTCAATTATTAGACAAACTTGGGTTGGAAGCTGAAGTACCAGGAGTACATTCACAGACAGCAATAGACACTGGAGTTAACTTGGGTATCTAGTGATAGGCTTCTGTGTTTGTCCAAAGGAAGCATCATTCTCAGGCATTAACGATAATGATCTGAATCACATTTGTGCTACATTGTAAGCAACCAAGAACAGTGGCATAATCCTCACTACTGAGAAAGACATGCCCCTGAAGTATTTCAAGTAGGCTGGAGAGATGATTCAGCAGTGAAGCATATGGCTGTTCTTCCAGAGGTCCTTAGTTCAGTTCCCGGTAACCACATGGTAGCACAAAACTATCTATGATAGGATCTGATGCCCTCTTTTGACTTTCCTTTTTTTTTAATCGATATATCCTTTATTTACATTTCAAATGATTTCCCCTTTCCTGGCTCCCCACTCCCTGAAAGACCCATAAGCCCTCTTCCCTCCCCCTGTTCCCCCATCCAACCCTTCCTACTTTCCTGTTCTGGTATTGCCCTACACTGATGCACTGAGCCTTTCCAGAACCAGAGGCCACTCCTGCCTTCTTAGACATCATTTGATATGTAGATTATATCTTGGATATTTCAAGTTTCTAAGCTAATATCTGCTTATCAGTGAGTGTATATCATGAGTAATCCTTTGAGACTGGGTTACATCACTTAGGATGATGTTCTCCAGTTCCATCCATTTATCTAAGAATTTCATTAATTCATTGTTTCTAATGGCTGAATAGTACTCCATTGTGTATATATACACCATATTTTTTGCATCCATTCTTCCGTTGAGGGATACCTGGGTTCTTTCCAGCTTCTGGCTATTATAAATAGGGCTGCTATGAACATAGTGGAGCATGTATCCTTATTACATGCTGGGGAATCCTCTGAGTATATATATGCCCAGGAGTCAAAAAGCAGGGTCCTCCAGAAGTGTCGTGCCCAGTAGAAAGAGGAATTTTCACATCTGGAATAACAAAAAATCCAAGACAGTGAAAACTATTCTCAACAATAAAAGAACATCTGGGTAATCACCATCTCTGACCTCAAGCTGTACTACAGAGCAATAATGATAAAAACTGCATATTATTGGTACTGTGGCAGGCACGTAGATCAATGAAATAGAATTGAAGACCCAGAAATGAACTCACACACCTATTGTAACTTGATCTTCAACAAAGAAGCTAAAATTATCCAGTAGAAAAAAGATAGCATTTTCTTTTTTTCCAGAGAATTACTATTTACTTTATTAACTTATGGATTTATTATATAAATATATATCCATCTAGCTGCTTATCTCTCCCACTCTCCTACTGAATACACCTGATTTAATGCCCTCCCCAGCCACCTACTGAATTTCTCCCTGTGGCCATGGGCATGGGTCTCTGGGGACCTTCTGAGGTAGAGGAAGGCCAATGACCTGCCTAGTAAAAAGACAGCATTTTCAATAAATAGTGCTGGTTCAACAGGTGGTCAGCATGTAGAAGCATGCAAATAGAGCCATTCTTATCTCCCTGTACAATGTCAAGTTCAAGTGGATCAAGGATCTCCACATAGAACCAGATACAGTTAATCTAATCTAACAGAAGACAAGGTGGGGGGAGAGCCTCAAACACAAGGGTACAGGGGAACATTTCCTGAACAGAACATCAATGGCTTATTCTCTAAGATCAAGAATTGACAAATGGGACCTCATAAAATTGTAAAGCTTCTGTAAGGCAAAGGATACTGTCAATAGGACAAAATGGCAACCCAGAGATTGGGAAAGGATCTTTACAAATCCTACATCCAATAGAGGGCTAATATACAATATATGCAAAGAACTTAAGAAGTTACACTCCAGAGAACCAAATAATACTTTTTATAAAGTGGGGAACAGAGCTAAACAGAGAATTCTCAACTGAGGAAACCCAAATAGTAGAGAATCACCTAAAGAAATGTTCAATGACAAGCTTTTGTTGATTAAAAGACATTTGGAATCAATCATCAATAGCTACTCATCTAGAAGCAGAACTACATGAGCCTATCCTCATTTCTGATATAATTTCTCTTGCCTACTCATAGCAGCATTTGTGCTTGTAGTCATAGTTATTGTAAGTCCAAGTGTATAATGGCCTGGTCATTTCAAGAATGTACAGACTCACAGCAAGGCATGAACTTGGAAGATTTAAAAATATAATTGCAGGCTCTTCACCCATGCCCAAGTTTTCCTAGGTAATGAGTCTGTGACTTCTATGTGAAGAAATAAATGACTATGGACCATTTTCAGTAACTCATAACTTAATTATCCTATTTAAAGTACTCTGAATCATGTCACATAGCTATGCACCTCTCCTTCAGTTTCACGTGGCCATGTTTTTCAGAGTTCCATAGCAAATTTTCTATACCTACCTTTCCCCCGGAATATTGTGCCAGGAAGTCACACCTTTTATTCCTGCCTCAGATCATTGGATACAAGCTTTTATTAACAGGTGATGTTTCCACAAAGTTTACAAAGATTCTCTCTACAAAAGCAAAAAAATATAATGGTGGGAGAAAAAGGTGAAATGGAGGAGTACGGCAGGAGTTGGAGACTCCATCCAAAAGTAGGGATGGACTTAATATGAATTTTAAGTGCTTTATTCTACATGTATGAAATTGTTGAACAGTAAATTTTTAAAGTCTCAAGAGTATTTGGAGTACCCTTCATAGTCATTTTAGTTATTTCACTTGCTGATTTAGCCACTTAGCTTCTCCATCTTCATAATTTACTCATTTTTATTTTATTCTAAATATTTTTTTTAGTATGTGCAAATCTCTTTTCAAATTGCTGATGGCTGATAATCACTTCTATACTCTTCTACTAAGGAGAAGACTTTAGTTTTATATAAGAATTGAGTCCTTTGTCTTCATGGTTCCTATGACTCACACTCATCTGAGTAAAAGAAAATAGTATTTTAAAATAGTACATTATACATATATAAACATTTCTGATAGTACTAAACATGCACATTTAGCCATCTTGTCTCAAAACTACTGCATAACAACTATTTGAAAAGCATACTGTGTGATTTTTATTTATTTGATACCAACTATAATTGCACAGGGAAAAAAAAGAACCCCAACTGAAGAACTGTAGCTAGCAGATTGGCCTGTGAACATGTCTATGAAGAATTTGATATCTGATGTATGATATTCCAACTCAGCAGAGGTGGCACTGTCCCTGGACAGATGGACCTGAACGTAAGCCTGTGAACAAGATACTGTGTAAAATTCTTCCAAGATACCTGCTTCAGTCTCTGTTTCACTCACTTCCCTGACTTCCCTCAGTGCAGAACTACCTGTAAATGTGTGCAAAGTAGACCAATTCATTGATTTTTTTCTTTTGTTTCTCAGTGTAAAAGCAAAGTTTTTTTTTAAATCACAGTCTAAAATAACATAAAAGGGTTCATCATAGAAACAGGAAGAAAATTAGAAGATCTCAAACTGCTTACAACAGATACTATCAGTCTAGAAATGGTTTTAAAATATTATGCATAAGCCACATGTAAAGACTACACGGCATAATAAATATAGTGATGGTGTCCTTAACCCAAGTCCTCCATGAGGGATGTTGCACTTGTTAGTTTGTTTTTGGACCCTGTTTAGCAATCTTTTGCCACATAAAATACAATAATATTCTACAGGTAATACTGAAGTTTTAGTAATATTTTAAACAATTAGGCTTTTAATTCATCTCATGTCAAAAGTAAAGCATATGATTCATTTTCCCCCTTAAACAAGTCAGTTTTCTCTGCACACTTCATAGTTCATTCTTGTTCTTTTGATTTAGGAATCACTTTGTCATAACATTGTTATAAAGTTGTATTTTCAAAACTATCTATCTTCTGATAGAAACTTGAAACGAATTTATATAATTTAAATTGCAAATTTTCAAAGTGAGTTTATTCTTTTGTTTATTCTTAAGATATCTTTTGATCCTATACCTCATGAATGTCTGAATCTTTGTTTCAAATGATTAATTCTCTAATAGTGAATCAATGAATTCTCAAGGAAGATGGGTAATGGATGAATATTGTTAATAAGTTTGTTTAAATCTGGTCAGAACAAACCTGTCTATGAGAATTGCATTTAACTTTTAAAGGTGAGTAGAATATGGCCAAATCTGAAAAAAAAAAACCCACTATTTTTAAGTACAAATCCCCAATATTTTGAAAGCATTTGGTATGTATCGAAATGACTGATATATTTAGACACAAAATTACTGGAGCTATAGAAAGAAGTATCCTACAGTGAGGAGTTCATAATAAAATAAAGAAGATCATCATAAGCACCCAAAGATTAGACTCATTGCTTCAGCTGCAGGCAAGCTTCATTTTCATTACTTAACATTTCTATTTTTAAAATACAGCTTATATTCAAACCTCCTGACTTTTTTGAATTCTTTAGTTTCCTTCATTCATTTCTCTATGTCCCATTAAATTCCAACATTTTTACATTCAAAAGTCAACCATCATATTGGCAAACTGGAGATTTTTTTTTATTAACTAATGATAATCATTGAACACACTAATGTTGGACTTATTAACATTAGATTGATAAACTGAAATTTCCAACTTATGACCTATACATTCACTATATTTTATACAATTGTTTTCAGAAATCATCATTTAATAAATATGTGATGGTTTTATAATCAAGTAACTTCTGTGAAATAAAGCACTTGTATTTGTCATTGTCAGCTTGTGCATTTGTCAAAGGATCTGGTGCATAACAATCTTTAATGAAATTAATTATTATGTGTATAGCTCTGTTTACCACCACCATCATAATCACTTGGGAATTTTCTTAAATTTTTATATAATGGTTCACATCTTTACAATGGGGGTTCAGTTCTTTCAGGGAGAAAAGAGAGGCAGTGCAGGGGACTAGAAGTATGAGGGGAGGGGAATCTGACTTTGAGATACATTGTGTGAGAAAAGTATTTAAAAAAGAAAAGAAAATTCAACCTAAGCTCCAAAAAGTAATGTAAATAAAATAAGGTATACACTTCATTCTGCAAACTATTTTTATCTGCAAGTTATTTTACTGGAAGTTTCCAACATTTTATTTAATAATTCTTTGAGTTGGAGAACAAGAATATGGATACATACTAGAAGGTTGTAAAATGACATGCAGCAATACATATTGGTCTAAAATGCAAAAGGAACATTTATATGTGAGATATAATTGTCATCTCCCAGGCTTATTGCTGACCATTTCTAGCTCTTTTTGAACTCTGGCTGGCTGGTTCATGTCAGTTGTTCTGACTCAAACTTCTCTCTCGGGTAACTGATTCAATCTGGCTTATCTCAGATTCTCACTGAATTGCTATGCTTTGCCTCAAACTGACTCAGGATATTTATTCTAATCTTCTAGCTCCTTTTTATTCTCTGGCTTCAGTGGCCTCTGCAGGAGTTGATAAATGAATTCAACTCTACTGCACTGAACTCACTGTGTTAACTCTCAAATCAACTGACTCCCTCTGCCTGTGCTACACTTAAATAGCTTATTATGAGAGTTAGGCATATCTTATCTCTTGTTCATACTGTCAAATCTCACTGATTCTCCACTTTGCCCCTCAATTTCATTTATTGCTTGGTACTAAAGGTGTGTCCTAAGGGCCTGTCTGTATTCCACCCAGACCACACAGAACTAGATGATCTTTGAATCTAATCAGAACAACCATGCTGCTGGATTAATATTCCTCTATACTTAACAAATAATAACACGGTGCCAAGAGATCAGTGACAAGGGAAAATCAACAAGTGGATGATTAGAAGGCTTCAGTCAGGGAAAAACCCTTTAGAGAAACTCTTCAAGAACCAGTCTGGTATTTAACTACAAGCTAAAATTTTTACAGGGAAGAAATGGGGTTTGGGAAATAATTTGAAAATGTCATTGTTTTCATTCATGGTTGGTGTCTGCTAGGAGTAATGAGCAAGACATAGCAGTAAAGAATGTTAGGTGGTTGATAATCATTGTCCAAGAGACCTTTATTTATTGTTCCATAGAGCAGGGCAGTAAGCACGTTAGAATACAAATGCACACACACAGACACACACAGACACAGACACCCACACATAGATACACAGACACACAGACACACACACACACACACACACACACACACACCAGTATATATTTCTAAGAAGCAAACTACTATAGTTACTAAGATAGTTACAGCAAAAACAAAATGGACATATTATGTTTTAGTTATACATAATATTCCTGACTTTTTAAATATATTGGTGAAAACAGAGAACAAACTCATAGCTTGCTTATGTTGGAAAGGCATTCAATTCTCATAGTGGAGGGGTCTTTAATCAGTCTCTGGTATTAGAAATTTGAAGGAAGCAGGTACTGTGAGTCAGGCATCATTTTTAATTGTTATCTTTCACATGTATTATAAAACGTATTCAGACATTTTATCATTTATTTAGGTTCTTCAGTTCTCTTTCTCATTTTAAACATATCCAGAAATCTTAATCTTCATTCATAAATCATTTTTAACTAAAAATATTTCAATTCTATTTTATTTTTATATGATAAGACATGGTAAGATTAACACATGCATTTGGTGTATTAATGAAAAAGCTTTAAATCAATATTATATATATAGCATGATGTAGTAAATTGATATTGCGGGCACACATATTGTTAAAGTATTAGGCCTTCCAAGTTCTCAGAAAGACTGCATAGATAAAAAAAGTTAAAAAAAATCTTTTTGTGTTTCATATCATTCAAAGAATAATCTACCAGGACAGTGATTTCGGTTTTGAGTATCTACACATAGCAGAAAGATGGAAAGCACTGATAAAGAGCAACATAAAATCAAACCAATTTCACCATCTAGCAGAAATCAGATAAGGAAGGCCTGTTAAAACTGAGATGCTGAACTTACTAAGTGAGTATCTTTGCAGTATTCTCTACACAGTCAGGCTTCCTATTAGACATTGCCTAAAGGTATTTCACATTCTGCGATAAAACTTAGTAGCCTCTGCAGGAAATAGTTTGCCCTTCTACTTTTCTTAAAGGTACACAGCTTTTTTTTGCACTCTTTTTTGTTGTTGTTTTTCTTCCTGCTACAGTAGCACTGGACAGCCTAAGCTAGACAGGAGATTTTAAGGCATACTTTGAGATAATTATATTCATTTTAAAGAGAGGGTCAAATCCCACAACCTGTGCCAGTTTTTCAGGGAACACCAACAGGACATGAGAATTTACCAACATAAAGTATATTCAAAAGGGTCTTATTTTCTTGTGTTCCTTAAAAATAGAAAAATGATAAAGACTCAGAGCAAAAAGAGATGACTCTAGGATGCATGGGTTACTTACTGTCAAGTCCCAGTGACAGGACCAAAATATTTGACAAAGGGAGATATAAAGCACAGATGCAGAGAGAAGGTTCAACAGGAATCAACTGTGAAGTTCTGAAAACTTTTTTCATCTAATAGACAAAGTGTATTTACCTTATTATATTACAGGTGAGATGCCTGGAAAACTTCACATATATTAAGCAAGACATAAAAAAGGAATCTAAGGAAGGAATCTTTGAATAGGCAACAGTGAAGGGTGCCCACTGAAAAGGACTAACTGTTTTTGTTTTCACTTTCGTTAAGTCAGACTGGTCAAGAATAGGGATAGATAGTGGAACCACATTGTTGTGAGATCAATTTACCTTGTGGATATGGAATAACTCAGAAATCAACATACTGAACGGAGAACTAGGGTTAGGAACTCAGAAGATTACAGCAATGAATGAATGATGAGTATATGCTTTAATAAGACCTCAAACTAAGAAAGGAGGAAGGGGGAGAACATTGGAGTATGAAGGCTAAGAAAAGTCACCATCAGAATGCAAACAAAATCTCCAAAAGGCTAGCATAACCCCAAAATAGAGGGAAATCTAAGGGGGTCCATCATAATCACAATCCCCATGCAAAGCCTTAGGGGACTCACCAAAACCCCAACTAAATACAAGGTAGCTTAGAAAAAGTTGAACACATGAGAGATGGGAGAATCAGCTCTAGATTGTCCTGACATGAGTTTCTCTGAGTGTAAGATGGTAAACAGAAGAGTAGATGAAAGAAGCAGCAGAGAAGGGAGTACCCTAAAATTATATGTTTTTTGTTTGCTTGCTTGTTTGTTTGTTTGCTTGCTTGCTTCAGTTTCTTTTAAAAGGAGAGTGTAGAGAAGGCATCAGTATAAACAGGATTTAATATAATTGTTAAGGGATCTCTTACAGTAAATCTGCTAAAGTCCTTGAAGTTTTAGACTCCACATTTGGTCGCATACACAAGAAGGTAGCATTCCCAAGCTAAGCTAACCCAAGATAATTTAAGTTTTCTAGCTGTAATAAAACACCCCATATCTAACTTTGAAATTTAAACAATTAATTTGAACACACAACTTCAGCTTATCATGTTTTAATATACATATAGTATAGAATTATATTTAATAATAAAATAGTAAAAATATTATGTTTTGAAGAAGTAAAGGAAGCTGGTTAAATGCAAAGACATTCCAATTCCTATTAAGAGTTTAAGAATATGCATTCCTAAAATAGGGCACCTAGGATAGAAAGAATAACATTGTAAAGTCATACCAGAAGAACTTAATAATTTATTTACCTTTAGTTTTATTTAAATCAGGAGTGATCAATTTTATTAGTAAATGGATCTGCACTAAAACCTCTACAGATATGTTATGAGAAATATTTTCATTTCTTCTAAACATCATCCACTATATTCTTTAAATTTTATCTTTGTTATATAAGGTAATATATATATTACCTTATGTATGTAACTGTATGCTGTATTCCAAATGTCTACAGTTGTATATACAGGCAGAATGTTGTTATATAAACATACTGAGAAATAGTACTTCATACATGGCTTTTCAAATGTGAATCACCTTTAATTCAGTGGAAAACTATAGGCCATTCCTGCCACGGAAACAGATTTTTCCACCAGCAGCATTTTGAGTTGTTGAAGATGAACTAGTGAGTCAGTGGCAATAAAACACTATAGAAAACACTTTCATTTACTTTCCATAGAAATATCAACAGATCAGCTTCCTTCTATCCTCATCTCTTCCTACAATCATGTATTGTCCACCCCTTACCACTCCATAGTTCTGCCTGCCTTCATAGAAGCATGTTCCAACCTGTGACTCACATTTGAGACCTTACCATCCCCTGAATTCTCCTGCTTGTTGGGAAGTCAGCAAGTCCAGCAGCTATGAGATCTGCTCCACTGTTGTAGTAATTACTGTAATCCTGGGCCAAGGTTTTTATCCCACATTTGGTTATGAAGGTCTTGAATAAAAGTACACAGAACATTTATATTCTTTACTATGTCTTAAGCAGCAGAACATCTGGGTAGCTACTTACCCTCCATAAGGTTAGAATTTACTTTCCTATTAATCATCCCAAGTTATTACTTACTATTTACTACTGGGTTCTCCTAACTCCAATTGAGAGCCCTCAGTTCTTAGGCCTCACCTAACCCATGGCAGCTTCCCTCCCTTTGTCCTGCACTCTTCTTCTCCTCCTATCCTCTGACCCCAAGCACAGGATTCCTATACTCCACCTCTTCTGCCAAGATATTGGTTGTTGGCATCCTTGTTTACCAATCCAAGATAATTTGGGATAGGGTCACAGAGGCAGTGCGCAGACTCCAAGACTTGGGAGTCTGCATTTATCATTAGAATCTAAGCAGCATTAGGCAATTTTTAGCATTCCCCATTTTTGTCTCTCTCTTCACTTTATCTTAGCTGAAACACTGAGAAGCGATGTTTCTTTCTCTTATAGTAACAAAAAATATATAGTAGAAAATATTTTGAAACAATTATAAAAATTATTAATTATGAATAACCTTTAAAAGTCCAGTCTGTATTTTGTTATTTAGATGAGGTTCTTAACCATCTATACTGTCTCAATGAGTTTACCATTCTGTATCTAAATTGTCTTCTGTTTTAATATATATATTACCACCCTAAAACTATCTTTTCAAATCTATAGCATCTTCAATGCTAAACAACTTATGTTTAATCATGAGCTATAACTGTCTTGTCTTCAACTCAGTCAGAGATTTAAGAAGGGATTATATATTACCAGAATATTAAGGAAGCACAATGACACAGTTTTCAAAACTATAAAAATGACAGAGGCTACTGACTGCCTATAGAATCCCTAATATTCCTTATAACGTTGGAGGATCTATCTTCAACACTGAGGGCCCAGAACATCTGACAGACTTTAAGTGAAGTCTGACAGACTTTAAGTGAAGCAGTAATTATGAAGGACTAGGTTTCCCTGTATTGCCAGATCTTAGTAGTTGTCTATCCTACATCCAGTTGTCTTTTTTAGCACAACAGTCTGTCTTCAGATAAAATTAGTGCATTTATTTTCTAATGCCTAGCTTGCCACACTTGATGCAACTGCACGTAGATTTTTTAATGGATATCACCTACCATGAAGTCTAATGAGGCTATTGTCAGAGAGCAGATATGTCTCATATTCAAAGATTTTTAAGTAATGAAATAACTTTAAATGCTATGTTCTTTAGATCTCTGAATCTTTTGATGATAATCTATCTATATATAGCAAAACTGAATTGATAAACATTAATTTTAGCTTTTTGCTATATGAATAATCTTGAAGACCTTTTATTGTAACTAAATTAGAATCTAATATAACTATATGTTTGACATCTTGTATTACTTAATTATTCTAAACAGTTTGCATTTAGCAGCTACTTAAAGGACTGGGTCTAAGCTTTGTATACTTAAATGAAGTGGGTAGGCACATTGTCTATCTAAAAGTAACAAAATTAATTTTAAATTTTGTATCAATTTACAATGCTGAGTAAAATACTAAAAAAGCAACCCATGCTATGTGAGTAAGGCATTGGTGGACAGGCTGGCCAGGAACCTGCAGGCTGTCCAGCCAGTTCTTATCTCGGGGAGACTCTCTGATTCAGAGATCCAAATATCTCTCCATCCATCTCACTAAGTTTCCACTGATGGGTTGCTACCATACCAGCTACACACTTCTAAATTCCCATGCCCTTTTGTTTGTTTGTTTGTTTGTTTTGTTTTGTTTTGTTTGAGACAGGGTTTCTCTGTATAGTCGTGGCTATCCTGGAACTCACTCTGTAGACCAGGCTGGCCTCGAACTCAGAAATCCGCCTGCTTCTGCCTCCCTAGTGCTGGGGGTAAAGGCATGCGCCACCACTGCCCGGCTCCCATGGCCCTTTAGGATGCACTTCTTGAAAATCCATGCTTTGCCACTATACCCTTCTCTCTCAAACCCAGTTGAGTCACTGTCTGAAAGAAAACACCATATAAACTTAGTTCAGAATTAACAGGTAACTCATTCACTGGGTGCAGCAGCTAGAATCCTAATTTTGTAAGCTATACTAGATATAATTCCTCTGGTTGTGAATCCTGATGGATCCACCATCTAAACCATCTTGCTGGTTGTCTCCCACATGTCTCATTTCCAAAAAATCCAGACAACTTTTCTAGCCTCTCCTTTTTCCCTCTCTGACCCAGAAGTCCTGCCTACTCCTAGCCCAGTTATTGGTTTCCCTAAAATCTTTATTTATTAGGGAAAAATTCTGCCACATTACAAAAAAGTTATTACAATGAAAATATTAAACTTGTATCAATATACAAATCTTGTGTCAATGTACAAAATATAACTTCAATTCTGCATCAAAATATACAGATTTCTACAAACATACGATTATGGTTCCAAAATTGTTTAAGAATAAGCTTAATAATCCATCCTTATTTGTCTGTTTTCTATAATATTACTATATTTCCCTTTTTTTCTTTTCACCCCCTTACCTTTATGTGAGAAAGAATGATAGAGAACAGGAAAATGAGAGAGATCTCTGAGTCTAAGCTCTCTATTTAGTTTCCTCCCTATACAAAATTATAATTTGTGAATTATACCTTAAAATGACAACATAGTTATAATTTATAAAATAACAAAACCAAACTTCCCAAATTAAGGGATTGGGATGATGATTTTCTGTTATTGCTTCCTGCTAAACTGGGGCAAAGAATTCCCTTTGGAGGAAGATGACAAGAGAATTAGAGAAAAAAAAATTAAGAAATCTGGCTGTAACATTTGTTGTTCAGTCTCTGTATGCAGAAAAAGTTCAGGGTTTACCTGAAGTTTTGACTAGAACCTTCTCAAAGGCTGAATAAACAGAAATCATTGGGAATAAGCACCCCTTTCTGAAGATTTTTTTTTAATTCAATATATTTTTTTATTTATGTTTCAAATGATTTCCCTTATCTGGCTACCCACTCGCCCGCCAAAAGTCCCATAAGTCCTCTTCCCTCCCCCTGTTCCCCCATCCACCACTTCCCACTTCCCTGTTCTGGTATTGCCCTATACCACTGCACTGAGCCTTTCCAGAACCAGGGGCTACTCCTCCGTTCTTCTTGGACATCATTTGCTACGTGGATTATGCCTTGGGTATTCCAAGTTTCTAGGCTAATAGCCACGTAACAGTGAGTGCATACCATGTTTGATCTTTTGAGACTGGGTTACCTCACTTAGTATGATGTTCTTCAGCTCCATCCATTTGTTTAAGAATTTCATGAATTCATTGTTTCTAATGGCTGAATAGTACTCCATTATGTATATATACTACATTTTTTTTTGTATCCATTCCTCCACTGAGGGACAACTGGGTTATTTCCAGCTTCTGGCTATTATAAATAGGGTTCCTGAACAGAACACCAATAGCTTATGCTCTAAGATCAAGAATTGACAAATGGGACCTCATAAAATTACAAAGTTTCTGTAAGGCAAAGGACACCATCAAAAGGACAAATTGACAGCCAACAAATTGGGAAAAGATCTTCACCAACCCTACATCTGACAGAGGGCTAATATCCAATATATACAAAGAACTCAAGTTAGACCTCAGAAAACCAAATAACCCTATTAAAAATGGGGTACAGATACTTTATACTGTTTGTGGCTATTGTGAAGTGGGTCATTTCCCTAATTTCTTTCTCAGCCTGCTTATCCTTTGAGTATAGGAAGGCCACTGATTTGCTTGTGTTGATTTCATAACCTGCCACTTTGCTGAAGTTATTTATCAGCTATAGGAGCTCTCTAGTGGAGTTTTTGGGTCACTTACGTAGACTATCATGTCATCTGCAAATAATGATAGTTTGACTTCTTCCTTTCCAATTTGTATCCCTTTGACCTCCTTATGTTGTCGAATTGCCCGAGCTAGTACTTCAAGTACAATAATGAAAAGATAAGGAGAGAGGGGGCAGCCCTGTCTAGTCCCTGATTTTAGTGGGATTGCTTCAAGTTTCTCTCCATTTAGTTTGATGCTGGCTACCGGTTTGCTGTATATTGCTTTTACTATGTTTAGGTATGGGCCTTGAATTCCTGTTCTATCCAAGACTTTAAGCATGAAAGGATGCTGAATTTTGTCAAATGCTTTTTCAGCATCCAATAAAATGACCATGTGGTTTTTTTCTTTGAGTTTGTTTATGTAGTGGATTGTATTGATGGATTTCCGTATATTAAACCAACCCTGCATTCCCGGGATAAAGCCTACTTGATCATGGTGGATGATCGTTTTGATGTGTTCTTGGATTCGGTTGGCAAGAATTTTATTGAGTATTTTTGCATCGATGTTCATAAGGGAAATTGGTCTGAAGTTCTCTTTCTTTGTTGGATCTTTGTGTGGTTTTGGTATCAGCGTAATTGTGGCTTCATAGAAGGAATTGGGTAATGTTCCTTCTGTTTCTATTTTGTGGAATAGTTTGAAGAGTATTGGTGTTAAGACTTCTTTGAAGGTCTGATAGAATTCTGCACTGAAACCATCTGGTCCTGTGCTTTTTTTGGTTGGAAGACTTTCTATGACTCCTTCTATTTCTTTACTTTCATTTTAATAATTAAAACAATTTAAAATATTTATTATTATTTACTGAGCTAGGATTTTCACTGTGTAGCCTGAGATCACCTAGATTAGTTTACAGTTTAGGTTGGCTTCAGAGTCACAAGAAACTGTCCATGCCTGTATTTCCTACACATTGAGATAAAAGGCCTGAATTTACTTATTAATCCATTCATACTTAAAACAATTTAAAGAAATTTCCATTATTTTCTCCCTTCTATCCTTAAAAACAGTTAAAATAATGACTAATATACTTTTCTATATTTAATAACAAGTAAATGCCCCTCTATTTACTATGTAAGCCTATGTTCAAGCCAATGTATGTTTCAAATATAAGGCTGAGCAGTCCTAGTATTCATGTGGAGTTCATGTTCAAAGAACTCAGTTGCTTATGCTACTATTGATTTCTTACATTTCAATTTATGCTCTATCTTTTTTTTTTTTTAATTTTGGGAAGCATGTAAGCTTGCGCTCTACCATCTGAGAAGTCTGCTTCATTGAGAAAATTCAAAGACTCATTAGTTCTGATTTCAAAGTGCTTTACTCCACAAAACCAGAAAATCTAAATGAAATGGATAATTTTTCTAGACAGATACCACTTACAAAAATATCTAAACAATCATATAACTCCTAAGGAAATAAAAGCAACAATTCAAAGTCTCTAAATCAAAAAGTCCAAGGCCAAGTTATTTCAGTGCAGAATTCCACCAGACTTTTAATGAAGAGCTAATACTAATACATTTCAAAGCATTCTTAGAAACAGAAGGAACATTTTCTAATCCATTCTATGAGGCCAAAGTTATCTTGATACCTAAACCACACAAGGACTCAACAAAGGGATGCAGGGATGATTTAATGTACTAAAGTCCATCAAAACATTTCATTGTATAAACAAATTGAAAGAAAGAATCACATGTTCATCTCTTTAGATATTAAAAAAGCCTTTGATAAAATCCATCATCCCTTTATGTTAAAAGTCTTGGAGAGATCAGGAATTTGAGGCACATACCTAAAATGATTTATAGCAAACCAATAGACACCATTAAATTAAATGAAGGGAAACTTGCACACACCTAAAATGATATACAGCAAGCAAGAAGACTACATCAGAATAAATGGAGAGAAACTTCATGTGATCCCACTAAAATGAGAGACAAGACAATGTTCTTCACCCTCTTCCAATCAATTTATTATATTATTTGAAGTTCTAGAGTAATATTGGAACAAAAAGCAATCATTGGGATATAAATTGTAAAGTAACCAAGAGGAAAAGGATGACTTATCCCAAGGACACTTATCTAAGAAGTTTGGGAACCATTTTAGAACTGTGGAACCATGGCTCATGAATTGTTAAACTTTCTAGTTTTAATCACAAGATCATCAAAACTGAGGTACAACATTCACACTATGCTGAGTGTTAATTTAATATTCTTTCAAAAAGTGAAATTCTTGTTTGTTTTGACATGTGATTCATAGAACATGTAGAAATGTTAATTTTAAGTGTGAAATTAGAGGAATGTATGAGACTATAAAAATAAATTCATGAAAAAGAGATTTCAATGATGACTCACTTTTAAAACAAGTATACCATGATTGATATTTACCTTTAATAAATTGGTGTGACAATGATAAATACACTAAGTAAGCAATGATAATTTTGAGGTAATACATACATACACTGCTAGCAAATAATTTTGATCACATGACTGACATATGACTGAAAAATATATATTACTAATGGTAATAAATAATTGCTTTGTTTGGTGTACTACATATTTATAGGTTAAATCCAGAAGAAGTTAAACCTACATGACAGTAGACAATGTAAAAGGAGACCTTCTTTTAACATATTCCTTGCCTTTATCCATTTTGACTCTTTTCTACTCAGTGAAAAATTGACTGCTGTTCAGTCCAGGCACAAAACTGAACACCAGAAGATCATATCTTACAAAGTGATGACTATGAATAATAACAGCTAAGATGGGTAACTACAGGAGCAAAAAAGTGAGTGCTGTTAAAAACCCAACCAATCTGTGATTTCATATTATGCCAAAGTGAAAAAGTAATAATAAATTTGGCCAAATAAAAGATGTAAAGCCAAGCATATATATATATATATATATATATATATATATATATATATATATATATATATATATATATATATACTACTTTATATTCATTACTCTGGCAGAATTCCAAGTGCTCAACACAAAATGTGCTGCCAAGGAAGTCACAAGAGAATTGAACTTATGTGTGTAGAGGAGGAGGAGGCTGGAATGTGTCAACTGATCTAAACAGGATGTGTTTGCACTTAAATATTATATAAAGTACAAATTTGTACCACATACCTAAACATTCAATAATACTTTTATAAAGATTATAGCTTTCTTCTATATTTTAAGTGCCCATAAATTTGTGCTGTGTGAAAAACAAGTTAGCACTGGATGTCTTCTTAGTCATCTATCTTGATTTTAAAGTTAGGCACTCACTATCCCTGAAACTTTCTGTTTTAGTTACAGAAAAAAATCCAGCTATGTGTTTTAAATACAACTGTGTCTGACACCAAGAATTGGAATTACAGGTGTGCTTTGTCATGACAGACATTTTGGATAGTACATGGATATATAAACTCAGATTCTCATGCTTATAAAAGAAGTTTCTCTGAAAATTGGAAATTATTTCATATGATGGCGCAGGTATACCAATACTGGACATACCGATAAGAAGCTCCCATATATAGCAAGAACACATGTTCCACTATGTTCATAGCCTTATTTATAATATCCAGAAACTGGAAAAAATCCAGATGTTCCTCAACAGAAGAATAAACACAGATAATGTGGTACATTTACACATTGGAATGTTACTTAGCTATTAAAATGACTTCACAAATTTTGTGGGCAAATGTAACTAGAAAATATCATAGTTAGTGATATAACAGAGATAAAAAAGATCATACATGGTATATACTCATTGATAAGTAGATATTAGCCACAAAAACCCATAATAACCACTGTAGAACTCAAAGACAATATGAAGCTTAACAAGAAAGAACACAAAAGGGTGGATGCTTCCATCACACTTAGTCAGGGGAGCAAAATAATAACAGGAGACAAAGAGAAAGAGGTTTCTTAATGGAAGAGGGGAAGGGAGGAGATGCTGACTGAGGTATGGGAAGAGACAGGAGAGAAGTAGAGAGGGCAGGAGAAGCTCTAGAAAGTCACAGACACCAGGATGTGACAGGTTTTACGACCCAATGGAGAGGACTTTAGCTGAAATACCAAACAAAGGGGAGAGAGAACATGTACAAACTTCTACAGTAGATAGGAATGGCCCCCAGTTAAGGGATGGGGCCACTGACCAATCTCACAAGTTTTAAGCTTGAATTGTTCCTGTTTAAAGGAAATGCAGGGGGAAATGAAGCAAAGACTGAAGGAAAGGCCATCCAGACATCCCCCCACCTAGGGATCCATCCCATCTACAGAAACCAAACTCCAACTCTGTTGCTGATGTCAAGAAGGGCTCCTTGACAGGAACCTGGAGGGGGTGTCCCCAGAGAAGTTCTGCCAGCTCGTGACTAATACAGATGCAGATAATCATAGCCAGTCACTGTAACTGAGCCAGAGGACCACAATGGAAGAGCTAGGAGAAGGATTGAAGGAGGTGAAGTGGATTGCAACCTCATAGGAAAGCAATATCAAAAAACAGGACCACCCAGAGTTCCCAAAGACTAAATCACCAACCAAATCATATTCATGGAGGGATCCATGGCTCTAATTACATATGTCAGAGAGGATGGTCTTATCTGGCATCAATGGGAGGGAAGGCCCTTGGTCCTCTGGAGGTTTGATGCCCCAATGGAGGGGGATGCTAGAAAAGTGATGTGGGAGTTTTTGAGTGGGTAGTGAAGCATCCTCATAGAGGTAAAGAGGGAAGGGAATCTTATTTGAAATGTAAATGAATAAAATGAGTAATTTAGAAAAGAAATGTAAAATTTTTATAATAATTTATTTTAAAAGAAATTTACCCATTAATCCATCTCCTGAGCACTGGAAATGTTGACTTTTAAAGCAAGAGAGAACAAAAGAAAAAAATTGATTCTGCTAATGTTTAGTTATTGCAACTTAAAATTGTACTTACAATTTAGTAGTTAAATGAATAATAGAGCCAAAGTCAAATATATAAATATATAAAAAAAAAAAGAGGAGCATGCACTAGTAACAGGATGAGCATTCAGAGAATAGACTTATTTTTTTCCTTTCAGAATGGAAGAAGTTACCCTGCAAAGCAAATGGCTAAAGAGGCAATTAGCATAAAGTGTTTCCAAATGTTATTAAATGATCATAAAATTTGAAAGAGTCATAAAGGCCTTGCCACTTTAAGGATTGCATTGGGAACTTACATATTTTCAGTGCACTTTATGATCATTAACCAGTATTTAGGAGAAAATCTTCCTCACTATAGAAAAATAAATGAAAATATATTATTTGGCTTTCCTATCACATGAAATTTTCCAAGTAGCTTTTAGTGGATTTAATTAATTCTTTGTCCCTTTGGTGTCTGGTGGAAGTCTGTCTAACTATCTCTGACTTATACTAGGAAATTTACAGAATGATTTTAAAACATCCTTAATAAATTAGTATATAACCAATATTGAATATTTAATACCAAAGAGATATTTGAATTTAAATTCTCATCTATGAGGAGAGCATCAGAGAGCACAACAAAATTTATTACATCTGATAATTTTAAGAAAAGCAAAATAAGAACTTAGGAAATTAAAATCCTGTTTTCAAGTAAAACATTAACTAAAAAAAATTTACGGACTTATTAATCTGACCTGGCAAGAATAAGACCAATGCCATTACCACAATTGTTTAGCCAAACTCAAATATCAACCAGAACAATGGATGGTGGCCATATCTATACTCAGTATTCTCAAAGAATGGCCACAAATTATATTAGTCAGGTACTTATGCAGGCAAACCCATAAGGTCATGTGATTCCTCCCTTTGTCCAGTATGACTGTTGTGGATTTAGGGGAATTTTTTATTGGATATTTTATTTATTTACATTTAAAATATTATCCCCTTTCCTGATTTCCACCCCCCAGAAACTTTCCATCCTATCCCCTCTCTGCCTGCTTCTATGAAAGCACCCACCAAACCACTCCTGTCTCCCTACCCTCGCATTTCCCTTCACTGGGACCTCGAGCCTTCATGGGACCAAGTGTCTCTTCACCATTGATGCCCAACAAGCTCATCCTCTACATGTATGGGTGGAGCCATGGAATCTCCCATGTGTACTCTTTGGTTGGTGGTTTAGATTCTGAGAGTTCTGCTTGTTTGATATTGTTGTTCTTCCTATGGGGTTGCAAACCCTTCAGCTCCTTTATTCCTTTCTCTATCTCCTGCATTGGGGACCCATTAATCAGTTCAATGATTGACTGTAAGCATCCTCATATGTATCTTTATCTGTCAGACTCTAGCAGAGCCTCAGGAGAAAGTATATCTGGCTCCTGTCAGCATGCACTTTTCTTTTCTTTTCTTTTCTTTTCTTTTCTTTTCTTTTCCTTTTCTTTTCTTTTCTTTTTTCTTTTCTTTTCTTTTTTTTTAAGATAGGGTTTCCCTGTATAGCACTCCCTGTCTTGTAACTCACTCAGGCTGGCCTCGAACTCAGAAATCCTGCCTCTGCCTCCCAAGTGCTGGGATTACAGGCATGCGCCACCATGCCAGGCTCAGCATGCACTTATTGGCATCCACAATAGTGTCTGCATTTGGTGACTATATATGGGATGGGTCCCCAGGTGCAGCAGTGTCTAAATGGCCTTTCCTTCAGTCTTTGTTCCAGTCTTTGTCTCCATATTTTCTCCTGTGAGCATTTTGTTACCCCTTCTAAAAAGGACCAAAGAACCTGCATTATGGTCTTCCTTTTTCTTGAGCTTCATGTGGTCTATAAATAGTATCTCAGGTATTCCTATCTTTGGGGCTAATATCCACTTATGAGTGAGTGCATACCATGTGTGTTCTTTTGTGATTATGTTACCTCAATCAGGATGATATTTTCTAGTTCCATCCATTTGACTAAGAAATATATGGATTCATTGTTTTTAATAACTGAGTAGTATTCCATTGTGTAATGTATCACATTTTCTATATCCATTCCTCTGGTGAAGGACATCTAAGTTCTTCCAAGCTTCTGGCTATTACAAATAAGGCTGCTATGAATATAGTGGAACATGTCATCATATGTTGGAGCATCTTTTGGATATAAGCCCAGGAATGGTATAGCTGGGTCCTCAGGTGAATATGAGGTCCAATTTTCTGAGGAAACACCAGACTGATTTCCAGTGTGGTTGTAACAGCTTGCACTCACACCAACAAAGGAGGATTGTTCCCCTTTCTGCACATCTTTGCCAGCATCTACTGTCACCCGAGTCTTTTAGTACTGGTATAAGTTGGACTCTCGGGGTTATTTTGACTTGCATTTTCCTGAAGACTAAGGATGTTGAACATGTCTTTATGTGCTTCTTGACCATTTGGGATTCCTCCGTTCCTTGTTTAGCTCTGTACCCCAATTTTGAATAGCATTGTTTGATTGTCTGGAGTTGAATTTCTTCAATTTTCTTTTTTTTTTTTTTAGAAAATATTGGATATTAGCTCTCTCCTTTTTGTAAGGTTGACAAACATCTTTTACCAATATGTTGGTTGCCATTTTGACCTGTTGACAGTGTCCTTTGCCTTACAGAAGCTTTGCAATTTTATGAGGTTCCGTTTGTCAATTCTTTTTTTTTTTTTTTAAGGGACTTTTCTTTTTGTGTGTGTGTGTATTTATTTATTTTTTTTAATTTTTTTTTATTCGGTACATTTTTTAATTGTTTTTTATTCGATATAATTTATTTACATTTCAAATGATTTCCCCTTTTATAGGGCCCCCACTCCCCGAAAGTCCCGTAAGCCCCCTTCTCTTCCCTCCTCCTGTCCTCCCACCCACCCCTTCCCACTTCCAAATTCTGGTTTTGCCAAATACTGCTTCACTGAGTCTTTCCAGAACCAGGGGCCACTCCTCCTTTCTTCTTATACCTCATTTGATGTGTGGATTATGTTTTGGGTATTCCAGGTTTCTAGGTTAATAACCACTTATTAGTGAGTGCATACCATGATTCACCTTTTGAGTCTGGGTTACCTCACTTAGTATGATGTTCTCTAGCTCCATCCATATGCCTAAGAATTTCATGAATTCATTGTTTCTAAAGGCTGAATAGTACTCCATTGTGTAGATATACCACATTTTTTGCATCCACTTTTCTGTTGAGGGATACCTGGGTTCTTTCCAGCATCTGGCAATTATAAATAGGGCTGCTATGAACATAGTAGAGCATGTATCCTTATTACATGGTGGGGAAAGTATCCTAAAGAATAAACCTAAGTTCCTTATAAAGTTATATTTTGAGGCTGAACATACTAAAATCAACACAGAATTAAAAGTTAATTGTTGGTAAACTCAGTAGTAATTAATGAATGTTTCTGGAAGCAAATTCTTACACAGTTACCAAATTTATAAAAGGAGAAAAATTAACATTTAATTAAATTTAAGCACATGTAAAATAATTATGTATTTATTATTAACTTTTATGCTTATAGTGATTACTACCAAATATTTTAGGAGAAAATATTAACTAATATCTTTATGTCCTCCATACAAGAAACTGATCTTAGTAGAATGTAAAAATAACTAAGTATATTAAGTATTATGTGAAGATATGCTTTGAATTAGTGAAACTAATAAATCTATTCATAAACTAAGCACTGAGTTAACTGACACTGAGTTAAGTTGTAAGCAAATGCATGGAAGTTGCATTTTAAAACATATTTAGTAACTTAAGTGAAGATATAAAGTTCTCAAAAGTGAGAAGAAAATAATTCAAGCAAAACCATAAAATAACTTGCAATCATATTACATAGATTTTTTTTTCCTGAGGAAAGATATCCAATGATTACATCATATATTAAAAGTGTCCAAATTCATGGATGCAGGTATAATGAAAATCTGATGCAATATTACCCCAGGATAAAGAATATGGGAACATCCAGATCTCCCACATACTGTTAGTTGTAAATGCTAATTGGGCTACATGCATTGGAAAACTGGAATGATCTATAATGTTAAAAATATGCATTCCTTTTTTTCTTTTTTTTCTTTTCTATATTCTTTGTTTGCACTCCAAATGATTTCCCCTTTCCCAGTTTCCCCGTCCCAATATGTCCCATAAGCCTTCTTCTCTCCACCCATTCTCCAATCGCCACCCTCCTTTTTCTCTCTCATGGTACTCCCCTACAATGCTAGATCAAGCCTTTCCAGGATCAAGGACCTCTCCTTACTTCTTCCTGGTAGTCATTTGTTATGGTAATTGTGCCTTGGGTATTTGGAGCTTCTGGGCTAGTTAATATCCACTTATCAGAGATTGCATTCCATGTGTATTCTTTTGTGATTGGGTTACCTCACTTAAGATGATATTTTCCAGTTCCAACCTTTTGCCTAAGGGTTTCACGAATTCATTGTTTGTAATTGCTGAGTAGTATTCCATTGTGTAAATATACCACATTCTCTGTATCTATTCCTCCATTGAGGGACATTTGGGATCTTTCCAACTTCTGGCTATTATAAATAAGGCTGCTATGAACATAATGGATCATATGTCCTTATTGCATGCCAGTATAGCCCGATAATACGGAAGAGTCATATCCAGTTTTCTGAGGAACTAACAGACTGATTTCCATAGTTCTTATACTATCTTACAATCTCACCAGCAGTGGAGGAGTGTTCCTCTTTCTCCACATCCTCTCCAACACCTGCTGTCTCCTTAGATTTTAACCTTAGCCATTCTGACTGGTGTGAGGTGAAATCACAGGGTTGTTTTGATTTGCATTTCCCTAATGACTAATGATGTTGAGCATTTCTTTCTTTTTTTTTTTATTCGATATAATTTATTTACATTTCAAATGATTTCCCCTTTTCTAGCCCCCGACTCCCCGAAAGTCCCTTAAGTCCCCTTCTCTTCCCCTGTCCTCCCACCCACCCCTTCCTACTTCCCCGTTCTGTCTGGTTTTGCCGAATACTGCTTCACTGAGTCTTTCCAGAACCAGGGGCCACTCTTCCTTTCTTCTTGTACCTCATTTGATGTGTGGATTATGTTTTGGGTATTCCAGTTTTCTAGGTTAATAACCACTTATTAGTGAGTGCATACCATGATTCACCTTTTGAGTCTGGGTTACCTCACTTAGTATGATGTTCTCTAGCTCCATCCATTTGCCTAAGAATTTCATGAATTCATTGTTTCTAATGGCTGAATAGTACTCCATTGTGTAGATATACCACATTTTTTGAATCCACTCTTCTGTTGAGGGATACCTGGGTTCTTTCCAGCATCTGGCAATTATAAATAGGGCTGCTATGAACGTAGTAGAGCATGCATCCTTATTACATGGTGGGGAATCCTCTGGGTATATGCCCAGGAGTGGTATAGCAGGATCTTCTGGAAGTGAGGTGCCCAGTTTTCAGAGGAGCCGCCAGACTGATTTCCAGATTGGTTGTACCAATTTGCAACCCCACCAGCAGTGCAGGAGTGTTCCTCTTTCTCCACACCCTCTCCAACAACTGCTGTCTCCTGAATTTTTAATCTTAGCCATTCTGAGTGGTGTAAGATGAAATCTCAGGGTTGTTTTGATTTGCATTTCCCTAATGATTAATGAAGTTGAGCATTTTTTAAGATGCTTCTCCGCCATCTGAATTTCTTCAGGTGAGAATTCCTTGTTTAACTCTGTACCCCATTTTTTAATAGGGTTGTTCGGTTTTCTGGAGTCTAACTTCTTGAGTTCTTTATATATATTGGATATTAGCCTTCTATCTGATGTAGGATTGGTGAAGATCTTTTCCCAATTTGTTGGTTGCCGATTTGTCCTCTTGATGGTGTCCTTTGCCTTACAGAAACTTTGTAATTTTATGAGGTCCCATTTGTCAATTCTTGCTCTTAGAGCATACGCTATTGGTGTTCTGTTCAGAAATTTTCTCCCTGTACCGATGTCCTCAAGGGTCTTCCCCAGTTTCTTTTCTATTAGCTTCAGAGTGTCTGGCTTTATGTGGAGGTCCTTGATCCATTTGGATTTGAGCTTAGTACAAGGAGACAAGGATGGATCAATTCACATTCTTCTGCATGCTGACCTCCAGTTGAACCAGCACCATTTGTTGAAAAGGCTATCTTTTTTCGATTGGATGTTTTCAGCCTCTTTGTCGAGGATCAAGTGGCCATAGGTGTGTGGGTTCATTTCTGGATCTTCAATCCTGTTCCATTGATCCTCCTGCCTGTCACTGTACCAATACCATGCAGTTTTTAACACTATTGCTCTGTAGTATTGCTTGAGGTCAGCGATACTGATTTCCCCAGATTTTCTTTCGTTGCTGAGAATAGTTTTAGCTATCCTGGGTTTTTTGTTGTTCCAGATGAATTTGATAATTGCTCTTTCTAACTCTGTGAAGAATTGAGTTGGGATTTTGATGGGTATTGCACTGAATCTGTATATTGCTTTTGGCAAAATGGCCATTTTAGCTATATTGATTCTACCGATCCATGAGCATGGGAGGTTTTCCCATTTTTTGAGGTCTTCTTCCATTTCCTTCCTCAGAATCTTGAAGTTCTTGTCATACAGATCTTTCACATGTTTGGTAAGAGTCACCCCAAGATACTTTATACTGTTTGTGGATATTGTGAAGGGGGTCATTTCCCAAATTTCTTTCTCAGCCTGCATATCCTTTGAGTATAGGAAGGCCACTGATTTGCTTGTGTTGATCTTATAACCTGCCACTTTGCTGAAGTTGTTTATCAGCTGTAGGAGCTCTCTAGTGGAGTTTTTTGGGTCACTTAGGTAGACTATCATGTCGCCTGCAAATAATGATAGTTTGACTTCTTCCTTTCCAATTTGTATCCCTTTGACCTCCTTATGTTGTCGAATTGCCCGAGCTAGTACCTCAAGTACAATATTGAAAAGATAAGGAGAAAGGGGGCAGCCTTGTCTGGTCCCTGATTTCAGTGGGATTGCTTCAAGTTTCTCTCCATTTAGTTTGATGCTGGCTACCGGTTTGCTGTATATTGCTTTTACTATGTTTAGATATGGGCCTTGAATTCCTGTTCTCTCCAAGACTTTAAACATGAAAGGAGGCTGAATTTTGTCAAATGCTTTTTCAGCATCCAATGAAATGACCATGTGCTTTTGTTCTTTGAGTTTGTTTATGTAGTGGATTGCATTGATGGATTTCCGTATATTGAACCAACCCTGCATTCCCGGGATAAAGCCTACTTGATCATGGTGGATGATCATTTTGATGTGTTCTTGGATTTGGTTGGCAAGAATTTTATTGAGCATTTTTGCATCGATGTTCATAATAGAAATTGGTCTGAAGTTCTCTTTCTTTGCTGGATCTTTGTATGGCTTTGGTATCAGCATAATTGTGGCTTTGTAGAAGGAATTGGGTAGTGTTCCTTCTGTTTATATTTTGTGGAATAGTTTGAAGAGTATTGGTGCTAACTCTTCTTTGAAGGTCTGATAGAATTCTGCACTGAAACCATCTGGTCCTGTGCTTTTTTTGGTTGGAGGACTTTCTATGACTCCTTCTATTTCTTTAGGCATTATGGGACTGTTTAGATGGTCTAGTTGGTCCTGATTTAATTTTGGTACTTGGTATCTGTCAAGGAAATTGTCCATTTCCTCCAGATTCTCCAGTTGTGTTGAGTACAGGCTCTTGTAGTAGGCTCTGATGATTTTTTGGATTTCCTCAGTTTCCATTGTTATATCTCCCTTTTCATTTCTAAGTTTGTTAATTTGGATACTTTCTCTGTGCCCTTTGGTCAGTCTGGCTAAGGGTTTATCTATCTTGTTGATTTTCTCAAAGAACCAGCTCCTGGTTTTGTTGATTTTTTGTATGGTTCTCTTTGTTTCTACTTGATTGATTTCGGCCCTGAGTTTGATGATTTCCTGCCTTCTACTCCTCCTGGGTGAAATAGCTTCTTTTTTTCCAGGGCTTTCAGTTGTCTCATTAAGCTGGTAGTGTATGCTCTCTCCATTTTCTTTTTGGAGGCACTCAGGGCTATGAGTTTTCCTCTTAGCACTGTTTTCATTGTGTTCCATAGATTTGGGTATGTTGTGTCTTCATTTTCATTGTGTTTTAAAAAGTCTTTAATTTCTTTCTTTATTTCTTCCTTGATCAAGGTATCATTGAGTAGAATATTGTTCAGTTTCCACATGTATGTGGGTTTTCTGTTGTTTTTGTTGCTATTGAAGACCATTTTTACTCCATAGTGATCTGATAGGAGGCATGGGATTAGTTCGATCTTCTTATATTTGTTGAGGTCTGTCTTGTGACCAATTATATGGCCAATTTTGGAGAAGGTACCATGAGGTGCTGAGAAAAAGGTATATTCTTTTGCTTTAGGATAGAATGTTCTATATATATCTGTTAAATCTAATTGGTCCAAAGCTTCAATTAATTTCATTATGTCCCTGTTTAGTTTCTGTTTTCCTGATCAGTCCATTGAGGAAAGTGCAGTGTTGAAGTCATCCACAATTATTGTGATAGGTGCAATGTGTGCTTTGAGCTTTAATAAAGTTTCTTTTATGAATGAGGTTGCCCTTGCATTTGGAGCATAGATGTTCAGGATTGAGAGTTCTTCTTGTTGTATTTTTCCTTTGACCTGCAAGAAGTGTCTCTCAGGGTCTCTTTTGATGACTTTGGGTTGAAAGTCAATTTTATCTGATATTAAAATGGCTACTCCAGCTTGTTTCCTGAGACCATTTGCTTGTAAAACTGTCTTCCAGTCTTTTACTCTAAGGTAGTGTTTGTCTTTGACCCTTAGGTGTGTTTCCTGTAAGCAGCAAAATGTAAGGTTCTGCTTACGTATCCAGTCAGTTAGTCTGTGTCTTTTTATTGGGGCATTGAGTCCATTGATGTTAAGAGATATTAAGGAATAGTGATTGTTACTTCCTGTCATTTTTGATGTTATTTTTTAAATTTGATTGGTTAACTTCATTTGGGTTTGATGAAAGGTTACTATCTTGCTTTTTCAGGGTGAAGTTTCCCTCCCTGCATTGGTGTTTTCCTCCTATTATCCTTTGTAGGGCTGGGTTTGTGGATAGATATTGGGTAAACTTGGGTTTGTCATGGAATATCTTAGTTTCTCCATCTATGGTGATTGAGAGTTTTGCTGGATATAGTAGTCTTGGCTGGCATTTGTGTTCTTTTAGAGTCTGCATGAGATCATCCCAGGATCTTCTAGCCTTCATAGTCTCAGGTGAAAAGTCTGCTGTGATTCTGATAGGTCTTCCTTTATATGTTACTTGGCCTTTTTCTCTTACTGCTTTTAATATTCTTTCTTTCTTTAGTACATTTGGTGTTTTGATTATTATGTGACAGGAAGTATTTCTGTTCTGGTCCAGTCTGTTTGGATTTCTGTAGGCGTCTCGTATATTCATGGGCATCTCTCTCTTTAGGTTAGGGAAGTTTTCTTCCATAATTTTATTGAAGATATTTGCTGGCCCTTTAATCTGTAAATCTTCACTCTCATCTATGCCAATAATCCTTAGGTTTGGTCTTCTCATTGTGTCCTGGATTTCCTGAATATTTTGGGTTACAAGCTTTTTGCTTTTTGCATTTTCATTAACTGTTGAGTCCATGGTTTCTATGGTATCTTCAGCGTCTGAGATTCTTTCTTCTATCCCTTGTATTCTGTTGTTGATATTTGCATCTCTGTCCCCTGATTTCTTCCCAAGGCTTTCTATCTCCAAAGTCGTCTCCCTTTGAGTTTTCTTAGTTGTTTCTACTTCTGATTTTAGATCCTGGATGGTTTTGCTTAGCTCCTTCACTTGCTTGTTTGTGCTTTCCTGTAATTCTTTAAGAGATTTTTGTGTTTCCTCTTTCATGACCGCAGCCTGTTGACCAAAGCTCTCCTGTATTTCTTTAAGTGTTTTTTGTGTTTCCTCATTATTGGCTTTTGTATTCTCCTGGATTTCTTTCAATGATTTTTGTGTTTCCCTTGCAAGGGCTTCTAACTTTTGATCCATTTTCTCCTGAATTTCTTTAAGTATGTCCTTCATGTGTTCCTGTACCAGCATCATGACCAATGATTTTAAATCCAAATCTTGTTTTACTAGTGTGATGGGGTATCCAGGACATGCTGGTAAAGGAGAATTGGGTTCAGATGTTGCCATATTGCCTTGATTTGTGTTAGTGACGTTCCTGCATCTGCCTTTTGCCATCTAGTTCTCACTGGTGTTAGTTGGTGTTGTCAATGCTGGACTCACCAGAGCAAGCTGCCCCTTCCCAGGTGGCCTCTGGTGCACAGCTTACCTCCTGCACTGCCTGGAGACAGGGTGTTGTTGTCCAGGCTGTTCAGACCCCGAAGAAGACACCTGAAGGCTCCCGCTGGGGCCAGCTGGATTCACTGGAGCACACCCACTTCTCCCCGCTGGCCGCCTGGAAGTCCCACTTGCCTCTTTCAGGACTTGATGATGTGGTGTTGCAGCTCAGGCTGATCTTGAAGCGTAGAGGTCCAAGGGCTACTGCCAGAGGCCTCAAGACTGAAGCCTAAGCTCTGTGCCACAGGGAATGAGCTGTGCTGTGAGCTCCCAGACTGCCTCTGGGCACACACCAGGTCCCCCGCACTTCCTGGAGACCAAGTGCTGTGGCCCAGGCTGTTCAGATCCTAAAGCATGCGCCTGAAGGCTCCTGCTAGGGCCCTCTGGATTCACCAGAGCACACTGACCTCTCCCGCTGGCTGCCCTGAAGCCCCATTGCCTCTTTCAAGACCTGGAGATGTGGCTCTGCTGCTCAGGCCGATCTGGATCTGTAAGCGGAGAGGTCCAAGGGCTACTGCCAGAGGCCTCAGGACTGAAGCCTAAGCTGGAATCCCGTTTGTCAATTCTTTTTTTTTTTTTAATTTTTTTTATTCGATATAATTTATTTACATTTCAAATGATTTCCCCTTTTCTAGCCCCCCCCCACTCCCCGAAAGTCCCGTAAGCCCCCTTCTCTTCCCCTGTCCTCCCTCCCACCCCTTCCCACTTCCCCGTTCTGGTTTTGGCAAATACTGTTTCACCGAGTCTTTCCAGAACCAGGGACCACTCCTGCTTTCTTCTTGTATCTCATTTGATGTGTGGATTATGTTTTGGGTATTCCAGTTTTCTAGGTTAATAACCACTTATTAGTGAGTGCATACCATGATTCACCTTTTGAGTCTGGGTTACCTCACTTAGTATGATGTTCTCTAGCTCCATCCATTTGCCTAAGAATTTCATGAATTCATTGTTTCTAATGGCTGAATAGTACTCCATTGTGTAGATATACCACATTTTTTGAATCCACTCTTCTGTTGAGGGATACCTGGGTTCTTTCCAGCATCTGGCAATTATAAATAGGGCTGCTATGAACGTAGTAGAGCATGTATCCTTATTACATGGTGGGGAATCCTCTGGGTATATGCCCAGGAGTGGTATAGCAGGATCTTCTGGAAGTGAGGTGCCCAATTTTCGGAGGAACCGCCAGACTGATTTCCAGAGTGGTTGTACCAATTTGCAACCCCATCACCAGTGGAGGAGTGTTCCTCTTTCTCCACACCCTCTCCAACACCTGCTGTCTCCTGAATTTTTAATCTTAGCCATTCTGACTGGTGTAAGATGAAATCTTAGTGTTGTTTTGATTTGCATTTCCCTAATGACTAATGAAGTTGAGCATTTTTTAAGATGCTTCTCCGCCATCCGAAGTTCTTCAGGTGAGAATTCTTTGTTTAACTCTGTACCCCATTTTTTAATAGGGTTGTTCGGTTTTCTGGATTCTAACTTCTTGGACCTCATAAGGTTACAGAGTTTCTGTAAGGCAAAGGACACCATCAAGAGGACAGATCGGCAACCAACAAATTGGGAAAAGATCTTCACCAATCCTACATCAGATAGAGGGCTAATATCCAATATATATAAAGAACCGTTTCTCAATTCTTGATCTTAGAGCATAAGTCATTGGTGTTCTGATCAGGGGCATTTCCCCTGTGCCCATGTACTCGAGGATCTTCTCCACTTTGTCTTCTAATAGATTCAGTGGATCTGGTTTTCAGTGGAGTCCTTGATCCACGTGGCCTTGAACTTTGTACAAGGAGATTAGAATGGACCTATTTGCACTCTTCTAAAGGATGATCTCCAGTTGAACCAGCACCATTTGTTGAAAATGCTGTCTTTTTTTCCACTGGATGGTTTTAGCGCCTTTGTCAAAGATCAAGTGACCATAGTTTTGTGGGTTCATTTCTAGGTCTTAAGTTCTATTCCATTGATCTTCCTGCCTGTCTTGGTACCAATACCAAACACTTTTTATCACGATGGCTCTGTAGTACTGCTTGAGGTCAGGATGTTGATTCATGCAGAAGTTCTTTTATTGTTGAAAATACTTTTCTCTATCCTGGGTTTTTTTTTTTTTGTTTGTTTGTTTTTTTTTTTTTTTTTTGTTATTCCAAATAAATTTGCAAATTGATCTTTCTATCTCTATAAACAATTGATTGGAAATTTTGATTGAATCTGTAGATAGCTTTTCTGCAATTTGACCATTTTTACTACATTAATCCTTCAAATCCATGAACACGGGAAATCTTTCCAACTTCTGGGAACTTCCTCGATTTCTTTCTTCAGAGACTTGATGTTCTTGTCATACAGATTTTTCACTTGCTTGGTTAGAGTCAGTTCAAGGTATTTTATATTGTTTGAGACTATTGTGAAGGGTGTCATTACCCTATTTTTGTTCTTAGCCTGTTTATCCTTTCAGTAAAGGAAACTTACTGATTTATTTGAGTTAAATTTTATCTAGTGACTTTGCTGAAATTATTTATCAGGTTTAGGAGTTTTATGAGGGAATTTTAGAGGGTCACTTAAGTCTACTATCATCTGCAAATAGTGATATTTGAACTCCTTCCTTTCCAAAAATGTAAATCTTTGATTTCTGTTGTTTAATTGCTCTGGCCATACTGAATAGATAGGGAGAGAGTGGGCAGCCTTGTTCAGTCCCTAATTTTTGAAAGATTGCTTCAAGTTTCTCTCCATTTAGTTTGATATTGGCTATTGGTTTGCTTTGTATTGGTTTTACTATCTTTAGACATGGGCCTTGAATTCCTGAACTTTCCAAGACTTTTATGATGAAACGGTGTTGAATTTTGTGAAATGATTTCTCAGCATCTAATGAGAGGACCGTGTGTATGTGTGTGTGTGTGTTTTGTCTTTGTGTTTGTTTATATAGTGGATTACATTGATGGATTTCCATATATTGAACCATCGCTGCAATCTTGGGATAAACCCTACTTGATAATTTTGGATGATTGTATTCTTGTATTCTTGCATTTGCTTTTCAAGAATTTTATTGAGTATCTTTGCATAGATATTCATAAGGGAAAATAGTCTAAAGTTCTCTATGTTGGGTTTTTGTGTGGTTTAGTAATCGGAGTAATTGTGGCTTCACAAAATAAATTGAGTAGTGTTCCTTCTGCTTGTATTTTGTAGAATACTTTGAAGATAATGGTATTAGGTCTTCTTTGAAGGTCTGATAGAATGCTGCACTAAAACCATCTGGTCCTGGGCTGTTTTTGGTTGGGAGACTTTTAATGATTGCTGGTATTTCTTTAGTGGTTATGTGACTGTTTAGATGGTTTATCTGACCCTGATATTCTTTGGTACCTGGTATCTGTCTAGAAAATTTTCCATACCATCCAGAAGTTCCATATTTGCTGAGTATAAGCTTTTGCAGTAGGAACTAATGATTTTTTAAATTTCCTCAGTTTCTTTTGTTATGTCTCCTTTTTCAGTTTTTATTTTATTGATTTGGATACTGTCTTTGTGCTCTTTGGGTAGTTTGGCTAAGGGTTTATCTATCTTGTTTTTCTCAAAAAAACAACTCCTGGTTTTGTTGATTCATTGTATAGTTCTTTTTGTTCTACTTGATTGATTTCTGCCCTGAGTTTGATTATTTCATGCTCTCTACTCCTCTTGGGTGTATTTGCTTCTTTTGGTTCTGGAGCTTTCATGTTTGCTGTTAAGTTTCTACTATATGCTCTCTCCAGTTTCATTTTATAAGCTCTTAGAGCTATGAGTTTTCCTCTTAGCACTGCTTTCATTGTGTCCCATACGTTTCATATGATGTACTTTCATTTTCATTAAATTTAAAGTCTTAAGTTTCTTTATTTCTTCCTTTACCAAGTTATCGTTGAGTTTCCACAGGCAAGTGGGCTTTTCATTGTTTTTGTTGTTATTGAAAACCAGCTTTAATCCATGGTGATCTTATAGGAAGCATGGAATTATTTCAATCTTCTTATATCTGTCATTCTTGTTTCGTGACCAATAATATGGTCAATTTGGGAGGAGGTACCATGAGGTGCTGAAAAGTAGGTATATTCATTTGTTTTCAGATGAAATGTTCCGAAGATACCTGTTAAATCCCTTTGGTTTATAACTTCTGTTATAAACTGTGTCTCTCTTTAGTTTCTGTTTCCATGATCTGTCTATTGATGAGACTAGGGTTTTGAAGTCTCCCAATATTGTTATGAGAGTTACAATGTATGCTTTGAGCATTAGGAAAGCTTCCTTTATGAATGTGTGTGCCTTTGCATTTGGAGCATAGATGTTCAGAATTGAGAGGTCTTCTTTGTAGATTTTTCCTTTGATGAGTATGAAGTGTCCTTTCTTATCTTTTTTTAATAACTTTAGGATGAAAGTTGATTTTACTTGATGTTAGAATGGCTACTCAAGCTTGTTTCTTTGGACTATGTACTTGGATAATTGTTTTCTAGCCTTTTACTCTGAAACAGTGTTTGTCTTTGTCAGTGAGGTGAGTTTCCTCTATGAGCAAAATTCTGGGTCCTGTTTATCTATCCAGTCCATTAGTCTATATTTTTATTAGGGAATTGAGTCCATCGAGGTTAAGAGGCATTAAGTAAAAGTGATTGTTAAAGAACACGTATTTTTGTTATTAGAGGTAGAATTATGTTTGTGTAGCTATCTTCTTTAAGTTTGTTGGAATAAGATTACTATCTTGCTTTTTTCTAGGGTATAGTTTTCCTCCTTGTGTTGGAATTTTTCATCTATTATCTTTTGTAGTTTCAGATTTGTGGGAAATATTGACAAATTTGTTCTTGTCATGGACTATCTTGGTTTCTCTATTTATGTTAAGTGACAGTTTTGCAGAGTACAGTAGCTTGTGCTGCCATTTATGTTCTCTTAGGGTCTGAAGGGCATCTGTACAGGATCCTCTCACTTTTATAGTCTCTGGTGAGTAGTCTGGTATAATTCTGATAGGTCTGCCTTCATATGTTACTTGAAAATTTTCCCTTACTGCTTTTGATATTCTGTCGTTGTTTTGTGCATTTGGTGTTTTGATTATTTTGTGAAGGGAGGAATTTCTTTTCTGGCTCAATTTATTTGGAGTTCTGGTTAGGTTTTGTATGTTTATGGGCTTCACTTTCTTTAGGTTAGGAAAGTTTTCTTCTATAATTTTTTAAAACATATTTGCTTGCCCTTTAATTTGGGAGTCTTTGTTCTCTTCTCTACCTATTATCTGTAGGTTTGGTCTTCTCACTGTATCCTATATTTCCTGGATGTTTTGGATTAGGAACGTTTTGCCTTTTCTATTTTCTTTGACTATTGTGTCAATGTTTTCTATGGTATCTTATGCATCTAAGATTCTCTCTCCTATCTCTTGCATTCTGTTGGTGATACTTCCATCTATGACTCCTGATCTTAGGTTTTCTGTCTCAGCTTTGATTTCTTTATTGTTTCTACATCCATTTTTAGATCCTGGATGTATTTGTTCAATTCCATCATTTATTTGTTTGTGTTTTCTTTAATTCTTTAAGGGCATTTTGTGTTTCTCCTTTAAGGGTTTCTAACTTTTTACCTGTCTTCGCCTGTATTTCTTTTTTTTTTAAAAAATTGTTTTTATTTACTGAAAAGGAAAGTAAAGGGAAATAACACTTTATGATAAATTTAAAGATTTACATGGAAAATATTTCAGATAAACATGTTAAAATTGACACATTTCATGGAAAATTGAAGAGTAAATGATAGACATATAAAACATTGCTAAATTAATTGAAATATGGGATAGAAACATTTTCTGATAATCTTGAAGATTTACATGGAAAATATTTCTTATAAAATTGTAGAAATATATAGAAAAACATGTTAAAATTAAAAATTATCATGGAAATTATATAGATAAAATGATAGGCATAAAGATAATTCTAAGTTGATTGACGGTGGAATTATAAACATTTTCAGATAATATTGAAGATTTACATGGAAAATATTTCTGGTAAAGTTCAAGAAATTAATAAACAAACACGTTAAATTGACTATTTCATAGAAAATTTTACATAAAAATGGTAGATATAAAAACTTTCTAAATTAATTGAAGGTGGAATTAGAAACATTTGTGATAAAATCAAAGATTTACATTGAAAACATTTCTGATAAAATAGAGAAAGTATATAGAAAGGCATATTAAAATTAAAAATTATGATGAAAAATAATGCAGATAAAATGGTAGACCTAAAACAATTGCTAAATTAATTAAAAGGGGAATTGCAATCATTTTCTGATAAAACTGAAGATTAACATGAGAAATATTTCATTAGTCTCTGTCTTATTATTGGAGAGTTGAGTCCATTGTGGTCAAGAGATATTAGGGAATAGGGATTGTTACTTCCTGTTATTTTTTTTTATGTTATTTTTATGTTTGTGTGGATATCTTCTTTTGGGTTTTTGGAAGAAGAATACTTTCTTGCTTTTTCTAGGGTGTAGTTTCCCTCCTTCTGTTGGCATTTTCCATCAATTATCCTTTGTAGGGCTAGATTTGTGGACAGATATTATGTAAATTTGGTTTTATCATGGAATATCTTATTTTCTCCATCTATGATTATTGAGAGTTTTTCTGGGGCCTGGGCGGACATTTTGTGTTTCTTCTTTAAGGGCTTCTGCCTGTTGACCCATAATCTCCTATATTTCTTTAAGGGAGTTATTTATGTCTTTCATGAAGCCATCTATCAGCATTATGAGATACGATTAATAACAATAGACTCATTGATATTATCCCTCTATCATATGTAGGCTTGGTGGAGAACTTTATCCAATCTGTTGGTTGCCATTTTGTCCTAATGACAGTGTCCTTTGCCTTACAGAAGCTTTGCAGTTTTATGAGGTTCCATTTGTTGATTCTTGTTCTTAGAACATATACCATTGGTATTCTATTCAGAAAAAATTTCTCCCTGTGCCCATATGTTCAAGGTTCTTCCCCCTCCTTCTCCTCTATAAGCTTCAGTGTGTGTGGTTTTATGTGTATGTCCTTGATCCACTTGGACTTGAGCTTTGAAACAGACAAATCTAAATGAATATCTGATGTCTAACTACAAAAGTGGTACATCTGTACAATGAAGCAAGGCACAGAAATCTATGTACAAGAATGCTACATTAAATCAGTTTGATAATAAAAGACATATCATACTTGAATACTTTCATATACATTTTCTAAAATTCAAAGAAATAGTGTCAGCATATAGGTTGCTGTTTATTTTTAGATGGCAAATGCATGATAAATGTATGCCCCATATTCCAGAAGCATACAGAGAAATCTTAGCAATTATGAGATATTTATATGAGATATTTGTAAAGCATATAATAACTATATAAGATCATACATAAAATGCATGAAAATGGAATTTTATCAGAATAGAGGTTCTCAAAAATAATTCATACGACACAGTTGTTCACTTTCCTGGTTCCTTGCCCCGAAAATTACATAACCCATCTCTCCTCTCCCTGTTCCCCCCATCAACCCTCTCCTGCTTCCCTGTATCTTCATTCCCCCACACTGCAGCATGGACCCTTTGTAGGAACATCCTCCATTTGATGTCCAACAAGGCCATCCTCTACTGCATACATGTCTGGGGCCATGGGTAACTCCATGTGCACTATCTGGTTGATGGTTTTGTCCCTGGGAACACTGAGAGTACTGGGTGGCTCATATTGTTGTTCCTCTTATGGAGCTGTAAATCCCTTCAGCTCCTTGGAGCATTTAGTTAGTTCCCCCATTGTGGACCTTGTGCTCAGTTCAAGGACTGGCTGAGAGGGTCCCCCTCTGTATTTGTCATGCACTAGCAGAGCCTCCCTGGTGACAGCCATATCCCTTTCTGGCCAGCAAGTCCTTGTGGGCATCAATAATAGTGCCTGGGTTTTGTAACTGTATATGTGATGGATCACTAGGTGGAGTAGTCTCTGGACGGTCCTTCCCTCAGACTCTGCTCCACACTTTGTCTTTGTATCTCCTTCTGTGGGAATTTTTTCCCCTTCTAAGAAGTACCCGAGTATCCATACATTGTTCTTCCTTCTTCTTGAGCATAATTTGTTATGTAAAATGTGTAGTCCAAGCTTCTGGGATAATAGCCACGTATCAGTGAGTGCATACTATTTGTGTTCTTTTGTGATTGAGTTACCTCACTCAGGATGATATTTTCTAATTCCATCCATTTGTTTAAGAATTTCATGGATTCATTGTTTTTACTCGCTGAGTAGTATTCCATTGTGTAAATATATCACATTTTCCCTATCAATTCCTCCGTTGAGGGACATCTGGATTCTTTCCAGCTTCTGGTTATTATAAATAGGGCTGCTATGAACATAGTGGAGCATATATCCTTATTAAATGCTGGAGAATCCTCTGGGTATATGACAAGGAGTGGTATGACAGGGTTCTCTCATAGTATTATACCCAGGTTTCTGAGGAACAGCAAAACTGATTTCCAGAGTAGTTGTAAGTACTTGTAATCCCACCAGCAGCAGAGGAGTGTTCCTCTTTCTCCACATCCTTGCCAGCACCTGCTGTCTCCTGAGTTTTTGATCTTTGCCATTCTGACTGTTTCGAAGTGAAATCTCAGGGTTGTTTTGATTTGCATTTCCCTGACGACTAAGGCACAGTCTTATTCTTAGGGACAACAGTTGAGTACTGAATTATGGCAAAAAATATAAATTTATTATTTGGTATTTTATTTTTTAACTATTGCTTAAAAGGTGTCTGTGAGGATCATAAGCTACAAAACTAATTACAGACATATAGTGGAATCTTAATATATCAACATGGATTCTTTGGTTGAATACAGACAAACCACTTATCCTAGGAGGCAGAAGCCACAAGATCTTTGAGTTCAAGGATAGCATTAGACAGATCAAGTTCCAAGTACAGAAAACCTAAGGTACAGGCATGGTTGTACACACCTTTAATCCCAGAACACAAGAGTCAGTTGAAAAGCAGTGAAGTAGAATTTAGTAGGGCTTTTCATTTGGTGGAAGTTCATTCCTTAGAGTTCACAGGCAGTACTGGGACAGTTGTATAGAGAGTTTGCAGAGTGAACAAACTAGACAGAGATGAAGACAATATTAACCAGAATATTAGGAGCCAGGAGATTAAAACCAATTGCCAAAACTAGTATGAGTTCAAGTAGAGCAATTCAGTAAGTAACCAAGAGGATCCAGTTTGAAACTGTCAGCTCAGAGAGGAGTTTGAAGCCACACAAAGTAATCTGACCCAGGTAGCCAGAGTTTAGAAAGACCAAGAAAGGGAGACCTTATTCAGCAACAATCCTTAGAAATTGCAATTACATCAGGCAAATAAGAGTTACTTTTCCATGGACATTCAATTATTAACAAAAATCACAGATGTTTTACAGATGTTATTTTTAATGGGTAGTTTAGCATATTTGGTAGATAAGTAATTTGTAACATATACAGTTTAGAATTCAAGATAAATTGGTTGAAATGGCTGGTACAATTACACGTTATTGTTCAGTCTAAGACTGTATTATTTAGGGTTTTACTGCTGTAAATATATAACACGAGCAAGACAACTCTTTTAAAGACAATATTTTATTGGGCCTGGCTTACAGGTGCAGAGGTTAAGTCTATTATCACAAAAGTAGGAACCTAGCAGCATCCAGGTAGGCATGGTGCAGGCAGAGTTGAGAGCTCTTCATCTTCATCTGAAGGCTGCTACCAGAATACTGGCTTCTATACAGCTAGGACTAGGGTCTTAAAGCCCACACCCACAATGACACACCTACTCCAACAAGGTCACACCTACTCTAACAGGGCCACATCTTCTAAAAGTGCCACTCCCTGTGTCAACCATATACAAACCATTACATTCTAATCCCTGGACCTCATAGGTTTCTCCAAACATGAGTCTATGAGGGCCATAAGTAATAATAAATGCAAAGTACATTTAGTCCAACTTCCAACGTCCTCATAGTCTATAGCAGTCTGAACAATGTTAAAAGTCCAAAGTTCAATGTCTCTTCTGAGATTCATCCAATCACTTAACTGTAATCCCCAAGGCAAGATAAGAAATCTCCAAACTCTGCACCTCCATAGCTGATGTCAAAGCAGTCTTCAGATCTCCATGTATTAATTCATCTTTGTTGATTACAACAAACTTCTTTCTCCTGGGCTGGTTCCACTCTCTATTAGCAGCTTTCCTCAGCAGATATCCTATGGCTCTGGCATCTAGACTATCTGGGGGTTACCAAGGCAACTTCAGTGTTATCGCTTCTTGTTTCAATGTCTAGCATTGAAACACGATATTCTGTGCTCCTCCAAAGGGTGACATCACTTCTCCAGCTCTGCCCTCTGTAGCACTCTAAGCTCAGGTAGATACACTCCACTGCTGCTGCTATTCTTGTTGGTCATCCCATGGTACTGGCATCCCCAATATGCTGGGATCTTCTGCTGAAACAGGCTTCTCCAAAAGCCTCTCATAGTCTCTCTTTATGGTGCCCCCAAATCCTTTGCATGATCCCTTCAGTTCTGGGTCTTCAACTTCAGCTGAGGCTCAAACTTCACCATGGCTCTCTATGACCTCTCACAATGCCAATCTTCAATTGCTCTTCATGACCCTTCATGCCTTCAAACCAGTACCACCGGGGTAACTCTTACACAATACCAAGTACAGCTGCAGCATGATGTACAATGTTGGCTATCTCTGTAACACAGCTTCTTTGTGCTCTCAAAAATCACTTCCCAGAAGATATCACCACAATAATGCATGCTTATTCTTAATCACTGCCAATTTCTCAACTCAAGCTAACCAAAATCAATTGTCCCAATAGTGCCTTCTATTTTTCACTCTAAGCCAGAGCCATATGGCTGAAACTTCCCTGTTCTCCTGCTTGCTGTGACTAGAACATCCGTGTTCTGTCCCTTGTATTCTAGTACCAGATTTCTTTTTTTTCTGACGCCTCTGCCTAAGTTTGGCTTTCCTGGAGCTTGCTTTGTAGATTGACTCAGAGATCTGTATGGCTCTGTCTCCCACAATGCTAGGATGAAAAGCATGTATCACCATGCCTGGATTTAAGGTGCTTTCTTTTCTTTTCTTTTCTTTTCTTTTCTTTTCTTTTCTTTTCTTTTCTTTTTTCCCCATAATCTGTTTTGTCCAAGACTGGCCTTGAACTCAGATATCTGTTTGGTTTTGTCTGGGATTAAAGGTGTATATCAATATACCTTGATATAAATTTAGCTAGGTAGGATTTTGTCCCCAATCCCTTAATCTGTTATCTCCTAGAACATAGACTTCAATTCCATTTCACTTTCTGTTGTCCCTTTAATACTTGAACCATATGTTTTACATTTTCCCTTTCTTTGTTTACTATGCTTGTTTAAAATGCTCTTCGTGAGACTTAATGAGAGAACAAATCTCTGCTGGGCTTTTATGAGACTTCCTTTTACAATGCAATTAATATAAATTCCTTTATTTTAGACTCGAGTAGACTCTCCCAAGGGTAAAAAGCAGCCATATTCTTCATCAAAATACCACAAAATCAGTCTCTAGACCACGTTCTAAAGTTCTCCACTGAAAGCTCTTGGGCTGGCCCTTCACAGTTCAAATTAATAGCAACAAAATCTTCCATATTTCTACTACTATAGCCTATTAACCTGAACTTAAAGCATCCTAGGGCTTTCTATTTTCCCAAAATCTACATTCCTCCCCCCAGAAAAAATAGTCAGGCTTATCACAGCAATGCTCCAGTCTCCGGCACCAACTTTTGTCTTAGTTATGGTTTTACTGCTGTGAACAGACACCATGACCAAGGCAACTCTTAAAAGGACATTTAGTTGGTCCCAGTTTACAAGTTTAGAGCTCAGTCTATTATCACCAAAGTTATAGATGACAGCATCCAGACATGCATGGTGCAGGCAGAGTAGAGAGTTCAACCCCTTCGAGGCAGCTAGGATGAATATCTTAAAGCACACACTCATAGTAACACAACTACTTCAACAAAGCCACACATACTTTAAGAAGGCCATACTTTCTCTTAGAGCCGCTCCCTGTGTCAAGTATATACAAACCATCACAAAGAATGTAGACCTGAAAGTTATCTAAGTCTCAGGAAAATATATTAAACTAACGATAATTTCAGAGGTGCTACAATGCTAAAAAGCCACCAGTTATACTTGTTCATCATATGCTCTGATGAGGTAAGAAGTCTGTACTTCTGTTGTGCTAATTCTCTTAACTGAGCACATTTTGAGATTTGTTAGAGGTAAACAAGCATTTATATAAAGATTTAGTTTATTAAGAAGTATATAAAAAAAGTTGAAGTGAACTCTATATCATATTACTTTCCTAAAGTATTGATACAGTTGTTAAAGAATCAAACTGTTAAAAGAAGAAAAAAGTATACATCTTATGATCTTAACACACAATATTCTTATCTTTGAGAAAGTAAGTTGATACAATTTTAAAGTACTTGTTTGCCAGTAAAAATCATGTCAACTTCAGAATATAACAACCCCTGCCCCCAAAATTCATCACATTACATAGGAGTCAGACCAGGTATATGAATATTAATCCCTGATGTATAATTACAATCCAGATCCTGTCTACTTGCTTTCTCTATACAGCAACTCGTAAAATAAAGTCTCCAGTGTAGTTCACTACATCCTATTAATATGGCTCAGGTAATTAAGATGGCTCAATTGGTAAAGAAGGTGATAATAGAATGAAGATCTTCTCTTGATCCATAGCACACACATAAAAAAGTGTTTATTGTAGTATGGTGGTGTATGTTTTTAATACCAATTCTGGGGGCTAGAAGCCAGAAAAAACCTTGAGTTAAGTGGTCAGGCAACCTTAATTTATTTTCCAGGCACAAATCCAAAGCATTCATTCTATTTAAAAATAAATAAATAAACAAACAATCCCCACTCCACAACAGGGGATGGATTCTGGCTACCGAACTGTTGGATATAGCTTCCACACACATGTGTGCACATGTATATTTACAAGTACACATAGAGAAACATAAACACATGCACATGCATGTACACACACACACACACACACACACACACACACACACTTCACATAAGAAAACATGGAAGCTGTTTTCTCTCTAGCACCATAAAACATCCCATGATCCAACATTATTGAGATTTGCCTTACCAAATTACTGCTTTAATATCAAATTTCATTCTCTAAAACAAACTGCAGGTACTTTTAAAATTTGGGTGAAAAGATAAAATTCTATCACTGAGCTGTTCTGATCACATACTATAAAATATTTTCTAATTTTCATATTAGTAAACAATTTTGTAAAGACAGACCTTTTTGTTATGTATATATGAGAGTCTTTGTTTGCATATGGGCCCTTGTGAGAACAGGTGCCTATATACTACATGGAATTGGAGCTAAATTTGATGGTTTTTAGATACCTGTTTTGGCATGAATGCTGGAATCTAAACCTGGAACCTCTGCAAGAAGAATATGAGTTCTTAAATACTAATTCATCTCTGCAGCATTCATGTGAGTTTTGATATTTTAGTGTTTAAATTACTTTTCTTAAATCTTTTTAGGCAGACTGTCTCTTTACTATATTTAGATAGAGAATAGAACAGCATGAAAGTGAAGCCATAAAGGATAATGAACAGTCATAAATAATTTATCATAAATATATGTATTGATAGATTGGTAAAGTTATATGTAACCTGTAATCATAAATGAATAAATTTGATTTATCTTGTTTTGTTTCACTTTCTAAAGGCCAGTGTCACACCAATGGAGTTTAAAAGTTGCATGATATGAGTGTCTGGTAATTTAGTCAATAAGATTATGTTAAGAGTATAAATCACATTAGTTTTATAATACTACTAGAATAGTCTGACTTTAATTAGTTTCAAGAGGAAAAAATATAATACTAAAACAAAGAGCTAATGTAGGCTAAAGAAGTCCACTTCCTTGTACGTATGCTTATATGTGCTTATTAGAAATCTTTGACAAAAGGCGTTTAGAGAGAAGTAATTTTACATAAAATGGTTAGACATTTTACAATGTCAATGTAAGTGGTGAAAATTTACAAAAATGGTTAGACATAACAGAGAAGTTCACTGAGAAAGGAAACATACTCACAGCTTTTAGAAAAAGACAAACACATATTTGCAGCTGACAAACGAAAAGGAAAGAACATTTCAAAAATCAATAAATGCTGTGGGAAAAAGGAAGTGAGAACTTGCTTTAAAATTAGTTGATTTTTCTTAAATCCAATACAAATTAGATCCAAAGCAAAATTAAATTTGCTTTCCTGAAAGATTAAGGGAGTCATTTTTGATAATGTTAACAATCAAACCACAGTTTTTTTCATTACATCACTTTACTGAATATGAAGTGTTTCTCAATATTGATAAAAGATGAAAAATTATAAAAAAGGTATGCAAATAAATCTCTTACCCTAGAGAATTAAAAACTTTAGATAGCTGGAAGCTAAGAATTTCAGCATGATTAATATTGCTATGTAAAAAGTCTACATACACACAATATTTCTCTTATATACAGTCAAAATAAGAAAGTGAACATATCAATTCATCATGTCAAAAGTCTATAAAGACATTTTCTTTCTATTTTTCTATCACTTAACTTACAGTTTTCTAGAAAATTCAAAAGAAATCCCATGTGGAACAAAGTACATATTTTAACTCCCTTGTGCAAACTTTGTGAGGCATGGTTCTCTCTTCTCAGACTTAAATTTCTTATAAAGGATGTAGTTTAGCCACTAATTGAGCTGTAGCTTGAAAGCCACCATATATAAAATATTGGTATAGAAAATACACTTAAGCACAATCCTACTTTGGGATCCTCCCTGGCCCCAACACACAGTTGTGCTAATCTATTCTACAACTAAACACAGGTACTCTATCAATCTTCCATACTTAAAACTTCAGACCATGTTGCATTGGGTAAACAACAAGCCATGACACTATAAGTGCTATGCCTGTCATTCAGCAGTGAGTATATGCCTAAAGATGGAGAGAGTAAGTGAGGAGGGATATGGTACATCATATTGTAACCTCAAAAGGGTAAATCCATATCATATATGTAAAGGAAAATAAAATATTCCAGTTTCACTCAACACTGACCTTGCCTGCTTCTGATTCTCCTTCTTGCTTTCTCATATACTATTACTACTATAACTTTAAAAACATTGTTTACTTACTGTGTATGTCTGTGTGGGTATTGGTATGAGCACATATATGCCAAAACGAGTTCACAGAGACATAAAAGGACAGCCTTGGGAATCAGTTCTTTTCCTTTACCACACAGAAATTTTTTGATCTTACTCTAGTTATCAGGCTTTTCCCCAAGAACATTTGGGTACATTTTAGCTACCTTGCCAACTTTCTCCCTCAGATAAACCATTCCTTCCTGGTCTTCTGGGTCCATCTATAGCAGTTATTCTCATTATATAAATGAGAAGCTAATATGGACAAAAAGAGAGAGAAAGAAATGTTTGAATTCCCAAGTTCTATTCCAATAAGTAGTATTTATGTCAAATTATGAGCATTGAAATTTTAAGATCTTGCTTTTGCTACCTTCAGATAAATCTATTGAGTGAAAAACAACAGATATTATACTGACAAAAAACAATAAAAATTTGAACAGCACTTTGTGTCAACAGATGGTGGATAAAGGAAACTTAATATCAAAATTATAATGCATTTTTACTCAGATTTGTACAGTAAACCATGCTTTTTATAAATTTAACAGAAGCAAATTAAAAAATAGATTTTCCCCCTTAGGAATTTATTGTAATTGCAGAATGAAATTTAAAAAAAAATAAAACTAAGAAATGTCATCCTACCTACCACCTAGTCAGAATTTTTTAAAGGTATAATCTATAATCTTAAAATAATTTTCATTAAATTATAGTTTTACAATGATAAATAAATATTTTAAGTAGAATTTCTAAGCACGTTAACTCGTTTTTGTTTATGGCTAAATTTCTTTACATTTTACTCTGTAGTTAATGAGGGTGATAGTTTGATCTGAATTTGTTTATTGAAATATAAAGAAAGTGGCATATATATGTTCTAATTGATGGACACATCACTTAAATGAGCAGATGGTGCATAGGTAAAAACCATTATAAAAATTAAAAATGAAAATAAATGTATAGAACTGACAGCCTTATTTACCACTTATAAAATATATCTCCATACATGTTTTCATAAGTAATTCTTCTCTGGATACTTTGAAGATAGTTTGAAATAAAATGAACCTCTCTATATAGTCTTTCCCCTAGGACTAGCTAACCATAGGAAGAAAATGCCATGTGGCCACTGAGAAACCACATCAATGTACAAATATTCTCAGTCTGGTGAACACTATACTCAGAGGCAACTAACAATTTAAATGCTAAAATGACATTTTCCTTTCTCCCTGTTACATTCAAATTTTCAATTTTGAAGATATTATACTAAGGGTGTATTTAGAAGCTAGCAAAAACAAAAGATATTTAGAGTTGAAACTATGAAATTAAAGGGTTATTTTTTAAATATTTTGAATTGGAAACTTCCTTTAAAAATTAATAATAAATTAGTAGCTGTCTATTACTGTTTTGAGCAGTTTTAGCATTACTGAGTATTTTTATACCACAGCATAGTCATATTTTGAAATACTAAATTCTTAAATGTATAACTTTATTTCTTTCCTAATATAATCTTCTATAACCTGTGACTTTTTATTATTTAAATTAATTTATTTAGTTTATTTTTATACTCCATATTTTATTCCCCCCCCACACACACATACACCCTGTCCACCCTTTAACTTGTCCACATTCCTTACCTCCTCCCCACCCTGCTGTCTCCATGTGGAAGTCCCCACCCCTCACCCCACCTGACCACTAAACTACCTGGGACCTCCAGTCTCTTGAGGGTTAGGTGCATCATCACTAAATGAACACAGACCAGGCATTCCTCTACTCTATGTGTGTTGGCAGCCTCATATCAGCACCAGATGTATGTTGCCTGTTTGGTGGTCCAGCGTTTAAGAGATCTTGCGGGTCCTGAATAAATAAGACTGCTGGTCCTCCTACAGGATTTTAAAACTTAGATTTTGGTTTGAAATTACTATCGATAGATTCTTCTGTAATTCTGTGCCATTTGGTATACCTTCCATGCTGATCAACCTAGTAACCACCATGTTGTTCTACATATTGATTCCTAATAGCTGCTTCTATTGTAAATCATCATTTTTAAGAGCTAATAGGACATGCTTGGAAACATGGATTGTGCAAGGTATAGATGGGAAGGGCAAATATAGAATAAAAGTAAAACATGAAAACTAGCCTAATAGCTACACACTGTGGCAGGTGTAGAAATGGTAGGTTATTGGCAGTTTAAATGTATCAATGCATTAATTATAATTTAAAAAAAATAAGATCAGTCAATACAAGCATTTTATCTTAAAGGGTATCAAGAAGGAAAGGTATCTCTTATTTATGATATTTTTCCACACTTAGCACACCCCAACTTTTTTGACTAATTTGTTTCTCCTCCTCCTCCTCCTCCTCCTCCTCCTCCTCCTCCTCCTCCTCCTCCTCCTCCTCCTCCTCCTCCTCCTTCTTTTCTTCTTCTTCCTCCTCCTTCTCCTCCTTCCTCTTCTTCTTTCTTTTCAACTTTTTTTATTTTTTATTTTTTATTTTTATTTTCTATATTCTTTGTTTACATTCTGAATGCTTTCCCCTTTCGCGGTTCCCCCCTCCCCATCGGTCTCATAAGCCCTCTTCCCTCCACCCATTTCCCAATAACCCCTTTCCCATTTCCCTGTCCTGGTACTACCTTACAATGCTGGATCAACTCTTTTCAGAACCAGGGCCCTCTCTTTCCCTCTTCTTGGGTATAATTTGGTATGCTAACTGTGTCTTGAGAATTCAGAGCTTCTGGGCTAATTAATATCCACATATCGGTGATTGCATTCCATGTGTATTCTTTTGTGATTGGGATGCCTCACTTAGGATGATATTTTCCAGTTCCAACCATTTGCTAAGAGTTTCATGAATTCATTGTTTTTTAATGCTGAGTAGTATTCATTGTGTAAATATACCACATTTTCTGTATCCATTCCTCCATTGAGGGACCTCTGGGTTATTTCCAGCTTCTGGCTGTTATAAATAAGGCTGCTATGAACACAGTGGAGCATGTGCCCTTATTGAATATCGGGGAATCCTCTGGGTATATGCTCAAGAGAGACGTATAGCAGGGTCATCCGGTAATGTCATTTCCAGTTTTCTGAGGAACCACCAGATTGATTTCCAAAGTGGTTGTACCATCTTGCAATCCCACCAGCAAAGGAGCCTTGCCAACACCTGCTGTCTCCTGAGTTTTTAACCTTAGCCATTCTGACTGGTGTGAGGTGAAATCTCAGGGTTGTTTTGATTTGCATTTCCCTAATGATTAATGATGTTAAACATTTCTTAAGGTGCTTATCAGCCCTCCATAGTTCTTCAGGTGAAAATTCTTTGTTTACCTCTGTACCCCATTTTTAATAGGGTTATTTGGTTCTCTGTGGTCTAACTTCTTGAGTTCTTTGTATATGTTGGATATTAGCCCTCTGTCGGATTTAGGGTTGGTGAAGATCCTTGCCCAATCTGTTGGTTGCTGTTTTTTCCTTTTGACAGTGCCCTTTGCTTTACAGAAAATTCGTAATTTTATGAGGTCTTATTTGTTAACTCTTGATCTTAGAGCATAAGCTATTGGTGTTCTGTTCAGGAAATTTTCCCCTGTGTCTATGTCCTCAAGGGTCTTCCCCAGTTTCTTTTCTATTAGTTTCAGCATGTCAGGTTTTATGTGGAGGTCCTTGATCCACTTGGAGTTGAGCTTAGTACAAGGAGATAAGAATGGATCAATTCACATTCTTCTGCTTGCTGACTTCCAATTGAAACAGCACCATTTGTTTTCAGCCCCTTTGTTGAAGATCAAGTGATCATAGGTGTGTGAGTTCATTTCTGGGTCTTCAATCCTATTCCATTGATCCACTTGCATGTCATTGTACCAATACCATGCAGTTGTTGTTTGTTTGTTTTTTTTTTTTTTTAATCACTATTGCTCTGTAGTAATGTTTGAAGTCTGGGATACTGATTCCCCCAGAAGTTCTTTTACTGTTGAGAATAGTTTTAGCTATCCTGGGTTTTTTGATATTCCAGATGAATTTGAGAATTGCTCTTTCTAATTCTATGAAGAACTGAGTTGGGATTTTGATGGGGATTGCATTGAATCTGTATATTGCTTTTGGCAAGATGGCCATTTTAACTGTATTAATCCTGTCAGTCCATGAGCATGGAAGATTTTTCCATTTCCTGAGGTCTTCTTCGATTTCCTTCTTCAGAGACCTGAAGTTCTTGTCGCATATGTCTTTCACTTGTTTTGTTATAGTCACCCCCGAGATACTTTATGCAGTTTGAGGCTATTGTGTCATTTCCCTATTTCTTTCTCAGTCTGCTTATCCTTTAAGTATAGAAAGGCTACTGATTTACTTGAGTTGATTTTATAACCATCCACGTTGCTGAAGTTGTTGGTCAGCTGTAGGAGTTCTCTGGTAGAGTTTTTTTGGGTCACTAAAGTATACTATCCTATCATCTGCAAATAGTGATATTTTGACTTCTTCCTTATGAATTTGTATCCTTTTGATCTCCTTATGTTGTCTAATTGCTCTAGCCAGGACTTCAAGAACTATATTGAAAAGATATGGAGAGAGGGGTCAGCCTTATTTAGTCCCTGATTTTATTGGGATTGCTTCCAGTTTCTCTCCATTTAGTTTGATGTTGGCTACCGGTTTGCTGTTGTACTGGTTTGCTTTTACTATTTTTGGTTATGGGCCTTGAATTCCTGTTCTTTCCAAGACTTTTAGCATGAAAGGATGCTGAATTTTGTCAAATGCTTTCTTTCTAGCATCTAATGAATGACCATGTGGTTTTTTTCTTTGAGTTTGTTTATGTAGTGAATAGCATTGAGGGATTTCCATATATTGAACCATCCTTGCATCCCTGGGATGAAGTCTACTTGATCATGGTGGATGTTCGTTTTGATGTGTTCTTAGATTCAGTGGGCAAGAATTTTATTGAGTTTTTTTCATAAATATTCATAAGGGAAATTGGCCTGAAATTGTCTTTTTTTGTTGGATCTTTGTGTGGTTTTGGTACCAGCATAACTGTGGCTTCATAGAATGACTTGGGTAGTGTTCCTTCTGTTTCTATTTTGTGGAATAGTTTGAAGAGTATTAGTGTTAGGTCTTCTTAGAAGGTAAGATAGAATTCTTCTTGTTCTTGTTCTTCTTGTTCTTCCTCATGTTCTTCTTGTTCTTCTTGTTCTTCCTCGTGTTCTTGTTCTTGTTCTCCTTGTTCTTGTTCTTCTTGTTCTTCTTGTTCTTGTTCTTCTTCTTGTTCTTCTTGTTCTTGTTCTTCTTGTTCTTGTTCTTCTTCTTGTTCTTCTTGTTCTTGTTCTTCTTCTTCTTGTTCTTGTTCTTGTTCCTCTTCTTCTTCTTCTTCCTCCTCCTCCTCCTCTACCTCCTCCTCCTCCTCCTCCTCCTCCTCCTCCTCCTCCTCCTCCTCCTCCTCCTCCTCCTCCTCCTCCTCCTCCTCCTCCTCCTTCTTCTTCTTCTTCTTCTTCTTCTTCTTCTTCTTCTTCTTCTTCTTCTTCTTCTTCTTCTTCTTCTTCTTTTCCTCCTCCTCCTCCTCCTCCTCCTCCTCCTCCTCCTCCTCCTCCTTTTACTCCTCCTCCTCCTCTTCCTTCTTCTTCTTGAGTATTTCTCTATGTGTATGCTAAAATCCAATGTCTGGACAGCTTGTAAGTGAGAATGGAAGTTCTTTGTAAGGATTGCTACCCAAATGTCATTTTGCTTGACAAAGAATATAAAGAAAATGATGTCTACCTAAGTCTTTCCCTACTCGTCCTATAAAATTTAAATTTACTGGATGATATTTTATTAAGCCACCTAGTACTATATACATTCCCAGATAGAATAATCTCCTGCTTGTATAGGAGAAAAAGTGCTTTTATAGGGTCATATTCTAGCTGTGATGAGCATTTTGTGAAGAGTTTGGGGAAAAACATAGACTACATTTCATATATCAGTTAGGTTATGGGGAACAGGTCACCATTATTTTGGAAGTATTCTATCAAAGATGGATATTATAAAATAAAAAAGAGCAGCTGTGGTACACTCCACTGCAGAAAGGAGTGAACATTCTGACACCTCAAATATTAATCTAAAATTTATAGATTTTAAATTGTGATAATCCCATGTTTATTATCTAATTTATAAGCCATTTGTTGAGACTACATGGTAATATATAAATTTTGGAGTGAGAATTTTAAAAAGTTATAAAAAGAGTAAAGAAAGGTATGGATCTTTTGCAGAAGTATGTGTGTCAGACCTCAAGTTATAGCAACATGCACTGACATGTTCTTGCTGTTTCTGGAGTTGTTTCAATGCATAGATAGTATGATTGCTTAAATCACATTGCACTATCTAATGAGAATAGGTGTCATTCTCTCTGATGAGTTAAAGATAATGACTCACATACATTCTTGTATATAGATCATGACAAATGTTTCATACAGAGCAATCAAAAATTGAAAATGAACTCAATGCCCCTCAAGACATTAATGGCCAAATAAATATTCATGTACAGTATGCAGAATAGCAGTTCTGATAAAAAGAAACTATTTATTCCTCAATATTGAGATATTGGCATAAAACTGCTGAATAAATCAAAATAGATGAGAAAAGATTATGAGTGTTGGTACATTTTACAATTAAATTTCTGTAAGCTAATTTATTGTTTTTTTTCTTTTATTGGATATTTTCTTTATTTACATTTCAAATGTTATCCCCTTTCCCGGTTTCCCCTCAACCCAACCCCTTATCCCATATCCTCTCTCCCTGCTTCTATGAGGGTGCTCCTTGACCCACCCACTCACTCTAGCCTCCCTGCCCTGGCATTCCCCCACACTGGTTCATCAAGCCTTCCCAGGACCAAGAGCTTCTTCTCCCATGGATGCCCAACAAGGCCATCCTCTACTACATATGCGGCTAGAGCCGTGTGAAGCTCCATTTGTACTCTTTGGTAGGTGGTTAGTCACTGGGAGCTCTGGGGAGTCTGGTTGGTTGATATTGTCATTCTTTCTATGAGGTTGCAAACCCCTTCAACTCCTTCAGTCCTTAATGACTTCTTGAAGAAGTCATTGGCAAGGGAACAAAATTTCCACAGTGCGATGCCTACTCTTTGTTAGATTTACATTCAACTAAGTTTCTAGAAGCCTGGAGCAATTCTTAATTCTGTTCTCTATTGGTTTATTTATATGGAAAGCTACATACTATATGTAGTGTACCCACCAGTGGCAGCCCACATGAAACAAGAGTCAAGAAAGCACTACTGCCTTTTACAAGGTAGATGAAATGTGTTTGCTTTCATAACTCACTAGATAGCTCATCATTTTGTTGCTGCTGTGATGACTGTTACATATCCTTCACTGATCAGAGCACAGCTTTTTCAGCTTTTCACTGTGAATTGAAGAACAGTGGCTCTGTAGAAATCCCACAGGACTTATAACCACAGTTTGGCACTACTGAGGCTAGTAACCTCCTGTGCTTGGCAACTACAGAGTTCTCATTCTATTCAGGATAAAGGCAGACATTGTTGGACAATCCATAACTAGTTGTGTAAACCAAACCAATAAGTTTCCCTTTGAAAAAACTTTATTCCATTGGTTAGTTTCCCCTGAAGAGTCCTGACTAATGTAAATAATAACTTTTAATGTCTAATCTGTCATTTTTATGTAGATTCTGTTCTACCCACACTCTATATATCTTGATTTCATTCAGCGAGTCCCACCTTAGAATATTAATTTAAATGTGATTTTATTTATATTTTAATGTTTTATAGTATTTTTAGTGTTTAACATGTTCTCTTTTCTTCCTAACAACTTTATTACACAAGGACAGTATATTCTATAAATTTTCAAAATTTTGAAACACACTCGCTTTTATTTAATGAATTATCATACTACCATTGTCAATGAACATTGGATGTGAACTTGAAAACATAATGCTCACTGTTTTCATAAATTGAATGAAAATTTTCCTGTGGTTTTATTTAGTGATATTAACTTTTATTACTGCTTATATTTTTAGTGTTAAGACTTCCATGTGCTATTGAGTGTGTCTTTTGCTCACTTCAGGCTTCTATTTTATTTCATATATGCTAAAGTTCTGATGGATATACACAGTTCTCTGTTAAGCTTTCTTAAAGAAATACTTCTGTTTTCATGAAGAAAAATCACTTTATCCTTGAGGCACTTAATGCTTTGACTTCTACAATTCTTTCGTTAATCTGTTTGGAGAAAGGGTCACACATTGCTCAGGTAGTCCTGAATGCATTCTACTATTATTGACCTCTACTCTGACTACTTGCCAAATAATAGCTGTGGGCCACCACGCTGTGTTTTAAGTTGTACAATGGATGAAACCTGGGGCTTCCTAAACACTAGTCAAGTATTCTACTGAGATATAACAGTAGCCTTAAGTTCAGGTTTTGTTCTCAAATGATAGTTAAATGTGTAATGGAAGTATATGGATTTTGACTATGTGGTTTATGAAGGAGAAAATTTTACACATTGAATGATTTATCTTTCTCTTATTTAAAACTAAACAGTTTAAATTGAAACATGTGAATGTAGTGTTCTAGTGAGTGTTTTGATAAAGTTGTCTAGAATCTTAGAGAATATTAATATATACTTTTAAAGTAGAATCAGGGTGTCATTTCTTCCATGGGGAATCACAGACTACCCCACCTATGTCTAGGTCACTGAATTGAAAATTATATTTATAAATATCCTTTTTTACCAATAGTCTGTTACTTTCTGATTCTTGGTGTATATGAATGGCTTCTTACTTGGAAAGATTGAATTGTCCAGCACAGAATTTCTTGATTTCTTATTTAATTTTGATAACTATTTCTTGTCTCCTCAAATTATCTTGACAAGAAATAAGAGAACTGCTCAGTGTACATACACTGTTTTCATCATTTTCTGGAAAGGCAATGTAGGTGTTCGAAAACTGATGCCTGTCGAACGAGTCATTTTAAGCTGTTACTAATGTTACAAGGAAAATTTCGTATATAGTAATTCTCTTTTATAGTAACAATTATTACTATGAAACTTTCTCATGCTCAAGTTAACTCTTTACTGTGTCATGTTCTTTGCTTTGGTGTTCTTGGAAACCGATCACAAGAGAAGTCCATTAGAACTCTTTTATATAGTTAGCCACAGTAAGCTTGAACTCAAACCAATGATACAGAAGCACATCTGTACTTGTGTATGATAAGCTGCCCCTGAGATGCAACCCAACATAAGAGAGACACCTAAAGCAATATAAAAAGCCATTTTAAATAAGACCTGCATTTTGTGTAGGGTACAATAAACTTTTAAGTTCCCAAGACCTCCCTGGAAATTGACTTCCTACTTGACAGAAAGAGACATGCACATAGGTAATTGATATCCTATTTAGCAAGTTAAGATATGAATTATGGGAGAAGCAAGTTTCCTGTCACATTTGAATAACCCAAACAATGGGAAGAGGATAAATGTACAACAAAGACATGTTCCTAAGGAAGTCTTTTATCCCTAAATCCTGATTGGTAAAATAAATTGGGAGATGCTTGTGGATTTCCTTAAAAGCCTTATAGGATTCTAGCTGGGTGTCATAATTTAGTTCACAAATCTATAGTATCTTTGATTTATCAGTCATGGGGCTTGTATTCAATAAACTAGCCATCTTTGACTGAGATACGTGTCTGAATCATTTGTTCAGCAATTTCCAGAACTCAGCTGTGGGACTGTAATATTCAAGGCTAAAATTTAAATTACACTTTCTATTCTAAAACATGAACTATCAGGGTGGACATAACATTATTTTTTCTCCAAATTATTGATATATGATTCTTCTCTTTGATTTCCTGAGGATTAATGATGTAGTTCCTATAACATTCTTCACAAGTGTGTGCATTTCTTTGATTATGTCTACATATATCTTTAGATATGGACCTTCAGTAGAGGGATTTAAACCTTTGAAACATCATGCTAAAATTATCATAATTATTAATTGTACATTGTTTGAAAGCAATAAGTAAGACATTTTTCATGTTACTATATCCTCAGTGCTTTGTGTCAATCAAATCTACCAAGGGACAACATAGACATGAGTGCACTGAAACTCCCTGTCCTATTGCTACCAAGCTCCCCCTTTTCCATATAGGAGCTCAGCTGTTCTTGTGAGACTTCCAGGTGCTGTGGGAACTCTTACAAGTTCTGAAGAGTTGCTTCCTTAAAGTGCTGGAGTCACCCTCAAATATATATTAAATCCACAGGCTTACCAGCTAAGGGGAAATTTAAAATAAGTTATTTGCCTTGAAAAAATAATAATATAGAAAATTATAAAGCAAGGCCCCTCCCCCTCTTCCTTCTCTTTTTCTCCCTTTCCCTCAGAATTGAAATAATTATCTTAACTAGACAAGTACATACTTTAAAATCAGTCAAATTGAGTATACATTAAGTAAGTCGTCAGTTTATTTGTTGGTAATTGGAATTGAATTTTCCCCAGCTTATGCCGTTTTTACACTGATCCCCTCCGTGAAGTCCTCTCTTGTTTCCATTTCTCTCATTATCACATTCCAAAGGAAATACCATCAATGGCCACATCCGGAGACCACGATGATAGTGTCTTTTAGTTCAACAATTTAGATGTAACTGCAAATTATGAAAATGGAGAACATATGGAATAATGGCATAGCTGAGGAAAAAGATATCCAAATACATATATTTGGGATATTTATGTTAAATTACCTGCAAAAAGATTCAAGCAAACATGACTTATTTGAATCAGATGTTATCTAGGCTTCAGAATACTTTACTCACTGAATATCACAATATATCTTTTAAATGCAAGTATGATACAGCAATAGTGTACATGTTTATACAGTAATTTTGATGAGACTATCGATGTAGCTTCTGATGTTATTAGGACAAAAATATACTCAAATATTTATCATTGCTTGAGAAAAACCTTCAAAAATTTTCTGAAGTTATTTTTAAACATAAAATTCATTATGTCACATTAATTTTCTCAACTATATGAGCTCGGTTAAAATTAAAGTAAAGGTATGAAGCATATTTTGATAAATATAAACAATTTTAGCTGAAGTTTCATATATGATAATATTTGCTGAATGAGCAATTAATCCTAAGTCAAACCCTGTTGTACTATGTGTACAACTTGTATGAAATTAAATGCACAGGAGAGCTCAGATCAAATTAAAGCATCTACAGATAGAAATTAAAAACATTAAAACATGGTCTTGTTAGAAGAACCCATTTTATTCTTGCTGTGCATGATCTTGTAGATTATAATTTTCTTTATATTGAGTACTAAAAATGATAATTTCATCAAACCTGTTTAAGGTAAATTGTCTTTGTTGCAGTAGTCTAACAAATTAAATATTTTAATTGTATTTTTAATTTAGTTAAATTACCATGCCAATTAGATGTTTTGTTAAGTTTTTCTTTAATACAGGCCTATCTCACTATATACTGGGCTTCCACAAAACCCATTATATAGGCCAGGTTGAATCCACAGAAAACATCTGCTCTGTCTCCAGAGCCACAAGACCTGCTGTTACACTGTCTTTATGTGTGACCTTGAGCTAGCAAGCTCTGCTATTACAGTGTCTTTGAGAGTGTGAGCCAGCAGGCTCAGCTGTTACAATGTCTTTTTGTATAATTTGGGCAATCCTCCATGTCTCTACCTTATTTCTTTCTTATCAAATAAGGTATTACTTTTTCACCCCATCCTTACTACTTTCAAATCTCATAGAATCTCCCTCCAATATATAGTTGCAAATGTTAATTCGTTTCAGGGATTACTATTTGTTTCTTTGATAAAGATAACCCACCACTAAAAATTGTTATTATTCTTCACACTTCAAACTGCTTTTTATTTTTTTAAATATGTAATTTACTATATTTTAATGTTCTAGAGAATAATTATATCTTCAGTTCTGAGAAATTCTTAATACCATTCTTCTGCATGGTATTTTATCTTGTCTATTTGTTGGCCTTTTATGATAATTCAGTTAAAATGAAAAGAATGTTGAGACTAGAGGCATAAACTATAACTTCCTATCTTTAGCGTCTCCATGACTCTAGTAACTTCCTGTTTCTTGCTTCTAATGCTGGCATGGTGACTTCTCACAAAGTTCCAATTATAGGTTGGACCCTGTATACAAACACCTACAGGTATTGTCTGTTCAAAGTTTAGCTTCCTAGATTGTCCTCTCTTAATGTCTTCTCTGAAATTGTTTTGTTTTGTTTTTGGTTTAGTTTGTTTATTAGAATGTTTGTTGCAGACTATATATATATATATATATATATATATATATTTCATGTTTCAGTGTATATATATACACACTGAAACATGGACTAAGATTATATGAACCTGCAGAGATGTTACTTTTCTAGGGTAGCATTGTGTTCTTTTGGGAAATCAAATCAACATAATAATAATATGATAGTTTTTTGCAATAACATAATTCTATTCTCTCACTACTTTGAAATTAAATTTAACAACAGTTTTATGATTAAGATGTTTTAGTAAAACATAAAAATCCAATAGATTTTGAAATAACTGAAGCTTCCTTAAATTGCAAGCTATAATTTGAAAATATATCTCACGTCCTTTCTTATCTACCAAAACAGAATACTATTCCTTGAAATTTAATGATGATAGCAAAGTTGATGGATAAATGATGATGACTTCTTTTTTCATCTCCATCATTTACTTCCTGTGTTGCTTGAGATCAAGTACTATAATTCTGGATGTTGGAGTTTTCTGCATTAAAAGACAGCTGCCTATTCTGCAGAAATAGTGCATGACTCTGGCAATTCTGTTTGTAAGAAAATGATTTCACAAATTCATGAGGATTTTTCTGGAACCTAAAATTGCACATAAATAGAAAAAATTTATTATAATTTCATACAAAATCAGTTGCTTACAAAGAAACATCAGAGTTTAGTAACAATAATACCCATTATAACAAATAAGACAGAGTAAATTGTAGTATATAATAGGAAATTGTTATCAGGAATTGGGGAAATATTTATTTCTACAATATTTTTTCTGTCTATTTTCCCACTTCTTTTTCTTTTCTTTTTTTTTTTTAAATATGGTCTTGCTTATAGCCAGAAAGGGCTCAAAATTTCAATCTTCCTACCATAGTATACACATTATTATGGTTATGTGTGTATATACACCCATACCTGTATACATTTTCTGTTATTTTTTAATGCTACAAAGTACACATGAAAACAAAAATGAAAGCAAAGCTTTGAACAGTCTGAGTTCCTACAGCACTCTACATCCTATTTGACTCATGACTCAATTATTCACTGTACACTTTATGCACATTTCTACACCACTCTGGTGTGTTAACTGTACATTGGTGCCTGCATCTACACTCGAAATTCCCATACTTATTTCACTGCAAGGTAGTATTTAACTGATCACAAAGGATCCTTTGATGCTCTGCCACATGTTCAAATCCTCGATTTGTCTTATAGTCTCACATTTAAGGGAAAATATAACTGGATGTTCAGAATTGAGTCTATAACATGTGGATTAAGAATTTTTGTACTGTATCATATTTTTAGATAAGTGACTCTCAAGTACTTTCAATTACTTTAATAATAATTACACAATTAGGTAGAATCATGTTAATATGCAATAATAATGTTAATGCAAAATACACTATATTATATTACCTGTATGAAGTGCAAATTCTTCTAAATTTTCAGAATTCTGAAATGTTTTTAAGAATTCTGAAAACTGAGAAGTTTCAAAATGTTGGGTGATTATCAAATATCTTCACCTAACGCTCCATATATTGGATTTGGTGCATATAATTAATTTAAAAATGAAAATAAATATCAAAAGCTACTTTTAAAAGTAGCCATTATCCTGAATATCTATGAATATGTGTGCATTTGCCATTTATTATAACAATTTATCTTTATAAACTCAAATTTTTAATGTTTCATAAAATTTTAAATATATATATATATATATATATATATATATATATATATACAAGCATGAAGGCATTTGAGTATATATGTGTACATACATGTGTATATGTGATTGTGTGTGTGTCTGCTTTTTGTATGGTACAGTGTGTGTGTGTGCATATGTATGTTTTGAGTGTGTTTTGTGTGTGTATGTATGGTAAAATTACAGAATTTTAAGCATCTCTTTTTCTTCCGCTGTGAATACATACAAACAAACTGATTTCTGAGTATTATAATTTCCTTTATATTTTGCCATATTTTTGTTCCTTAGTGCAAATGTATACTAGGAAACATTGAAAAGCCTTAATCTTCTACCTAGTCGTAACATGAGTACAGAAAAATTGTTCCTGATTGGTTATACCTTGTGGAAAATGATAATTTAACTTTTGTAAATTATTGAGACCTGATGCTTGAAAAACACTCTAGTGGATTTGAATCTATTTTCTATTAATTATACCTATGACTTGCTTTAGCATTCAGAAAGTGTCTGAATACAATATACAAAAATAAATGTAATGGACTCTCAGGGATGTTTTGATTTGCATTTCCCTGATGATTTACAGACTTTGAACATTTCTTTATGTTCTTTTAGTCTATTTGGAATTCTTCAGTTGAGAAATGCTTTGTTTAGTTTGTACCCATTTTTAAATTGGGCTATTTGGTTTTTTATTTAAAGTTAGCATCTTGAGTTCTTTATATATTTTGGGTATTAGCTCTCTATTGGATGTGGAGTTGGTGAATATTTTTTTCTCAGTCTGTGGATTGATGATTTGTCCTGTTTACAGTGTCTTTTGCCTTGTAGAATTTTTTCAGTTTCACGAGGTGCTATTTATCAATTGTTGATCTTAGTGCCTGAGACCCAGAACAAACTGGGGTTCTATTTAGGAAATTTAACCCTGTTAGGCTTCTTCTCATGAGCTTTTAAATAAATAATATGGTCCATGACTGTTTTAATAATCAAGATATAAATGTGTAAAGAATTAGTCTTGTCTCTATGCCTTAGACTTTTATGCTTATACTGACTGTCTTGTATAGGTTCGCTGACCTTGGATACCTGATATTCAAGAAGGGTGACAGCAATTCATAAAAATTAATTCATTTTCCAGATCCTGAATTAAAAATGAGATTATGTCTATACAGCAAGACATGACAATTATACATTGTCCATCTAAGTGTTCTTTGTTTAGCAACCAAGCCCTTTCTCACAATATAAATTGTACTTTTAAAATGTATAATTACATTTGACAAGAGGAATAGTGTACTCCCTTATACAACTGCCTTTCTACTATTTTGTTTGCAGTTGCTTCAGGCAAAATTCTCAATGTTTCTACTAGGCGCATGTATGAATTTCAGGTAAACCAAGTTTATAGAAGTCAGCATTGCAATTTATATGTATGGGACTATCACACACATTGATTTCTACTTGAGATTTTTAGTTGGAATTTTCTTTTTGTTTCCTAATCACAGTCTTAGATATTGCTCATGTTCTTTGCAAAATAACCCAGCTAAATTCAAAATGTTCATGATATAAATTCTTTCTTAATCCTTATTATATACAAGGCACTATTGTTTATCAATTTTGATCAATTATATGAACTTACCACACAAAACTATTAACTTCCCCTATCAAAATTTTATAAATCATTGTATATATGCACATTATTTATTATGAATAATTTAGTTTTATTAAGGTCACAATATGTGTAGACTAACACAAAGTAGATGAACTTGTGTGATAATTACCATGTTTTTTACTTTCCTTCTGCTGTCTCTGGCCTGAAAGGGTTAAGATGAAGATTTAATCAACTCTAATTAAATTAGATTAACTGTAAATAAACCTGTAAGTAGTGATTAAGTAATACAATTGGAGCAATTAAAATATTGTGTAAGTCAACAGATGATAGATTAAAATTATGAACATGACTAATATTTCTTGCTAGTGCTTAGAGAGTTCAAAATGTTAAAACAAAAACTCTTTTCCTCTTACAATATATTGAATTGCTTATTTCCAGTTTCTTCTAGGTCAATATTTGAACACTGCATCAGCATTTCTATTTCTGCTCGTGGATCATGTGAGAGATGTTGCCTGTACCTGTACCACTTCCTGTTTGTAAAGAACACCTGTCTATGCCTGATCATTAGCAAGGAAATTGTGGATGTTGTAACATGCTTCGAGTTCAAACATTTGAAAATGTTTATGGATAGTGAACCATCAGATCCATACCCTCAAATAATGCTTGTATATCCTGCCCATTCTTGCATCCAGCCCCAACTTTAGTTTGTCCCAGGGGCTGGTTATAGCAAAGAAATGTGTATCCTGTTCCATTGAGTACATTGATTACAGGCATACTGATCTACTCATTGTCTCCACTTGTCAATTGTATGTTTTTTGTTTTTTGGGAACTTGTACTTAGTTTATTGTCTGGTTTAATTTATGTTCTTATCACAATTTTAAATTATCCAAAATTTATAATTCAAAAAGGTATTTGGTGTATTTTTTCAACATATAAAGTAATAAATTAGCTTTAGATTTTAAAGAAATAAACCTGTTTAAATTATTAATCTGAAGGCAATGAATTGTTATGATGTATAAATGAGAAATATTTAAACAAATGGACTACTTTCCTAGTCTTTTGAACTACAAGTTGATAAGACATCGATCCTAACAATAAAGTATTCAGTCCCTTTGTGCCACAATTACTTCTAATGATACATCTGTGATTAAGATTACAACTTAGCATATCTTTTAAAATCTTAGCACTATTAGATATTATTCAAAAATTTATCTATCATGATTAGTTATGGTGTGATGAATTACTTGGGGTATGTAAGTCATGTGTGTTCATATAAGACTTTAATTCAGATAGAACACGGTATGAGAATAGAGAATTATCATCAGTGTGAGGCAACCCTAGGGTAAAGATAGGACAGGGTCTCAAAAATAAAAAAGAAGCAAATGGGGAAATAAATAGACAGCTAATTAAAACCCTTTTAGCAGACAATATGTTATTATCTAAATTGCCTATGTTTTCATATTATATGGATATCAAACTCAGGAAAATTATACTAATGCAAGTAAATTTTGACAATAAGGTATATACTGGTTCTGGAGAGATGTCTAACTCTTAAGTACAATGATAAATATAAATAACTAAATAATAAATATATATTTAAATACACTTTGGGAAATCCCTAAATTTGTGTAATAATTCATTTCTTTATTTAACTGATGCAATCTTTTAGCTCTAATGTATTATTATGCCAGACATACTGTTAGATTTTAGAACATAAAAGCAAGATAAAAGGATAAAGAATAAAAATCTTACCCCCCAATTCTGATAAATTTGAGTGTGTTGTTTAAGTTCTAGTGATAGTAACATTTGTCCATCTATCTTCAGTAATTTCATAAACCACAATAGAACTTAATATTGTGATAGACACAAAAATTTCAAACCAGTAGTTAAAGTAAACCATTCTTTTCTTGAGCTACCACTAGCAAAAGGTAAAAGTCATTCACATTTCAAAGTGAAAAAGTCTGTGTCACAAAAGAAACTTCTTTAGCAAAAATCAACCACAGCATTATTTGGTATATTAGCAGTTTTGATACCACTATCCACTGAAGTAAATATTTCATGTTCTTCCAAATATCAGGGGCTTGTTACAAACTATTTTCTTAGCATTTTGCAGATTCAGCATTTAAATAATTCCTGCAACAGAATCTGATTTTATTAAACTAGAAAGATATGATGCTTGGTTTAATTTAACGAATTTGTATGTCTTTTTCAGAATTATAAACAGGATATTTTACTCTGTTGTAAAACTTTGTACATAAGACTATGAATACAGCAGGAAATATAGCAGCTATCTAGTCATGGAACAATATCTAAATATCTTTTTCAATTTAAGGACTGTATACAGATCAACAAATTCATTGAATTATTGATGTTATGCAGCTGAAGGTAATTTTCACATACCCCATTTTTAACTGTGGACTGTAAATAACAGCATCCTATATTGCTTCTCCTCATTTAACCAACTGAGTATTTTAGCTCTGATTTCTGCTTCCTCAAAGGAGGAAGGACTTTTAGAACACAATTCATACACAGTACTCACAATCTATGTTTACTTAAAACTGAACAATTAATTAATTTTGAAACAAGAAAGTAAGGAAAAATAAATTCACTCTTACTTGCTTATGTGCACAATACACTAGTATTAATCTAGGAAAATAAGTAGAAATATCATTTTTTTTAAAAAGTCATGAGTCTGAGACATCCATCTCAACCTTAAACACATGATTACTTGAAATTGCTCTCTTCACGTTGGCACATCTAAACAATTAGAGAACTTACACATCATTCAGTTCTTCTTGACACAATGGGTTGAAATGTATAATATCATACTTTGCAAAATATACTTAAGTTACAGTCTTTTACTCAATTTGTTTACAGTGAAGAAGGTTGGGCAACAGGTCCTTGAAAGTCTTTGGAGAATATAGGACTCTTGATTTTGGAAATTTATTTCTAAGTCAAAGAAAAACATCATTATCCCCCAAGTCTTTACTGAAATTCTAATACTTTGTTCCCACACTTTTGTACACTCTAGTGGCTCAGAAGAACAATACGTATGTCCTTAGAACCATGCATTTCTTTGAGATGTGTGTAGCAATGATGCTATACTGCTGTGCTGTGTCTCCCCATTTTCATGCTTCTGTCTTTCCTGTAGTTCAAGCAGCAGAAAAGCCAGCATGTGCATATGAGCTTAATACCATGAGGCAGTAAGATAAACTTTTACTGAGTAGAGGCTAGAACTTCAAAATAAACACACCACTACTTTTCAAATAAAAATATATTCTCCTGTACAAATCAGAAGAGATAATAAAATTAATGAATAGACAGCAACTACTGGTTTAAATTTTACATATATGAGAGTTTCAAAACTACTTCAAAAAAGTATTTGGAAAAGTATTTACCTTTTTTCTTTCTTGGAGAACTGCATATAATTTTTTGGCAATACAAGGACTTATGTTGTGTTAAATTATTGGTTTTTATTCTGTTTTTCACTTAGGAAAGTTATTACAAGAATTTTTATATTGATAAAATAAAATATTTCTGTGCACCAACAATGAAAAAATTCTGTTGAACTCTACCTTTTATAGCAATCTTAAAAGCCTCAGTAGAGATGAAATGCTTCCAAGTTTTATTAGACAAGACGTTCTAGGATTTTTTGAATGGTTCTTACAGAGGGTAGCATGAAAGTTAGAGCCAGGTGTGTTTGGCTCCCTAAAAACAGAGGACATTACTTTATTAGGCAGGTTAGGTGCCTTTGTAGGTATATGAGAGTTGCTATCTATTCACAAACCACTAAGTATTTCTTTAATATGGAACCACAAACAAAGAAACAAAACAAACAAAAAAACACAACTACAAATGCTCAAAGTTTGTGGTCAGTGAAATCCCTTGGATAACCTAGTGAATGTTTCACCAGGGTAGAAGCCTTAACAGTTAAAAATGGAGACATATTTACAACCTCCTTTTGTCCCACAAGTGGAATTCCTGTTTACTGTATGTAGTATTTTCTACTTTTCTTTCCCTTTTGAATTTTTTCTACTGCCTTTTTCTTCAGTACATTCCAAACGAAGCGTCCAAGGCTATGAGTACAAACTCTCTTGGCCATTTCCATACATTTCAGCCAGTCGTTTAAAACGGGGACCCCAGTCACTCAGGTAGTCATAATTCTGATCAGAGTTTGAGCTGATGGAATCTAAGGAACTGAGAGATTCAGCTACTGAGCCATTTCCTTCAAATGCATAAGTCTGAAGAGAGTCATATGGTGGAGCACCTGGATCTACATCAGCTTCTTTCAGTCTTTCCCAAATGAATTCCCTAAAAATGACATTATCTGGGATGTTTTTAAAAGTCGGTCGACTCAAGAACTGAATTTCTGGAGTCACATCTCTCCGAGTTTTGTTGTCTCTTATGACGTTGAGGTTTCTCAGAGCAGCCATATCAAAGGCTTCTGTGTCTTCTTCTCCCCCGCCTTCATCATCATATCTGACAATGTTTTCTCTAATATCCCTCTCCTCATCAAAAATGAGAGGCTCCTTTTTTCGTCTTCTCATAGTGACAATGAGGAGGATCAGCACTGAAAAGTGAGATAGCAGAGAGAAAATGTCAGGTTGCAGAGGAAGAACCCCAATATGTGATAAGACTCATATATTCCATTTCCCTAGTAGACAAAAAGTTTGGCTTCTCTGTTTCATGGGAATTCATAGCATCAAATGTGTTAAAACTGCAAACAATGTGTGTAAAACGGATGCTTTTATACATCAAAAAACTCTTTTCTACACCTGCTCATGATTGATGTCTTGCTCTAACCTCCAAAATATTTGACAGAACAAATTCTAGGGCCAGTTCTAAATAAATATAAATTCAAAGCAACATATAACAAAGGGAGCCTTTGAACTCCTTAATTGCTTGGAAGGCAAAATGCTATTTATAAAAGGTTTGCATATAATTTTACAAGTACAATGCAAGATGGAAATAGATTACAGAATTTGATCAGGGTCTTTGGAGAAATAAATGTCTGGTCCTTGTTATGAAATTCAGCTGCTTAATAAATTCTAGTATGCCATGCCATTTATAAAGATTAAAAGCTTTTGTAATAAAATCAGTCCCATTTTAAAGTGTGAAATACTGAACCTAGACTCTGTAGACTTTTAGTAGTTTTCAAAGATTTAAGAAACAAATCATTTTAACATTGGGATTTTTCTTCTTATATAAAAATAACTATTAAATGTTGAAATGCACAGCTTCTCTGGAAAGCAAAAGAAAACAACAACATTTATTATTATATAGATTAAATTCATCCTCATTTTAATACAAACAATATGCTTTTTAAGATTTATTTATTTATTTATGTATGTGAGTACACTGTAGCTGTCTTCAGGTTCACTAGATGAGGGCATCAGATCTCAATATAGATGGTTGTGAGCCACCATGTGGTTGCTAGGAATTGAACTCAGGACCTCTGGAAGAACAGCTAGTGCTCCTATCTACTGAGACATCTCTCCAGGACTTAATATAAACTTATGGGGAAACTTCACAACTCACAAGTGACACCTAAGACTAAAAATACATCACCAGTAATAGCTTCCAGATCTGAAGTAAACAAGGTAAATAAAATGGCTGTACTTTATTTCAGCCTAAAACAAAAGACTATTCCTTCTTCTCAATACCTCATGGTACCTTCTCCAAAACTGACCATATAATCAGTCACAAAGCAAGCCTCAACAGATAGAAGAAGATTTAAATAATCCCATGCATCCTATAAGATCACCACAGACTAAAGCTAGACTTCAGTAATAATGAAAACACAAAATCCACATGACCATGGAAACTGAACAACTTGCTACTCAGTGATAACTTGGTCAGGGAAGAAATAAAGAAATTAAAGACTTATTGAAATCCAATCAAAATTATGACACAGCATACCCAAACTTATAGGACAAAATGAATGCAGTGCTAAGAGGAAAATTCATAGCATTAAATGTTCTCATAACGAAATAAGAGATTTCCTACAGTTAACAGCACACCTTAAAACTCTAGAACGAAAGGAAGCAAATTTGCACAAGAGGAGAAGACAACAGGAAATAGCCATATTCAGGCCTGAAATCAACCAAAGAGAAACAAAGAGAAGGACACAAAGAATCAACAAAACGAAAAGCTGGTTTATTGAGAAAATTATAATAATATTTTAATCCCTAGCTAAACTATCTAAAGGGCACAGAGACAGTATCCAAATTAACAAAATCAGAAATGAAAAGGAAGACTTAGAAACAGACCCTAAAGAAATTAAAAAACAAAATTACCAGATTCTACTAAAAGAGCCTACACTTAAAAATGAAATAATAATAATAAAAAAAACCAAAAACCAAAACAACTACAAAAAAAGCTCATCGAAATTCTAGATGAAACGGATGATTTTTTACACAGATACCAGGTACCAAAGCTCACTAAAGAGCAAGGAAACTATCTACACAAGCCCATATCCCCTGTAAGGAAAGAGAAATCACTAAAAAAATATCCAAACAAAGAAAGCCCAAGGCCAGATGTTTTGGTGTAGAATTCTACCAGAACTTCAAAGAAGAGCTAATACTAACACTCCTCAAGCTACTCCAAAAAGTAAAAACAGAAGGAGCATTACCTAACTCATTTTATGATTACTCTGATACTTAAATCACACAAAGACACAATATAAAAAGAAAACTTCAGACCTATTTCATTTATGCTTATCGATGAAAAATGTTCATCAAAATTCTGGCAAACAGATCCTAAGAACACATCAAAACCACCATTCACCACAATTAAGTAGGCTTCATTCCAGGCACATGAGTTCTTTCAATATATGAAAACCCATTAATGAAATACACTATATAAACAAACTAAAAAAATCACATGATTATCTCACTAGGTACTGCAAAAGCATTTGACAAAACAAAACATTCCTTCATGTTAAAAGAATTGGAGAGATCATGCATTCAGGGCCCATACCTAAACAAAATAAAAGCAATAGTCGACAAACCAATAGCCAATATCAAATTAAATGGAGAAATACTTGACACAATCCCACTAAATTCACAGACAGAAAAGAATGCCCACTCTTGCCATATCTAGTCAATATAATACTCAAAGTTCTAGCTAGAACAATAAGACAAAATGAGATCAAGTGGATACAAGTTGGCAATGAAGGAGTGAAGACATGACTCTTTGGAGATGATATGATAGTATATATAAGCAACTCCAAAAGATCTACCAGAGAACTTCTCCAGCTGATAAACAACTACAGTAATGTGGTTGGATATAAAATTAACTCAAACACATTAGTAGCCTACTTTTCTACAAATGGTAAAATAGCTGAGAAAGAAAATACAGAAACAAGACCCTTGACAATAGTCACAAATAATATAAAATATCCTGGAGAATTTCTAAATAAACAAGTGAAAAATTTATAACAGAGCAATAGCGATTTAATAAAAAGTAATAATACTGTCTTTCATTGGTACAGAGACAGACAGGATGATCATTGGAATAGAACTGAGGAACCAGAAATAAAACCATACATTTTTATACACTTGATCTTTGACAAAGAAGCCAAAAATATACAATGAAAAAATAGAAAGTATCTTCAATAATGATGCTGCTCTAACTGGCAGTCAGTAAGTAGAAAAAAAAGCAGGGGGTGGGATGGGAAACAGGAGTATAGCCCTCAAGGCCAGCTGAGTCAACGGAAATATGCAACCTCAGGAGCTGGGAGATGGAGAGAATGCTCTAGAATGTATCAGAGACCTTGGAGATGAAAGAGTCTCAGGACTGAAAGGGCAAAACCTTAAATGAAATGCTCAGCAGTAGCAAGAGGGAACTTGTTGAGTCCACTTCTAGTAGAAAGACAGGGCATCAATTGGAGGGATAGGGTTGCCATCCCACAGTCAAAAACTAACCCAAAATTGTTCCTGCCTAAGAGAACTGCAGGGACAATAGAGGAGAAGAGTCTTAGGGAAAGGAAGTCTAGTGACCAGACCAAATTGGGCTTCATCTCAAGTGGGCACTCCAAGGCCTGACACTATTAATGATGCTATGGTGTATTTACAGACAGAAGCTTATCATAGATGCCCTCTGAGACACCCAACAAGCAAGTGAGATAGAAGCAGATACTTACACAGAAAAAATGGACTGAAGTTGGGGAACTCTGTGGTTGAATTAAGGAAAGGCTGGAAGAATTTGAGGAAGGCAACCCCATAGAAAAACCAGCAGTCTTAACTAATCTGGATTCTTGAGATCACTGGGACACTGAGCCACCCACCAGGCATACATGAGCTGCTCAGAGGTTCTAGACATATACACAGCCTGGTCTGGTCTCAGTGAGAGAAAAGACACCTAACCCTGGAGAGACATGAGACCTCAGGGAGCGGGAAGGCCTGATGGAGTGTGGAGGTGTGGGGTGGGGACACCTTCTTGGATAGAGGGGAGGAGGAATGATGAACTGTCAGAGGGCAGACCAGGAAGGAATGCATGTATTGACAACATAATGGAGTACTACTCAGCTATTAAAAACAACAAATTCATGAAATTTTTGGCAAATGGGAAAAATTAGAAAATATCAGTGTGTGGTAACCCCATCACAAAAGAACACACATGGTATACACTTATTAATAAGTGGGTATAAAATTTCCTAAATTATATATAATTTCCATAAAATATACATGTCTAATATATACAGAAATAGGTGGTACAATGTAGCTGATTATTGAATAGTTGTAATTTCTCTCTCTCTCTCTCTCTCTCTCTCTCTCTCTCTCTCTCTCTGTGTGTGTGTGTATGTGTGTGTGTGTGTGTGTGTGTGTGTGTGTGAGCACTTGTCTAAGTTGTGTGAATCTCTAGATTCAATCCTCATACAATCAAAACTGTATTTTTGCTAATTTGTAACAGATGTTTTGGAGTAACATCTGACACTATTTCAACTACATATAAATGCTTGTTTTGACAAAAAAGTCATTGAAAATCAATCATAGTGTTTTATGTTTATATAACAATATAATATATGTATATTTATATTTTGTTAACAAAATACATTAGGGTAAATTTTATGGATTTGTGTACAAATTTAGTGTCTGCTATATGTAGACATATAATTATATTTTTATGTGAATGCATATTATAGATATTTTGCTTGGAGAATGTTTGTAGGTGACCAGTTACTGAGTGGTCCTTGTCAGCTTTACTGGTGGTTTTAATGGCCTCTTTCTACAAATGCATTTCTCATGAACTATTCTGACAAAAGCTTCCCTAGTTGTTCAAAATTGATATTTGGTGTACTTATAATTATTAAAATATATATGTAATCTGAAAAAAATCAAAAGGGTTTATTTTTATTTTGAATTTACAGATATATTTTTCTGCATGCATGCCTGTTTTCCATGTATGTGATTGTTGCCTGTGAAGACTAGTGAAAGACATGAGATCCCCGAGAATTGGTGTTACATATTATTGTGAATTGCCATGCATATAGGGACTGAAAATCAAACCCAGGTCCTCTCCAAAGAGCAGTTAGTGCTTTTAATGACCGAATCATTCTTACATCCAAAACCATCGTGAATTATCATTAATTATATGCCAAAAACTAAAATGTTTTTCAGGAATTTTCACTGCATTGGCTTAGGTTTTTTTCTGAAAGTTTTAGAAGACTGAATATCTGTTATCATTTGGGTTATATGTCTCACCATATTTTAAAGTGTGTGTGTGTGTGTGTGTGTATGTGTGTGTGTGTGTGTGTGTGTGTGTGAGAGAGAGAGAGAGAGAGAGAGAGAGAGAGAGAGAGATGGGGGGGAGCTTGCAACAGGAAGTCAGAGGCTGTGCAATGTACATGTTGCCTTTCTCTGTATTTGAGATTGAGATATGTTCCATTTGTTGTGTGTTAGAAGGACTGTCTCATTAGCATCTGTAAACTTTCTCTGATCGGCCTCCTACCTCACTATACAAGTGCTGAGATTGCTTGTTTTTTTTATAATTTCAGGGGATTCGCACTCATATTCTTACATTGTGCAGAAGCATGTTAGAGTTGGAGCTAGATCCCCAGAATTTTACTTTAAAGAAGCTTAATAGGCAAGGGTATGTAGTTCAGTGATAGAATATATTTTTAGCCTGTGCAAAGCCTTGGGTCTGATCTCCAACACTTCAAAACATAAACACAAAGTCCTTAGCATGATTATAAAGTGTCTTTGTTGTTAAAGAGTATTTGAAAATAATAATATAAAACAAAAAAGATAATAATACAGGTTTTCAACTCTGCTTAAAATGGATAATGTCCCGGAGCTTGGGAATACATCAATACGTAAATTATAAACCTGAGAACCTGAGTTCAAATCAATAATACCTGTGTAAAAGACAAGTATGACAGAATGTCAGCAACAGTGTGGTGAGAGGCTGAGATAGGTAGAATTTTGAATCCAGAACTGTCCAGCATTCTATGATAAGGAGATTCAGGTTTTAGTGAATGACACTGTTTAAAAAATTAAGAAGTCATTGAGGAGCACATGCCAGTGTCAGTTCGTAGTCTCCATTTATGCAGCTACATAGGTTAGTATACACATTCACATGCAAATAGAGCACACACATACACCACACCACACCACAAGACACACACACAAACACATACAAACACACACAAACACACTTCCTCAAATAAGAAGGTACCTACTCATAGAGGATAATCAATATCTGGTACAATCTATCTAAGAACTTCTAGGGTATAGATGTCTTGAGACTTGAAGGGAGAACTGACTTCATAAGTCAGTCATAAGACAATATCATCAGCTGCTTTAGAAATGCCAACATGGAGGCTCCTCAGAAAACTGGACATGACACATCCAGAGGACCCTGCTATACCTCTCCTGGGCATATACCCAAAGGATTCCCCGGCATGCAATAAAGACACATGCTCCATTATGTTCATAGCAGCCTTATTTATAATAGCCAGAAGCTGGAAAGAACCCAGATGCCCTTCAAAGGAAGAATGGATTCAGAAAATGTGGTATATTTACACAATGGAATACTACTCAGCAATTAGAAACAATGAATTCACAAAATCTTTAGGCAAATGGTTTAATCTGGAAAATATCATCCTAAATGAGGTAACCCAGTCACAAAAGAATACACATTGAATGCAATCTCTGATAAGTGGATATTAATTAGCCCAGAATCCCTGAATACCCAAGGCACAAATTGCATAACAAATGACTCCCATGAAGAAGTATGGAGAGGGTCCTGATCCTGGAAAGGATTGATCTAGCACGGGAAGGGAATATAAGGACAGAGAAAAAGGAGGGAGGTGATTGGAGAAGGGATGGAGAGAAGAAGGTTTATGGGACATATGGGGAGGGAGATTCCGGGAAAGGGGAAATCATTTGGAATGTAAACAAAGAATGTAGAAAATAAAAATATTTGTTGTTTTTTTTTAAAAAAGAAATGCCAACATTTACCCTCACAATAAGTGTAGTTTATATCACACTCCAACAAGTTAATTCTTGTAACTGATGGAGATTATTACAAAAGTAAACAACTGATCAAAAATGCAGATACAGAATTGACTGTGGAGAGTCAATCACACAGTCTGATTCCAAATGATACATCTACAGCATAATCTTTAAACCTTAGGTTTAGGGAAATCATGTACAAGGGAATGGAAAGATGGTAAGACCAAAAGTCCAAGAACATCTTTTGACAGACTGTGTTCCTTAGAAAAAAACAGAGAAAATGCATGACAAACTAACAACCATATGGCTGCCTAAATATGACAAGGAAAATGATCATTACAGTTAATATGACAAGAGAAGTTCTACATGATTCCACCTTAAATTAAAAAAAAAAAAAACTATAGTTGGTCAGTGACTCCTGTAGGAGGAAGAATCATTGATTCACGGATGCATTCCCACATAGGTTGTCTAACCAAAGAGTTCAGTCCTGGAGACATGAACATATGAGTAATTCTCAAGGGACTCAGTTTTAATTTGTGCTCATATACAGGCAATGTGTGTATATATGTAAAACTAATAATAAAAGATGATATAAATTGGGGGAAATAAGGGAGAATCTAGGGGCATGACAGGAAGATCCAGAGTTCCTGAAAGAAATTTGAAAAACTGTTTCAGGAGCTTTTCATTATCCTTTCAGAATGACAGCAATAACAATGATAACAAAAAGCCTAATGAGAATTCTTACAAAGGAAATCAAAGGATCCTGTTCCTATTGGAGAAGTGAGTATGAGAACAAAGAGGCTGCAGACAGGGGAGGCAGGAGATAAAAGGCAGAAATGTGAAATTTAGAGCAATTGACAATAAGAATTTCCACATTTAGAGATTAAGTATGTGATGGTGAAGAAAGCAAGTGCTTTGTAACAGGATGCTCTTTAAAGTGAAGTCAATGCCGGAATAGGCAAAATATTTCCAACTTATCAATCTATTACACAACTGATACCATATTTTAGAAGTTATATTCTTATATTTTCCAAAAATTAGTTTTGACATCAGGTTGAAAATGCATTTTATTCTATAATTAAGCCTGAAGTTGTCATTGAAGCTTTCAATACACTTTTAGATAAGCAATGCTTGGAACAGCCTCAGGTATAATGTGAATATGGAATCTTCCAGTTATGCTTGAAGCTAAGAAAAATTACTAAACGTTTGAGGTTGTACAGTTTAAAACTTCAATGACTTGACCAAAAAAGATTCTAGCTATTTGGACACATATAAAGATTAAATTTAACCACTGAAATCCATTGTCTGGCTCTGGGCTTGTTATTCGGGCATGAAGAACCTCCTCGTTCTTCCTTGTGGGTACCTGTATAAACCCTAGGAACTATGAGCTTCAAACACTGGTCCCTCAATCATTTGCCAGTGTGCCCCAACTGAGGCAGAGCCAGCAGAAACAGGTAACATGACAATTGTCCTAACATTCCCTAGAAGTCATGCTGCCATCAAGATCATCTAGCCAACACCAGAAAAATCAGATGACTAAAGCACCAGGCAAGAGCAGAGCTAGCAAGTCCCAGGGTAATATGACACCACCAGAGACCAGATATTCTGATACAGCAAACCCTGAATATACTAATGAAAACGAAGCACAAGAAGATAATATAAATCTAATCTTATAAGGATAATAGAGGAATTTAAAGAGGAAATTAATAAATCTTTAAAAGAAATACAGGAAAATACATTGAAATAGAGCATTAAAACACTAAGCAAGTAAAATTAAAGAAAAATACAATCAATCAGATGAAGGGAATGAAAAAACTTTCTGAGACCTGAAAACAGAAATAGAACCAAAAAGAAAAACCTGCAAACAGAACAGAAACTAGAGATATAGACATCGTCAGCAGAATAAAGGAGATGAAAGAGAGTATCAGGTGTAGATAATACTGTAGAAGAAATCAATACATTGGTAAAAGAAAATGCAAAATATAAAAAGATCATGACACAAAACATCCAGAAAATGCAGGACACTATGCAAAGATTAAACCTAAGAATAATAGGAATAGAACAAGGAAAAGATTCCCAGCTCAAAGGTCCAAAACACATTTTCAACAAAATCATAGAAGAAAATTTCCCCAACCTAAGGAAAGAGATGCCTATAATGGTATAAGAAGCTTAAAAAACACAAAACAGATTGGGTCAGAAATGAAAATCTTACAAGCACATAATAATCAAAACACTAAATATGCAGAACAAATAAAGAATTTTAAGAACAGCAGGGCCAAGTAACATACAAGACCTATCAGAATTATACCTGCTTTCTGAACTGAGACTCTGAAAGCCAGAAGAGCCTGGGTTAACCCAGACTAATATACTCGGCAAAAGTATAGATGTTAAACCAGACTACTATACTCAACAAAACTTTCAATCACCATCGATGAAAAGAACAGGTATTCCACGAAGAAACAACAACAACAACAACAACATCTTTCCACTAACACAGCCCTATAGAGGATACTAGAAAAAAATTACAATCCAGTGAGGCTAACAACACTGAAGAAAACACAAAAATTAAATAATTTCATGCTGTTAAAAGCAATAGAATAGAAACACATGCACACATTTAAACTACCACTATCAACATTAAAACATTACAGGAGGTAGCACTCATTGTTCATTAATATCTCTCAACACAAATGGCCTCAATTTCCTAATAAAAAGGCACAGGCTAACAGAATGGATACAAAAACAGGATCCATCATTCTGCTCCATACAAGAAACTTACCAGAGCAACAAAGATAAATATTGCCTCAGAATATAGAGCTGGAAATGCTCAACTTCATTAGTCATTAGGGAAATGCAAATCAAAACAACCCTGAGATTTCATCTTACACCAGTCAGAATGGCTAAGATTAAAAATTCAGGAGACAGCAGGTGTTGGAGAAGGTGCGGAGAAAGAGGAACACTCCTCCACTGCTGGTGGGGTTGCAAATTGGTACAACCACTCTGGAAAGCAGTCTGGCGGTTCCTCCGAAAACTGGGCACCTCACTTCCAGAAGATCCTGCTATACCACTCCTGGGCATATACCCAGAGGATTCCCCACCATGTAATAAGGATACATGCTCTACTATGTTCATAGCAGCCCTATTTATAATTGCCAGATGCTGGAAAGAACCCAGGTATCCCTCAACAGAAGAGTGGATACAAAAAATGTGGTATATCTACACAATGGAGTACTATTCAGCCATTAGAAACAATGAATTCATGAAATTCTTAGGCAAATGGATGGAGCTAGAGAACATCATACTAAGTGAGGTAACCCAGACTCAAAAGGTGAATCATGGTATGCACTCACTAATAAGTGGTTATTAACCTAGAAAACTGGAATACCCAAAACATAATCCACACATCAAATGAGATACAAGAAGAAAGCAGGAGTGGTCCCTGGTTCTGGAAAGACTCAGTGAAACAGTATTTGGCAAAACCAGAACGGGGAACTGGGAAGGGGTGGGAGGGAGGACAGGGGAAGTGAAGGGGGCTTACGGGACTTTCGGGGAGGGGGGGGGGGCTAGAAAAGGGGAAATCATTTGAAATGTAAATAAATTATATCAAATAAAAAAAAATTAAAAAAAAAAAAAAGAAATTAACATCTCTTGCTACAGAGATGTAAGCACTGCTTCAGACACTGTTGTATATTCTAATGATGAGAGTATGAATGATGAAGTATGATAGCTTCAGATCCCCTGGCTCATCTGTATTGATAATTGATTGTTGTAATCTCAAAAAAAAAAAAAAAAAAAAAAGCTGAAAAAATGCAGCAAAGTGGTCAAATACAAAATTAACTTAAAGAAATCAGTAGTGTTCCTCTATACAAGCAATAAACAGGCTGAAAAAGTTTTTTTGTTTTTTTGTTTGTTTGTTTTTTGTTTTTTAGTTTTTTGTTTTTGTTTTTGGTATTTTTTGAGACAGGATTTCTCTGTGTAGCCCTTGCTGTGCTGGAACTCACTTTGTAGACTAGGCTGGCCTCAAAAAAGTTAAACATACAATGCACTTCATAAAAGCCACTACTAATCCAAAATATGTTGTTATATTTTCAATCAAGTGAAACACCTGTATGACAAGAACTCCAAGTCTCTGAAGAAAGAAATTGAGGAAGATATCAGAAGATGAAAAGACCATCCATGCACATGGACCCATAGAGTTAACGGTGTAAAAATAACCAAATTATCAAAGCAATCTTCATCAAAGAGTCAATGCGATCCCCATGAAACTCCCAGCACAATTATTTACATACCTTGAAAGAACAATTCTCAACTTCATATGGAAAAAAATCAGGAAATCTAGGATAGCTAAAACAACCCTGAATAATAAATGAATATTTAGATATATCCATATCCCTGACTACAAGCTGTATTATAGAAGAACAACATTAATAAAAATGGCATAGTATTGGTATAGAAATAGACAAGTCGATCAAGACAATCAAGTTGAAGGTCCAGAAATAAACCAACACAGCCACGGACACTTGATTTTTGACAACAAAATCAAAGTTATACAATGGAAAATGGAGAGCATCTTCAACACATGGTGCTGGTCTAATTGGATGTCTGCATGTGTAAGATGCAATTAGACCTAAGTTTATCACCCTACATAAATCACAAGTTCAAATGGACCAAGTAACTCAACATAAAATGTGACACACTAAATCAAATAGATTAGAAAGTGGTGAATAGCCTTGAACTCTTTGGAACAGGGCATTGAATTCCCTCTTTTGACTCCATGAATGCCAGGTATGCATGTGGAACACATACATACAAGAAGCAAAATCTTCACACATGCAAAAAATAAAATAATATTTAAGAAAATGAAAATTCAAAAACTCTTACATGATGAGTGATGCTGCATCATAATATGGTATGATTTAATAATACACTACTAGGTAAAGAAAGGATGTATGAGAGTGAGGCAAGAGTAATTTAGAGAAGGAGAAAGAGGAACAGGAATAATGAGGAGTAATCTTACTACTCTCAAGAAGCTTTTATGCTTCAGCGCATTATAAATAATGTATTAATAATATGTTATATTATATTTTACTATATAGTATAGTATATACTATATATATATTACACACACACACATATATATATATATATATATATATATATATATATATATATATATATATTACACAAGGTCCTGACAGAAGTATATAAATAGTGGAAAAGCTTAAGTAGGTGTTGTGATATAGAGGACAGTAAATGTGAAGATTTTTGTCATTTCTTGTAATTTGAGAACATGTCCTTAGAAGGAAAAGCACAAATTCACAGCATAATGTATTATATAAATCTGAAAGAATGTAGGTAAAGTTTTTCAGGAAATGGTTTTAATTTTGAAAACAGTGGAAACAAAGTTTCGAACAGCAATTGCTACATGATGATGAAAAATAACATAGGCTGGTACCTTTCCAGTTGTGAGCCTGTGAAAGAATTTGTCTTGCTTTGAGAACCATAAGAAACATTTTGACATTCTTCAAGCATATTTGTTTCTACTAAATATTTTTCAAGAGAATACATATGACATGGTTTAAAATTAAAGTCTTTGACAGGCACAGGGATGATTCTGGGGATCAGAAAGAGAGTGCCATCTAAAGTAAGACCTAAGGTACACTAGGAAGGACAAATAGAAAACAGAATTTTCATTTTTGCTCTATGGATTGTAAAATTACAAATATACACATATTCTCATAAACAAAGATCAAGAATTTAACTTGTATTCTAAGCCCTCTTGGCACATCTTTCAAAATGATTTCATTATAGTTAATATATAACCCAAGTGAGTCATTGAGGTAACTATAAAGCAAATACAATATTTTGAACTGATGACATATTCTTTAGGTAGTATTGATAAAATTCTGACTTTTTTCTTTAACACACACACACACAAACACACACACACACACACACACACACACTACTCACACACAAGACTATTAACCTGAATATATTATTACATTTTACCTACACCATATCTATTTTTAACTGAGATAAATAAATCCTAAAAATATCTTCAAAATACTGAATATTAGGAGAAAGATGAAAATTATATGCCAAAACATTTACTGGTTATGAATAATGATGAATATAAAACCAAATATTATTTACCATAACTGAGTACATTAGATTATTCAGCATGAGCATATGGAATTCCTTCTGTCTTTCAGATAATCAATTCATGAGGTATTTCATATAATTGCAAAATAATGTTTACCTCTTGCCTTTGAATGCAGGAGTTCATTAGAAGAGAAATAGGAAAATAAAATAATAAATTTAAGCATTTGTGTTGGATAGATGTTTCTCTGTTATGATGTGGTCTCTGAGACTACCATATCCCCAGTGTTAAAGGGCCCATGGTGAGAGCACCTAAATTGGGTTCAGAAGTCAACAGATAGTGTCTAGACCACAAACCAAAGGGGTCTTCTTATACATTCTGGAGAGTAGTACTCTAGGCATGTTAGCACACACAAGACAAGAAAGACAAGCCTACACAAAAGCAATGTGTACGAAATCAGCTGCAGCACCAAGGATATAAATTAATAAACTAAAAAATGGATAAAGCTTGCATAAGATTAGAAGATACAACAGAGAGAAGACTGACTTGGAAAACAATAAAATTTGACTGTAAATCAAGGAAAGAGGCAAGATTTAGGAATATAGTTCAAGATTTCAACATTGAGCATACATAGTGAGACCTGATGTAAAATTATGCCAACTAGAGATTTGCAAATGACATGCAAGAAATAGAAAATGATTACCATGTCTCAAGACATAGAAATGTTTAATTATAACTGAAATTAATCCTTCTTTACTGAAAATCAGTGTCCCAGGGCACCTCTCATTTAATGTGATCATTATAATGATTTAATTTGAACCGGAGTTAAGACAGAGCAAAAGTGTTCAAAGTACAATGAATATTTTATTCACAAGTACAATATGTGTGTTATATTCTGTACCAAAATAAATTCATATATAATTGAAAGTGTGTTTTTTTTTCAAAGGTGAAAATTAACTCATGTAAACCTTGAATTAGACTCCTTGAGTTAACTAAACATCTAGAAACTCATCGCAGGAAGCACAGTAGGTCCTTCAGCTCTTACTGTGCTAGCTTCCGGGCTTGAGATACTTAGAAGTATTAAGCCACTTCTCAGTGGCATCTTGGTATTTAATACTGGAAAACATATTTGGAAAAATAGATTTTCAGGACAATTTATAGGATACTTCTTTTCTTCTTTCTGCTGCCCTGTTTGGTTTCTGAGTGTGACCAGCAATGACCCTATGACTTTGCAACTAATTTCCCAATCTTCTGTTTGCTATGAGAAAAGAGACATACAACAATAATAGTTGCCAAGGATACAGTTTGTGAGAATGTACTTGCAAAATGCTAAAAGATAGCAAAGTACTTGTATTAATGCCAAGCTCATTGCATTAGCTTATGAAAGTAAACTATTTCTCCTTCATTCTGTTTATGTGTCCTTTAAATAGGAACATATTTGCTTTCATGAATGAGCAATTGGAACACTGTCCATTATCTCAAAGACAACATGTGAAGGCTAGTACATTGTGATAGATCATGAGGAATAGCGTGTTTTTTACATTCTTTTTCTGGTGTTATCATTAGTCTCAGTAACTTGGTATACATTTTTGCACATTAGTTAAATTTTTCTCTGAATATAAAACTAAGAAAACATTTTCAAATTAAAAAAAAAAAAACCAAACAGCTTCAGCAAATGCCTAAAGCTTGTTTAGATTTGGAAAGCCACGGATGCATAATTAAAAGACCCATGACAGTTGAAAGTCAAGCTTCCTCTTTAGACATGGTGGAGGAGTTAGAATTCTCTGTGGTGAATGATGAGTTTATATAAAATCCTTATTAAGGAAGGTTTATGGAGCTGTGGCACTCTGAGTGAAAGACAAAGAACAGGAAGCAATTCATTACTTCAATCACTTGGAAGCAAGGTCCAAGAATGAAACAAATAGAAGCCAATACCACAAATGCTGCAGAAGCTTCAGGGAGAAGAAATAGTCAGGGAGGAGAGCTATTTTAAGCCAAAGCAGGTGAAATTCTTCTTCTGAATTTCTTAAAAGATCTACATCAGTAATAATTGAATGTGCCAGTTGTACATTCTGTTCTTTACCAGTGTTTTTCTCTGGTAAAAGAAATCTGCATTTGTTAAACATCAACTTAACTATGATAATACAGAGGATTAAATTAGTACTGTGGTTCATTATGGCAAATAGTTTTTATTCTGGTTTGAGAATACTAAAATGTTTTCCACATATTGATTACAACTTTTATACATGAAAAATATTTAATGTGGCTTTTTCATTTCCATACAAAGAGATTTGAAGCTGCAAGTTCTGATTCCTCTCAAGATATATAAGGAAACCTCATACTCTGAGTTTTTGGTTATCACTTTTACTCAATATATTAAGATTTAATAGTTTTTCAGACAGAGGTGAAGGTAAGCAGAAAAAATCACTAACAGGGTTGGAAAAATACAAATGGAGGTGAAATTTTGGTTTGTTTTTATTTTTGTTTTGTTTTGTTTTTGAAGGTAGGATCTCATGTAGCTCAGACTGGCCTCCAACTCAAAGATCACCTTAAACTGTTAATCCTCCTGCTTCTATCTGCCAACTATTTAGATCACAGGTATTTAGCACCATGCCCATATTAGTGCTGGAGATGGAATCAATGTTTCATACATGATAGACAAGCAGTCTACCAACTGATCCACAGTCCTAGCCTCTTGAGGTAAAGACTGATATGCCCAGCATTCCATGTGATTAAATTTAAGCATAAGGAAGAAAAGTTATTGAGTAGCAAGATACCTTTCTTTCTTGTTTGTCAAGAAGCAGTAACTGGGCTCTGTCCAGAGAGCTGAATGAATAAGATAAGGGGCTGCTCTTTAGCCATGTTAGATTACTAGCACCCAAATAATGTGTCATACTGCAGATCTAAGAGATGTTCTGGCCTTTGTGTGTATTGTACATACACGGTACACAGATTTACATGCATACAAATATATATATATATATGTGTGTGTGTGTGTGTGTGTGTGTGTGTGTGTGTGTGTGTGTGTGTGTTTTAAAAGAAGTAACATAAGAATAGACATATTGAACCTTATACTGAGGAAAGTGGGGAACAGCCTTGAATGAACTGACACAGGACAGGTTCAGTGTTCTGTTCTAGCAGCATCATTGCATCATCCTCTCTCCAGGTCTAAGACTCTTTCACATGTCACCTCACTGATTCAGAATGTTGATCTTCAGTATTTTCCTTTTTGGGAAGTCAAAGCTAAAAAGCTTCTTTAGTTTTCTTCTTAAATGAACATTCCCTTTGCCAAGTGCAGTTACTTACCTTAATTTCCATTAAGTGGGAAGGTGAAAAGCCCTGAAAGATAACATCTAGAATGAAGACTTACAAATTGCTTTATAAATTATAAGAATGAACTATTGACATACTTAAATAGAATACTTGGATTTGTATTGCATTTGCATACCTGTAAACCTGAATGTTATTTCTTTCAAACTGACCATATCATGTCTGGTTTTATAATGGTGAATAAAAGTGTTTCAATTATTTGTTACCATCAAATTGGTGAATAAGATTTGGAGATTATAATTTAATCCTGAATATCTTGTGCTAGAAGATTGTGGCTATGTTCTAGTTTCACTATATACATGAATCTTAAAGTTATTATGCCTGTTTCAAATTTTTCTTTCAGTGTGAAAATGCTGCGTTTTTACTAATCTTTTGGTATAAGTGTAGAAACCTTAAAAATAAATAAAATGCAATGCACAAATCTTTAGATAGATTTGGTAGAGGGAAAAGTGGCTTTTCTAAGAATGAAAAGACATGCCTGAAATTAACAGAAAGATGCTTTCATTAACAATCTCCTGAGTTAACACATATACACACAATTTATACACACACCACACCCATGCACATGAAACATACACATACTACACACCACTAACAAACACTTTCTAAATAGCATATGCATATGCACATACTATAAAAAACATTCCACACACACACACTCACACACAGACACACACACAAACACACACACACCACAAACACATAGAAGCATCATACATGCACATAAACACAAACCACACAGATACATCACTCATACACATGGATATCCACAATACACAGATACACCACACATACAGACACATACACATATACCACATACACACATATCACACAGCACAAACACACTATGCTACAAGGAGAGAGAAAAAGATAGATATTTGATAAATGATAGATAGATAGATGAATAAATATAACAAAGAATGGTGTACATAAAAACTGATTTATTTCAAAAACAGTTAGATGATTATAAACTATGAAATAGTTAAACAGCCTTGATTACAAAAAGCTATTTTTCACATTATTATAAATTATAATCATAACTAATTAACATTATTATAAATTAGAGGTAAAACAGGCTTTATTTAGCTCGTCTTTTAAAATATTGAAGTTAAATAACTAGCAGTGATTACCAAATTTGATAGAGTACACTCAGTTGTATTTTGTTCCTGGAAGTGTGGTATAATAAATTCTGTGTTTATGTGTGTGTGTGTGTGCATATATGTGTATGTATGCATATATATGTGTGTGTGTGTGTGTGTGTGTGTGTGTGTGTGTGTGATCAATTGGCAAAGTTTAAAAACTCACTGTCTTTCTATCTGTCCTCTCCATATTCTATGAATCTGTTGTTTTAAAATGTTCATTGTTTTTCTGGATGTAATAGCTTTATACCCTATGTTGTTTGCTGTTTTTATAAAGTAAATATACAATTTTCATGTTCATTTTTATGTTTTAGAATCCAAGCAGATCAAAAATACTTATTTATAATACTTTCATTTTTAAAAATATTTACTCTTAGTCTTCATATTCTAATCATATTTTAACTGTGAATTACATGTCATCTATAATGAATTTTGGGAAGCTTCTGATACCTGTTTGCAGTTCTTTAGAAAGAATCATTTAATTATTTTTCTTCTAGATTTATTCATATAATTCATGTTATTAAAGACAATAACTTCCATTTTATGAGACTGTTTACATTGTATTAACACGTAAATCTTAGCTTGGGTAACACAGTGAGGTCTTTTCCTCTAACAATAACACTTAAAAGACAAATTGAAAGACAAACACTACCTTAGAGTAAAAGGCTGGAAGACAATTTTACAAGCAAATGGTCTCAGGAAACAAGCTGGAGTAGCGATTTTAATATCAGATAAAATTGACTTTCAACCCAAAGTCATCAAAAGAGACTCTGAGGGACACTTCTTGTTGGTCAAAGGAAAAATACAACAAGAAGAACTCTCAATCCTGAACATCTATGCTCCAAATGCAAGGGCACCCTCTTTCATAAAAGAAACTTTATTAAAACTCAAAGCACACATTGCACCTAACACAATAATTGTGGGTGACTTCAACACTGCACTTTCCTCAATGGACCGATCAGGAAAACAGAAACTAAACAAGGACACAATGAAACTAATTGAAGCTTTGGACCAATTAGATTTAACAGATATATATAGAACATTCTATCCTAAAACAAAAGAATATACCTTTTTTTCAGCACCTGATGGTACCTTCTCCAAATTCGACCATATAATTGGTCACAAGACAGACCTCAACAAATATAAGAAGATCGAACTAATCCCATGCCTCCTATCTGATCACTATGGAGTAAAAGTGGTCTTCAATAGCAACAGAAACCATAGAAAACCCAAATACACGTGGAAATTGAACAATACTCTACTCAATGATACCTTGGTCAAGGGAGAAATAAAGAAAGAAATTAAAGACTTTTTAGAACACAATGAAAATGAAAACACAACATACCCAAATCTATGGGACACAATGAAAGCAGTGCTAAGAGGACAACTCATAGCCCTGAGTGCCTCCAAAAAGAAAATGGAGAGAGCATACATTACCAGCTTAATGGCACACCTGAAAGCCCTAGAACAAAAAGAAGCTATTTCACCCAGGAGGAGTAGAAGGCAGGAAATTACCAAACTCAGGGCCGAAATCAATCAAGTAGAAACAAAGAGAACCATACAAAAAATCAACAAAACCAGGAGCTGGTTCTTTGAGAAAATCAACAAGATAGATAAACCCTTAGCCAGACTGACCAAAGGGCACAGAGAAAGTATCCAAATTAACAAACTTAGAAATGAAAAGGGAGATATAACAACGGAAACTGAGGAAATCCAAAAAATCATCAGATCCTACTACATGAGTCTGTACTCAACACAACTGGAGAATCTGGAGGAAATGGACAATTTCCTTGACAGATACCAAATACCAAAATTAAATCAGGACCAACTAGACCATCTAAACAGTCCCATAAATCCTAAAGAAATAGAAGTAGTCATAGAAAGTCTTCCAACCAAAAAAAGCACAGGACTAGATGGTTTCAGTGCAGAATTCTACCAGACCTTCAAAGAAGAGTTAACACCAATACTCTTCAAACTATTCCACAAAATAGAAACAGAAGGAACACTACCCAATTCCTTCTACGAAGCCACAATTACGCTGATACCAAAGCCACACAAAGATCCAACAAAGAAAGAGAACTTCAGACCAATTTCCCTTATGAACATCGATGCAAAAATACTCAATAAAATTCTTGCCAACTGAATCCAAGAACACATCAAAACGATCATCCACCATGATCAAGTAGGCTTTATCCCGGGAATGCAGGGTTGGTTCAATATACGGAAATCCATCAATACAATCCACTACATAAACAAACTCAAAGAACAAAACCACATGGTCATTTCATTGGATGCTGAAAAAGCATTTGACAAAATTCAGCATCCTTTCATGCTTAAAGTCTTGGATAGAACAGGAATTCAAGGCCCATACCTAAACATAGTAAAAGCAATATACAGCAAACCGGTAGCCAGCATCAAACTAAACGGAGAGAAACTGGAAGCAATCCCACTGAAATCAGGGACCAGACAAGGCTGCCCCCTTTCTCCTTATCTTTTCAATATTGTACTTGAGGTACTAGCTCGGGCAATTCGACAACATAAGGAGGTCAAAGGGATACAAATTGGAAAGGAGGAAGTCAAACTATCATTATTTGCAGACGACATCATAGTCTATCTAAGTGACCCAAAAAAACTCCACTAGAGAGCTCCTACAGCTGATAAACAACTTCAGCAAAGTGGCAGGTTATAAAATCAACTCAAGCAAATCAGTGGCCTTCCTATGCTCAAAGGATAAGCAGGCTGAGAAAGAAATTAGGGAAATGACCCCCTTCACAATAGCCACAAACAGTATAAAGTATCTTGGGGTGACTCTTACCAAACATGTGAAAGATCTGTATGACAAGAACTTCAAGACTCTGAAGAAGGAAATGGAAGAAGACCTCAAAAAATGGGAAAACCTCCCATGCTCATGGATCGGTAGAATCAATATAGTTAAAATGGCCATTTTGCCAAAAGCAATATACAGATTCAATGCAATACCCATCAAAATCCCAACTCAATTCTTCACAGAGTTAGAAAGAGCAATTATCAAATTCATCTGGAACAACAAAAAACACAGGATAGCTAAAACTATTCTCAGCAACAAAAGAAAGTCTGGGGGAATCAGTATCCCTGACCTCAAGCAATACTACAGAGCAATAGTGTTAAAAACTGCATGGTATTGGTACAGTGACAGGCAGGAGGATCAATGGAACAGGATTGAAGATCCAGAAATGAACCCACACACCTATGGCCACTTGATCCTCGACAAAGAGGCTGAAAACATCCAATGGAAAAAAGATAGCCTTTTTAACAAATGGTGCTGGTTCAACTGCAGGTCAGCATGCAGAAGAATGCGAATTGATCCATCCTTGTCTCCTTGCACTAAGCTCAACTCCAAATGGATCAAGGACCTCCACATAAAGCCAGACACTCTGAAGCTAATAGAAAAGAAACTGGGGAAGACCCTTGAGGACATCAGTACAGGGAGAAAGTTTCTGAACAGAACACCAATAGCGTATGCTCTAAGAGCAAGAATTGACAAATGGGACCTCATAAGGTTACAGAGTTTCTGTAAGGCAAAGGACACCATCAAGAGGACAGATCGGCAACCAACAAATTGGGAAAAGATCTCCACCAATCCTACATCAGATAGAGGGCTAATATCCAATATATATAAAGGCCTCAAGAAGTTAGACTCCAGAAATCCAAACAACCCTATTAAAAAAATGGGGTACAGAGTTAAACAAAGAAGTCTCACCTGAAGAACTTCGGATGGCAGAGAAGCATCTTAAAAAATGCTCAACTTCATTAGTCATTAGGGAAATGCAAATCAAAACAACCCTAAGATTTCATCTTACACCAGTCAGAATGGCTAAGATTAAAAATTCAGGAGACAGCAGGTGTTGGAGAGGGTGTGGAGAAAGAGGAACACTCCTCCACTGCTGGTGGGGTTGCAAATTGGTACAACCACTCTGGAAATCAGTCTGGCGGCTCCTCTGAAAACTGGGCACCTCACTTCCAGAAGATCCTGCTATACCACTCCTGGGCATATACCCAGAGGATTCCCGACCATGTAATAAGGATACATGCTCTACTATGTTCATAGCAGCCCTATTTATAATTGCCAGATGCTGGAAAGAACCCAGGTGTCCCTCAACAGAAGAGTGGATGCAAAAAATGTGGTATATCTACACAATGGAGTACTATTCAGCCATTAGAAACAACGAATTCATGAAATTCTTAGGCCAATGGATGGAGTTAGAGAACATCATACTAAGTGAGGTAACTCAGACTCAAAAGGTGAATCATGGTATGCACTCACTAATAAGTGGTTATTAACCTAGAAAACTGGAATACCCAAAACATAATCCACACATCAAATGAGATACAAGAAGAAAGGAGGAGCGGTCCCTGGTTCTGGAAAGACTCAGTGAAACAGTATTCGGCAAAACCAGAACGGGGAAGTGGGAAGGGGTGGGAGGGAGGACAGGGGAAGAGAAGGGGGCTTACGGGACTTTCGGGGAGGGGGTGGGCTAGAAAAGGGGAAATCATTTGAAATGTAAATAAATTATATCGAATAAAAAAAATTTAAAAAAAAGACAAATTGATTGTTCTCTATATACTAGATATTCAGTTCTGTAGATGAATTATCTAATTTCATTCCCACTTCTTTACAAAAAAGACAAGTAATATACATTTGAGGCCATGAAGCTATCTTATAGAGAAAATAGTATACTCCTTATGAAGAACTAAAACACAACATAGGGAAACAATAGGACACAGGTAAACAAAACTGTCGCAAACAGCATGCCATGCTGATTTCCATCTCAAATGCTACTTTTAAAAACATGTATTGTGTATGTATTTACTAATTTTTTTTAAAATTCAAGAAAACACATATTAAGTGGAAAATTAAATTCTAGTAATCCTTGTAGGAATATACACTATGAAGGAGAATGTTGACTTAGAATAAACACATTCCTTATCCAATGACCATGTTGGGATGGCTCTCAATGTTAAAAAGGATGCTGCATTATCTCCTATGCAATTGTAATTATAATATGATCTGTAAATTTAGTTCATTCAAATAATAAATTAGTCTTAGAAAATTAAATTAAATATGACAATAACATGTAAGAAATTGTTTGTCACCACAGTTTCAGTTTTGTAAAAATCAAAATAATTTAAGAAACTTACTGTACATATTTCTTGAAAAATTTGTTCACTGTGGAAGAATTTATCAAATAAATGTACTATCAAAACAACATAAAAATTTTCATTCTAGTCTAATATAGTGCAAACTATACCCTAAAAAAAGAAAGAAAGTAATCTTCTTTCAACAAACCTAAAAGACGATAGCCACACAAACATAATTTCACCTTTATCAACAAAAATAACAGGCAGCAATAATTCCTTTTCCTTAATATCTCCTAATGTCAATATACTCAATTCCCCAGTAAAAAGACATAGACTAACAGATTGGATATATAAACAGGACCCAGCACTTTGCTGCATACAGGAAATATACTTCAGTGACAAAGACAGACACTACCTGAGAATAAAGGGGTAGAAAATTTTTCCAAGCAAATGTTTTCAAGAAAGAAAGTAAGAAAGAAAGAAAGAAAGAAAGAAAGAAAGAAAGAAAGAAAGAAAGAAAGAAAGAAAGAAAGAAAGAAAGACTCTAGAGTAGTCATTATAATACCAAATTAAATCAAATTTGAACCAAAAGTTATCAAAAAAGCTAAAGAAGGATATTTCATACTGGCCTAAAGAAAAATGTACCAAGATAAACCCGCAATTCTGAAAATCTATGCTCCAAATATAAGGTCATTCATATTAATTAAAAGAAACCTTACTTAAGCTCAAAGCACACATTGCACCTCACAAAAATAATAGTGGGAGACTTCAACACCCAACTCTCATCAAGCACAGATCATGGAAACAGAAACTAAAGAGAAACACATTGAAACTAAGAGAAATTATGAGCCAAATGGATTTAACAGATCACTATAGATCATTTCATCCTAAAATAAAAGAATATTACTTCTTAATAGCACCTTATGATACCAAATCCGAAACTGACCACTCCAGAAATCAGTTTGGCAGTTCCACAGAAAATTGGACATAGTACTACCTGAGAACACAGCTATTATACAGCTATACCAGTCCTGGATATATATAAAAAAGATGCTCCAATATATTACAAGGATACATGCTCCACTATGTTCATAGCAACCTTATTTATAATAGCCAAAAGCTGGAAACAACCCAGATTTTCCAAAACAGAGGACTGAGTAAAGAAAATGTGGCAGTTACACAATGTAGTACTACTCAGCTATTAAAACCAATGACTTTACCAATTTAAAACCAAATTCTTCGGCAAATGGATAGAACTAGAAAATATCATCATTAATGAGGTAACACAGTCACAAAAGAATACACATGGTAGACACTCATTGACACGTGGATATTAACTCAAAAGCTAGGAATACCCAAGATACAATTCATAGACCCACGTGAAGCTCTAGAAGAAGGAAGACCAGAGTGTGGATGCTTAGAAGAGGGAACAAAATACTAACAGGAGGAAATACAGAGAAAAAGTTGTGGAGCAGAGACTGAAGGAAAGACCATCCAGAGAAACCCCATCTGGGGATCCATCTCACACACAGACACCAAACCCAGACACTATTGGGGATTCCAAAAAGTGCTTGCTGACAGGAGGCAGATAAAGCTGTTTCCTGAGAGGCTCTGCCAAATGCCTAACAAATACAGAGGTAGATGGTTACCTTCACGTAAATTATTTGCATATCATTGATAAGGTACTCAAATGAAATAAAATGAGACAAGAAATCGTACAATATTTGGTTGTTTTGATAATTTTTCAAAGCAAGAACAGAAACCAGGCTTGGCACTGGTGCCACGCACCTTTAATCCTAGCACTTGGGAGGCAGAGGCAGGCAGATTTCTGACTTCAAGGCTTGCCTGGTCTACAGCGTGAGTTCTAGGACAGTCAGGGCTATATAGAGAAGACCTGTCTCAAACAAAACAAAACAAAATAAAACAAAACAAAACCAAACCAAGCAGAACAACAAAAAAGAACAGAAACCAGTACCTACCCAATAGTGTCAGGACACAGGCCAGTATTGCTATCAAGGCCCCAGTGCTGAGGCCAGCAGGTAGAACATAAGCCTCTGCATTGCAGGTCTGAGCTATGCCGTCAGCATCACAGTCACATACACGGATGGTAAGTGTGTTGGTACTGCTTAGTGAAGGAGATCCACTGTCCACAATGAAAATTGGCAGATAATAAACTGACTGTTCCTGTCTGCGGAAGCCATTTCTCCTGGTGAGTATTGAGGCTGTATTGTCTAGGATAAAGGACAAAACCGTATAACAAAGCTTTTGATGAGCTTTAAGTTTGCAAGCTTGAAGTCATGCTTTTCACTTTTCCCTTAAATGACAAACCAACAGGGATATAAGTTTTTTTTGAAACATCCTCAATTAATTTCTTTGGACAGAAATACAAATTCCTATGTAATTCATAATAATTATTAAGGTATTTTTGTTCTTCAACAGATCACCAACATAACAAATCTGAAATCTAAAATTTCAGATCATATAATTATAGAATCATTGGTAAAATTTTAAATTAACACATCCATTTTTAGCATCATGTTTGGGAAGTCTCCAGACCAATAATGTAATAAACTATAGCATAAAATGACACAGTTTGTATTTAATCTGACACATGTAAGCAGATATTGCCAAACTAGGGCATAGGTTCAGAGAAGTGACACAGGCCACTTCTTATGTTCAACTATGAAAATCTGAAAAGTAACCAATTCATTTATATAACTGCAATGATATTACAGAAATAAATTTAATTTGGGGCTATTACTTTGTGTCATTTATTGCAATTAACTAATATGAATTTATAGGATTCTTAGAATTTATACTTATTAATAAAACAAAAACATAGAAAAATAAGGGTCATACTGTTATTCTGTATGCAAATATTCTTTTATTTGTAATCCTTCACAAATAGTTAAAAATCGCTTATTTAATATCATAATGAAGAATTCAGTAATATTTTAAATAAAACAAGCTGATATAATTTTTGCATTAAGCATCTCAATGCAATTAGCTAATATTTAAATGCAGTAAAAACTGATTTTTATTAGACAAAATACAAATATTTCAGTATCATTTTATATTTAGTAGATTTTCATATGTGCAATTTTTAAAATGCTTTTCAAAATGATGTTTTTAAAATATTTATTTTAAGATATAAATTTTAATTTGTGAAATGCATTATCTGACTAATTAAGCATGGAGTTGATATTCTTTATGTTAACATAAATTCACAGGTTAGTGGTTTGCTTTTCAAAAATTTTAATAATAGTTTTATTAATTAATAAAAATGATTCAGAAAATTGTATATTCATAGTCTAACATTGCTGACACAAAAATCGTTCATAGATAGACATAGAGGCATTATACATAGACATACACATAAACACATATACACAGCTTTGAAAAGCATGGTCCAAATGTTCAGAATGTGGAAGAAAGACCCTAATATCAAAAAAGAGCTTGTACAGTACTCTGTATTGCTTGCATCATGTGGAAGACAAGACTAATAATTTTTTAATGATTCTATTGATGCCCTTCCAGATACAGCCTTGAAAACACTGGGCTAGCTGTATATGACATGGAAAGATTTCAAATGAATAGCATTAAGGATGCCCCATAAATCCTGAGGTTTTCTTGTGCATGTTGTACAGCAATATTGATGCTTTTGGACTGTGGCACTTGAGGGATACATTCACCATCTTCTTGTGAAGGTCATATATTCCCCTGTCTGCATCTGTGCTAGATGACTTCAAAGACTGAGAGTGAACCTTTGCAACAATGATTAAGTCAGAGAGTTTGGGATTACTCACCAAGAGAATGCTCTATCCTCTATATTACTAAAGGGACAACAGAGTGTTCTCATTAGGTGGAGAATAAGATCAGAAAAAAATTACTACTTTCAGACTGAATTTCTAGGCTAAAATCAGTTTTTGCAGTCAAGTTTTATCCTCAGGCAAAAGATTTCCTAAATTCCTTCTGAAGGCAGGTCTGTTCTGGTAAGCTACCTGGACTCTTTATTTTAAAACTAAACTTGATTCTCATGAAAACCTTTACGAAATATGACTAAGTTCCAATAATGCTTTCTTTAGAATGTCTGATAATTATTAATACATGTTAAGCAAATAGCAGCTTGCCTATAGGTTCTTGTAAAGTGTCACTACAATAACACTTATCAATGGTAGGCACAGCTAACTTTAAAGCAAGGAAATTACGTTTGCCATGAGTGAGAGAGTAGTTTTATTATTAAATACTTTATCAACATTCACTAATTTAAAGGATTTTATGAGATGGTTTAATGACAATATGAAAGAATCCAAATGTACATTTCCATTTCAGATGACATGGTGAGCACAGTAACTTAAATGCCTCCCTCCCACCAACTTCTCTGAAGATGAGGAAGTGAAGAGTGAATAAAAGAGTTTTCCTTGTTTCTGGACAGGGTGGTGATCAATTTATATATGTTATAATGAACTATCACTGCAGTAAAAAGCAAAGTGTGTTCAATCATCCAGAATACCTTCATGAAAATAGATGTCTATGTTATCAATAACCTCCAATTTCAAGCTATCCAAATCATAGTATTATTATTACTGTTATTATTGTTATATTTTACATAAAAATTACATTTTTGTGGAAAAGTATGATAACTTTTGCTATTCCTAAAACCATTATGTGATTGTTAATTTAAAATGTACATAATCCAAATATTTTTCTGAGCTCTTAAGTAGTGTCCACATTGGACAGTCCTATTAAGGACTTTAGCTGACCTTCAAAGTATGATATCACTTGGATAACCAGTATATTATAAAAATGAGGCAAATACCTAGGAGATAGCCAAGAGATATAGACCTAACAATTCTCATTTGGCTGTATGCCTAAAATGATTTAAATATCAGCTTCTCCTTTATAATAGCAAATACCTTGTTTAAAAGATTCTATCATTTAGTTAATGTAATTGCTGGGTTTTTTTCTCTTATAAAAAGCATTTTGAAATCAAATACTGGACTTGTTTAGTAGCCAATGATTGGAACGATGTAACTAGCCTTACCTTTGTTATCTTTCAATGAAAAGTTGTGGTTATTTGTCATATCTGTTGTTAAGCTGAAGTAAAACTGGTGTCCATTGGATGGCTCATCTTTATCGATTGCACTGATTTTCTGGATAACCTAGGTAGAGAGAATGCAAGCATGGATGGTATGCTAGTGCACTCTGCAGAGATTTCTACATCAGGACACAGTGACTATACCTTGTCATACATGCCATCTTTCTGAATGAAAGGGAACAGATCAGGGAACAGATCAGGTGTACCAACTGCAAATCACTCTAAAATGGGTCTTGGAAAACAAATGTCCTTTTCAAAGCATATGTTTGAAGCTGCATTAGTGAACCTCAAAATCAAGCTGCAGCAATTGATTAGACATCCCTGTAAACATGTTAAGACTTTAATAGGGATGCACAAGCGAAAGCTACTGTGAAATGCCCTTAATTCTCAGAGACTTGATGTATGTAAACTCAGCTGTATAATGTAATATAGTAAAGAACCCAATGAAGCTTAATGCATTTTATGCCTTCTTAAAGGAATCTAGGCCTTTAAGCACAGATCAAGGCTTTTTACAATGTTTACCTTCTCTTCCTGAGGAATTTCATACCCAATTAAATAAGAATTTGAAAGTTTCTTTAATATTTGCTTGAGCTACACATCAAAGTGATAATTTTGCTGAAACATGCGGATTGTGAGTTATCTCAAAACTGGGAGTTTCAAAGGCACTACTGCAGGATGCTTTTGCTTTTAAAGAAACTTCAAGAAGGAAGCTGATGCAAAGTATCTCACCTGCCCTGGCTGAGCATTTTCACAGACAGTAGTTTCATAGTCCATGGCAAACTCAGGTGCATTGTCATTAATATCCAGTATAGTGATGGCCACATAACCTCTTCCCACCTGGGATGGATTCTCTGATGAATAAGAAAATATTTACTAATTACCTCTAATAAAATGTTCATCATGAAGTGTTATGTTATTCAAATAATGTGAAAAACAAGTAAAAATTGATAATTTTCCTTTTCTAAAGTATAATCTCAAATAAAAACTAGATTCTTAATACCATACTATTTAAACAGAACTGCAAATAATTTCATCCACATACATTCATTCTTTTATATGTGTATACATTCAAACATACATTTTATGTGGTCATGTACAGTTCTGACGTATCTGAATTATTTGTGTTTCACAGAATATGTATATGTACATATGTGGACAGTCCCTGATAAAAGTGCAAAAACGGAAATAGTGAAAGATGCAATTAATTTTAATGGTGCCACAGTTATTTATGCAGAGTTATGGTACATATTTATGCTTATGATAATAAGCATATTATATATTCATTTTCTTTAACTATACATTTAATAGTATATGGTTATATTTTCTCTTTAGTTATTTCATTCACAGGCTAAAATTAGTTCAATATCACAACATTCATATATATATATATATATATATATATATATATATATATATATATATATATATGTTTGTGTGTGGTCTGTGTGTGTGTTTATTGGTAGATAGCAATTCAGTAACCTCCTATCAATATAAAGACATTATGTATGATGTAAACAGACAAAAGGCTTCAGAAGGCAAGTCATATCCTTCAATTTTTACACTTTTCTCTTTTGTATTTATCTATTTAAGTTTCAGCACACAGGAACAATAAATCTGTATCTATTTTACATCTTAGTGGTTTAGGATTTTCTAGGGTTTATTCAATTTAGTCAGTCTTAAACTGACCTCACCTAATAACTACCCATTCTTTATTCTCACCTTGTTCCATCAAAAATCATTTTAAACCTTTTGACTTACGGCTTTCCATTGCGAGAACTGTAATGTTATGAACAGCATTTGTCTCTCGATCCAATGATTTCGCAGTAGTTATAACTCCACTGTTGGCATCGATATTGAAATATCTCTCCAAGTCTGTGTTTCTGTCAATTGAATATCTAGTTGAAAATTTAAAGAAAATATTTCACATTCATGTTTATTTAGAATCTCTTTTTTATTTTTTTCATTAACTCCTTAGGTGCCCATCAAATCCTGCTAACTAATTCCAGTAGGATGTGTCACGTTTAAACCTTTTTCTGTGTAGCTGTACATCTAGTACCTGTATATTGGCAATCTATTTCATCTGTCAAATGTTTTGAAATGAGCATCATAGAGTACATTAATTCTTCAACAGGGCTTTGAATATTCAATTTCACCTCCACAAGCATTGCTATTATTATTTACAACTGACATTAGCACCAATCCTGGATTTGGGTTCCAGTAAAATCAAACATATCTACTTATCTTTTTATCTTAGGGGCCTATCACATTTTGTTCTGATAACATCAACCCAAAATTAACATGTCTTTTGTCTAGAATCATCACTTAGAAGTATTAACTTGCTTTCCAAAGACATGAAAGAAAGCTGTACACCTACTGCTGAAGTTCTATACCTAAGGCTGTCAATTTCCATCCTTTTCCTCCACAGAATATTTATAATATGAACATTTGTGAACAACTATGGTACACTTCTTAGGCCATGTTAGTATTCCATCACAATTACCATCTTTACATTCAGTGGTAGTCTTCATAATTGAATTGGACAGTGGTTCAAATTTCACAAGAAATAAAAAAGAATAACTTTGTTATTATGAAATTACACAAAAATAACAAAAAAACTTAATAAGTGCATATATTTTAGATACAACCATTAATGAGTGATTCAAGTACATACATGGTGAACCTTCAAAATAATATTTTATCACTTTGCCTCACATAATCTGTTCCCTTGCCTTAATTATGTCATCAGTCATTATAAACCCATTTTATATTTTTGATATGTTATCTGATATGTTATTTGATATGCTATTTGGGAGGATACTCTTGAGGCAGTTTTTCAACTCTTAATTCCTTGTGTGGTTGCAGACCAGAATTGGCTGTTTATAGGGTCATTTGGCATGTCATGTTTTGAGATCTTTTCTAAAGTGTCTTATTTCCATAGATGAATATCATATAAATAGTATGACTTGGAAACTGGTAATTTCTGTTATTTTTCTTCATGGGTGTCCTCAAAGAAAGAGAGTTGGCTCTCAGAGCAAAGTTAAAGGTATCCAGGCAGCTGTAATTGTTAAAGAGAAAGCACAGAAATATTATACTCATCAAACAATTGAAAATGTGCCCTGAAGACAAGACTCCACCCATGGAAGACTTCAGTTGTTAAGTATGTAAACACCTTTGAAAAGATAGAATTAAGTATGCTGTTGAAAGAGTTCAAATCATTATCAAGGAATGTATGCCATCAGGTTCAGCTCTAAAGGGTCAAAGTTCAAATGCTCTAGGAGACACAAGAGAGTGAGTGGGTCCTCAGGTATAGAAACGAATGGAACGGATGTTAGAGAGAAGGCACAGGTATCACAAGGGATGGAACTGCCAGATAGAGCTCCTCAATCCTGTTATAACTCAAATGATGCAATCTGTCCCAGAGGCAAGACATGGAGCTTTGTAGAATTAGTGTTTGCCTGCCTGTGTTTCAGCCTCTTGGTGTCCCAATCTTTTCTTGCTCTGACCCCTTCCCCCATTTGAAATGGAAAGATTCACTCCATAGCATTGTGTATTGTAAGTATATAACTTATTTTTTATAATAATTTCTCTCAATATAGTCACATCATTTTCCTGCTTGAATTGCTTCCCTCCATCTCCTTCCATGTGCTTCCCTCTACTTTTCCTTAAATTGCAAAAATCTCAGAAAATACTGGACTTTGAAATTTTGAAAAATATTAGAATTATATGAGTAACTCATACAGACAAATGAAGTTTATTCTGATATAAGTGACTCTTAAAGATGTATTAAATTCCTTTTTTTAATTTTTTTATTCGATATAATTTATTTACATTTCAAATGATTTCCCCTTTTCTAGCCCCCCCACTCCCCGAAAGTCCCTTAAGCCCCCTTCTCTTCCCCTGTCCTCCCACCCACCCCTTCCCACTTCCCCGTTCTGGTTTTGCCAAATACTGCTTCACTGAGTCTTTCCAGAACAAGGGGCCACTCCTCCTTTCTTCTTGTACCTCATTTGATGTGTGGATTATGTTTTGGGTATTCCAGTTTTCTAGGTTAATAACCACTTATTAGTGAGTGCATACCATGATTCACCTTTTGAGTCTGGGTTACCTCACTTAGTATGATGTTCTCTAGCTCCATTCATTTGCCTAAGAATTTCATGAATTCATTGTTTCTAATGGCTGAATAGTACTCCATTGTGTAGATATACCACAATTTTGCATCCACTCTTCTGTTGAGGGATACCTGGGTGCTTTCCAGCATCTGACAATTATAAATAGGGCTGCTATGAACATAGTAGAGCATGTATCCTTATTACATGGTGGGGAATCCTCTGGGTATATGCCCAGGAGTGGTATAGCAGGATCTTCTGGAAGTGAGGTGCCCAGTTTTCGGAGGAACCACCAGACTGATTTCCAGAGTGGTTGTACCAATTTGCAACCCCACCAGCAGTGGAGGAGTGTTCCTCTTTCTCCACACACTCTCCAACACCTGCTGTCTCCTGAATTTTTAATCTTAGCCATTCTGACTGGTGTAAGATGAAATCTTAGGGTTGTTTTGATTTGCATTTCCCTAATGACTAATGAAGTTGAGCATTTTTTAAGATGCTTCTCTGCCATCCGAAGTTCTTCAGGTGAGAATTCTTTGTTTAACTCTGTACCCCATTTTTTAATAGGGTTGTTTGGTTTTCTGAAGTCTAACTTCTTGAGTTCTTTATATATATTGGATATTAGCCCTCTACCTGATGTAGGATTGGTGAAGATCTTTTCCCAATTTGTTGGTTGCCGATTTGTCCTCTTGATGGTGTCCTTTGCCTTACAGAAGCTTTGTAATTTTATGAGGTCCCATTTGTCGATTCTTGCTCTTAGAGCATACGCTATTGGTGTTCTGTTCAGAAACTTTCTCCCTGTACCGATGTCCTCAAGGGTCTTCCCCAGTTTCTTTTCTATTAGCTTCAGAGTGTCTGGCTTTATGTGGAGGTCCTTGATCCATTTGGATTTGAGCTTAGTACAAGGAGACAAGGATGGATCAATTCGCATTCTTCTGCATGCTGACCTCCAGTTGAACCAGCACTATTTGTTGAAAAGGCTATCTCTTTTCCATTGGATATTTTCAGCCTCTTTGTCGAGGATCAAGTGGCCATAGGTGTTGGGTTCATTTCTGGATCTTCAATCCTGTTCTATTGATCCTCCTGCCTGTCACTGTACCAATACCATGCAGTTTTTAACACTATTTCTCTGTAGTATTGCTTGAGGTCAGGGATACTGATTCCCCCAGATTTTCTTTTGTTGCTGAGAATAGTTTTAGCTATCCTGGGTTTTTTGTTGTTCCAGATGAATTTGATAATTGCTCTTTCTAACTCTGTGAAGAATTGAGTTAGGATTTTGATGGGTATTGCATTGAAACTCTATATTGCTTTTGGCAAAATGGCCATTTTAACTATATTGATTCTACCGATCCATGAGTATTAAATTCCTTTTGCAGTATGAGAAAGGCATGGATTTTGTGGACTAGGGCTGAAGTATGGCTAAATATGTTTTGTTTCATGTAAAGGCTAATGTTCATTTTCAACTTGAGTGAATTTGATACAAACTAAGAAAATTTCCCCAGGTGTTTCAGGAGAGATTTTACTGGGGAAGCAAAGATTTGCCCTGAATGAGGATAGGACAGAATTATCTCCATATTATCTCAAATTAAAAAGAGGAAGGCATAGGAGTACCAACTCTCTTCAATAATTGCTGATTGTGGCTCCTTTATGATTGTCTACATCATTTTCACACTGTTATGCCTTCCATGCTATGATGGAATATAGGTCCTTAAACCATGAGCCAATGTAAACTTTAAGATTATTTTGTCATGCATTTTGTCACAAAAAACAGAAAGCTAACTAATACCATATGCATTCCTGATTAACTCACAATCCCTCGAAAAGTCTATGCTATGAGATACTTTTCTATGGCAATGATAAGAGAGAATGACCAAGGTGAATTATACAGAGTTTTATGGGCACTTGCAATTTCAGATCAGTAGAGTTCATGATGGTAGAGATGGACTAGGATGTGACAAAACTGAGAGTCACTGACAAAACTGACAAAACACATTAGCAGTAAGATCTCAAATCCTACTCCCAGTAACACACTCAATACAACTAGAACATCCTTTGTGTTTTTGTACGTACAGATTAAAGAAATGGGGACCCACTGAGGTTCAATTTCATGCAAAAATAAAACAAAGCAAAACAAGCAAACAAAAACCACCTACCACCCTCCACTTCCATTAAGCTGTGTTGCAACACAGACAAAATAACTTAATCAAACATTTATGGTTTCTGGTGTTCAGTTTCTGTAATTTTCTGTGCCATTTTTCTGTTTATGTCCAAACACAATTTGCACACACAATATAACATTTTATTTTATTTATTTTTTCAAACTCATTTATTTTTTATTAAATTAATAAAATTTATTTTAAAATATACAACTCAGAATTGCCATTTTTGTAAGTCATCAAAATAATTGATAATAGTTAATCCCCCTTAAATATACATATGTTCTGAAGACAAAAGTAATATGCACTCAACCAGATTTTAAAATCTATTTGAAACATTAAACATGATAGTAGTAGGAAAAGAATCTCTAATAAAGTACTCTATGGAAGTACATTGAGACAAGGTCCTGATTATTCAGAAACCATTCCATTTCCAAGGAAGAATACTCAGGATAACTGTGGCTTCATACATATTGGGTAGTGTTCCTTCTGTTTCTATTTTGTCAAATAATTTGAAGAGTATTAGTATTAGGTCTTCTTTGAAGGTCTGATAGAATTTTGCACTAAATCCTTCTGGTATTGGGTTTTTTGGATGGGAGACTTTTAATGACTTCTTCTGTATCCTTAGGGATTATGAGACTATTTAGATGTTTTATCTGATCCTGATTTAAATTAGGTATTTGGTAACTGTCTAGAAAATTTTCCACTTAATCCAGATTTTCCAGTTTTGTGGAGTATAGGCTTTTGTAGTAGAATCTGATGAGTTTTTTAATCTCTTCAGTGTCTGTTGCTATATATCCCTTTTCATTTCAGATTTTGCTAATTTGGATACTGTCTCTGTGCTCTTTGTTTAATCTGTCTTGTTGATTTTCTAAAAGAACCAGCTTCTGGTTTTGCTGATACTTTGTATAGTTCTTATTGTTTCTACTTGGTTGATTTCATCCCTTAGTTTGATTATTTCCTGCTGTCTCTTGGATGTGTTTGCTTCCTTTTGTTCTAGAGCTTTCATGTGTGTTGTTAAGCTGCTATTTCCAGCTTCTTTTGGGAGCCACACAGAGTTATGAGTTTTCCTCTTAGCTCTGCTCTCATTGTGTCCTATTCATTTGGGTATGTTGTATCTTAATTTTCATTACATTATAAAGTCTTTAATTTCTTTACTTCTTCTTTGAAAAAGTTATTGAGTAGGGCATTGCTCAGCTTCCTTGTATATGTGGGCTTTCTGCTGTTTTTATTGTTATTGAAGACCAGTATTAGCCTGTGGTGATATGATAAAATGCATGAGATTATTTTAATTTTCTTGTATCAGTTGAGTCCTGTTTTGTGACTGGTTTTATGGTCAGTTTTGCTGAAGTTACAATGAGGTGCTAAGAAGAAAATACATTCTTATGTGTTAGGATGAAATGTTATATAGATATCTGTTAAATTCATTTGATCCTTAAATTCTGATAGTTTCACTGTGTCTCTGTTTAGTTTGTGTTTCCATGATCTGTCCATTGTCCACCCAATGGGGTGCTGAAATTTCCCACAATTATTGTGTGAGGTGCAATGTGTTCTTTGAGCTTTAGTAAAAAATAATTTTTGAATGTGGGTGGCCTTGCATTTCAAGCTTAGATGGTCAGAATTAAAAGATCTTCTTGCTACATTTGTCCTTCACCAGTATGAGGCGTCATTCCTTGTCCTGTTTGATAACTTTTGGTTGAAAGTTGATTTTATTCATTGTTAGAACAGCTACTTCAGCTTGTTTCTTGGGAACATTTGCTTTGAAAATTGTTTTCCAGCCCTTTATTCTGAGGTAGTGTCTGTCCTTGATACTGACATGCATTTCCTGTATGCAGCAAAATGCTGGGTCCTGTTAATGTATCCAGTCTGTTATTCTATGTCTTTTTATTCAGTAATTGAGTCCATTGATGTTAAGAGAATAGTGATGGTTGTTTGATGTTATTTTTGATGTTATTTTTATGTTTGTGTGGCTATCTCCTTTTGGTTTGTTGAAAGAGATTATTCTTGCCTTTTCTACAGTATAGTTTCCCTCCTTGTGTTGGCATTTTCCATATATAACCCATTGTAGGGCTGGATTTGTAGAAAGGTATTGTGTAAATTTGGTTTTGTCATGGAAAATCTTCTTTTTTTCCATCTATGGTAATTGAGAGTTTTGCTAGGTATAGTAACTTAGGCTGGTATTTGTGTTTGTTAGGGACTTGTTACATCTGCACAGAATCTTCTAACTTTGAGAAGTCTGATGTAATTCTGAGATTTCTGCCTTTATATGTTACTTGATCCTTTTCCCTTGCTGCTTTTAATATTCTTTCATTGTTTTGTTCATTTGGTGTTTTAACAATTATGTGATGGGAGGAATTTCTTTTCTGGTACAGTCTATTTGGTATTCTGTAGGCTTCTTGTATATTCATGGATATCTCTTTCTTTAGCTTAGGGAAGTTTTCTTCTATAGTTTTGTTGAAGACATTTACTGGCCCTTTAATTTGGGAATCTTTATTCTCTTCTACACCTATTATCCTAAGGTTTTGACTTTTCATTGTGTCCTGGATTTCCTGGATGTTTTGTGTTTGAGGCATTTGCATTTTGCCTTATCTGTGACTGTTGTGTCATTGTTTTCCATGATAATCTGCACCTGAGATTCTTTCTGCTATCTTTTGTATTCTGTTGGTGATGCTTACATCTATGACCTCTGATATCTTGCCTAAGTTTTCTATATCTATCATTGTCTGTCTTTGTGATTTCTTTATTATTTATATTTCTATTTTTAGCTCCTGGATGATTTTGTTCAATTACTTTACCTCTTTGTGTTTTCCTGTAATTCTTTAAGGTATTTTGTGTTTCCTCTTTAAGGACTTCTGTTTATCTGTGTTCTCTAGTATTTCTTTAAGGGAGTTATTTATGTACTTAAAGTCCACTATCATCATCATGAGATGTGATTTTAAATTAGAGTCTTGCTTTTCTTGTGTGTTCAGTTATCCAGGGCTCACTGTGTTAGAAGACCTGGGTTCTGATGATGCCAAATAGCCTTGGTTTCCTTTGCCTATGCTCTTGTCCTTGTCTCTTGACATCTGGTTATCTCCGGTGTTAGCTGCTCTTGCTGTCTCTGACTGTGCCTTGTCTTTCCTGCAACCCTGTGTGTCAGTACTCTTGTCAGACCAACTAGTTCTCTCGAGAGGAATTTGGGTATGGGTAGCTGTGGCATAGTGTCAGCACCAAGGCGCAGATGTTAATCTGAAGGATCCTGTTGCTGGCTGTTCCTTGTTTTGTGTGTCCTAATGGCTCGGGAGAGAACCCTTTCGGCCAGAAATTTGAGCAGAAATGGTGGTCTTTACTGTGCTCACAGGTGTCCCAGCACTATTGCAAGGCCAACTTTCCCCCAACGATATTTGTATACAGAGCACTGTGGCACAGGAGCAACTCCTGACACTGTGGCACAGGAGCAGCTCTTGAAGTAGATGGAAACTGGAAGGATCCTGTCTCAGGCTAATCCTTTGATCCTGTGTCCTGAGAGCTCCAACCTGGTTCCTCTGAGCAGAAGTGGTGTTCTTACCTGTGCTCACAGGGTGATCTGTATTCCTGTGAGATCAGCTCTCTTCCCAGCAATATTTGAGTACCATAATATAATATTTTAATTATGACATCCAAGTCCTGAAACTTGATTTCAAGTCTTTATTCATCCTTTTCAGACTTGCTTAGAAATTTAAACTTCTTTATGTTTCATTAAAATTTTATATTGACCTTATCCACATCTATAAGTAATACATGCTTGGAAGTTCATTGATCCAATGAATTTACTTGTAAATAACTGAAAATTTCTCTTCTTAGTAAGTTGGGCCATTCAGATAATGAATAGTGGTTTTATAATTGGCTAGGTTTCTGTGATATCTCCTCGCAGTGATTTGCCTTTCCACACATCTATCAGTTCAATTCAGGTTTGCCTAGACATAAATATGTATTTATGTTTTAGAATTATTATAAACTTCTTGTTTCTTTATGTCTTTAGTTGATCCAAACTAATAAATAATTGTAAAATTGACTTATAAAGTCAATATTATTGATCAAGGTTAAATTGTTGATAATTCTAGGAGAGATTATTGACTAAGGACTTGTTTGTTATGCTACTATAGTAATTGCCCATAAATACCAGCAGCCATGCTTCTTCCTTGTTAG